>NC_082663.1:171941025-174341025 GCF_025265405.1 Mesoplodon densirostris | reverse complement strand
TTTTTTTATTTGTTAAGATATTATGTTAGACCCTTCCACGTGCATTATCTCACTAGTATTCCGTGAGTTGCCCCTTCTTGGTAAAAAGAATGGTAGAAGGCAAACACAGTTGCTTCTGCTTGTCTGAGACTCTCTGTCCTGCTTGTTAAAGTGGTAAACTTACTGAAAATATAAAATTTCAGGCTAATAGATTAATTGGAAGTTGTTACTCAGAGCCTAACCCCTCCTTGTCTCTGTGAAGAACAAATTATATCAGCACTTGCAGCCATAAAATGGATTCATTTAAACCACAAATATCCCTTCAACCTAAGCAGGCCCAAGGACTGGCATGGCAAAAAATTAAGGCATCATAATTAAGCCTTTTTGACCCCTGTTCACAAGGACTGGATCCCAAAGCCTCAAGAAACTACAGAAGCGGGATAGAATACGGGGAAGAGGAGAGAGGCCAGAGCTCTGCTTCTCTGATTCACCCCAGGCTCGGCTGGACTCCAAATGTTCTGTCCAGGGATTAGAGCCACTGTTACACACAGAGGGTACCCACTATGAAAGGCCTTTGCACTGAGTCTCTAAGTGTGGTCCCCAGCCCAGCAGTATCCACATCACCCAGGAACTTGGTAGAGATGACACCCCAGACCTACTGAGTCAGAAACTGGGGGTGCAGCCAGGCAATCTGGGTGCTCAAGTTCTCCAGGTGATTCAGATGCACACTCAAGATTAAGAAGCAATAACCTAATAAGACCAGATCTCACTTTCCCTGTGGGTCCATTTCCTGTTGCCCATGGCCCTCCCTGCTGTAGCCACACAGCTCACCAATACCTATTCCGAAATGGAGGAGCCACTCCTTACTGGCATTTCCCCTGGGCTGGGAGCTTCACACATATTTTAACTTCTGCAAAAATATAAGGAAGATACAATTATTCCTTTTTCCAGATGAGAAAGTCCCAGCTGAGAAACCTTAAACAGCTTGACCAGGGTCATACCTACAGAAAAGGGCTGGAATCAGGATCTGAATCTAGGTCAGCCTGCCGCCAAATCCTGTCCTCTTAATGATGACATCACACTGCCTATTGATGATGAAGAGAGACAGAACATGAACAGATCAGCCCTGCTGGGGCCAAACTGTAAGCCTTGCCAAGTTAGTCTTTAGTGCCCCTCAATCCTCTGTCCTGGGGTTCACCTGCCCATAGGTGACCCCCTGGGATGCTTAACCCCCAGTGACCTGATACTATCCCCTAGAAGCTAAGGCTGCCCACACTTCAGTGCTCTTGTAGCCTTTGTCTGATGCCCTGGGACTTCAAATCCCCACTCTTCCTCTTACTAGCTGTGTGACTTTGAAGCTGACTCAACCTCTCTGTGCTCCTGTTTCTCATCTGTAAATCAGTTATAATAATACATTCATATCAAGGTTGTTAAAAGGATTAAATGGAATAATAAATATGAAAATATCTAGCCCAGTGTCTCGTGCATAGTAAAAAAAAAAAAAAAAAAAAAAAAAAAAGCTCTTCTTTTTTTTTTTTTTTTCCCCCATGCTTTACACACTAACAAATATCAAAACTACTCAGTCCAGGGTTGATTCTACTGCAGTCTCATTTATTGGCCAATTAGCTAATATGAGGAGCTAATCTTCACTAAGGTATTAATTCATAATAATGGTTTTCTGTGTTTGCCTCCAACATACCATTTGCACTTCAACCAGGGGCCCCAAGTCCTTGAAATTGTACAGCTTGGGAGGGATTAATGATGGAAGTATTAAGGAATACGGAAGGCCAGTGGGAAGCTTTCCCCATCCATATTGTTCCAATTCAACTCTAATAGACAGGGGATCCCAGAGAAATGGGAAATGGGATAAGAAGGGGAAGTATGCCTCCAAGGTTGCCCCTGACTTTGAAGAGAAAAATGAGCTCCTGGCATCTGAATATCAGGATAGGTGGGAACAATGCAAAAAAAGAAGTGAAATCAAAGACTAATGACCTGTTTGCCAACATTTAACACAATTGCTTGGTATCTGCATAGTTGAATGTAATAAAGCTTCATTAAAAAGTAGTTATAACAACTAATAAGACTCTAATTAAATTACCTTTCACTGGGCAAGCTGCTTGTGAAGTCCTAATTAGGTTATTTGCTGCCATTGGCCTAGCCTGGGAACAAAAGAAGATTCTGTTATGTCTTCAGGGATGCCTAGAAAGCCAGATCCCTAGACTCATGCAAGAATTGCTAAGAGGCTCTAAATCTGGGGGCAGCTGGTCTGAGACTATCTTAGCTCTCCAAAAACCAGGATGTGTGGCCAGAGTGAAATCCCTTAATAGGTCCCACTGCTCTTAGGAGCCAGACAGTTTAAAAGATGGAAAAGATATTTAAAGATGGAAATTCTAAGAATTTCACTTTACAGAAGAGGGCCTGAGAAGTGATTTATTCAAGGTCTTCCAGCAAGAAGCAATGTGCCCTTCCCCCAACCTCCTCCCACCATGGTCTGGAAAAGACCCAGAACTTGGGCTGCTAGCATGGATTTTCACTTGGGAAGGGAGAGAGAAACAAAAAGCACTGGATTCTCAGGGGCTCCTATCTTTAAGCCGTGTGTGTGTGTCTGTGTGTGTGTGTGTCTGTGTGTTGAGAGTGGTTCAGTCCCAGGTAAACTGAAGACCTACTTACAGTGTGGGTTGAGCTCTCTCCAACACTGTCTTTGCATTGATGCCACAATGTCTTCCTAAAACATAGATCCGGTCACGCCAGCATCCTGCTGAACTACCCAGCGGGTAACTTCTGAGCTCCTGAGTGTGGCAGAAAAGTCTCCTCACAACTGGGCGCCACCCTCCCTCATCACTCAAGACTGAGCTTTGTGCTCAACCAACGGGAATCCCAGCTCTGCCCTCACTAGCTGGGCAGCCTTGAGCAAATTATTTCATCTCTCTCAGCTTCCCCTTTCTGCCTATAAAATGGGGATGACATTTTACTTATCAGGGGAATAGGAGAATTAAATGACAGTAAAGCAGGTAAGCCACCGTGACCTGTGCTGTTACCTCTCCAGCCACACAGGAACACTCTCCCTTCCCTGAACACACGTGGCTCCCTCATGTCTGAAACCTTTGCACACGCTCTCCCCTCTGCCTGCAACGCCCCTCACCCTCTTCTCTGCATCATGAATTCTTCCAATTCAGAAGTCCAGCTCAAATGTCATTTCACCTTTGCAGTCTTCCACAGCTCCCCAGGCAGTAGCTACTCCTGTCCTGTGCTTTCCCTGGCCTCGCTTCACCCCTATCAGAACCTTGTCACACTGGGCTGAATGGGTTTTTGATGTCCTTCTCCCCCAGGAGTCTGGGTCTCACCCAGCACAGGCCTGGCACACAGTGAGAACACAGTAAGTGAATAAAATCTTATCACAGGTACTATGAGAAGGGACTGTGAACAAGGAACAAGATTGGTTCCATTGTCACTTTGGCTTCTGTCCCCAAAGCTGAAATATAAATAAATTCCATGTATGTGCACAAACACACACACACACACCCCTCAAGATATTAGCAGTTGGGCTTCCCTGGTGGCGCAGTGGTTGAGAGTCCGCCTGCCAATGCAGGGGACACGGGTTCGTGTCCCGGTCCGGGAAGATCCCACATGCCGCAGAGCAGCTGGACCCGTGAGCCATGGCTGCTGAGCCTGCACGTCCGGAGCCTGTGCTCCGCAATGGGAGAGGCCACAGCAGTGAGAGGCCCGCGTACCAAAAAAAAAAAAAAAAAAAAAAAAAGATATTAGCAGTAACTACCTGTAATTGTTTTTGTTTTCTTCTCATGCTTCTCTATGCGGAATATGTATTGCTCTTGTAATAAGAAACTAAACACTTCTTCAAGTCGAGTGAGCTGAAAGCATAAAGGAGGTACACAAAGGGCTGATTTTCCAAACACATCTCTGAAAAAGTTAGGAATTTCCTGAATTTCAATGTGGTGCGGTTCTGATTTAAGGCCTTGTGGTCTCTGAATTTATTCTCTGTGATGTCTGTGACAGGAGCCAGTTTGGAGCCGTGAGGTGCAGACCAGAAGGCAAGTCACTTTCTCAGTATCTTTAAGGTGACCTTTTGGGGAACCATGAGTTTTTACAGACAGGAGAGAGTAAGTCCTCTGCTGTCCAGTATAGTAGCCATGGGCCACAGAAGACGAATCCAACTTATTATTCATTAAAATTAAATAAAATTAAAGATTCAGTTCCTAAGTCACAGGAGTCACATTTCAAGTGTTCAGTAGCCATATATGGCTGGTGGCTACCATACTGGACAGCACATCATTGCAGAAGGTTCTACCAGACAACACTAAATTAGTGTGTTTCTCAGCTTTTGCTCCAAAGATGGTTGGTGATATCTCAAGAGAATAAACCCATCAGTTTGCCCTATGAATATGTTATATCTTGCTTAAATATACATAGATATAGATATAGATATTTGTGGCTGTGTAAAATGATGCAGTGACTTTGGAAAACAGTTTGGCAGGTCCTCAAAAAGCTAAACATAGAGTAGCCTTAGGACCCAGCAATCCCACTTCTGATATCTACCGAAAAGAATTGAAAACATATGCTCGCACAAAAATCTGTATGTGAACGTTCACGGCAGCATTATTCATAATAGGCAAAAATTGGAAATAACTCAAATGTCCATCAGCTGAAAAATGGATAAACATATTTGATATATACATACAATAGAGTATTATTTAGACAAGAAAAAGAATGAAGTACTGATATACGGTACGTGGATGAACCTTGAAAAGCATATGCTAAGGCAAAGGAACCAAACAGGTCACATATTTTGTGATTGCATTATACGAAATATCCAGAGTAGGCAAATCCACAGAGAGAGAAAGTAAATTAGTGTTTGCCAGAGGCTGAGGAGAGGAGGAGATGGGAGTGACTGACAAGGGGTACTACGTATTTTTTGAGGGTGATGAAAATGTTCTGGAATTAGCTGGTGGTGATAGTTGTACAACTCTGTGCACACACTAGAAACCACTAATTGTACACTTTAAAAGGATGGATTTTATGATGTAAGACTTATCACTTATGGTGATAAGTCTCAGTGAAGCTGTAATTTAAAAACAAAAAAAAATACTCTTCTAATTGGGAAACAACCTAAATGTCCATCTATAGGCAAGTGAGGAAAAATCCCTGACACACCCATACAGTGAACTTCAATGCAGCAGTTAGAAAGAATGAATTAGATGTAGGTAAGAAACATCTTCAAGACAAATTGTTACAGGGGGAAACAAGTTTTAGAGAGTTGCATACAGTATAAAATGTAACATTTAAAAAAATCCCAAATATTCTATTTCCTCTGAGTGTATGTATGAAAATACAGGCATCTCGTTGCATTTTTCTTTATTGCACTTCACAGATACTGTGTTTTCTGCAAACTGAAGGTTTGTGGCCACGCTATGGCAAGTCTGTGGGCACCATTTTTCCAACAACACTTGATCGCTTCATGTCTTCATGTCACATTTTGGTAATTCTCACAATATTTCAAACTTTTTCATTATTATTATATCTGTGATGATGATCTGTGATCAGTGATCTTTGATGTTACTATAGTAATTCAGTGGCCGGGGGGAGGGCACAAACCGTGCCTGTGTAATTAAGACTTAATCAATAAATACTGTATGTGTTCTGACTGCTCCACCCACCGGCCACTCCCCCATCTCTTTCCCTCTCCTCGGGCCTCCCTATTCCCTGAGACACAACAATATTGAAATTAGGCCAATTAATAGCCCTACAGTAGCCTCTTAAGTGTTCAAGAGAAAGGAAGAGTCACTCATCTCTCACTTTAAATCAAAATCTGGAAATGATTAAGCTTAGTGAAGAAGGCATGTGGAAACCCAAGATAGGCCAAATGCTAGGCCTCTTGTACCAAACAGTTAGCCAAGTTGTGACTGTAAAGGAAAAGTTCTTGAAGAACATTAAAAATGCTACTCCAGTTAACACAAGAATAATAAGAAAGTGAAACAGTCTTACTGCTGATGTGGAGAAAGTTTTAGTGTTCTGGTAGAAGATCAAACTAGCCACAACACTGCCTTAAGCCAAAGCCTAATCCAGAGCAAGGCCCTAACTGTCTTCAATTCCATGAAGGCTGAGAGAGGTGAGGAAGCTGAAGAAGAAAAGTTTGAGGCTAGCAGAGGTTGGTTCATGAGGTTTAAGGAAAGAAGCCATCTCCATCACATGAAAGTACAAAGTGAAGCAGCAAGTGCTGATGTAGAAGCTGCAGCAAATCATCCAGAAGATCTAGCTAAGATCATTAATGAAAGTGGCTACACTAAACAACACATTTTCAATGTAGAGAAAATAATCTTCTGTTGGAAGAAGATTTCACCTAGGACTTTCATAGCTAGAGAGTCAAAGCCTGGCTTCAAAGGACAGACTGACTCTCTTGATAGGGGCTAATGCAGCTGGTGACTTTAAGTTCAAATCAGTGTTCATTTCTCATTCCACAAATCCTAGGGCCCTTAAGAATTATGCTAAAATCTACTCTGCCTGTGCTCTATAAATGTAACAGCAAAGCCTGGATAGCAGCACATCTGTTTACAACATGGTTTACTGAATATTTTAAGCCCACTGTTGAGACCTACTGCTCAGGAAAAAGATTCCTTTCAAAATATTACTGCTCATCAACAATGCACCTGGTCACCCAAGAGCTCTGATGGAGATGTACAATGAGATTAATGCTGTTTTCATGCCTGCTAACATGACATCCGTTCTGCAGCCCATGGATCAAGGAGGAATTTCTATTTCAACTCTTACTATTTAAGAAATACATTTCATAAGGCTGTAACCAGCATAGATAGTAATTCCTCTGATGGAGCTGGACACAGTCAATTGAAAACTTCATGGAAAGGATTCACCATTCTAGATGCCATTGAGAACATTAATGATCCATGGGAATAGGTCAAACTATCAACATTAACAGAAGTTTGGTACAGCGTGGTATTGGCACAAAAACAGACATATGAATCAATGGAAAAGAATAGAGAGCTCAGAAATAAACCTACACACCTATAGCTAATGAATCTTTGACAAAGGAGGCAAGATTATACAATGGAGAAAAGACAGTCTTTTCAGCAGGTGGTGTTGGGAAAGCTGGACAGCCACATGTAAATCAATGAAGTTAGAACACACCCTCTCACCATACACAAAAATAAACTCAAAATGGCTTAAAGACTTAAATATATGGCATGACACCATAAAACTCCTAGAAGAGAACATAGGCAAAACATTCTCTGATATAAATCATACCAGTGTTTTCTTAGATCACTCTGCCAAGGCAATAGACATAAAACCGAAAATAAACAAATGGGATCTAATCAAACTTATAAACTTTTGCACAGCAAAGGAAACCATAAGCAAATGAAAGAAAGGACAACCTACGGACTGGGAGAAAATATTTTCAAATGATGTGACCAACAGGGCTTAATTTCCAAAATATACAAACAGCTCATACAACTGAACAACAAAAAAACAAACAACCCAATCCAAAATTGGGCAGAAGACCTAAATAGACGTTTCTCCAAAGACATTAGATGGTCAATAGGCACATGAAAAGATGCTCAACATTGCTAATTATTAGAGAAATACAAATCAAAACTACAATGAGGTATCACCTCACACCAGTCAGAATGGCCATCATCAAAAAATCTACAAACAATAAATGCTGGAGAGGGTGTGGAGAAAAGGGAACCCTCTTGCGCTGTTGGTGATAATGTAAATTGGTGCAACCACTATGGAAAACAGTATGGAGATTCCTTTAAGAACTAAAAATAGAGTTGCTATATGATCCAGCAATACCACTCCTGGGCATATATCCAGACAAAACTATAATTCGAAAAGATACATGTACCCCAATGTTCACAGCAGCACTATTTACAATAGCCAGGACATGGAAGCAACCTAAATGTCCATCGACAGATGAATGGATAAAGAAGATGTGGTAATATACATAATGGAATACTATTCAGCCATTAAAAAGAGAATGAAATAATGCCATTTACAGCAACATGCATGGACCTAGAGAGATGATCATACTAAGTGAAATAAGTCAGAAAGAGAAGCACAAATACCTTACGGTATCACTTATATGTGGAATCTAAAATACGACACAGAGTTATTTGTAGAGACGTGGATGGGCCTAGAGTCTGTCATACAGAGTGAAGTAAGTCAGAAAGAGAAAAACAAATACTGTGTGCTAACACATATATATGGAATTTTAAAAAAACGGTTATGTAGAACCTTGGGGCAGGACAGAAATAAAGACACAGACGTAGAGAATGGACTTGAGGACACGGGGAGAGGGAAGGGTAAGCTGGGGCAAAGTGAGAGAGTGGCATGGACATATATACACTACCAAATGTAAAATAGATAGCTAGTGGGAAGCAGCGCATAGCACAGGGAGATCAGCTCGGTGCTTTGTGACCACGTAGAAGGGTGGGATAGGGAGGGTGGGAGGGAGACGCAAGAGGGAGGAGATATGGGGATATATGTATACATATAGCTGATTCACTTTGTTGTACAGCAGAGACTGACACACCATTTTAAAGCAATTATACTCCAATAAAGATGTAAATAAATAAATAAATAAATAAAGTATGACACAAATGAACTGATCTATGAAAGCGAAACAGACTCACAGACATAGACGGTTACCAAAGGGGAAAGGGGGTGAGGGAGGGATAAATTAGGAGTTTGGGATTAGCAGATACAAACTACTATATATAAAACAAACAACAAGGCCCAACTGTATCGCACAGGGAACGTATTCAATATCCTGTTATAAATCATAATGGAAAAGAATATGAAAATATGTATATGTATAACCAAACCACATTGCTGTACATCAGAAACTAACACAACATTGTAAATCAACTATACTTCAATTTAAAAAAATTTTTTTAAACCCAGAAGTTTGGAAGAAGTTGATTCCAGCCCTCATGGATGACTTTGAGGGGGTCAAGTCTTCGGTGCAGGGAGTCACTGCCGATGTGGCAGAAATGGCAAGAGAACTGGAATTCGAAGTGGAGCCTGAAGATGGGACTGAAGTGCTGCAATCGCAGGTAAAACTTCAGTGGATGAGGCGTTGCTTCTTATGGATGAGCAAAGAGAGTGGTTTCTTGAGATGGAATCTGCTCCTGGTGAAGATGCTGTGAAGACTGTTGAAATGACACCAAAGGATTTAGCATATTACATAAATTCAGTTGATAAAGCAGCAGCAGGGTTTGAGAGGATGGACTCCAATTTAGAAAGTTCTACTGTGGGTAAAATGTCACCAAACAGCATTTCAGGCTACAGGGAAATCCTTCATGAAAGGAAGAGTCCATCGATGTAGCACCCTTCATTGTTGTCTTATTTTAAGAAATCGCCTCAGCTACCCCAGCCTTAGCAAACACCACCCAGATCAGTCAGCAGCCACGGACATAGAGGCAAGACCCCCCACCAGGAAAAAGATTATGACTCACTGAAGGCTCAGATGATGGTTAGCATTTTTAGCAATGAAGTATTTTTAATTAAGGTACTGTATGTACATTGTTTTTTTAGACATAATGCTATTGCACACTTAATAGAGTACATAATGTAAACATAACTTTTATATGCACTGGGAAACCAAAAAATTCGGGTGATTCGCTTTACTGCATGTGATAACTTGCTTTATCACAGTGGTCTAGAACCAAACCTGCAATATCTCCGAATGCCTGTACGAAGAAAAAAAAAAAAACTGTAAGGTTATTCACCAAAAAGACAACAACAGTAGCTACCTGTGAAGGAAGGGCCTGGCATTAGGAGCAGTGTTCAAAAGATAGGTTCTGAATTTTTACAAAGAAAAAGTATTCATTTATGTGTATAATTAACAATTGTTAAAGCTCTCTTTATTAAAAATAAAAGCATAAATTAGATCATCCCTGTAGGAATAAAGAAAAATATAACAAAGAGCATGCTTCAAAGAAATAAGCTACCTAAGTATAATCAGATACTTTGTTAACTGACCTCTTATATTCTCCCAGGAATACAAACTTACTCTTAAACTTTGCCTATCCCTAAACCCTCTAGAGCTGAAAATACTCCCGTGGGGCTACTTCCTCTGGTTTCCCTGTTGAGAGAGCTCCAGACCTGAAGGGCCTGAGCTCCAACCTGATTATATTTGTTAGTTGGATGATTTCCTCTCTGTGTCACCTATCATCACCTCTCACTAACCAGCTCTATCTAGGTAAAACCTTGAAATTCTTTTATGCTTCCTGTAGCCTATGCCTCTGCTGAGATGGTTAAGACATTGCATGTGACCTATTTAGCAGATTTTTTTTTTCAGGGTTTGGAGAGAAGAAGAGATTTGCTTTTCATTTGATTTTTCCCAAATTTTTTCAGTCTTCTCTTCACCAGATCACAAGAAAAATGATAAAATAAAAAAGAGCACAAAGGAATACTTTCTCATTTTGTAGCTAAAATTCTGCGATGGTTTTCTTCCAATCAGTATATTATTACTGGGTGACTGACTTACGACCATGATTGGCTCTCATTCTCATTCATTCTCTCTCTCTTTCTCTGACTCTCACTCCCCAGTTTTATTTTTCTGGGTCTTCTGTTCCTTTCAAATCAGTAGCTGTATATCATTCAATGAGGGTCTTTACCCAAGATTTGCCCATTTATTTACATCACCATCTTATAGAGACCAATTTTACCTTTGGGAACTTCTTAAAACAGACAGGTCCTATTCCCTGTGAACCTTTCAAGCAGGCTTTTTTTTTTTTTTTTTTTAACAAAACACTTCTAAAGATACCAATGTACTCGGGATGCCCCAGGAGCAAATGACCCCATTTTTTACAGCAGAGAGCCTTGGCAATCTGCTTTCTCACCAGCCAACATCTCCTGGCCTGAGTGTCCTGCTCCTGTGTTTCCATTTCTTATATGTCTGACCCTGGCACAGTGTCCCACAGGCTGCTCATTCTTCTAGATACAAATTTCATCTGCCCTGTCTTTTGAAGAATGATCGGTAGCACAAAATCTCTGTTAATCAGTCAGTAATTGATTGACATGCAGAGAATGGCTAACAGCCAAAGAAACATCAGAATGATGTTGGGAAATCTGGTCTCTCGACATGCCACGTTACAATTTTGTCAAAGTGTCCCTCACAAAAGATGATTGCTTATGATAAATGAATCAGAGGCCTCTAGTAGGTGTAAGATTAACAAAGCCCTGCAATTAGCACCCAGAGAGGACAGCCACCATTTGTACAATGTGCTGGGCGCTGTGCTAAGTGCCTCACATACATTATCTCCTGCAATCTCCACAACAGCCCTAGAGATGAGAGGAGAGACTTATTATTAGCCTTATTTTACAGACATAGGCATTGAAGTTCAGAGGTTGAGAGGCTGACAAAGATCCCATAGATCACATGTTAAGTACCTACTACATGTCATGGTCTCTTCTAGGCACTACGGCTCCAAGAGTGAATGAGCCAGGCAAAGCCTCCACTTTCATGAAGCTGCCATTCTTGGGGGGTGGGTATGGACAAATACTGGATATGTAATTGAAAATAATATATAATTATATGTACTAAAGAGATGGTGTACTAGAGGGGACAAGAAAGTGGCAGCCAGAGTGCTGGAGTGAAGAGAAAGAGGAGAGAGATGACAAAGGATGTCAGGCAGAAAGATAGCATGGACATTCTGTACGGCCTGCTGGGTCTTGATAGTTTACAGTTTTCTCCGAATGCAGTAGAAAGCCATTGGAAGGTTTTGCAGGAAATAATATAATCTGATTTATGTTTTTTAAAGACCTCTGTGGGTAAGTGGAGAATGGATTGTAGAGGCTCAAGAGTGGGGGCAGGGAGGGCGCTTGGGAGGCCATAGAAGTGGTCCAGGAGAGAGGTGATGGGGGTTTGGGATTGTGCTCTGTCCTTAACATATAAAAAGCGAAACCATCCAGGAAAAAACACGATCTAGGCTTCACAGAGAACCCAACCTTCCTTACTAAGCTGACATGAGGTATCTTCAGGCCTTGTCCCATCTCATGCTGAATGCGTGCGAATTATGTGCCACTTGTTTTTCTTTAAAGTTTTTATTTAAGTGTGACATACATACAGAAAAGTGCACCAATCATAAGGGTAGAGCCCTGTCAGTTTTCACAAAGTGAACACATCTCTGTAAGCAGCACCCAAAACAAGAAAGAAAAGATTATCCACACCCTGAAGCTCCCCTCATACCCGCTTCCTGTCAATCTCTGGCATTCCAAGTATGTTTTTCCAGAATGACATTCTGTAAATCACTTTTCTCCATCTTGCTTAACCCATGACCCCTTTTTCCAAACTGAAAGTTGCATGCCCTCTGCAATCAGAGATTCTTTTGTACAACCAGCCAAGAGATTTGAGCTTTGTATTCTGTGATGGGTAGTATGAGAACAACAAGTGTATTCATATAAAAAAATCTAATATAATGTTGAATGTGCTTTTTTCAAACTTGATATAAATTCCCACTCCCAGATTCTGTTAGGCCCCCCTCTTAAAAATCACGTGTGCAAATTCTGGAAAGACTGCAAGTTGCTGTTGTCTAGAAGAACAGTCTGGAAATCTAACAGCACAGACAGTGGGACTGGGATACACGAGTCTGTAATAGAGCAAAGCCATGATTTCCAGGCTTTGTCCAGGGGACAAGACACTGGCAGAGAACTAATATTTACTGAGCACTTACTTTGTCTCTGGCACTGAGCTCAGGTGTTTCAGTATGTGATCTTATTTAACCTTCACAACCCTTTGAGGATACCATTCTCTTCATTGTATAACTAAGAAAACCAAGTCTAGGAAACGTGAGATAATTGGCCCAAGTTCTCAGAACTCATAGTGACCAGACTTGGAAACAACTCTGTCTGTCTTCTTATCCCAAGCTCATTTCAGTCAATCAGAGCAGCATCTTTCATGTTTTTCTTCCTCTGATCAGTACTTAAGAAATGGAAAATGTTGATCTCAACATTTGGTTCCTACAATAAGCTGCATTTCTTCTAGTGGTTTCCCATTTACTTTTTTTTTTTTTTTTTTTTTTTTTTGCGGTACGCGGGCCTCTCACTGTTGTGGCCTCTCCCGTTGTGGAGCACAGGCTCCGGACGCGCAGGCTCAACGGCCATGGCTCACGGGCCCAGCCGCTCCGCAGCATGTGGGATCTTCCCGGACCGGGGCACGAACCCGTGTCCACTGCATCGGCAGGCGGACTCTCAACCACTGCGCCACCAGGGAAGCCCAATTTACATTTTTTCTTAATGCATGGACTTTCAAATTAACGGTAAAGTTGTTCATAAATGAAATGGGGAACCTGGCTATAACTTTACTTCCTTCCAGAAAGCAAAGGCTCTTTAAGCCTGATGAAGTTTAATGCTTGCTGTAAATCCAGGGAAAAAATAAACAAAAGCATCATTTAAATCACCCAACCCAGAGCCTGGCCACGTGAGGGACACGGGAGCCACACTGTGTCACCATATTATCCATTATTGAGAAGGGAGCCAGCAATTAACAAAGCAATCCAGATTAACCATGTTAACATCTCTGGCAGAGTAATTCATGTTCTCTGGCTTTCTGTAAGCCCTTCCAAGCTCAAGCTGTCCCTGGGTTCTTTGGCTTTGCGTCATGAAGGGAATTGATTTGATTAATTACATTGCTGCTGCCTAATTAGTAAGCGTGGCCACACTTGCCCATCAGTTTCACAGAGATGGAACTTGGGATCCTGACTGCAGACCAATTTTTGTAGCTGAAAGTCACTCTGCCTTGCATCCTCGATCCATACCAAGTTCTCCAGAGTTGATCATAGCAGGACTTCAGTCCAGAGCCAGGGGCAGGTTTTCAAAGTACAGACAGCTGGGTCTCTGGGGCCCTCCTGCATTTCAACACAGATTATTTTGTGAAAGCTTCTCAGGTTAAGAACCCCTGCCTTTCTGCACATGCCAGGTCTCACCCTACACAAAGCACATCCACCCTCACCCTTTCATTTGGGTTTCCTGGTTTCTCAAGAAGAAAGAGGTACAGCTCTCATTTTAGACACGAAGAAAGGAACCTTCGCAGAAATGATTACTCAAGGCCACAAAGTATTTCTCAACTAAGATTAGTCATCCTTTTTAATTTTTTTTGAATTTAATTTATTTTTTTATACAGCAGGTTCTTATTAGTCATCCATTTTATACACATCAGAGTATACATGTCAATCCCAATCTCCCAGTTCATCACATCACCACTCCCACCCCCCGCCACTTTCCCCCCTGAGTGTCCATACATTTGTTCTCTACATCTGTGTCTCAATTTCTGTCCTGCAGACTGGTTCATCTGTACCATTTTTCTAGGTTCCACATATATGCATTAATATACAATAATTGGTTTTCTCTTTCTGACTTACTTCACTCTGTATGACAGTCTCTAGGTCCATCCACATCTCTACAAATGACCCAATTTCATTCCTTTTTATGGCTGAGTGATATTCCATTGTATATATGTACCACATCTTCTTTATCCATTCGTCTGTCGATGGGCATTTAGGTTGCTTCCATGACCTGGCTATTGTAAACAGTGCTGCAATGAACATTGGGATGCATGTGTCTTTTTGAATTATGGTTTTCTATGGGTATATGCCCAGTAGTGGGATTGCTGGGTCATATGGTAGTTCTATTTTTAATTATTTTAAGGAACCTCCATACTGTTCTCCACAGTGGCTGTATCAATTTACATTCCCACCAACAGTGCAAGAGGGTTCCCTTTTCTTCACACCCTCTCCAGCATTTGTTGCTTGTAGATTTTCTGATGATGCCCATTCTTACTGGTGTGAGGTGATACCTCATGGTAGTTTTGATTTGCATTTCTCTAATAATTAGTGATGTTGAGCAGCTTTTCATGTGCTTCTTGGCCATCTGTATATCCTCTTTGGAGAAATGTCTATTTAGGTCTCCTGCCCATTTTTGGATGGGTTTGTTTGTTTAATATTGAGCTGCATGAGCTGTTTATATATTTTGGAGATTAATCCTTTGTCTGTTGATGCATTTGCAAATATTTTCTCCTATTTTGAGGGTTGTCTTTTTGTCTTGTGTGTAGTTTCCTTTGCTGTGCAAAAGCTTTTAAGTTTCATTAGGTCCCATGTGTTTATTTTTGTTTTTATTTCCATTACTCTAGGAAATGGATCAAAAAATATCTTGCTGTGATTTATGTCAAGGAGTGTCCTTCCTATGTTTTCCTCTAAGAGTTTTATAATGTCCGGTCTTACATTTAGGTCTCTAATCCATTTTGAGTTTATTTTTGTGTATGGTGTTAGGGAGTGTTCTAATTTCATTCTTTTACATGTAGCTGTCCAGTTTTCCCAGCACCACTTATTGAAGAGACTGTCTTTTCTCCATTGTATATCCTTGCCTCCTTTGTCATAGATTAGTTGACCATAAGTGCATGGGTTTATCTCTGAGCTTTCTATATTGTTCCATTGATCTATGTTTCTGTTTTTGTGCCAGTACCATATTGTCTTGATTAGTGTAGCTTTGTAGTAGAGTCTGAAGTCAGGGAGTCTGATTCCTCCAACTCCATTTTTTTCCCTCAAGACTGCTTTGGCTATTCGGGGTCTTTTGTGTCTCCATACAAATTTTAAGATTTTTTTGTTCTAGTTCTGTAAAAAATGCCGTTGCTAATTTGATAAGGATTGCATTGAATCTGTAGATTGCTTTGGGTAGTAGAGTCATTTTCACAATATTGATTCTTCCAATCCAAGAACATAGTATATCTCTCCATCTGTTGGTATCACCTTTAATTTCTTACATCAGTGTCTTATAGTTTTCTGCATACAGGTCTTTTGTCTCCCTAGGTAGGTTTACTCCTAGGTATTTTATTCTTTTGGTTGCAATCATAAATGGGAGTGTTTCCTTCAATTCCCTTTCCGATTTTTCATCATTAGTGTATAGGAATGCAAGAGATTTCTGTGCCTTAATTTTGTATCCTGCAACTTTACCAAATTCATTGATTAACTCTAGTACTTTTCTGGTGGCATCTTTAGGATTCTCTATGTATAGTATCATGTCATCTGCAAACAGTGACAGTTTTACTTCTTCTTTTCCAATTTGTATTTCTTTTTCTTCTCTGATTGCCGTGGCTAGGAGGACTTCCAAAAGTATGTTGAATAATAGTGGTGAAAATGGACATCCTTGTCTTGTTCCTGATCTTAGAGGAAATCCTTTCAGTTTTTCACCATTGAGAATGATGTTTGCTGTGGGTTTGTCGTATATGGCCTTTATTATGTTGAGGTAGGTTCCCTCTATGCCCACTTTTTGGAGAGTTTTTATCATAAATGGGTGTTGAATTTTGTCAAAAGCTTTTTCTGCATCTATTGAGATGATCATATGGGTTTTGTTCTTCAATTTGTTAATATGGCATATCACATTGATTGAATTGTGTATATTGAAGAATCCTTGCATCCCTGGGATAAATCCCACTTGATCATGGTGTATGATCCTTTTAATGTGTTGTTGGATTCTGTTTGCTAGTATTTTATTGAGGATTTTTGCATCTATATTCATCAGTGACATTGGTCTGTAATTTTCTTTTTTTGTAGTATCTTTGTCCAGTTTTGGTATCAGGGTGATGGTGGCCTCATAGAATGAGTTTTGGAGTGTTCCTTCCTCTGCAATTTTTGGAAGAGTTTGAGAAGGATGGGTGTTAGCTCTCCTCTAAATGTTTGATACAATTCACCTGTGAAGCCATCTGGTCCTGGACTTTTGTTTGCTGGAAGATTTTTAATCACAGTTTCCATTTCATTACTTGTGATTGGTCTGTTCATGTATTCTATTTCTTCCTGGTTCAGTCTTGGGAAGTTATAACTTTCTGAGAATTTGTCTATTTCTTCCAGGTTGTCCATTTTATTGGCATAGAGTTGCTCGTAGGATGCTTTGTATTTCTGCGGTGTCTGTTGTAACTTCTCCGTTTTCATTTCTAATTTTATTGATTTGAGTCCTCTCCCTCTTTTCCTTGATGAGTCTTGCTAATGGTTTATCAATTTTGTTTATCTTTTCAAAGAACCAGCTTTTAGTTTTATTGATCTTTGCTATTGTTTTCTTTGTTTCTATTTCATTTATTTTTGCTCTGATCTTTACGATTTCTTTCCTTCTGCTAACTTTGGGTTTTGTTTGTTCTTCTTTCTCTAGTTCCTTTAGGTGTAAGGTTAGATTGTTTACTTGAGATTTTTCTTGTTTCTTGAGGTAGGCTTGTATAGCTACAAATTTCCCTCTTAGAACCGCTTTTGCTGCATCCAATAGGGTTTGGATCATCATGTTTTCATTGTCATTTGTCTCTAGGTATTTTTTGATTTCCTCTTTGATTTCTTCAGTGATCTCTTGGTTATTTAGTAACGTATTGTTTAGCCTCCATGTGTTTGTGTTTTTTACGTTTTTTTCCCTGTAATTCATTTCTAATCTCATAGTGCTTGTGGTCAGAAAAGATGCTTGATATGATTTCAATTTTCTTAAATTTACTGAGGCTTTGTTTGTGACCCAAGATGTGATCTACCCTGGAGAATGTTCCATGCGCACTTGAGAAGAAAGTGTAATTGGCTGTTTTTGGATGGAATGTCTTATAAATATCAATTAAATCTATCTGTTCTATTGTGTCATTTAAAACTTGTGCTTCCTTATTAATTTTCTGTTTCGATGATCTATCCATTGGTGTAAGGGACATGTTAAAGTCCCCCACTATTATTGTTTCACTGTCGATTTCCTCTTTTATAGCTGTTAGCAGTTGTCTTATGTATTGAGGTGCTCCTATGTTGGGTGCATATGTATTTATAATTGTTATATCTTCTTCTTGGATTGATCCCTTGATCATTATGTAATGTCCTTCCTTGTCTCTTGTAACATTCTTTATTTTAAAGTCTATTTTATCTGATATGAGTATTGCTATTCCAGCTTTCTTTTGATTTCCATTTGCATGGAATATCTTTTTCCATCCCCTCACTTTCAGTCTGAATGTGTCCCTAGGTCTGAAGTGGGTCTCTTGTAGACAGCATATAGATGGGTCTTGTTTTTGTATCCATTCAGCAAGCCTGTGTCTTTTGGTTGGAGCATTTAATCCATTCACTTTTAAGGTACTATCAATATGTATGTTCCTATTACCATTTTCTTAATCATTATGGGTTTGTTTTTGTAGGTCCTTTTCTTCTCTTGTGTTTCCCACTTAGAGAAGTTCCTTTAGCATTTGTTGTAGAGCTGGTTTGGTGGTGCTGAATTCTCTTAGCTTTTGCTTGTCTGTAAAGCTTTTGATATCTCCATCGAATCTGAATGAGATCCTTGCTGGGTAGAGTAATCTTGGTTGTAGGTTTTTCCCTTTCATCACTTTAAGTATATCATGCCACTTCCTTCTGGCTTGTAGAGTTTCTGCTGAGAAATCAGCTGTTAACCTTATGGGAGTTCCCTTGTATTTGTCGTTATTTGTCGTTTTTCCCTTGCTGCTTTCAATAATTTTTCTTTGTCTTTAATTTTTGCCAATTTCATTACTATGTGTCTTGGCGTGTTTCTCTTTGGGTTTATCCTGTATGGGAGTCTCTGTGCTTCCTCACCTGGGTGGCTATTTCCTTTCCCATGTTAGGGAAGTTTTCGACTATAATCTCTTCAAATATTTTCTCTGGTCCTTTCTCTCTCTCTTCTCCTTCTGGGACACCTATAATGCGAATGTTGCTGCGTTTAATGTTGTCCCAGTGGTGTCTTAGGCTGTCTTCATTTCTTTTCATTCTTTTTTCTTTATTCTGTTCCACAGCAGTGAATTCCACCATTCTGTCTTCCAGGTCACTTATCTGTTCTTCTGCCTCAGTTATTCTGCCATTGATTCCTTCTAGTTTATTTTTCATTTCAGTTATTGTATTGTTCATCTCTGTTTGTTTGTTCTTTAATTCTTCTAGGTCTTTGTTAAACATTTCTTGCATCTTCTTGATCTTTGCCTCCATTCTGTTTCCGAGGTCCTGGATCATCTTCACTATCATTATTCTGAATTCTTTTTCTGGAAGGTTGCCTATCTCCACTTCATTTATTTGTTTTTCTAGGGTTTTATCTTGTTCCTTCATCTGGTACATAGCCCTCTGCCTTTTCATCTTGTCTATCTTTCTGTGAATGTGGTTTTTGTTCCACAGGCTGCAGGATTGTCGTTCTTGTTGCTTCTGCTGTCTGCCCTCTGGTGGATGAGGCTATCTAAGTGGCTTGTGGAAGTTTCCTGATGGGAGGGACTGGTGGTCGGTAGAGCTGGCTGTTGCTCTGGTGGGCAGAGCTCAGTAAAACTTTAATCCGCTTGCCTGCTGATGGGTGGGGCTGGATTCCCTCCCTGTTGGTTGTTTGGCCTGAGGCGACCCAACACTGGAGCCTACCCGGGCTCTTTGGTGGGCTCTTTGGTGGGGCTAACGCAGACTCTGGGAGGGCTCACGCCAAGGAGTACTTCCCAGAACTTCTGTTGCTAGTGTCCTTGTCCTCACGGTGAGACAGAGCCACCCCCCGCCTCTCAGGAGACCCTCCCACACCAGCAGGTAGGTCTGGTTCAGTCTCTTATGGGGTCAGTGCTCCTTCCCTTGGGTCCCGATGTGCACACTACTTTGTGTGTGCCCTCCAAGAGTGGAGTCTCTGTTTCCCCCAGTCCTGTTGAAGTCCTGCAGTCAAATCCCGCTAGCCTTCAAAGTCTGATCCTCTAGGAATTCCTCCCCATGTTGCTGGACCCCCAGGTTGGGAAGCCTGACGTGGGGCTCAGAACCTTCACTCCAGTGGGTGGGCTTCTGTGGTATAAGCGTTCTCCAGTTTGTGAGTCACCCACCCAGCAGTTACGGGATTCGATTTTATTGTGATTGAGCCCCTCCTACCATCTCATTGTGGCTTCTCCTTTGTCTTTGGATGTGGGATATCTTTTTTGGTGAGTTCTAGTGTCTTCCTGTCAATGATTGTTCAGCAGTTAGTTGTGATTCCAGTGCTCTCGCAAGAGAGAGTGAGAGCACGTCCTTCTACTCTGCCATCTTGAACCAATCTCCCGTCATCCTTTTTTTTAATTCAAGTAACTTTTACTGGGTTTGTTTTGTCTTATTGCAAGAAGTTATATATGCTCATTATAGAAAAGTTTAGAAGATACAGAAAAACAAAAAGAAGGTAGTAAAAAAGCCATCCTTCACACATAACTACTGAAATGTTTGATGCATATTTATTCAGCCATTTTTCTATGGGATGATATTGTACATACTATTTTGTAACCTACTCTTTGTCTTTTGATATATTATGAACACCTTGTGAATCATATTCACTAATTTAGTCTTTAATGGTTGAGATATACGGATCATTAAACCAATCAGTTATGTTGGATATTTGGGATTGTTTCAAAATTTTAGTTATGATAAATAATGTGGCAATAAAATCCTTGTATCTTAATCATAATAACATTTATTGAGTATTTATTACTCAGGCACTGTACTGTTTTACATGTATTATCTTTTTTATTTTTATTTTTTAATTGAAGTATAGTGGATTTACAGTGTTGCACCACTCTCTGCTGTACAGCAAAGCAACTCAGTTATATATATATATTATATATATATATATATATATATAATATATATATATATAAGATAAAAGAATATATATATATTATATATATATATATATATAATATATATATATATATATATATATATAATCTTTTTTTTATAATCTTTTCCATTATGGTTTATCCCAGGAGACTGGATATAGTTCCCTGTGCTCTACAGTAGGACCTTGTTGTCCATTCATTCTATATGTAATAGTTTGCATCTACCAACCCCAAACTCCCAGTCCTCCCCTCTCCCCCTTCCCTTCCCCCTTGGCAACCACAAGTCTGATCTCTATGTGAGTCTGTTTCTGATTTGTAGATAGGCTCATTTGTGCCATGTTTTAGATTCCATATGTAAGTGATATCATACGGTATTTTTCTTTCTCTGTCTGACTTACTTCACTTAGTGTGATAATCTCTAGTTGCATCCATGTTGCTGCAAATGGCATTATTTCATTCTTTTTTATGGCTGAGTAGTATTCCATTGTATATATATATGCCACATCATCTTTATCCATTTATCAGTCGATGGACATGTTGGTTGTTTCCATGTTTTGGCTATTGTGAATAGTGCTGTTAGGAACATAGGGGTGCATGTATCTTTTTGAATTAGAGTTTTGTCCGGGTGTATACCCAGGAGTGGGTATATGCCTATGCTAATTTTACTTTTGGTTTTCTGAGGAACCTCCATACTGTTTTTCATAGTGGCTGGACCAACTTACATTCCCACCAACAGTGTAGGAGGGTTCCCTTTTCTCCACACCCTCTCCAGCATTTGTTATTTGTAGACTTTTTAATGATGGCCATTCTGACTGGTGTGAGGTGGTACCTCATTTGTATTATCTAATTTAACCCTCCCAGGAGTCCTATGAATAAGAAATATTACTTCCATTTTACAGGTGAGGAAACTGAGGCCTAGAGAGGTTGAGTAATTTGCCCACAGTGACATAGATAATGACTCTAGAGGCAGCACCCTTAATCACTAAGATAAATTCTTAGAATTGTAATTTCAGGATAACTAAATACATAAAATTGTAAGGTCTCTGAGTCATATCGCCCAGTTGCCCTCCAGAAAGCATGTCCCAATCAATATTCCCACCGTCAGGATATGAATGCCCACTCACTTGCATCATCGCCAACATAAGACACTATTAATTTGTATTGTCATTTGAGAAATGAAGCTCAGACTTCTGATAGCTTATTCATGCTCTTTAGAGCATGCGTGCAACCCAACTCCCAACTGAAACATTGATTTTCTTTAATCGAATTGTTCTTATCCTTTTTTTGGTACATGGGCCCCTTTGAGAATCTGATGGAAGCTATGAAGCAGCTACACAGAAAATGCACATGTGCACATCAAATAACCCCATATTTTTCAGGAGTTCACAGACACCATTAACTCCTATGCTTGCTAGAGGATCGATATATCAACAATACTGAAACTAAAACTAAAAACAGGGTTAATGAACCCAGTCAAATGCTGGTTTCACCAGACTGTTCTTTTTAACAGTCCTGCAGTGTAAGGAACCAGATCAGAAGAGGCTGGAATAAAATGCCCAGGCACTAAAATGGTCCATTTGCCCTGTGGAGTGGAGGTACCCCGGTCAAAACTCTCTCCTGAGGTCGCGCTGTCCTCCACCAAACCAGTAAGACCTCCGAGCAGATGGACAGGCCATCACTGGGCCTGACCCCATTGGTGCGCTTCAGCAGCCTCCAAAGAACAAGGCTCCTTCTGCCAATTGCTCTTCTTCACACACTCTTGTCTTTCACGATCTCCCCTCGCATCCTGCTCCGTTATGGTCTGGAAAGCCTCATCCCAGATCAGTGAAGCCTCCACCCACCCTACGCACCCCTCTCCTATCACAATCATCAGATGAAGACAAGAGGGGAGGGGAGCATGAGGGCCAGGACCTTGCCCATCCATCTGCTGTGATGCTGCTTTGCCAGGAAGATTTTTCTGGGAACTTTTCTTGGCCTGAGCAGGTGCTTTTGGGTCTGTGTTTAATAATGATCCATTGAGGCTCAGTGGCATTTTCAGAATTGGGGGTGGAACATCTGGTCCCAGCCTGCAAGGAAGGAGGTAGACAGAGGAATTAGCACTCTGGAGTGAATTGCTAATTCACTGGTCACCTTTTGGGTGACCCAGTGGAGAATTCAGCTCCATCTGGATAGACAGGCTAGGGCTGCCAGACCACCATGAGACACACACAGAGGATGCAGGCAGCTCCTCAGGCCGGAACGTGAGCTGCCCTGTCCTTGCTGCCCGTCCATGGCCACCTTGGGGTCTCATTTTGCACAAGACCACCATATCCTTGTCAGAAATATGAGGAGGAGTGGTGATGGGAAAGGGGGCTGTTCTGCCCTTTTATTGTCTGGCTTAACTCTATCTTTTGATCTCTATTTATTAATTTTTCTCCATCCTATGCCCTGTCCTCTCGCTTATGTTCTTGGCATTGCCCATCTACAGATGATGGAAGGATTTGTGGGTTAAACATCCATTCTCCTCCCACCTTCTTGGTGGGACTTACATTCCTGGGACTCCTGTCTCCCTGGGACTTACATTCACAAGGCCAGGAGATGGCAGACGATGACTTTTCAATTCTAAATAATTACAGTTCCTCCTGGATTTGGCTGGGAACATGAGTCATCTGAAAACTAGTATATTCACACCCAAACATGGCTCTTCTGTTTCCCCCTGCACCCCGTACTCTCTTGTGGAATCTGCTCAGTTTTTTTACATGTCCTTTTAGTCTTTGGTGTTTTGATGGCCTTCCTCACCAGATCCAAATAGCAGAAGATGGGAAAGCAAAAACTCTACTACTTAATATCTCCGTGACTCTGAGCAAATTACTTCTCTTCTAAGCCTCAGTTTCAACATCTGTAAAATGGGGACAGTAACTCTACCTCCCATGTTGAAATGTTTTGAGTACAGAGTTAGATAATGTATGTTAGGTAATGTATGTTAGGTAATGTATGTACTTGCCTCCTGTAAGCTCCCAGTAGATGGTAACTGCGATTCTTACTGTTGTTGTTATTAAATTCAGATCACCACCATCTTCTGTATTTTCTTGGGCACCATCATAAAGGTTGAGTCCATTTCTAACTATCACGAGAGTCAGCACGACTTCTCCACCTTCCTTCTGATCAGGACACTGCACAGGAAGTCAGGCCTCCTCTCTCAGGCTCTAAACAGCCTGAGGTCACCAGCTCTCTGAGACACATTGCCCCACTGCCGTTGCACCCTCATGCCCAAAGGGGATGCAATTCCCTGCCTTTCCAGCTCCTGTCTCCTCAAAATGTGCAAAGATGAAATCGTTTTTGCAGGAAAGTTCTCTGAAAGTAGCAAAGTCAAGTAACGCCTCCTTCCCAAACTATCACCCACACTTATCTCTCCATCCCCACATGTAACCAGCACCTCCTGGTTTTCCTCTAGGTGCTTTCACACAGAATGTTCCAGGGATATAACAAGTCCCCAGTCTGTGGGAATCAGCACTGAGGTGCAGAAAGATCAGTTGCTCCAGGGTCAGACCTGGAATTGAATCCTATCTCCACCACTATGTAATCTTGAGCAATTTCTTTAATTACACTAAGCCACAGTTTTTTTCATCCATAAAATGGGCATAATAATTGTATTCACCTCACCGGCTATTATAGGTACTGAATAAAATAATTGTTGAAATCTCCTTGCTTCCCCAGTCAATGTTAATCTCCTGGATTAAATTCTCAACCAGTTCCAGGTACCTAAGGGATGTTCAACTAAGACTCTCTGTAAAGTGGGACAAAGCTTGGGGACCTCCCGCTGCAAGCAGTAATCTAAAAACCTGCATCAAACGGAGAATAGGTTTCATGTATATTTACATGAAAAAGGTGAAGAAATTGTATTTTCTGAAAATCTAGTAATTTGAGGAGAGGAACTGTCTTTAGGCAAAATCTTAAATAGAGCTGAAGGTAGAAAGTGAAACCCATTTCCCCCTGTCACAACCTACATGCCCCTCTTCCTCGCTGCCCTCAACAAGGCTGATGCCAAAGCTACCACAAGAGAGAACAGAAATTATTGCCAAAAAAAGCAATAAGAATTTGGAACTCTTGGAGCAATCTGCGAGGAGAGGAGCTGAGGTGAGAGAGGACAAGGAGGGGGCCAGGGAGCCCAGCACTGAGTAGTACCTTAAACGCTTGGTGTGGGTAATTTTCCTCTTGTGGAATCACTGCTTCCAGGTGGTATAAGCAGAGCAGACATCAAGGGAAATGGAGCCCAAGAAGCAGAGTGGTGGGAATGAAGTTATTCCCCCTGCCCCACTCCAGGAATCCAGAGGCTTTGAGGGAGGGCTTTGGACATCCCAGGGTTATGGGAAAGGGACATTCACGATCATCTCGCCTATAGCTTTCAAGGGGTGGAAAGGCCCCCAGCTGATGCCTGGGCTACACATATGTAAACAGCATAGCCTGTAAATACTGAATTACATCCTGTCCCTTCATGGAAACCCTCCGAAAACATTCTCCCATGGCTGCAGCAAGCCCAGCCAGCTCTCTGTCCTACAGGCCATCTCTGAGTTGAGCAGTAAATTGTCCCTCAGGCACTTGCATCTGCAAATTTCGTAGCAATGAGGAGCCTTCAAGCTATGAGAAAGGGCAGCAATTTCAGGGTCATTTTATGGCATGTCTGTGGACCTGGACTGAGAAGCAGGAGAAGGCCCTGCTTTGCTAAAATCTGGACAGCGGCACGTATGCAGTAGCAAAGACTAATCATTTCATCATACAATATTCATGACACCAGCGATGTGCCTGGCCCTCGGGATAAAGAAAGGCAGGCGAGGGCTCTGGTGAGAAGACAAGACGCCCTAGAGACAGCAGGCTGGCATCATTCACTCTAAGGGCTGCAGGTGACAAGGCAGGCATGACGCCCAGGTGTGGCCCCCAGAGGAGGAGTGCATCCCAGACCAGGCCTGACAGGTGGAGAGGAGATGCAGAGCTGTGTAGGGGTCCCAACCTGAACCTGGCAAGCCAGTGGATATAGGAAAAAGTTTGGATTACCACCAGCCAAAGGACAGATCAGAGGGATGAGTCAGAAAGAGGAAGGCAGGGGCGTCAGTGGACAGCTGCTGAGAGAAGGGATGAAAGGCATTGCATGGTGCCTAATGGCTTAAGTGGTCCAATCTCAGCGTTTTACCACCTGATTCCCCAAAGCCAGTAATTGTCCCTGTTCTCTCTGGAGCCTTTCATCTGAAGGTACCGAGCTTCTCAGCCAAGCAGCAGGTTCATCTCCCTCTGAGGGCAGCATCTAGTATTGCACAGCCTTTTTGTTATAGGCTCAAAGACACTCTGGCCACAGGTATATCTGTAACTTTTCCCCTCATCTCTGTTCCACCTCTGCAATGGAGTGAACACAGCTGACAATCCAAGAAGCAGGGAGCCCCGGTAGCTAATGCAACCCCCTCATTTCATACATGAGGAAATGAGGCCCACAACTGTGATGACCCTGAATAAAGGTCGGCCAGCTTCTAGCCCTAGGCTGGGTCTTTCCCCCTATATTCTCAACCACTCTCTCTATCTCTTTCTCTCTCTCTCTCATTTTCCCCCCTGCCTCTCTCCCTGTTTCCCTCTAATTACAAAAGCAATGATTGTTCATTGCAAAAAGAATTTTAAATAAAAAGTGAAAATCTTCCCATAAAGCCATCCTCCAGAGATAACCATCATGAACAGTTTTTTTCACATTCACCCAGATTTTTTTCTATGAACACACACACACGCACACACAAAATGTTTTTTATAAAAATCAGATATTAGACATTCTCTCCTGAAATTTGGTTTTTTTCTACTTAGCTCTGGCATGGGCCTCATTCCATGTAGACCTAGCTTACCATTTTAATAGATGTATGGTTTTTCAATGCGTGACTGCTACGTGGTTTATTTCATAATCCCCTATGGCTGGAATTTAGGTTATTTCCCATTTGGGGGGAACATGACTGCAGTTTCCTGTATTTTTATCTTTGCTCCCTTTTAAGAGTACTTCTGTAGGATAAATTCCTGGATGTTGAGTACTTACATCAAAAGCTAAAGTTATGCTCATTTAAATTGTATCAGATAACACCAGTTTTCCACCCAAAATCTGTAGCCCCACACAGAATGCATGCAAATGTCTGTTTTCTCATACCTTTGCCAAACTAATAGACCTGAAATATTTTGCTGCTTTTTAATTTGCATTATTTGCTTTGTAAAGGATTTCATGAGGCTTTCATTAATTCACTGGCTGTCCATTGTACTTATTCTTGTTATTTCCTTATCCATATGATTTGCTTTGTTTTCTATTGAGTTGCTTTGTCTTCTTGATTTGAAAGAGAGTTTTATGTATTAGAAATATTCCTTTTACTGTCCTTTAATTTACAAATGTTTCTGTCAATTCTGATAACTTTGTTTTCAAAGTTTATGACCTTGTAGAAATGTCTAGGCAAACACAGCAATACTTTTCTTTATGGATCCTGAACTTCGGTCATGCTTAAAAAGGTCCTTCCTATTTCAAAATCATAAAAATATTCACTTCCATCTTCTTATATCTTAATAATCTTTTAATATTTAAAATCTTAGATCCATCTGGGTTTATTTTAATGTAAGAAAGTAGAGATCCAGCTTTATTTGTTTCTAAATAGCTAGAGACTGTTGTCCTAACACCACTTAAAGAATAATCTGTTTTTTCCCCACAAGCATTGAAATGGCATATAAAATTCTCATGGATATTTGGTTCTGTTTATAAACTGTATAATTTCATTGATCTATCTGCATTTTCTTGCACCTCCTTCCCTGGTATTTTTTAATTACTTTTATGGTATGATATGATTGTATGATAGGTTTTACTCTCTGTAGGGGTAAGTTTCCCCATCTTCCCACACCACTCCCACCATTCCTCTTTATTTATTTTAATTGACCTGGCTATTTTTTTATGGTGATTCTTCTATAATCTATATTCTTCCATATATTTAGTTTGGGATCATTTAGGTTCCCCTCTCTACCACCCCCCTGAAGAAAACCTGGTGGTATTTTAATGAGATTATCTTGAATTTCCAGATGAATTTGGGGAGAACTGAAGTTTTCTTGGTTAGAGACTTTCTAGACTAAAGCAAGCTGTGTCTCTCCATTTATACATGTCTTCTTTTTACGCCCCTTCATAAAGTTGTATCGCTTCCTTCACATAGGTTCCCCCCAACACTCAGTTTTAAAAGGGTTCTATGGGGAAATTGCTATTGAGGTCAAAGCATGGAACACACTCAGTTTGGCATCAAAGATAGACCCTTAAGTGCTGCAGAAACTCCTCCATCCCATCTTCTCCCAACTCTGGGCCTGAGCCAAGAGGTCGCTTCCCTCTTTGAAGTTGGAATGGGTCCATCAAGTAACCAGCAGGCAACTGATGGCACGGACCCCATGCCCAGTCCTGTGCTAGAAGTATAGAACACAGACTCCGTCTTCAAAGAGCTTTGATGCTGCCCAAAGAGACAAGTGGCACATCTCTTAAGAATGACATTCCATATGAATCCATGTGGTATGGCCTTTGTTTTGATGGGAGATATAGGAGAAGAAGCCTGGAGCAGTCAGGAAAGATTTCAGGAAGAAGATGAAAACTGACTAGGCATTGGCCTGTGGTTACCATTTAAATAAAGAAGAGGAAGGAAGCACGTTACAAGCAAGAGAATCACTCCACAACCATTTACCTAGCACCTACTATGAACCAGATACTGGGCTAGGCACATGAAGAGGAGGTTATGTGCTCAACAAATAGTTTTACACCTTCACTATAACCCAAGCTCTGTGTTTGGGGCTAGAGAAATAGGACAAGTAAGATTGACCCTGGCCTTGAGGAGCTTGTAAACAAGGGAGACAGACTCTTAAATAAATAAGTTCAACAGCTGTTGTGATAGAATTCTGTGGAGAGGATAGCAGAAGACTCTTCATCTGGTGACTGTGCACCTCCTGGGTACCCATGGATGGGATTCAGTGAGTCTGTGAGCCCCTGAAATTATATGATGCTGAATTATTTGCATAACCAGCATTTTCAGGTTAAGAACCATCGAGGTAGAGTGCCACAAAATTCTTGGCTTCTGTGTTTTAATGACCGTATAAAATATATAGAAAGACCATGATAAATAAGAAGTAAACAATTCTAGCCTTCCCCCACCCAGAACTACTCTAAGAGTTGAGAGGCAGTATCATCTGTTGTGAAAACTGCTTTGAGACCAGGCAGCTTTGGGGTCGAATACCAGCTCTACCATTTAATAGCCGTGTAACATCGGGTGAGCTCCATACACTTGGAGACTTTATTTCCTCATCTGTAAATTGAAAATTGAGAATTACAGAACCCAGTCCTCCCTCGTGCCTTATTGTGGGAGTGAAACTAGCTAAGGTGTGTCGGTTACCTGGATCTGAGCAGGTCTTCACAGCCTGCTCACTCCTTCCTTCTGCTTTCACACGTCACAGGAAGCTCTGCATCATGGGCTGTGGTTATGACAAGGAGGAATTTGAGCCAGGCCTGGAAGGGATGGAGAGGAGGAGGGGAAAAGAACGGGCATCTCAGACCAGTGGACAGAGTAGATACAGGGAAAGGAGCCGGAAAGGTCAACTCGTGTTGTGAAGAATCAGTCCATTGCAGCCAAGTTGAGCAGGTCTTCAATTCCAGCTGAAGCAGCTTGAACTTTATCCTATAACCTACAGGAGCCACTGGAGGGTTTGGGACAAGGAAGTCAATCCCATGGTGAGGTGGTTCTGAACCCAGCCTTTGCCCATCATGAAGCCCAAGACACCCGGGAAAACAATTTTTACAATAAAATTATAATGTGGACTAAGGCAATGCTTCTCACCTCAGGATCTTGTTAAAAAGCAGCTTCTGATTCACTGGATCACTGAGATTCTGCATTTCTAACAAGCACTCCGGTGATTTTGATGCTGTTTACTCATGAGCCTCACTTTGAGTAGCCAGAGGCTAACGTATTTTTGGTTTTGTCATTTTTATTACTAATATTATTCTTGTAACACATGTTGGCTGAGTGCCTGTCCTGTGTTAGGCACTGTGCTAGGCCCTGAGTAGAAAGAGAAGAATCAGACATGAACTCTTTTTTCTAGAAGCTCACAGTCTAATCTGAGGAGATGTGGCATAGCCCTAAGCAACTGTAATTCAATACAGAAAGTAATAAATGCCGTATTTTAGCCTCAGATAAAATACTATGACAATTTGGTGAAGAGAAAGATTGTTCCCAGTTGAGGGAGAAATTGCCTGGTGCTTAAGGAAATGAATAGTAGCTTCTTTTTCTTGTTATTAAACAATGAGTAAGAACCAGTGAGTAGACTTCAGAGTTAGACTTTAATCCTAACTCTACCACTTACTAGACATGTGACTTCATTGTCTTAAACCTCAGTTTCCTCATCCGTAAAATGAGATATATTAATAGCAAGGCTTCTGGAAGGATTGTATGAGAGAATGGTTATAAACATAGTAGCTAATAACTGGTTCCTAGTTCATTATAAATGGTAGCTCTGGTGATTATTATTGTTTTCAGTATTTGCTGTAAATCTTAACATGTGTCTCTTTGGCCCCAAGGATATTGTATTTGTTGGACAATTTTGTGATCTCATTCCAGGGTTAAGCAGCAAATGAAAATGGAAAAACCTCGAAGGGAATTTCCAAATCCAAGGAAACTTCCTTCACAAAGCCAGTGCTGAAAGAATTAGCAACTAGTATTTTCAATTTTTGAATTTTTTTTGGACCAGACTGTTTCCACTGGGGAGACTTGGCTTGGCTAAAGGTGTAGCCAAGTGCTCCTAATAACAGCCACATTGAAAGGGAGCTCCACTCTATTTACAAGCTGATCGAAACGGTTTCACCACCCACTGGCTCCCTTGAGATGTCTGCTTGTGTGAAGCTGACTGTGAAATAAGTCAAATCAGATTTATAATCCTACAGACCCAGAATGTCAGAGCTCAGGGGGATGTTACAAACCACCCAGCCCTGGGGGGGACCAGATAAATGATGCTTTACATCCCTCTATGCCTTGCTGCAGTCTCCAAGCCCACACACTGGTCATTCCTTCAACCGGTATTTAATGAAGGAATATTAAAGGGCCCTATAGTAAGAGGATAAGGCACATCAGGGGACCTACAGGCACATCAGGAGCTAACAGAGGAGGCTGCTGGGCTTAACAACAAAAAATCCGATTTCCAACCTCTCTCTCTCTCTCTCTTACCTGTGGGGGACCTTGCACAAGTGCTGCCTTCTAGCTGCAGCTCCATTTCTTCATCTGTAAAGTAGGGATAATCCCACTTTGCTCATAGAACTGTCAGGGGGATTAAATGAAATAGAACATAAGATAGTTGGCTGACATATATCTAGGACCCCATAAACACAGTATCTTTTGATTCATTGTTCATTTTTTAAAATAATATTCATTGGATTTTTCCCAATTACAAAAGTAATTCGTGTTTATGGAGAAAATGTTGGAAAACACCAAAAAGCCCAGAGAGGGAAAATTCATGCATAATTTCACCCCCCAAAGATAAACACGGTTGATGTCTCCTTTCATGTATATTTTTCCTGTCCTTTATACACACCAGCTTGTGTATTTTGTTTCCCCATGAACTGTATTGGAAGTGATTGACAGCTTCTGTTAGGGCTTCCTGGATTCATATTCAAACTCTATCCCCCACTAGGTCTGTGACCTGGAGCAACTTGCCTTCCATTCCCCCAAGTGTGGCAGTTGTGGCCTCCAGCGGGCACGGCAGGTTGGACCCAGTCACCAGGAACGCTATAGACTGCAGTGCGAAATGGCGCCCCCTAGAGCTGTGCCAGGCGCAGTCATGCTGGGCTGCCTTGGGAACAGACAGGTTGAAGGAGTAATGGGCGTAAAGATGTTTAGGCGTTTGGCCAGTGGCTGACACAGGATAAGAGCTTGTTAAATAGTAGCTACTACTCCACAAACATACCCTGGGGTTTTGAAGAATGGAGGGAGGTTCACTGTTCAGATTTGTTAAATAGCACCTTAAGGTGACCCATTGGGACCATGGTCCAGCCAAGAAGTCCTTCTCCTTGTGCTGGTCCTGCTCCGCTTTAGCTTTTTTTCAAAAATATATTTATTTTATGTATTTATTTTTGGCTGTGTTGGGTCTTCATTGCTGTGTGCAGGCTTTCTCTAGTTGCGGTGAGTGGGGGCTACTCTTCCTTGCAGTGTGCGGGCTTCTCATTGCGGTGGCTTCTCGTTGCAGAGCACAGGCTTCAGTAGTTGTGGCTCGTAGGCTCTAGAGCGCTGGCTAAGTAGTTGTGGCGCACGGGCTCAGTTGCTCCACGGCACGTGGGATCTTCCGGGACCAGGATTCAACCCCGTGTCCCCTGCATTGACAGGCGGATTCTTCACCACTGCGCCACCAGGGAAGTCCCCGCTTTAGCTTTTGATCCTTGCCCTTCACCATGCCTCTAAGTCTCCCTCAGGCATGCAAAGCCCAAGTGATGTGAGTGGCTTCACTGCACCATCTGCTTGCTGCTTCATCCCTCCGCTCTCAAGTTCTGCCTCCTGCTCGCCCCATCCAGGTGTGCAGCTTTCAACCCCTCCAAGCCCTTTCAGAGGTGTTGTCTGGTTTGACCTGTTTAAAAAACCTCAGTAAGAGGCTAGCAAGAGGCAACCGAGTGGAGCCACGTGGCCTCCCACAAATGGTTTCCCAGGGCTGCACCCATAATGCTACTCAAAATGACTACAGATCTGAGTGATGTGCAAGATAGCTTGAAGTGACAGCTAGAGATGGCACAAAAAACTCTGAGTCACGTATTCAATCAGTCAGTCGATGAACAGATATTTATTTAGCACTACTATGTTCCAGGGGCTGGGTTCTGCAGTGAGAAAATATTCCCTCTTCACTTCTCTTTCAATCCTTCGGGTCCTCAAAGAGGAACGAATTCCTCTCAGTTTAGGGCCAGCAAGTCTTCAACACCCCTCAACCCCGGCTAATCTCCCTTTCTGAACAAGGGAGCAGGCTCAGACCCACTACTGTATGGAGGCATCCAGAGGTACTAATATTGTTTAGTTTTCATCTTATTTTTCTCTACCATTGCATTCTGCTTATAGCAAATGATGCAGGTTTTTAAATGATGATAGAAAGCTTCCTTTTTTAAAAAAAATTTAACTTAGATACCAAAAGTGAGTTGATTTAAAGAAACAGGTGGTCCGGGTGGTAGAATGACTGATGCTTAGGAAGCCCTAGACTTGAGATGGGTGAGGCTTAACCCTTCAGGGTTGCTGACCCAAGCCCATGATGACAGCTATGGATTCTCCCCCAGAAAAATGCATGAACATCACATACAATTTCATCAAGTTCCAGAACTACCTGGAGTCCCATTCCTGGGCCTGTATTGGAAAGAGCAGCAGGGTGAGAGTCCCGAGGCCTGGTCTGCACGGGAGACCTAATCCTCTCCGCCACCTTCCTCATCTTCTTGGCAGTAGTACTGGCAGTAATAGCAGTGTTGGCAATAGTAACAGCAGTTGTGTTTGAAGCAGTCAAACTGGACTTTGAGGACAGCTTTGAGTGCTTTCAACATGCCAGGCACTTACCAAGCCTAAGCTCAACTCATACATGCAGAAAAGAAATCACCATCCCCACTTTCTGGGAAACAGACCTCAAGTAGTTTCCCCAAGTTCACTCGTCTGGGAAGTCAGGGTCAGCACTTGAACCCAGCTGTACCTGCCTGTGATGTCTGAACAGGTCCTTAACCACTGGACTCCACTGTCTCGATAAATCTCTGTTGGATCAATTGAAGGACATTTGAACAGGTTCTGGCTGTCGTTCTCCCATTCACCAGCTGAGCGACCTTGAGCAAGTTACTCACCCTGACTGACCTTCTGTTAAGGAAGAAGGTTTCGGAGTCCTGCCAAGCCATGATGCTAAGACACAGGGCAAGGAGCGTGGGACCATTTCATGAGCAAGAGAAGTGGAGCCAGGCTCAGGGACATGCACTGCGAGTTAGTGGCCCTGGCAAAGAGCAGGCATAGCCCTGACTTCCAGCAGAGAGAGCAGGCTTCCAGGAACCCACATTTCCCATTGATATTTGCTTCCTCTCCTGGCAGCTTCATTGGCCCCCACAGGTCTGTTTGGGTGCCCAGAGAAAAAGATCCCTGTCACCAATCCGCTTTCATGCCCCAAGGGCCTCAGCACCTTCCCTAATTAACGAGGGCTTCTTGGCTCCCCCCAGGGCAGGCTGGCGTAGCAGACAGGGCCACTAATCCACGTGGCTGCTCTGCTGCTGGCAAGTGAGGGAGGAGGGAAGGGTCCAACATATGTGTGGAATCCAAGGCAGCTGGCAGTCCAGTCCCTGACCTGCACTGCCCCTCTGTGGTGGGTCTGGAGATGGGCAGGGCTTCTAGCTCTGGCCTCGTGGAGACTCTGAATGTTAAGGCTGGACAAGACTCAGATCAAACCACTCAACTAAAGCAGGGAAACCATGTCAAATTATTATGTAGTGCACCTGAAACTAACGTAATATTGTCCATCAACTCTAGTTCAGTAAAATAAATAAATACATTTTTAAAGGAGGGAAACTGAGGCCCGGAAAGGGAAAGCAACTTACCCAAAATGACACATCAAGTTATCAAACAGGTTTCCTGTAATTAGATTTCCAGCCCAATGAGTGGTTTACAGGAATAATTATTATTTGGTTAATAAGCATTAATGCAGAGTTGATTTAGGTGGCAGGAACCTAGTACCCAACAAGCTAGTAAGAACTTTACATGTTTTACCATGTTTAATCCTCACAACAACCTAGGGAAGGTGGTATTCTTATTAGCTCCATTTTACTGATGAGGAAACTGAAGCTTAAGTATAGTATGAAACTTGCCCAAGGTCATGTGTCTGGTGAGAGAACCAGGATTCTATCCCAGGAATCGGAATCTAACGAGAAAAGGGCAGTCCTTGTCAGAAGTCACTGAGGGCTTGCTCAGGGTGCGAGAGTCATGCTGGGGTCTACAGGAGGAGGAAGCAAAGTAGAATGCAAATGGAACAAGAGGGTAGGTGAGGTCATTATTCAGCTTCCAAACACATGAGGATTAAGAACTGACCACACCCAGAGTTGTGGAGGTGTAGGGAAAATATCACATTCATACGCAGTCGATGGGAGGAGGGTAAATTGGTACAACCAGTTCAGAAGGCAATTTGGCTAGTTGTCAGGACTTAAATGTGGAATTGACCCAGTGATTGCTCGTGAAGGAGGTTAGCCTGCAGAAACACTCAAACGTGCAAAAAGCGAAATGCGTGAGGCTTGTCATTACTGCAGTTTGTAATAGCCAAAAATTGGAAATCACCTACTTGACTATCATCAGGAAAGAGTTTAGTGAACTACTTTATATCCAGAGGGCAGGATGTAATGCTCTGACATGGGGAAATAGCTTTTATGTATTCTAAGTGAAGAAAGAAATTTGGGGAAAGGTATGTGTATGACCCCATTAAAAAAAATCTGTCTGAAAGGATCAAAACAAAACTGTTAACTCTGGTCCTGTCTACTTGAATGAAGAAAGAATTTTCAGTCTATATTATATAGATTTTTTTGTAATGTGTAATTTTTTAATTTAGCAGGTGTCACTTTTGTAAGTGAGGGGTTTTTTAGTTGAAGTATATTTGATTTACCATATTGTGTTAGTTTCAGGTGTACAACAAAGTGATTCGGATATATATATATATATATATATATATATATATATATATATTCTTTTTTTAATTCGATTCCACTATAGTTTATTACAAGATATTGAATATACTTTCCTGTGCTATATAGTAAATCCTTATTGTTTATCTATTTTATATATGGTGGTATGCATCTGTTAATCCCCTACTCCCAATTTATCCCTCCCCCACTTCCCCTTTGTTAACCATAAGTTTGTTTTCTATGTCTGTGAGTCTGTTTTGTTTTGTAAATAAGTTCATTTGTGCCACATTTTAGATACCACATATAAGTGATACCACATGGTATTTGTCTTTCTCTTTCTGACTTACTTAGTATGATGATCTCTAGGTCCATCCATGTTGCTGCAAATGGCATTATTTCTTTCTCTTTTATGGCTGAGTAATATTCCTGTGTGTGTGTGTGTGTGTGTGTGTGTGTGTGTGTGTGTGTATACACACACACACACCACATTTTCTTTATCCATTCATCTGTTGATGGACACTTAGTTGCTTCCATGTCTTGGCTATTATAAATAGTGCCGCTATGAACATTGGAGTGCATGTATCTTTTTGAATTATAGTTTTCATCTTTTCCGGATATATGCCCAGGAGTGGGGCTGCTGGATCATAAGGTAACTCTATTTTTAGTTTTTTAAGGGTCAGTGAGATTTTTTTTTAATAGACTTTATTTTTTAGAGCAGTTTTAGGTTCACATTCAAATTGACAGGAAGGTACTGTGATGAACCCATATTGACATATAATCACCCAAAGTCCACAGTTTACATTAGGGATCACTCTTGGTATTGTACATCTTATGGGTTTTGACAAAGGTATAATGACATATATCCACCAATATAGCGTCATACCGAGTAGTTTCACTCCCCTAAAAATTCCCTGTGCTCCCCCTATTCATTCTCCATTGTGTCACTTTTGTAATAAAAATATACAAATCTGGAAAGGAAAAGAAAAGAAATAAAAATATGGTTTCTGCCCAGAAGGAATTTAGAGTCTGGGTGGTAAACAAGGACTCAGCCAGCCCTGGGATGGCTTAATTCACAGACAAACAATAAAGTAACAGAATAAGATCTGATTGTATAGATTCTGTGGGGTACAGAATGAAGAATTCAGTCTGAGTCGGGTAGGGTTAATCAGAGCAGAGTTCCTTCAAGAGGGCAATGAATGGGCCAGGATATAAAGTATATTTGGAAAATGGCCACCATTTATGAATTTTCAAGGTGCCAGACCCTGGGTCAAGTATGTTTACATGGATTTTTTCATGTATTCAGAATAACCCTATGAAGCAGATGTTATCCCCAATTTATGGATAAGAAAATTTAGCCTGAAAGAGCCAATTAACTTTTCAAAAGTCAAACAGCCAGTACACCAAAAGGATGCAAAACCAGGCCTCTGTGATCCCAAACTCTGAGCTCAAGTCACCAGGCCACATTGCCTAAAGCGGCTGAAGGCAAAGAATGACCTTCTTCTCAGAGGAACAAGTAACTCAGGGAGCCCAAACTCAAATTGAGGCTATAAGTAAATGCCATAAGAAAAGTCAGCATCACCCCCTTCCCTTTGGCTGAGCACATCTCAGCCCCATGGTCCTTGGAGAGTGCTTTGTAAGAAAATAAAGAGAAAGATCCAGACTGTCTTTATCCCTGACAAGGTGCTTCCGTTGTGATGGAGGTCAAGAAGAACCTAGAAAGAAATGCCACGTGGCACAGGGGTACAGAATGATATTTATGCCCCTATCATAAAGCCATATGTGTTCTGTGGCAATGGACTGTGAATGCATCAGCCTTCCCACAAGCCTGTGGACTGCCACAGGGCAGAGACCACACCCCTGTTTGTCTGTATCCCCACAGGTTGGCCTCATGCCTGGCACTTAGCAGAGCTCCGTATTTGTCGAATGAATGAATGGATGTATAAAAATGTAAAAACCTACGACTCTTATATGCTGGTGTCCTGATCCATAAAATAGGACCAACTGGGGGCTTCCCTGGTGGCGCAGTGGTTGAGAATCTGCCTGACAATGCAGGGGACACGGGTTCGAACCCTGGTCTGGGAAGATCCCACATGCCGCGGAGCAACTGGGCCTGTGAGCCACAATTACTGAGCCTGCGCGTCTGGAGCCTGTGCTCTGCAACAAGAGAGGCCGCGATAGTGAGAGGCCCGCGCACTGCGACGAAGAGTGGCCCCTGCTTGCTGCAACTAGAGAAAGCCCTCGCACGGAAACGAAGACCCAACACAGCCATAAATAAATAAATAAATAAAATTTAAAATTCACAACATATGTCAATATTTTAAAAAAAAATAGGACCAACTATAGTTCATCTAGGGATTACTCTGATCATTAAATGGGCAAATGGTGTAAAGGATTTAGTGTAAGATGTGTACAAGAGCACACACAATGGGACTGACGGTTCTGATATTAGCTATTAGCACTATTGTTATTTGTGTATCCTTTAAAAGCTGGTCCCTCAGGATACACCCCCTTTAAGCCATTTACTGACCATTTTACTAACATCTTCAACAGGATTGGCAAGCAGAGTTACAAGTTTGTCTTCAGCAAGTATGCTTTCCTGCTCTGGATCCTGCCCACCTTTGCCGCAGCTGTCTGTGACTCCCCAGCCTCTATCCCAGGCCTTAACATGTCCTCATGGGTGCTGTGCCTACCTGTGCACACGCTCACCAGCATTTACCGTCCAGGGTAATTCACAAGGTTTCCAAGTGTTACCTCCCTCTCTCCACTTCCCCAAATTTATTCTCCAGTTTCCCATTTTTGTCAAGACCAGTTTAACTATGCCCTTTAGAGTCGGTGACAGAAACAAGACCATCCCCCTGGGCAAAAACAACTCACCTCATCATGGGTACTAGGTGTTCACACGTCATATTTGCATTTCCACTGGGGCCTTCTGTCCAGTGTTTTATTCCAAAGGATAATCTGGGACAGTGGGACAAAAACCTAATGGTGCAAGCCTTGTCACAAATCAGACCACGAGGTGGCGCCCTCATTGGCCCCCACCTAGAGCTAACCCACAGTTGAGAAGAGTCAGCATACTTGTATGTATAGTTAGCACTTACCCGGAGTATGGATAACCTTCTTTCCAAGTTAACCCCTCTCTGGTTTAACCCGGCACCAGGAACTCTGGCCATCTCCCCCCAGCCGCCACCCCTGTATTGCCAAGCAGAGAAGTTGGAGGCTCCCTGTAACAATAAGCCAAAGCTCAAATAATCAAGAAGGGCAAGTGTTACAGGGGGGAAACTCAAGTGCAATCCAAAATAGGGATTCTTGTGGCATCTATGCCACAACTGTGGGGACTTCAGCCATTTTCTGGGTCTCGGTGTCTCCATCTGCCAAGCGAGGAGGTTGGACTTCGTGATTTGCTAAGATTTCTCCCATTCAGATGCTCTTCCTTCAACAAATGGATTCAAAGGTGATCCCAAAGACCAGGCCCTCAGGAAGCTCACAGTGTAACAGAGGAGATAAGACAGGAATACAAAAGTCACTGTACTGCAGGTGGAGTGGCTGGCTTAGGGACATGGTTTGAAGTTACGAAATGTTCTGTAAAGTATATTTGCATTTTTTAAAGCATTTACATACGAATATACAACAGGAAAAAAATCTGAAAGGTTATGTACCAAACTGTGATGTCTCTGCATTATGGGTATGTGTGCTTTTAAAATATTTTTTCTTTTCTTTTTGCTTTTTAATAGTTTCTCATTTTTCCACAAAGGGTATGATTAATAGCATTAAAAACAAAGAAAACACGTTTCATATTCAAACAGAATTGAGTTTAAACTCCAGCTATATTACAAACATGCTGCGTGGCCTGGGGCAAGTCATTTAACTTCTCCAAGTCTCAACTGCCTTGCATTTAAAATGGAATTGTTTTTAACTTAATATTGCCATGAAATGCTTTGGGACCTCAAATTCACAGAGATGAGTTAATCATGTTTCCCAATTCACAGCACCTCATTGTCATCGATCTAAGCCAGGCCTCTCTCTTACTTTATTGATTTATTTCCTTTTATTCCCATCCCTTATTCCCCTTTCCCTCTGCCTCACCCTTAGGCACCCATTTTGTATTTGATATGTATAATATTTTTTAACTTGAAAATGTTTTTGAAAATGTGTGTGGTTGGTTGTATCTTATAACAAAAGATATTATGTTATAAATCTCATTGTTTCCTACTTTTTTCACAGAGAACAATGTATTTAAGATCTTTCCATATTGCTTTTTGGACATGTCATCCAGGACTTCTAAGTACTGCATAATTGCTGTGCTATGCATGTACTCCACTCTACCTTTCCATAATTCCCAGTGAGGGGCACCCAGGTGTTTTTCAACTCTCTGTCACCATAAACACCACCCTGAGCATAGTCATACATGGGCCCCGATGGACCTGTGTGAAAATTCTTTGAGAGCTCTGCCCTGGAACAGAATTGCTGGGTCAGGAGGTATCTATGTACCTAATGGGATCAGAAGGTCTTCACAGCCTCTGCCCCCACCAGCAGGAGACTTCCCATGTCTCCACACCCTTGTCTGCACTTGGCACTATCGAGTTTTCTAATTTTTGCCAACCTGACAGATGTTCTCTCACTTTGTGGTTTTCACTTCATTTGACTGCCTAATATTTTGAGCATCTTGGCATATGCTCATTAGACCTCGGGTTTCCTATGTTGTAAATTGCCTGTTCCTTTTCTTTGCCCACTATCTACTAGGAATGCTGTCTTCTTCTTGTTGACTTTCAGGAGTCCTTATATATTCTAAATATCAACCCCTTGACTGTCTTAGACATTGTAAGTAATCTTCTCCCATTCTTGCCCCATAGTTTATCTTTTTGAAGTGTTAAGTTGTTTTTCTTCACCCCTCCATCAAAAAGATCATCCTTTACCGTGTCTTCTTTTACCTTATAAAGGTTTACCTTTCACCTTTAGGTCTTTAATACATCTCATATTTGCCATGGAAATACTTCATGGCATTTTGTGAAGGATAAAATAATACAGGTAAAGCGCCAATACAGTGCCTCAGACCCAAGAGCTGTACAATTGTGGGTGATTATTATTATCATTTGAGTAGAAAGTGGTAAGCACTGCCCTAGGAAATCTAGAGATACGGGAGTTTGAATGCTGTTTTAGCTAGATCAGAAAGGATTTTATGGGCGAAGGTTAAGTGATGGAGATTGGCCTGAAAAAAGAATGTAGGAGTCATTTATTTTGAGATGTAAAGGGCAGTATTCCAGGTAGAGGAACTGGCCTGGGCAAAGGCCTGGAGGCAGGAATGCCACAGGCTGACAGTGTTTGGGCCGATCCCATCGAAGAGAGGGGTCTGACTACTCACCAACCGCTGTCTGTCTTTCTGCCCATGCCCACCCCACCCCTTCCCCCTGCAGGCTCCCTGTTCTCCACCCTGAAGCCCCCCGACGCCGTGTTCAAGGTGGTGTTCTGGCTGGGCTACTTCAACAGCTGCCTCAACCCCATCATCTACCCGAGCTCCAGCAAGGAGTTCAAGCGCGCCTTCGTGCGCATCCTCGGGTGCCAGTGCCGCGGCCGCCGCCGCCGCCGCCGTCGCCGCCTCTTGGGCGGCTGCGCCTACACCTACCGGCCGTGGACGCGCGGCGGCTCGCTGGAGCGCTCGCAGTCGCGCAAGGACTCGCTGGATGACAGCGGCAGCTGCCTGAGCGGCAGCCAGCGGACCCTGCCCTCGGCCTCGCCGAGCCCCGGCTATCTGGGCCGCGGCGCGCCGCCGCCCGTCGAGCTGTGCGCCTTCCCGGAGTGGAAGGCGCCCGGCGCCCTCCTGAGCCTGCCCGCGCCCGAGCCCCCGGGCCGCCGCGGCCGCCACGGCTCGAGCCCGCTCTTCACCTTCAAGCTGCTGGCGGAGCCCGAGAGCCCCGGGACCGACGGAGACGCCAGCCACGGGGGCCACGAGGCCGCAGCCGACGTGGCCAACGGGCAGCCCGGCTTCAAAAGCAACATGCCGCTGGCGCCCGGGCAGTTTTAGGGCCCCCGCGCACCGCTTCCTTTCCCTGGGGAGCCAATCATCGTGGGGGGCGGGCGGGCGGAGGGAGGGAGGGGAGTGTCGGCGCCCGGTAGACACGGGCCTCACGGGGAAGCGGGGGGAGGGGGGCGGGGAGAGGGGCAGCTGCTTTTCTGGCAGGGGCATGGGTGCCAGGTACAGCGCGGAGAGCTGGGCCGAGCATGCTGAGAGCCTGGGGGACCCGACGCCAGCCGGGATTTCCGTCTCTCTCTCTGTGTATATATCTAAATGAGTCCCTCTGTACATGTATTTAACCGTGGGTGCACGTGCGTGTGTCTGTGCGGTGTACGTGTGGTCTGCGTGTGTGCGTGTGTGGGGCCGCCCGCGCGGGGGCAGAGCGAGTGGGTGCCCAGGAGGCAGCCAGGGTGTTGTTTGTCTCGTGACTTCGTACCTCGCAAGCCCCTCCTGTACTTCACTGAACGGTGGCACTTTGGCGGGGTTGGAAGCAAAGTCGGACATTAAAGGTCATTTCTCCTGTGCGGCTTTGAGTAGTTTGTGAACGGGGCGGCAGGCAGATCTTGAGTTGCCTTTTCGTTCACATTAAGGTGTGCCCCTGTCTCTCCCGCCGGCCCCCCTTGACCCCGTTTCTGCCTTTGCCATTCCTGCCCTTCAGGGCTAAATAAATCTGACCCTGTGGCCGAAAGTGACGCCCTGGACTTGTCCCATAAATCCTGCCTGCCTGCTTTTTGACCGTTCCCATATCCAAATCTTCCTGCTGTGGGCAACATTGGGCAATGTCTGGCCTGGCCCTGATCTCCAGGACCCCGATCCTAGCTGGAGCTACCAGGCCAGCACCCTAGGTGGGCCTGTCACCTGTGAGGGGACTGGTCCCTTACCTCCTCCAGCATCTTCTGACCAAACACAGCATTATTTGCCTGTGCCCATGGAACCTGAAAAAGAGAGCCAGACTGCAGAATTTTCTGGACAAGATAAGGATCCATATGTCAATGCAACACATACGGGCACAGGAACCCTCCTAAGCTCGGCTAACTGGCAAGCCTGCCTGGGAAAAGAGCACTGAGGAAAGTCATGCAGAGAGGAGGAGCATACCTTGAAGAAGGTAACTTCCGTTCTAGTCTCAGTGCTGCTAACAATTTACTCTATGACCTTGAGAAGGTCACATCTCTTCTGGATCTTGGTTTCCCATCTATGTAATTCCAAGATTGATTCTAAGGGGCTTCCCTGGTGGCGCAGTGGTTGGGGGTCCGCCTGCCGATGCAGGGAACACGGGTTCGTGCCCCGGTCCGGGAGGATCCCACGTGCCGCGGAGCGGCTGGGCCTGTGAGCGGCCCGTGGCCGCTGAGCCTGTGCATCCAGAGCCTGTGCTCCGCAACGGGAGAGGCCACAGCAGTGAGAGGCTCGCGTACCAAAAAAAAAAAAAAAAAAAAAAAAAAGATTGATTCTAAGGTCTTTTCTGTCTCTAAAAGCCACTAGTTTGCTAAAAGAATAAAGGATAGGGAACAAAACAGGGAGCACTTTTCTTCCCTGAAATTAAAAAAAAAAGAGCCTAAGAGGAAAACCCCCACCCCATTCCCTTTCTCTTCCTGCTTTGCTTTTTCTAAGTTGAGATTCATTAATTTTTCAAATGGTGAGAGCTTCTCCCAGTAATATTAGCACATCAGTCATTTATTCTATGGGCGATTGAAATAGAAAATCCCTTAATGGGGGAGGGGCAGTCATTCATTTAGCTGAAAAGTGTAGGAGTATCAGGCATGGCTGGATCCAGGGGCTTAAACAGTATTGTTAGCTTGCTCACTGGCTCTTATCATTCATCTAGCTCCCATCTTTTAGCTCTGCTTATCTTTATATGTTACACTTATTTCCCTTCTGCAAATAGCTTTCTCACACCATTCTTACAACTTGAGCCCCCTCCCCAAGGAGAAATAAGATTTCCCAGCATATCTGCCCAAAAAAGAAAAATAAAGAAAAAATCCAGAGAAGCTAGATGTTCCGTATCACAGACCCCTTTGAGACTCTAATGAAAGCTATAGATATACCTTCCAGAAAAAAAATGCACATATAAAAAAATTACATTTTCATACAATTTCAAGTGACTCACCTCTGTTTAAGATCCTATGAACTAAGCATGATATCCCAGATTCACTAGTTGTTTGAAAAAACGATGTTCAGAATTATCTAGGCCAATCCTCTCATCTTTACAGATGGAGAGACTGAGGTAAATAACTTGCCAAGTCACACTAACCTAGGACTAAGACCTGGATCTGCTATATCCCTGTGCAGTACATTTTCTCCTCCCTTGTGCTGCCATCTTGGGGTTGAGTATATCCTCCAACAGAGAGTAGGTTTCTTCTTGCTGCTATAGAGAAAAGGGAGTCCTAGGGAAGGAAGAGCCTGCACCCAATTCCCAGAGAAGAAGGAACAGTTTGGGGTAGTCCTCTGGAAACATTTGCTTAGCAACACAAGTCTTTCAAACAAGTCTGACACAGAATCCTGATACAAGTGCAGTCTGCAGTGAAGTGAGGAAAAGGGCACAGAGCCTCGCCCCCTTGGCCTCCTCCTCCACATCTTGAGCCCCTTCCCCTTGCCTGCCTCAAGCACCTGAGGGCTCCACAGCGTGAACTTTGAAAATCACTGGTGAATGGGACTTGGAGTCAGTAGGACCTGGGTTCAAGTCTTGGCTCTGGGTGACCTTGGGCAATTTACCTGCCTCTTCTCATCTGTTTCTCCATCTATCAAATGGACATGATCTTCACAGCCTAGCAGGAAGCACAAAGGATTCGATGAGATCACTGTGGTATAAATACTGAACTGTGAATCACTGGGAAAATGCAAGTTATAATTTGGACTTCAGATATCTGAAGCCACAGTCACCAAAGGTATTTCCTGAGCTGCTCAGTTACAATGACCTCACACTTTACTGGTTCTTGGAGGCCACCCAGGCAGCACAAAGAAGCAGTGGCAGCCTCCTACCTCTTTCCAGAAGGAAGGTTGGCCAAGCAGTGGCTCACATCCCTGGAGAGTGCTAGGTTCCATATGTGCCCCCAGCCAGGGCCTGCATTATGCTGACCTCTCCAGGCTGCCTCACTGTGGTCTATCTACCCCAAGGAAGGCCACGAGTTCATCAGGAGTTCACCCTGAGGTGAACAGGTTCTCTCTGACCTCACAATTGGCCCCAAAGCAGCCTACTTTATCATCTCTAACTACCCAAATACTGCTGGGTCGTTTGTCACCCCTGAGGCACACACAGGGATACATCTTTACACCAGCCGAAGTAAAGAAGGAAGTGGCTTGGCAAGGGTAGTAGTTAATCCTGCAGCTCTGGGCTCAAATCCCACTCCTGCCATGGGTTCTAAACCTCAGTTTCCTTAAATGTAAAATAGGGATAATAATAGTACTTACTTCATAGGGGCATTAGGAGGATCAAATGAGATCATGAGGGTAAAAATGACACCATGCCAGTCACCTGGAGAACATCCAATAAGTGGTAGCTATTTGCAGAGGTATTGGTTATTTAATTCATTACTTTGATATATGAAGTTTAGAAAATCTGAGTAAAAAGACAAAGAAAACAAATTTGGTGCTATTCATGAGATATCAGGGTTTTAGGACTCAGGGTCCACCTTGAAGAAGAAAGACACAAGTTTATGACAGAGTAAAAGAATTTTATGTCTTACAGCATGAAAAAACATATTACTCAAGGTGATGATCAGCCCAAACTAAAAGGAAAAGTGAAATTTAATAAAATAATGTTATAGAACATTCTAGAGTGACAAAGCCAGAATAGGTGTGTGAGAGAAGTCTGGGTGTCTTAGGGATAGTGCATCCCGCGATGAAGTAGTGGGAGGAGGGGACACAGGGCTGCTCTGAGCATGTACCTGGGTTCAAGGCCCAGCTCCACTGTCTGAACCAGCTACTTAGGCCTGAGGCTGATTGCCCTGTGTGGAAATAGGGGATGTGGTTAGCACTGACCTCACAAGGTTGGGATGAGACAAAATATGAAAGAGCTTGGCCCAAACTGGGCATTGTTTTTATTACCTGTGGGCCACCTTACATATCCTCCTTTCTCGCAGTTCTCAACTTTCTTAAACCAGAAGCTCCTTTAAGAATCTGCTGAGGGCTTCCCTGGTGGCGCAGTGGTTAGGAGTCCGCCTGCCAATGCAAGGGACACGGGTTCGAGCCCTGGTCCAGGAGGATCCCACATGCCACGGAGCAACTGAGCCAGTGCGCCACAACTGCTGAGCCTGCGCCCTAGAGCCTGCGAGCCACAACGGCTGAAGCCTGCGCTCTAGAGCCCTTGCTCTGCGACGAGAGAAGCCACCGCAATGAAGAGTGGCCCCCAGTAACCACAACTGGAGAAAGCCCGTGCGCAGCAACGAAGACCCAACATAGCCAAAAAAAAAAAGAACCTGGTGAAAACCAAAGAAAAGTAAGCATAACAGCCCAAATGTCACCTACAATTCATGCCCCCCAAATCTCCCAACAGACATATGGAACCCATAAACTTTTCAACAGATTTTACTCCCTTGATATACAGAAGTAGCCAAATCCAGAGAGAAATATACACACGAGACATGCTAGCCCTCAGGGAGCCCAGCCTGGATGAGAGGTGGGCAGGTCACCAGGGAATTTGAGTGTGTGACAGGAGTTGGGCGTCTACCACCACCCTCACTTGGTGAGACCCCAAGTGTCAGGCTCCATCTTCCATTTGGGGCATGGAGGTGATGGATCAGTGCCCTGGGATCTTGGGAGCGGGCTGCATGGGACCTAGGCAAAGTACTGAGCATCACTGCTCCGGATGAAGAACAGGCCTCCTTCTGCATGCTGTCACCAAGAGGTCCTCACCAGATGCCAAAAAGTAGAACAGCAACCACTCCTCAGCTCAAATTAGGGGTTGACTTCCACCCAGCCCTGGAAACAGACATGGCAGCCTCTAGCTACCCCACCTCCTCTCAGCAGATTCCTTCAGTACGGTCTTCACCTTACCGCCCCAGTCCATGGAATCTTTATTTAGTCTGGCTAAGGGTGAGAGGATACAAAGGCATGGCTGGGTCAACGTAGAAGAAATTGCATCCTTCCACAGTCTTCCCACATTACACCTGGACCTGCCTTCTGAAACTTAAGAACCAAGAATTGGCCATGTTTTTCTTTGGCTTCCCCTGGAAAACCTTTCCCTTAGTCAATGAGTGGCTTGCTCCTGGCTGGCTTGGCTACAGTCAGAGCCTCAGTGTATGAGTTAGTTTGCTGAAGTGTGGGTGTTGGGAAGTGGGGAGGAGACAGATGTTCAATCTGCTCCCATTCCTGCTCTAACCTCTCAGCCCTCTCCTTCCCCACTCTGCTCCAGCCACGCTGGCCTCTGCTGTTCCTCAAACTGGGGAGCCTGGCTCCCTCCTCGGGGCCTTTGCACTTGCTGGCCCCTCTACCTAGATCCCCTCCTCTCCACACGGCTTCCTCCCTCACCTCCTTCGCATCTTTGCTCAAGGGTCACCTCTCAGGGGTCATCTGATTCCTCTGACTGTCCTATTTAAAACTGACCTCCTCACTGCCCACATCATCTAGCCCCTCCTGTAGCCCTTTCCCACTTTTATTTTCTCCATAGCACTTATTGCTGCCTAGCATGTTTTATATTTTATCTGTTTTTATGTTTTTTGTTTGTCTCCCCATGCACACTAGAAATACAAGTTCCATGAGGGTGGGGATTTTTTTCTGTTTTGTTCACCGATGTATCGTCGGCATCTAAAGTAGTGCTTGCCACATGGTTAAGTGTTCGAATATTTTTGAATGAACGAGTGTATGTCACCTCACCGTGAGTATGGGAGTGCCATCATAGTAGGAGAACAGAGTGCTAGGGGAGCTCATGGCAGGGGCTCCTACCTCTAACTTGATGATGGGAGCTGCGGCAAGGGGCAGTTGTGGTCAGGGAAGGCTTCCTGTAGGAAGTGGCATCTGAAGAATGTCAGCTGGGCCCCGCCTACCCAACACCCACTGTGGTTCGATTGTTAGTGCTTTCATACACCGGCTGGGTGGAGATGGGAGTCTGAAGGCCAGGTATCTGGTCATAGCCCAGCTCCTAAGTCTCCACCCTCTTTAGGCTTCTGTCTACCATCTGACAATCAGAAGCATTGAGCCAAAGACAACCCCTAAGCTCTGCCGATCTATGATGCCACTTTTGTTCTCTCCTCAATGCACAATCCTCATAGACAAGCTCTTTTTGGAGACAACGTCATCGTGATTAGTAAGATAAACAGCATTGGCCCTTGCTGATGGCCTCATTCAGAAAAGCAGCATCTATATAAGAAGCTTCCAGAACTGCTCGGGAGCAGAGGAAAGTGCTAAAGGGCTGGTGACTGCCCTCACATATAGTGCCAGCTGCTTCTGCTGAAAGCATGTTTGTGTCTCTGCCAAACACCACCTGAAATCCGGCAACCACTTACACCTGTATGTCACGCCCCCATTTGTTCTTTCATTTCGTCTACAAATGATTGTTGATCTGGGAGGCAAAGAAACAAAGGCAAATAAAATGCAGCCTTTGCACTCATGAAATTTCAGTCTGGAAGAGGAGATGGGACATTCCCTCCAAACAAGAATTCTGAAGGGACACAGACATCATCAGTGCCATTGGAGGCATGTAAGTAAAGGGCTTTGGGAATTCAAGGGAGAAAGGATGCAGGTGGAAGCCCTAACCTTCGATGTGATGGTGTTAGGAGGTGGGGCCTTTGGGAGGTAATTAGTTTAGCTGAGGTCATGAGGGTAGGGCCTCCATGATGGGATCGGTGCCCTTATAAGAAGAGGGAGAGATACTGGCGCTTCCTCTCTCCACCATGGGAGGACACGGTGAGAAGACAGCCACTTGCAAGTCAGGAACAGGGTCCTCACCAAGGACAGGGTCTGCTGGCACCTTGATCTTGGACTTCTAGCCCCAAGAACTGTGAGAAAGAAATGTCTGCCACCCAGTCTGTGGAGTTTGTTTGGCAGCCCGAGCTGACGAATACAGGAGGCTCTAAGAGGTCAGAGATGAGAACCTGGATGAGGAGGGGTCTAAAAGAGGTGAGAGATGTGAGAGGTGACAGGGTGGGTGTGTAAAGGTCTGGCCCAAGCAGTTGCATGTCCAAAGTGATGCCAGAGCACAGTTTTCCTACGACAGGCTGAGCAGGTACGGGAATCCCCACCTGACAGACCAGGAAGCTGAACCACTAAAAGTTCCTTTCCCAGGTCACATGGCTGATGAAGGGAAGAGTCAGAACAAGACTCCACACTGCGTGGCCCCAACCTAGAATTTGTTCTCTCCTACTGGATCTGTCTGTGTGATAGATGTGTTTCAAGCCTAGATTCCAATCAAAACATAGCTTGGAAAGTGGCGGTACACCCTGGTCCTTTAGGGCTGAGTTCAAACCCTGGCTCTGCTATTCATCAGCTGTGTGGTCCCAGTGGAGTGATTTAACCTCCCTGAGCCTCAGTTCCCACACTAGTAAGACTGCCATGATAGAATCTTCTTCACACAGTTGCTATGAGGAATAAATGAGCCAATGCTTGGAACTGAGAAGTGTTGGGCCTATAGGAAATGCTCAACTAGTAATAGTGGTTAGGTCAGTATCCTTGCTGTGAGGAAACAGGGAAAACCTAGGACCAACAGGAAAGTTAAAGGCTTTTGTCTGAACCAGGGTTAACAGGTGTTAGAGGGTTCTCTTCTAAAGCTGCATTATGTCCACACTCCAACTCTTCTGAGAGAAGTCCTATCTGGGGGAGAGCTGACAATAAAAGAAAACCAGGAGAAAACGAATGGTGCATTCAGGTCATCTGAGTAGGGGCAGATGCTACCAGGGCCTGGTGAGCAAATCTTGGTGGCAGAACTAGATTCAGAAGCTGGACTCACAAGGAGTCTTCTAGTCTAGGGGCTCTCACACTCTTTGACTGCAACCCACAGGATGGAACAGTGCACACTGCAACTCAGTACATGTAGATATAGATATACAGATATCAAGGTTTCTCCGTCTCCTCACTGTTGAAATTTTGAGTTGGATAATTCATCACTAGGGAGTGGGGAGGGGGCTGTCTTGAGAATTGTAGGATATTTAGCAGCATTCCTGGCCTCTACCCACTTGATGTCTGTAGCATTTCCTGCCCCCTTCCGTTGTGACAATTAAAATTGTCTCCAGACATCTCCAAATGTCTCCTGGGAGACAAAATTGCCCACAGTTGAAAACCACTAATGCACACAGATAGAAGGAACAAAAGTTTCATAAACTTTATCCTTACTTACAAAATGTACTCTGACATTTCGCATTTTGTATTATTAGATGTCACTTCTTTAAAAGTGCCAATTGTGGTTCACTAACTTAATTTCACCGTGCAAGAACCGTAGTTTGAGGAACACTGTTCCAGGCGAGGCTTTCTGCTTATCCCTGGCCTTCAGAAACTCAGTTGTAACTGTTATCCAATGTCACCTGTCCTTCCCAGAGGGGAACCCTTATTGAGAATTGGGAAGATCTTTGGGTTGGGAAAGTTACATATCATCTTAGGATCTCTGTCCCACCCTCTGTAAAATGGAGATCAAATGCCTACCTCAAAGGCTTGGGTGGACAGTAATGAGATAATCCCTAGAATAAGCACTATACTATCTCTGAGCAATTGCTATGTGCCGGGCACTGTGCTAGGGGGTTTACACACACATTTCCTCATTTAATTCTCATAGCATTTCTCTGAACAAGGGACTGTGTTTACCATTACTTTATAGATGAGGAAACTGAAGCTTGGAGAAGCTAAGGATGTAGACTTTGGAAGATGTGGTGGTTTTAAAATAGTTCTGCAGGTTCTTCTTATTAAGAGGTGAAGTCTAATTATTCACTCCTTGAATAGAATGCCGCAGAAGTGACCCCGTGGGACTTCCAAAGTCATGTAACATAATTCAGTCCCCATGTCTTTCTCTCTTGGGATGCTTGCCCTTGGAACCCACCTGTCATTTTATGAGGAAGCCCAGGCCACATGAAGAGGCCACAGTAGATGTACCTGCCAGCTGAGGTCCCAGCCAACAGCCAGCCTCAACCACCAGACATGTAAGTGACCTTTGAGTGAGAACCACCCAGCTGAGCTCAATTAACACCCAGCATCATGATAGATAATAATGAAGGACTATTGCTGTTTTGCACCACCAATTTTGCTTTATGGCAACAGATAACTCGTAAATAAGGGAAGACCTAAGATTTCTACTTAGACAGTATGACTCTGGAACCCACACTTATAACCATTACTCCTAGGGCCAGGAAGGGTTTGTCATTTGTGGTTTGATTTTTCCCCCCAGCTGTATAGAGGTATAATTGACAAGTTAAAATTGTATATATTTAAGGTGTACAACATGATGTTTTGATATGAGCATGCTTACCACAATCAAGCTAATTAACATCTATCGCCTCACATGTTACCTTTTTGTGTGTGTGGCAAGAACACTCTCTTAGCAAATTTCAAGTGTACAATACAGTATTATTAACTATAGTCACCATGGTGTACATCAGACCTCCAGAACTTATTCATCCTGCATAACTGAAACTTTGTATCCTTTGGCCAACATCTCCCCATTTCCCACACCTCCCAGCCCCTGACAACTACCATTCTACTCTTTGTTTTTGTAAGTTCAATGTTTTTAGATTCCATATGTAAGTGAGATCATACAGTATTTGTCTTCTATGTCTGGCTTATGTCACTTAGCATAATGACCTCCAGGTTCATCCATATGGTTGCAAACAGATTTCCTTCTCTTTCAAGGCTGAATAATAGTCCTGGGTGTGTGTATAAATTTTTTTCCTCATTGTTCTGGAAGCCAGAAGTTAGATCAAGATGTCAGCAGGGTTGATTTCTTCTGCGGCCTCTCCCCTTGGCTTGTAGATGGCTGTCTTCTCCCTGTGTCCTCACACAGTCTTTCCTCTGTGCCTGTATGTGTCCAAATGTCCTCTTATTCTGAGGACACCAGTCATATTGGATTAGGGTCCACTCTAATGACCTCATTTTATATTGCTGACCTCTTTGATGACCCTATCTCCACATACAGGCACATTCTGAAGTAGTGGGGGTTAGGACTTCAATATATGAACTTGGCGGAGGGGGGCAGGCAGCAGCAGGGAGTACACACTTCAGTCCTTAACAGGTACCCCAAGAACCCTGGGACTAAAGCCAAAATGTTAGAAAACATCAATGGGGTAGACATTATTATTGTCTCATTTTTAGGCTTAGAGTAGTTTAAGTAACTAGTCCAAGATTAGGTGGTTTCCAGGTAGCAAAGCCAGAATTCGAACTGAGCAGCCCCTCTGACTTTGCTCTACACACCCCTTACCTGGAACAACCTTCTTTGTATGTTGAAGGAAGCACCTCTCACCTTCCGCTTCTCCAAGCTCCCTCCTCCTTCCCTCTGACTCTGCCCTGTCTCTGGTCTTGAGCTTTTAGAAAACAAAAGCCGGGAAACCTTGCGAGCTTCTCCTGCTTCCGCCATCCATGCCTCGCTGGAAGGAATGAAGCACAAAGCCTACTGTCTGCTTGAATGAAGGGAAAGGGCAGAAAGGCGTGGGGCAGAAACGTGAATGAAAATCACAAATATCATCCAGTCACTCACGACCCAAATGTCCAGTCTATCCCCATCCAAAGGGTGAATCCAGCCACTTAGATGCTCCGCATGTGTGATACACGTCAGGATGAAGCTCGCTGGCTCCACACCTGGCTGAGGAATCCAGTCCACACAGCTAATCTAGCTCAAGACCATCCCTTATGAGCGTCCGCAAAGGAGGGGTTGATGCGGAAGCACCTGCTACAGCATCAGGGTTGAAGCAGCCTCCTTCCATCCCTCCCTAGCTGACCCCAGGACAAGCCAGCGGGTTTCACAGGAAGGGGCGGGCTCCCAGGGCAGAGACTGGTGGCTGTCCTGATACAGCAGAGTCAGCAGAGCTTCCCCTTCCCAACCGGAACACTCTGCTGCCCAAGAGAGCCCGAGAGGCTGGCCAGCCCCTGGCTGTGATGCACCCAAGGAAACACCTGGGCAGGATTCTCCCCCTTACCCGCCCCCCACTTGAAATCACCTAGACGGAGATGTCAGAAGGCACTGGATCTTCCCCACTGCAAGGTTCAAGCCCCAGCTATTCCAGCACAGTTGTCCTTGAGCATTGTCCCTAAGGTCTCTGAGGGACCGCTGTTCTTTCAACCATTTGCCACATATCGCTGAGGCCTCCTCCAAGCCAGGCATGCTTAGGATACAGTGGTGAGCAGACGGAGCCAGCCAGCCTCTCTGCCTCGGCGATGGGGGTGTGGCAGGAGTGCCAGATGAATGGAAACTGGAATCCACAGTCCGACTGTGCCTCCTGCGCCGGTGGCCCAGGGGCCCTCCCCAGCATCTGCTGGGCATGAATTGACATGCAGGAAATCAAAGGAGTCTACAAGAGCAATTTTGTAGGTGGGCATCAGGGGACAGAGAGACAATACTGTCTTTTTCCCAGCATCACTGGTCTCTACCACTCTCCCTCTGCCGACCTGCAGTGCCTTCCCTCCCGCTGCCAACCTACTTCTTTATTCCCCTTGACAGAACCCCCCTTCATGTTTACACTCCATGTCTTCACTTGCTCTCCCCCGTTTCCTCTCCCATCCTTTGTAAACAGGCTTTCATCCCCACCACTTCCTGGGAACCATGCTTGTCACGAAGGGCCTCGATGCTGCCAAAGCCAAGCCTTTTCTCAGTCCTCATCTTCCCACACCTCTCAGCAGCATTTAGCACAACTGATCAGGCTGCTATGTACCTTTAAGCACTTCTTTTGCACAGTTGCCAAGCTCGCTGACGACTCCTTCTCAGCAGAGAGCCTTCTCATCTTCCCATCCTCTCAGTGTTGAAGGTCCCCACTGCTCCGTCCTTGGACCTTCCTCTTCCCTCCCTGGTGACTTTATCCACTCCCGCGGTGTTAAAGTCTATCCACACCGTGATGACTCCCAAGTCATGTCACCAGCCCAGGCCTTTCATAGGCAGCTCAAACTTCACAGGCTCCCAGCTGACCTCTTGGTTCCTCCCGAATCCCAGTAACTGTATCACCATTCACCTGATGACACAAACCAAAGATCCCAGAGTCTCTTTGACTTCCCTGTGGATCTCAAACCCCACATCAACCATCAAAAGGTTTGATGGCCTCTTTTGCAAAATGTATCTGTAATCCATCCACTTCTCACCACCGCCACCATCACCTTCTCCAGCAGTTGCCCCCCAACTCAACTCCCTGCTTCCCCCTTAGAAAACTGTCCATCTCTACCACCCTCCCCAGCTGCAAGAATGGTCCGTTTGAAAAGTAAATGAGACCACGCCCTGCTCAAACACTCCAGTGAGTTCCCACTACAAGAAATCCGCACTGCGTGCAATGCTCCGCTCCCCCATGTCTTCTCCCACCTCCTCTGCTGTACTCTCCCCTCCCTCTGCTCTAGAAACACGCTGGCCCCCTTGATGAACACACCAGGGATGTGCCTTTCTTAGGGTCTCTGCCCTTGCTGTTCCCTCTGCCTGTGCTACTCCGGATATTTACAGTTTTCACCCCTTTGGGACTCCATTCAGATGTCACCACCTCAGACAGGCCTTTGCTGATCACTCCTTCTAAAATAGATCACCCATCACTGTAGCTCCTTACCTGGCTTTCCTTATCTTATAGCACTTACCCAGAGCTGACCTGTTTGTTTACTTATTTATTTATGGGCTGTCTCCTCCATTAGAAGGTGAACTCTACCTGGGCAAAAGCTTGATCCCTCGTATTTACTTCCGGATCCCCAGGTCAGAGAATGGCAACTGGCCTATAGCAGGCGCTGAATGAGTGAAGGACGTGTTGGTATCTGGTCCCTGGCCAGCCCTCAGGCAGTGTCGGGCCAGTGCTGCCTTCTCCCAGCTGTGAGGCTGATGATGAGCATCTCTTTCCAACTTGGCTGAAAATCTGCAGTGATGGGGATACTTATACCACAGAAATCGGTAAACATGACAAATCGGGGCTCTGATTTTTCTTTTGTGGAAAGCAGTTTACCAGTATACCACTTTTAATCACTGAAGAAGCTCTTTCCTCAAAGAACTTTGGGACACTGGGAGCCCAAGCAGCGCTACCTCTGGGCCCTGATGACAAAATCTGATCCTGAGTTAGAAATGGAAGCATTCTGTTTGGAACAAAGCTTGGTTTGGGTGCTGTGAGACCTAAAGGGAAGACACCTCCAACTGGCCTTGAGGGTTTGCAGCTTTGGGCGGGTGGGGACTTAACCCCACAGGAGAGGGTGAGCTCTGGAAGCACCAGGTGAAGGAGCTGCACTGGTCACACTTGTGGCTACTCTTTCATGCAACTTGCAGGAAGCAGTTATTACGGAGGTGCGGGGAGAAAAGGAACTCACAGGGGCTCCAGAAATATTGGGGGAGACTCAGAGGGCCTGAGGCTTGATAGATGGAGGTTTACTAGGCAGAAATATTGATTATGCTTATTTGTATGACCAAATTTGCACCCTCTGACGGGTGGGACTAGAGCTATAGCCCAGTTTGGAAGGACATGGGCACTCAGAGGCTGGTTCTTGTATCTGAGCTGCCAGCTTTTATTTATTTTTAATTTTTTTTTGCGGTACGCAGGCCTCTCACCGCCCTGGCCTCTCCCGCTGCGGAGCACAGGCTCCGGACGCGCAGGCTCAGCGGCCATGGCTCACGGGCCCAGCTGCTCCGCGGCATGTGAGATCCTCCCGGACTAGGGCACGAACCCGTGTCCCCTGCATCGGCAGGCGGACTCTCAACCACTGCGCCACCAGGGAAGCCCAGAGCTGCCAGCTTTTAGTACACAGAGCTGGGGCTGTGGTTCTCGGACTCAGAGGGTAGAAGAGCTACTCAGGGGCTTATTAGAAATACAGACTCAGCGCGACCACCTCTGGCCTCCATCTGATTTAGTAAAGCTCCGTAAACTGCATTTTTAGCAAATGATCTAGGTGGTCTGTAGACAACATGTTAAGAAGCACTGTACTTTAACATGCACCCCGTCAGGAAAAGGATCAGATTTTACTCCCCTCCAGATCCCCTAGAGGGTTTACTGTCTTCGGGGACCCACTTTTGTAAACACTGAGTTGGAAGAGCCATTCCTCTCTCCCCTAGTCACTGACTTTTGTCTGCCACCTGCCTTAAGCCCAGGTGGCTTCAGAGAAAGGAAACCTCTCGTCTGACCCTTCTGCCCCAGATTGTTGGCCTCCCCACCCCTGCCTCCAGCTAGGAAGAAGCTAGGCCAGGGGGTAAAAGGGCGATGCTGTAACGAGCTCGGGGAGACGGTTTCCAGAAAGCAAACAGCAGCTGTTTTCATGCCTTTTCAGTCACACCAGGAAGTTTCCATTTCCGCCTCTTGCAGGCTCTTAACATTTGGCGTTCGGTTTCTGTGTTTTCTGCAACTCCCGCAAGCTACCTTCGCCATTCCGGGCGGGGGCGCAGTGCACGCCCAGGTGCGCGGGGCTCTCCTGCGGGCGCCCGGGGCCGGCGCCGCCGCCGCTGCCGCGTCTCCATCTGTGCGCAGCAGAAATGAAGCCCCCCGGGGCCTCTCCTTGCCGCCCAGAGCCGGGCTTCCTTCCTCTGTACGTGCAGAGACGGGGAAACAGTTCTTTAGACACCGCAGTGACCGAGACCGCTCCACGGCCCCTTCCCCCGAGCTGGTGCTGGGAGTGGGGCAAGCTCGGCGGTGAGGCGGGCCCGGGCGCCACCTGCCGTCCAACGCGCCTAAGCGACGGGAGTGTGAACGCACCAAGTTGCGTTGCAATTCCCTGGCCTCCCCGGGATTCAAGTCAAAGAGACGGAAGTGCACCAAACACCAAGGGAGTGGATTTACTGAACTTCTTCCCTGTACCCGACAGGTAGGTGTACCTCTGAGTCCCTTTCTGGAGAGCTTTGGGACTAGTGAGGAAGATCAGATTCAGACTGCATTTTTCTCCCTGGGCTATACAGAGACGTGCCAGGGACTTCACGAAACTAGGGGATAAATGTGGGGCATCTCCTGGAGCGCCAGTTTTATGGGGTAAAACAAGAATTAAAACACTTTTAATATAAAACTAGAATTTTAAGATAAACAAGGGACTTGAAAGAAATTTTCCTCTCCCTATAGCCACTTGCAGTTGACCTCCCCAGACATTCTGGGTTCTGCATTCAGTCTCTCCTGCTGTTAGGGATCTTTTAGTGGGAAAATCTGAGAAGCTCTAGATAAAGAAACAGGAGCTGTTGAAGAAGCAGTGGAAAGTGCAGTTAGGTAAGCCTTGACTACATGGAGGCCTCCGGGGAGAAGGTGAGGCAGGGGCCAGGAGGACTGCTGAGGAGGGGGAGCTGCAGCCCACCTGGAAGGATTTGGAAAGGCAAAGTGGGGGGGAAGTGAGGGGAGAGGAAGGGAGGGTATTCCTAGAGGGAGAGACAACAGAAACACAACCTAGCTGGTCCCCACTGTGTCAGTGGAAAAAGTGGGCGGCGTGGCTGTGGTGTTCTGGAGGCCTCTGAAAGCACAGCAGGAAATATTTTTTAAATTGATAATCTGTTGATAATCTGTGTGAAGACAAAGGCAACCTCATACAGTGCTAAGGGGTGATCTTAGTGCAGACATTTTGGAGGACAGGTTGGCAATATTTGAAACATTTCAAGTAAACATTCCTTCAGCAGAGTACTTGTAGGCCTCTGACCCACAAGGAGACTCTTACAAGCCCACAGGGATGTACAAGGATGTTTACTGCAGCTTTGTCTGTAGAAGGGAAAAATGGAAATGATGTAACTGTCCATCCAGAGAAAAACGCTTAGATAGATGACGCACATCCCCGCTGTGAAATGCAACGTGGTGGTTAGCAAGACTGAGGTCCCTGGCTGTATACTGACATAGAAAATCTCTAAAATGAGGTGGACACTATGGAAAAGGCAGATTACATGACCATACATATAGTTTCATTCTATTTACGTACATTTTAAAGCTGTATGTTTGAATGTATGATTCTCAGCCGGAAATGGGAATGAGAGTATGTACTAGGGAAAAAAGAGGAGCAGAGAAGGTCTTCTCCTTTTGTTTCATATATTCCCTATCTTGGCTTTTTTGTATACAGAAAATATATACATATATTCCTAAAGTACTCTAAGGTTTTTTTTTTAATTGTGGTCAAATACACATAACATAAAATTTACCATCTTACCTGTTTTTAAGGGTACAGTTCAGTGGTGTTAAATATATTTACATTTCACACTGTTGTGCACCAATCTCCAGAACTTTTTCATCTTGCAAAACTGCAACTCGTTCAACAACAGTTCACCCACCCTCCACCTCCCCGCCCCTGCCCCTGGCAACCACCATTCTACTTTCTGTTTCCGTGAGTTTGACTAGTCTAGATACCTCATGTACAGTATTTGTCTTTTTGTGATTGGCTCATTTCACCTACCATAATGTTCATTTTGTAGCATATGTCAGAGTTTCCTTTTTTTTTTAAGGCTGAATAATACTCCTTTGTATGTATATACCACAGTTTGTTTATCCATTCATTCATTGATGAACATGTGGGTTGCTTCCATCTTTTGGCTTTTGTGAATAATGCTGCTATGGACATGGGTGTATAAATACCTCTTCAAGACCCAGCTTTCAATTCTTTTACATACATATATATCCATAAATGGAATTGCTGAATCATCTGGTAATTCTAATTTTTTGAAGAACTGCCATACTGTTTTCCATAGCGACTGCACCATTTTACATTCCCACTAACAGTGCCCAAGGGTTCCAATTTCTCCACATCTTCACCAACAGTTGTTATATTCTGTTTTTTTTAAAAAAATAGTAACATCTGAGTGGGTATGAGGTGATATCTCATTGTGGTTTTGATTTGCATTTTCCTAATGGTTAGTGATGCTGAGGATCTTTTCACACGCTTGTTATCCATTTGTATATCTTCTTTGGAGAAATGTCTATTCAAGTCCTTTGCCCATTTTTAAATTAAATTATTTTTTATTGTTGAGTTTCAAGTAAGTTTTTTTTATATAAAATTTTTTTTAATTTACTTATTTTTGGCTGCGTTGGGTCTTAGTTGCTGCGCGCGGGCTTTCTCTCTAGTTGTGGTAAGTGAGGGCTACTCTTTGTTGCGGTGCACAGGCTTCTCATGACGGTGGCTTCTCTTGTTGCAGAGCATGGGCTCTAGGAGCGCGGACTTCATTAGTTGCGGCATGTGGGTTCAGTAGTTGTGTCTCACAGGCTCTAGAGCACAGGCTCGGTAGTTGTGGCGCACAGGATTAGTTGCTCCGCGGCATGTGGGATCTTCCCAGACCAGGGCTCGAACCCGTGTCCCCTGCATTGGCAGGCGGATTCTTAACCACTGCGCCACCAGGGAAGCCCCTCAAGTAAGTTTTTAAGTCAGTTTTATTGGGGTATAATTTATATAAAATAAAACTCACTCTTGGGGGAGATAAACTAGGAGTTTGGGATTAACATATACACACTACCTATGTATAAAATAGATAACAAGGACCTACTGTATAGCACAGGGAACTATATTCAATGCCTTGTAATAACCTATAATGGAACAGAGTCTGGAAAGGAATATATATATACATATATATATGTGTGTATATATATGTGTGTGTATATATATATATATATATATATCTGAGTCACTTTGTTGTACACCCGAAGCTAACACAACACTGTAAATTAACTATACTTCAATTTTTTTAAAATGGTTTAAAAAATTTTTAACTCTTTTTTTAAGAGTATTGTCTGATAAATTTTGACAAATGTATGCATTCGTGTAACCAATACCAAAATCAAGATGTAGAAGATTTTCAACACTCCCCAAATTTCTCTCGTGCACCTATGCAGTCAATCTCTTCCCACTTTCAGTCCTAGAAACCACTGATCTCCCCTACAGTTTTCCCCAGTGTCATATAGATGAAATCCTCCCTGGAGGAACTAAATATGGGAAACCTGAGTCTTATTCCCCTCATCAGACCCCATGTCTCTTTTTTTTTTTTTTTTTTTGAATTTTATTTATTTATTTTTTATACAGCAGGTTCTTATTAGTTATCTATTTTATAAATATTAGTGTATATATGTCAATCCCCATCTCCCAATTCATCACACCACCACACCCCGCTCCCCCCGCTTTGGTCTCCAGACCCCCTGTCTCTCACAGTGGGATCTTGTGAGCTGCTTGGAGGTCTTTCTAGCATCAAAACTTTTTCATATGTATATAACCTTCTGTATCTGGCTTTGTCCACTTAGCATTGTGCTTTTCATTTATGTTTTGCATGTATCAGTAATTCATTTCTTTTTTATTGATGATTGGCATTCCATTGTATGGATATACCACAATTTGTTTATTAATTCCCCAGTTTCTGAACATTGGGTTGTTTCCAGTTTGGGAGTATTATTAATAAAACTACTGTAAACACTTGCCTACAGGTCTTTGTGTGTGAATGTATGTCTGTTTTCCTTTCTTTTGGGTAGATACCTAGCAGTGAGATTGCTGAGTTGTATGGTAACTTTATCAAAACTGCCAAACTGTTTTCCAAAATTGCTGTACCATTTGCATTCCTGCCAAGAATATGTGAGATTTCTAGAAGCTCCACATCCTCACCAACATCTAGTATTGTTAGTCCTTTCAAATTTAGTCATTCTAGTAGGTGTATAGTTTCCCTTGTGGCTTTAATTTGCATTTCCCTAATGACTAATGATATTGAACATCTTTTTTGTGTTATTTGCCCTTTGTACATCTTCTTCGGTCATGTGTCCAAACCTTTTGCTCATTCTTATTGTTTTTTTAAATCTTCTTATTCATTTTTAAGAGTTCTTTATATATCTTAGGCCCAATTCTTTTAACATGTATGTGCTTTGCAAATATTTTCCTCCAGTGTGTCTTGTCTTTTCATTTCCTTAACAGTGTTCGTGCTCTTTATTGTCCTATAAGTAAATTTTGAATTTAAGAATCAAGCAAACCCGGCAGACAACCCTGCATGCTTGATGAGGCTTTTGGGGAGGAAAAGTTGGTCTTTGAGCAAAAGAATGCAGAGAAAGGAAAAATTTGTCCTTCTTCATTGGGAGGACTGAATGGAAAAGAGAAAAGACAGTTGCTCCAGGTTCAAGCACCGTCCAAAGCTTCGTTGGCTGACTCTGCTCTGCAAGCAGAGTGAAGGTGGAGCTCCCCGACGGGATCAAATAATGACATGAATAAATGTATAACTGCAGACAGGGGTAAGTGTTAAAAAGGCAAGATGCACAGTGCTCTGACAGCTGAGGACCAGCCCCCTGGCCTGGTGGGGGGTGGCTTTCCTGAGGAAATGAAGCCTGAGCTAAGCTTTGAAAGGGTGGGAAGGGAGCATTCCAGGCAGAGGGAACAGTCCATGCTCTGGCAAGAGGATGCTTTCTGAAAGGCCAGGGTGGATGGTGCTGATTGAAAGGCAGACAGGGACCAGACCATGCAGGGTCTGGAGGACTTCAGGTGGGTTTTTTTGTCTTCATCCTAAGAGATTGGGATCAAAAAAGTGGGTGATGTGATCAGATGTGCATTTTGGAAAGATTAATTTGGCTGCTGAGTGGAGAATTAATTAGAGAAGAAACGGAGAGTTAATGCTCCATCAAAGTTAATTAGTTAGTCCATCTCTCTAAAATGGCCATAATTAAAACAACAACAACAACAACAACAACAACAAAAAGCCCAGAAAGTAACATGTGATGACAATGATATGGAGAAACTGGAACCTTTGTACATTGCTGGTGGGAATGTAAAATGGTACAGCCCCTAAGGAAAACAGATTGGCAGTTACTCAGTAACTTAAACATAGAATGACCATTTGACCTGACAATTCCACTCCTAGGTATATACCCAAAAGAATTGAAAACAGGGACTCAAACAAAAACTTGTATGTGAATGTTCCTAGCAGCACTATTCACAATAGCCAAAAGGTGGAAGTAACCCAAATGTGTATCAGCTGATGAATGGATAAACAAAATGTGGTATATCCATACAATGGAATATTATTCAGCCATAAAAAGGAATGAAAAGTACTAATACATGCTGCAACATGGATGAACCTTAAAAACATCATGCTAAGTGAAAGAAGCCAGATACAAAAGGCCAGATGTATGATTCCATTTATATAAAATATCTAGAGTCAGCAAATCCATAGAGACAGAAATCAGATTAGTGGTTGCCAGGGCTAGGAGAGGGGGAAATGGGGAGTGACTGATCATGGGTAGGCCTTTGGGGTGATAAAAGTGTTCTGGAACTAGATAGCGGTGATGGTTGCACAAAACTGTGAATATACTAAACGTCACTAATAGTAAATTTCATGTTATGTGTATTTTACTATAATAAAAAATTTTAGTTTGTCCTCATATCCCCTCATCTATGCAAGAAGGAAGTTGATTTCATTTAATGCTTCTGGTCCTAACTTTTTAAGATGCCATAACTGCTCAGCTAGTGTACTTTGCACTCTGCCCACCCACAGGATGACTTAAGTAAAACACTGAATAGGCAATAATATTAGACCATAAAATGAGGAAGTACTCTTTTCAGTGTCTTTTAGTCCTTCCCATTACATCAAATTGAAAGTCTGACTTTGATACTAGTAAAGCCCTAACACCCCTCTAACACTTTCTCTCAACCTCTCTCTTTCTCCCTCCCTCTCTTGTTTAAGTACAGAGAAAGCACACCTCAGGTGCAGCCCTTTAGGCAGGCAGCCTCAGAGCTCAATTTTAATCATATTGTTTTGTTTTCATTGTATTTACTTTTGCTGAAAACTTCTCTTTAGAGCAAGTGGCACTAGTATTTCAACTATGCAGATGACATAAAGTTTTTCTTTTAAAATAGATTTTATTAAGTGGGGAAATTATTTTTAAATATATATTTTAAAATAATAGAGGACCACAGAAATAGCAAAAATCATGGTGTGGCTATGCTAATGACTGAAGTCTGGGAAACAGTACGCTGTTCAATTACTGCTGCTACTTCTCAGGATCTAGAGGCCATCAAACCTGTGGAAATTATGGGTTGTGGACAAAGTTCTGGCTAAGACTCAGCTAGTACCAGCCCTCTCCCCAACCCTGTCACTGTGTCAGTATGATGGAGCAAGGGGAGTGAGCCAGGGAGGCCTGCGGCTTGGAAATTAAAGCTGAGGAGACAGGAACTGGCTTCTCATCCAAGGCCCTTGAAGCTGACCTTGAGGGTAACTGGGGACTCAGCTGTGACTCCCTCACAGAAATCCTCAGCAGGGGAAGGGATGGATGAATGGTGAAAAGAATCAATCAACCTGATCAGACTCACTGCTTCTCAAACCCCACCTCATCCTCCCGAAGTGAGAGGATCTGTTAGAAACAGGTCTTCATGAGTTGTGCTCACCCTGCTGGCCCCAGTTACCCTCCCAAGAGGATGCTACTGGCAGAGTCCGTTCCTGGGAGAAGAGGTCATAATAGCTCTCCAAGCAGCCTCCACAAGCACTCAGACTTCTTCTCATCATACATCCTATTCAAGGAGCCCCTCAGAGCAGGGATTACTGAGAAGCCCCCAAATAAGTACTGTTTCTAAATCTAAGATCTAAAGGGCTGTTCATTTTAAGATATAATAAAAGCAGCTCTCTGTGCTTTAGTTCTTAGAAAAATCTTCCTAGATAAAACATTTTGAGGAGTTTCCAATGTCCTTCAAACTGATGCCTTGAGAGCCCCAGAACTTGAGCGTAGACAGCTGGGTTAAATAGCAAACCAGCTCTGTAGCTTCCTGAGGGGAGGGAGGATCTTTAAGAAATGCTAAAACATCACTGGGATAAATGAGTGGACAAGTTAATTGGTCTCATTCCTGCTCTAAAAGGCAGTTCTCGATGGGGAGATTTTTTTTTAGAATCCACTCTTTCCTAACATAGACCTAACTCTGTACAGTGCACGTGTTTGGTCAGAGTCAACAAACCACTGGTAATCACGGCAAAGAGTATGTTTCTGAAAGCTCTAGTGCTGCCTGTGCCTGGGAACATTCTCATACAAATGTTTCTTCTCCCTTTAAAAACAGAGCTTAAAAAAAAGGTATTCAAATGGTGATTATGTTTTGGCTCAAAAGGTATCACAAATCAAGATATAACTTTGTACAACTCCCCAGCAGAACCCAGACAAAAGAAGAGCCTCCTTAACTGAACTCAGCTCCTAGAGTAGACTAGTCCTGTTTACAAACTTGGAGGAGATGGGTGGTAGGAAGCTAAGGGACAAGACTGGAAGGTCAGGCATGGGAGGGGTCCTTGTCGAACCCCGGGACTGTTTGTATGTCACCATCAGCACATGGCCTCACAAGCAGCCCTGTCCTGGGATTCTCCCAGACACAGGAGGGGGAGACCCGAGTTCTATGCACTGATCCAGAAAGAGTGTTAAACTTTCGGTAAGAGACTTCCACCTAGAAAAGGAGTCTCAATCTGTGGGTGTCTTCTGCCTGGAAGTCAGGCGAAAGAGGAGTGGAAGGTAGACAGTTGATGTTGCTTCTTGCTGTTCCTTTTTGCCCACACCAGAAAATAATTAATTTGTTTTCTTCCTAAGTGCCTGGTGGTAAAGAGTGATTAATTCATGTGAACCCTGCAGGTGCTGAAAATAATTGAAGTTAGCCTCACAAAATCAGTGGGCACCTCACCAGAGGTGAAATGTTGAAACTATATAATGCACCTGTTTATGAGGACTGGATCATTTGTTAAATAATCTTAATTTTGTAGCCTTTAACCTACCTCCCCAAAAGTCTGATTCAGAAAAATCACAAAAGAGAGTTAACAAGAGACTAAGTCCATGGAACAATAAGAGATGCTCCCCTGGATTTTTTTCTTAGAACATTAATAGGCCCTACTGGGTGGTTAATCTATTTCTATGTGTTTTGTTTTGGGTTTTTTTTTTTTTTGGCCGTGCCATGTGGCTTGCGGGATCTTAGTTCCCTGACCAGGGATTGAACTCATGCCCCCTGCAGTGGTAGTGCAGAGTCCTAACCACTGGACTGCCAGGGAATTCCCTATGCATTTGTATTTGTAGAAAATCTGTTCATCCTCATCCTCACTAAACAAAATCTGAAGGGCAAAGTTTGACGATATACTTTTGGAGAGAATGTTGGCAAACATGTATAGTACTCCTGGGAATGGAAGTGAAGAAAACCTCTTAAGGAGGAAGACACTTCAGCCACCCCTGAGCTAAGGAATTGCAGATGCCGACTGCCTCCTTAGTAAGAGGGGGAAGGAAGAAATAGAGAGTTTAAGCACAATGAAATATTTTGATAAATTGTCCTGCCCATATACTTACATAATGAAGTCAGAGTATTAGTCACCCCAGGCGGCCATAACAACATACCACAGTCTGGGTGGCTTAAATAACAGAAACTTATTTTCTCACAGTTCCAGAGGCTGGAAGTCTAAGCTCAAGGTGTTGGCAATGCAGGTTTCTCCAACGCCTCTCTCCTTGGCTTACAGATGACTGCCTTCTCACCATGTCCTGACATGGCCTTTTCTCTGGCCTACGCATCCCTGGTGTCTCTCCCTCTGCTTATAAGGTCATCAGTCTTATTGGAGTAGGACCCTACCCTTATGATCTCATTTAACCTTTATTACCTCCTTATAGGCTCTATCTCCAAATATAGTCACATTGGGAGTTAGGGTTTTAACATATGAATTAGCGGGGAAACACAATTCAGTCCATTACAGTGTATGAACATTTTCTGGAAGGATATGCAACAAACTTGTTCATACCACTTCTGGGGAGTGGTGCTGGGATTCCAGTTTAGTCTTATTTCTTCTACTGGCATTTTTTTCCTCCTACCTGAATTTTTTTAGTGATATTATTTTAACAGATGATGATAAGAGGATATTAATTGGAAGGGGTGCCAAATTTTAGCCTGCCCAGTACACTTACCGAGGCCCAGGCAGCCCTGAGTGTAGAGAGCCATGTGCCTCGCTTCTAAGCCCCATGGCTCAGGAAGCCTACTTTGGAAGGCGTTAGCATCCCAAGTTGTCCCCAGTCCATCAGTGCTGGGGAAAGGGATGTCCAAGGAAGGAAAGGACCAGGTGGGGAAATAGCACCGTCTTGTTGACAAGACCATAGGCCAAGAGTACCACCCGTAGGGCCCCAGCTGTGATGGTAAAGGTCCAGCAGAGTGACCACAGGAGCGGGGTTGAAGGAGTGTTTGGAGCGGGGTGGAAGGGGTATTCACAGCCCCCTACAACCACTCACTTCTCATCCCACATTCTTCCTGTGACGTCAGCATTGGTGGCAGAAATAACATCTCAAGGGCTTATGCAAGATTTCTGAGGAATAAATGAGAAGTTGCTTTCATCCCCTGAATTTATATAAACCTCCTAACTGCTTCCATGTCTGTGGTTGTTAGCCACTAATTATTAGGTGTTCTGCCTGTCAGCATTTTCATAAACTGTTCCTTTCTGTGAGACATGATAAGCATTTAATCAAGGCTGAATTAGAGGCATGTGTACCAGAGGGAGGGGAGAGGGGTGCTGGGGGTAGGTGGGGGGTAGATAGGAATTGTGAGTGTGGTTTTGAAGCTGTGAGCCAATACGGAAGAAAGAGCACTGAACTGCGAGGCACTGAAACAGTAATAGTAACAACAGTTGCCTTTAACTGTGCACTTGGAATTGGGCCAGGCACTGTGTTAAGTTCTCTGCATCCTCTGATCCTCACCAGAAAACTGAGAAGCTCAGAGACAGTCAGCCACCCAGCCAGCAAGAGCTGTGTGTCAGTGAGGGAGTTGGCTGCACATAACAGAACACAAGTAGCAGTGGCTTGAGCAAGTCAGAAGATTTTTTTTTCTGTCGTGTGAGAAGTCTGGGGGTAGGTGACCCAGGGTTAATGCGGCCGCTCCATACCATGAGGAGAGCCCCGTGTCCCTTCTAGCATTTGCCTGTACTGTCCTTCTAATGTGGTCACAATGTCTCCCTTCCAGGCAGGAAAAGGAAAGGGACACGGGCAAAAGGCACATACAGCTGACTCTGTCCCCCTTTTATTTAAGGAGATTTCCAGAAAGTCCCATCTCTGTGTGCTTCCACTGCATCAGGTGGCCATGTTTTTTTGCAAGGTGGCTATTGTGTGCCTGATATTGTGCCAGCATTTACATATATTATTGTATTTACTCTTCATAATAGCCCTGTAAGGAAGGCCTTTTCAACCCCTGGGTTCTAGTTTTATCCCTGCTATTACATAGCTAAGCAATCCTAAATAATCACTTTCTCTCTGTGGCCCCCAGTTTTCTCATCTGCTTTATGAAGGACCAGACTAGAGAAGGCGTTCTTAACTTAAGGTCTGCAGACCCTTGTCGGGACCATGGATAAAATTCAGGGAGAAGGGGTGTGAATTTGGATGGGGAAAACTATTTCATTCCTGTTTTCCCTAACCTCTAGTTGAAATTTAGCATTTCCTTCTATTATGACTGTAGGCAACGGACCACAGTAATATTAGCAGAATCTGTGACTTTTTCACCAAAAGAAATCACAGATATTTTAGAGCATATTATAGTTGTTTCAGATATGTTATCATTTATGTTCATCACTACCTCAAAATTATGGTACTTATTAGACCTGCCATATTTAATGTGTTAATAAAGAGACATATATTTATATAGATCTACCTTACACATTTTTTCTCATATTTTAGTAACTATATTTCAAAATAATTTATTTTCTTCATAACCCTGTGTATTTTGCTCTATGCCTTTAAAAACATTTTCTAAGAAGGGGTCCATAGCCTTCAGCAGACTACCAAGGAGTCCATGGAACAAATGAGACAAAGCTTCTGAAATATGAGATCTCTTTGCCCCTCTGGCTGTAAATGAAACTATGCCACTAGCTATCATGGTCATCCTGAACAAGACCCTTCAGCTCTCCATTTCCTTAGTTTTCTCTTCTGTAAAATGAGAATAATACTTGCCTTATCTAATTCAGAGCTGCTAGGAGAACCAGAGAAATCTGCACGTGAGCACACACAGATGCAGAGCTTATGCCTTTTCAATTATGCAGAGTCAGCTTCTGAAGTACTAAGTAAATGATAAGGGTTATTAAATTATCCAACCTTAAACCTATTTCCCAGAGATGCTGATGTTTTTCTGTCACTTCTAGATAAGTGTCCTGAGACAGCCATATATTTTCCTAGTGCCAGAGTGGGATTGAACTAGTATAAAATTCAATAATAAAGAGGAAGTTGTACCTTAAATGCACTTGGATGGAACTACTTATGAACACAAGGAGATAAAATGAGATTTCTCCAATGGGTCATATAACTCCAGTTATCTTAAGGCTCTGAAAAACTTAAGCCAATGTACCATGGTTAAAAGAAAAAATCATAGATCAGCCAGTCATTTCCTCTGTAATCTCTTAAATACAGGGATAATTGGACAAATGACAGGAAAATTGAGAAAGTTGGTTTGTTTCATAATCTGTGCCTTTAAAATATCTGTGAATATTTATCAAATATTTATTCATCCAAGAAATCTGCTGAGGTGACCATAATTAATGTTTTAAATAGCAAAGTAAATATCTACAAATATCTTAACTTGCTAAATCATATTTTAGAAATGACCTCAAATTATGTTTGGGGTGTTACTTAGTGCTTTCACAGTCTTAAACTCAAAGACACAGGATACTGGGAGGTAGTCAGCTTGGCCAAGGAAGATGGTTCCTAAACAAGCTGGTATTTTGATTGGTTTCCCCAAGGATTTATGGAAATACTTTAGGATGTTTTTGTTGCGGAGGATGTCTGGTTTGCACAATGGAAGCTGCCCTTTTTTTCTGGCTTCAAGAAAATGTCCTTCTGATTCTGGTGTCTGAGCCTCATAGAGAAGAACCCAGCTAAAAGTTAGGATTAGGGGAAATTTTTATGCTACTAAAAACAAATTAAGAAAAGTCTACTTTTATATATATATAAATAAAAACAGAAAATAAACCCTGGTTTTCTTATGATCCTAGTGAGAGATCATTCATTCATTCATTCATTTACTCATTCATTTGTTTACAAGTGTTCCTTGACTGCTTACATTTTGCAAGGCACTGTGCCAAGCACAACTGATGTGGCCTTTGCCCTCCTGACACTTAAGACTAATGTCGATAACATTAAAAATTTTAAGAGACAGGCTCTGTTCTAGTATTTTACTTATGTTAATTCATTTATGCTTCCCAATCACCCTAGAAGGAAAATACTGTTACCCCATGTTACATTATAGATAAGGAATGGGGAGTTTATTAAAGTTAAGGAGCTTGTCCAAGTTTACAGGACTAGTCGGGGGCTGAGCTGGGATTCAGTCTCAGCCAGTCAGTCTGATGCCACAATCCGTGCTCTAAAACAGGGGTTGGCAAACTACAGTCACTGGTCAAGTCCAGCCCAATGTCTGCTTTTGTAAATAAAGTTTTATTGGAACACACATGTTCTCATTCATTTACATGGTGCCTTTGGCAGCTTTCAGGTGATAATAGCAGTCTAGCAGTTGCAGCAGAGACCACATGACCCACAGGCCCTAAAATATTTACTACCTGTCCCTTTACAGGAAAAGTTTGCCAACTCTTGCTCTAAAACTGCTATGCTTTCTCTGTAGCAGAAAAGACAAGAAGTAAGTAAAATAATTGAAAATAATTTTTTAACGTGCCATGATTCATGAAATGGAGCCCTGTGAAAGAGAATCACTGGAGTGGTGGGGTGTGGTTAGAGGCATTCTCTTTAAAATGTGAGCCTCCAGAGAGGGGACCTCCAAGCTGAGATCTGAAACCTGGGACAGAGCTTCTTGCTGTGGAATTTGTAGGTTATTTAGCTCCCCCAATATCCACTGCCTCTGCTTTGACCTGAACGAAGGATGACAAAGAAACCAGTCTCCTTTCTGGAGTGAAAAGATTTCCTCCCCCTTTAAATGGGAGCCTGGGAGGAGTCAGTGAGGGGAGTGACAGATGAACATGTTGAGCACAGTGCTTGACAACCAGTTGGCACTCAGCAAACAATCCCTTCTTCCCTCTGACTCCCGTCCTGGACACCTGCTGGACCCAAATTGGCCTGCTGCCTGAACTTGCAAAGGTTTATACATCTTGAACACAATGCTTTATGCTTTAAAATGGGCATTGACATTTAATATAGTAAAGTGAGGGTTGGAAGTCTGTGTCCTAACTCAGAATAAATTGTTTGGTCCAGCGGATGAGTCCCAGGGGAAAAAATGTCCTAGCTCAGTCATTCCATTTGTGGTTGGGGCACGAATTCCCTTTCTTGATCCAAATGACCAAGGTTGAGGGCAGAGGGGGGCTTGGGCAGTAGGGCAAGTGGGTGCAGGGTGCTTGCCTTGGCAGTCTTCTGCATGACTCCCTCCAGGACTGTCAGACTCCATTTTATATGGTACCTTCATCCATCCATTACTAGCATTAAAGGCCTCATCTTTAACCAGGCTCTGAGCCATTAGCTTGACAATGAAAAACTGCTGAGTTTTCCTGCCAAGTATACATCCATATTATTTTTATAGATATAAATCACCTTCAAAGCCACTTCTCCTTTAACAGTTAAGGTGACTATATCTGCCCACCCCTTTTGTTCTTTAGAAAAACACAGACTTTGTGGTTAGACCCAGCTTTATGTCCTTGTTCTGTTCGACTAGCTGTGTGACCTTGGGGAAAACTTTTAACCTCTCTGAGCCTCAGTCTTATCATTTGTAATAATAATACCTATCAATGTCATCCATTTATACAATATTTGAGTGTCTACCGTGCGCCAGGCATTGTGCTGGGCTGTGTGGATTTCCCAGCAAAGAAGACAGACAAGAACTCAATCCTTGTGGCTCTTACAGTCTAGTAGAAGGAGTTATGATAATCAAGTAAATAAATACTCAAGATTGTTACAGATGTGGTAAATGTATGAAGGAGATGGGGTGATGTAATAGAGTGAGCTACTTAAGTGATATTTAGGCAAGACCTGCAGAATGAGAATGAGCAAGCCATGGGAAGAGCTGTTAATGGCATCAGGCAGAGGGAATGTGGAACAGAAAGGTCTTGAGATGGGGAAAATATTGTGTTTTAGGAAGGAAGAGGGTAGTCAGCATCCAAGAGGGACAGTGGTACAAGATGAGGTCAGAGAGGCAGGTAGAGGCCAGCTTACATGGGCCTTATGGGTCATGACAAGGAATTTTAGATTTTATTCTAATCAGACTGAGAAGCCAGTGAAAATGGTTAAGACTTGACCAGGACTCGTGTGTTTAAAAGATCAGTCTGGTTACTACTGCATGGTGATGGGATCATAGGAAGAAAGGGTGAAAGTAGGGAGGCCAGGGTTGTTGTAAGGATTACCTACAATTACAGATGTAAAATAATGCGCACACCCCCGACACACCTAAGTTCTCTATGAATGTTAGCTGTTTTTCTGGAAAGTCTAAGCCTCTCTTATCTGTTACTGTAGACATTAGCTTCATGTGGCTGTTGAGCATTTGAAATGTGACTAGTGCAACCATATTAATGGTTTTATTTCATATTAATTAAATTTAAATTAAAAAACTAGTATTTGACTCAGTCATTTAGGAAGTATTTTTGAAAATTTTGGATATATGAATCTATTTTTTAACTGTAAATTTTATGAAATCTGAGTACAGATTCAAGTTTTTCTTTTTAATTAATTAATTTATTTGTTTTGGCTGCGTTGGGTCTCCGTTGCTGTGAGCGGGCTTTTCTCTAGTTGCGGTGAGCGGGGGCTACTCTTCATTGCAGTGCGCAGGCTTCTCATTGCCGTGGCGTCTCCAGTTGTGGAGCAGGGCTGTAGGCGCGCGGGCTTCAGTAGTTGTGGCACGTGGGCTCAGTAGTTGTGGCTTGCAGGCTTACTTGCTATGCAGCACTTGGGATCTTCCTGGACCAGGGCTTGAAGCCGTGTCCCCTGCATTAGCAGGCAGATTTCTAACCACTGCGCCACCAAGGAAGCACCCTGCCAGAACTTTAAAAATTGCATACATTACCGAGTCCAAGCTTGTACTGCTCACCACACGACAGGCCAATAAATCGAGAGATGAGGTGTTGGGGCAAGGAATAGTGACTTTATTCAGAAAGCCAGCAGACCAAGAAGATGGTGGACTAGTGTATCCAAAAAACCATCTTACCTGAGTTAGAATTCAGGCTTCTTTCGTACTAAAAGGGGAGGGTGTGTGGCTAGTTGTTGCAAACTTCTTGATGCCAGAAATCCTTTATTCTTGCAGCTGTCCACATAGATGTGGCCACAATGTTCCTATAAACCTCCAACAAGCCAAATGGTATTCTCTGTTCTGCAACTTTTTAATGGGAAAGTGTTATACCTTTAAAGGTCAGAGCCTTGAGAACGAGCTGTCTGGTCTATTGCAGGCTCTAGGCAACATTCTTTTACAAAGGTACAGGGCCAGCATGACTAAGCACAGGCGACAGAGCACGAGGGTTAGAGCTAAAGGAATAGATCTAACATGGGGTCATGTTTGTTCTTCTCTGTTACACATACATGTCTCACATCTATCACTATTGGACATGCTGATCACAGGGAAACAGAAATCTAGAAATTTAGATGCACAGGCTGTTAACTCTTGATTATGTGTCCTATCAAGAAATCTCAATTTGAAAATTAGAACTGGGAAAAAATGAAAAGCCTTAGCATCCCTTGGAAACACTATAAGAATACAGGATCTACCTGTTAATTATATATTTTTATATACATCCCTGACTATTCCTGGATATTGGACCCTGCTTTAGCAAATTCAAGCACCCCAACTCTGGGAGAAGGAGCCCAGGACTTAGAGGATACCAGAGTGTAAAGCCTTGTCCCCAAAGCTGGGCTCAGTAGCCTTGTGGTATTAATATATTCCCATTGAGCACAAAAAGGACTGAATCAGTGTAGCATAGACTTAAATCTCCAGCTCCAGGGAGCATAGATGCACAAAGCCTCCTAAAGTTTTAGGACAGTGTGTACCTAATAAGTCACTGGGAGAGGCAGGAGTGATTTCCATCTCTGCCTGCAGATTCTCCACAAAGCAATTAAACTAAATTGCTTTAATTTAAAATACAGTTAACGTTTGAGCCGGGGTCTGTACAAAGTGTTTTAGGTTCGTTATCCCATTTAAGCTTCATGAAACTTTCCGAGGTAGGTTTAGTGGCTTGTCCAAGGTCATGTCACACAGCTGCTAAGAGGGAGAGCAGGGATTCAAAGCCAGGCCGTCTGACACTAGAACTTACACTCTTGACCACCATACTGGGCAACAGTCCCATTGCCATGCCAGTGACCCAGGGGAGCCCCCTTGAGTATAAGACTCCTTCTCTAATACCTTCCATCACTTCTCCCCATTGCTGAGACTTGCTCACCCACTTCCTAGTCCCTGTTCTGCTCCCAGCCCAGAGCTAGCTGGCCCAGACCAAGTGGGCAACTCCTTATGATTCAGAGGTGGGCATGTGCCACTGAGAAACCACCCAGCTGCTCCCCCCAGGAAGAAAAGCAAAGAGTAAATGATGATGTTGCTACTCTCCAGATCTATGGCTGCACCCACCACAGGGTCTAGTATGCTGCCTAGCATTCATTCATATCATTCATTCATTATTCATTCATTCATGTTCAGCTTCCATTCTTTCAACAAACTTAGGTGTTCAGTCCCTTGTCTCGGGGGGGGCGGTGAATGAAAACTTCACACATATTATCACTATTAGTAATATTGTTGGTTATCATTAGTAACACAAGTAATAATTAAATTACTATTACTATTAGTCATGGGTCATACTAGTGGGAATACTATAACACCTTCGTTAATAATGATTCCAATAACAGCAAATATTTATTGGGCACTTGCCACGCTAAGTGCTATTAATATTTAAGTATTTTTTTCTATCTTAAGCCCTTTACTTTCTGTGTTTAATTCTTACAACAGTGGTATAAGGAAGTTCCAGAAGTCTCAAAATCTTCTTACGCAACCCATCAGAGCACTGAGTTACTCAGTGTTTTGGCCATAAATTCCTGAAAGAGGATCATTCACCCATGTGATAACAGGATGTTCACTGACCCTTTACAACTGTAAACAAGACAGACATGGTCTTTGCGCTGGGAAAATAACAGAACTGCCCTCTAGATGAAAAACATTTCTTTTCCTTTTACAGAGGGGTTGTAAGCACAGAGACAAAATCTCCATGGTTTCCAGAAGTGATTGGTGGGCTTGCATCTCTAAAAATGTTTCTTGCTTTGTGCTGTCTACCTCAGCAACATCCGACTGCTTATCATTCCCCAGAATGCTCCTAATATTTTCAAGATGTCCTTCAGCCTCTCCAGTTTTTGTCCTCTTAATGAATTATTCCTCTTTCAACAAACTAACTCAAATATCTTATTAGTGAAGATCTACCAAGCTGGTCCAACTGGATGTTTGTTCTTCTTGATGTTAAAAGAAAAGAATGGATTGCTTCTTCCTTTAGGCTCAGTAGTGTCTTTATCCCCCCCTTCCCCTCCCCAACTAGCCTGTGAGTTCCTTGGGATGGGGGAGGGCAGGGACTGTTTCTTATTAGGTTTCCGGTACACAGTTATTGTCACAAGCCCTGTCACATATTATTATGGTCTCTCACATTAATTAAATATTATGTGCCGAGTCCTGTGAGGCCTTGTCTTCTAGATTATATCATTTCTTTCTGCCAAAAAACTAAAGAGGGAGGAACCATTGTTACCCATCCCAGTTTTTACGTATGAGGTAAATGTATATATTAAGCTTAGAAGCAGTAAGTAATTTGTCCCAATGTCACACAGCTAGTCAAGTGGCAGAGCCAGAATTAGAATTCAAATAATCAAATAATCCATCTAAAGCATTTTTCACAGCATGTAGCACCTAATAAGCACATAATCAATCAAGGTTAGCTACTAGAATTATTGTCCAAAGTTGGACAGCTAGTAAAGAAGCTGACGTTGTAATGCATTTATTTAACTTATTTATTTACTTATTTAGTTTGCTTTAAAATTTGTAGCCTTTCTATCACACCAGAATTTATTAACAGGACTTCTTAAAGATCATAAGACCTAACCACTTACCTTTTTATAGTTCTTGCTGTATTTAGAAAATTAAGAAATATTAAAAGGTTTCCAAAATTCGGATATATTTTTAATGTTTACATTCAGTATATTAAAGCTTTTGATTTACACAAAAATATAACTATGCATAACCTCATTTAGACATAAATTGAAGAAATAAATTTGATATCCTTCTGTAAAAAGTCCCTCCCAGCTATCTCTGCAATAGATTCTGTGAATTATAGAAAACTAATACCTTGCTGGTAACATGTCTGGCTACCTTAAGGGATATCTCAATTCTGTATTCCTAGTGGGCAATGCTTGGGGTCTAATAAACATTCAGTAAACATTTCTTGAATGAATTATAGGCCAACAGTTCACTTCTGGTTCCAGGACCACTTAACACTCTCGAATATTACTGAGGACCACGAAAAGCTTTTGTTTGTGTGAGTTATACCTGTCAATACTTACTAGTAGAAATGAAAACATTCTAATGTTAATTTGTCAATTAAGATAACAATACACCCATTATATGCAACAAAAATAATCTTTTTATAGATACTATGTTTTCCAAAACAAAAAATATATATATAGTGAGAAGAGTGGCATTGTTTTACATTTTTGCAAACCTCTGCCTTAATAGAAGACATCTGGAGTCTTATCACTCCTTCTGCGTTCAGTTCATTGCACTATCACAGGACACATAACCTTTGGAAAAATCCATTGTACGTTCATGAAAGAAGGAGTATGGAAAAGGCAGATAACAACTTAGTATTATTGTCAACACTGTTTTGATCTAGCGGTAGACCCCTTGAAAGACACATTTTGAGAAACATAAGAGGGAAAACTTTATTTCTGGACAAGGTTCATGCTTCAGATTCATGCTGCTATACACAGCATAGCTGACATGAAAGAGGTCATATCGGAGATGTAAAAGGAACACCATAGAGACAGCCTTTCTCTTTTCCTTTTTTTCCTGCAGTGCGTAGTAGCGCGGACTGTTGCCGTAACCCAAGACGGTAACCGTCGCTCATATTTAAGCCCGTACAATGACGTCACACAGCGACAGCAACGCCCTGTCACCCTGAGATTTTACTACATTTCCCAGGATGCTTCGGCAACAGTGACGCCATTGGTCAGCGCCGACGGAAGAGCATCTGACTGAGCGGAAGTAGAGGATCTCAGAGGAGAAGAAGGTGAGGACGAGAGGAGCTGTGAAGCTGTGAGTAGCCCCACGGTTCTCTTTTCTTGGCGGTGAGGGATACAGCTACGGGACGAACCTTTGGGAAGGGTGGGGTGGCCCTCCTTAACTCTGAGGCCTCAAACCCCTGTGTTCTTCCACTAGACTTGGGAGCGGGGAGAAACAAAACGTTTCTGTGGAGGCAAAGTCTCCGTAATAAAATCGTGCTGTTTTAAGTTTTCTTGGGACGAGCTGGAGCGAATTCGGGTTCTTGTCGCAACACGAGGGTCGTTGGCGTGATTTTACTGCGACCAGAGAGGCGGCGGTGCTGACGATCTGACTCAGCTTCTACAGCACTGGTTCTCAATTGGCTGCACGTGAGAATCACCTGGGATGCCTTTTTAAAGATACAGGTGCCCTGGCTCCACGCCAGAGCAACAAATCAGAATCTGTGGAGTATAAGATCTGGGCAGCAGAACTTGCTAAAGCGTCCCAGGTGTTAACGTTGTGCAGCCAGGGTTGAGAACCACGCTTTTCGTGGCTGATTCTGACCCCCTCGGGAATGCTGATTGGGACCACCTGAGCCAGGACCTCCCACTATAACCTGCGTTGGCTCTACCACACGCATGTGGGGGAAGTTGATGATTATTCTTTTGGCACGGATTGTATTTTTAGCTCCACCAGAAACTTATTTTTGAGCTTCGTGTGGTGGTGCTGGAAAGACAGGCCATAGTTCCTTATTTACGATCTGGCTATTCGCTCTGAATAAAATTAGAGACGCTTCATTTTTCTTGGCATTGTTTTCGCTTCTGCCTATTTTTTGCTACCCCGACAAACTAGGAGCGGTGGAAAGTGGAAGACTCACATTAAAATCGGTGTCTCGTTGCTTATAAGAAGTCTGAAAAGGGTATCAGTTAAAATTACATTTGGCATTATTTATGAGCGTATGATAACCTTTATATATGAATATATAAATGAATTAATTCCAGTGAAAGGAAGTTAGGGTGTGATTTGGGCTTTGATGCAGAAGTTTGTTTAGGTGTGATAGGTAGGATTTGGTAGATAGATACCATTACCTAACATGTTTTCTCTTTCCCAGGGTTTCAGCTTCACCTCCCTTACTGATTCAGCATGGGGGAGAAGTCAGAAAACTGTGGGGTTCCAGAGGATCTGTTCAGTGGTTTGAAAGTAACAGAGCTCCAGGAAGCAGAGCGTGTTGACCCCCCAGTGTCTAATGCCAAAGATCACCATTCCCAGAGCAAGCTGCTCAGCGATGTTGAGGCCCATCCCCAGGAGGACCAAGAAGAGGAGTGCTTTCACGACGCAAGTGCCTCATTTGAGAAGGAGGAGCCAGGAGTGGACGAGGTTGAGAACAAACCTGATCGTGATGTGAATTCCTCTGAACTAGATGAAGAATACCTAATGGAACTGGAAAAAAACATGCCAGATGAAGAGAAAAAGGTAACTATTTTGTTAATTGTGCATGATCTGCCATGTAAACTGCTTTTTAAAGTGAATGAATGTGACTGATGCTCTATCATAGACTGCTTCATTTGTGGTAAAGAGTGACTTGCCCATCTATATGATTATTGTTTTAGTAGTGATGGATCTGAGATAAATCAGTGGCACGGTGGGGGAGCATTGAGTGTGTCTGCTTAGCAAAGAAATTTCCTTTTTTTCCTGTGAACTTTGAGTTCTTATGTTCATCTTGTGTATGAGTTCTTATGTTCATCTTGTGTAATTGTTTCTAACATATGTATACCTTTTAGCTTTTTTTAATGATCTATGGTTGGCTGCTGAAATTCCCGTAATGGCTATTTTTTTGGTCAGACTTTATAGAATTATAGTATGCTGCTTGTTTATGCTAATCCATTGTTAGCAAAAAGACTGCCTGAATTTCCTGGTGGTGGTGATTTGGCTACAGAGAGCCGTGACTGGGACCTGTGTCATTTACATTTCATTCTTGAGGAACAGAATTGTGTGTGATGGTAGCTGTCATTTGTTAAGCACCAGTAATGTGCCAACCACTGAGCTTAAAATGTTACTTGTGTTTTCATTTAATCTTCTCAACATGCCTATGACATATACTGTTAACATCCCTGTAAGAGAACAGCTTAGAGTAGTACAGAAACTTGCCTGAAATCACATATCTAATAAATAGCAGAACTGATTCTCAAACCCAGATCTCCTTGATTCCAAAGCCAAAATATGTAGAATTTAATAACAAAAACAGCTGTCTTCCTACAAAGCAGATGTCCTAATAAAAGGCACACTTTCCTGCTACTTTGCCCTGGGCTAGTAACTGAGCAAGCCTTCACTTTGGGAAAGAGAGGCTTAGTGTCCTCCATATATCCTTCCTTCTGATCCCATAAGCAAGGTCTCCTGAAGAGTTACTGTAATATCTGAGTTTGCAAAGAACGTGAATGAGACTTGTGGCTTATGCCTCTGAAGAGCTCACTCACTGAACAGGTTACGATGGATTGGTGCTGGACTGAGATGGTAAATGTGCAGTGTAAGAATGGGAGTGGGGAGGTAGTGGGAGGTGAGGAAAAGCATCTTGTCTGTGTCCTTCCTTAGGCACTTTTCATGATCAAATCTGTTGGTTTTAACATGCATATGTTAGCTTTTGTGTTAGCGTGTGCTGCCAGAAGAGAAGCATAAAGGGCAAAAATGAGCCAAGTTCATGAACGACCTCACCAGAAATGGCTCAGAAAATTAAATCAAGTACCGTACAGTAACATCAGGGCAATGATTTTCCAGAAAGTGAGTGTTTGGTTCAGCTTTCACATCACTGGCGCAGGCTTTTTAGAAACATTGATTAAACGTCTATGTTAAAATGTTAGCAATGCTTTTCTAATACTTTAATACGTTTTGCCCTGATACAGTGGGTTGCCATCGGTTTGACAATTGAGTGGTTTGCCTCAAAATGTTACATACTCTGCTCTCCATTCCCATGATAAAAATTAAGGTATAATTTACATGTTGTGAAATTGTTTAAGCTCTGATGTGTATAGCTCAGTGAGTTGTTTGTTTTTTTTTTTGCGGGGGTGGGGGGCGCTGCGTTGGGTCTTTTGTTACTGCATGCAGGCTTTCTCTAGTTTTGGTGAGTGGGAGCTACTCTTCGTTGCGGTGCGCAGGCTTCTCATTGTGGTGGCTTCTCTTGTTGCGGAGCACGGGATCTAGGCGCGCAGGCTCAGTAGTTGTGGCACACGGACTTAGTTGCTCCGTGGTATGTGGGATCTTCCCGGACCAGGGCTCGAACCCATGTCCTCTGCATTGGCAGGTGGATTCTTAACCACTATGCCACAAGGGAAGTCCCACTCAGTGAGTTTTGACAACTGTGTACACTTGGGTAACTCACCCCAATTGTAGTATTAGCTATTTTTATGCTGCTTTAATAAATATCTTTATGAAATTAATAATAGGAAACCAGCAAAACAGATGAAGAAATGTCTCTTTGCTGCACATAAGGTTTGGTTTTATGAGTCATTGGGAAACGGATATGTTTAAGCTTGATTCTTTTAAAGTAGACAAAGTTCAGATAATTCAACAACGAAAATAAACACAAATGGCCACAAAATGTGCAGACTTTCAGCCTCACTAATACTTTTTAAATGCAAATTAAAACATTATGTCTCATCTCTCAGATCAGAACATTGATCTGATGTTGACAAGAAGAGGAGGTAGGAATTCGTGTACTAACATTGGGAGTTTGGATTGCTACATCATTTCTGTGGGGTACAGATATCAAAGTTTTATATGAACATTTCTCTAGATCAGGGCTACCAGTGGAACCTTTTGCAATGATGGGAATGTTCGGCATCTACACTGTCCAATATGCTAGCCACTGGCCATTGGCTGCCACATTTTAACAGTCATCTGGCTGTTGAGCAGTTGAAATGTGGCTAGTACAGCTGATAAAATGAATTTTTAAATTTTTTATTTTAGTTAATTTAAGTGGTCACAAGTGGCTAGTGAGTACCATATTAGACAGTACAGCTTTAAACCTGATTCTCTTCTAATCACTTATTTTAAGGAAGTTATTAAAAATATGTATAGGTGTATATATAAAGATACATTGCAGGATCATTCATAATTTTAGAAATTTTAGAAAACTAGAACTAATGTTGAACAGAGTGTATTACTTTAAACATTTTTGGCATATTTATGTGGTAGTGTACAATGTAGTCATTAAAGAGATAAATATTAGTATTGGCACGGAGTAATGCCTGAATGTTAAATGTATTAATAAGCAGGTGTGATAATATGATTTATAATAAATATGTATTTGGTGTTTGTCCAGTTCCTGGCACAGAGTTCCTAAAACCTTTGGGATTTCCTAGGTGGAAAGAGATAAAGGTTCGTTTTGTTACTCCTAACAAGCCTCTTTCAACCACACCTGAGTTAATGTTAATGCGATGACTTTTGGAAAGCCCCTAAGGATGAGGTCTAGTTGTCAGAGTTTGGAGCTCTCAGCCTCACCCCACTCCACCCCCATCTCTGGGGAAGGGAGAGGGGCTGAAGGTTGAGTTAATCACTAATGACCAGTAATCACTAATGACCAGTGATTAATCAGTCATGCTTACTTAATGAAGCCTCCATAAAAACCCAAAAGGATCGGGTTCAGAGAGCTTCATAGTTGGTGAACACGTATAGGTGGTGGGAGGGTGCATGTCCATAGGGCATGGAGGCTCAGTGCCCCTTCCCACATACCTTGCCTTATGCATCTCTTCCATCTGGCTGTACCTGAGTTATGTCCTTTATAGTAAAGTGGTAATCTAATAAGTAAACTGCTTTCCTGAGTTCTGTGAGCCCCTCTAGCAAATTAATTGAACCTGAGGAGGTGATCGTGGAAGCTGCCAACGTATAGCCCGTGGGTCAAAAGCAGAGGTGACCGCAACAACATGGATGGACTTGGAGGGCATTATGCTAAGTGAAAGAAGTCAGACAGAGACAAATACTGTATGATATCGCTTATATGTGGCATCTAAAAAGCAAAACAAACTAGTGAATATAACAAAAAAGAAACAGACTCACAGATACAGGAAACAAATTAGTGGTTACCACCGGGGAGGGTAAGGAGGGAGGAGCAAGATAGGAGTAGTGGATTAAGAGGTACAAACTATTACACGCAAAATAAATAAGCTATGGGGATATCTTGTGCAACACAGGGAATATAGCCAAAATTTTATAATTATAAATGGGGTATAATCTTTAAAAATTGTGGATCACTATGTTGTACACCTTTTATATAACTTATATAATATTGTACATCTACTATACTTTAGGAAAAAAAGAAAAAATATATAAACAGACCAGAAAAAGCAGAAATGACAACCTGGACTTGCAGTTGGTATCTGAAGTGAGGATGGAGCCAGTCTTGTGGAACTCAGCGCTTAACCTGTGGGGTCTGACCCTATCTCTAGGTAGATAGTGTCAGAATTGAGTTAAAGTGTGGGACATTGGCTGGAGTCCACTGCAGAGCTGGAGTTGCTTGGTGTGGGGGAAACTCCTACACGTTTGGTCACAGAAGTGTTCAGAGTGAGTGTTGAGAGGAGAGGAGACACCCAGGTGTTTTCTCTTTATAGCAGGTTATGGAACAGTCAGTGATGATTCCTTTTACGTCAAAAACCTGTGTGAAAATATGTTTATACATGAAAATTTGGCAGGATATACACCAAATTATAAAAAGTGAGTAGCTCTAAAGGGTGTGATTATTGGGAAGTTTTCATTTATATTTAATATAATTTTGTAATGTTTGCTTTTTTATGGTAAGCATGTATTACATTTATGATCAACAACAATAAAAGTTATTCCAATTTGAGAATATAAATAAATAAAAATTTGATTCTTTACAACCAGGGTGGACTTTCTACTAAAGAAAAAAGCACAAAAGCTGACCTTTGAGGATTTGGGAAAGATATGCTATCATAGGATATATGTATTACTAAATGTATCAAGTATTAATAGCTAAAGTCTGTTATTCAAGCTGACTTGACTTGCCCTGTGGCTGAGAAGATGATCCAGGCTCAAGAGGGTGCCAGTTCTCAGCAGTTCAAGAGTAACAGAGGAGGAAGGCAGTTAAAATTCAGTTAAAACTGGCAAAATCTCTTAAGGAAAGCACTATGTGTGTGTTTGTTTCAGCAGCAATCTTAACTATTTGTGAAACCTTAAATGTAGCTATGACTACCCAGAAGAATAGGATTTTAGCTTACATTTGAGATGTACTAGATCTGCAAAGCAAATAAGTGATTCTTTTTTTTTTTTTAATTTATTTTTGGCTGTGTTGGGTCTTCGTTTCTGTGCGAGGGCTTTCTCTCGTTGCGGCGAGCGGGGGCCACTCTTCATCGCGGTGCGCGGGCCTCTCACTGTCGCGGCCTCTCTTGTTGAGGAGCACAAGCTCCAGACGCGCAGGCTCAGTAGTTGTGGCTCACGGGCCTAGTTGCTCCGTGGCATGTCGGATCTTCCCAAACCAGGGCTCGAACCCGTGTCCCCTGCTTTGGCAGGCAGATTCTCAACCACTGCGCCACCAGGGAAGCCCCAAATAAGTGATTCTTAAAGGCTTGGCTGAGGAAGACATATCTGGTAGCAGATGAGAATTATTGCTATAATAATATTCTGATACAAAGATGCTTATAGTTTGGGGACCTACAGAATATACTGCATTGTGGTGATATTGATGTAAGAGAATCATCTTTTGTGGGCTGCTTGTCAAAGTGGGGTTCTTACGCCTCACGTATAAATTCTCTGGTTGTTCTTGTGCACACACTAAAGTTTGAGGACCACTGTCATGGGGCCTTGCACATAGTCTTCCTTCATTAAATAGCTGAATAATATTTTCTCTCTCCCATGAGGGCCAGTAATTGGTCTTACAAATTACAGAGATTTTATCATTCATTTATTCAAGAAATGTTTGCATTTCTTCCACATGCCAGGCCTTGTTTGAGGCACTTAGGAATACAGTGGTGAATAAGACACACACCTCTCATATGTATATTCTAGTTGGTATGGGTGGGGTGGGGGGAATGATAAGATGAAGTGAAGAAGGCATGGGAGTTGGAAGCATGGGCAGGACTACTTAAAATTGGTTGGTCAGGAAAGGCCTCTCTGGGGAGGTGCCATTTCAGGAAAGACTTGGAGGGGAAAAGGAGTCAGATGTGTATCTGAGAGGAAACTATTCCATAGAAGGGGAGCAGTTAGTAAAAAGGCCCTGCAGGTTTGGCTGTATTCTTGGCATGAGAGGAGCGGAAGGGCCATTAGTGGGAGCATAGTGATTAAGGAAGAGAATCGGGGGATGAAGTAAGAGAGGGTCTGATGATAGAACACTTTGTGAGCCATGGTAAGGGATATGAAGTTTTTTCCAAGTGCAGTAGGAAACAGATGGGTAGTTAAGCCAGCGGACAGATGAAAGTTATTTCCGTCTTATTAAGAGTATTCTGGTGGTTGTGCAGAGAACGCAGGGGGTGGGGGCACAGTGGAGCACGGGGACCAGCTAGGGCCTAACATGGCGGGCTGGGCAAAGATGATGGTAGCTTGAGCTGCGAATCGAGTGAAGGTAAGTGAATGATTTCAGGCTACATTTTGGAAGTGGAGTTGACGAGACATACTGGATTCAGTTGGGAGGGCTGGAGTGAGAAATAAGCTTGATTCCTTGGCTTTGGCTACTGGGTAGGTGGTGATGCCCTTTACAAATAGGGAGATGATGGAGGGACTTGGAGTTCGTCAGGGCTCTGGTGATTTAATTCTTGCTTGCAAATGAAAAAGTTTTTTTATTTGTAAGCCCAAATGCAGATTTCATCCTTTTAATGGATTTGCTCCCTGGTGCGGGCACATAGTGTTCATTTACAAATACATAGATCCAGTTAAGTAATGGATAGAAAAGTCTGTTGCTTGGTGAACATGGGCTCACAACATATGGTTTCTGGGATTTTAAAACGTTTTCCTTAGGTTCTGAAACTGTAAAGGATTGTTTTTTCCTTTAAGGCTGTTTAGTCTTTAAACAGGAGCCATTATTGAAGTATTGGTTTAGTGCCAAAGTTCTATATCAGTCTTTCCCCCGTCGCTCTCATTTTTCTTAAATCCCACATTACTTAATCCTTTTGATTTCCATGTTTCTCCTGCCTCGTTGCAATATTTTCATAATCTTATCAGTGTTATTGTAACAATGGACATGTTTGCAGGGAACAATTCTCTTGGTTGCTTCCAGAAAGTTTTCAGTAACTTTTCTATAGTGGCCTGCATATTCTGTTAACCTCATGAGAAAACCCTTTCTGATTTGTTGTTTCCCTTTTTTTCATTTCTAATGGGCATCCTTTTGAACTAAGGTTGCCATATTTACCAATTTCTTAGAGTTTACCAGTATTGAGTTTAATGAATGCTATTGGCAAGTGATTAAATAAAATCCTAGAATTTAAGAACTGGAAGGGACCTTAGATTTTTTTTTTTTATACAGCAGGTTCTTACTAGTTATCTGCTTTATACATATTAGTGTATATATGTCAATCCCAATCTCCCAATTCATCCCACCACCACCACCACCTCCCCCCCCACAGCTTTCCCCCCTTGGTGTCCATATGTTTGTTCTCTACATCTGTGTCTCTGTTTCTACCTTGCAAACAGGTTCGTCTGTACCATTTTTCTAGATTCCACATATATGCGTTAATATGCAATATTTGTTTTTCTCTTTCTGACTTCACTCTGTGTGACAGTCTCTAAGGAAGGGACCTTAGATTTCTGATTCTGAGTTTAAACCAGGGGAAATAAGGGTTGTTTTACCCTAAAACATTTGGAAGTTATCTGCTGATGGAAAAGTTAAAGTGGCATTCAGTGTTTCCGGTGTTTATTAAGGAAGATCTCTTTGTGTAGGTCAGTGGTTCTCAAACTTAATTGTGTCTAAGAATCACAGGAAACTTACTAAACATGCAAAGCCCTCAGAAGTGTTTGTTACCACTTGTGAGGTGGTATCTTGTGAGACTTGTGAGGTGGCAGCCAGGACTCTACTTTAATGAGCATCCGCAGGTTTTTTGGGTTTTTTTAATTGAAGTATAGTTGGTTTACGTATTGTGTTAGTTTCAGGTATACAGCAAAATGTTTCAGTTATATTTTTTCTTGATTATATTCCATTATAGGTTATTACAAGATATTGAATATAATTTCCTGTGCTATACAGTAAATCCTTGTTGCTTATCTCCCAGATCATTTTGGTTCAGGTAGAACTGTGGCCACACTTCGGGAGACAGAGGGCGAGATGAACACAGATGACTAAGCTTCCAAAACAAGAAGTATTGATTAGCCTGTATAGTGACTCCATCCAGCATCAGAAGAGCTCAATAATAGGATATTTTCTTTTACCCTGATCTGTGCCCAAGGTCTAAAAAACTTAAAGAAAGAGTTTGGGGGCAGAATTTAAGCAGTACCAAAATAAGAAAATTTATTTCTGTTAAATTGAGTTTTGGGAGATGGGATTTTCTGAGTTAAGAAACGACGAAGTATTTCCAAGATCAGTCATCTTTCCTCAGAAGGGTAAGACTTAATGAGAGTCAGGTTCTGACTACAACTGAAATCTAGAGATTCTCCCTCCAAACTCCTAGTGGACTAGTAAAAATGACTTGTGGAAAGAGCAAGTGTGTCTATATCTGTAAAGCAAGTGATGTCTGATTTCAAAGAAAACAAAACTGAAGCTTTTGTTCCCTTTTTAATGATAAAGAATTCCCTTCAGAATAATTTGTAGGACTGGTGTCCCTAGCCCTTTCAGTTTGAGGTTTCCTTATCCCACCTAAATAGGACTGAAACAGAAAGTTTTGTTGCATATGCTTCCACTTTCCAGCCTTTTAGCAAGTGTGTAGCTTTTTTTAATCATCCTTTTTACCCAGATGTGATTGATCTCTGCTTAACTGTGCTTGACTTTAAGTTTGTGCCGTTTTATTTTGTAGCAGTTACTTTACAAAGCTGCAGGGGGAAGCAGATAGCTGCTGATAGAGTTACAGTATGGAAATTAACTTGCTGATGTGAACCTCTTGTTTTTCTCCCTGTTGTCTATTAAACACATGCTCACTGTAGAATTATTTAATTAACACATTATTGACCAGGGACATATTAATACGTTTCTGTTACCTGAATGTTATTGACCGGAGACGTATCAATATGTTTTTAGAGAATGATACAGTTAATTAATATCACCATGCTAAGTTGTTAGAGCTTAAGTTGATCAAGGGTTCATTACACAACTTTTGATTGCCGTTATCATTCACATTTTGCTCCGTTAGGTTTTTGTTCCAACCTTGTGTATATTATAAATGCAAGTTTATTACCATAAGATTTTCAGAAATGACGCATCGTGAAGTTTTGAATGAAGAAGAATTTTTCAGTCAATTTTATGCAGATATTTTCTCTGATTGTCCGAGCGACATATATACTAGCGTCTCAGAAGATGACAGTTCTTCAGAGTATAGTTCTGATTCAGACGATGTGAGTATTAGACCAGTAAAAAGAGAAAAAAACCTTAGTGATTGATTCTAACACGGAAAGTGAAAATGAAACTTACGGTGCTGGAGAATGCTCCTTTGCTTCTACAGAAGAGTGGATTGAAGACAACATTTCACAAAAATTAGAAGACTTTACAGGTGTGTCAGGTGTAACTGTTGAATATAATCACCCACAAAGTGTTAGTGAAATAACAAGTTTTGGTAATGACTTTTTCGAGTTGGTCGCTTCTCAAACTTGAATCACCAACAGAATGAAAAATCATATAAAAAGTATGATGAGGCCTTAAAATGGACTGATGTGACCAATAGTGACATGAAGAAGTTTCTTTTTTTTTTTTTTTTTTGCGGTACGCAGGCCTCTCACCGCCGTGGCCTCTCCCGCTGCGGAGCATAGGCTCCGGACGCACAGGCTCAGCGGCCATGGCTCACGGGCCCAGCCGCTCCGCGGCATGTGGGATCCTTCCGGACCGGGGCACAAACCCATGTCCCCTGCATCGGCAGACGGACTCTCAAACACTGCGCCACCAGGAAAGCCCGTGAAGAAGTTTCTTGAATTAATAATTTTGATGGGACAAATAAGAAAGTCACACTGGAAAGAATATTGGTCGACTGATCCCTTACATGAAACACCTATCTTTCCAAAGGTTATGACGAGAAGAAGGTTCGAACAAATAATGATGTTTCTTCACTTTAACGATAACTCGGAAACTCCACTTCCTGCAGACAGAATTTCAAAAGTTAAACCTCTTTTGGATTATTTTCTACCAAAGTTCCAGTCAATCTATGTACCCAAACAAGAGCTATCACTTGATGAGGCAATGAAAGTGGAGAGGATCATGCAGATTCAAAACCTATAATCCCAGAAAACTTACAAAATATGGAATTCTGGTCAGTATGGTTAAGGAAAGTGAAACTGGATATATATGCAACCTTTTACAACAGTGTGATTTACAACAGGGATTTACAACAGTGTGTCCACATCTGAAATATTGTTGAAAAATAAAACCAGAGTTTGTGGGGCTATAAGGGAGAATTGTGGTCTACCAAACCAATTAAAGGAGAAATCTAAAAACCTACAGAGGGGAGAAATGACATTCTTACGGAAGGGAGAAGTGATTCTTCTATGGAAAGACAAGAGGCTAGTCTACATGGTGACAGCTATTCATGACGCCTCCCTGGCATCTACAGAAAAGGAAGACTGGCCATCAGATAACTAAGCCCACTTGTATATCAGAGTATAATAGATATATGAAAGGAGTTGATCAGTCTGATCAATATCTGGCAAACTTCAGTATCTTCCAGAAAACTCGAAAATGGTATAAGAAAGTGGGTTTCTATTTGAGTAATTGCGGTTTATTCAGTGCGTTTAAGATTTATTATAGCTTTAATGCACAGAATAAAATGACTTACAAGCAATTTTTGTTAGCAGTAGCTAGGGAATGGGTAACTGACCATGCTGGTGAATGTAGTGGTAGTCCCGCGCCTAGTCCTTCTTGTGGCATTTCTAAAAGAGCCCCCCGCAAAGATCCACCTTGCTGACTATCAGGTAAAATAAAAGAACATATTCTAGAGGAAATAATACCCACAGGACTAAAAAGAAAAAAAAAATGCTGCCAGAAAGTGTAGAGTCTGCTCTTCCAGGGGAAAGTGCAGTGAAACCCAGTATATTTGTAATAGATGTTCTGTTCCCCTGCACAGAGGTGCCTGCTGTACTGCCTATCACACACTCTAACGAAATATTAGAATGCTTTAGTGAGACATGTACAAAGTTTCAAATAAAGTGCAAAAAAAGTTTGTTGATACTTACTCAAATGCGGCTGTTCAATGTTCATTTACATAACAAATTGCTGGCCACAGGCGTTAGTTTCTGCAAAAATCCCCCGGTCAGTAACGTGTTAAGAGAAGATTTTTTTAATGTAAAAAATTTTTTGCAAGTGCAAATTTTGATCATTTAATAATGAAATAATGATAGAAGGGATATACACTTTTAAGTTCCAAGTCAAGTGTGTTTATGTTGTGTCCACTGACCTAAAGTATAGGGAATATCCCTAGCCAGCCACTTCATTGAGTGGGTCTCTGGTGGAGAGTGGTTGTTTTATGATTGATAAGGGAATGGTTGAACACCTTCTGACATTTTTGCCAGGTTACGCCAGTATTTAAAGTTATATCAGTTGGAGTTCTCTAGGATTTTGAGTCACAGAAAGCCAATCCAACAACTGAGCTTAAAAAGGAATTCACCTGTTTTTTGCTAGTACTTATATGGGTTCACTTTTTACATTTAGGTCTGCAATCCACTTGGAGTTTATTCTTGTGTATGGTGTGACATAGCAATCTAATTTTATCTTTTTACAAATGACTACCAACTTCTCCCAGCACTGTTTTTAAAAGTCCATCTTTGCCTCAGTGATCTAGTTAAATTTTAGTATCAACTAAGACCAAGTTTGTATCCTTTCCGAAACGCTTACCTTCTTCCTGTTTGTCAGATAATCATTTAAAACCTAACTTAGTTTATAGTGGCATTATTTGTCAAAACAGAGAACCTCATTTAGACTCAGACTGGGGCACCAGAGATTTGTGTGGTAATAAAATTTCAAAATAACTGGAGAATTGGTTAGTATAGAAGTAAGAAGCATGCTGTTGAGATGGTTTTCTGCAATATATTTCAACTCTTTCATCTTTAAGAAAGTACTGTTCCCCATGTCATATGAATTTCTTTTTTTTTTTCCTTTAAAAATAAATTATTAGTTTTGGCTCACAAAACATAGGGAAGACTAACACACGGGCTATGCCTGTGACCCCTTGGGCTGTACTTCCCTTCCATAAACACCTTTTAGAACCCCAGACTCATGCTGCCAAAGCATTCTCACATCCTAACAGCTGCAGAGTATAGTATCCGACCACGTGGGAAGCTTAAACAGACTCCCTGTAAGCGATGCGGGGGTCCCTTCCAATTAGGTCTTCCAGCTCACTTTTGCCAGTATTAGGACAGCGCTGGTTGTACCAGCTGCCCATGTCCTAAAAGTCTCATGAATGAACAGGTCACAGGCAAATTACGCCTGCACAGCCCTTATAACTTTTTAAAAGTTTTTTAAAAGGCCTTTCTTTAACAGCAGTGGCTAAGGCCCCTTCACTATATCCAGTCTTCTAAGCCCCAGGCTGCCTGTGGCACCTGGATGGCAGCCCCTGGGGGTCCCCCACATCCTAGGGTGGCGATGGAGGAAGGGCAGGCCAGGCCAAGCATGAAGAGTAAACAGTCATTTTTTATTGGGCTCAGACTAGGAATCCATGGGTCTTGAGCACCTCTGTGAATTTGTCAGTTTTCTTCTCTCTGTTCTTTTCGGCCTGCTTCCGTAGCCTCGTGAGCTGTTTCTTTTTCTGGTAATGGATCGTGGCCTTCTCCTTTCTCTTCTCCCCCAGGGCGGCTGTTACTGCCTGGTACTTCCAGCCAACCTCATGAGCCAGGCGCCCTAGGTAGGCAAACTTCCGCGTGGGCTTGAGGCGCACAACCTTGAGGCCAGCGGGAACCACCAGCCGCTTTTTCATGTCATAGGGTGGCGGGATCCCTTCAAACATCTTGAGGCGGTCCAGAGCGGGCTGGCCTCGCTTGGTCTTGTGGGGCAGCATGCCTCGCACTGTCCGCCCGAAGATGCGGCTGGGGGCTCAGAAGTGGTAGGGGCCGCGGGAGGGGTTGGTGTTCATGCACTTGCGGAGGAAGGCCAGGTACTTCCACTTGTTTCTGTAGAGATTGCCAGAAATGTTGATGCCCTCACAGCGCCCAACCACCACCTTTTGACCCAGAAGCACCTGCTCGGCCACGATGGTCGCCAGGTGGCCCAGGAGATGGCCTCGGCCATCAAGCAGCAGGACCTGCCCCTTCGCCACCTTCACCAGCCGCCTGGGAAAACATGTGAATTTCTTTTACCCAATGAAGCAAGAAAATAATTTCCTGGAAAACAGAATAAAATAAAAGATCCCGAGCATCCCTGTATTTGTAAAGGCAAAGAATAAGTTTTAAACACTTGCAGATTGAATTCATCCCTCTGCAAGGAATCCATTTTGCTAACTCAGTGGAAAATGGCCTTGGATTAACTATAGAAGAAAAACCCAAGACCTGTGGTGCAAGTCCCTGATTCAGTGAGGTAGAGGTTTATTTTTAACATAAACATCTACCCCAGAATGACTAAACATCAGATCTCTAGGACTTGATGACATGTTCTAGAGCAGTGTCATCTTCTTTTCAAGTGCCCTAATTCTTGGTAGCAAGGGAATTTAAAGTCATTTTTTCTTTAGGACAGTGAAACATATAAGCTCTGTGCTTATTACCTTTTTGCAGCAGTTTCTGTGTCTTGCTCAGTTACTTCCTCCTGCGAACAATTCTTTATTTCCATACCTGTGGAAGACAATATAGTCTTGTGGTTAAAAGCATAAAAGGTTAGACAGATCTGTCCTAGCTCCATCATTTAACTTGATGTAAAGTGGGATAATAATAGTACCTGTCTCACAAAGTTGTTGTAAGGATTAAATGACTAGCACATAAAAGCACTCAGAAAGTGTTAGTTGTAGCTAAGTCAGAATTCAATGGTGAGTGTAGACTGCAAAATGCTTAGGGGTCTGGAACCTCTAAGATCTCTTAAGAGTCATTTTTGGACACATTTCCCCCAAGGTGGCAGTCATAAATGAATATTACAAATTTTTAGAATTATGCTAACCTCAGTCAATAATCCATAAATTATCCTTCAAGTTAATTTATGAAGAACAAATTGAGTGTTTGCCTGGGGATATGAGCTTGGGGTGAGAGACAGGGTATTACAGATTTGGAAGAGGCACATGGGAAGTTTCTGAGGTTCTGGCAATTTGTCCTCTTTGTGTATTTTGTAACTGCCATTAAGTGCATATACATTTATATGTTATATTTTCTTGAGTTATTGACTCGTTTATCATCATGAAATGTTCCTTTTTTGTCTCTAGCAATATCTCTCTTTTTAAAAACTATTTTGTCTCATACTTCTATAGGCATTGCTATAGAGTAAATGTTTTAATCCTCCCAAAGTTTACATCTTAAAAACTAACTCCCAATGTGATGGTATTAAGAGATGGAGCCTTTGGGACATTATTAGGTCATGAGGGTAGAGCACGCATAAATGGGATTAGTGCCCTAATAAGAGATCAAAGAGAGCTCCTTTGACCATTCTGCCATGTGAGGCTATGGTGAGAATACCCCTATGATCCAGGAAGCAGGCCTTCACCAGACAGTGAATCTGCCAGTCCCTTGATCTTAGACTTCCAGCCTCCAGAATGTTTGTTGGTTATAAGCCACCAATCTTTGGTACTTTTGTTGATAGCAGCCCAAACTGACTAAGACAGCCACTCTTTCTTTTATGGTTAACTGTTTGCATGATATATTTTTTACATCCTTTTATTTTCACCCTATTTGTGTCTTTGAATCTAAAGTGTGTCTTATAGATAGCATATGGTTGGATCTTCTTGATTCCAGTCTGACAGTCTCTGCTGTTTGGTTAGAGTGTTTAGTCCATTCACATTGTGCTATTGACATGGTTATATTTATATCAGCCATTTTGTCTTCTGCATGTCTCTTGTCTTTTTTATTCCTGTTTCTTTCACTGCCTTCTTTTGTGTTAATTTTTTTAGTGTATCATTTTAATACTTCTGATTTTTTAACCATCTGTTTCTTAGCCAAAGTTTCCTAGTGGTTGCTCTATGGTTTACATTACGCATCTTATTACAGTCTACTTTAATGCTACGTAATTCCAATAAAAAATAGAAACTTTGCTTCAGTATAGCTCCATTTCCTCCCCCCTCCTTTGTGCTACCATCATCATATATCAATATATTTTGTAAACCCAACCATATAGTGTTATAATTACTATCTTATAAATCTTTCTGCCTTTTAAAGAAATTAAAAGAAGAAAGAAAACAACATATTTATAGAGCCTTTGATGTATTTACCATTTCTAATGATCTTCATTTCTTCATGAAAATTTATCATCTTTCAGTCCAAGGGACTTCTTTAGTATGTCTTGTAAGGCAGGTATGGTAGCAGCAAATTCTCTCTGTCTTTATCTGTGAATGTCTTTATTTTGCTTTGGTTTTGAGGTATGGTCTTGCTAAATATCTAATTGTTGATTGACAGTCTTTTTTCTTTTACCATTTTGAATGTGTTGTTACACTGCCTCTGGCCTTCTTTGTTTTCGGTAAGAAATCAGGTATTAATAGTTTTGCTGTTCGCCTATACCTGATAAGTTGTTTTTAATTTCATTGTGTTCAGATTTTCTCTGTCGTTGAATAATTTGACTCTGGTGTCTCTCGATACAGATCTACATACTTGGGGTTTGCTGAGCTTCTTGGATCTTTAGATAACATTTTTCATCACTGGTTTTGAGATTTTCAGTCATTGTTTTTCAAATATCTGTTCTGTCTCTCTTCTTCTGGGACTCTTATCACATATATTATGAAGGGTCTCTTCGTTTTTTTCCATCTTTTTTTCTGCCTTTAGTTCTTCACATTGGATGTCTGTTGCTCTAACTTCAAGTTTACTTATTTCTCATGCCAGTTCAAATCTGTTGAGCCCATCTGTGAATTTTTTATTTCAGTTATTGAACTTTTTGTCTTTGTTTTCTTGTTCTGTTTTTTAAAAATAATTTCTGTCCCTTTTTCATGATTCTCTTTTTTAATCATTGTCATCATGCTCATTTAAGTCTTTAAACACATTCCTTTTAGTTTTTTTTTTTTTATAATTATACTTTCTTTTTTTTTAAAATTTATTTTTGCTGTGTTGGGTCTTCGTTTCTGTGCGAGGGCTTTCTCTAGTTGTGGCAAGCGGGGGCCACTCTTCATCGCGGTGCGCGGGCCTCTCACTATCGCGGCCTCTCTTGTTGCGGAGCACAGACTCCAGACGCGCAGGCTCAGTAGCTGTGGCTCACGGGCCCAGTTGCTCCGTGGCATGTGGGATCCTCCCAGACCAGGGCTCGAACCCGTGTCCCCTGCATTAGCAGGCAGATTCTCAACCACTGCGCCACCAGGGAAGCCCTCCTTTTAGTTTTTCAACAAATTGTTTATAGCTGCTTTTTTTTAACATCAGCATCTTAATTTTTAAAAATTTTTATGGAGTTTAGTTGATTTACAATGTTGTGTTAGTTTCAGGTGTACAGCAAAGTGAATCGGTTATTTATATATATATATAATATATATATATATATCCATTCTTTTTCAGATTCCTTTCCCATATAGGTCACCACAGAATATTGAGTAGAGTACCCTGTGCTATACAGTCAGTCCTTATTAGTTACCTATTTTATATATAGTAGTGTGTATATTGTTAATCCCAAACTCCTAATTTATCCCGTCCTATCCCCTTTTTCCCTTTGGTAACCATAAGTTTGTTTTCTATGTCTATGAGTCTGTTTCTGTTTTGTAAATAAGTTCATTTGTATCATTTTTTATTAGATTTCACATATAAGTGATATCATATGATACTTGTCTTTCTCTGACTTACTTCACTTAGTATGGCTATCTGTATGTCTTCTTTGGAGAAATGTCTATTTATATATTCCACCTTTTTTTTTTTTTTTTTTTTTTTTGCGGTATGCGGGCCTCTCACTGCTGTGGCCTCTCCCGTTGCAGAGCACAGGCTCTGGACGCACAGGCTCAGCGGCCATGGCTCACGGGCCCAGCCGCTCCGCGGCATGTGGGATCTTCCCGGACCGGGACACGAACCCGTGTCCCCTGCATCGGCAGGCGGACTCTCAACCACTGTGCCACCAGGGAAGCCCCTCCACCCATTTTTTGATTGGGTTGTTTGGGGGTTTTTTTGACAGTGAGCTGCATAAGTTGTTTGTATATTTTGGAGATAAATCCCTTGTTGGTCACATTGATTGCAAATATTTCCTCCCATTCTGTGGGTTGTCTTTTCATTTTGTTTATGGTTTCCTTCTGTGCAAAAGCTTTTGAGTTTCATTAGGTCCCATTTCTTTATTTTTGTTTTTATTTTCATTCCTCTAGGAGGTGGATCAAAAAAGATCTTGCTGTGATTTGTGTCAGAGTGTTCTGCCTGTGTTTTCTTCTAAGAGTTTTATAGTGTCTGGCCTTATATTTAGGTCTTTAATCCATTTTGTGTATGGTGTTAGGGAGTGTCCTAATTTCATTCTTTTACATGTAGATGTCCAGCTTTCCCAGCACCACTTACTGAAGAGACTATCTTTTCTCCATTGTGTATTCTTACCTCCTTTGTCATAGATTAGGTGACCATAGGTGCATGGGTTTATCTCTGGGCTTTCTTTTGTGTTCTATTGATATATATTTCTGTTTTTGTGCCAGTCATACTGTTTTGATGACTGTAGCTTTGTAGTATAGTCGGTGGTATCAGTTGTAACTTCTCCTTTTTCATTTCTAATTTTTTTATATATATTTAAGGTAATTATTGATATGTACATTTGTATTGCCATATTTCCGTTTTCTTAATTGTTTTTGATTTTTGCAGATCTTTTTGTTTTTGTAGGCCTCTTGTGATTTGATGACTATCTTTAGTGTTGTGTTTGGGTTGCTTTTTCTTTTTTGTGTGTGTATCGGTAGTTTTTTGGTTTGCAGTTCCCATGAGGTTTTGATATAGCAGTCTATATACATAAAAGATTGTTTTAAGTTGTTGGGCTCTTATTTTCAAATGCAGTTCCCATTTTCTGCATTTGTACTCTCATCTTCTCATGGTTGCTGGTTTTGATATCCTATTTGTGTGTGGATGATTTCCTGCTGTTACTATTTGTTTACCTTTACCAGTGAGCTTTCCCATTTGTGATTTTCTTGTTTCTAGTTATGGCCATTTTTTGTTGTTTTTTATCCCCCTACGTAGAGAAGTTTCTTTAGCATTTGCTGTAAAGCCGGATTGGTGGTGCTAAATTCTCTTAGCTTCTGCTTGTCTCTAAAGATTTTGATATCTCTGTCAAATCTGAATGAGAGCCTTGCTGGGTATTCTTTTTATTATCATTATTACTTTTAAATTTATATTTATTTATTTTTGGCTGCATCAGGTCTTAGCTGTGGCACACGGGATCTTTCGTTGTGGCACACGGGCTTCTCTCTAGTTGTTCGTGGGCTCCAGAGCACATGGGCTCTCTAGTTGTGGCATGCTGGCATGTGGGCTCTTAGTTCCCCGACCAGGGATTGAACCAGTGTCCCCTGCATTGCAAGACAGGTTCTTAACCACTGCACCACCAGGGAAGTCCCTGGGTAGAGTATTCTTTTTATACACATCAGTGTATACATGTCAGTCCCAGTTGCCCAGTCATCACACCACCATCCCCACCCACCCGTGGCTTTTCCCCCTTGGTGTCCATACGTTTGTTCTCTACATCTGTATCTCAACTTCTGCCCTGCAAACTGGTTCATCTGTACCATTTTTCTAGGTTCCACATACATGCATTAATATACAATATTTGTTTTTCTCTTTCTGACTTACTTCACTCTGTATGACACTCTCTAGATCCATCTATGTCTCTACAAATGACCCAATTTCTCTCCTTTTTATGGCTGAGTAATATTCCAGTGTATACAATGAGGTGATACCTCATTGTAGTATTGATTTGCATTTCTCTAATAATCAGTGGTGTTGAGCAGCTTTTCATGTGCTTCTTGCCATCTGTATGTCTTCTTTGGAGAAATGTCTATTTAGGTCTTCTGCCAACTTTTGGATTGGGTTGTTTGTGTTTTTAATATTGAGCTACATGAGCTGTTTATATATTTTGGAGATTAATCTTTTGTCCGTTGATTCGTTTGTAAATATTTTCTCCCATTCTGAGGTTTGTCTTTTGGTCTTGTTTATGGTTTCCTTTGCTGTGCAAAAGCTTTTAAGTTTCATTAGGTCCCCTTTGTTTATTTTTGTTTCCATTACTCTAGGAAGTGGATCAAAAAAGATCTTGCTGTGATTTATGTCAAAGAGTGTTCTTCCTATGTTTTCCTCTAAGAGTTTTATAGTGTCCGGTCTTACATTTAGGTCTCTAATCCATTTTGAGTTTATTTTTGTGTATGGTGTTAGGGAGTATTCTAATTTCATTCTTTTACATGTAGCTGTCCAGTTTTCCCAGCACCACTTTTTGAAGAGACTGTCTTTTCTCCATTGTATATCCTTGCCTCCTTTGTCATAGATTAGTTGACCATAAGTGTGTGGGTTTATCTCTGAGCTTTCTATATTGTTCCATTGATCTATGTTTCTTTTTCTGTGCCAGTACTATACTGTCTTGATTACTGTAGCTTTGTAGTATAGTCTGAAGTCAGGGAGTCTGATTCCTCCAGCTGCGTTTTTTTCCCTCAAGACTGCTTTGGCTATTCGGGGTCTTTTGTGTCTCCATACAAATTTTAAGATTTTTTGTTCTAGTTCTGTAAAAAATGCTGTTGGTAATTTGATGGGGATTGCATTTAATCTGTAGATTGCTTTGGGTAATATAGTCATTTTCACAATATTGATTCTTCCAATCCAAGAACATAGTATATCTCTCCATCTATTGGTATCATCTTTAATTTCTTTCATCAGTGTCTTATAGTTTTCTGCATACAGGTCTTTTGTCTCCCTAGGTAGGTTTATTCCTAGGTATTTTATTCTTTTTGTTGCAATGGTAAATGGGAGTGTTTCCTTCATTTCTCTTTCAGATTTTTCATCATTAGTGTATAGGAAGCAAGAGATTTCTGTGCATTAATTTTGTATCCTGCAACTTTACCAAATTCACTGATTAGCTCTAGTACTTTTCTGGTGGCATCTTTAGGATTCTCTATGTATAGTATCATGTCATCTGCAAACAGTGACAGTTTTACTTCTTCTTTTCCAATTTGTATTCCTTTTATTTCTTTTTCTTCTCTGATTGCCGTGGCTAGGACTTCCAAAACTATGTTGAATAATAGTGGTGAGAGTGGACATCCTTGTCTTGTTCCTGATCTTAGAGGAAATCCTTTCAGTTTTTCACCATTGAGAATGATGTTTGCTGTGGGTTTGTCATATATGGCCTTTATTATGTTGAGGTAGGTTCCCTCTATGCCCACTTTCTGCAAAGTTTTTATCATAAATGGGTGTTGAATTTTGTCAAAAGCCTTTTCTGCATCTATTGAGATGGTCATATGGTTTTTATTCTTCAGTTGGTTAATATGGTGTATCACACTGATTGATTTCTGTATATTGAAGAATTCTTGGATCCCTGGGGTAAATCCCACGTGATCATAGTGTATGATCCTTTTAATGTGTTGTTGGATTATGTTTGCTAATATTTTGTTGAGGATTTTTGCATCTATATTCATCAGTGATATTGGTCTATAATTTTCTTTTTTTGTAGTATCTTTGTCTGGTTTTGGTATCGGGGTGATGGTGGCCTCATAGAATGAGTTTTGGAGTGTTCCTTCCTCTGCAATTTTTTGGAAGAGTTTGAGAAGGATGGATGTTAGCTCTTCTCTAAATGTTTGATAGAATTCACCTGTGAAGCCATCTGGTCCTGGACTTTTGTTTGTTGCAAGATTTTTAATCACAGTTTCCATTTCGTTATTTGTGATTGGTCTGTTCATATTTTCTATTTCTTCCTGGTTCAGTCTTGGAAGGTGATACCTTTCTACGAATTTGTCCATTTCTTCCAGGTTGTCCATTTTATTGGCATAGAGTGCTTGTAGTAATCTCTTAGGATGCTTTGTATTTCTGCGGTGTCTGTTGTAACTTCTCCTTTTTCATCTGATTTTATTGATTGGAGTTCTCTCCCTCTTTTTCTTGATGAGTCTGGCTAATGGTTTATCAATTTTGTTTATCTTCTCAAAGAACCAGCTTTTAGTTTTACTGATCTTTGCTATTGTTTTCTTTGTTTCTATTTCACTTATTTCTGCTCTGATGTTTATGATTTCTTTCCTTCTGCTAACTTTGGGTTTTGTTTATTCTTCTTTCTCTAGTTCCTTTAGGTGTAAGGTTAGGTTGTTTATTTGAGATTTTTCTTGTTTCTTGAGGTAAGCTTTTATTGCTATAAACTTCCCTCTTCAAACTGCTTTTGCTGCATCCCATAGGTTTGGATTGTCGTGTTTTCATTGCCATTTGTCTCTAGGTATTTTTTGATTTCCTCTTTGATTTCTTCAGTGATCTCTTGGTTATTTAGTAACGTATTGTTTAGTCTCCATGTGTTTGTGTTTTTTACGTTTTTTTCCCCGTAATTCATTTCTAATCTCATAGCGTTGTGGTCAGAAAAGAAGCTTGATATGATTTCAATTTTCTTAAATTTACTGAGGCATGATTTGTGACCCAAGATGTGGTCTATCCTGGAGAATGTTCCGTGCACACTTGAGAAGGAAGTGTAATCTGCTGTTTTTGGATGGAATGTCCTATAAATATCAATTAACTCTATCTGGTCTATTGTGTCATTTAAAGCTTGTGTTTCCTTATTTATTTTCATTTTGGATGATCTGTCCATTGGTGTAAGTGAGGTGTTAAGGTGTTGATTGCCTCTTTTACAGCTGTTAGCAGTTGCCTTATGTATTGAGGTGCTCCTGTGTTGGATGCATATATAATTGTTATATCTTCTTCTTGGATTGATCCCTTGATCACTGTATAGTGTCCTACCTTGTCTCTTGTAACATTCTTTATTTTAAAGTCTATTTTATCTGATATGAGTATTGCTACTCCAGCTTTCTTTTGATTTCCATTTGCATGGAATATCTTTTTCCATCCACTCACTTTCAGTCTGTATGTGTCCCTAGGTCTGAAGTGGGTCTCTTGTAGACAGCATATATATGGGTCTTGTTTTTGTATCCATTCAGCAAGCCTTTGTCTTTTGGTTGGAGCATTTAATCCATTCACGTTTAAGGTAATTATCGATATGTATGTTCCTATTACCCTTTCCTTAATTTGGGGGGGGGGGGTTGTTTTTGTAGGTCCTTTTCTTCTCTTGTGTTTCTCACTTAGAGAAGTTCCTTTAGCATTTGTTGTAGAGCTGGTTTGGTGGTGCTGAATTCTCTTAGCTTTTGCTTGTCTGTAAAGCTTTTGATTTCTCCATCGAATCTGAATGAGATCCTTGCCGGGTAGAATAATCTTGGCTGTAGGTTTTTCCCTTTCATCACTTTAAGTATATCATGCCACTCCCTTCTGGCTTGTGGAGTTTCTGCTGAGAAATCAGCTGTTAACCTTATGGGAGTTCCATTGTATGTTATTTGTCGTTTTTCCCTTGCTGCTTTCAATAATTTTTCTTTGTCTTTAATTTTTGCCAATTTGATAACTGTGTTTTCTGGTGTGTTTCTCCTTGGGTTTATCCTGTGTGGAACTCTTTGTGCTTCCTGGACTTGGGTGGCTATTTCCTTTCTCATGTTCGGGAAGTTTTCTACTATAATCTCTTCAAATATCTTCTCTGGTCCTTTCTCTCTGTCTTCTCCTACTGGTCCTTCTCCCCTGTAATGTGAATGTTGTTGCATTTACTGTTGTCCCAGAGGTCTCTTAGGCTGTCTTCATTTCTTTTCATTCTTTTTTCTTTATTCTGTTCCGCAGCATTGAATTCTACCATTCTGTCTTCCAGGTCACTTATCTGTTCTTCTGCCTTAGTTTTCTGCTATTGATTCCTTCTAGTGTAGTTTTCATTTCAGTTATTGTATTGTTCATCTCTGTTTTTTGCTCTTCGGTTCTTCTAGTTCCTTGTTAAACATTTCTTGTAGATTCTTGGTCTGTGCCTCCATTTTTTTTTCTGAGATTTCGGATCATCTTCACTATCATTACTCTGATTTCCTTTTCAGGTAGATTGCCTATCTCCTCTTCATTTAGTTGTTCTTGTGGGTTTTTATCTTGTTCCTTTGCCTGAAACATATTCGTCTGTCATGTCATTTTGTCTGACCTTCTGTGTTTGTGGTCTTGTTTCCACAGGGTGCAGGATAGTAGTTCCTCTTGCTTCTGGTGACTGCGCCCTGGTGGGTGAAGCTGGATCTTGTCCCTCTTGGTCAGGGCCGTGTGAAGGGGTGTGTTTTGAGGTGGCTTCGAGCAGCCTGTCTGCTGATGGGTGGGACTGTGTTCCTATCCTGCTGCTTGTTTGGTCTGAGGCATCCCAGCACTGGAACCTGCAGGCTATTGGGTGGGGCTGCCAATCAATATTCCTTGCTTTGTGCTGGGTCCCAGCGCATGTGAGACCTTGTGTGCACCCTCCAAGAGCTCCTGGCCCTGTGGAGCTCCTGCGCTCAAGCCCCACTGGCGTTCAATGCCAAATGCCCTGGGGTTCTTCCTCCTGGTGCCAGACCCTCAGACTGTCTTAGAGGGCTATTTTTATGTAGGAGCATCCCTGTGTAGCCTGTGTGGGTTTAATATTTTTAGGTGCAAGGGCTTTTTTTTGTATGAATGTCTGCCACCTCTTTCCTCAGTGTATGCTGGCTGTTATCCCCTTGATAGGAGGTGTGACTGATGTTGTGGTGACCAGAGCCTGCACTGGATATTGAGCAGGGCCTCCCCTTGGCTCTGTGGTTGTCACTGCCCCGTCAGGGGCAGGGTCTGCTAGCCAGTTATTGGAGTAGAAGCCCCCAGATCCATTTCTGAGGTGCGTTTCTGATCTGTGGTGCAAGATAGGCAGGATTGGAGCGCTCCCACTGGGAGAGAAGCCACTGAGTATTCCTCCTCTGGAGCTGTTCACCCGTGAGTGTGCTCTGCTGTGTCACCCTTCACCAGTTGTGTGCACTCACAAAATTACACTGTTGGCACTGCTCTCGGCCCCGCCTTAACTGTGGGTATGCTGGCAATTGGCTCTGGTGTCTGTGAGGCATTGTTTTCACCAGGACACCCGCAGAGATCCCCTGAAGTCAGGTCGTAGGACTGCAGTTATCGTGCACCTGGACCCACTGTGGGAGCTATGGAAGCAGCTCAGACTCTGGCCTGGCCCGACCCCTTGTGTGTATGTGCCCACAAAGCCCATGGCTGCTAAAGCTAGACCTGGCTCAGCTGCAGGAGCCCTCGTCTGTTTGGATGTTCTGCAGGCACTGAATTTACAAAGCTGGCAGCGGGGGTGTAAATCCGTGGTTCACACAGCCGTGAGGAGAGATTTCAGCTCTTCTTTCTTAGTTGCAAGGCCTCTGGGGTCCAGCTGTGGTTTCAGCCCCACCTCTGCGTTTGGGCTACCCACCCACCTGCGTCTGCTCCTGAGGCTGCCCTGGGGCACATGAGCCTGCCCAGGCGGGACGGGGCCAAGGTAGCAACCAGGGCAGCAAGTCCACCCAAGTGGGAGCCCCTCCTAGTGCCTGTGGAGGCAGGGGCCGGTGCATGGGGAAAGGCTGCAGTGGCAGCCCCACCCTTCATGCACCACTCAGCCATGGAGCTGCATATCTGTGGCGGCCCAGGTTTCTTCCACGAACATTCTGGGTTGCGGAGCTCCTCACTCCCATCCCTCAGGCTGTCTCTTCGCAGCCAACAGCAGTCCTCTACCTGGGTCTGCTCTGCAGACCCCAGGTTCCAGCCCCCAGCCCCCATCTGCACCAGCAGACACACGTCTCAGGCTGGGGAGCTCAGGGTTGTGGCAGGCGCCATCTGTGTGGGTCTCACTCTGTCCTGCCTGCCACAGACGGGGTGCTGGGCTCTACCTCCGAGCCCCCAAAGCTCCCCTTCTGTCCCAGCTGACCTCCCCACTGGGGAGGGGGCTTCCCCGGATGATCTGTATATACTCGTGTTTCTGTTGACTGCTTTTTTCCCCCTGATTGTGGGTCAAACTTTCTTGTCTCTTTGCATGTCTTACAATTTTTTGTTTTGTTGAATCTGGGCATTTTAAGTAATATTGTAGCAACTCTAAAGTCTGACCTTCCCCTACCTCCCCAATTATTTTTGTTGTTACTATTTTGCCTGTCTGCTTATTTGTTTAGTAATTTACCTGGGCCTAGCTGTGTGATTCATTTCCTCTGGGATGTGTGGCCACTGATGATGGCTCTGCTCAGTTGGTTTTTGGTTTTGTTCCTGTTTTTATTTTTAAGTCTGGCTTTCTTGAGGTTGCTTCTGTTTCCACACAGTTTAGTGGCCATGCAGTACTGGTCAGAGATGATGTTCAAACACATCAAATCGCTATGGCTTCCACCTGCAGTCATTGGATCTATGTGTGGATTTAGAAGTGTGTTCCAAGTTCAGATAGTTTTCAGGTCTGCCCCATTGGACCCTCTTGCATTTCCTCAGCACATGTGCACAGGCTTCTAATAGAACAAGGATGCATGAATAGTTTCAGCCCTCTCAAGTGTGCACACCAACTCCAGTCAGCCAGGATATTTGAAGAGCTTGTCAAGTGCCTCTATGACCGTCTCTTTGTATCCTCCTGTTACATTTGTCTGACCCATGGGTCCCTTGTTTGCCCAACCAGGACCGCTACCACAGATTAGTAGAACCCCTGGGCTTCCCTGTTTGCTTGCCACTCAGATTGCAACACCACTGGGCATGGATTATTTCACCTTCTTTGAATCAAGTCAGTCCTCCAGCAGTGAAACTGCTGGTTATTCACAACCTACCTTGCGGTGTTAGAATTACGACATTGAATGATGGGAGAAAAAGGGGAGCAGTCTCTAGCAAGTATGCCACAGATTTTCATGGTTATTTCCTAAATGAGTTTTTCCTGAAATAAGTGTTATTCACTTTGTTGTTAATCCTGTAATCAATTTCCAGGACACTGAAATGTTTTTTTATCTTTCTGTCCAGTTTTGTAGTTGCTTTTGGGTTAGAGGGTTTGGAAACCTCCTCATTTAGACACATCAGAAGTCCCACCTAGGGACTTCCCTGGTGGCACAGTGATTAAGAATCTGCCTGCCAATGCAGGGGACACGGGTTCGATCCCTGGTCCGCGAAGATCCAGAGCAACTAAGCCCATGCACCACAACTACTGAGCCTGTGCTCCACAACTACTGAAGCCCACGTGCCTAGAGCCCGTGCTCCGCAACAAGAGAAGCCACTCCAGTGAGGAGCCTGTGCACCGCAACAAAGAGTAGCCCCGGTTCGCCACAACTAGAGAAAAGCCACACACAGCTACGAAGACCCAACACAAGCAAAAAATTTTTTAAATTAAAAAAAAAAAAAGCTTGTCTTTAAAAAAATAAAAGTCCCACCTAGTATTGAGTTTTAAACTGTTTAAACATTTTACACATTCAAATGTTAAAATTAAATCAGAAAGTATAAGGAAAATTAAGCATAAATGTATTACAAGCAGGAACAAATTAATGTAACTATATCAAATTGATTACATGTTAACATAACTATATCGAATTGATTACATAGAGAAGATAATTCCAATAACTTTGGACATAATATTCTGGCTATATACCCTTAGTAGAATGTATCCTAAAGTCGGAAAGAACTGCAATGAAATCTTGAACTTTACATAGTAGGTTATAGGTAGTGATAGTCATATAGTAATTTTGAACCTTTTTGTTTATTGTAGGATAGAGCAAATGAGTAAATATATTGCTGTTACTGGGAACTAGAGTTTTCACTGTGGGAGTTGGTGTGGTATTCACTTACTTGAATACATAATAGAAGATTTCACTTGTATGTATTCTCTGACTCCTGGGATTTTTATTTTATTTAAGATGTATTTTCATGGGTATCTTCATTGAGAGGGCCTAAAAGCAGTGACTCCCTAGTAACACCTAGATCTTGGTTTCTAAATGCCATTCCCCACTAAAAGAATCCAGGACTCCTTGGAGAAATGGCTGATTCCAGGTATGGGGAAGGCAGGGTACAAAGTATTGCACCTGGGATATAATGTACACCTGCAGCAAAGTTCACCCTTGGGGGATAGATCCAAGCAAAGGTTTACGCAGATCCTAGAAGTGGGCTAAGAAAACTTAGGTAAGAAATCTGGAGCATGGTCTAAAGGAGCCCCACAGGAGGAAGGGTGCGGTCAGAAGAGGACCTTGACGGGCCCCTCTTGCTCAGGCCTAAGGAATGTACAGTGTTCTTCAACCCATGAAACCATCTGAGCATTTTATAACATTCCAGACGTTTGCAGTGCTTTTTAAAATTCTCTTATTTATTTATTTATTTATTTGGCTGCATTGGGTCCTTGTTGCTGCATGCCAACTTTCTCTAGTTGGGGCGAGCGGGGGCTACTCTTTGTTGTGGTGCACGGGCTTCTCATTGCAGTGGCTTCTCTTGTTGAGGAGAATGGGTTCTAGGTGCACAGGCTTCCATAGTTGTGGCTCGTGGACTCTAGCACAGGCTCAGTAGTTGTGGCACACAAGGTTAGTTGCTCCGCGGCATGTGGGATCTTCCCGGACCAGGGCTCCAACCCGTGTCCCCTGCATTGGCAGGCGGATTCTTAACCACTGTGCCACCAGGGAAGTCCTCCTGTAATTTTTAAAAATAACCTGTGAGGTAGAATTGAGTTGCCCAGTTAGAGGCATTATGTACAGTCTACATTCAAAGGAAGATCATGTGGGGAAGGAAGTAAAAGGTAGTCCTGGGGAGGAGATATGGTTGTGCTAGACTTTGAAAACAGGAAAATATGGTTTGGGCAGCTGGAAGGGAAATCTAGAAGAAAAACAGGGGCATTCCAAGGTGGGTAGGTAAGCAAAAGAATGGAGTGAAGAATAAGAGAGCCAGCTGTCTAGAAGAGAGGACTTGTGTAGTAATGGGAGATTAGGTTGAGTAGGTTGGAATAGAAGTTTGTTGCAAAGAATAAAAGATTTCTGAATCTTCTTTTTTTTTTTTTTAACCTGTAAAATAGGTAGATACCTCCATGCCCATCTCTCAGAATTGTCTTGGGAAGCAGGTGAGCTGAGCCAGTGTATGTGGCAGCAGATGTTAAGCAATGAAGTGCTATACTGGTATAAGTTCTAGTGAACTCTGAGTGCCAGGCTGAAAAGTTTGCAGTTGTGGTAATAACTGTTGAAATAAACTCCATTCGTCAAGGGCGTTGTCTTTTTGAGGTTTTCCTTGGCAGTTCCTGTGATGATTTCCAGCGCAAGGTAAAGTCACTATTTCTCCCTGAGTTTTTAGTGATGGGGAGGACTACTGAGTTAAGAGCCCTGTAAGAATTGTCCCCATTCTTATGGAAATACAATTCCAGAACAGATGTTACCCTGTGGGGTCTCTGCAATGTGTTAAAAGGCATTGTGGAGGCATGTGTGAGGGCTCCTGACCACGTTAGACGAGAACCTGGAAGATTTGCACCCAGTCATGCAGCAGGATACCAGTACTACCAGTTCACTTATGTGTGAATACTGCTGGCACTTAGCATGCTAAGTAAGACTTATACACGATGAAATCTGTCCTTGGATTCCAAAGCATGACACAGTGTGCGTGCCATCCTTTGGAAAAAAGAGTATGTTCCGGCAGCAGAATAAATCCTAGTCTTTGTACTGGGATCAAGTTAGTCTCCTGGCACAGCTGGGAGATAGTGCAGCTTTCTCTTCAAAGTGCTATTTTTAGCTGTTGCCAAGGAGATATTCAGCATGATATTGATACTTGAATTACTCCTCAATTTACACAATCTGTGGAAGCAGCAGCTCTTTTTCCAGGGTTTACTGCTTAATGGATCACTGAGTTGTGATTTATCAGACCACAGAATAAAATTCCTTCCTTAGAATAATTGGCCTCTGAAGTACGCTCTGGAGCTCACCTCTTGGCCAGTTCAACTTTCAGGCCTAGTTATAAAGACACCGTGAGCTTTTCTCGGGCTGCCTGCTCAGGCTGGCCCCTATCAGTAATTCCTTCTGGGTGTACCTTGGATCTAGGCTTTTCTCATTGAAATGTTAATGTTCTAAATTTACCAAATAATGATTAAACTCTTAAAACACACACTCACACACACACACACACACATGCACGCATGCAGGCACGCACGCATGCACGCACGCGCTCACGTGAGCTTCACAAGAGCCTGATCTGGCAGTCTGAAAGACTCATCTGTGTTCATAGAACATTCCTGATAAGTTGACACTGGAGAACAGATGATAGACCAGAAAGTAGCTCGAAATTATAGTTAAAATAGATTGAAATTGTTAATGTATGGACATTAAACTCTAATAACTTGATGAGTTGCCCTTCTCTAAAGAATTTTTTTGATATAACTGTTTTTTAAAAAATATATTCCAGACCTTTAAGACCTGTGATGCATTTATTCATATGATCTTATAATTTCTTCTTTTAACTTATTAACATGTCACCTTGCATTAATATATTTTCTAATGTGAAAACAACTTTTCATTTCATTGTTACAACTTTATTAGCCAGTGATACATGGGTGTGTGTGTGGTTTTGAGTGAATTTAAAATTGATCGAATGAATTCCCTAATATTTATAGGGTTTTGATTTTACCCTAATTGAAGTTGTTTTAGAATTAAAAAATTTTTTTTAGTTTTTCTTAAACCCCTTCACCCATTCTCCCACACCCACCCCACCCCCCCGGCCCCAACCTATGAGCCTGGTGTTTTTTGTTTTGTTTTGTTTAGATTCCACATATAAGAGAGATCATATGGTGCTTGTTTTTCTCTGACTGATTTATTTCATTTAGCATAATGCCCTCTAGGTTCATCCATGTTGTCGCAAATGGGAAGAGTTCATTCTCTTTTATGGCTAAATAATATTCCGTTGTATGTATGTGTGTGTGTGTGTGTGTGTGTGTGTGTGTGTGTAACACCACAGTTTCTTTATCCATTCATCCATTGACGGCCACTTAGGTTGTTTCCATATTTTGGTTATTGTAAACAACACTGCAGTGAACATGGGGGTGCAGATATCTTTTTGAGTTAGTATTTTCATTTTCTTCAAATAAATACCCAGAAGTGGAATTGCTGGATCATATGGTAGTTCTATTTTTAAGTTTTTAAGGAACGTCCATACTGTTTTCCATAGTGGCTGTACCAATTTACATTCCCACCAGCAGTGCACAAGGGATTTCTTTTCTCCACAGTCTTGCCAACGCTTGTTATTTCTTGTCTTTTTGATAATAGCCATTCTTTTTTTTTTTTTTTTTTTTTTTTTTTTTTTTTTTTTTTTTTTGCGGTACGCGGGCCTCTTACTGTTGTGGCCTCTCCCGTTGCGGAGCACAGGCTCTGGATGCGCAGACTCCTGTGTCCCCTGCATTGGCAGGCGGACTCTCAACCACTGCGCCACCAGGGAAGCCGGATAATAGCCATTCTAACAGGTGTGAAGTGATATCTCATTGTGGTTTTGATTTGCATTTCCTTGCTGATTAATGATGTTGAACGTCTTTTCATGTACCTGTTTGCCATGTATGTCTTCTTTGGAAAAATGTCCGTTCAGATCTTCACCCACTTTTTAATAAGATTGTTTGAGGTTTTTTTGCTGTTAAGTTGTATGAGTTCTTTATGTATTTTAGATATTAATGCCTTATCAGGTATATGATTTGTAAATATTTTCTTCCATTCATTTTGTTGATGGTTTCCTTTGCTGTCCAGAAGCTGTTTAGTTTGATGCAGTCCCACTTGTTTATTTTTGCTTTTGTTGCCTTTGCTTTTGGTGTCAGATTCAGAAAATCATTACCAAGACCTATGTCAAGGAGCTTAGTGCCTTAGTTTTCTTCTAAGAGTATTATGGTTTCAGGTCTTACGTTCAAGTCTTTAATCCATTTTGAATTAATTTTTGTGTCTAGTATAACATAATGGTTCATTTTCATTCTTTTGCATGTGGTTGTCCAGTTTTCCCAGCACCACTTATCGAAGAGACTGTCCTTTCCTCATTGTATATTCTTGGCTCCTTTATTGTAAATTAATTGACCATGTGTGTGGGTTTATTTCTGGGCTCTCTGTTCTGTTTCATTGATCAATGTGTCTGTTTTTATGCCAATACCATACTATTCTAATTACTATAGTTTTGTAATATAGGTTGAAATCAGGGAGAATGATGCCTGCAGCTTTGTTTTTCTTTCTCAAGATTGCTTTATCTATTTGGGGTTGAAATAACTTTTAACTGGATTTGTTATGGGGTTTTCTTGGCCTCCAGCATCAAATCCCCTTTCTCATGTGAAGGAAATTCCCCTGTGCTGTAACCATGTTGAGTGCCAGTCAATCCCCCGATTCCCTCACTCTGTTTTCTGGCAGCCAAGGCATGTGACCTACGCTTGGCTCATTGCATGTTTCTGACCAAAACTTTAAATCTGGATCAGGACAAGGAAAGGGGAATGGTTAGGATTTATTGGCTGCTATTACAGTCCTATCTTGGCCAGATTCTTCCACTAAAAGACACTTAATGTTTTCTTGCTTTTTGACTTAACAGAGCTGCCTTGAGTCCTGCCTGTTTTCTAAGCCTATATTTTAGGCCTCCCTTTGATTGTGTGAGCCCCACAGTAGCTTTCCAGTAAATATTCCCTTAAATTTTTTTTTTTTTGCCTAAGATAGTCCTTTTGCTAGCATCCAAAAATCGTAACCAGTACAATAGAGGATATTATAATTCAAGCACCTCCTTCCTGGGTAGTACTAGGTAAATGTGGCCCCATTTTTGTGTTTTGATTGCCATCACCACTACCCATTTTATTTTTTCCTGTATTCCCTTAGAGTAGTCCTTCTTCAGATGTGCTGTATCTTAAAATGAATTATTATTGTGTCTGCTGAACATTAATAGATGTCCTAAAAACTAAATTCAGTTTATACCTACCTTTTAGTTTCTTTATTGAGATTCCTCAAGTGTTCTGTTTCCTCCAGAGTATAGTAATAAGGTATTTGGAAAGCACCCTGGTCTCAACAGCTCATTTACAAATCTTCTCCAGAGACGTAACATTTTTAGCTTAGTTCCTAATCTTAAGAGCACCAGTTGTTTAGGCTCGCAGTTTGTATTGTGGATGAAAACCCCTGCTAACTTTATTTCCTCCCTGTGAAGTTTTTATTTAGTCAGAAGCTTCAAGAATGAAGGAAGAGATTTTTGGAGATTCCCTCTTTTTAAAAAATGCCGTCAAAAGGTGGCCGGCAGACACTGCTGCCGGTTCTGCTTCTGCCGACCATATTGCTAAGATGTTCAGGGCTGAAAGCACATAGGGACTCGGCACATGTCATCTTTGCTCTACAGAATAACATTCCCTCTGCCTTTGAGTTCAAAGAGTGCTTGGCCATCTGTGTTAATTTCTGAGTTGTTAGAAGAAGCTAAGAAAAGAGAGGTTCCTCTGGGTTTCTTCAGATTTCCCTGTGTTAGCCTGCTAACTGCATACTGCCTGACCCTGCAGATAAGACTTGTCCTCCATAATGCGCTCTGCTGGCTACTGTATGTCTCCTTTATGATACAAACTGCCATTGTAGCTAAGTAAGTATTACATTATTTATTTTACAGAAAAATAATATCTCATATTTATTGAGCCCTTATTTGCCAGTCGGTGTATTGGGAGTTTTACATAAATTATCACATTAATCAATAAATCTATTAAAGCCTTAATTTTTAGATGAAGAAACTAGGCTCAGAACGATCTGGAACTTGTCCAGGATCTTCTATAATTAGTAAGTAGCAGATCTAGAATTTGAATTTATAATGGTAAGCCTACCAGTGGGTATACTTAGTTTCATTTTTAGTAAATAGAAATTACTGTTCCATGCAAAAGCTAGAAACATAGAAAACCTGGGTTTTATCTTTTAAACATCAAGAATTCACTTGATGATTAGCCAGATGGTCATGTGTTTTTTTCTGTATGTTTGAGATTTAGATAAAACTGACCCAGTTCTCAAAAGTCAAGCTGCTGCCTATTGAATAGCATAATGTGTAATGAAAGCTGACCTTTTTGTTCATTTATCATAATATGGTGAGAATTTATGTCATTCTCTGATCTCTTTCAGAAAAGGAGAGAAGAGAGCTCTAGACTAAAGGAGGAGGGAAATGAGCAGTTTAAAAAAGGAGGTAAGGTACCTATTTCAGCACTGATGCTGGACGTCTTGACTCCTCATTCTTTTGTAGATTCTGTGAAGAAACACCAAGGAACATTTGGAAACAACTAGCAGGCCTAAACTGCTAATAATACCCTGTTGCCTCCCAACACCTTGGAATTTTATTTTTTTTTACCAGGTCCAAATTATTCTCAAGTGACAGTGACCAGTTACCATGTGTCTCTAGACACAGGAATAGTTTTTCTTTTCTGTAATCTACTGTCTATAAACCCAGAGATTAGAAGGAAAAACTCTTTTGAGTTTTTGCTTTAGGAAACTCTAAACTGGAATGTTAAAAGGCTATTTTGCTACATTGCTGTAAAAACAGGGTCCCTGTTACTCACTTGTGACAGTGCTGTGAATACTGGCCCAGTGCATCCGGTGTGGCCGAGGGAAGGATTTTGCTTGTATTTTGGTTGCTCTTTCATGTGCCTTTTTCTGTGGATGCCTTAAGTAGCGAGATGTTCCTTCTGCATTTCCTATATTTGCTTAGGAATAAGTGGGGTTCGTTCTTATAATTTGGGGGAACTATTTGATCTTATGATCAAATTCTATCACATCTCAGAGTGTGCATGCTTTAGAAATCTAGGAGTAGTAACATCTTCCCCTAGTTATTTTTAGGTTAAAAAAATTTTTTTTCTTATATCCTGGTTTAGCAATCATCACTTCTTTTTTTCTAAGAAAACTAAAGGTTCTCTGAAAGCGTATCTCCTTGTATTTTAGTATTAAATATTTCAAATCTGAGAAAGGAGTGAGTACACAATTTTTCTTTTAGTACCCTGACCATAATTCTTTGTGTGGCAATGAATATATAAATTTATCACCATTTTCTCTTTTAAGGTGTTTAGTCAACTGCTGATTTTTACATTGTTGCTTCTGGCTCTATAAAATGTCTCTCCAAACATTTCATGGAAGCAGTTTTAGCCGGGTTGACTCCATGAAAGCACAATGTCTTTAATGAAAATATATACAGAGAAATTTTTTCTTCATCCGGGGCCATTAATCCCAGATTTCAGTCTCTTTCATCTGTCCAGTTCCCTAATCCCCTTTCAAAACTCTTTACTAAATTGATAAGCCAAATGAAAGGTGAACATACAGAGAGCATTCTGTTGGAGACCTTTGTCCCGTGAATGGAAAGCTGTGCGTTCTGAGATCTTTTGGAATACAGTGATATCAGGTGTAAAATCATAACGACCTCTCATACTTTACCTTATCCTCAGATTATATAGAAGCTGAAAGTACTTACAGTCGAGCCCTTCAGATGTGTCCATCCTCCTTCCAGAAAGACAGGTCTATTCTGTTTTCAAATAGAGCTGCCGCAAGGATGAAACAGGTATGTCTCTTTGACACATGAACTTAGTGTTTTTGTACGATAGCTTCTCTCCAGAAACAAGCACAGGGGCTCTAAAGTTGCTACCTCTCTTTTCCTACCCATATATCTCCCTGATTTAAAGGGCACGGGGAAGATAGAAAAAATATTTTGAAAAACTGCAGTCAGATTACTGTTCACATTCCTCATTAAAGAGGCTGAGTGAACACTTCCATGGAAGGAAGCCTGGCAAAGTTTCCGCCAAACTAGGGCAGGTTAATGAAGCAAAGAGCCTAGTGCATCTCCTAGAATAGCTACAGCTGCTTATTTTAGGCCTCTGGAACTCTAGATAAAGACCCAAAGGGATAGGAAACAGTGCTTAAAACTGGGCTTCAAGATGCTTATCCCTGAGATTCTGATTTTCTGTTAAAAGTGTGGACATAGGGAGAAACGTCCAAGAGTTGGGGTGAGAGGTACGCTTAAATGCAAAGTAGGTGTCAGGGAAAGTTCAAAGGTATTTTGTATTTCCAAAGGATTGAGAACCTGGTGTAACAGGGTGAATTTAGAATAGATGAGAGTGTAAATATATTTGTTTGGTATCGTGCTGGGTACCAAAAGTTAGATGTGTGATTTGTCTGATATTCCTATTTAGTCAACATAGTAAATCTTGCCAGATTGAAATGACGAGAGCTTGAAAAAAACAATACCACTTGTTTAACTGTGACTACTTGTATTCCAAGCACAAAGGGTAGGTTTTTTAACACACCTCTAAGCAGCTACGAAGCAGGCCCAAGACTGGGTGGAGTGGTTTTCTGTTCGTTTAGATCAGGTATCTACATCACTCTCTTTTTTGATGTTGACTGGAATTCTCTAGTGCTTCTACCAAAGTCACTTTGGATGGCCAGGGTTTTTAAAGGGGGGTGGGGGTGTGCTTGAATATTTGGACATGCAAAAAGTTTTACTTCTACCCAGACGCGTATGTTTTATTATTGGATTCAGTGTCCAAGGTGAAGTTTTTTAGAGTGATTCATGTGGCACGAGAGAAGGAATAATTCTAGAGTATACAAACAGACATTTTGTATTAGGGGAAATAAAACAACTGTTTTAAGTTTATTTAAAACAACAGTCAGTGCTCACTTCGGCAGCACATATACTAAAATTGGAACGATACAGAGAAGATTGGCATGGCCCCTGCGCAAGGATGACACTCAAATTCGTGAAGCGTTCCATATTTTTTCGATGTCAACATTTTGGTTGTGATATTGTTCTATAGTATAGAACAATAGTTCTATAGTATTGTTCTATAGTATTGTTCTTTTGCAAGGCATTACCCGTGGAGGACACTGGATAAAGAGTATATGGAATACCTCTGTATTATTTCTTACATTTCATATGACTACAATTATCTCAAAATAAAGAGTTTATTTTAAATACAAGCAACAACAACAACAAAAAAAACAGTCATTAATATATTCTACCATTGACCAGAATTCACACCTAATAGTTTTTACACTTAGCTCGAAAATTCTGGTCTTTCACTTTTGCCTCTTGGAGACATCTAGCCACATTCTTAGACTGGAAATTGTCATTGTGAAGTGAGATCAAGTATACCTTCAGTGTCGGAGAAAACTCTGTACCATACCCATTTGGCTCCTGGGTTTGGGGATTCTTTGTTCCCACAATTGCCAAGTTACTGGCATTGCTAGTGTTGGGCTGGTATGATCAACTGGTTCTTGAATTAGGAAAATGTATGGCCTTGCTAGTCTTCTGTCTGTCACAGCTGAGGAGGACTCAAAAGAGAGTTGCTCTGTGACTCTTGCCTGAACAAAGAATAGGTTTGTTAGTGGGGTTTTTGTTTGTTTTGTTCTTTTAACTTGCATTCCTAATATTTTTAAAAGATCCTAAAATTATAGACTTGGAGACTTTCAGGATTAATGTACTGAAGTGATTTAAGGAGCATGTTCTGAGTTTAAGGAAGTGATGGGTTAACTGCTTTAAGAAGAATTTCTGAAAGGCAAGTTTGCAGGCTCAGCATCCCTGACTGGGTGTGCCTGGGCAAGCTTTATGTTTCATGTCTGGAGAGGGAAAAGGCATACTGGAGTTAGGACAGAGTTTCAGCTCTAGGCCTGACTACACAAGAGCAAACAAAGCCCTAAAAAAATAGGCTCTAAAAGTAGTTACTTGGGGGCACAAAGAATACCACCACAGCAGTTGTAAACGTAAGTTATAAAGATTTGGGACTTCCCCGGTGGTGCAGTGGTTAAGAATCTGCCTGCCAATGCAGGGGACATGGGTTCAAGCCCTGGTAAGGGAAGATCCCACAGGCCGCAGAGCAACTAAGCCCGTGTGCCACAACTACTGAGCCTGCGCTCTAGAGCCCATGAGCCACAACTACTGAGCCTGCGCTCTAGAGCCCGTGAGCCACAACTACTGAGCCTGCACTCTAGAGCCTGTGAGCCACAACTACTGAGCCTGCATTCCACAACTACTGAAGTCCATGTGCATAGAGCCTGCGCACCACAACAAAGAGTAGCCCCCGCTCACTGCAACTAGAGAAAGCCCGTGCATAGCAACGAAGACCCAATGCAGCCATGAATAAATAAATAAATAAATAAATTAAAAAAGTTATAAAGATTTACTCCTATTTCAGTTTAAAATATGAAGTTGTATCTTAGATTTATAGAAATCTAATAAGTTGGGGAAATACTGACTTACAGATTTCTTTACTACAGGACTTCTTGTTAGAGTTTTTAATATGTGAATTGCTATGATGAACATTGGAAGAGATAATATAGTTAGTGTTTCCCAAATGACTCTGGAACCTTTTTTGCTTATTGTGGGTAAAATACACATGCTACAAAATTGACCATTTTAACCATTTTAAAGTATACAATTCAGTGCCATTCACAGTGGCACTGGATACATTCACAGTGTTAGGCAACCGTCACCACTGTCTGGTTCCAAAATTTTTTTTATGGCCCGAAAAGGAAATCCATTAAGCAGTCACTCCCCATCCTGGAACTGTTTCTGATTGAATCCTGAAACTCCATTTGGTAGACATTGCTCTAAAATGTTCTGCAAAATATTTGGCATTTGCTACAGTAGACATTATGGAAGTATTGAACGTTTATTTGAACTAACATTTCTCTAACATTGTAGAAAATTTCTAATTTGGGGAAAATAGACATTTAGAGCTTAGAAAAGTTAAATAGCAGATTAGTGTCAGAGCTGAAACTAGAATCTAGTTCTTTTGATATCCTGTGTTCTTTCCACTGTGCCATGCTTCTCAATTCAGCAAGTTATATTAGTTAGATATCTTATTTAGTGACTTGTTTTGTTTTTTGTTTGTTTGTTTGTTTTTTGCGGTACACGGGCCTCTCACTGCCGTGGCCTCTCCCATTGCAGAGCACAGGCTCTGGACGCGCAGGCTCAGCAGCCATGGCTCACGGGCCCAGCCACTCCACGGCATGTGGGATCTTCCCAGACTGGGGCACGAACCCGCGTCCCCTGCATCGGCAGGTGGACTCAACCACCGCGCCACCAGGGAAGCCCATGTTTTGTATTTTTGTTTCATCAGTGGATAAATTAAGGTTCATAACTGAGACTACGCGAGAAGCCATACAGTGTCTGTAGATGGACCATCTGTATACATTTTCAAGATACCACTTTGGGTGCGATGTATAACAGCTGTAGCCAAAGAGGAGGCTTATTAATTCAGGTATTCATCTATCAGTCATGTGCCCTGTTCATTGATCACAGAGTTTTCTCACTGTCAACATTCTAATGTAAAGCGTCTTGCAAATATAACAAGTCAATTGCAACAGTCTTTAAAGATACTTTAGGAAGAAGCTACTTAAATAATTTGTCACCAGGAGGCTTTCAAGTTAGAGCTGTGAGCATAGTTTGAATTTTAGCTTGGAAGTAACACGTGTGTTTTGGTGTTATTTCCTTGAAAAGCATTCTGCATCTCCATAAGCAATTATTAATGATCAGCATATGTCATTGAGCCTTTGGGCTATTGAGACAGAATTAGGGTGACATATTAATGATCTATTTCCTTTTAGGACAAGAAAGAGGTGGCCATCAGTGACTGCAGCAAAGGTACAGCTTTTTGGTCTTGTTGCATGTTAACATACAAAAGCATTACCTCAGCTAGACAAGCAAATAAGGAGGCTCTCAGTCAGGTGTGTACTTGTACACATGTACTCTTCTTCTGAGGCAGTTAAAGAAGAAGCTCTCGGCCTTTCTTAGAGGTACTGCCCAGTAGTTGTCTTAGTGTAAGCATGCTTTTGAATGGATAGTTGTCCGTTTATCCTGTATTGGTAAATATATGGAGAATAATTCCAAGCTACCTTGGCCACAGAAACAGAGTTTATTCCCTGTATGTCCAAATTACTCTCCTTTGAAACTGAAGTTGAAGATCTTAGTTAGCTGCTCTTGGGGCAGCTGACTGTGTGTTTGGAAGGGCCGTTGCTGTTAGGGAATGGGTACTCTCTTCAGGTGTACTGCTTAATCCAGACCTCCTTGCCGTCATTTTCATTATCCTTTCAGGTTCCACACAGTGAATCAAGCCTCTGCTATCTGAGTTCCATCATGGTCTTTTCATTCTACCAACTGATAGAGACAGCCCCAGACATAGGATCACCATTGTTTTTTCCACAAATTTCCTGATAGGCCAGACGGTTGTCTTGTCTTGGTGTGGAGACTAGTCTTTCTAGTCTTTCTTTACTACTCTTGTAATTTGTGGGTTGTTGTTGTTTTTTCCATTTTCCTCCTTTGGATAATATTTTCTCTGAGAGAATCATAAAGTTAGAAAGAACCTTATATATTATCTAATCCCACTCTCAGACCATGAATTCCCTCTTCTGTTTTGTTTTTTAGGTTTTTTTTAATGTGAATTAGTCACCCTCTCTACTGGATTTCTTTTCTTTATCCTTGATATTTCTATAGAGTATCTGAATGAACCTGTTACTACATTAGAATCTAGCAAACTTCTTCTGATCTGTTTATCTTGGGCTGCAACTAATTCTGAATGTACTGTTTTGTTTGGAAGAAGGTGTTCAACCTTAATCTGTGAGATGTGTGGGTTTGAAGAGTTTAAATTAGGAAGAAGATTCTGATTTTCAGTTCTTTTCTCTGTAACCAAATGGTGAGAAAATGCCTTGTAAGCCTGATTAGCAGGGTATACACTAGGAAAGAGAATTCATTTCCAGCAGTAACCCTCAGTGTAGGAGCCAAGAAAATGAGAGGAAGGGGGAGGAAAGTGTTCCAGATTTGTTTTTGGATTTGGTTAAATCAGTATTCATGTGCTTATACTTAGTTGTTATGGGCTGCATATGAGTTGTTGAACCCATAGGCCAAATACGTTGACACTAGTATGGTTTATTTGTATTAAGGACCCTTCTCCTCCCACTAACCCCTCAAACACATTCCCACTCAGTGCATAAACCCTGGCAAAGGACTTAACTTATTTCTGAGGTCATATTTGGAGCTCATTACTACCAGTTATATGGAACAGTATTTAATGCTAGTCACCTTTGGTCTTTTAGCCTTGGCATAAATAAAGTTTAAGTTAATTCTGTTTATATGGATTGAGAAAGAAAATCACAAGTTAGAGTGAAAAGTTGACATTTGAGGTTTTTATAAAGTAATCATGGGGAATTCCCTGGCTGTCCAGTGGTTAGGAGTCAGTGCTTTCACTGCCGGGGCCCGGGTTCAATCTCTGGTCAAGGAACTGAGATCCTGTAAGCTTTGAGGCGTGGCCAAAAAAAGTAATCATGGGAAGAATTCTTTCTCTTCAATACATATTTGCATTGTTAGAAGCTATCCACTAGTTGAGAAGGGGGCAGTATCTGAGTTAAAATGTAAATTAGGGGGTTCAGTTTTTTAAAAGATGTAGTAAAGGTCATTGGAGTATTTTTTTTTTTCCCTGTGAGTATTATGTAGTTGGGAATATTTTAAGAGACTGATGTGCTGGACTAAGGGGAGGTTGACAGCATGTAAAGTTGAAATGTTGAGGTTTGGGTTCTTTCAGAAAACCTTCTCCTGAACCAATATCCCCCTCCAACCCCTCTCCCATTTCTCTGGTCTGCTTCATTGAAAGATTGTCTATACCTCCTGTGTCTCCTTTGTCTTCTCCCCTTCTCTCCTCACACATCCACTGGACTTCTGTTTCATTCACGCCCCTGAAACCCATCTTATAAAGGTCACCAGCACCTTCCTCTTGTTCAGTAGTTGCTTCCCTACCCTCATCTTACTTGACTTCCCAAAAGCTTTTAACACAGTGTGTCATCCTTCATTTTCTTCTGTTTCATTGGCTATTCCTTTTTAGTCTCTCTTGCTGGTTTCTCTGTCAGCCTCATCACTTTGGAAGTCCCTATTTCTTCATCTATAGGGCCCTCTTCTTTTTTTTCCCCTCTGTATTTTCTCCCTATGGGATCTCATCTAGTTCTGCAACTTTAAATAACCCATCTCTATGCTATAGTTTATATTTCTGGCTCTGCCCTGTAGTCTGGAGCCCTGTATCACATTGCAAAGTTGACATCTCCTCTGGGATGTCTAGTAGGCATTGCAGATTTAACGTGCCCAGAGCAGACTCTGGTGCCTCCGCAGTCCCCATGCATGCATACGTGAATACAACTTGAGGTTAGTTTTTTTCATTCTAATGAATGGCATTATTATCCATTATTTACTTGCTGAAACTAAAACCTTTGGAGTCATCCCTCATTACTCTTTCTTTCATTCCCCATGGCTTAATTAATTAGCAAATCCTTTGGGCTCTGATTCAAAGACATTTCCTTAATCTGGCCTCTCCCTTCCATCTCCACTGTTAGCAGTTTAGTCAGCATCCTCTCTCATCTGGACCATTGCAGTGACGTCCCAGCTGTCTCTGCTTCCCCTCGTCCCCTCCACACTGTAGCCAAAGTGATCCTTCAAAACTGTAAACCAGATTATGTCTTAATCTGCTTGGACACATTCCAGTGGCTTCGTATCACACTTAAGAAAAAGTCCAAGCTCCTTTCCCTGGCCACCAAGGCATCCATGACCTGCTTGTTGCATATCTTCAACCTCATCTCCTCCGCAGCCCTTACCTAGTCACCAACAAACACGTCAAAGTTATTCTTGCTTTAGAGCCTTTACTCTTGTTAGTCCTTTTTCCTGTATGCTCTTCCTCAGCTTTTCAAACGGCTGGCCTCCCTCAAATAATCCTTTTTCGTATTTGACCACTCTCTAAAGTTACTTATTCCCCTCTTCACCTGAACTTACATCACCTCGTTTTATTTTCCTCTACAGCACAAAACTATCTGAAATTATTTGTATGCCATCTTCTCTTGCCTCCTAGAATAGCTTAAAGCTTCATGAGAACGTGGACGTAGTCTGTTCTGTTTGCCACTACTATACTCCAGAGATACACTGCACTCGGTGCCTATGTTAGGTACTAAATAAATAATTACTGAAAGCATGAGTGAATTTAAAAATGGGTATATCACTTGAAAAGAAAAAAAGTTCTAGAGCCGTGATATTGCTTTCTAACAGAGAAAGAAACAACTCCAAAAAGAATACAAGAATGTAGTATACTTGAACCAAAACGCGGGCCCTGGATTATCGGAAGGGTTGTTGTTGGAAAAAGGAGAGGATGTTATGTGCCAGTGATCTAAGGGTGTTCGATCAGGAGTTTGAAGGAACAGTGAGGATTTAGCTAAAAATGTAACCTCAGGAGTCAAGGCACAACCGCAGTAGCTGAGGCCTAGAAAAGAGAGAAGGATAGCAGAGTCTGCCACCAACGTTCTCCCTCAATTTTTTAATACATGCCTTCAGATTACCTCTTATTTTCTCACTGTGCCTTGAGCTCTGTGTTTTGGCCTGTTCTGGAGTGGGTGAAGGGCAAGTAGGTGGTACGCACGGCTTGGGCGTGGACCAGGGCTTGGTAAGCTACAGTCACAGGCCACATCCAGCCTGCATGCCGCCTGCTGTTGTACAGCCTACAAGCTAAGAATGCTTTTTACATTAAATGGTTGGAAATAAAAGAGCAGTAATATTTCAAGACACATAAAAATTATGTGAACTTCAAATTTCAGTATTCATAAATAAAGGCTTATTGTAATACAGCTAACCTTACTTGCTTATGCATCGTCTGTGCTTGCTTTCGTGCTACAACAGCAGAGTTCAGTAGTTGTAACAGACAGTCTATCCCACAAAGTCTAAAATCTTTACTATCTGCCCTTTACAGAAGAAGTTTGCCAACTGTAGGTATGTCCTTTGACAAATAACTTTTCCTTAGGGACCCATGGAGAATAATAAAGAAACTTGATATAGCTGAGGATGTATAGGCCCTTTATCCTCATGGTGACAATGATTTCTTCTCTTCTTATAGCAATTCAGTTAAACCCCAGCTATATCAGGGCAATATTGAGGAGAGCGGAGTTGTACGAGAAGACTGACAAGCTGGATGAAGCCCTGGAAGACTATAAATCCATACTAGAAAAAGATCCGTCAGTACATCAAGCAAGAGAAGCTTGTATGGTAAACCTAATTTTTTTACAGAAATATTTTCTATTCCTTGTGTTGCTACTCAGTGAATGTTAAATGATCCTTAGAGACACAACTGTATGCCATTTCTAAGCTTTTGAGAAGCTTATCAGAATATATGGGAGATAGAACTTTGAAGTGGTGGCCACACACCCACTGTACCATGTACTGTTTAATCTTCATTCTAAAAGTGTTATCTGTGTAAACCTCTAACCTCTAGGGTTAACAAGAACTTTATTTCACTGTTGGACTAGGGAAACCTTGTCTACTTGTAGGTGCCTGGTTTAGTTGAAAGTGAGTCTTAATATTATAGGTAACAAATTTCTGGTTTTCTTGTCGTCCTTTTCCTTACTCAGTCACCAAGTTTCTATTTGTTGTTATTTGGCCAGCACATTTCCAATTTAATATATCCTAAACTAACTTTCTTATCTCTCTTAAAATGACTCTAGTTCTTGTCCTTGGCACTAAAAATCCTTTTGCTTCTAAATGACATAATATTTTTTATGCCAGTTGTAAGTTAACTAAATGTTACTGGTTTTCCTCCCTTTAAAAATAACTCCAGATTTGTGCTCTTACCTTTAGCACCACTCTTCGATTATCTCTAACGCACAGAGCAACATACACTCTGAAGGTTATACTGCAGTATTGGATGTGTATATCTTATTGCCCCAAAATAATGCGTGTTCAAGTAAGTTCGACAAACACTGGCTTTAACCAAACAGGTTTCTTCGCTGCCAGACTTTTCAGTGGGCCATTAGGATGGAGAGGTCCGTTCTGAACCCAGTATGCCGCAGAGGTGGCAGGAGCCGGGGAGCTACAGGAGTCTTTTATTTAAGCCAGACTTCTCGGTTTTGTTTTTGGAATTGAGGGCACTTGCCAACATTTACAAATGGAAAGATTTTACTAGATGAAAATCTAAGTCGGGCTCCTCTTGAAATTGGAAGATGCGGACGTGCTGGCTGCTCCTTGAGCTCCCACACGCTGGCGCTCAGCTGGCGCTCTCGATTCCACACTGAGCATGCCCGTACTCTTGCCTTACACCTGGTCCATTACTTACTACCTTTCCCCTCTGGCCCCTGAGGGCATCTGAGCCCCTGCTATACAGGTTCCCGTCTAGTTCACGGGACTGTTATTCCACCAAGCAGACCTGAGAAATGTTGACTCATCTCCCTGCACTAATATTCTAGGTGGTTTGGGTTTTGTTTTGCTTTGTTTTTATACCCACTTGAGGTGAATTCCTTCAGTAATAACAGATCTTTTGAATAATGGGAGAAGGGCTCATTTGGGTAATTAAAATACATAAGCAGTTTGAAAGCAGTTTTAATCCTTTATCTGACTTTTAACATATCTCTGAATGGTATTAGGATTAACTTAAATTTGACATGAGGAAAGGGAATAGAGTTCTTAAAATCTTGGCTAAATTCTTGGTGGCCTTTATCCTTGTCAAATTAGTTTTAAGAGTTCCGTGAGGGCTTCCCTGGTGGCGCAGTGGTTGAGAGTCCGTCTGCCGATGCAGGGGACACGGGTTCGTGCCCCAGGCCGGGAAGATCCCACATGCCGCGGAGCGGCTGGGCCTGTGAGCCATGGCCGCTGGGCCTACGCGTCTGGAGCCTGTGCTCTGCAATGGGAGAGGCCAGAGCAGTGAGAGGCTCGCATACCACAAAAAAAAAAAAAAAAAAAAAAAGAGTTCCGTGAAAGGGAGCCTTGTCTTAAAGCTAGCTGTTATATACATAAAGAATTTATTTTATCTTGAATTATTACAGCTGAGTTAATACTGGACTCCCAGAGTACTTGGGGGCAATTACAGAGCTAAAAGAGACCATCGAAGACTCTAATCTAGATCAGCCGGAGGTGATTTGGTTCCAGTGGGTATTTGGCAGTGTGGGGAGGCACTCTGTCATGACTGGGAGGGTACTGTTGGCATCTGGTGGGTGGAGGCCAGGGATGCTCTAAACATTCTACGATGCGCAGGACAGCCCTACAGCAGTTACCCAGTCCAAAATATCAGTAGTGCCAAGGTTGAAACGATCTGATGCTTTCTCAACAAATTAGATTATATAAAGAAAGGACTTCAAGTTAAAAAATACAAATGAGCAAAAAAATTAATACTATAAATATCACCTGTAATCCCACCACCTAAACATACCCCTGTAAACATCTGGTTTGTATCCTTTCAGACATTTTCTCTGTGTGTGTGTGTGTGTGTGTGTGTGTTTCACCAAGTTTTTATTGAGGTCCTCCTTGGGCCACTCTGCTAAGAACTGGGAATATAGCATTGAACCAAACCGAATTCCTGTCTCTGTAGCTCCCCCGCAGACAGACATTTGTTCTTCTCTGTGTTTAATAGGCTCATGTATATGTACTTAACCTGGTCTCACTTTCACATGAGGTTTTTAATGTTTCTCAAATTCAAAATAAAGCCAAAAGATTTTCACAACCCACGTTTTGGTGCTTTTTCCCTCAGAGGTTACCTAAGCAAATTGAGGAACGTAATGAAAGACTAAAGGAAGATATGTTAGGTAAGTCTGCTTCCCTTACCTTCTCTTGACCATAAATAGCTAGGAAGCCGGGGATGGGGCCATCAGTACTTTTATTCATTAGAGGAGAATACAGCCGTTAGAAATAGCTGTGGGACCCTTTGTTTGTTGTGGGCACCAGTACCGTGGGGCTAGTGAGTTCTTAGCCATTTTTAACTCTAGAAGGAGCAGTGTGGTTTAGAGTGGATAGCAGCTTTTCAAAAACTAAACTTCCATTTTGTGGGGTGGTTTTTTTTTTTTTTTTTTTTTTGGAAAATTTTCCTCCCTTCAAGAATGCAAACATAATTAACTCCCAACCTGGGCTGCCACCAACCTCTATTTCAGATCATGAATTTCATAAAAACAGTTGAATTTCTTCATTTGAGTAAACAACTTCAGGTTTTGGGGGTTTTGTGTTTTTTATCTATCTATTTATTTATATTTGGCTGCATTGGGTCTTAGTTGCTGTGTGTGCGCTTTCCCTAGTTGTGGCGAGCTGGGGCTACTCCTCATTGTGGTGTGTGGGCTTCTCATTGCGGTGACCCCTCTTATGGAGCATGGGCTCTAGGCGCCCGGGCTTCAGTAGTTGTGGAACATGGGCTCAGTAGTTGTGGAGCATGGGCTTAGTTGCTCCGTGGCACGTGGGATCTTCCTGGACCAGGGATAGAACCCGTGTCCCCTGCATTGGCAGGCGGATTCTTAACCACTGCGCCACCAGGGAAGTCCCACCTTCAGGTTTTAAGTTCATTAGGATGCAATCAGTACAAACCAATACCATGTCAAAACCAAGGGGACTTTTGTTTTGAAAATGGCGTTCAGAGTCCCTTTAGTGTTTGAGAACACGTGCACGGGCAAGAATTAGTAGTAACTAGGAAGGGGGAAAAGACTGGGCTGGGGAGTCGGGGAAATGGTTTCATTTGACCCATGTTTTAGTCACTTCTTGTATTTGCCAAAGCATGTTTATAGTTGGAATTACAGAGTTCCTCTCGTGAACAGCCTGCTTGACGAAGGGGGGTAAATGTCCCTGGACAGGAACCTGCCCAGCGTAGTCTGCTTATATAACCTGTCTGATAGCTCTCTGTTAAGGTCTCCTATATATTTTTCCTTATGAATATTTTCTAAATCTCTATTGTGAATTGCAATCACATGGGACTAAAGGAAAATCATTTAAAATAAATCGGGCCTGGCTATTTATGGCCTTTAGGCATCAGTATCCAGAGAATGAGACAAATTTCCCCAAAGATCACTCTGATAGCGAAGTTGATTGAGAAGAAGCCACTAACCTAGTTGATCCAAAGCCCTCCGGCCCCTGCTGGATAGACTCAGACTCCAAGGGGAGATGCTTCAGACTTGGGGAGATTTCTGGAGCCTTCCTCAGTTTTTCCAAAATTGGCTCTTTCCCTAATTTACATATTTAATTAAATTTGACACCATGTTTGAGCAGAAAAGTTATTTTGGAGGTACTTTTTCTTCAAAGAAGAGGGAAGAGAGCATTTTCTTACCTATTCACAATGATGCTTTATTTTAGCAAAAAAAGGAAGGAAAGAATTTGCCTTTAGCTGAGCTGGATTTCATGCTGAAAGAGATGACTTGGTGAATGAGCACAGTGGATTTGGAAAAGACACTTAGGCACTGGTCTCTGGGTCCATTTGTTTTGAAACAATATGGAAAAATAAAGGGATCGGTATAAATTGAATCCTACTGCCATTGTCAGTTCCAGATGGAATCAAAACTTCCATCTGTCCTTGTCACTCAATTCTAATGAGCTGATGTTTCCTGTCTTGTGGCTTTGGCTTTTACTTATGTTGTTCCCTTCATAAACAACTTAAGTTGCTTGGTAAGTAATGTCAGTTTGTTGTTACACATCAGTAGTCTGAATGGCTGGACTCTTTTATTTTCTTTTTTTCTTTTTTCTTTTTTTTTTTATTTTGTCTGCGTTGGGTCTTCCTTGCTACACGCAGGTTTTCTCTAGTTGCAGTGAGCAGGGGCTGCTCTTCATTGCAGTGCGTGGGCTTCTCATTGCAGTAGCTTCTCTTGTTGTGGAACATGGGCTCAGCGCATGGCCTCCAGTAGTTGTGGCACATGGGCTCAGTAGTTGTGGCTCACGGGCTCTGGAGAGCAGGCTCAGTAGTTCTGGCGCACGGGCTTAGTTGCTCCACGGTATGTGGGATCTTCCCGGACCAGGACTTGAACCCATGTCCCCTGCATTGGCAGGCAGATTCTTAACCACTGCACTACCAGGGAAGCCCCTTCCTTTATATTCTTAATGAATATAAGGATCATGAATAAAATATTGGTTCTGGGTGTCACCTCCCGTAGGAGAGCCTTAAAGGGAGAAATCTCTCTCAGCCCCACAAGAGCTTTCTGGTGTTCTTCCTTCCTTGTTACAGATGAACCAGCTTTGATTTGTGTGCTTTGAGATTTTTGGAGGCTGGTCCCTCTAGAAGCGCAGAGTAACGTCACTTGCTTAGAAGTTCTGAGCAAGCTTTTTGCAGTGGACTGCACGATTTTGAGTGCTAAGTTTCTCTGGGAATGATGGTTTCTGCTGGAAGGTTGGCAGTTAAAGATTTTTAAAACTGCTTAACACCATTTGTCACTGGCATTTACTACGTTATGTGATTATTTAACAAAATGAGATTGTCTTTAAGTTTGTTCGATAATCTTGACTTGCTTTTCCTTTTCTCTCTGTAACTTGACTTCCTTTTTGTTAGAAAGAAGAGCTACATACCCCCCTTCTTGGGAAAAAAAAATTCTAATTGGAATTATGAATGGGTGGAACATACTTGCTTCTCTCTTCTTAGTCTGTCATTTATAAATGTCATCCTTAGAGCAGGAGTAGAGACCCAGGGTGGCAGTCACTGATAGTGCCACAGTCCTTGCCAGAGAGGGACGATCATGCTGACTTTAGATTTGAGGAAAGGGGTCAGTAACTGGAGTGTTTCCTTTTGTCCTTTTCTCTGGGAAGGTAGCCTGGTGGCTGTTATAGCCAGGGAATGCCTTAAGGGTATAGTCAGTGGTGTGATGAGGCGGGAAGGATGTCCTGGACCGAGTACCCCAGGAGGCTCAGAGCATTAGCTTCTGTTCCAACCATTCCGGGGGATCTGCTCTTCCTACCTCAGTCGAGAGGCCGTCCTGACCTGGAAAACCTAGAGCTGTGACATGAAACTCTTTGATTCCCCCAAAGGATCAAGAGACGTGGGTGAGGCACTGCCCCAGAAACCCTACCTTCCTTTCCCTGGCACCCAGCTGCTCGGCACACACAGGGGCCTTGTTCCGCCTCCGGCCCAGGTTTTCCACTTGTACCGTGCCCTCCTTCCACCTTCTTGGAACATGTTGCTGGTCTCCTGATTCCTGCAGTTACTCAGGTGTTCACTCCCGGCCATTAGCATCCTAATGAGTGTGTAGTTGTGAACTGAATTAAGAACACCACCTTGTATGTTCCATGTTCAAAAGCTAGATTTGGAGGCGGAAGTCACTTGTTCATTGTCATTGTGAGGACGCAGCAGATCTTTTTTGGCTCTTCCTGCGCGTTGTGTGCCTCTCTGCAAGTGACAGAGGGGCCTAGAATCAGCTGCCTTGCCAAATATCACAAGAGAGCCTTGAGATTGTTACTGTCCCTTAAAACTGCTGAAGCCAGACATGTGGGTATGGAAATCCAGGCTCTTTTTTCACACTTCTCTTCCTGCTGCCCTGCCTGATACTCATTACGGACTGTACGCTTGCCATGCCGTGTGCTCTGGCCCCTGGAGAATCTCTCAGCCAGTTCCGTGTCGCTGTCACCCCCTCAGTAGGGAATGTCGGTTCTGGGTGTTTGATGTCCTGCTTCTTGCTTCGTTACCTAGTTGCTGCTCCTGTAGCTTCTCCTCTTTGATAGCTCTCGGTAAGGCTTCTTTCCACTTCCTTTCACCCAAGAGCTGACTAATATGTAAGCATCTGAACTGAGTGTGAATTTTATTTTCTCTATCCTGTGCTCTCTTAATTTGTGTTTTGCTCAGAGGAGAGCAAGCGTCACAGCTTCATGGCTTAGTTTTCTGCCTCATAAGAGGAAATGCAGTGTCAGGATTCACTTGGATGCAGTTTGGTTCTCCTAATAGGAGAAAGTCCTAAAGGATCTATTCCACTGGGCCCAACCTCAGTGATCTTAAGGAGGTGAAAACAAATAGCCTTCCGGGCTCTCCTGATGGTAAACTGACTACTGCACAGTCAGTATCTCCGAAGAGAAATTATGTGTAATGAGTCAGTTGGGTTTTTATAATACAGTGTTGCTTGGAGACACAGAAATTAGTATTTATCAGAACCGGATCCAGTGCCAAGCCTTGATCTCTAGTCATAAATGTTCTTGTCTGAGCACAAGCAGTGTTGGACTCTTCTCTTTGCCATGGGATCTCTTATAGATGAGATGCTAACAGTTAGGGACGTGTGGACACATTCACGCTGAGTCATGGTGTCAGATTTGCTACAAGTGGAAATAAAGGAACCCAGTACTGCCCAGATCAGGGGAGGGGTGGGATTTGGCAGCCCGTGGAAAGTGTGGCAGATAGGCTAGTTTGGCAGATGATCCTGTCTTGGGTTCAGCGAAGCTGCCCTTGTCTCTGAGCGCCCGACCTGACTGTGAACAGCAGCAGGAAGATGGTGGGTGTACAGAGCTAGGAAGGAGCATGATCTCTGCTGGAGGTGCTTCTCTTGCCACCATCAACAGTAAAAGGTGAATCTTGCAGACACCGAAACTTGTTGGCTGTACCTCAGTGTTGTGCTCTCTTTCCTCATGTTCCCATTGGCCCTACGCTAAGTTCAGAGCTTTTTTTAATTGAAGTGTAGTTGATTTACAATATTGTGTTAGTTTCAGGTGCACAGCGTAGCGATTCAGTACTTTTGCAGTTTATACACCATTTGAGGTTATTACACGATAATGGGTATAATTCCCGGTATATCCTTGTTGCTTATCTATTTTATATATATAGTGTGTCTCTTATTTCCATACCCCTAATTTCGGAGCTTCTTCACCCGACAGTGTAAACATCAGATGTTTGTTCAGTGAATAAACGGCCTCTTTCCCGTTCTGTCTCACCAGCTTTCTGTCAGAACCACCTCCAGGCTCTCCTCTGGTGGTTTATTCTTCACTTTGCCCCGTAGCATTATTAACCCTGAAAGCTGTTCTCAAACCATCAGTGGCCTTTGCCGCGTCCTCCCACCTCCCTTTCGGCCCTTGGGACACACTGCCCACCCTTGCCTGCCTGTCTCCGTACATCTGATCCTACCATTTTTGCCTGCCCTGCCCACTCCCTCTATCTCAAATGGTTGCAGTCCTGCCTGTCCTTTGGTGGGGATTGAAATGCAGGCTCTCACACACAGAGCTCTGCCAGATCTCCCTCCTCCCTGCCCAAGCTGGAGGGCATCTTCTTCTTATTGACTCTCATAGCATTTTATATCTCAGCTACATATGAACTGGCTTCTGTGTGTGTCTTATCTTCCATCATATCTAAGCTTATTTTGGTGTAAAGACAGTGTCCTGTATCTTTGCTTCCCCGCCACACATATGTACTTGGTACATGTTGGTTGAATTAGTTCAAGTCAGGTTAACCTCAGGTCTTCTCTGATGGGGAGACTATTTAATCATGTGTCTTTTTTACGTGTCTGCTACCTTCCAGGGACTTCATGTACGTTGTCTATTTAGCAAGCAGACTTCCCATCTCCTGTTCTACTGTTCTGGCGATAATAGTCAAGCTGTTGTGGAATGTTATAAAGGCAGAGATACGAGAATAAAAGGAAAAAAGAATGATGCCATATGTGTTAGGTTGGGTCCTTGGAGAAACAGAAGGCAAGATTTGATTAGAAACACAAGAGAGGACTTCCCTGGTGGCACAGTGGTTAAGAATCTGCCTGCCAATGCAGGTGACACGGGTTCGAGCCCTGCTCCGGGAAGATCCCACAAGCCGCAGAGCAACGAAGCCTGTGCGCCACAACTACCGAGCCTGTGCTCTAGAGCCCGCGAGCCACAACTGCTGAGCCCGGTGAGCCACAACTACTGAAGCCCACACAGCTAGAGCCTGTGCTCCGTAACAGAGACAAGCCACCGCAATGAGAAGCACGTGCGCTGCAACAAAGAGTAGCCCCCACTTGGCTCAACTAAAGAAAGCCCACGCGCAGCAACGAAGACCAAGCGCAGCCAAAAATAAATTTAAAAAAAAAAGAAAAGAAAAGAAACACGAGATTTATTGCAGAAAACGCCTGCGAGGGACAGTGCGGCAGAGGGGCAGGAGCGGGCTGTGGGCGGAGCCCGCCAGGGCCCTGGGAGGAGGGAGGGCGTGGTGCGGAGGAGGCCCGCACTGCAGCAAAGCCACAGTCACGGGGGCCCCGCTCCGTCACTGACTGTTGACAGCCGTGGGACCCTCGACCTCTGCATGGAGGGACCTGCGCTCCCTGCGTCTGGAGAAGCATGTGTTCACGGCTGCCACTGCACGGAATCAGCCAAGCTAAGGTCCAGGGCTCCTCGTGGCGGGCAGGTCCTCCAGCCAGTTAGGCAAAGTCCGGGCCTGCGCAAGGCCCCTGCCCCCTCTCCATCTGCAGTTTGAGTACTTGTGCCCGTGCTTTGCCGCCGTCTCTAACTGCTCCCCGTCCTTCAGAGCCTTGTCTCTCCCGAAACGACTTCCTCACACCCTGAACAGGCCTGCGAACTCTGCTCTCACCTCAGTCTTGTGTCTGGCTGCCCACTAGGCTGTGAGCATCTCAGAAGCCAAGAATAACTTGTATTCTTTAGATCCCAGTGCCTCCTATAGTAGATACCAAGTCACATGTACATTTGCGCTTCAAATGGTTGTTCTGGCAGTCGAGGTGGACTTGCAGTGATCCCTCCAGCCCAGGTGGTGGCCCCTGGCTTGGTCGACAGTCCACAGTGGCCCTGGGACAGGCTCTTCCTGGGGACTGTGACGTGAGTGGCCCTTGAGGCTCCTTACTTTTTACTCACTCCGTGTCAGAAGAGCCAAGAATGGTGCCAGCAGTGACATTTTATTGGGCTTCTTTAAATGTTTGTTTCCTCCCTGTCCTCTCTCCTCTCTCCTCAGCCCCAAGACAGACTGCCGAAGTTCTGGCTAACTCACGCTCTCCTGGGCGGGGGGCCCTCCGTTTCCTTGGCTTGTTGCGATCCCCTGTTCATGCATCCATCTACCTGCAGCAGTGCTCTGGGCTTCTCTGTGCTGCCACCTGTGCGCAGGGACAAGGCCTGTGCCGGTGATTCTCCTTAATCAGCAGCACTGAGCATATGTGTTCCAGGTTTAAGTTTGGGAAGCCTGCCTGGAGAGTGGTCAGTCTGGGTTTTGGGAACTTACTGTAAATATGGTGAGCTGCCAGGGGGCTAAATCTTAGACTGAGTCCAAAAGTTTCCAAGAGTTACTAGAAAAGGCCTTGACATTTAAAGGCCATGCACCTTTAAGTTCTTTACCTGGGGTTTATTTCAAGGTGGGAGACCTCAGAGGGACAAAGCTGCTGACAAGGGCAATGTGGGAAGGAGCCTGTACCTCTGATGATCTGGGGTTTCTTTCCCTTTTACCCTCGTCCTCATCTCCATTGGAAGCAGACCTGCAAGAAAAATTAGAACAGTGTAGAAATGGTCGAAATACGTATTCACCCATCCTCGCCAAGATTTTCCAAAACACTCCTAGCTTCAGATATTCCATCCTGTTGCCCACATATCCCTATAAATCTCTCAGATGTCCTGGAAACTCCAACTTCTGTATAAACTCCATGGCCCTCTTGTATGGAGAATCAGCATAAAAATCCATGGTTATACTGTGTGTCTTCATTTTGTCTTTATGACATGAACGCACCTGGTGATTAATAAGGGAAGCTGAAACTTGGGGAGGGAGACTGGGCTGTTGAGGTGACGGTGCTGTGCAAGAGAACAAGATCTCCCGTTTCCTGAGAAATGATGAGTTCGGTGTGGAAGCTGAGACTTGGAAAAGGAGGAGGCTCTTGAGTTTGAACCCAGGTTCAGTAGAAACCTGCAGAGTGGAATTAGATTCAGCAAGTCGCTCTGCTGTTTCATGGAGAACAGACGTGGGGCGGGGGGGTGCTTGGCCCTCTCCGCCAGGCTTGGCCTTCAGGCCCCAGGAAGAGCAGCCCATCGCTCATCCCAGAGCCTGTTCCCTGGGGGCTCTGGCCAGTCTGGACAGGAGCTTTGCTGTCACAGCAGGGCTCCCTCGTGCTCCTCTACGCAAGCCATGGCTCAGGGTGGACGGCGCTGAAGTGACTGCTCTGCTGTACATTGGGGGCTGAGGGTTTCATGATTTTAAAAGCAGGAGTTTCTTTTTAACTGCAGAGAATCTCTTTTTATTTTGTAATCAGATAGTGAGGCACCTGGGGTCTTCCTGCTTCTGCTGACTCCCTGTATTTACTGGACTTTTTGCTTTTACATTGCAGGTAAACTAAAAGATCTTGGGAACTTGGTTCTTCGGCCTTTTGGACTCTCCACAGAGAATTTCCAGATCAAACAGGATTCCTCTACTGGCTCCTACTCCATCAATTTTGTTCAAAATCCAAATAATAACAGATAACAAAGATAACAATGGCTTTTAAAGCTGGCTTGGAAATTGTATGCTGCCTGTGTTAGCAAGGGGAAAGGCCCTGCCAGTGTTTAACGTTTAACAGCTTCTTATCTCAAAGACAGGCTATCTAGTAGAGGCCAGTGCTCCCTTCTCCCCCTTGTTTTATGATCAGGGTGAAACGCAGTTCCTGATGTAATGAGCCTAATTTAATTTGATTTCCATTTTAAGGTGGTGTCTGTGCAGCTGTTGCCTTGGTTCTGGCTGTTCTTTGTTTTGTCCGGGAGAAAGCCTGCTTGTCAAGGCTCACCTCCCCGGGCTCCACAAAAACAAGCCCAGCTGGTGTCTCCTGGGCCGAGCAAACCTGCTGGTTGGAGACTGCCCAACCACGATCGATGGGGTCCCCACCTGCTGTTCCCTCGCCCCGATCACACGCACTGCCCAGGCTGCCTTGCGTGGGCTCCAACATCTCCTAATTTCCTCTGTGGTAATAAACGCTTTCTGTGACAGTCTGAGCTGGGTTGTGAATTTTGTCCCCGTAACAACAGCTAAAGCAGTGCTGGTTTCAAGCAGTGTTACTGGATTCCACAAATCTGCCCAGAGTCTTAGTTGCCACCTTGAAGATGATCTTGAAGAGCTGACCATCGTACCACGTATTAGGATTCAGAAACTCCACCTTACAAGCTGTCCCGGGCCTCTCCAGGTTTGTGCAGATAATTATGAAATCAGTGTTTTTGATCAAGTATCAAACTTAGTAATTTCAACTTAAAGTAGCTTCATTCAGGAATGGTGGTATGTGAATCCCAGAACAAAACCATATTCTTTTAGACTCCATGAACTCAGAAGTTTCAAAGGTAGGTTTTTTTTTTCTAGTCATCAGTGCTGGTGAAAAGCTTTTAATTGTTATGGTTCGAGTGTCAAGGGCAGTGACATGCAGGTTTCATCTTAGACATGAAGTACACGTATAATTCTGTGAGTGACATGCAGTAGGTGTGCTCCCAGTGTTAACAATTGTGCTGCTGTTTTGCTTTGTTCCTCAAAGCCCCTCAGCGCGTGTTGGCAGGCAGTGGAATCATATGCTATATCCACACTTCGTGATTTGCGAAGCCTTTCTCCCAGATTGAAATGGAATTCCTCATACACTTTATAAGGGGAAAGGGAGAAGGAGAATGTGGTTTTTAATTTTGCTTTGCTATCTTTATGATAAATCTGGCATCTGATTTTTCCCGAAAGGTGTGTGTGAGAAATCGTACAAGTTGTACAGAAAGCTTTGCTGAAAGCCGTGTGGCCCACCCAACGGTGATGAATGCATCCTGTGCAGCCGGTGCTGTGCACTGCTGCTCCAGCAGGAGCAGCCCTTCTCAGACCTCTTGATCTCAGGACCCCTCCACACTCAAAACAATTTAAAGAGCGCTTTGGTTGATGTGGATTACATCTCTTCATACTTACCGTATTTGAAATTAAAACAAATTTCTTAAATATTAATTCCTTTAAAAACAACAAAATACATTTCATGTTAATACAAGTATTTTAGAAAAAAATCTAAAACAAAATCACATTTTAGTAAGAAGAGAGACATCGTTTTACATTTTTGCAAATCTCCCAGTGTTAAGAAACGTGTGGCTTGATAGAATATAGAAGGATTCTCACATCTGCTTATGGACTCATTTTGTCACAATATCACATGTAGCCTGGAAAATTCTGCATACCTGTGTACTTGTGACAGAATGACGCAAATAACCTCTTACGAAAGCGTCTCAGGAACCCCTGGGGAGCCTTGGACCACCTTGAAAAAACCACTTTGTCAGATTATGACTTTGGAGCTCAGTTGCTGAGACTAAGCAATGGTCAGGGCTGAGATTCCTGAAGGCTATCTGAGTTTCCAAGGAATAGGAAATAAACTTGTTTGCCTAGAAACAGCCTTTCTTAACCCAATCCCATTGCTGCAGGGGGTAGAGGCTTTGCTTCTTAGGCATCCTTCCTCCTCCTCCCCCCTTCCTCGCTGAAATCTTAAAGGAGGCTAAACAAGGCCAGTATTAAGTGCTTCTAGTGATTGGGCCAAGCAAGTACTATACCTGGAGAGGAAAGGAAGGAAACCTAAGTAGGTGTGAGTTTGCTTAAGCCAAGGAGTTTATCTATCACTGTTACTTTTCTGCTTCCAAAATCTGGAAGAAAAGATAGATTCAAACCTTTTGAAAATGTTTGTTCAAACCTACAGAAAAATCGTGAAAGGGTTGAAAAGTAGGAAGAGTGTACGTACGAGGGAGGAAGGTGGCCTGTTGCTAAGATGTATGATTTAAAATTCTGTGATGCCTTCCTCCCCTCACACAAAAAAAAAAAAGGTATAGGAGAATTTACTTTTAAGGTAATCACACTGTGACATCATATATATACTTATGCCAGTGACATTGCAATGGATCAAAATAATTTTGGATCTCCTTCTAGAATTTCCCTGAAGCCTCAAACACATGTTTAAAAATACTATGATCTATTCCCTGTCTGCCTCCATGAATAGACCAAGAGCTTCCGGAAGGTAAGGGCCATATTTATATTCTTAATAGCACCAGCAGCTACTGCTTTACTAGAAATTTAGTAAATGGGTATTAAAGGATGTTCCACGAGAAGTGGTCTCAAAGTGAACCATTCTATCCAAACGTCTCTAGATTCTGTGGCCTTTATTTAGTACCTGTTTTTTTGACGCTTAAAAAGACATTCGTAAAGAGTCCCTTTAAGCTGGTCGACCGCATCTTGTGCAGCCACGTAGAATGTCCTCAGATGGTGATCATTCAACCTGGCCTGTAAACATATGCCTCCTGTTTTTTTGTTTGTTTTTGTTTATTTTTGGCTGCGTTGGGTCTTCGTTGCTGCACGGGCTTTCTCTAGTTGTGGGGAGCAGGTGCTACTCTTCACTGTGGTGGCTTGTTGCGGAGCACGGGCTCTAGAGCGCAGGCTCAGTAGTTGCGGCACATGGGCTTAGTTGCTCCACGGCATGTGGGATCTTCCCAGACCAGGGCTCGAACCTGTGTCCCCTGCATTGGTAGGCAGATTCTTAACCACTGCACCACCAGGGAAGCCCTGCCTCCTGGTTTTTAAATTTTCATTTTTGCATCTTGTATATTTACAAGGATTTGTGTTGAGACTTTCAGAAATCCCCAACTTTTCCTCTAGTTTCAGGCTCCCCTCCTCCCAGGTCATCTTGTGTTCTCCGTATATGTTTCCACACCGTCTCCCAGTTCTCACATGAGCAGCTTTTCCGTTCATGGGAGCCTCTGCAGAAGGCTTGCCCAGGAAATGGCACTGTCACTACAACAAATTCACACTTGAATGGTAGTTTTTCTGTGCAGACTGTACTGTGGATTAGTTCATTTTCCACACATCATGGAAGTATGGTTGAATCCTAGTCTTAAAATCCAACCTCTTTTTCTAAGAACTCTGACTTTCCACACGCGTCTTCCTTCCATCACAGGCACTGCAGCTGGTTTCTCGTTCCCCTGCCCTTTAGCTCTTTGTGCTCCCCCCCCACCAAACGCCGTCTCTTATTCAGTTCTTGTGCTTATAGGCCTAGAGAATGTTAACACCATGCCGAGATGTGGAGGCTGGGAGTGGCCAAGCCTGCTAGCTAATGACCTGAACATAGCAGCCAGGGGCCGCATGTGAGCTTCAGTAAACTGACAAGACTTCACACACTGGACCTCCAGAGTTACTCAGGTACAGTCAAAGGTGTGAATGTTTGTTGAATCCTACAACACTTTGTGTAGTGGAAGGTAGGGAACTGCTTTAGGTGCTCCTTTAGGTGCTTTATTTCTGGTGCTCCTCAGGTCTCTGTGGTGGTTTCCAAGCCTATCGCTGAGTTACATCTCACACAGCTCTCAAACTAGAATCCAGACCGCTTTAGGAAGACCAGGCACAGGGCCTTTACAGAGGCGTGTTCCGGTCTGACTGGACTGCTGTGGAATGGGGAGCCAGAACCTGATTGGAAGGTGTATTTGGAAGGTTGTCTGTTCCCAAGAGCTAAGCAGACCTGCAAATTCTGTCTTTTACAACTGGTTTAGCAAAACTTGGAATGTCAAAAGAGAAGGCTGTGATAGGAGACTAAGGAGGATGGGAACAGCCGTGCAAGTTAATGGCTGCTTTAATCTTCTTGAGAAAGATCTTTAAAGGGAAGGGCCCAATAACCCTCCAAACCGACGGCACAGGACAGGAGAAACCAGCAGCTTAACATTAAGCGCCTGCCCTTTCCCTCTGGGCTCTGTGTGTTCCCGCCGTGTGAAGGGAAAGCCTGCGGCTGCCCGAGCCGTCTCCTTGGTGGACTGAGCCTGCAGCCCAGCGGTCGCCACCAGCCCACTGTTCTCTGGGTGTTGCTCTGATCACTTCCGCTTTTGACCCTGCCTTTCGCCTCCCTGCCTCGTCCCTCCATTATTCCTTAAGACGCTGTACTCTTCCTCTTCTGCTCTTGTGGGTGTATACTGTGTACTCGATACACACCCCACACCCTAGTAAGATCTCCTGGAAGCAATTTCAGTGAGATGTTCATGATCCTTTTCAGCCTGCCCCCTCTGCACTTCAGTAGTAACAAGCTTAGTCCTTCCATCACCTGGATTTCCTTTAAAAAAGGAACTATGTGGACGTTCCACCACATACTTCCAGAAGTGGCTGAAAACTCTGTTCCTTCAGGGAGGTGCACAGCTACGCAGAGAAGGGAGGTTTCCAGTCACTTTCTCTTGTCTGGAGAGCAGCCTTGAGCCCACACTAGACCAAGTCCATTAATACTGCTGAAAATGAGAAATGGACTACTTGCTACCAGCTAGTCCAAGAGGTGGTGGGGCTAAAATAAACCATAGAGCATCAGAGTGACTGCTTAAGACCCTTCAAAGGGCAATCAAAGAAACTAATGATAAAATCAGTTTATGAAAACTAGTGAGGATGTCCTCATGTTTCAAAGTATCAAAAATTTCAATCTTCCTGGCTAAGAGTTGGTAATTGTTGGAGGGAGGGATGGGTATATGGGGTTTGTTATACTCTAACTTCACAAATGTTTGAAATAGTCTATGAAAAAAATATTCCATTTTCTTCTAATTTCTCAACCCTCTGAGGGCTATCAGCTAGGAATAAGCTCCATCACACAGAAGTTAGTTCAGCCAGACTAGAAATACGACTCCCCACACCGTTGCCTTTCACTCAGGGGGAACCTTGTAAGCTCCCACTTGCCCCTTCGCTGAAGCATGGCAGAGCCTGCTGCCCCACTGCCAAGGAAGCCCACAGCTAATAATCTGGCCATGAGTCAGTCCCGGCTGCTAGTTCCGGCTTGCTGAAGAATACAGCCTACCCAGATGGCAACTCCTATCAGGCACTGGGACTCCTCAGCCATCAGGCATCATGAGAGATGTGAAGGGAGTCAACCCAGAGGCTCCTCGGGAAGCCCTTCGTTCCAAACGTGAGGAGCTAGATCTGCAGATAGTGGAACCTCATTGTTCTTGGTGTGGTGCTTTGCCAGGCTGATGTCTGTATCAGACACCCCACCGACTCACACCAGGCAGGTGCCCTGTGCCGCCAGGCACACAGGTGCCCTCCAGCTCCCCAAACTCAGCAAGTCGGAAATCCACAAACGTGAAAGTCGTCAAGCAAACTGAAGACAGGAGGAGGCCAGGGATGGGGGAGCAAGGGAACCGAGTGAGGTGGGAAGTGTTTATTGATAAATTTCAAAGGATATAGGCTTTGGTGGACGCTATGGTACTTGTTCTCAAGTGCACTAGACTGTTGTGTAGGGATGGTTTGACTGCCCCAAAAGAGAATACGCTGTCTGCAACTTTGCCTCAGGAAGTTAACTGGAAGAAAAGGTCTGATAATTTCCTAGAGCTCTGTCTGTGACACTGACTGGATTCTGCCACTGGCTGGTTGGCATCAGACCAGGAGTTACAGCTTCAGCTTGTGCTTTTCCAGCCGCTCCCTTTCTACAGGCATTAAAGCAAGGTGCGTCTAAACATGTGAATCACCCCCATCACCATCGTCTGTAAAGGTGCTCTGTGTCTCACTGAAGCCCCTGGCTGTGCCTTCCTAGGGCTGTGACACATCAAGCTCCCCTTCGCCTCAGGGCACTTCCCATTTCGGAATTCGTTCACCTCCTTTAGATCCCAGGTTTGAGCGGTCCGCTCAGTGTCCAAAGGAGTCAGGCACTGAGCGCAGACAGAGTTCAGAAGCCTAAGGTGATAGACTATTTCACTCAGGGAAGAAGGTTCCCTGATGTTGCCCATGTTTTTGGCCTTGGCTGAGTAGGAACTAAAGAGCTAGTTGAGTGAGACACTTACTTTCCATACCCCATTTTGGCCAGTGTGGCCACTAAGTGATTCTTCTGTTGGTAACTGATAGAACTAAGATTAGAGTCTATGTCTCTACCTTAGACTAAATAAAGCAGGTTATTCAAATAAAAGCGTCATCTTAGTATCACCCACTCTCTTTCCCTCCTTTATGTTAGAAAGTTGCTTCTACAAATGGGCTTCAGGAGGGAATGAAGAAAGGGCTAACCCTAGAAGTATTAACTCTCCAGGTCAGCATTCAGTTTGGCCAGCTCTTTCTTTCTTTCTCAGGCACAGGATGCCTTAGTTGTATTCTCTTTCATCCCAGGGTCATCGCCTTCTTGATATCAAAGCAAAGGAGTTAGGCCGTGAAAGTTCTTTGTGAGTAAGCAAAGATTTGGCAGGATGCTCATCACTAGAAGAAAGTATGCTTAAAAAACACATAGTATGCTCTCTTCAAAGCTCTGAGGGAAGACTCATTACTTGAAAGAGTGGAGACGAGCTGTCAGGTATAAAAGCAAGAAAACGGCTAACTTTTACGTGCAGTGACACACCCAGCGTGTGCAGGGAGACACTGATACAGCCTTAACGTGATTTGAGGGCATGGATCTAAATTATGCTGTTATCTGAAGACAGCACCCGAAGTTGCCATCTGCGGCTTTTGTTACTCATTCCCTCTATCTTGTAGGAGTTGTATCTACAAATATACTGACATGTATACAAGATGATTAGGAATGGTATGGCAGGGGGTCTCTTCTAAGGCCTTCCCAGATGATATGCACATGACTTGTTTACCTTCCCTGGTTCTCTCGTTCCATTTTCATTTGTGGGAAACATGAGGGGAAAAAAAAGATAACGGAGCCAGATTCCAGTGGCCTCCTTCTTACACTCATTTAGATAAACTGAAATGGGAGAATGTTTGCTATTAAAGACTCCATGATACTCTGGAATAACAGGAAGCCTTCTAAAGGACTGCTTTACTCAAATGGGGAAAGAAAAGAAAAGAAAAAAACCAAAAACGTACACTGACTGAAGTTTCCGGGTCAGCCCTAAAAAAAATCTCAACTGTCTGGTAGGTATCAAGAGGCTAATTTTTCCTGACAACTGAGTGTTTCTGGTCAAACACTTGACCTAACGTTGGATGTACTGGGCTTTTAAAGAAGCAACCATTTATCCATAAGGGCAGGGCTAATTAAAATTAGGACAAGCCCAGCAGTAGATGCGTTTAAACATGTGAATCACCCCCATCACCATCTTCTGTAAAGTTGCTTTGTGTTTAATTACATCCAACTCTGAATGATGGGTTATTCGTTTCCATCAGAAAAGAAAACAGTAATGTTGGTGCACAGGTTCCTAATTAAACTATTCTCCTTTCCTCTATTCTCTATCTTCATAAAGACATCCCATTGAATCTCCCAGTGATTAAAAACTACAGGTTGTTCTCCTAAGGAAGCAGTGCTAGTTAAAACAGGTCCCTCGAGGACATGTGGTTGAATTTTAACAATTTAAAAAATAACCTTTAAAACCTAACTAACTAACTCCTAAAAAGTAAATAATAGTTTTTAAATAACTAAATTTAAAAAAAAAAAATCAAGACTTTATTGGATAAATGTTACACAACATTCTTTAACATTTAGGTCTCAGCATAGTTTAGATGAGAAACAATTTTTGTCATTCAAGTCTACAAAATGAAATAGGCTTGTGAAGATTTGAAATACAGACAAAGGAAGCACGAAGCAAAGCTTAAATATTAAGCAACTAAAGCAGTGAAAGTGAAATAGCAACATGGTATGTCTAGATTTTAAATACCACCAAGTTTCATTTTTTAAAAAAATGAAAATCTGGTTTATAACAAACACTGAGAATTGTCTTAAAAAATATTTAGATACTTACAACCTGATCTCTCCCAGTTCTTTTGCCTTTATATTACTTCTTGGTCATTTCCATCACTCTGCAATTAGAATCTTTGATTACACAAAATCTGCTATGACCTGGGAGTTATCTGGTTCTTGAAGTGAGCCTGAAAGGTACTGCTGGGTTACATATCTGAAAGAACAAGAGGGACCCGAGCCTAAGCTCTGGGGCCAGAGAGCAGGGCGCCACTGAAGTGTGCATCATCTTCAGAATGCCCTGCTGCTACAATTCCTGAGCTGACTTTTTCAGACTTGATCAAATGTATAATGACTTCATGATCAATGATTTTCTGTAAAGACAATTTTAGAATGCAATCTAGACTTTTAGTTACTTACAGTGTAATTAGGATTTGCATTAACTTGCTAGAAGCAAGACTGCCTACCTTTTCTTGAGTTGTAAAACAAATCCTAGTCAGGTATAGTAAGTATTCTAAAACTCTCCCAGAACTTTTTGTTAATCTTGAGTGTGGGGTTAATAAGTAATTCCAAACCTATACTGTAAGATTATGCAAAGCTTGAACACTTGAGCCAAATGCTTAAGTTATGTTGCTTCAAATGAATTTTCTATTTTTTTCCTTTTTTTGTATTAAGTAATCAATATGGATTATCTTTCTGGTTTAAAAAATAAATCAGTATTGCCACTAAAAAACTTCAGGTTTATTAAAAGTACGGCACCATCAAATATAAAATGCCTTAAAAATGTAGTACTAACAGGTCCATCTGGTTTTCTCGTTAATGTTTTTTTCTCCATTCATTAAAAAAGAAAAATTAAGGTTTTTCATAATATGTATTTTTCATAGACAAGAACATTACAGTCTCCATTAATAAGAATTCATACTTTATGCATGAAAAGTTCACCATCTTTATGCATCTGTTCCTGCTGCTTGTTCCCCAGGGTCAAGTCCCATCTGACACCTGTGAGGATTTCTTGCACTTAGAAAGAGAGGCTCTCTGTGGAGAGAGGTCAACACCAAAATTCAGATATTATCACCTTTTCTGAACTAGTTCAGAAATCAGTAAGGATAGGGAGAATAGTACAAGCCTTTCCAGCTCAGCAGAATGATGAACTGGCTCTTAGAGTACATTTTCACTCCAAGATCAACACTAGCCTGATCCACTTTGAGTCAGAATTTGAAAGATAAGAATGTAGTTATGAAAATGTGCACAAAATATTAAATACTGGTGGCAAATAAATACATCTTAATATGTTCTAACAAGCAAATGTATACTTAAGATAATATAGCCCTGCTTTAACTAAAGATCCAAATTTTCTTAGTGGGTTGGGGACACTTTTTGCCATCCTTTTAGTAGGATGTGTTTGTTAGATAATCTTTTGTTTCCATTGGCATCCTGAAGGAAACATTGGCCTCGGCATTTGTGACTATTGCTGTTTCATTAGAAGAGCCATTTTAGAAATACCTTTGTTCATATCTGAGCTGATTAACATAAACCTTGGAGAAAGCACAAAGTTTTAATATGAAAAATAATTCAGCATTTCTGTCATCATCACATGCCTTTCAGGCGTGTCCAAACTGTACTGAGAAGAACGTCATGTTCAAAAGAAGGTACTGTCAGTGAGTCTTCACACATAAAATTCAAGAGAGTTCTTTGCGTATTTCACATCACTTTTCTCCTCATCTCATGCATAATTTATTGCAATAGTTTTTTTTATAAAATATTCCCCTAATACCTTTTCTTCGGTTTAATATAGCACAATTTGCAAGTGCCCCTTTATAGACTGTTGGTTTTAACCACTGCCTGCATATGTACTTCTTAGTGCAGCTTTAAAAATCTGAGTCTCCAATTTCATTCAGTCCCGATGCTCTGGTGTTCTCTGTCATTGTGGTACAGGTCCATGAAACCAGCAGTCTGCTAATGTCTTTGCGCTGAAATATAGTAAAGAAAAGGAAGAAAAGGTAGTTAAGCACAAGTAATTATATGAGAAAAATGATGTCCCTGTTTAAATTAAGCCCTATACAGACTGTGGGATCACACCTGATATTTTACTTTAAATCAGTTAAACCTGACCAGTGTAGGTTTTTTGAGAAAACAACTTACTGCCACTGTAAACCAGCAGAAGCATTCATGTTCTTTCTGAAGTATATCTGGCCAAATTCCAACACAAATAAAATGGTTTTCACCTTCACGTAGTCAATCTGCACTTGAGTGTATTTTTTTAAATACTTATTTATGAATATTTGCCTAATAAAGGGAATTTTAGCTTTGTTCTTTATGCTCCCATTTCACAAGTAAGTAACCATAAAAGTTTGCAAGTCAGCTTCGCCGCTGTGGAGTATGAAACACCAGGAGCCTTCCTCTAGCACAGGCTTAAGAAGCAAATTTATATACAAAACCAGACTATGGAAAAAACAGCTGCAGATGACACTGTCTACATATGTGCAAGAGCACAACAGAGGGGGGTGGAGGGTGCCTCCCCAGAGGTAGACACACACAGCACATCAGAAGGCATCAAGAGCACCATTTTGCTACTGGAAGAGAACTTAGGTACACTGGTTCCATTGACCAGTGTCCCTCGTTACAACAGCAAACCAAGTTATCAGCACCATACCTCCAACAAAAAGCCGGGCTCTGAGCAGAACATTTATAAAGGGCAAGGCTTATAGAAATTACTGCTAAGTAGCATGACCAGAATGCCCAACATTACCGACCTCCCTTTGCTATCAAGAAGTAGTAGAATCCCATTGAAATGCTCTACAATCCCTGGTTATGCCTCTCAAACCTGGGAGCCTAAGTACCAATAAGAGTTTGAATTCCATAAGAGGTGAGCCGTGGAAATAATAATGATTACTTTTGGTCAAATGTATTTTTAAACCAAAGATATGGTATCTTCAGTGGAATAATAACAGACAAAACAAAAATGCAAAAAGGAAAAAAGAAAAACCACCCCATTCTTCCCAGTATTTGACTATGAAACACTCCAAAGTAGATGTATTTCTCATTCTTTGATAGAACTCTTGATCTTATGTTAACTTCCCAGTGCTGCCATACTTCATCCACTTATTGGATCAAGGCCTATAAAATAAATTTCACAGGGCATTCTATCACATTTCTTCTCAAGCAATGAAAAATTGCTTCTAGCCATAAATACTGCACACATCAAAACAACAGCAGTCCCTGCTTACTAAAGCAAAAGAATCATTAACATGGTTTTAAAATTTGACATTGAGCTAAGAAAAGGTTTTATTTTCTAAAAATAAGATATATGATAATACTAATAAATTTAGACTCATGGAAATTTGCAAGTAAATATCCCCATTTTATAAACTGAAAGAGAAGAAAAGGTAAACAGCCAGTTCCATGTACAAGTCCATTTCCTTCTGCTTATGACTCTCAATATTTGGCTTCAACCTTAGTGAGGCCTATTCCAGTTGGCAGGAAAGCCAAAGATTGAAGCAGATCTTACTACTACTCCCGTGGGGGGTGCAGAAAATTGAAAATGCTGTTCCCTCAAGGGGTCACCAGGTAGCTACAACCCCTATACAGCTAAGAGCCCAAAATACCCCAGCCTTAATCTCTGATCCAAAATGTGCCATTCTGACCCGGTTTGCAAATTATAGCTCATACACAATGATACAGTCCAATTACAGCTCTTCACTGGCTTCAAACACCAGAGTTAAATAGCCTTAATTCAAGAAAGCAAAGCCAAGATCCTAAGTTCAAAAAGCAGCACAACCAAAATCCCTGAACCCTTCCTGCCATATAAGAGCCCCAAATAAGGATTCTGAGCATTATCTAAGGAGGTTTTAATAAAGGTACTTAAATAGATTACAACTACACCTCAGCATTATCTCTCGCCACCCTCTAAGTTTTGACTTGCCTTATGTAAACGACAATGGTTTTGAGGTTGGTTTAATTAAGAATATATATATATGTTCCTATACGGATATATATATATATTCTTATATATTAAGTAATGACTGAGAAGTTAAAGTAATGAATATAAAAGTGACAAAGGAAGACTGAGATAGTGAAAAGATAAAGAAATCCACTAGCTGACTTTCCATGGAGACTCAGTTGCTACTTGACATAATTCTGCAGTCTGACACCCAACTTCTACCACCCTACGAGAAATTCCTCTGGATTTATGGAAGCTCTCAGGAGGCCGGCTCTACCTTTTTTTAAAAAACAAAACACAGCAGGTAATATTGACTGAAAGCTATTTTTACTCATGAAAACTATCACCAACATGAGGTACACCCAGCTACCAAGGTCAGTGAAAACAAAGGAAAAAGAACTAGTGCATTCTTTTACGTCTAGCCTAATCTACTTTGGGAATGGTAAGTGATGACATGATGCCCTCTTCACTTTGTGGCAGGGCTTAACACAGACAGACCTGCCCGTTTCACTGTTAACTTCAATGCTCCCAGTCTGAATCCACAGTGGTCTGTCAGACACTGTAAGGGAGCAGCAGCACTCGTCACTGTCTGATGTAATAGCTGCCATTTGTTGAGACCTATGGTAGAAAAAACCAAGTTAACAAAAATAGAGCATTTGAGTTCTTTTTCACCCATTTTACCAAAAAAAAATTTAAAAATAAGACCAAAATTCAGGTGAATTTTTATAATGAATTTATTCTACATAACTTGCTGGCTTCACACAATGTGAAGCTCTGGTACTAAAGGGAAAGACTTGAGGTGTGTACACACCAGTCTTGTCCAGGAGAGGGCACTCTCCAGCCCAAGTCAGTTGAGCTGCAAAATGCCTTAAGGCTCATGAAGATGTTGCCCTCCAATGCTAACTCACAATTTAATGCTCCTGACAAAAAATTTTTACTAGCCTAATACTAGCCTAGTGATGGAGTAGTCCTGACCTTCTCAGTATTCAATAAGGGCCAAAGTTGTCATCCCTATCTGTATCATATCATTAATGAGCTCAGAGACACCGTTTTGAAGAATCACCAAAACTGCCTGAATGCCTTCCCTTTCTCCTTAATGCCAATGGCACCTGTGCATACTATTCAGCACCTGAACTTAGTGAGGTAACACCTACTTGAAATAAGTTTGACAAGGTACGCTTTCTCTTAGGCTTTCAGAACAGAGACTTCAAATACTAAGCAAATGAAGGATTACTATTTTAAGGCTTATTTCTTATTAACCTATTTGCTTGTTTCCTTACTTTCCCTACTTTAAGTACAGTATAAATAAGAAAAAATTCATCTATCATATCAGTGTAGCAACTCTGGTACCACTGATTTAGATAATGTCCAGTCCCTGTAATATTTTTTTAATGCTGAATCAGAAGCAGTAGCATATAATCAAAACCTTAAAAAAGGCTTTTCTGACACTGAAAAGGAGAAACTTTATACAGCTGATCTATAAAGAAACATGATTACTTCTGAATTTTAACTCAGAGGGGAACAATTTTCTTAAATGTGGTTTAATAATGAGGTTATTTACCCTTTTGTTCATGGGAAAACGTAAATATACTATTAGCTACAACCCAACAGCAGTCACACAAGAAAAACAGAAATATGAACGCACAAAGAATTTATCTTTTGAACCTCTCCCTCCATGGGTAAAACTTAGGTTTCAACAATCATTCTAAAGAATCTCCTTTTCAATTCTAGGCAAGAGGAAAGTCAAATCAAAGAATGATCTTATTCCTGTGCATTTACCCCTCCAGTGCCCAGAAATGCCGTGTAACATAGTAACATGCAAGACCCCAGTCCACAGAGCCTGGCCCGTGAGTCTCTTGTGCTCATGTTTAAGATGAGTATCCCGTCAATGCTTTTTAGGGTCTCAAGGTTTTTCTTTAGAAACTGACCACACTTGCAGGATCCATGAGGAAGTGCCAGGAAGCCCCAGCAGTGAGGCAGTAAATGGAAGGAGACCCTCATGAAAGGCAGAGATTTCATTGGAAATTACTTGTTTTGTCCTTGAAGAGAAAGCTTACATTCAACAATGGCAACTACTCCTGGGAGGCAGCAGATATAAAGGGGCAAATCAGAACGCGGTAAGAACTTTCAGTCTTCTTTGTAGAGTGCACGAAAGAGGGAAGTAGAGGTCACACTCTTAGAGCAAAGCCCAGAATTAAAAACTAAAGAATTAAGATTACTATCTTCCTGAACACTCAATATAAATTTTCTCTTAATACAATGTAGCGTGATGCAACATGAACAACCAGGAAAAGAATACATAGTGCCTCATTTTACAATAGACGTTCTGGTTTTCCAGCCCTAATGCTATTTTTCTAACCAGTTATTTCGTTAGGGTTTTAGACAAACTGCACATAGCTCTTCCCAGCATACCAGGATAAACACCAAGATGTGCCACTCCCAGCTGGATTCCCTGCTAAAAACTAAACGGTGTGGGGAAATCATACGTTTGTAATCAACAGCATCTCAAACATGAGCCATGGGTAGAAATGACTACCCTCTGGAAAATATGGCCACGACGCACACAGATCAAGGCCTTGGAATGTGAGGTATTTCCCTCCTAGAAATGGGAAACAATCTACTTAATCATACCAGTGGCAATAAAAGGGGATGTTCAAATTAATGTCCACTTTTTCACCATGTGGCAAGATATTAAAATAATAAAACACCAGGGTTCCAGGAAAACACAGTATCTGTACAAAAAAGCTAATTTACACTACTGACAAGCTGACAAGTCCAGCTCTGTGGTCCTAATACCTTTGGAAAGTCCTGAGAGGACGTCTACTCCACTGAGCCCCACCAGCTCAGATACTTCTCAGGCCTTTGAAAGGATCTGGGGTGTGCTGGGCTTTTCAGATGGTTACTGATCATTAGTACAAAAGTGTCTGAATCATAATTCCTTTTCCTCATTCAAGAGTTCAAATGTCAGTGGACTTCTCCCTTCACCATATTCCCCATGACCTCCAACCCACTTGCCCTCCACAAATGCCTGTTGGGACTAGTCAGACCATGCCTACTTCTAGAAATCTGTGGATGATCATCATACTATGATTATTGGAATTTTCAGGTAAGAATAACGTCGCTGTAACATTTTTAAAATTTATACTGCCTGTATGTTGAAGAAAGATACTATCAAAAGCTACCAGAATGAAATTTCTATGCCACATACAGAAAGCGCTAGTTGTGGTAATGACAGCAAGTATTTACGTAAGTCTTGTGCCAGGCACTTTATTGCTTTAAACATTTAAATTCTCACAATTACCTTTTGAAGAGGTACTATTTCTCTCCCCCATCTCACAGATCATGACACTGAGGTAACCTGCCTAGGATCACAGAGCTTGTAAGTGGCAGATCCAAGTCAGGCTTTGCCTAGGAAATCTGGCTCAAGAGCCTGTACTTTCAACCATGTGCCTGAAAAGTGAAAAAAAAAATGATCCTTTGCTCAATAAAAAGACTGATACCGAGCACTATTAGTGCAAAAATGTTAACGGACACTCCCAACTCACCTGCATCACTGGCAAGTTACATTCTCATAAGTATTTCTATCATTTACACTGAACAGGATGATCCTCTCACAGTTCTATTGAAAGAAAAAAGTCTCCCCAGGCAAGCCAAAAAAAAAAACCCTATTATACTTTACCTGGGGGGAAAAAACGTATTCCTTCCAGGACTTTTCAGTAGCTTTTAAGTGAATCTTTGTGCTGCAGAGAACTAAGTGAGGGATACTGAGGGTTACAAAATTATCTTAAATATTTAAAAAATAAAAAACAAGCTCTTGCTAAAACTTGATATGTGTTATAATTACAAGTTTTTTAGTTTACATGAAAAGGAAAAAGTGATTATAACACAGCCTTAACACTTTGGCTATGGGGTATCTGGTATTCCTTCTAGATAACCACACTGGATAGAAAAAATTATAAGGAGGTTTCTGGCACTAAGACTTCCAAGGCAGCAAAAGGTTAACTGTCACATTCTTATGATACAAGGAAAATTCCATATTTAAATAATGGCTGTGTTTTCAACTTATTTTTAACGAGATCTTACAAATATCAGGAATTTAAAGAAGAAATATTTCATGCACTTTTAAACCAACTTTTAAGACAAGTAATTTTAGAACTGGCCAGTTTTCAACATCAAAGTTTTATGAAATTGTTTTACAAACCAAAGTGTCTAACGGAAGAAGGCCCACAGCTTAGACCATATACTACAGCCATGTAATTTATTCAGTTGAAAATGAGAATTTGACTCAGAAATTCACTATTATGATAAATCCTGGTAACATGAGTCTATTTTCTTCATTTCCTTTACATATCCCCACAATCAATCTTTACTTTATGCTAACATAGGAATCTATAAGAAAAAATTCAAGTTTGGCAATTAGTTTTTTCAGAGATTAATTAGATACATTAAAATTTGATTCTATCCATGATGGATTTTAAGGCAGGATACAAAAATTCAGTATTTCCTACCAAAGTGTAGTATACAAGATGATCTTAGCATTTTAATAAAATTATCTACATGTCAAGGCATATTTGTTTTCCACTGGTAGTACTGACATAAAAAGTGGAAAAACGGTACACATATGAAAATATGGTAAAGAGTGTGATGGTATGTAAATAATTAAAGTTTTGGAAACTAATTTAATTAACTCCATTACTAAAATCATTTAAATGGTTTCCATATTCACAAAATTTTTTGTCATTAGGAGGTGATGGTTTTAACCTAAAACCTACTGTTAAAGAGTATTTAATAGGTAAATGCAGTCATACTAATTGACCTAAAAATTTTACCAAGAGGTAGGGATAGTTGTTAAAAACAGGGGCACCATTAGCCCTGTGCAGGACTGCAGGTTGATTAGGAAGGAAGGCTGGAAGCCAGGCTGCCAGAACAATACCATCCAAACTTAAAAGATTTCTATCAAAAAACAAATTACAGATGGATGGTAGTGATGACTACACAACAACATGGATGTACTTAGTGCGACAGAACTGTACTTTAAAAAATGGTAAAAATGGTAAACTGTATGTTAGGTATATTTAATAATTTTTTAAATACCAAAAAAAAAAAACCCAGCAAATTACAATGCTCTATTAATATGAAGGAAAAAATGATTTCCACCTGAAGTCCCAAAGAAAGTAAACCGGAAAAAAACCCTGTTTGAGTCTATAGAGGTTAAATCTCTTACTTGAGTAAAGAATAAACAAAAGAGTTGAGCTGTTTCTCCTCTGATCTCAGTATCAACTATCCATGGTAAAAACACCAAGATACCCTGGAAAACTAAAAATATATAGATTACCTATATGGCTTAAATTACTGAAGCTTTCATTTTTTTTATTTCTATTCACTCTTTGTTGGATGGAGTACAGTAAATGTACACAAACTGTAAATACAGAATATTAAGAGCCTAGTAACTAAGTCAGAACCAGGTAAAGGTAATTAAGGCAGCTTAGCTGTTTTATTTCTCCAGGCTATTGGCACGGCACCAGCCTCCTGTTCTATTTCTGAATTCCCTCTATCAGGCATTTTAATTGTTTTAATAGCAACCATATTAATACAATTCCAAAGCAAACACTAAATTTGTCCCAACTTAGAAACAGGGTCTTCAGAATTCTCTCTGGCAACTTCCCTATTGGAGGCCATCACCGGATACAGATCAAAACATTGTCCTGAATTTAAACATTATCAACTTTTCTAGACATTTGCCAATCTCTTCTCTTGAGTACTACCAAATGTGAACCAGTGCAGCCCAAGCTATAGAAAAATTCACAACTTAAAAGGAAAAATCTAATTTTAGATCCAAATTATAGGTTTCTTAAGGTATTTCCAATTCTCAATTCAGTTATTTTATATTAAAGAATGTGTATGTATATAAAAGAATATAAATGTGTATCTTCAACATAACCAATAGTAAGTACAACCTGCTCAAATAGGGGTGCAACTCTAATTTTAAATTAGAAATTCAGACCCGCTAAAGGAGATATTCATTTAGCTGATTTAGTAAGTTCCATATCCTTTGCCTACAGTCCATCTTCATATCTATATTCCTGTCTGTTGTCCTTTCTACTTACTACCAATCTAAAATTACTATAGGTTTTCCCCATGAAAACCAAGTAGGGTCACACCATCTAGTTCTGTAAATAGGCTTCAGACTAGTGAATTCTACTTTCTTGGTCTCACTGATATCTCAGGTCTCTGGTTCCACATCTATAAAGAGTCCCTTCCAAACTTACAGAAGAGACCTTTTCTGGTCTATAAATTCTAGAAAACCGAAAGATAAAAACACTCTGATGCTTTACATTTCCAAAGATTTCTAGAAATAAAGACATCTTTTGCTTTCACAGCTCTTACTTCCCTTAGTTTCTCCCCCTTGCTAATCCTATTCTAACCACTTTTCTTAGACCACTAGAGATCTGGCCTAAGCCTAGTTTTCTCTCTGCAAGGGGAAAACAAATACCCATTTGGTTGTCTCCATATAAAGAGTTCAGTGTCTCCTTTTTTGTTGTTGTTAAAGAGAAATGTAAGAGAAAAATGGCTACAATTACCCAATTCAACTCTATCTCCATCTACAGTGGGTACTGGACTAATATATCTTAGCTGCTTAAGAAATTCCTGTTTGAAAACAGTTTAGTATGCAGCTATTGGTTTAGTGTTTAGAACACAGAGTACATCTTAAAGATTACAGAAATTCTTTCAAACTTGTTTCCCTATTGAAACTTCAGATGAAATATGCCAGACTGCTGGTTTAAAACAGAGGGATTATTTGGCATAATAGGAGATCATGCACATTTGTGATTATGCTTCAACCTTTTCTTTAAAGGTATGGACTATATCAAATTAGGTGTTACTTTTATACTCATCATGATTTTATCTTTTTCTTTCTTCCTTTTCTCCATGGCTTCTGAAACAAATCAAATTTAGTTTATCCCACAAGAGCACATTTGCCCAAGCACTTAACTACATCAGCAGTATCCACTGTCAAAACCATTTCTATGTTAGGATAAAACTCACCTGGATCATTACCCAAAGCCTTAGAATTACATAACTTAGGTGACTCTTTGCTTTGCCTGGTTTAAATCTTCCTGAACCTTAGATTTCAAACTTTCGCAAGTGTCTGAATGAACAAATTCACTAATCTGAAACAAATACTCTGAAAATCTTTTAAGATACTTCCTTAAAACCCCTCAATCACACTATGAACTTCTTTCAACCTGTTATAATCAAAGAATTTTTAAAATACTATAATTATTTCTGTTTGCAGGAAAGAATATGTTCTATTCAAGTGAAACATTTTTTTAAATTGTGTGTTTATTATAATCAAAAAGCATTGACTGAGTTCCCCAGAAGAAATTCCACTTGCTTTTGCAGAAATCGGTACATTACCTTAAGGAAGCTGACCGAAGACTACTGATTTTCAACCTCCATTAATCTTTTCATAATTAATTCCATAGTAACTAAGATATTTCAAACTGCATTACTTAGAAATCCACAAGAAGTTGCTCTCTTTAAAAGTTCCAAGTTTCCAAAAGTGTCAAACTGACATTGTATCACATTTAAAAGCTAAGTTGGATGCCTAAAATATGAAAGCAACTTAAAAAATCTTGGGACAAACTTGCCTCCACAGGCAATCAATCAGATTTTTCACTAACAATACAAAGCTAAAAATGGAAAATAAGAAATCAAATCTTAGGGACAGATGGACCGTGTAGAAAAATAGTGAGCTAAGTTACAAGCCCCAAAAGCAATGATACCTGAGGCAGAAGATCAAGCAGAAAAGAGATTGATTTTAATTACACAAATGTAAAAAAAGAAAAAAAAGAAAAAGCATGTGATGAAATATTAAAGCTAAAAACGAAATAATTAAAATCCATACACTTATGAGAAATTGGCTGAAGGAGGGTCTCAAGTCTAGAAGCATATCAGACCTCTATACTACAAAACCTCATTTTAAGAATATATTGATTAGTCACTTATTTGAATTTTATCATGCTCAGATTATATATTCTCTGATAGGGCAAATAGGAAAATAAGTGATTTTTTCATCTCCTCTATACACTATTACAAAGAATAATTTTCTACCATCTTGAAATTTTTCAAAGCTTTTTGAGAAACACACACAAATAATTTGGATTTAGTCGATTTTATTTACAGCTTGTTTTTTTTACATTTCAGAGCATTACACAATTACATTTTCTCATTTTCTGACCTGCAAACAGATACCTTAAATGGAAATATTTTTTAAAAATTATCAAACTAGGTACATCCAAAATGCAACAATTACATATATGACAATTAATTCACAAAGTGTAATTTACCAGGACGTATCCTAAGAATTTAGGAAGAGCCAGTCAGGAGAAATCTGACCAAATTTAGCAATCACCTATTTACATATCCAAAGACAAACCTACCTAACCTCCCAAACCAGAAGTCTGAAAGTTTTTGTTAAGTCCCCACTGGACAAGAGAGAGAGAGATTGATTCAGACCTAGCCAGCCTTGACAGTCTTAATCCCAAATACTGGGCTATTTCCCCAGTGTGCAATTCAACAGCAAGCATCTCAGTTTGTCAAACATCTAACTATCAAACTCCCGTGCCATTATGCACATGGAAAGGTTAAGTGTTCATTAATTAAAAAACAAGTAGTCATTAAATATCCTCACTATTCCCCCTAGCTCACCAGCCCTTACTATGACTCCAGATATGCAACCTGTGTCACATAGTGACAGGCTATATTTGATACATGTATGTATCTATGCATACACACACATCTATTTTACACGTGTGTATATACGTATACACATACACACAGTACTAGGTACAAATGGCAATTAACAGTCCCTGCAAAAATTCATTTTCAGTTGAGGCTATGGCTCCCTATGCCTTGGGGTGGTTTTAGACTGCAAAACTGGAAAATACTAAAATCTCACTTCCTTACGACAAAATGATTGCTTGTTCAGTGTAAGCTTCTCAGGCTAAAAATGGCTGTAAGGTTAAGTATAAAAAAGCAGCCAACTGAGTGCAAGTTCTCTCTCCAATCTGGCCAACCTATCTCATAGAAGTTACCCCTAACTAGACTAGAAAATCTGTGGCGCCTTCCAAAGGTTCTTGCCTACCTTACTTACTGTCCATGTTCACGTCTCAAACTGTGTCAACAGAGCCCGCACTTCAGGGGTCAGCTGTTTGGCAGCCTTAGCTGCCTCTGTGATAGCCTTGCGATACAGGCCCTTTCTCTTCTTATTAAAGCGTGACTGGAAGTTTTCTAAAAAGGGGGAGAGCTGTGAAAGAGCCAGGAAAGATGTTGTTGGAGACCCGAACCATGAAATACGGGCCTCCTGCCGGACTAAAAGGCCGTTATCTTTCCGGCTCACAGTTATAGTAAGAATACGGGCTGGCCACCAGGGGAAGCCATATATCTTGGCCCAAACAATGTCCCCTACACATACGGTCCTGCCATCTGGTGTGACGCACTTAGAGACGTTTTTGGAAAAGACTTTCATTTTCAAGGAATTACTGAGCTTTTTCTCTTCCTTTGAAGAGGAGGAAGTAGAGGATGTGGAAGGTGCATGCATACAGCCTGGAGGAAAATCAAAGCTTTCAGAAGAACTACACTCAGAGTTGGAGGATTTCAAATCATCTGTGCTATCAATGCTACACACTGAAGCACTGGAAGAGTCAGATTTCTTTTGATTTAGGGTCATGTAAACAGAGACATTGCTTTTGCTGCCCTTTTTGCCCAGTGTCTGTGGTTCATCCTGCTCACCAGGCACAAGCACTTCAGTTGTGTCCTGAACCTCACTGCTGGCCTCTTCAGGGCCTTTGGAGGGACTCTGATTTTCTGAAGGGGCCTCACCTGCTGAGCGGGTGGAGGTGCAGCGGGACTGGGGCTTTGGTGCCATCTTGCTGCTCCGCATTTTCTCCAGTCCTGTCTTCAGAGAAGAGTCATTTTCTTCATTCCTGTACCTCTGTGGTTTTAAACGAACCCGGGGTGGAAGGGAACCTGAGCTAGGATTCTGGTATCGACGTGTGAAGTGGACTTTTGAATGTGCATTTTTGGACGTAGAGGTTTCACTTTGCTTCTTCTGTGCCTTTTCTTTGGCAATTTTCAGCACTTCCCGAGCTTTTGCATGATCCATGTTCTTATTCTGGAGCACTTTTTTAGTACTTAACTGAGCTTTTGATGTATTTGCCTGAGCAGAAACTTTGACTACTCTGCCTCTGCTGTGAGCAATATTTGAAACCTTAACCACAGCATTTCTTTTCTGGCTTTCATTTTGGTTTTTCCCATCCACCTTATGGTCAGTTTTCAGTTTTTTGTTCACAGTAGTTACACTTTCATTTCTCCGTTTTTTATCTTCATATTTAGAAGAGTCACTTGCACTACTACCTTTTCTCATTTCTTTTTTTTCAGCAACGACACTGTTTTTACACTTGTCGCACAAGACTTGCCTGGGTCGTAGTTTAATAGCATTCATTATCGAAGTAGGTTCTTCCCTGTACATTTTTCGTTTGGGTCGCTTAATTTTCCGAGGAGGTGGCTGAGGTATTGATTGGTTATATGTGTCCCTGATAAACAAAGGGGGAGGATAAGGTGCTCCTTCATGGAAGAGAGGTGGTGGTTTGGAAGTCCACAGGCTTTCGGCCAAGCTCAGCTCAGGAGGCGGGACAGGAGAAGGGTCTTCAGGAACAGCACCATTCACTTCACGCTTGACATCGGTCCCTTCTTGGAATGTATTATTTTGGAGCTGCATGGCTTCAGGTTTATCCTTATATTCCCTTTTGGGAAATACTGTCACAGGGATCCCATGGGGCCCAAACCTTTGAAAGAAATGAAAGGAGAAAAGAAGCCATTAAGTTAGTGTCTATAATTCAGTTTCTTGAAACACCACCTAATGTTTATTTATATGACCTTTCCTGAAAACTATTTCACTTTAAAAAACAAAACCAAAAACCTAGACAACCTCCCCGGGTCCCAAAGTCCTCCATTTTTGGGGGGCTTACATTTTAGGTCTACATTCAAAAAGAAATACTTAATAGTTGCTCTAAGCAATGCCATAATAGCTGATGTTATTTAAAATAGATCTTTCCAGTCTTGAATCAGTAAGGATGTTCTATCAGATAGCTTAATAGTTAATATCATTTGATATAACGTTCACTCAACTATAGATAACGTGTCTAGTAAATGCAACTATAAATTTGTAACATATGTATCTTCCTGTGGTTATAATGGCTTTCAAAAGCTTCACAAAACAAATTCAGCCCTAACTACCCCAAAATATTGAATCAGTAAAATCCCAACTCAACTTTATTGTTTAAACACTATAAAGATTCAAAGGCATTTGCTTCTCTACTGTTCTACCCTAACTCTTAAGGCCTTCATCCAACCCAGCCACTCCCTGCCAAGAAAAGAACCTCAAAAATACTAGAAATTCAGATACTCAAATAACCTCAAAAGCAGACAGGTATAAAGCTATAGCTTTCTAGCTTTTAAAAATCACATCATACATTAAGAAATATTTTCACATTGCAATCCAATAAAATGTTTATGCATGTATACATGCATGCACATAAATACACACACTTAAGCAAAAGTTTCATTAAATACTTGACCTTATATTATGTGATACATAATTATATTTTTTTCTACTCTGGTCTATTTTCATTTGTTTTGATGCTAGTCAGATGCATTAAATGGATTTCAAAACTCCCTTACAGGTCCAGACCCAGTTTGCAAAGCACTGGTATAGAACACAAATCTCTACAATTATCAGTTTCTAATAAAACAGGGGTCAAATAACCTTGTTTCTCATGTAGACTTTTATTGGGAGTAACTAAACCTCTCTAAATTCAGTTTTTGCATATGTAAAAGGGAGTAACACTATTTCCTACCTTAGAGAATTCAGGGGAGGATTAATAGGTCAACAAATATTAGCCATTTTTCTTGGCTAAACTTCATTTAATTTACTTCATTTAAGTAATATGATCTTACTTTCAACTAATAATTTACCAGAGTTTGGGATCCTTTCTATATACTGTTTCTATATCTATAAACTGTGGTTTAATCTGCCTGGGCTAAACATCAAGAACCCTTAAATCTAAACTTGCTATACTCAGATTCCTGCATATAAAAATAAAATCACACTACCAAATGATTTCATCATGTACATGCTAACATGCTAATTTTAGGCACTCACTGGGCCAAACAGTACTGAACACAATACAATTCTAACACCAATCCTCTAAAGCAGAGGTGCTTAGAACCTAAGGACTGGCTTCAAGTAGTCAGGTAGAACCCCTGACATTCTTAGATGCAAATGTTTTGTATAGATCTCTTTTTCTGGAGAATGAGTCTTGGTTCTCAGATTCTCGAAAATGTCTTTATGTCCCCAAAAAGGTACAGAATTCTTTGTTGGAAAGAAATCTTGAGATTAAGTTCTTAGGGCTGCAGATACATCTAAACTTGGGCAGGGATATAGGAAGAGCCAACACCAGGATATCTGGTTCCAACACCTAAATGGTTTTTTTCCTGAAGTCTTGTTAGCTTGGCTACCACAAACCAACAACTTTTAGCAAATACAAACCACAAAGGAAGAGGAAAGCCTTTTTTACCTAGAGTGGGACAAGTTTGGGTCTGGGCTAATCCACAAAGGAAGAACACATTCCTCACTATATCAAACTTTGCAAAAAGTAGCTTTCAATTCAACTATACTTCAATTAAAAACAAACAAACAAATAAATAAGCAGCTTTCTATTCTAGCACAGTATTTCGTAACCAAGTGTTTGCTTCCTGACTACTTAACTGCAAGGCACTTTGAGCATCTGGCCTTAGCTTATATGGAGGTGCTCAACAACCACTTTTTCAAGGTGACAGGAAGACAGAGGTTATTCTTGTGTTTTAATCTAGAGCTACATAAAACAATATAACTTATGAGGTGAGACCACTATTTGTATTAACAATAAAATTTTCTAACTTGTATAAGAAGCCATCATTTTGCCCCATTACACTTTCACTTGTTTCCATTAACTGAGAGAACAAATTTCCTCCTTTTATTAGGAGTAACTAAACCTCTCTAAATTCAGTTTTTGCATATGTAAAAGGGAGTAACACTATTTCCTACCTTAGAGAATTCAGGGGAGGATTAATAGGTCAACAAATATTAGCCATTTTTCTTGGCTAAACTTCATTTAATTTACTTCATTTAAGTAATATGATCTTACTTTCAACTAATAATTTACCAGAGTTTGGGATCCTTTCTGTATCTCTAATTCATTATCTCAATGTGAGGATGATCCAGCCAATTACTTTAAAGCTGTTTATATCAAATAAGCTGTGAAATCTGATACGTCTACCTTTATGGAGTTTAATAAGAACATTAATTTCACTTCTGGGTTTTTCTTCTTCCTTGCCTTTCCTTTTAAGCATATAAAATACAAGCATTAAATGTTTTTAATAACATAGGGAGGGGCTTCCCTGGTGGCGCAGTGGTTAAGAGTCTGCCTGCCGATGCAGAGGACACGGGTTCGTGCCCCGGTCCGGGAGGATCCCACATGCCGCGGAGCGGCTGGGCCCCGTGAGCCATGGCCGCTGAGCCTGCGTGTCCAGAGCCTGTGCTCCACAACGGGAGAGGCCACAACAGTGAGAGGCCCGCGTACCGCAAAAAAAAAAAAAAAACAAATAACATAGGGAGGCACTTAATTGTGTAATGATGAATGGAAACTGCAGGCACCAAAAGAAAAAGGGAAAAAAAAAAAGACTGGTAATTGTGGGTAGTGGATTGGCAAAAGCAGAAAAAAAATTTTTTTAAATTTTTTAACATCTTTATCGGAGTATAATTGCTTTACAATGGTGTGTTAGTTTCTGCTTTCTAACAAAGTGAATCAGTTATATATATATTCCCATATCCCCTCCCTCTTGTGTCTCCTTATCCCACCCCTCTAGGTGGTCACAAAGCACTAAGCTGATCTCCCTGTGCTACGTGGCTGCTTCCCGCTATCTATTTCACATCTGGTAGTGTGTATATGTCGATGCTACTATCACTTCGCCCCAGCTTCCCCCTCCCCACCATGTCCTCAAGCCCATTCTCTATGTCTGCGTCTTTATGCCTGTCCTGCCCCTAGGTTCATCAGAACCATTTTTTTTTAAGATTCCATATATATGTGTTAGCATACGGTATTTGTTTTTCTGACTTACTTCACTCTGTATGACAGACTCTAGGTAGAAAAATATTTTTAACTAATAATAAAACTTCCTCAAAGACCAGAAGGATAAATTATTGTAAGAGGAAAAGGGGAATCAGTGTCCTACTCCATCTTAGTAATCATTCTGTTACCCTTCCATGGACAACATTTAATACCATGGCCATGTTTTCAAATTGAGTGTGGAGAGGTTGGTTGCGAAATCAAATTTCATGGGTCACAGCTATGATTTAAATTAAAAAACAGTGTAACTATATGTAACTGCAATGAATCTGTTTCATGTATATATGTATATACAGGGGTCTACAGATAAAATATATTTGTAACTATGCTCAAAAGTTTGAAAGCCACTGACTTATGAAACTATTACCTTAATAAGAATATAAAGTAGCAACAAAATTATGGTCTCCTAAAACGCCTAAAATCTAATTTCTCAAATATAGTCGGGGAAATCTGCAACACAACAACACTCGGTGGTGTTTGAAAATGGAGATTCTTAAGCCCTGCCCCAAGACTGAATGGTAAGACTCGCCTAGGGTGGAACCCAGGATCTAAATTTTTAGCAGGCATGTCTGCTTTAGCTTTTTCTAAGGTGAAGATATCTGTGTCCCATATGAATGCTCACCAAAGAGTGACCTCAGCAGAGGAAGATTTTAATGATCAGTGGAGATGTGGAAAGCTGACTAGTGTCCCTTGCTTGAGCTTTTCCTAAAAGAACTTTTACAAATACTCCATGAATTGAATAATAAGACTCAAACTATCTCTGCTCCTTCCCCTCCCCTTCTTTGTGCAGCAAGAGGGTATTTATTAATGTATTAGTGACTCATTCTAACCCTTACCCATTTACAATTTTTTGTACCCAAAAATTCTAAAGGAAAATTACTCAGGTATTATGGCTTAATTTAAAATAGCTTTTGGGGAAAACTAGGTAAAATATACAAGAGACCTCTCTGCACTATCTTTGCAAATTCCTGTGAATCTATAAAAAGTTTTAAAACTAGCTATCATCTTAATAATTTAGGAGTAATGAGTGTCAAAATTCTGAGGAGGGAGAATACTGAGGCTTACTAGTTATTTTGTGTCAAAGCAAGAGAAAGTCACTGTGAAAAAGAATCTTCAGCTAATGTAAATGGAAAACAAATGCTCAGAAAAAAAGTTCAGGCGTGTTAGTTGAGACAGGCCCCAGTGTTCTTTCTGGACCAAAGCTCCCTCCAATAAATATATCAAGGAAAGACAAAAAGAAAGCTTTCCCTCTCTTAATTCTTTTCTCTTAAAGAAGCTACAGTAGGAAAAAATTACATGCAACTAACTCATTTTAAAAAATATCTAGATGTATTTCATTTCAAGCAGATGTTTTCAGAAACTCCCTCCCTCCTTAAATTAGCAACAGGTTCAATCATAAAGGAGGGAAAACTGTGAAGCAAGCTTATCCTGGTTCACACTGCATCTGCAAGATTGGTTATTATGGCAGAGTTTAATCTCAGGACAAATGAAATTAGTTCAATAGTCAGCTACACGCAATAGAAAATTTTACAAAATAAAATGTATATCTATGCCTCAAAAAATTAAAAATACAAGCCAGCACATCCACTTCTGGGTATACAGCCAAAATAATTGAGAAAAAAGGATCTCAAAGAGATATATGCACACCCATGTACATAGTAGCACTCACCATAGCTAAAAGGTAGAAACAGCCCAAATGCCTCTTAACAGACAAATTGATAAACAAAATGTGGTACATACATACAATGCAACATTATTCAGCCTTCAAAAAGAAATCCTGTCACATGCTACAACATGTAAGAACCTTGAAAACATTATGCTAAGTGAAATAAGTCCATCACAAAAAGATAGTGTATGATTCCATTTATATAAGGTATCTGAAGTAGTCAAATTTATAGAAAGAAAAAGTAGAATGGTTGCCAGGGACTTGGGGGAGGGAAAAATCAGGACTTGTTTAAGGGGTATAGAGTTTTAGTTTTGCAAGATAAAAAGTTCTGGATGGGCATCCCTGGTGGCACAGTGGTTGAGAATCTGCCTGCTAATGCAGGGGACACGGATTCAAGCCCTGGTCTGGGAGGATCCCACATGCCGCGGAGCAACTAGGCCCATAAGCCACAACTACTGAGCCTGCGCTCCGCAACAAGAGAGGCCGCGATAGTGAGAGGCCCGCACACCGCGATGAACAGTGGCCCCCGCTTGCCACAACTAGAGAAAGCCCTCGCACAGAAAGGAAGACCCAACACAGCAAAAATAATAAATTAATAAACTCCTACCCCCAACATCAAAAAAAAAAAAATTTCCATCAGGCAGGACAATCACATACTTTGCTAAATAGCTTTGGCTGGGTCTGTAACTAACCAACAACATCCCTTTTAAAAAAAAAAAAAGTTCTGGAGATCTGCTTCACAACAATGAGAATGTACTTAACACTGCTGAACTATATACACTTAAAAATGATTAAAATGGGGGCTTCCCTGGTGGCGCAGTGGTTGAGGGTCCGCCTGCCAATGCAGGGGACACGGGTTCGTGCCCCGGTCCAAGGAGGATCCCACATGCCTCGGAGCGGCTGGGCCCGTGAGCCGTGGCCGCTGAGCCTGCGCGTCCGGAGCCTGTGCTCCGCAACGGGAGAGGCCACAACAGTGAGAGGCCAGCGTACCGCAAAAAAAAAAAAAAAAAAAAAAAAAAGATTAAAATGGTATATTTTATGTGTTTTTTACCACAATTAAAAATGTTTTTAATTGTCTATCTACCTAATGAAGAGGGCTAAGTTTGACGAGAAGCAGTATATTTCCATGGTAGTAAAGGAATTATTAGTCCAGGGGAAATAGTAATTACACTGGAGAATAACAGGACAACACCCTGACCTGAGGAAGGACTCAAGTGAACATTCACCAGTGAGGGCACATGAAGATCACATGCCCACAGATGTGGTGCCCTGAGCACACAACATTGCATGTATAACCTGAGCCTCTCCTAAGCAAGTATCAGACAACCCTAAATTGAGAAACAGTCCCCATTACATATATTCTATATTATATTGCAACTAAATGCAATACATGATCTTTTACTGGACGAAAAAAGTTTTAAAGGACATTTTTGAGAAAATTGACAGAGTAATGAAATATGGGCTACAAAACAGATAAAAGTTCTCTTATCAATGTTTCCTGAATTTGAAGACTATATTGTGGTTATGTACGAGAATATCTTTGATCCTGAGAAATAAATACTCAAGTATTAAGGGGTGAGGAGAATGATGTATGCAACCTACTCTCAAATAGTTCAAGTGAAAAACATGTTTATATAAAGAATGATAAAGCAAATGTGACAAAATGTTAAAAATCAGTGCATCTAGATAAAGAGTGAGTTCTCTGCTTTGAAATTATTTCATAATAAAGTTTAAAAATTATTTTAAAAAGTATAATCTTAAATTTAGTTTACACCTCAGTTCCACCAAACTTTCAAGAAGGGACTTCTCTGGTTGTCCAGTGGTTAAGACTCAGGGTGTCTATTGCAGGGAGCACAGGTTTGATCCCTGGTTGGGGAACTAAGATCCCACATGCTGTGGCATGGCCAAGAAAAAAAACTTTCAAGCAAAGAAAGTATATAAAAAAGATTTGTTCTACTTACGCATAAATGCCAGTAAACTCACCTGAAGTACCACTAAGCACAAAATCTATTCAAATACAAGTATGCTAATTAGTCATATAGTATAAAACTAGGTCCCAACCCTAGGACCTAACTGTAGTAGGTGAGACCACAGTCACTGCCAAAAGAGGCTATAGACTAGAGGGAAAGAAATCACTGAGGATTAGTGATTAGGCAATGAGCTTTGCAGGAAACTGACTACACCTGGAAGGGTCCAAGCATATTAAGAGCAAAACGGTAGAGGCAGAGAGTGGTTGCCCACTTCTGAATGTTGGTAACCAACTTAAGTTAGTTTTAAAAAGTGAAACACTGAGCAGGTGCAGAAAAGCCAACAGGTGAAAAGATGCAGCATAGGAATTACCAGTCAGCAAACAGCCCCCCTCCATAGGAGACAGGTAAGGATTCAGAGGCTTAAACAAGCAATAAAATACAGATAACCATCTGGTGGAAAAACAGGGCATGTTGGTGAGTGTATAAGGGAGGGTTAGGTAAGAGTGTGATGGATGAAGAATACTAGTCTCAAAAATAAATAAATAAATAAAAATGGTTCTGAAGAACCTAGGGACAGGACAGGAATAGAGGCAGACTTAGAGAACGGACTTGAGGACACGGGGAGGGGGAAGGGTAAGCTGGGACGAAGTGAGAGAGTGGCTTGGACATATATACACTACCAAATATAAAATAGATAGCTAGTGGGAAGCAGCCACATAGCACAGGGAGATCAGCTCGGTGCTTTGTGACCACCTAGAGGGGTGGGAAAGGGAGGGTGGGAGGGAGACGCAAGAGGGAGAAGATATGGGGACATATGTATATGTATAGCTGATTCACTTTGTTATAAAGCAGAAACTAACACACCATTGTAAAGCAATTATACTCCAATAAAGATGTTAAAAAAAAAATACTAGTCTCTTAAAAAGACAAGACCAGTGAAGGCTTCTGATTAAATATAGTGATGAGACCAAAAGTGTACATCACTTTGTTAAAAAGTTTAGCTACTAGTCTGTTCCCACCATTTAATAAGTACAAAGAACACAAAAACATCTTCCTTTCCCTAACTTTGAAGTATGTCATTCTCAAATGTGAGCCCTTCTCAATTATGGTTTTTTTTTAATATTTATTTATTTGGATGCATCGGGTCTTAGTTGTGGCTTGTGGGATCTCTCGTTGCGGCACGAGGGCTTCTAATTGTGGCGTGCAGGCTCCAGAGCACACGGGCTCAGTAGTTGGTGACCGGCAGGCTCTAGAGTGTTCGTGTGTGGGCTTAGTTGCCCTGCGGCATGTGGGATCTCAGTTCCCCGACCAGAGATAGAACCCTAGTCCCCTCCATTGGAAGTTGGATTCTTAACCACTGGACCACCAGGGAAGTCCCTCAATTATGTTTTAGAAGCATGTAAGAAGCAGAGACTGTAAGGACTAAATTGCCCTAATGAGACTATAACTTTCTCTTCGTGACAAAGCCCAAAATTTCCTCATAAGCCATCTGCCCCCAAGGGGTATTGGGAAGAAAAGATTGAGACACATCCCCTACCATCCATCACAAAACTCCTAGTTATCTCATTCCCTCCTAAAATATAAATGTCACCCTTCCTTATTAAAAGGGGAAAGTTATACTTCACCAGTATTACCTGAAGCTTCCACAGGCTTTTTCAAGGTATTCTGAAGATGCAGATTATACTGTAGGCCACAATTCATTTAGGTTGAGTGGCTATTCAAGCAAACCCATTGAAGTGACTATAATAGCTGCTGTCACCTTAGTGCTGCCACTTAGTAGCTACTTCATACAAGTATTATTAGTTAACAACTATATAGCATTTACTATGTGCCAGGCACTATTCTAAATATGTACTTATTTGCATCAGATGATTTAATCATCACAATTTGTAGCTGATGAAACTAAAGCACACAGAGTGTAATGGCCTTCCCAAGATCACACAGCTAGTGAGCAGCAGAACCAAGACATGAACCCAGGCAGTCGGCCCAAAGTCAGGTTCTTAACCACTACTACTACTATTACTGTTTCCCCTCACTTCAAGTCACTTAACGCCCCTCCCTCCACCTCCACGCCCCACCAAGGAAGTGGAGGAGCTGACAGGTACACATACTCTCTTCTGAACCCCATGGAGGTGAACAGGCTTCAGAATTCAGAATTTTCCCAGTTTTCAAAAGATAATAAGCACCCTATCATCAAGCATATTACTATTTCAGCAGTAAAATGAAATGAAAGAACGTTCACACTAAATGGGATAAATACAATATGCTCACATAATTTCAGCCAGGTTAGGGTCTGCCACCAAAAAATTAACAGGAAGTTCAGTTTTCAGAGCTTTCTGGATATCGGAATTGTGGTTAAGTAACTTGACAGAATTGTCAAGATTAATTAAGAATATACATAATTGCTTACCATACAGCCTAGTACACAGTAAGTAGGCATGATACATGGTAACTATTATTAGAGTAAAATTAAAACATACTCAATTTTGTTAACTAAGTGAATGGATGGTGTTTTTAATTAAAAGCCCCAAGTATTACAAGGGCAATCTGCAGGGACTGTGGGTACCCAAATGGGTGAGGAGGGAGGGAGGATGACTTTATCAACATACAAACAAAACATCCACCAATTATGAACAAGAATGCCAGGAAGTATCTTTCAAAATTAACTGAGGGTGGGCTGCATAAAAGTCTTAAAAGAATATCTCTGTAACCGTAAGAATTTACTCAATCTTTTAAAAAGTCTATGCAATCCCCTTTTATAAATATAGCTTTGCTTTTGGAGGGAAGGAAAAAAGAAGTTAAATCCGAATTAATTCAGATTTTAAGCTCCCACTCACGTACCTTCAAACAATCCTCTAAAAACAACTTACCTGGATATTTTGGAAATAAAGATGGAAACAACTATAGAGAAAACACTGACGCTTCAGCCTTTATAAAAGCAAAAATAGTCACAACATCTGTATGGTACTCATATTATTTAACTCCCTAACAGTAAATTCTTTTAAAATAACCATCCAAGAAAATGATAATGACCACAAAGTGGCAAAATACTTTTAAGAGCAGACAGATCTCGACTTCACTTTTGTACAACATCACTTAGAGAAAGATACTGGACATTTTCCCAAGAAAATGAACACTGATATAAAAGAATCTTTTAAATTATTAGCATAAATACTCATCACAGCTTTCAAACACTTGAAAAGAATTCCCTTGGTCCTGGCCCTAAGACACCAATAAGCAGTTTTAAGTTCTCTATGTTTCCATTATGATTTCTATGTACTTTTGATATTTCTTTTGTATTATGTCCAATAGAGTCTACCACACAGAGGTCTAAGTGATTTCTCAACAGATGGACTTTTTCTAAAAGGCAAATTATTCGATTTATTTCACTATTTCTATTTTACCAAAAACACGTTGTCCAACAACTTACTATATGTTAGTCTTTAAATTCTTTTCCAATTCAATCATCCAGCACTTAATGCTGATCTCGTGCTCAACAAGATTCAAATCTGACATTTTGTGATTCCTCCCATGATGAAGTGGACTCCACTGTTGCCGGGGCCAGGCCAACCAAGGCAAAACATTTAAGACCTAGGACCATATATGAAGAAGAAACCCCATTTTCAAAAATGCCTGAAGAATTCACTAAATTGAACTGAAGAGCAATTCTTATTTTAAAACCAAGCAGCTATTCCTGGTTGAGTGAGGAATAGAGCGCTCTGCCATTTCTACCTACCAGGGTAATTCCCCACCAAAATCATAAGCTACGTGGTAATGGCAAAATACAGAAATGTATTAGAACAGGGTTGTTTTCAAACCTTAGAGAATTGTATATCATTCAGAAAAGCATCTTCAATTTCTCAGTGCTTTCCTCTTCAAATCACAAAATGTAACTCTCACAAACTGCTGTGACTCCCAGCTGTTCATCTTATTCCATAGGCAAAAAGGCATCTCGATACACCTACTAATATCTACCACTTATAGTTTTAGGCAATTTAATCTCTCTGAGCCTTCCTGTCTTTATCTGTGAAATGTGTATTAATAGAATTTACTTCATTCGATTTTCTAGAGTAAAATGAAACAATGTACACAAAGTGCACAGTGCCTAAAACAGGAGTGGGAAATACATAGTAGGTATTATTAGTTACAAAGTAAAACTTGGCAACCTTCCTAGATGGTGGGAATAGGCAGAAAAGTGAAGTCAAATACTATGGAAGGTATGTGTTTTAAAAAGCTAAAAAAACATTATTCTGTTTTAAGGCCACTTGGTACAAAGGGAGAGAGACAAAAATTATGGACTACTTGAATTTCTAGTGGGCAGCCGGATTTAAGAAACAATTTGCAAGTCTAATTACCAGTTCTACAAAAAGTATCTGGATCTGCCACCCAAGTGGCCCATCCCCATATGTACTGCTTACTTTACAATTACATTCCAAGCAAATTACCCAATAACTTAAAAAACGGGTTTAACGGGCTTCCCTGGTGGCGCAGTGGTTGAGAGTCCGCCTGCCAATGCAGGGGACGCGGGTTCGTGCCCCGGTCGGGGAAGATCCCACATGCCGCGGAGCAGCTGGGCCCGTGAGCCATGGCCGTTGAGCCAGGCCACAACAGTGACAGGCCCGAGTACCGCAAAAAACAAACAGGTTTAACAAATTTACGGTCCCACTATTTTGGCAAAACTATCCCCTAAAAGTCAGTTATCTCCAAATATGCTCTAAGAATCATCTGCATGGGAATCATCTTGTTAAAAACAAACTGGTGGGGGCTTCCCTGGTGGCGCAGTGGTTGAGAGTCTGCCTGCTAATGCAGGGGACACGGGTTCGAGCCCTGGTCTGGGAGGATCCCACATGCCGTGGAGCAACAAGGCCCGTGAGCCACAACTACTGAGCCTGGGCGTCTGGAGCCTGTGCTCCGCAACGGAAGAGGCCGCAATGGTGAAAGGCCCACGCACCGCAATGAAGAGTGGCCCCCACTTGCCACAACTAGAGAAAGCCCTCCCACAGAAACGAAGACCCAACACAGCAAAAATAAATTAATTAAAAACAAGAATACCAATGCCCCCCACCCCAAAAAAAAACTGGTGGAGTGGAGCTCAGAAATCTTAAGCACATTTGTTTTGAGAACAACTGCCCAAAAGATGTTTAGCCAAAACATTCTATATTAAATCCACCCAGAGTATAACTTAACCTCCACTTTCCTGCAAGATCTGCCACGAAAGCAAGCTCTGTTCTGCTGGTGTGCCTGAATTAATTTGGGAATTAAGGTAGAACAGGATGAATAAATATCAAGAAATAAGGATGCACTTCAGAGGCACAAATAACTACTAAGAACATCTTTCATTTTTAATCAATGTGAAATTAACTCAGCCATAACAGAGAAGATGAACACATAATACACAAATTCTTTAATGGCCCCCACAGAAAAACTGATCTTAGGAAGATTAAACCTAGTTTCATCAGCTTTGCTTTAAAACAGTACACTGTGAAGTATGGTCTTATTTACACATAAAAGGCTGAAAATTAACCTCATTAGAGACCCAACTCCAATAAAACATGCCTGGCATAATTTGTGTGTAACACATCTACTTACCTAGTTCATGAAATTTATTTAATACTGTGATGTTACACAGATTCTTTACATTCAAACTAGACTTTTAATGTCCAACAACTAATCATTTCCAAAAAAAATAAATCACTGCAGTCCAACAAGTGATCAACAGCTCACTCTCAATACTGTATATACAAGTACAGCAGTAGGTGTCCTAAAGCTGCCTGGGTCAGAAGGTGATTAGCACTTGTCTCAGTGCTATTTCACTGTGGAAACCTTTTATCAACACCTTGGGGTATAAGCAGAATAATCATCAAAAAATATTAAAAGTGTTTTAAATAGGTACAACTCAACACAATCATTCAAGCATACTACTTGAGGGCCTAAATTCTCAACCTGGACACTTAGTATAAGCTACTCATACCACTACTCACTGCTTCACCAGAATGGCTGTATATTTTTCCCACCAAAAGTAGGGCTATTGCACCATACGTTTCATGATCTCTGTAAAGAAAAAAAATCATTGTCTTGGTTTATATTTCCTTAAAAAACAAGTAAATCTACAACTTGTCTTAAGAACTTAGTGAAATCTGAAGATTTCTAAAGAAATCACCTCAATTCTTTTTAATGCAACCCGCACACACACACAGAAAAGGCAGTATTTGTGAAAGATCAATTCTGAAATACAACCAGCTACAACCTTTAATAAGCATGTACCACAAAATTAAAATGCACAAGGGTTTTTAAGCATAAGCATTTACTTCATGATCCCTTAATTCGTATCACGTACCAAAAAAATGGAATCAGAAAGGTTTTTCAGGATTTCAAAGCAGCTTTATAACTTTAAAGATGTGGAGAACAGTAACAAACAGTTTAAATGATCCCTCTTGTAGGAAGAAACCACAGGTCCCATTAAATATGTCCCTTCAAGAATAGATTGAGAAGACTGAGAAACTACCATTTCAGAGGACTGGGCTGAAGGCTGGTTAAATTTTTCTACGTTTGGAATTACTTAAGTTGGAGGTGTGTTTAAGGGATAGGCCTAGAAGTTTGCAGGCAGGCAAGAGATATTGTATCATTTCTACTGACCCAAAACAAGGCCCTTAGGGGACTACAGTTGTCCCTTCTGTTTGCTCTTGAGGGAAAAGGCCTATTTTTAAAACGTTATGGAAATGCATCCAAGGGGATGCAATCGGAAAAAAATCCAGAATGTGGAAAATTCTACCAAAAAAAGTCTATGGATTAACAAATCAACTGCAAGGAAATAAAAGTAATGGCAGGGGCCTCCCTGGTGGCGCAGTGGTTAAGAGTCCGCCTGCCGATGCAGGGGATACGGGTTCGTGCCCCAGTCCGGGAAGATCCCACATGCCGCGGAGCGGCTGGGCCCGTGAGCCATGGCCGCTGGGCCTGCGCATCCGGAGCCTGTGCTCCGCAACGGGAGAGGCCACAACAGTGAGAGGCCCACATACCGCAAAAAAGAAAAAAAAAAAAAAAAAAAAGTAATGGCAGGAGAACTACAGATGAAAAACTTAGGAAACTTCTCAACCAATGGCAATGTATAAACTTTACTTGATTTCTAATTTGAACAAAACTTAGATGTTAATTTTGAGACACTGCACATGATGATGTAGAGGAATTGTTGCTATCAATTTCGGTGTAACAACAGTAGTACAATTAAATTTTTAAAGTTCTTATCATTTTACAGATCTCTACTGAAATACTTATGGTAAAATTATATGTTTAGGATTTGCTTCAAAATAATCCATTGGAGGTGGGCATATGATGAAACACATTTGGCTAACAGCTGATAAATGTCGCAGCAAGGGACATTCATTTACCATAATATATAATACATGGATGTTCATTTACCATAAGAAAATTAAACAAATATGATACAACCACTGATTATTCTGTCTAAAATAAGACAGTTTAGCAACCTGAAGGAATGCTTATTATATAATGCTAAATGAAGAAACAAATGTATCTATGTCAAAATTTCAAAGAAGGTTAAGGAAGAAAAGAGAATAGGAAGACCAAACTGAATTTGTGAGTTAGTTGATTATCTACTTTATCTACTAGTATTAGACTACTGTCATTAGACATTGCTAATGAATTCAGGAGTAGGCAGGTAATTTAAACTACCTAAGAGGGCTGCGTATAAAACTATAGTGGAGAGGCCTAGAATAAGCTAGAGAACGCATACCTCAACTTAAAGGCATTCAAATAAATACTCCACTACATAAAATCCATTTTTAACCAGATATTCAAATATCCTCATTTTTAGGGTGACCAAGTCATTTATTTGCCAAAGCAAGCTACTTTGAATAAAGAAAGGAGGAGGTAAGAATCAAACCAGGATGGTACAGGAAAACCAGACCACCTGGTCACCCTATTCACTTTATCTATATAAACTGAGGCATTAAGTTTGTTTGTTTATTTGTGTTTAAAGTGAACTGCCTAAACTCAAAATGAATTAGCTTCATACACACTAGAGACTGAAGCCCAGCGAGGCACAGAGATTTGCTCAAAGTCATGGTGTTAATTGAAGAGGCAGGTACTAGAAGTCAGCACCCAGTACCCTGACACTGTCCAGATCAATCTACTATTTAGTACCATTTTCTTCTCTTTAGGTTTTGGTTTTTTTTTAATTACATGGGTCCTGCTCCTTTTTTCCACAAAAAGAGTCTCTTCAAAATGTGTTCTTCAATCAAATAATTCTAAAAATAAGGCAAAAAAATAATACAATTAACAGGAAGGTGAAGAATGTCCAACAAATGCTTACAAAAGCAGACTCTTGATCAATCCACATGTATATGAAATCCTGTACTCTAAGATCAAACACTTTTTCTACATGCTGGACAACCCTAAGACATTTCTGTACCGTGCATGTCAGAATAAAAAAATAAAAGCAATAACTGGACACTTGGAAGACCGGAGAAAAGCACACATACATTGATGCACCTAGTAGCCTCCCAAATGTTAATTCTTTCCTGATGATCTCACTGAAGAGGCAAGAACCAAGACCTCAGAGCCTACTACATTCCCAGTAGACAGCTAAGGAAATGGGGAGTCTCCAGAGCAGCTTCTATGGCTATGAGCTGACTAAAGAATCTCTTTGCCTCCAACACCCATACACAACCTCTGATTATCCCATATAGCTATTAACATCAAGATAAGCACTGTATTTCAGAAATATGCAATTCTTTACTTACTGCTTAACAGGAAATCTGCCAGCCCAACTACCTTCCTAATATGAAATTAGAAAAAGCACAGACTTTAGAATCAGATCAACCTACATTTGAGCCCTTACTTTGCCATTTACAAGCTAGCCAAATTGAAGGAACTTCAATTTCCTCCTATATAAATGAAAAATACCACCAGAGTTATGGAGGTTAAAGCATGTGGTACAAAGCCTGGTGCTTAACAGGCACTCAATAGGAAGCTCTTGCTTTAATTTTTATTTTATATTGGAGTATAGTTGATATACAATATTGTGTTAGTTTCAGGTGTACAGCAAAGTGATTTAGTTATACATATACATATGTCTATTCTTTTTCATATTCATTTCCCATAAGAGGAAGCTCTCACTTTAATTTTTATTTTATATTGGAGTATAGTTGATATACAATATTGTGTTAGTTTCAGGTGTACAGCAAAGTGATTTAGTTATACATATACATATGTCTATTCTTTTTCATATTCATTTTCCATAAGAGGAAGCTCTCACTTTAATTTTTATTTTATATTGGAGTATAGTTGATATACAATATTGTGTTAGTTTCAGGTGTACAGCAAAGTGATTTAGTTATACATATACATATGTCTATTCTTTTTCATATTCATTTCCCATAAGAGGAAGCTCTCGCTATTTCTACCTAATGGTTTCATTCAATGGCCAATTCAAATAGGATACAAACTTTTTTTTTTTTTTTTTTTTTTGGCTGTGCCGCCTTGCGGGGTCTTAGTTCCCCAACCAGGGATGGAACCTGGGTCCGGGCAGAGAGTACTGAGTGCTAACCACTGGACCGCCAGGGAATTCCTATTTTTAAAGCAACTGATGACTACAGTCACGGTCTTGGTGAAGTCTGTAAAGAGTTATCTCCTGGATCATCGGTTAACCCCAAAACTGTGCATGAAAGTATGCAATCAACGTAAGCACAGATTACAAAACATATTGGCAGATATATTTTTCCAAATTATATTAAATTATGAAAAAAAAGATACTCAACTAGTCAATCACTGGTCCAATAATAATTCCTTGAAGTGCTAAATTTTAAAAACACTGCTTTATTTCCTCACCACTTCCACAATGTGTGTGACTCCCATATAAGCTTCTAGAAGGCACAGACTGTCTCATACATATAATATTCAGAATAGCTAGGAGGGTGCCTTATACAGATGTGGTCAATAAATATTTGTTGAATGAAAAGTTGATATGGTTCCCTTAATGGCATTTTAAAAAATACTTTAATGACAGGATCCTTTCACTTCAAAACATTAAATTGTAAAAGGTTCATAATAAGAGTAGCACCCCCAACAAAAGAAGCTGCTGTTTATAAGCACTGTAGGTAAAACAGACCAAAACTCAAAAAACGAATGGCTCTCCCTATGAAAGAAAATTTTAAAAAACAAAACACCAAGACAATGAGCACCTCAAAACAGGACAGCACTGTCCATTCCATTTCCAGAAACAACTTACCTTTTTGCACCTTCCTTTTGCAGATTTGAAATCCAGATTCTCACACAATCACTGGCCTTCGCTTCTGTTTGATTCAATAGCATACACACTACTGAACATACACATTCTGTCTCTTGCTATTATTAAATACATCAGTACTGGTCTTATTCTGCTTTCTAATTCCGAAAACAAAAGTGCAGAAGTCCTAACCCAAAATTCTTTAAAAAAAAAAAAACTAATTAAAAAATTTTTTTTGAGATTTAACAATGTTTGAAGTAACTGTAAAGGCTCCCATCTTTTCCCATACTTCAATTATGTATTTTAAATGGCTTTCTTCCCCAAATGAGAAGATTCTTGTGTCTTTATGGGAGGGCAAGCAGTTACAAGTAAAACATACTAAAATAAGCCATTTCTAAACAGGTGAGATACCATCAGAGTGTGTGCTGTTGCAGGAAACAGAATGGAGAGCCGTGAATGGGAACCTCTGAACTTCATATCTGCAAAAGAGAATAAAAGGTTAACTTAACTCTAGATTTAGAACACAGTATCTTCATCTGTTTAAAGCAATGCCCATAAACAATTTAAATTAAAAAATGAAAATGTGCTAAAACAAGAGGTTTGTGGGTGAACTCAACCATTTAAACTGTATCTACAGTTTTAGAAGTCAGTATCTTAACACTTTTATACCACACCATCTTGATATTAAAGGTTTAAAAAAAAAATCCCATCTCTTCTTTAGACCTTTCTTAAAGTTATCATTAGCCAATGAGCCAAATGTGCCAGGGGGAATTAGTTCTAACCGTAAGAATAACAGTCGAAGAGCTCATTTTTAATAAATGTTCTTCCCTTTATAAGGAGTGGCAGTTAACCTTTTGGGAACCCCAATGCACACACCCCTTTCTCCGACCTCATTAAAGTTAAAGGTTAATTTGAGAACAGCGCAATCTCCCCTACCCAGCACCGCGTTCTCTGCGAAAATCCTTCTGCGTTTTGCACTGACCCACCCGCCGCAGTGTGGGTGAGCCAGTGCCAGGTCACGGAAGGAGGCCGGGGTTGGAGGGCGGTGAGACCCGCGAGCCCGTCAAGCACCCGCGCCCCCCCCCCAACCCGGCGGCACACCTGCCTCGCAGGCGCCCACCTGGGGCAGGGACCGCCCTCTGACAGCCTCGCGCGCCTGCCCCACTCGGAGCGCGCGCCACGCGCCGCGCGGGACCCGAGGGCGGCGCAGGCGGCTGGGCGCCGGAGAGGCGGGAGCCCGGCGTGAAGGGGCCGCCCGGGCTCGCTCCCTCCCCGGGGACCGAGCGGGCCGGGGCGTGCTGGGGGCGGGCGCGGTACCTTTTGGACAGATCCATGAGGACCCCGGAGAAAAGCTTCTCCCCGAGGCGGAACGACACGACGAGCGCGTCCTCAATGATGTGGTCCAGCGTGACCCGCACCTCCGAGCCGGGGATCAGTTGCGACACCGCGGAATCCCCGCCCGCCGGTGGCACGAGCGCCGGGGCTGAGGGCTGGTGCAGTGGCGGTTCCTGGCGCTCCTCGGGAGCCGCGGGCTCCTCGGGCGGCGATGCAGGGGAAGGTGAAAGGCCAGGCCCTTCCTGTGGCGCGGCTGCCGCCGGCTCCACCACCCGGGCGGGCAGCTTCTCCTCAGGCTGCAGCTCCGGCCCCGCCGCCTCCGGGCTGCGGGCTAGCTCCCCCGGCGGCGGCGGCGGCGGCGGCGGCGGGAACGGCGGCTCGTCGGCCTGAGGAGAGGACTGCTGCCCGTCGGCCTCGCCGTCCGGCACAGATGCTTCAGTTGCCGTGACCGGGAGGGGGTCAGTGCCGGCCTCGCTGCCGGGAATGGGCTCCATCTCCGGCTCGGCCTCGCCGGCGCCCCCCTCCCCGGGGGACGCTGCAGTCGCTGCCGCCTCTGCAGCCACGGCCGCCATTTTCTTCCTGGCTTCTGCCTCCTCCAACTCAGTCTACGGCGGCGGCGGCAGCGCTGCTTGGTTCCCTAGGCCTTCCCCTCCCTCCAGCGAACAGTTTTGTCCCGCCCTTACCCCGATGCTTGTTATTGGCACCGCGCCATTGGTTCTGTCCTACAGCCCTCCCGCACTTGCAATATTCCATTGGCCAGGTGGGGACGTCTATCATCCAGTCAGTCCATCCCTCCCATACAGAGTAGGAACTTCTCATTGGCCGGACTAGTTGTCAAATGGAGAATCTTAGAGGAGGAGTGGGGGGCGGGCTCAAAGGGGGCGGGGGGAAGTCAAAAAGCTGAGCCTTATACTTATTGCCTCTTTCTATTGGATGGAAGAGAAAATATAGTCTTATGGTTGGACTACGCTCCTGCCCATTATCAGCCAGGGTTTCAGAGGTGGGATAAAGGAGGGAATCACGTGGCGTGCCTGTTCTTTCAAAGGCTACGGAGGGGAGGGCTAACGAGGTAATGAGGGAGGGGAACCGCTTCCCAAGAATCTCTGCGCAGAGGTCCTTAGAATAAATGTTATTTCTAGGCGCGGACCTGCTTGCAGCCGCGTGTGAGCACGACAGGCTTCTTTGGGAAGGACAACTAAAGTTTGAAGATAATTCTACAAACAGTTTTGAGCTCCTCCTATGCTAGAAACTGTGCTAGGTGCTGGGGATAGAATGATGTGCAAGACGTTCTCCATAACCTCATGGCAGCCACTTCAGCTCCCACACAAGGGGTGTTTCCTTGAGTTCTTTCCACTTTCTAGGAACAATGCACCTACTTATTTCAAAGTAGGAAAATGCTAATGAAAACAGGAAGGATACCATGCACACTGGATTAAGCTGATGAATGTTCCAGAGAGCAGTACAGAGGCACTGCTGAACTTCCACGTGAACACCAATTTTCAACCCAAATTCACTGGAAAGTGGTCGCACCTGGTTACTTGCTTCAGCCTTTATCTTTCCTTGCCGCTCGTATGCCACAGGTGCAAAAAGCCTCTCCAGCGTCCTAATGCCTCTACTTCTCTATTCCCACTTTAAGTTTCTTGATTTGTTTTGTCTGGAAGAATCTACTGAACCTATTTCTTTCAAAAGGCTCAGAGTGAGCCTTTTCTCCAGAAGAGACTGTAAGCACTGAGAATGCCTGCAGGAGCGAGGAGAGGAAAGTTGCCAACATGAGGGGGAGTAAAAAATGAAATTCTAAAGACTAATTACAGCCAGCACTTATTGGGCACCCCCTATGTGCCAAGCACTAGTACAAATATTTAGTATAACACCTCATTTAATCCTTACAATATTCCTGTAAGGCAGGTACTGTTATTATACCCGTCTTATAAATAAAGAAATTGAGGCACAAAAAGGGTGCTCAAGGTCACTCAGCTAGTAAGTTGCATAGTCAGAATTCCAGTTTTGTTTTTTTTGGGGGGTGGAGATAAATTAGGAGATTGGGATTAACAGATACACACTAGTATATATAAAACAGATAAACAGCAAGGACCTACTGTACAGCACAGGGAACTATACTCAATATCTTGTAATAACCTATAATGGAAAAGAATCTGAAAAGAATATATCTCTCTATATATATATCTGAATCACTTTGCTATACACCTATAACTAACACATTATAAATCAACTATACTTCAATTAAAAAAATAAAATAGCAAAAAGAAAAAAAATTCTAGTTTTACATTGATAGGACTGAAAATGGGAAAAAGTAAATATCAGCATATGCTCTATTTCAAGCCCTGCGGCTCTTGGGAAAGGCACGTAGGAAATCCCAGTCAGGGCAGGATCAGCATCTGCAAAGTAACAGAAGGAAATACATTTACTGAGTGTCCACTCTGTACCAGAGATTTTCCCATAAGCTCTCATTTAAAATCCTGTGAGTTGTCTTCTCCCTCTTTTACAGGTGAGGAAACTGATCCTTAGCCAGGTTAAAGGTCTTCTTAGCAGTCACACAGATAGCTAGCAGCAGATCCTATAGAACCCAGGTGTTTCCAAGTGCATGATTGTTTCACTCATTCACTGAACAAATAATTTATCCCCTGCAGGCTAGATGTCTGCAGAAAACAGGCATGGATCCCGCCTTACAGAGTTTTTGCCATGATCAATTTTCTATATTTCAACACAATCAATTAATTAAACATAACACTTAGTCCTATGAAACTTGTAGACCCACACTGAGTTCCCACATTGTATAGTATCCCACATGGAGAAAAATACAGTTCAGGTCCTACGAACTGATTACCTCTTGCAGTAATTCATTGCAAGACGCTGCAGTAAATCATTTAAATTAAGGATTTATAGCAGATGGTGGCATATCAAGTCACCCTTCTAAATCACCATTTTCAGCCTGCAGCTCAAGATCCTCTACTGGTTCCCTATGTTCACATCAAGTGTATCCTTTTCTGCTTGTCATTCAAGGCCCTCTCTATTCCTACTTTATCTTTCAAGGTCTGTTCTCTACTATTCTTCAAGCTTTCTAATACTGGGAAGATCTTTCATCGATTTATTCCACAGATAAATATTCAAGGCCTACTATATGTCAGTTACTGGGCTAGGCAGTCAGAAGCCATGCAGAAAGAACATGAAAGCCTCCTTGGAGTTATTTTTCTAGTTAGGGAGCTAGAAAATAAGCAGTGAATAAATAACATGATTCACAGATTATGAGCAATGCCATAAGAGAAATCAACAGGGTGAGGTGATAGGGAATAGCTGGGGGAGGGGCAGAGAGTGTCTCATTTAGATAAGGTGGTCAGAAAAGACCTCTCTGAAGACAAGACATTTTAACTAAAATGCAAAGGATAAGAAGGAGCCAGCTATTGACATTGCTGAATGAACACTTGGGTCAAAAGGAGCAGCAATTGCTAAAGTCCTGTGGCCAAAGAGGGTTTGGCTTACTCTAGAAACAGGAAGAGACCAATGTGGTTGAAGAGGAATAAGCAAGAAGATAAGTAGCTAAGTTTGGAAAGGAAGACAGTAGTCAAATCATATTTTATGTACGGCAAATACAAAAATGAGATTCTGCCCTCGGGGGGGGTTCCATATATACTGGGACCCCAGCTTTTACATGTGCTGTTGTATCCTAGTCTCCCCTGCCTTCTGTCTCCTCCTGGCATAGGATCAGCATAGAAGAGGCCCCTGGTATTTGTGGAATGGATAGCCACATGGTATTTGGTGCTGAATGGATAGAGGTTTTCATGAATGGTTGGAAGGTTGGATGATGTCTTAGTCCATTCATACTGTTAGAACAAAATGCCACAGACTGAGTGGCTTATAAACAACAGAAATTTATTTCTTACAGCTCTGGAGCCTGGAAGTACAAGATCAGGGTGCCAGCACAGTCAGGTGAGGGCCCTCTTCCAGGCTGCACAATTCTTGTTGTATGCTCATTGGCAGAAGGAGGCAAGGGCGCTCTCTTGGACCTTTTATAAGTGCATTAGTCTCTTGGGCTTCCCTGGTGGCGCAGTGGTTGAGAGTCCGCCTGCCAATGCAGGGGACACTGGTTCGTGCCCCGGTCCGGGAAGATCCCACATGCCGCGGAGCGGCTGGGCCCGTGAGCCATGGCCGCTGAGCCTGCGCGTCTGGAGCCTGTGCTCCGCAACGGGAGAGGCCACAGCAGTGAGAGGCCCGCGTACCACAAAAAAAATAAATAAATAAAAATAAAAAATAAAAATAAATAAATAAGTGCATTAGTCTCTTTCATAAAGGCCCTGTCCTCATGACCTAATCACCTCCCAAAAGCCCCACCTCCTAATAAACACCTGGATGGTTAAGATTTCAGCAAATTAATTTTGGAGGGACAAACATTCAGACTGTAACAGATGAATAGTTGGTTGATTGGACAAATCGTTGAATGGATGGATGGGTGGATGGAGGGGTGGATAGATGAATGGCAGGGATAAGGAATCCAGCTGACTACCCAAGTGCATCCTCACTGTCACAAGCCGACTTTGATCTCTGAGCTCTGTGGGTACTACAGTTTGGTGGCTAAAAACTCAGAAAGTGGAACGAAGGAACCTGTATGTGACTCCTCAGTTGGCCTCTGACTAGCGTATGATCTGGGCATAATCTTAGGCAAGTGGCTTAACTTCATTTATAAAATGTCTTAATAATAACTACCTTCCGGGACTTCCCTGGTGGCACAGTGGTTAAGAGTCCGCCTGCCAATGCAGGGGACACGGGTTCAAGCCCTGGTCCGGGAAGATCCCACATGCCGCGGAGCAAGTAAGCCTGTGTGCAACAACGACTGAGCCTGGGCTTTAGAGCCCGTGAGCCACAACTACTGAGCCCGTGTGCCACAACTACTGAAGCCCGCACGCCTAGAGCCTGTGCTCCGCAACAAGAGAAGCCACTGCAATGAGAAGCCCGCACACTGAAACGAAGAGTAGCCCCCGCTCACTGCAACTAGAGAAAGCCCGTGCGCAGCAACAAGGACCCAATGCAGCCAAAAATAAATAAATAAAATTTAAAATAATAATAATAACTACCTTCCTCTAGGGCTTGTTTTTTAAATTATGTAACATATATGAAGTGTTTAACATAGAACCAAAAGCATAGTGAGCATAGCTCAATAATTGTTAGCACGTAGATCTAGAAATGCAGAATTAGGACTTCCCTGGTGGTCCAGTGGTTAAGACTCAGTGCTTCCACTGTGGGGCATGGGGGTTCAATCCCTGGTCTGGAAACTAAGATCCCACATGCTGTGCAGCATGGCCAAAAAAATAAGAAATGCAGAATTATCATTGCATCTGGGGTTGATCATACTCCAGGGGCTCTGACTCCTAATAACCAAACTTGTGAGAGACTAAGTAAAAACCCAGACACTGGGGTGACATGGAGAGAAATAAATGGCTACTTATGGCTTAGTAGTTTTTGGTTTTGTTTTGTGGGCCTGGCCTCTCAGGAAATCAAATTACCGACAGACAGAGCATGGGTAGTGGAGACTCAGGACAAAAGGAACTAACTGACAGCACATGGCTGAGAAGCCACAGTGCCAATAAATCGCTCCTCCTGTTCTAGGCCTATTTTTGTCCAAATAACCGATATTTCTCTTCTAAAATCAGATCGCCCACTTCCAGACCAAGATTGTGATAGATAACTACTAACAGACATGTCAATCACTGGCTGTCTCTCCATGTGTCTCAGCAGTTCTCAATGTATTGAGGGATCTCTCTGAGAATCCACTAAAAAGCTATGTTTTACATACTGTGTGATCACATTTATATAAAATATGAAAACAAGCAAAACAAATTTATGCTGTTAGAAGTCAAGATAGAGGTTATTCTTGGCAGGGGGAGGGGGGCAGTACAGGGAGTGACTGAAAGGGAATACGAGTGGAGTTTTCTGGGATTCTGATAATTTTCTGTTTTTCATCTACTCACTAGTTATACAGGAAGGTTCAGCTTATAAAAATTCATCAAGCTGTGTACATATGTGCTTTTCTGTGTATAGTTTTGTATTAGTTATCTTTTACTGCTAAGTGTCTTAAACAACATATATTTATTTTATAGTGTCTGGGGGCAGAAATCCAGGCATGGCTTAGCTGGGTCCTCTATTTAGGGTCTCTCTCCAGGCTATAATCAAGATGCCAGCAGCGGGCTTCCCTGGTGGCACAGTGGTTGAGAGTCCGCCTGCCGATGCAGGGGAAACGGGTTCGTGCCCCGGTCCGGGTAGATCCCACATGCCGTGGAGTGGCTGGGCCGGTGAGCCATGGCCGCTGAGCCTGCACGTCTGGAGCCTGTGCTCCAAAACGGGAGACGCCACAACAGTGAGAGGCCCGCGTACCGCAAAAAAAAAAAAAAAAAAAAAAAAAAAAAGATGCCAGCAGGGGCTGCAGTCTCTTCTGAAAGTTGGACTAGGGAAGGGCCCACTTCTAAGTTCATTCATATGATCTTGTCAGGATTCAGTTCCTCAGTGGCTGTGCTCAGCTTGCCAAGTGGCCCTCTCCATAGAACAGTTTGTGATTTAGAGCTCGCTTCATCAGAGCAAGCATATGAGAAGAGCCAGAGAGAAATGATGCAAGGAAGAGAGAAGTCACAGTCTTTTATAGCCTAATCTCAGAAGAGGCGTCCTGTCACTTGTGCTGTATTCTGTTCAGAAGCAAGTCACTAGATCCAGCCCAAACACAAGGGGAGAAGATCATAAAGGGGCATGAATACCAAGAGGCAGGGATCATTGGGAGCTGAGGGTCACATCATTTAAAGTTTTTAAAACAAGAAAATGAAAAGTATTCCAGATGTTTCCCCAAACCTCCCCCCACCCCAACATATTCATCCACAGATGCTGTCAAAGCCTCTTGTTCGATGTGGATGCTTTCCACCCCACACTACCTGCTCCCTTGTAACAGACCCTCACTTCAAACTGGCAGGTGGAAGAGGCCATCATATTACAAAAGTAAATCCCAGTATTGAGGACAATCCCCATAAGGAGAGCCATCATTGACCCAACCATATTGAGCACCTACTATGTGTCAGGCTGAGATAGCAGCCAGATTAGCCTGGGGGGGTGGGGAATCAAGCACATCAAAGGTGGGCACTTCCTGAGACATCTTCCTCCAAGGTCTCGGGTGTCCTTTCACATGCTCCCCCCACCCCGCCCTCCGTATATTCTCAACAGCTGCCATGTCAACGTAGTTCCTTAAAAATGGACCCCAAGGGAGGGAGTAGTTCTAGGCTGATCATCTGAGTTTGTCTGGGACTGAAGGGTTTCCTGGGACACAGGATGTTCCGTGTTAAAAGTGGGACAGTCCTAGGCAAACCCTAATGGTTGGTCAGGGTTCATGCTTCATGTCCTGCAGAAATGAACACTGATCTTTGCAACAACCCAGCAAGAAAGGGAGCCTCAGAAAGGTTAAAGAAAGCTTCCAAAGCTAAAGACAGGGCCCCTCAGTCTCCAAAGAATGTGCTCTCGGCAACTTTGATCTTTTGGCTGTTTCTTGTATTTCCTTAGCCATCCCCTGGGACAGAATCCTTGGGTAAGTGTGCATTTTTGTGTCTAGCCTTCTAGTTCCAAGCCCACAGGTTAAATCTGACCTTAAAAATCAAAGTAGAAAATTTGAAAAAACAAAAACAAAACCTGACCTTAAATTCTAAACACCCCTGATTGTACCCACCCCATCAAAAAATTCTAAGAACTTGTATTTACTTGACATTCCTCTAGGTTGGGTTCTACCATCATTTCAAATGTGATAGCTATTATTAGCTTTTTAGACCCTTGTAAAGTAAGGACTTTATTTTATAGCTTCCTTAGCACAGTGCTGGGCCAAGTAATATCTAATATTTATCAAGTGCTTACTTCACATCAGGCCTTAAATCAATTAAGCCTTTTATATCCCTATGAGCTACATCGCATAATTATCACCATTACAGATTAGGAAGCTGAGGCACAGAGAGGTTAAGTAAGTTGCCCAAGGTCACACAGCTAGTAAGTATAGGTACCAAAGAATAATATCTATTTGCTCATTGATTATAAAGAGTTCCCTGTGTTTTTTTTCTGGAAAGACTATCATTTGTTCTGACAGACTTAAGTGAAGCTTTCTGAAAAACGGGTGGAAACCTCAGCTAAAGAGCTACATGTGATATGCCATCCATTCTTGAAAAATCATGAACCCATGATCATTTTGATAGAATTGCTTCTGTGTCATCACAGTTTCTCTCTGTCTTGGTTTCCTCATCTCTACATCAAATGATAATAATCATCTCTACCTCAAAAAAAACTGGACCAGGTCTAAGAAGCAGCAACTATTCTTATTATCCCTCCCAAAGGTCTAGAGGCCTGGGCGGGAGCATGGAGGTCATTTGGTTCGTCCAGTGTAAATTCTGAGCCAGAAGCTGCAGGCCAGACCCTGGTCTTAGCATTTAGTTCATGGCTATTCACTTCCACGCAGCTATTTCAGTGTTTACCCCCAGTCATTTCTCTCACTACATACTTGCTACATATGCAAATAAAAAATGAACTGAATATTCAGTTCTAAGTAGCTTTGGTTCATTTTTATACCAAATTCCTACTCTCTGTTTTATTTGTATTTGTTTGTTTTTAAAACAGCAGAGATTTTTTAGGAAGGAATGTATGTACAGCTATACATAGAAAAAAACCCTTGTGATGTCCGTCTTGTGCATCATTTGCACCTCTCCTACAGAGCACAGTGCCTGGAGTACAGTAGGCCTTCAAAAATATTTGTAGAATTCATAAACAAATGACTAAATGAATAGTTATTTCTAGGAAGTAGGATCACTGTGGGCTTTTTTTTCTTTTTGCCCATCTACATGTCCCAGTTATCCTAATTTTCTCATTTTTCTACAATGAACCTGTATTTCTCACGGAAAATGTTTAAAATCTTACTTCAGCAAATAAATACATAAATAAGTGAATAAAATGGAGCCTGGGTAGCCTTGTAATAGGAAGATTCCAAACATGGGCTGCCTGGACAGGGTGTGCATGACTCGGTTGCCTGGGATCTGATGGGGAGAAGGAACAGGAGTCCCCATCCTAGAACCCAGAGGCTCCACCAGCCTGCCCTTTCTGTTTTCCTTTGGCCCACAAGACATCGTTTTTTTTTGCTCTCATGTGTTTACTGGGTGAAAGCGAGAAGCAAGTCCCCAGAGTGTTTTTCAAGGGTTGTAAATGATTCATAGGGAGCTCATAGACCTTGGCTGTCTTCGCGTTGCTGCGTTGGAGGTGGTGCCGCTCCCACGCCCTCCCCCCCACCCCAACAGTCCCTGAACCCTCAGAGGCCACCCTCTTCTGCAAGTGTTGGCCCCCGTGTCCAAATCCGAATTCCTTACAAACTCAGCCCACTCCACCCAGCTCTGTGGATGCTGACGAAGAAGGGAACAGACAAGCCAATTTAGTTGTCATCCTCTCTTTGTTCCCTTGACCTTGAGGCACTTAACTCAGCAGAGCTAGCAGTGGGGGGAGCCCGGCAGAGTGCGAGGACGAAAGACTAGAAACCTTGAAGGGCTCTTGGAGCCCGCGCTCCTTCTCTCTGCTTTGGTCACCATAGTGACTTCTCTCTGAAGCCTCAACCCTATGGTTTCTGATGGATATTCATTCATAATAAGGCCACCTCTGCATTTTTCCGCCCACTGCGGAACAGGCACCAAGTGCATTCACAGTCAGGTGGCTGACGCACTGGGCCTTTAAACTGCGGTGGCGGGGGTGGAGAGTGAGGAGAGTAGGGGGTGGCGCATGGCGGGGAGGTGGTCCTCTGCCGTGCAGAGGGAAGGTTCAGAACTGGGGAGGGGTTCAGACCCCTTGTGGTTCTGTCCCCCCGGTTTACAGAGGAGAAAGGACTTGCCCAAGGTTTCTCAGCCCTTCGAGAGACAGCCCCAACTGGAATATGACAGCCCTGACTCCTGGCCAACTGCTCACTGCACTCCATCATCAGGGGTGCGCGTAGGGCCCATGTTCTCACTCCAGATTTTCTAACGTCTTGGCCTTTTGTGCCAAGCACTGGGCATACTTTCTGGGACTGTTACTAAACGTTATCGAATTACTGGTAATCAGATAGTGATGAGCCCCTAGTGAAAGGCTAGAACTAGAGTTCCTGTAGTGACACAAAACCCTTCCATTTCCAGTACAGATTTGCAAGTAAATTAGCTCGTTTAATCCCTAAAATTGCCCTGCAAAGTGACGGTTATTATTCCCTTTTAAATTGAGAAATCTGAGTCTTCAGAGTGTTTGAATGGGTAAACTTGGAGTCAGAGGTGAATTTGAATGCTAACTCTGCAATTTACTAATGATAAAGGATGGCACAATAGCTCATTAGTACAGGCAATGACTTCAGATTCACTGAGATCAAATCCTGCCATTTCCCTGCTGTGTGACTTTGGGCAGGTTACTTAACTTCTCTGAGCCTCTATTTCTCCATCTGTAAAAACATGATAATAGAACCTACTTCATAAGTCATTGTGAGGATTAAATAAAGTAATGCATGTAAATCACTTAGCCCTGTGCCTGAGGGTTAATAAGTGGTTTCTGTTATTCCAAAATTAGAAAGTACTCTCTCCTGCTAGAACTTCTGGTCACACACAAAAAGAGAAAATCTACACCCCTCTTCCAGGTTCACCCAGAGCCCAGAGCCTTTCCTTTGTGTCAGCCAAGGAACAGAGCACATGAAAAAATGACATTCCAAAGAGAGGAAGGTGAATTTGAAAGATGCTTTTCATAGCTTGATTTCACATTTTTAAAAGATTCAGACAAGGGAAGAGTGGAAATCTGTATCCCTCTATAGCCTTGCTGCTAATACCTCCAGAGTTATGCTGCCCAACACGGTGGCCGCCAGCCTCGTGTGGTTACTGGAAACATGAAACGTACCTGGTCCAAATTGAGATGTGATGTAAATATAAAACACACACTGCATCTTAAAGACTTGGTACGAGAAAAATATTATAAAATATCCCATTGGAAACAACAAGGTCCTATTGTATAGCACAGAGAACTACACTCAACATCCTATGATAAACCATAATGGAAAAGAATATATAAAAAGGGCTTCCCTAGTGGCGCAGTGGTTGAGAGTCCGCCTGCCGATGCAGGGGACACGGGTTCATGCCCCGGTCCTGGAGGATCCCACATGCCGCAGAGCGGCTGGTCCCGTGAGCCATGGCCGCTGAGCCTGCGCGTCCGGAGCCTGTGCTCTGCAACGGGAGAGGCCACAACAGTGAGAGGCCCGCGTACCGCAAAAATAAAAAAATAAAAAAATAAATAAATAAAAAGAATGTATATGTATGTATAACTGAATCACTTTGCTGTACAGCAGTTATTAACACAACACTGTAAATCAACTATACTTCAATAAAAATAAACAATTAAATTTAAAAAATAAATATCCCATTGATAATTTTTATCCTGATTTCCCATTGGAATGATTTTTTTTTTGGCTGCATCATGTGGCATATGGGATCTTAGTTCCCCAACCAGGGATCAAACCCATGCCCCCTGCAGTGGAAGCACGGAGTCTTAACCACTGGACTGCCAGAGAAGTCCCTGGAATGATATTTTAAATAAAACAACATTGGGACTTCCCTGATAGCTCAGTGGTTAAGAATCTGCCTGCTAATTCAGGGGACACGGGTTTGAGCCCTGGTCCAGGAAGATCCCACATGCCACAGAGCAAGTAAGCCCCTACACCACAACTACTGAGCCTGTGCTCTACAGCCCACGAGCCACAACTACTGAGCCCGCCTGCCATGACTATGGAAGCCCGTGCGCCTAGAGCCCGTGCTCCGGGGCAAGAGAAGCCACCGCAGTGAGAAGCCCGCGCACCGCAACGAAGAGTAGCCCCCACTCGCCACAACTAGAGAAAGCCCATGCGCAGCAACAAAGACCCAACGCAGCCAAAAATAAATAAATAAATTTTAAAATAATAATAATAACTACCTTCCTCTAGGGCTTGTTTTTTAAATTATGTAACATATATGAAGTGCTTAACACAGAACCAAAATCATAGTGAGCATAGCTCAGTAATTGTTAGCACCTAGATCTAGAAATGCAGAATTAGGACTTCCCTGGTGGTCCAGTGGTTAAGACCCGGTGCTTCCACTGTGGGGCACAGAGCAGCAATGAAAACCCAATGCAACCAAAAATAAATAAATAAATACATTTAAAAAATAAAATAAAATATATTAATAGAGTTAATCTTACCCATTTCTTTTTTTTTTTTTAAAGATTTTTTGATGTGGGCCATTTTTAAAGTCTTTGTTGAATTAGTTACAATATTGTTTCTGTTTTATGTTTTGGTTTTTTGGCCGTGAGGCATGTGGGATCTTAGCTCCACGACCAGGGGTTGAACCCGCACCCCCTGCATTGGAAGGTGAAGTCTTAACCACTGGACTGCCAGGGAAGTCCCCTACCCATTTCTTTCGATGTTTTTAATATAGCTACCAGAAAATTTTCAGTTATATATGTGGCTCACATTGTATTTTTCTAAGGCTGAGCTAGTATAGAATACTCTAATTCCAGCTCAGCTGACCTATGTAGGACACCTCCTCACATTTCTGTAGTTTAATTATCACAACATTATCTGGAAAGTATCGTTACCTACATTTTACTGGTGGAGGACAAGCTTAGGGGTGCCAGCCCTTCATTTTGCCAGGTAAGGTCACCAAATCACTATTATTATGTACTATCATCATTTCATAAAGAAAAGACTTCTTTAATAAGAATAAAATTGAAAATTTCAACTATGTAAAATAAGACAGTACATTGACACCAACAACTGTCTCCCATAAAAAAAAAAAAGGAGCGGCATTCCTTAAGAGTTTATTATTTTGCAGGCACTGGGTTAATATATGCTTTATTTTATTCAGTTCTGTAAAATCTATGAGGTCAGTACTATTATCACCCTTTAACAGATGAGGAGACTGAGGCTCTGGCTGTGGGATTGTAAGAAGATAGGTTACAGGGTCCCTGGAGAAAGAGAACCGGGAATGACTTTCTTGACGTAAGAGAAGCCATTTTGGCCTAAGCCATTTTGTAATCTAAGCCTGGCCACAATGCTTGCCCTTGAACAGGTCGCAGTAATCAATGATCTTCAAGAACAAAGGAATGCAGGAGCAGAGAAAAGGCAGTCAAACAACAGTGCAGTGATAAAGCAAAGTCCTAGTTCCTCCTCAAGGGATATACATAACAATATATCTTTGAGTTCTTCATGAACTAAGGCCTCCACCCAGGTGGGGAATGGAATGATGATGTTGACCCTCCTGACTTCAATCAACTAAAGCTTAGACTCTGTGACCTTGGCCCCAATTCTACGGTGAATCCTCCTTTGCTCAAGCCCCTTCATGAATACGTGTGTACACTTAGCTTAAAAATTCCCCAATTTTGCTGTTGGGGAGACACTGCTTTGGGAAAGATCCCTAGTGATCTCCTTACTTCCTGCAAGTAATAATAAATCCTTCCTTCTCCCCATCTTTGGCTTGGTGTGTCTTTGGTTCAACACCCACCAAGAGGCAAACCCATTTTTCAGGTAACAGGATTTGAACTGTCAAATGACAAAAATAATACAATTTCGTAATGAGTATCATGTCCTTTACTTAAGGGAAAACAACCCATGGATTGGGGGAGTACAGTGCCTCACAAGCAGTGGAGCACTCCTTCTGAGGGATTCTGGGCAAAAGCGAGTTTTACAGAGCATTAGATGAGGCAATGCAGAAACAGGGTATGATTGGCTAGGAGGTCAGGGATTCCTTATAAGGCCAGCAGGTCCTGTTTTCTAGGATAAGGTGAACTAGCTTTAGCTGAGGTGGAGGACTGTTACTGGTGTAGTTAGGTTTCCTAGACAGTGAGGTGTTTCCTGTCCATGTGGGCTGACTTAGGTTTAGATTTGTAACTTGGGCCAGGCCACTGGGCAGCCTCCTTTTTGTGGGTACCGATATAGGAATGTCCTTTATCAATTCCCCACTTTTGATCAATACTCTCAGTTGTACTAGAGTATTGATCAAAATTTAAGGTGTTAACTCAGCTCTGAGCTACTGCTTTTTGTGAATGCTGGTGGCAGGTTGGATCTCTGACTGGAATTCATGCCATTTTGGGCGTTCTAGGCAAAGGGAGATCATTTGTCTGGTCCCCAGCGGCTGCATGCATGCATTTATAGCCTTTGAGAGAACACAGCACACAAGGGAGACTATTAGAATGATTATAAGCAGGATGGTACCCAACATTTGGAGGGCACTCTGAGGCCAAGGTGCCATGACCCAAACCAACTCAGATCAGAAAGATCAAAGAAAGACCCTGTTGAATGAGTCACCTTCTTAAACCAAATGGCTTGCTCAGTGATATGTAGCTGAGTCTCAACTTCCTCAGACTATTAATCCAAGTGCAGAAAGTGGTGTTGGGCACAGAACAGATACCTCCTTGCTCATCTAAAAGATAATCAAGGGCTATCCTATTAACAACAATTTTGGCCAGAGAATCCAGGGATTTTTGTTGGACAGCTATTGCTTTAGCAGCAGATTCTGTGATGGCTTTGGGAGTTAAGGAAAGATTCCTGATCATAGCCTCCTTTGCACTTACTTCAAGCCAGAGGAGGAGGGATCTGCTAAAGGAAAGGAATTCTGAATCATGAATGCCTCCTGGTAATTCCTGTTTTGTTTGATAATGCAAATTGAGGGGAGTTACAAATGTTCAAATGGTACCTTTGGGGGTGGAGCTATTCCCCCCAAACTTGGATGGTTTTACCAGGATTATAAATTTGACAGGTTAAGCACCGATTAAAAACTGTAGTTGCAGGCTTATGGCATAATTTGGGCCTTTTTTTCCCCCAGTAAATTAGTTCTTTATTCTAATCAGAAAGGTCTGAATTTTATTTACGTTATTAAAAGAAAACTTTTTAACAGTCAAAAAATAAATATCATAAGTTCAATTTTAACTTTATAGGCACTTTCAAGTTCATCATTCCATTTACAGTATCATATCAAAGCTACATTTAAAAACTTTAGAGGGACTTCCCTGGTGGTCCAGTGGTTAAGACTCTGTGCTCCCAGTGCAGGGGGCCTGGGTTCAATCCCTGGTCAGGGAACTAGGTCCTACCTGCTGCAACTAAAAGATCCTGCACGCTGCAACTAAGACCCAGTGCAGCCAAATAAATAAATAAATACATATTAAAAAAAAAAAACTTTAGAAAAGTTTTCCTTGTAGAAAAAGAAATAAGTAAATTCTTTTAAAAAAACTTATTCTTTCTCTTAAAAGAAGTGAAGTAGACATGCCAAGTGATTAAACTCCTTAGGGGATGAAGTAAAATAAAAAAGCAAGTTCAGGCACTCAGAACTATTTAAAGTTTAAAAGTCTGCTGCTGTTTGGTACTTTCCTCACTCCTTCCCCCAAATGAAAGAAACGTGCTGATACCTTGTAAAAGCTTTTTTCTGTTCCCATGGTGTGTCATGGAACATAAGGTATGGAGAAATGGTACCCTGAGAGATTATGGCAGAACCAAGTGGCCATCCTGACTCTCCCAGAGTTTGGAGGTTTTACTTATATAAGATCCTCTGATTTCCAGTATCAGTGTTCCCCAGAAGGCAAAGAAGTATGTTGTACAATGATGACCTATGATGTTAGGGGTTGAGTTAGAATATTAATGGACCTTTGAACCACGCAGTAAATTTCATCCATCTCTGTGGACGCAGTGGCTTTGGCATGAAAATCTGCCGGTGCCTTTCTCTGGTATTCGGGCTCAGTTCTTTTGGTGTGAGCCTTGATCTTCACGAGAGCAAGTTTAGAAGGGAGGAGAATGGCAGAGAGAAGTACTTCTACTTATGCCCTCTTCTGAATAGGAGTGCCGCTTGAAGTTGGAAAACCTCTTTGTTTCCATAACATTCCAAAGCCATGTTCCACACCAGAGGCACAGCAGCTATCAGTGTAAATGTTAACTGATTTTTCTCGAGTGATCATGCATGCTCTTCTGGTCAAGGCAAATAATTTTGCCTGTTGTGCTGAATTACCTTGTGAGAAAGGTCTGTGTTCAAGGAACTCATACTGAGTAGGGACTACATCACCAGCTTGATATTTTCCCTGTTTATTTTCGGTATAAGACCCATCCACACAGAGAATTAAATCTAGGTTATGTAGGCCTATGTCCTTTAGATCTGGACGTGGGGTAACTAATTGGAAAGTGACGGTCTCACAGACATGTTCTTCTTCCACATCTGATAAGGGAAGTAAGGCAGGAGGATTAAGAACGTTGCACCAAAAATAAAAAATAAACAAAAATTAAAATTAGAAAAAGGGAATTCCCTTTGGGAGATTGGGATTGATATGTATACACTAATATGTATAAAATAAATAACTAATAAGAACCTGCTGTATAAAAAAATTAATAAAATAAAATTCAAAAAAGAAAAAAAAGGGAATTCCCTAGTGGTCCAGTGGTTAGGACTCCATGCTTCCACTGCAGGGGGGAACAGGTTTCATCCCTGGTCGGGGAACTAAGATCCCTCATGCCTCAGAGTACGGCCAAAAAATTTTTTTAAAAAATTTTAAATTAATTAATTAAAAAAAAAAAGAACGTTGCAGAGTTTAAGATGTATGTTAGATGGACATAAAAGCAGGAGTCCAGGACTTCCCTGGTGGTGCAGTGGTTAAGAATCCACCTGCCAATGCAGGGGACACGGGGTCGAGCCCTGGTCCGGGAAGATCCCACATACCGTGGAGCAACGAAGCCCATGCGCCACCACTACTGAGCCTGTGCTCTAGAGCCTGCGAGCCACAACTACTGAGCCTGTGCACCTAGAGCCCGTGCTCCGCAACAAGAGAAGTCACTACAATGAGAAGCCCATGCACCGCAACAAAGAGTAGCACCCACTCGCTGCAACTAGAGAAAGCCAGCATACAGTGACGAAGACCCAACGCAGCCAAAAATAAATACATACATATTACAAACTAAGCAGTTTAAAATATTTTTTAAAAAAAATTGGAGTCCAGGGACTTCCCTGGTGGTCCAGTGGTTAAGACTTCACCTTTCAGTGGAGGGGGTGAGGGTTCGATCCCTGGTCGGGAAGCTAATATAAGTGAGCAGGACCCTATGGGGCCTTCCCAGGACAGTGCTTCCCCACGTCCTCTGCTTCGGCCCTGTTCTGAAGTACCTAGGTAACAGTATTTGATGCACATTTCCTGAGTTGTTTTGCAGATGTGAACCACTCCCCCCCACCAAATGGAAGAACTCCTTGATGACCATGAGCACATAGCTCCAGGCCTCCTGGAGCCTAAGGACTGATAATGTTAACCCCTGTGACACCACCCCGCTGCCCACCACCAGCCAATCAGAGAACTGAGTACAAGCTGGTCACGTACCCTGTGACGCCCTCCTCTCCTGGCCTTTAAAAATGCCTTGCCAAAACCCTTCGGGGAGCTTGAGGCTTTTCAGGGCATGAGCCCCCTGGTCTCCTTGCATGGCCTTGCAATAAACCTTTCTCTGCTCCAAACTCCGACGTTTCAGTTTGTTTGGCCTCACTGTGAGTTGGGCACACGAACTGGAGAACTTGGCTTAACACTGAGATCCCACATGCCTGGCAGCCAAAAAAACCCAAAACATAAAACAGAAGCAATATTGTAACAAATTCAATAAAGACCTTAAAAAAAAAAAAAAGGTGGAGTCCATAAGTAGTAGGTCTACTTGAGGAAAGATGCTGATCTTAGAACAACAGCAGAAAATGTTGGAAGATAAATACATTTCCTAAGGTCAGATCTGTTGAGGCTTCTATTAACTGAGTTGCAGCTGCGACTGCCTTAAGCTGATTTGGGTCAACTCTGGCTACTGAGTTTGGCGGCCTGCTATAATATTCGGCAGGTCTCATTCTTCCACTGGAGTCTTGAGTTAACATTCCTAAAGCCTGATTATTCCTTTCTTGGACGACTCCTGTCAAAGATTTGTCATAGTTGGGTAGACCCAGTGCCGGAGGATTTTGGAGGGCTGTCTTAAGATCAGTAGGTGCTTGTTTGTGTTTGTCTTCCCACGATGGGGGTTCTGGTGTGGTTTTGGTGAGTTCATAAAGCAGGGAAGCTTTTGAGGAAAAATTAGGAACCCAAAGCCTGCAATATCCTGCCAGGCCTAAAACCTCTCTAAGTTGTTTTTTTGTGGTAGGTTTTGGACAGTTTGGTATTCATTGTATGTACTTTAGAGAAAAGTGAAATCCCCTAGTGCTTTTTTTTTGTAATTTATTCATTTATTTATTTTGGCTGCCTTGGGTCTTCGTTGTTGTGCACAGGCTTTCTGTAGTTGCAGCGTCGTAGTGCGCAGGCTTCTCATTGCGGTGGCTTCTCTTGGGTGCTAGAGTGTGGGCTTCAGTAATTGTGGCACATGGGCTCAGTAGTTGTGGCTTGTGGGCTCAGTAGTTGTGGCTCGTGGGCTCTAGAGCGCAGGCTCAGTAGTTGTGGTGCATGGGCTTAGCTGCTCCACAGCATGTGGGATCTTCCCGGACTAGGGCTTAGAACCCATGTCCCCTGCATTGGTAGGCAGATTCTTAACCACTGCACCACCAGGGAAGAACCTCCCCTAGTGCTGTAAATCATGTCCTAAATAGCAAATAACCTGATCGCAAAACTCAAGTTTTTCCTTTGAGGACTTGTGACCTTTGCTTGCAAACTGTTGGAGTAAATGCATTGAGTCTAATTTAGAGGCTTCCTGTGTGGAAGAACACAGCAACAGATCATCCACATATTGTAAAGGCTAGGGAATGTAGGGTGCTCAGATCTTCCTAGAGGGCTTGGGAAAATGTGTAGAAGTTCCAGTAAGTCCCTGAGGCATTATGGTCCAAGTATCTTGCCAATTGTTCCAGGAAAGGCAAAAAAATGTTGGTGATTTGGGTCCAGAGGGATGCTAAAGAAAGATGAGCTGAAGTCTACCACTGTGAAACACTTAGCAGTTTGTGGGACCTGTGATAATAACGTCTTTGAATTGGGTACCACTGGAAGATGAGGAATCACAATTTTATTTATTGCCCTTAGGTCTTGGACAAATCGCCATCCTTGCCCACTTAGCTTTTTTTTTTTTTTTTAATTTTATATTTATTTTTGGCTGTGTTGGGTCTTCGTTTCTGTGCAAGGACTTTCTCTAGTTGCGGCAAGCGGGGGCTACTCTTCGTCGCAGTGCGTGGGCCTCTCACTGTCGCGGCCTCTCTTGTTGCGGAGCACAGGCTCCAGACACGCAGGCTCAGTAGTTGCGGCTCACGGGCCCAGTTGCTCCGCGGCATGTGGGATCTTCCCAGACCAGGGCTCGAACCCGTGCCCCCTGCATTGGCAGGCAGATTCTCAACCACTGTGCCACCAGGGAAGCCCCACCCACTTAGCTTTTTAACTGGGAGGATGGGAGTGTTACAAGGGCTGGTGCAGCCAGCCCTTGTAAAATTTAACCCTTGTAAAATTAAAGATTCAACAATGGGGATGAGTCCTTGTGTAGCCTCTGATGTTAGTGGATATTGAATCAATTTAGGCAAAGGTTTGGTGGAGTGTATTTTTATGGGTTCAGCACTCTTGATTTTTCTAATGTCTGATGATAAGTTTGCCCACAGATTCTGGAGAACTCCAGATAACTCCTAGGGTGAAACATCTTCGATACTATCTATAGCAAATTGTAGAGCACATAATAATTGCGATTCGGGTTGGTCAGGGAATTCAAGGGTTATTTCTCCATCGGGCATGACCTTTATGTGCCTTTGTAATTTTTTTTGTTCTTTTTTTTGGCCGCTCAGCTTGCAGAATCTTAGCTCTGCAATCAGGGACTGAACCTGGGGCTACAGCAGTGAAAGCTCCAAGTCCTAACCACTGGACCGCCAAGGAACTCCCCTTGTCCTTGTAATTTAGATCAAAGATCTTAGCCCATTAAACTCGAAAGAGGTTGAGTCACAAAGTAGAAAGGTAGAATTGCTGGAGATTGGTCCTAGGGTCATCTGGACCAGTTTTGATAGGTATTCTCATTGTACCTTATTTGAAAACCCCACTATTTTATATTGTTTTTCACTCTGAGGGATAGGTTGTTTTTATTTTTTTTAATTAATTAATTAATTTTGGCTGCGTTGGGTCTTCGTTGCTGCACTCGGGCTTTCTCTAGTTACGGTGCTCGAGCTTCTCATTGTGGTGGCTTCTCTTGGTGCAGAGCACGGGCTCTAGGCACATGGGCTTCAGTAGTTGTGGCTTGCGGGCTCTAGAGCACAGGTTCAGTACTTGTGGCACACGGGCTTAGCTGCTCTGTGGTATGTGGGATCTTCCTGGACCAGGGCTCGAACCTGTGTCCCCTGCATTGGCAGGTGGATTCTTAACCACTGCACACCAGGGAAGCCCAGGATAGGTTGTTTTTAAAAGATGGGGGCTGACTTAGGTTTAGATTTGTGACTTGGGCTGGGCCACTGGGGCAGCCTCCATTTTGTGGGTCCTGATATATGAATTTCCTTTATGAGAACCCACATCTGGTCAACCAAAGCCTGTTCTCTATCAGTTCTACCTCCCCATAATTGTCCTAGGAAGTGATTGCAGTTTGCATTAGGTTGTAAATTTGATGAGTTTTTGTTGTTGTTGTTGTTTTTTTTTTTTAGAATTCCATTATAGATTTATATCCTTTCCCTCCCCACCTCAGTCTGTATTTGAATTTGGGGAAAGGTAATTACAGTTGAAGTGACACATGTACTTAAAAGGAAATCAACACCTCTGCCTTCATCCTGCATGAATATGAAAGAGGGATTTCTATCTAACTAGCCCTTCTCATTTTCCCTTCTGATGAGGAAGCTCTAGAGAAGTCCAGGCTGTAGTTGGGCTGCCTGCCTCTTTTTCACACACGGCTTCATCTGCATCCTTCCAGGCAGTGCCTGAGGCCCTGGAGACCACTCCACTTCAGCCCTCTTTCCACCTGACAGGGGATTTAGAAACGAGCTTCCCATGCCTGATCAACAATTGATTTCTAACTTGTCCACCTCCTGGCTTTCAGCTCTCAGAGCTCAGCCCTCAGGGAGATCACACTTGACTTTGAAAGCTGAGGGGAAACCTGCTTGGCATTAACCTCCAAATTCAAATCCTGAAGTTGCAGATTTGCAGGGTGGGTGATTAGGGAGGCTGGCATTTTAAAGCCACAAGATTAAGGGTAGGCCCTTATGTCTTTTAGTCATATTGGGCTTGTGATTATAATGACTATTGCTTGGTAGATGCTTTGCAAACATGGAATCATCGAATCATAGCAACTCTTATTCATCATACAAATGAGGAAACTGAGGCTAAGGGAAGTGAAGTGATTTGCCCATGTCACATAGCTGGTGATGGCTGAGCCAAGACCCCAAACCTGGTCTATCAGACTCCAAAGCTTAGAACTCAAAACTAGTTTGCCCAAGGTCATGTCATGGCTAGTAAGTGATTGAGCCAAAATTCCAATTAAAACAAAAATGAGAGACCATGACTTCCCCAGCAAACTTGTAGAGATGAAAGAAATGATGATATCAAATGTGAGTGAAGGTGAGTGAGATGAGCTTTCCTTCAGGCACTCAAGCCTCTGCAATTTGATGTTTCCCTTTTGAATAGCAATTTGATAATATATACAAAGTCCTTAATTTTCTTTTCTTTTTTTAAATAAATAAATAAATAATTTTTGGCTGCATTGGGTCTTCGTTGCTGCACGTGAACTTTCTCTAGTTGTGGCGAGCGGGGACTACTCTTTGTTGCAGTGTGTGGGCTTCTCATTGTGGTGGCTTCTCTTGTTGCAGAGTGCAGGCTCAGTAGTTGTGGCACACAGGCTTAGCTGCTCCACGGCATGTGGGATCTTCCCAGACTAAGGATTGAACCCATGTCCCCTGCATTGGCAGGTGGATTCACTGGCAGGTGATTCACCACCAGGGAAGTCTGATGCAGCTTTAAAAAAAAAATTCTATATTTATTTATTTGGCTGTACTGGGTCTTAGTTGCAGCTTGCAGGGTCTTTTAGTTGCAGTATGCAGGGGTCTTTTAGTTGCAGCATGTGGGGTATTTTAGTTGCGGCATGCGGGGTCTAGTTCCCTGACCAGGGATTGAACCCGGGCCCCCTGCAGTGGGAGTGTGGAGTCTTAGCCACTGGACCACCAGGGAAATTCCTCACTATGTACTTTATTAAAGAAGATGGAAAAGGAACAACCTAAATTTCACCAACAAGGTTTGGTAAATTAATTATAATATGGCCACCCAATGGTATATTATGTAACTTTAAAAGTTGTATTCATAAAGATTTGCATTAACATGAAAAGTGCTTATGACATAACTCTAAAAGGATAGAAAGTACTACGATAATGTTTAAATGCATAAAAATTCCTGGGAATAAACACTCTAAAATATTAATATTTTACATTTGAATATTTAATATTTGAATGTTAGAAATAGAAGCCATTGTAATTTTTCTTCTTTCTATTTTTCTGCATGATTAAAATTTTTCATAAGGAATAAACCTGACCAAGGAGGTGAAAGACTTATATGCTGAGAGCTATAAAACATGAATAAAGGAAATTAAAGATGATTCAAAGAAATGGAAAGATATCCCATGCTCTTCGACTGGAAGAATTAATATTTTTTAAATGGCCACACTACCCAAAGCAATATACAGGTTTAACACAATCCCTATCAGATTACCCATGACATTTTTCACAGAACTAGAACAAATAATCCTCAAATTTATATGGAACCATTCAAAAGACCCAGGATTGCCAAAGTAATCCTGAGGAAGAAGAACAAAGCAGGAGATATAACCCTCCCAGACTTCAGACAATACTACAAAGCTATAGTAATCAAAACAGTGTTGTACTGGCACAAAGACAGACATATGGACCAATGTAACAGAATAGAGAGCCCAGAAATAAACCCACACACCTACGGTCAATTAATCTTTGATAAAGGAGGCAAGAATATAAAGTGGGAAAAAGTCTCTTCAGGAAGTGTTGCTGGGAAATTTGGACAGCTACATGAAGAATGAATGAAGAACACACCCTCACTCCATGCACACACACAAAAACTCTCAAAATGGCTTAATGACTTAAATATAAGACAAGACACCATAAAAATCCTAGAAGAGAACATAGGCAAAACATTCTCTGACATAAATTGTACCAGTGTTTTCTTAGGTCAGTCTCCCAAGGCAATAGAAATAAAAACAAAAATAAACAAATGGTACCTAATCAAACTTACAAGATTTTGCACAGCAAAGGCAACCATAAACAAAACTAAAAGACAACCTACAGAATGGGAGAAAATATTTGTAAATTATGCAAGCGACAAGGGCTTAATTTCCAAAATATGCAAACAGCTCATACAACTCAACAACAACAAAAAAACAATCCATTTGAAAATGGGCGGAAGACCTAAATATACATTTCTCCAAAGAAGAAATACAGATGGCCAATAGGCATGTGAAAAGATGCTCAACATTGCTAATTTTTAGAGAAATGCAAATCAAAACTACAAAGAGGTACCATCTCACACCAGTCAGAATGGCCATCATTAAAAAGTCTACAAATAACAAATGCTGGAGAGGGTTTGGAGGAAAGGGAACCCTCCTACACTGTTGGTGGGAATGGAAGTTGATGCAGTCACTGTGGAAAACAGTATGGAGGTTCCTCAGAAAACTAAAAATAATTGGGATCCACCAATCTCACTCCTGGGAATATATCCAGACAAAACTCTAATTCAAAAAGATACATGCACCTCTATCTTTATAGCAGCAGTATTCACAATAGCCAAGACATGGAAACAACATAAATGTCCATCCACAGATGAATGGATAAAGAAGATGTGGTACATATATACAATAGAATACTACTCAGCCATAAAAAAGAACAAAATAATGCCATTTGCAGCAACATGGCTGCAACTAGAGATAATCATACTAAATGAAGTAAGTCAGAAAGAGAAAGACAAATACCATATGATATCACTTATATGTGGAATCTAAAATATGACACAAATGAACCTATATACAAAGGAGAAACAGCCTCACAGACATAGAGAACAGACTTGTGGTGGCCGAGGGGGAGGGAGGGTGGGGGAGGGACGAACTGGGAGTTTGGGGTTAGTATATGCAAACTATTACATACAGAATGGATGGACAACAAGGTCCTAATGTATAGCACAGGGAACTATATTCAATGTCCTAGAATAAACCATAATGAAAAAGAATATTAAAAAAGAATATATATATATATATGTATATAAACTGAGTCACTTTGCTCTACAGCAGAAATTAACACAACATTGTAAATCAACTAAACTTCAATTAAAAAAAAATTTTTCCATAAGGATATTTTTCCCTTAATGGATAAACATTGGCCATTATAAAGAGTATTCAAAAAGTATGTGGTCTGGTCTTTGAAAGCTATTCCAAGAGAAGGAAATTCATAATGAATAATATCAATATCTTTGGACTAAGTGTAAAGCAACTCAAAGTGACTAATTTGAAGGAAGCATGATAATTTATTCAGACTCTGCACCTCCCCCTTTCCTTTCTTTACTTACTCCCCTTTACTTATTTTCTTTTTTAAAAAAATTTATTTAATTTATTTTATTTTTGGCTGCGTTGGGTCTTCCCTGCTGCATGCGGGCATTCTCTAGTTGCAGCGAGCAGGGGCTATTCTTCGTTGTGGTGCACAGGTTTCTCACTGCATTGGCTTCTCTTCTTGTGGAGCATGGGCTCTAGGCATGCGGGCTTCAGTAGTTGTGGCACGTGGGCTCAGTAGTTGTGGTGCACGGGCTTAGTTGCTCTGTGGCATGTAGGATCTTCCCAGACCAGGGCTCGAACCTGCGTCCCCTGCACTGGCAGGCGGATTCTTAAGCACTGTGCCACCAGGGAAGCCCTGTTTTCTTTTCTTTTCATCACTGATCACTATAGGAAATGATTGTTGTCCCTTCTGTACCCCTCCCCCAATGTCCCCACCCCTGCACTGAGATAAGTCTCTAGCTGTCATTAGGCCTCAACAAAGATTTGTAGAAGGAATGAATTCACTCTTGCCCTGACGTTCCCCTAAGGCCAGAGTGCTGTTATGTTCACTCAAGTCAGGAGTTCAAAGAAGAGAAACTGAGAAGGGAAGGACAAGAACGTAATATAAAAATATCTCTGATCCATCTGGCCACTGGTATACGAACCACTGACAGCCTGCAATGGATCAGGATTTCCATGTCCATTGCCAACCTTAAAAAGAATAATTCATTGTTGGCCAAAAATGTTAATAAAAATAACTCCCGGGCTTCCCTGGTGGCACAGTGGTTGAGAGTCCGCCTGCCGATGCAGGGCACATGGGTTCGTGCCCCGGTCCGGGAAGATCCCACATGCCGCAGAGCGGCTGGGCCCGTGAGCCATGGCCGCTGAGCCTGCGCGTCCGAAGCCTGTGCTCCACAACGGGAGAGGCCACAACAGTGAGAGGCCCACGTACCGCAAAAAAAAAAAAAAAAAACTCCCATATTTGGAATGTTTACCACATGCCAAGGACTGTGTTAATAGAAATGTTTCTGTGTATTAATATTATTTCATCTTTATGATAGCCCTATGGGTAGATATTATTATTCTAGTTGAAGAAACTGAGTCTCAAAGGGGTTACATAACTTGCCCAAGGTCACCCAGATGGCAGGTGATGGAGGTGGCATCCAAAGTGAGAGCATTATGGTTTTCACCCCTTGCTAAGCATGAGGAAATGGAGATTACCAGACCCCACCTGAAGTCACCAACTCAGGATTTCCCAGAGTCTGGCCCTGGGATGTACTGAAAAGTCTCCACAGGTGACCTGAAACCTACCAAAAGTTGAAGACTTAGGCCCTGTTTGGTCTTAATCCAAACTCACCTTTTTAACCACTCACTTGGCTTGGACCCAGTACTAATCGTATTTTGTTACTTCCCCAGAAGAATCTTTGGTAGAACCACTGCTGATCTTTGTGAAGGCTTTGGTCCAAATATCAGCTTTCAGGATGTGACTTTGTCTTTGGAGTAATGGAAACCAGCGCACAAGCTCAGAGGATTCTTAACAGAAAGGATCTCAAAAACCCAGATGATCTAATAATATCTTTCAAGCCCAGGAACATACCTTTCACTCAGCCTGGAACCCTGAACCCTCCTCCTTGCCTCTTTAGCATATACCCCTCCATCTCTCAGATCACAACTTCCCACAGAACTTTTCCTATTTACTTGTGATTATTATTTTTTTAATTAATTAATTTTTTTATTTTTGGCTGCATTGGGTCTTTGTTGCGGTGTGCGGGCTTTCTCTGGTTGCAGCAAGTGGGGGCTACTCTTCGTTGCGGTGCACAGGCTTCTCATTGCGGTGGCTTCTCTTGTTGCAGAGCACAGGCTCTAGGCGCACAGGCTTCAGTAGTTGTGTCACGTGGGCTCAGTAGTTGTGGCACGTGAGCTTTAGAGTGCAGGCTCAGTAGTTGTGGCACACGGGCTTAGTTGCTCTGTGGCATGTGGGATCTTCCCGGGCCAGGGCTCAAACCCGTGTCCCCTGCATTGGCAGGAAGACTCTTAACCACTGTGCCACCAGGGAAGCCCCTTACTTGTGATTATTATTTGTTTCCCCCCGCACTGGACCAAAGAGAGCAAGGACTAGGCCTTGTGTTGCTTATCTCCAAACTCTAGCCCCAGGCCTAGCATGTAGTAGGTGCTCAGTAAATTATAGCTAATCTTTATAGACCTCCTACTATGTGCCAGGTTCTGTGCTGAGCACTTCATATATATTAAGTCACTTAATTCTTACAACGACCTAATTCCCATTTCACAGATGAACAAACTTAGGCATAGAAAGACCAAGTGGTCACTTAAGGGTCGAAAAGGCTCAAACACACCATACTAGTCAATTGTAAAGCCCAGATTCAAACCCAAGCAGTCAAGCTCCGTAGTTGAAACTCTTGACTAATTCATATTATGGTGGTTGATTGATTGATGGTTTAATTAATGGCCTGTGGAGCAGCCACACCCACAGTTCACCTGCTGGAGACTAGAGCTAATGCCTGCCTGGGCAGGCCTGAACAGAATATCCAGGCAACGTGGCCAAGCACCAGCCATCAGAGAGATGCAAGTCACCCCTGAGATTACATCCTGGGTCCATCACTTATCCTCTTTGGACTCCAGTTCTCCCATCTGCTATGTAGGCTAGTAATTATCACCCTCAAGAATATTATGAAGATTAGATGACCTGATATACATGAAACAATCTCCCATGATGCATCATACCGGGCAGGAGGCAGACAACACAGTGTTTCCTTTCTTTAATCAATCTTTCCCTTTCTGCAATTCAGTCTAAAGACTGTTCTAATAAGGCTCTAGCTTTTTCCGATGAACATTCTCCAGAGGAGACACAAAAGCAGCTGTGGCCTTTGCTTGCGTCTGCCTGCTCCCTCACTGAACACTTCTGCTATTTCTAGCTCATCTCTCATCACGGTCTTCTTCTTTTTCCAAGGTATCTAGGATACAGACTTGTTAGACCTGGCTCTGAATTCCCAGAGGTGGCCAAAGCAGGGCCTTGGACAAGTAGCCACATGGGGAAGCTGTAAAGGACAGAATCGAGAGAAAAAATTTTGCCCTGAGAATGGAGGCAAGGCCAGCCAAGCCCTCTCTTCTGACAGCAGCTCAGAAGCAGAAATGGGGGGAAAAGGGGAGCGTCTTTACTCATGCTTTCCTTCCTCCCTTCATCTCTCTCCCTCCCCCATCCCTCCCTTCCTTTCTTCTTCCCTCCTTCCCTCCCTCCCTCCCTTGCTTTCTTTCTTTCTAGACAAAGGTCTTTTTTTTTTTTTAAAGGACTGAATGATTTGGGACTCCAAATGACCTGAGTATTGACTAGGACCCATGACAAGCTAGGAAGGACAGTGCCTTTTTTTAAAAACATTTTTTAAAGAAGTTTTATGTATTTATTTATTTGGGGCTGTGTTGGGTCTTTGTTGCTGCGCGCGGACTTGGCTCTAGTTCCCTCGAGTGGGGGCTACTCTTTATTGCGGTGCACGGGCTTCTCATTGCGATGGCTTCTCTTGTTGTGGAGCACGGGCTCTAGGTGTGTGGGCTTCAGTAGTTGTGGCATGTGGGCTCAGTTGTTATGGCTCACAAGCTCTAGAGTGCAGGCTCAGTAGTTGTGGTGCATGGGCTTAGTTGCTCCGCGGCATGTGGGATCTTCCCGGACCAGGGCTCGAACCCATGTCTCCCACATTGGCAGGAGGATTCTTAACCACTGCACCACCAGGAAAGCCCAAGGACAGTGTCTTTGTAGGGACAGGCTACTGTGGCATGTTTAAGCATAAGGAAATATTAGACTCAAAAGCACCTCCCCATGGGTCTTTTGTTGCTTGAGTAAACTTCCGGCCTGGCAGTGCAAACAACTGGCAGAACCTCTCCTGCAAGGGCGATGGACCACTTGTTCTTGAAGTCACTCTCCCAAGTACCAGTGGGAATAGGGGAAGGGGTACAGGAGGGAGTCCACACAAAGATCCAGGTCCATATGTCCCTTTTTTAGGTAGGCCTCCTGATTTCCTCTTTTTTTTTTTTCAGATTAAAACATTTTTCTAATAAATACATGCACATAGTGAACAGTTCAGACCACTCAGAAGAATAAAGTGAAAAGTTAGCCTTCTTTCTACCCCAGTTCTCAGGTTCTTGGGTACAACTATTATCTTCCCCTGCACCCCAAGGTGTTACATAACATCAGATCTCCTAGTCCAAGCATTTTGCTTCCTGTAAATTATTTCCATCACCCGATATGTATGGAGCCCATTCTATATGGCAGGCACTGAGGATACCACGATAAGCATAGAGTCCCAGGCTCTGGCCTCAGGAAGCCTACAGCTTAGTGAGGAAGAGCACTGATTAAGGAACCGTGGGAACTCCCTGGCAGTCCAGTGGTTAGGACAAGCTTCCACTGCAGGAGAACCGGGTTTGATCCCTGGTTGGCGAACTAAGATCCTGCAAGCCATGTGGCGTGGCCAAAAACTAAAGTAAAATAAAATAAAATAAACCAGTAACCGTACATGCATAACTGTGAAAAGTGCCATAAAGGAGAAGTACAGGCATAGAACATGCCTGGCCAGGAAATGATATTTAAGCTGGTGTCTGAAGAATTTTAGGAGTTAAAAACAAGAGGGAAAATGTCTTTCTGCCAGAGGGAACAGCATGTGCAAAGGCCCTGCAAAGGGAAGGCATTTGCAGGAGGGACTGGGAGAAGGCAGTGTGGCCGTACAGAGTGAGAGGGAGGTGTGAGGTGACGTTCAAGGGCAGGCAGGGCCGGCTCACACAGCCATCTGGCAACTCTGGCAACCAGCCCAAAGCTTTTTAGAGTTGTGACTGTAACAAGGCCGTGTGCCAAGCACTTTGGATAAATCAAAGACCTTTCAGAAATTACTGGAAAAAATATGGACAAATGCAGCAAACAGCAGGAATTCGAGCCTGGGGGGTCGAACAGTCCTTGTATGGGTTTGGAGGCAGGACAGAAGCCTTCACCAGGCTGGGATTGGAGGAGACACCCAAAAGAATTGAAAGTAGGATCTTGAGGAGATATTTGTACACCCATGTTCACAGCAGCAGTATTCACAATAGCCAAAAGGTGGAAGCAACCCAAATGTCCATCGATGGATGGATGGCTAAACAAAATGTGGTCCATATAGACAATGGAATATTATTTAGCCTTAAGAAGGTGACCAATCTGACACATGCTACAATATGGATAAAGCTGGAGGACACTATGCTAAATGAAATAAGCCAGTCACAAAAAGACAAATACTGTATGATTCTACTTATGAGATACCTAGAGTAGTCAAATTCAGAAAGATAGAAAGTACTACAGTGGTTCCAACAGGCTGGGGACTTGTCATTTTATCATCTATATAGTGTCCTGTGTCCACACTGCAGACAAGATACAGAATAGCTCCATCACCACAAGGATCCCTTGTGTTGCCCTTTTGTAACCACACCCACCCCCCGCTTCATCCCCAACCCATGCAACTCATCCATCCTCCATTTCTAAAATTTTGTTATTTCAAAAATGTTATGTATGCGACTTCCCTGGCATTCCAGTGGTTAAGACTCCACACTTCCAATGCAGGAGACACGGGTTCGATCCCTAAGAACTAAGAATCCATATGCCGTGTGGAGCAGCCAAAAAACAGACAAAAAAGTTATGTAAATAGAATCATACTGTATGCAGTCCTTTGGAATTGACTTTTTCCCCCTAAATTCCATGAAGACTCATCCAGGTTGTTGTATGGGTGAGTAGTTTATTCCTTTATGTTATTAAGTGGTAAGTATTCCATGATATGTACTTACTTCAGTTTGTTTGACCAGTCACCACTGAAATATATCTGGGTTGATTCCAGTGTTTGACTACTGCAAATAATGTTGCTATGAGCATTTGTATACTGGCTTTTTGCGTAAACGTAAGTTTTTATTTCTCTGGGGAAAATGCCTAGGCGTGCTGTTGCTGGGCTGTATGCTAGTTGCATAATTAGTTTTTAAAGAAACTGCTAAACAGTTTTCCACAGCTGTACACTGACACTCTCACCAGTAATATGTGACTGATTCATATTCTCTGCATCCTCACCAGCATCTGGTGTTGTCACTAGTTTTTTTTGTTTTATTTTGTTTTTTGATAAATTTATTTATTATTTTTTAATTTATTTTGGCTGCGTTGGGTCTTCGTTGCTGCACGTGGGCTTTCTCTAGTTGCAACGTGTGGGGGCCACTTCGTTGTGGTGAGCGGGCCTCTCACTGCGGTGGCTTCTCTTATTGTAGAGCACGGGCTCCAGTCATGCGGGCTTCAGTAGCTGTGGCATGTGGGCTCAGTAGTTGTGGTGTGGCTTGTGGGCTCCAGAGTGCAGGCTCAGTAGTCGTGGCACATAAGCTTAGTTGCTCCGTGGCATGTGGGATCTTCCGGGACCAGGGCTTCAACCCATGTTCCCTGCACTGGCAGGCGGATTCCCAACCACTGCTACACCAGGGAAGCCTGTCACTAGTTTTTATTTTAGCCATTCTGATAGATGTGTAGTGATACCTTGTGTAGTTTTAATTTGTATTTCCTAATAGCTAATGATGTTGAACATGAAAATGTGCTTATTTGTCATCTATTCTTTTTGATAAGCTTTTTCTTCATGTTTTTTTACCCATATTCTCATTAGATTGCTTTTTTGTTTTATTACTGAGTTTGAGGGTTCTTGATATCTTCTAGATACTAGTCCTTTGTCAAATATGTGGTTTGCAAATATTTTCTTCCATTGGGTAGCTTATCTGTTCATTGTCTTCATGTGGGCTTTCACAGATCGAAAATTTTATATTTTGACAAGGTCCAATTAATCAGTTTTTCCTTTTATGAATCATACTTTTTGTGTTAAGTCTAATAACTCTTTACCTAGTTCTAGATACTGATTTTTCACTCTTTTTTTTTCTAAAAGTTTTGTAGTTTTACAGTCTATGATCTATTTTCATTTAACTTTTGTATAAAGTGCGAGGTTTATACTGAGGTTCATTTTTTTTTTTTTTTTTTTTTTTTTTTGCCTATGGACATCTAATTGGATTTGCTTGATTTTTTTTAAAGACAAACTTATCCAGCATCATGATCAGACTATTAGATTTAGCCATCAACAGCACAGATGCAAAAACAAACAAACAAAACAAACAAACCCAAACCTACATTAAAACCCTTTGTTAAAACTCCTAGAAGAGATCATAGGCAAAACATTCTCTGACATAAATTTTACCAATGTTGGGACTTCGCTATTAGTCGAGTGAGTAAGAATCTGCCTTCCAATGAAGGGGATGCGAGTTCAATCTCTGGTCGGGGAACAAAGATTCCCACATACTGCAGGGCAACTAACCCCACCCGGAGCAACCACTGAGCCGGCGTGCTCTGAGCCCGGGGGGCCACAACTAGAGAGAAGACTGCTCGCTGCAAAGAGGATCCTGCGTGTTGTAACTAAGACACCACGCAGCTAAATAAATAAATAAGTAAGTAAGTAAGTAAGTAAATATTGTTTTTTAAAAGTCTATAAATAACAACTGCTGGAGAGGGTTTGGAGAAAATGGAACCCTCCTACACTGCTGGTGGGAATGGAAGTTGGTGCAGCCATTATGGAAAAGAGTATGGAGTTTCCTCAGAAAACTAAAAATAATTGGGATCCAGCAATCCCATTCCTGGGCATATATCCAGACAAAACTCTAATTCAAAAAGATACATGCACCCCTATGTTCATAGCAGCACTATTCACAATAGCCAAGACATGGAAACAACATAAATGTCATTGACAGAAGAATGGATAAAGAAGATGTGGTATATATATACAATGGAATACATAAAAAAGAACAAAATAATGCTATTTGCAGCAACATGGATGCAAATAGAGAGTATCATACTAAGTGAAGTAAGTCAGAAAGAGAAAGACAAATACCATATGATATCACTGACATGTGGAATCTAAACTATGACACAAATGAATCTATTTATGAAACATAAACAGTCTCACAGACATAGAGAACAGACTTATGGTTGCCAAGGGGGAGGGGACTGGAGGAGGGACGGAGTGGGAGTTTGGGGTTAATAGATGCAAACTATTACATACAGAATGGATGGACAACAAGGTCCTACTATATAGCACAGGGAACAATATTCAATATCCTGTGATAAACCATAATGGAAAAGAATATAAAAAAAGAATGTATATAAACGTATACCAAAATCACTGCTGTAGAGCAGAAATTAACACAAAATTGTAAATCAACTATACTTCAATTTAAGAAAAAACAGGGCTTCCCTGATGGTGCAGAGGTTAAGAATCCACCTGCCAATGCAGGGGATATGGGTTCCGGCCCTGGTCCAGGAAGATCCCACATGCCAAAATAAATTAATTAATTAAAATAATGTATTTTAATTATTAGCCAAAAATATAAATAAATAAATAAATAAAAATAACCTCTTGGGTGATGTTCTTCAGTGTCTTCTTTAATGCTGCCAACAAAACCTTTTTCACTGTTAAGCAGGCATCTGGTCATTGAGAATGTTCTCTGGACACAGCCCTCTTTGGTTCCATGACCATGCCATGTGCCTCCATCCACGGCCGTGTCTTCCTCCTCCACAGTGGTGTAGCGGACAAACCTAAAGCCCTGGAGCACTTGGTGTTTGGACCTCTCCCACCTGCAGTCCGCAAGCGAGGGTTCCCCACAGCTCAAGATGGCTCCTTAGCATCCGTTGTTTCAAAGCAAAAGCCTCTAATGAAGAGCGTAACAGCTGTTGGCCCTCTTTGGGAGCCTCTGACTAAATAGGATGGCAGTAGTGATGCTTACTCAGCAGTGACCACCAGGAGAAAGTGAGTTTGCTTCTTTTTTTTTTTGTAAATTTATGTATTTATTTTTGGCTGCCTTGGGTCTTTGTTACTGCGCGCGGGCTTTCTCTAGTTGCAACGAGCGGGGGCTACTCTTCACTGTGGTGCGCGGGCTTCTTGTTGCAGAGCACGGGCTCTAGGCGTGTGGGCTCAGTAGTTGTGGTTCGTGGGCTCTAAAGTGCAGGCTCAGTAGCTGTGGCGCGTGGGCTTAATTGCTCCGCGGCATGTGGGATCTTCCCGGACCAGGGCTTGAACCCTGCAACCCTGCATTGGCAGGAGTATTCTTAACCACTGCGCCACCAGGAAAGTCCCTTCTTGATTTTTAATCATCACCTCTCTCCTTGTTACTCATTCCCAACACACAGAGATAGCCCCACCCCTGACTCCTTTAGGACATGTGGGGTTAGGTTTTGTTTTGGTCTAAAATAAATTGACATTACCTCTTTTACAGGTATTCACAGGATCTCCCTAGGGTACTAGAAACCTTTCTAGGTGTCCCCCAAACAAGTTTGGGCACATTGCACCAGAAGCTGTTGGGGGTTTGATGTGTTGTTGCTTTTCTGATTTATTCATTGATTTCACATGACAATCATGCTAGTAGTTACCATGTGTGGTGTCCAGCCATATGCCAATTGCTTTGTACTATTTATCTCTTTTTATCTTCACAATATGCCTGCAAGGTACGTATTTTCATGCCTATTTTATGGATAGGAAATTGAGGATGGGAGAAGTTGAGTAACTTACTGATAGGAGAACTGGAATTTAAACCCAATCTTTCTGATTTTAAAACCTGTGTTGAAAGTGAAAACATAACCTGCAGAACGGGAGAAAATTTTTGCAAATCATATGTCTGATAAGGGAGCTTTATCTAGAACATATAAAGAATTCTTATACCTCAATAATAAAAAGACAACCCAATTTAAAAATGGGCAAAGACACTGAGTAGACATTACTCCAAAGATATATAAATGAGCGCAGAAAGCACATGAAAAGCTGCGTAATGTCATTAGCCATCAGGTAAGGTAAATTAAAATTAAGAGATACCAATCACACCCACTAGGATGGCTATAATTTAAAAAAGATGAAGAACAGCAGGCTTTGGTCAGGATGTGGAGAGATTGGGACCCTCATACACTCTTGATGGGAACATAAAAACACGTGCAGCTGCTTTGAAGAGATGCATCTGGATGTTCCTCAAAAGGTTAAAACAGAGTTACCACGTGACCCAGCAATTACAATCCTAGATAAATAGCCAAGTGAAATGGAAGCATATGCTCACACAAATACTTGTATGTGAAAGTTCATAGCAGCATTATTAATAATAGCCAAAAAGCAAAAACAACTCAAATGCCCATCAACTGATGAATGAATAAAGTGTGGAATATCCATACAACAGAAAACGATTTGGCAATAGAAAGAAATGAAGTACTGGGGCTTCCCTGGTGGCGCAGTGGTTGAGAGTCCGCCTGCCGATGCAGGGCACACGGGTTCACGCCCCAGTCCGGGAAGATCCCACATGCCACGGAGCGGCTGGACCCAGTGAGCCATGGCCGCTGAGCCTGCGCGTCCGGAGCCTGTGCTCCGCAACGGGAGAGGCCACAGCAGTGAGAGGCCCGCCTACCGCAAAAAAAAAAAAAAAAAAAGAAATGAAGTACTGATACATGCTATAACCTGGATGAACCTTGAGAACATTATGCTAACTGTAAGAAGCCAGACCCAAAAGGACCACATATCATTTGACTTCATTTATATGAAATATCCAGAATAGGCAAATCCATGGAGACAGAAAGTAGATTAGTGGTTGCCTAGGGCTGAGGGGAGTCAAAGGGAAATGGGTAGTGACTACTAAAAGAGGCTTCTTTCTGAGATGATGAAAATATTCTAAAATTGATTTTGGTGATGGTTGCACAGCTCTGTGAATATACTAAAAAGCACTAAACCATACACTTTAAATGAATGAGCCATATTTGATTTATATCTCAATAAAGCTGTTAAAAAAATAAGGCCTGGGTTATCACATGGCTTGTCAGGGACTCAGTTTCTCATTCAGTCAGTCATTCAACAAACATTTGTTAAATACCTACCTTGTGTCAGGCACCATTCTGGGCCCTGAGCATACAGTGGTGTACAAACCAGACAAGGGCCCTGCGTTTACGAGGTTTATATTCTAATGCAGGGAGACAGAATATAGACCAAGAAATTTTAGAGAGATCAGGACTTCACTGGTGGTCCAGTGGTTAAGACTCTGCACTCCCAACGTTGGGGGCACGGCTATGATCCCTGATCCGGGAACTAAGATCGCGCATGGCGAATGGTGCGGCCAAAAAAAAAAAAAAAAAGTAAAAAAAAAAGAAATTTTAGAGAGATCATTTCAGATATCGATGCATGCTATACAGAAATGAAATGGGGGGGTGATCATTTTGTAATGAATAGAAATACTGAATCACTAGGTTGTGTACCTGGAACTAACAAGGTATTGTAGGTCAATTATATTTCAATAAATTAATTAATTAACTAGCCAGTTAACTGATTAATTCGAAAGAAACTAAATGGGGGTTTTAAGATAGGAAGCGACTGGTTGAAAGGGAAGTGAGCTACTTTAAATAGGGTTGCTAAGAAAGGCTTCTTTGAGGAGGTGGCCTTTAACTGAATTATTCCTCCCTCCCTCCCTTCCTCCCTTCCTCCCTTCCTTCCTTCCTTCCGCAAACATCCCCTGAGCTCCTGCAGGCCCTGTGATAGGAAGTCATTCCATGGCCAAATCTCAGCTTCCACCGATGCCTTTTCTGATTGACTAATCTGTTTCCTTGTTCAACTTGGTGCCCATCTGATTTGTGAAATGTTTACATAGCACCTTTCCCTTTCTCTGTCTGGTGGGAGAGAGGGAGATAGCAAAAATTGCCTCCCCTTGGGGCAGTGAAATAGAAATCATTCAGCAATTGCAGAGAAAACCAGAAAATAAAGCAAACATTTTCTCAAAATCAGTGCCATGGACTAAACACATTGGTTTTGTTGAAGTCCCTGGCAATTTCCCCAGCTCTTACATAAACCTGGTTGACAAATGAGAGAGTCCTAGAGGATGAAACTGCCAGTTGGTCAGGCTGTGGCCTCTGTTCAACAGTCCAAGCCCTGCAGTCCAGACTCTGGCGCAGAACAGTTCTTTGAGTTTCTATGTGAGTTCATGGCTTTCCGTGTCAGGACCCTAATCCCAGTCCAGTGATACAGGCAGCGCTGGGTGGCTCTGAGACCCCTGACCCCCGAGGGCTCACCACCCAGTTGAATGCCACCGGAAGTGGTATTTCTGACCGCAAGTACAGCGAGCTACCCCTTTACTGGGATCTGCGGCAGAGGGCACAAAAAGCAGACTGACCCATGGAGACAATGGGAAGAATTGGTGGCCCAAATTCTGGTCCTGGTTCTGCACCGACTAAACCTGTACCTTACTTAAATCTTATCACTTTTTTGGGCCCTTGTTTCTCCTTTTGTAAACTGAGAGGGTTGGACCAGTTCTGGGATGAATAAGACCAGATCTGGATTATGCTACACATACCCCTGCCATGCAGACGTCACTAATGGATCACACCACCCTTGAGATTCAGCTACAGAATCCTTCTCAATATAGCGTTCTAATCAGCTACCATACCACCAATGGGTCAGAGTTAGCCCATAGCTTAGCACATAGCTTAGCACCTACTAGCCATGTGCCTGAACTGGGTTGTTTCTAATATCCTGATGAATCTGAGCCCCTAAGTTTGCAATCACGGCAGCGGTTGGGCCTGGGAGTGGTAGAAAGGAACATGGGCATTAGAATCAGAAAGTCCTGGGTTTGAATCTCAATGGTGCCGTTTACTAGTTTTGCAATCTTGGGTGAGTTAGTTCTCTTTGAGCCTCAGTTTAGTCTTCTCTGTAAAACAGGATCAGTGTCCCTAACACACACAGGGTTGTACAAATTAAATTAGATAATGCTTGTAATATACCTTTTGCTTGCACCCGGGAACACAGACCCATCCAGCAAACGTGTACACCAAGAGACTTGTCTTCTACCCTGTTCTGCTCCCCTCTCCATCCCACACAGCAGAGAAGCCCGGACAAGGGGCTCCTGACCTGTGCTGCCTGAAGTGCCCTCCTCCCAGGGCTGTCTCTTCTGTCAATGTCAGATAGATCTCTGCCCTTCTAACACTCCCTGGGGCCTGCCAGCACGCCAGGGAGCTCAAAGCAGCCTCACAGTCTTCTGGCCAAGGCAGAAGCTGGAAAGAACCGTCAGAGATTAGTGAACTATGGGCTTTCCCTCTGGTTTTCACACTTGGCTTCTGCTTAACAATAGCAGCACCAGATGCTGGATGCAGGTGGGAATACAGTTTCCTAGAAGCAGGGCTGTAGCTGGGCTACTGTTTTTGTCATGTAGTATAGGTACCCGGGGCCATTGTGGGAAAACTTGGTTTATAATTTCTGTAGGCCCTAGATGGCAAGTTCATGGCCCAAGTACCACCAATCTCTTGCCCTTAGCCCACCCCCCATCACTGTGCTAAGAGCTGGGTTCTCTGGGAAGTAGACTGTGAGACAGAAATTTACACGTGAAAAATTTACTGAAGATGCTTTCAGAATCAACAGCTGTGGGGAGGGGAGGAAGCAGGATGGAGCACTGGAGAAGTTGAATTATGATGTACATGCAACAAAGGCCCCAGTGCATTCTACCGGGAGCTCAGGAGCTGGAGTGACCTGGGCAGCGTTGCCTCCTATTGTTGACCCACATTGATCAGTGGGGCGGTGCTCTTCAGCCAAGGGCAAGGCCTGGAGAGGGGTCCCAACAACACTCCCCCCTGACGGGTGACTAAATGACTCAGTCCTGGAGTCACAAACCTGTCTCAGGATCCATCACATGTGCTCATGCAGACATCACATTTCATTTCACTTATTTATTTATTTGGCTGAGTCGGGTCTTAGTTGCAGCACGTGGGATCTTCGTTGAGGCATGTGTGATCTTTCATTGTGGCGTGCAGCCGTCTCTCTAGCTGTGGCGCAGGCTCCAGCGTGCTCGGGCTCAGTAGTTGCTGCGCATGGGCTTAGTTGCCCTGTGGCATGTGGGATCCCAGTTCCCCGACCAGGGATGGAACCTGCGTCCCCTGCACTAGAAGGCAGATTCTTAACCACTGGACCACCAGGGAAATCTCAGACATTGCATTTCTTCTCCAAGTCAATATGGGGCTTCAGAATTCTCCTCCAGACTGTGCTCCGGGTAGCCGTCAGCAATCCATGAGGGCTGGCATGCTAGAGGAAACATATGTGTTACCCCTACCCGAATTTTTTTTTTTTTTTTTTGCCACGTCGTGAGGCATGCAGGATCTTAGTTCCCCGACCAGGGATGGAAACCACGCACCCTGCAGTGGAAGCGCCAAGTCTTAACCACTGGACCGCCAGGCAAGTCCCCTAATCTTAACCCTTGTGCCAATTTTATTATTAGTCCAGCCATAGCAATCAACAAGGGTAGAGGGGAAATTTTTCCCCTCCCTGACACCCCCTAATTACTTGGTGAGAAACGGACTGGAGGGCATGGAAGCTGGGACACCTCTGGGGAGGCTGTTGATGGTGGTGGCCATGGAGACACAGAAAAGAAGGTGGACCGTGGAGCTTGGTGATGGGCTGTGGTAGAACAGGAGAAGACCTAGCACTTGTTACAACTGTGATTCAATAACTTCTTGTGTAACTGAAACTGAGCAGGACCCTGCACGGCCCTCCTGGGTACAAAAGGCCCTCTGTGCCCTGTTCTTGTTTGTAGAAAAAGGCTTTAGTCTCCTAGATCTTCCCTGAGTTCCAAAGAGCAGATTCAAGCTTTTACTAATTAGGGAAGCGAGGAAATGCAGAAACAAAGGAAAAGCAGTCAAGAAACAATAGTTCAGCATAAGAGTCCTAGTTCACCCTCAAGGGATATACACAACCATCTGACACATATCTTTGAGTTGTTCTGATGGAACTTAAGATCCCCCACTCAAGTGGAGGAAGGTGACTTCATGCTGAGCATAAGCACACAGACCCCAGCCTGGATGGAACCAGGAGGTAGGTGATTAAGACTTCCAAAACACCACCCTGTTACCTAACCACCAACCAATCAGGAGAAAATCATGCCCTCTGCCACCCTCACCCCAAATGTTACCTTTAAACACTCTTCTCTGAAAGCCATCGAAGAATTTAGGCCTTTTGAGCACAAGCCACTGTACCCCTTGCTCGGCACGCTGCACATATGTGCTGTGCTTTCCTTTACCACAACCTGGTGTCAGTGTATTGGCTTTGCTGCATAGCAGGCGAGTGGACCCAAATTCAGTTCAGTAACATAATTAACTGCTTAATGTCTTTCTTCTCCCCCCTAGACTGAAGCTCCAAGAAGGCAGGGATGGCATAACTTTTAATTCACTTCCCAGACTTGGGCAAATTAATTCTTTTGAGCTTTGGTTTTCTCATCTGTAAAATGCAGGTGATACTGATAACCCTCCTTCTTACCTAAGTATTAGGATTAAATGAACAATCCAGCAATTCCACTTCTGGGTTGTAAAGAAGAAATGTTGCCTGCCATTCCAGTTTTACAAGAGTCAAGCCATTGGCCACTGTAGGCACCCACCTGAGGAGAATTCAGGATGGAGAAAAAAACAGGAAACATTCTGTGCTTTGTATATACTGGCTCCTAGATAGTTAAGGTGCATATCTAAGGAAAAAGTTCAAATTACCCCATACATAGAAAAGCACTAATATCATTAACTTGAGATGTCTGTTCTTTGTTCTTTGTGATTAGCAGTAATTTTTTCACGCTTGACTACATATTTTCCTGGCAAAAGTTCACAGATATTCTGGCTCCTCCCTTATCTTTTCAGAGCAGTTCCTCATAGCTATCCAAGAGGCTGTATCCCAGGCTAGAGTCCTCAGTAAGGTCCCCAAATAAAACTTAACCCACAGGCTTCCCTGGTGGTGCAGTGGTTAAGAATCCGCCTGCCAATGCAGGGGACATGGGTTCAAGCCCTGGTCCGGGAAGATCCCACAGGCTGCGGAGCAACTAAGCCCGTGCACCACAACTACTGAGCCTGTGCTCTGGAGTCCGTGAGCCACAACTACTGAGCCCATGGGCCACAGCTACTGAAGCTCACGCACCTAGAGCCTGTGCCCTGCAACAAGAAAAGCCGCTGAAATGAGAAGCCTGCGCCCCGAAACGAAGAGTAGCCCCTGCCCACTGCAACTAGAGAAAGCCCACACGCAGCAACGAAGACCCAATGCCACCAAAAATTAATTAATTAATTATTTAAAAAACTTAAAAAAAACTTAACTCACAACTTTGACATTACGCATTTTTCTTTCAGTCGATAGGGTATATACCCCAAAAAACTGACAGCAGGAACCTAAACAGGTATTTGTATACCCATGTTCATAGTAGCACTATTCACAATAGCAAAAAGGTAGAAGCAACCCAAATGTCCATCAATAGATGAATGGATAAACAAAATGTGGTCCATACATACCAAAGAATATTATTCATACATGACTAAATGAAATGTTCATACATGCTAAAACATGAACCTTGAAGATGTCATGCTACGTGAAATAAGCCAGACATAAAAGGACAAATATTTTGTGATTCTACTTTTATGAGATGCTTAGAATAGGCAAATTCATAGAGACAGAAAGTAGAACAGTGGTTACCATGCACAACAATGTGAGAGTACTTAATGCCACTGAATTGCATGCTTAAAAATGGTTAAGATGGTCAATTTTATGCTACATATATTTTACCACCACCACGACAAAAAGATTAAATGAGATCATTTTATAAGGCCTCTTAGCATAGGGACAAATATTCATTATTATCACTTTTTTCCTAGAAGTGTTCTAATAAAGAGAGGAACCAAGAGCTAGGGGCGCAGAAGCAAGCAAGCTGGCTAACTGTGTGTGGTCTGCCTCAGGGACCGTTCACAGCTGAGATGATACTGGACTGAGACTTTGCTACAGAGTTGGAGGGGGAGGCTCTGAGAGGCCAAAGCTGCAGCTCCTCTGAGCCTGAAACCACCACGACTATCAAGCTCTAGAAGGGGGTTCTGCACGGAGCTGGGGGGTGGGGGGGAGGGGTGCGGTGGTCTGCCTGGGTGAGCCCTTCCCATAAGGGCCTGAGGGCCCATACTTTGTCTTCACCAGGCAGGAATATCTGGGCCTGGGGACATCTGCATTTGGTATCTTGATTGCTGACCTGTCCCAGCAGCTGCTAAACCATGATATGCTTTCTCTGAAACCCAATGGGCAGACAGAAAACAAGTTAGCCTGGCCTTCCCGGCTTTTGTGTCATAATTAGTATTCTATTCCTTGTGTAGAGAGAAAGTAGCCAGAGCACCTGCTCTGAGAGGCGTCAGTTGGCGCCAGATCTCCCCGGGGCATTCTTTATACATATACCATTTTAGGGGAAAGACTTTTAGGAACCTTAGTCTAACCCACTCATTTCACAGTGAAGCCAGCACAACGCCAAGGAAGTCGACAGACTTGGAGAGCAAGGGCTATGGTTCAAATCCCAGCTGGCCACTTCCAAACTGTGCAACTTCGAGCAAGTTCTTTAACTTCTGGAAGCCTCATTCCTCCTCAGTAAAATAAAGATAGTAATACCTGTCTCTTGGAGATCTTCTGAGGGATGAAGGTCAAGGAGAAGTTTCAACTCGTGGCAGCTGGCTGGAGGGAAGTTTGGCTGCACCTCCTCCGAGAATGCTCTCTGTACCAGCCACATCTTTTCACACTCCATCACTTGCCTGGTGTTATTGTCTCCCTGACATCTATCCTCACCTGAAATTGTTTATGTGTATACTCATTGGTTTTCTTTCTTTTTTTTTTTTTTTCTTGCGGTACGCGGGCCTCTCACTGCTGAGGCCTCTCCTGCTGCGGAGCACAGGCTCCGGACGTGCAGGCTCAGCGGCCATGGCTCACGGGCCCAACTGCTCCGCGGCATGTGGGATCTTCCCGGACGGGGGCACGAACCCGCATCGGCAGGTGGACTCCCAACCACTGCGCCACCAGGGAAGCCCCAACTCATTGGTTTTATTCTTCCCCCTTCCTCCACCAGAAAGTAACTCTGACCCACTCTGGCTCAGCAGCTAGGGCTGGATCTAGCACATTAATGGCATTTAGTAAACGTTTGTGGAATAAATGGCCCTCGAGAGTTACTCTGGGGTTAGATCAAGCCTCGTTTCTTCAAACTGCCATACAACACATGGGCATGGGCACTTTAGGTAAATTATTTCAGTAACTGTTGAGAAGTCATCAGCCTAAGAGAGATACATTTAGCTGTGTGGACCAGAAGTAGTTCATATCTCCAAGGCCTAGACAAGGAGAGTAAATAAAATGAAGGCCTCTGGTACCAGTCCCTCCTTTGCTGGAACCCAGTGTTCAGGTAACGTGGGAGAAACACTGGGATTCTGAGGGTACAGGTGGGAAGAAGATGGATGTGAGGAGGGTAAGGCTGAGTGGGGGGAATAAGATAACCCAGAGTGGGGATTGGCTTTTCTAGGATTCTGACTCTTGGCTGTGCAGTACGTTGCAGAGTTGGGTTCTTAGAAAGCACTGTATTGAACCAGGGCATCATAGTAGTGAAATACATAGGCTGTGGGTCCAAACCTAGGTTCATCCCTTACCTCCTGTGTGATCTTGTCACCACAGAACCAGTCCCACAGTGGCTTATTCTGGTTCTAACAAGACCCTGAGCTGTTTTTCAGAGACGACAGAACAAAACCGCAAGTCATGCAGCCAAAGCATCTGCAGAGGAAAAAATTTTGACCTCAAACAAATTCGCTCCCTTCCCCCATCCCCCCACCCCCTCAAGAAACCAAAGGACCTGGGACATGACCAGAACTTGAATGACGGAACCCAGAAGGGAAGGATCCATTGTCCAGGAAGATCTGGTGGTGAAGCCCCTTTCCCACACCTTTTACCCTAAATGGCCAAGTTCCAGAGCCCTCCAATCAGAACCTGCCTGGCCAGACCTTCAACATACCAACCCTCCTCCCCTAATTCATAAAAGTTTGACAGGGGCCTCCCTGGTGGCGCAGTGGTTGAGAGTCTGCCTGCTGATGCAGGGGACACGGGTTCGTGCCCCGGTCCGGGAAGATCCCACATGCCGCGGAGCGGCTGGGCCCGTGAGCCATGGCCGCTGAGCCTGCGTGTCCGGAGCCTGTGCTTTGCAACGGGAGAGGCCACAACAGTGAGAGGCCCGCGTACCGCAAGAAAAAAAAAAAAAAAAAAGTTTGACAGAACCCCAGATGGGGAGACAGATTTGAGCTGTGCCTCTTGTTCCCTTGCCGGCCAACCTCGCAATAAATTCTTTCTTTTCTCAAATGCCGGTGCCATAGTATTGGCTTCTATGCATGTAGGGCAGTGAGCCCTTTGCTCAGTAACAATCTGGAGTCAGGTTTGTTTCCTCTCTGGGTTTCAGCTTCCTCATCTGTGAAATGGGATGATAACAATACAAGGCACTTTGAAAATACAAGGTACTTTACAAGTACCTTGGTACAGGTACAATACAAGGTACTTTATTCCCTGGTTAAATGAGATCAGTCACCCAACAGTTAGCATAGTGTGCTACTGAAATACATTTCTAGTCCCAAGATGGAGTCACTCCCACCTGGGGTGCCAAGTCAGCAAACCAAAACTTAGATAACGTTCATGTCCCAGCAAATGCTCCACCTGACCAGGAACACAGTATACCCAGGCAGCCAATCCCCAAAAGCCGAGCTAACTCTGGGCTCTATACTTATTTCCTTGTCCCTTATTCATCTACTAATTTGCTCTTCCTTGTCCCTTATTCTTTATCCTATAAAAGCTTCCTGCCTTCTGTCCCAGTTTGCAATTCTTTGGAAACTTGGGAACCGAGACTGCCTGCTTCATGAAGTGTTAAATAAAGTGTTTGCATCACCTGAATTGTCCTCTTTTTTTTTAAAATATTTATTTATTGATTTGGCTGCACCGAGTCTTTGGTGCAGCATGTGGGATCTTCATGGCCACGTGCGGGATCTTTAGTTGTGGAATTCAAACTCTTCATCGCAGCATGCGGGGTCTAGTTCCTTGACCAGGGATTGAACCCGGGCCCCCTTGCATTGGGAGCACAGAGTCTTAGCCACTGAACCACCAGGGAAGTCCCTGAATTGTCTTCTTTACTCATTTGTAACAGCACTCAGCACAGAGAAGCAGCAGAATCATTCTTAGCTATATTTTCATTCAGATGAAATGCTGAGATCTAGCGTAGAGACATGACTCCAGTAGGTGGCAGAGCTTAGAACTCACTGCTCCCAGTTCATGCTCTGTCCTCTATCTGTTGTGGCTGCCATCTCTTGTCCCCAGGGCCTTGGGTCTAAGAGGGGAACCTGAATATGTAAAAAATAAATCTCAGGGGCTTCCCTGGTGGCGCACTGGTTGAGAGTCCACCTGCCGATGCAGGGGACGCAGGTTCGTGCCCTGGTCCGGGAAGATCCCACATGCCGCGGAGTGGCTGGGCCCGTGAGCCATGGCCGCTGAGCCTGCGCGTCCGGAGCCTGTGCTCCACAACGGGAGAGGCCACAGCAGTGAGAGGCCCACGTAATGCAAATAAATAAATAAATAAATAATAATAATAATAAATAAACAAACAAACCAATCAATCAATCTCAGGAAACTACAAGGATGACAAATGAGGCTTAGTATGTGTAGTCAAGTAGACCCATGCCTTGTGATATTAGGATCTTCAGAAAGAATCTCCTATCCAGAATGATGGTAACTAATACAGTCTATTGAGTGCTTTCTCATATGTACAAGACATAGTTTGAGTGCCTAAAACGACTGTTATTTATTCTCCAGAGCAATCCTAGGAAGTAGGAGCTGTCATGACTCCCATTTTATAGATGTGAAAATTAAGACCATAAGAAGTTTAACTGGTTCAAGGTCATATTAAGAAAGTTCTAGGGAATTCCCTGGTGGTCCCGTAGTTAGGATTCCACGCTTTCACTGCCGAGGGCCCTGGTTCAATCCCTGGTGAGGGAACTAAGATCCCACAAGCCACACGGTGTGACAAAAAAAAAAAAAAGATAAATAAAAATTTTTTAAAATTAAAAATAAGGAAGCTCTAAGTGGAACTATGTGGCATTGCCTCCTTGCCCCACCACAGATTGACATTCCAGTATTAAAGAGTCCTGCCTAAGGATCACAGCATCTTTTTTTTTCTTATTTTTTGGCCATGCCATGCAACATGTGGGATTTTAGTTCCCCGCCAGGGATCGAACCCGGGCCCTCGGCATTGAAAGTATGGAGTCTTAACCACTGTACCGCCAGGGATCATAGCATCTTATATGCTATACTTGGTATAGTATATAAGACTATACTAAGCCCTGGCAGTTATGGACATATTCAAAATGTATGAATCTGTTCACAGTAGAATCTCAGAGGTGACAGGAGTATTAGCAATAATAACAGCTAATACTGTGTCAGCTATTGTTGTAAGTTCATGTAAACTTTAAAAGCAAGACTACAAAGTAGGAACCATTATTATTCTTGTCTAACAGAGGCATAGAGAGGTTAAGAAAGTGGCCACTGGAATGGCGAGGCTGATGGCCAATGAGTGGAGCTGGGAGCTGAACCCAAGCAAGCCACAGGCAATCTTGTGTCTGCACTTTGCCCTGTTCTGCCTCTTGGTAAATGACCTGCCCAGTTGCTTGATAACCTGTTGGTAGGCTGTTTGTAGGCTCAGGTGACCCTTTGTGAATCTTAAAAACAAAGCCATAAATACTCTCTTCAGACACATAACTCTCTGTGATTTTAGGGGCTTCCCAAAGCCTCTGTCTGATATGTATCAGAAAACCTCCAAAAAGTAACCTCATTTCAATCCAGACCCTCTAATCTCCCCCTAACATGCTCCATCATTGTCCTTTAGCCTGGCTCTACCATCTCCAAGAGTGGGAACGTCCTACCTCCCAGGCAGCTCATTCTTCAATCAGCAAGATTCAATAGATACTTCTCCTCTCTGGTGAGATGATGTTGCCTCCCAGAGCCTGCTGCACAGAGCCTGGAGTCTTGGAGAGCAAGTCAGCTTCCAGCTCCCAGACAGCTCTTCAAAGGACAGCCCTGGGTCCATCCCATCCCACCCCTGCTTCCTGGAAAGCTTCTGATAGGCAGGGAGCCCTGGCCTCTCATCTAGTTGTTTGTCTCCCTCTTGAAGCAAGAGAAGTAGAGATGAGGGTGATGCTGCTCCACAAAGGATGTCCTTGTCCCTGCTGAGAGCAGGTATGGATGGAAGGAGCCTAAAGAGCCCTCCTGATCCAAGAAGTGCAGGTGCGGATACCCTTCTGCTGGCTTGCTATGCACGCTTGGTCAGAGGCTGGACTGCATGTTTCTGGGCCCAGGTTAGTCTTTCTGCAAAACTAGGGGGCGTTGATTAGATTGAGGCTGCAAACCCAAAAGCTCATTGAGGCCAAGCTAATGATAGAAATATCTAGGAATATTTATTTCCTCTACAAAGAAGAAGACCACTCTCTTTTTCTATTTCTGATGGAGCCCTGGAGGCAAACTATCCAAAGTAATAAAGACAAAACTGTCAGCGGTGAAGAAAATGGCAATGAGCACTTGGTCTCAGTGGAGGGGACCAAAGGGGACTGTCGCCCACTTCCCGTCTGCAGGGGCAGCTGTGGGATGCCGATTCTTTGTCTATAGGAGCGTCTGACACTCAGCATCACCAATGTGGACACAGAGACCTGGTGATAGCAGACCTTACCCACTTCCTTTTTTTTAAAATAAATTTTATTATTATTTTGTTGGCTGCGTTGAGTCTTCATTGTTGTGCGTGTGGGCTTTCTCTAGTTGCGGCGAGCAGGGGCTACTCTTTGTTGTGGTGCGCGCACTTCTCATTGTGGTGGCTTCTCTTGTTGCCGAGCACAGGCTCTAGGTGCGCACGCTTCAGTAGTTGTGGCTCGTGGGCTCAGTAGTTGTGGCTCATGGGCTTAGTTGCTCCATGGCATGTGGGATCTTCCTGGACCAGGGCTCGAACCCGTGTCCCCTGTATTGGCAGGCGGATTCTTAACCACTGCACGACAAGTGAAGTCTCTTACCCACTTTCTAAAGAAGCCAGACACATGAATTTTTATGCGAAACTCCCAATTCTTAGAATGTTGGCTCAAATTTTTCTTAAACAGTGGGAGGGCCAAATACATGTTCTGAACTGTGATCCACCCATTTGCAATCTCTGGAGCCGGTGTTTTTAAAGCTCCCTTTCTGCTGGAACATTCTGTGGAGGGAGAAGTGAAGAGAGCAGGAGGACAGGAAAGAAGGAGAGATGGCAGGAGCCACAGGGGAATCTCTCTGAGACCTGGTTTGGCCTCTGCTGAGCCTGTGAACCTCTGCTAGTTCAGCAGAGGGGAGGGGGAGGGGGAGGGGGAGGAGGAGAGGAAGGCCTGGCCCTTCTAGTCCGGGAGGCTGTGTTTAGTAAACCATCCTCTCCATTGCTTTCAGTTCTCACTTGGGAGAAACATAATGGCCCCAGGCCTCAGGAGTGTCTGAGCAGGTCTGAACAGGAGGCCCAGGTCTGTGGCTGGAGAGGCGGTGCCCTGGCTCCCAGGGCTGATGGAGAGGGGGAGGGGAGGGGGCACTCAGCATCCTAGGCCAGAGGCGGGCCCTGGGCCTCAGCCTCAGGCTGGACTGCTGCCTGCTCCCTGGCTTGCTTCTAGCTCCCAAGGAGCCCAGGATATCTTTCCAACTGGGCCTCTGTGTCAAGCAGGGAGTTTATAGCCCATGGTTAGCATGGCTGACCGCCAGCCTGGCAGATGGCCAGAGCCCAGAGCACACTGGGAAGGAGCGTAAACAAGGCCCCTGGTGGGCAGCTGTGACCCAGAATCTTCCAGCAGAACAGAAGTAAGCAGGGAGGAGGAAGACCAGGGGGACCCTTCCCCTGACCTCTCAGGCTCCCTAGGCTCAGGCATCAGCCAGGGACAGGATGGTGCTCCCTGAGGCACCAGGCAAGCAGCTGTCACAAAAGGGCTGCAGGAGTTCACTTTTTTTTTTTCTTTTTTTTTGTGGGCCTCTCACTGTCGTGGCCTCTCCCGTTGCGGGGCACAGGCTCCAGACGCGCAGGCTCAGCGGCCATGGCTCATGGGCCCAGCCGCTCCGCGGCACGTGGGATCTTCCCGGACCGGGGCACGAACCCGTGTCCCCTGCATCGGCAGGCGGACTCTCAACCACTGCGCCACCAGGGAAGCCCAGGAGTTCACTTTTAAGGGGCCTTTCAACCTTCTGAGACTGTGAGTCCATGACTACGATCCAGCTTTTCTCACACTGTAGGTGTCTCTCTGTAGAGAGGACGTCTGTGGTTTCCCCTCGCCTGGAACCCACTTCCCTCCTTTTGTTAGCGGCACCCCAGTTATCCTTCCAGAAACAATCCCTCCTCCACTCTCAGTCCATGCGGATCAGGTGAGGCTAACCTGGCCTTTCTACCTGCCTGGCTCCAGGGTGGAGGAGGGATTGTTTATATGTGCCAGGCCTGGCCTGGCTGATCAGCCGATTTCTACCTCTGCTGGGTCCAGTGAGACCACCCGAAGGAATTTTGCTGGAACTCTTGGGAAAAGAGACATTGTCAGCAGTCAGCTTCCTGCACATCTGGAGGTGCTGGAGACCATCTGGCCATGACACCGGAGGAGCTTCCTTGAGGATGACGCCATCACAGAAGGAGACCCCATGGAAAGAGAGGGAGAGAAAGAGACGGAGAGAGAGGGGACCAGATTGATGGATGCATTGATGTGTATAAGAGAGAGAGAGAGACCTGAAACTTGATGAAATGGTTTAAGCCCCTGGATCCAGCTTTAACTGATGAAGTATTGGATCCCTGGACTTTTCAGTGAAACAGTAAAGAATATGCCACTGTGGCATAAAAATTACTTGGAGCAGAAGGCATTTGAGTTCCCGATATTTTTTACCTGCTTAAAAGCATAGCTTCTCAAAAGAACTCAATTGTCCTAAATCCCTCCCTGGGGAGCAACAAGGGAAGATTGACTAGAGACGAGAATTACCCACCTAAATAGACACTGTCATAAAGTGATCGTATCTCCCATCTCGTCTCCTAAGGGCCCATTTCTCTTTCCTCATAGTAATTTGTTTTCCTGTAACTTCCCTTCTCCCTCCTCCCTAGGGACTTCCCTGGTGGTCCAGTGGGGAAGACTCCGCACTCCCAATGCAGGGGCTCTGGGTTTGATCCCTGGTTGGGGAACTAGATCCCACATGTATGTCCCAACTAAGAGTCCACATGCTGCAACTAAGAGTCCGCATGCCACAACTAAGAGTCCGCATGCTGCAACTAAGACCCAGCACAGCCAAAATAAATAAATTAAAAAAATTAATTAAAAAAAAAAAAGATGGTATATAAACCCCAAATTCTTTTTTTTTTTTTTTTTTTTTTTGGCTGCACCGGGTCTTTGTTGCTGCACACGGGCTTCCTCTAGTTGTGGCGACCGGGGGCTACTCTTCGTTGCGGTGCGTGGGCTTCTCATTGTGGTGGCTTCTCTTGTTGCGGAGCACAGGCTCTAGGTGCGTGGGCTTCAGTGTATGCGGCGTGCGGGCTCAGTAGTTGTGGTGCACGGGCTTAGCTGCTCCGTGGCATGTGGGATCTTCCCAGACCAGGGCTCAAACCGTGTCGCTGCACTGGCAGGCGGATTCTTAACCACTGTGCCACCAGGCAAGTCCCTAAACCCCAAATTCTAACCACCTCCTTGAGTCGCATTTTTCTGTAAACTTCTGTATATTATGTGATTAAACCTATCTTTTTTTCTTACTAATCTGTCTGTTGTTGGTTTAATCCACAGGCCCCCATTTACATAACCTAAGAGGGCAGAAGAAAAGTCTTTCCTCTCTTACATCAGTTATATAAGCAAAAAAAAAAAAAAAAATCTACCTCTGACATCAGCTTCCAGGACTCCAACATTCCACACGAGATTATATAATTATATTATGTAATTATACAGTAAATCTGTGATTTACTCTATAATTTGCTTAAGGAGTAAATTCTACTTTACCTACTTTTTTTTTAGGACATAGAGAAGCCAGCAATAACCCGGGCCTCTGAAATCCTGCCCTGGTTGACTGAAACTAGGGGAATTTGCCCAAGAAGCCTCAAGGATCCTGGCTGCATTACTGCCCTGCCTGCACGCGCAGCATACACCCTAGACAGCCCTGGTCAGTGCCGAGACCTGCAAAAGAGAATGTCACAGGTCCCAGTGGTGCCCTTTATTCATTCATTTGCTAATTGAACACATATTTATGGAGCACCAACTGTGTTCAGAAATGATGTTCTTATCCTCAGAGATCTTAGAATTTGGTGAGGAACACAGACCAGTAAGAAGAATTTCATCAGAATGTGATGACTGCTATGCTAGACATAAACAGAGAAGGGACCTCTAGACTGGGGAGCGTGGCAGGCATGTCATAGAAACTTCCTGAAGGAAGTGACCCTTGAGATGAGTTCCACAGGATGAGAAGGAGTCAGCTGGATAGGGGGTAGAGGAAATGCTTTCCAGGCAGGCAGAAGGAACAGCATGAGGTACAAACTCCAGGGGATGGGAGAGGCTGTGGCCTGTCCGTGGGAGTGACTGGGGTAGAGACGGAGTGGGGGGAAGTGCAGGGGATTCCCATCAGGGAGCAGGGCCTGTCTGACAAGCTGGCTTTGATGAGGGCTGCTTCCTGCGCAGACGAGCGCACAGATGGCTCAGCCCCGAACCTGAGGCCAGGGCAAAGCCTGACTCGTGCCACAGGGGAAGAAACAAACTGGAGGGCCCCAGCCCGGGCCCCAGGTCAAGGGTGTGCAACAGAGCCCTGGCCACAGAGAAAGCCTGGACCTCTCTACTGGAAATGATTGAAGGCAGGGCCCAGAGCCTCATCTTCCATCTCCTCTCCCACTCCGGATTCCTCCCTTTCCCACACATGTCCTTGAGCTCTGCGGGGTCTGTAAGGATGGGAGAGATCATGGGTAAGAGTAGGGACTTTGGAAGTCAGGCAGTCCTGGGCCCCAGTCCTAGCTGTGTCATGAAGCGTGGCCTTCTTCCTCAACCTCTGTGTGTCTGTCTCCTTGTCTGCACAATAAAGCTAGTAATAGTACAGATTCAATAAACTAATGCCTATCTGGTGACACAGTCGTGCATTCGTTCATTTACTCTTTCTTTTTATGTTGTCTCTTAGCATCCCTTTCTTTGGGGATCCACACCACTCTCTGTGTTTTGTTAAGACTTTCAGGGGACTTCCCTGGTTATCCAGTGGCTAAGACTCCACACTTCCAATGCAGGGGGGGCGGGTTCGATCCCTGGTCGGGCAACTAGATCTCACGTGCCACAGCTAAGAGTTCGCATGCTGCAACTTAAGATTCCACATGCCGCAACGATAAATAAGTAAATAAATAAACATTTAAAAAAAAAAAGACTGTTGGTTACAGAGCCTTGGCCTCTTCTGGGCCACAGGGATGGGGCACAGACTATGTCCAGCTAGTCATGCTATCCCCTTCTTGGCAAAAGTGATTGGTCCCTAGGGTGGACCTGAGATTCAAGCAGGCCAAGCAGAGACTGGATTTCTCTTCCCTGCTGTTACTGAGCTGGAAGAATATGTGTTTGGAGAGAGAGCGCATCTACCTGTGGGTGACGTCGCTTCTTACAAGGAAATAGAGCCAAGATAACGATGATAATGATGATGATGATGATGATGATGATGGTGATGACATCACCATGCTTTGCTTGAAGCCAAATCTGTTCCTGAACTTCCCAGTTTGAAGAACATATTCATTCACATTTTCCTTAAGCCAATCTAGTTTGGTTTCCTTTATATGCAGCTCCAAGACTCTTAAGCCATTTGGCATGTGAAACCCTGACCACAATATCTGTCCCCATAGGAAGAGCTCAGTGAACTGTCACTACAATGAAGAGGGTGAAAATATCTTAAGCTCCTTCACTATCACCCCTTTCCCTCCCAGAACACAGTCTCGGCCCTTACCTTCTAGCCTGGGGAAGAGGCTACTAGCTGTGTTGGCTTCCGATTTGCAAGAATGGCCTGGAGGTGAGGGATAGGGTGACAGGCAGGCCAAACACCCAGTGCCCACCAGTTAGCATGGGAGCTGCAGCAGCCCCACCGAGGTCCCCAGCTGCCCACTGAATGTGATTTGGATTGACTGCCTGGTAGAGTGGCCAACAGCTGGAGTCCCACTGGCCTGGTCTGTATCCCATCACTACAGAAGTGTGTCTCAGTCACTTTATCTTTCTGGGCTTCTGTTTTCTTTTCTATAAAACTGGCACAATAAAAGCCCCTGTCGCTCAGAGAAGTTGTGAGGACGAAATGAAAAAGAACTAATAATAAGCCTAGTCTTGACAGTATGCTCGATATATTCCAGGCATTGTTCTAACCACTTTACAAACTATTAGTCCAATTGACCTCCACAGTAAGCCAAGGGGATAGGTACTATTATTATTCCCACTTTACAGATGAAGAAACTGAGGCTCGGAGAGGTTAATAACATGCCCAGAGCCTCAAAACTAGGAAGGGGTAGGGCTGGGATTTGAATCCAGGCATTCTGACCTGAGTTCACATCAGTAGAGGTCCAGGCAGGATCAAAACCAACGCCAGAGGGTTGAAGCGAAGGAATTTAATAGGGGCAACTAGTTAGAGAGGGGCTAAAAGAGATGAAAACCAAGGAAAGATGGGGCAACCTACAGGTTAACAACTGTAGGAAATAACTATTTCCCCAGGGCTGACGGGACAAAGGGAAGAGTCAGTGTCACTGCAGTCCAAGGAGAGCCTTGGCTGCCTGGTAGGAGCTAGGACATTGGAGGAAGGGGCCATCCTCTGGAGTCACTGCCAGAGGCTGCAGGAGTGGCGGCGTCAGGGGTAGGGGATGGGGTGGATACATCTCAACTTCTCCCCACCCCCTGCTCTCTAAGCTGCTGGCACCTCCCATTGGCCAAACTGAAAAGGAAGCCAGTGGGCAGGGGAGCCTGGGAAAGATAGTTCAGCCCCCTAGATGTAAGCCCAGTGGAGGAAGGGCAAGGTATGGGTCTGAGAGCAAACAGTAAATGACCTGCATACCCACCATGCCATACAGCCTTTTCATCAGACTGCAGGGCACATAAGGGCAAATGCACCCATAAATGGGAATTGTGAGGACAAGAATTTAGGTCTCTGACTCCTGGCTCAATGTTGTGTCTGGTACAGGAGCAGAACCCAACAGTTACCGGCATCCGGTGACACTGAAAAGCAGAGGAAGGGGCAACTGGGGTTCCTGATGGTGCCTCCTGTTCTTGGCCTTTGCACATCTGGAAGCTTCTACAGACGGCTCTACGCAGCAGAGTGCAGATCCGCAACAAGAAGCAAGCACTGTTTTTCTCTTTCAAGGGTATGAGAGCAACCTGAATATCCCCAGCAACTGCTTGGGGATCTGAGAGAAACAGATGCAGCTGCTGCTGAAAAACAGGAGGCAAATACATGGGGTGAGGGGCTTCTCAGCTCCCCATGCCCTCCTTTTGCAAAGGCCGTCATCTCTGTCTCTGCGGAGTTCCCTCACTCCCCTCACCCCTGCAGGCCCCATATAACCTCGGGGAGTAGCTGGGAAGCAGCTGCCACCTGCTGCCCTGGAAGCTGGCAGGATCCCACAGGTGACAGCATGAGCAAGCGGAGAAGGTCCAAGCCAGAGCACAAGAGGTGTGGAATTGAGCAGGTCCTGCCAGGATGGAGTGGAGATGGCCATGGGAACCCTTCCCTTTGACCAGAATTCTGCCTCTAGGGATTTATCACAGAGATAATCTTACACAAGCGCATAAAGACTTCTGGACAGGGCTATTCACTGCAGTGTGGGGTATGATTCACAGAAGACAAGGGAAAAAAAGCCAATCGGAGGTGATTTGATTAAGCAAATAATGGTGTACTTCAACAATGGAACGCTCTGTGCACTTACAAGGAATGAAACATCTACATATGCTGAAACAGGCTGATCTTCCAGACAGGCTGTTAAGTGAAAAAGGCAAGGGCCAGAACAGTGTGTCTAATATGCTGGGGCGGAGCCAGGGGTCGGGGAAGAAATGTTCTTATGTGTATTTATGCAAGCACCTCTTGCTATCCAAATCTATTTGGTTTCTGAATTCAGATAGCAGGGGTTCAAAGCAAGGGATGCTACATTATTGGAATCTTTGACTCCTGTCTTTCATTTCCGACAGCAAATAGCAAGAGTTCATTAGTAAACAGTTCATCCAAGAGGCTATCTGAATCTATTTTGTTCCTGAGTTGGAATAGCGTTTGGATAACCAGAGTAAACGGTAGGGATATCTGTATATGTAAAGCTCTCACCCTGTGTACGTGTGTATTTTCTCTCTGGGAAGATACACAGGGAATTGGTTAGCAGTGGTTGCTGCTAGGGAGGGTAATTCAGCCCTGGGGGAACGGGGTAGAAGTGAGACTTATTTTTCAGTTTACACATATGTTGTGGTGGTTTTAACACATGGCCCTGCAATTCTTTAAGACGTGGGATCTATGTCCTGTCCTGTTCCGTCTGAGGGGCTTTGCATCTGCTTAGACCGATGAAGAATGGTGGAAGTGATACTACATGACTTTGAAGGTTAGGTCATAAAAGGTCATGCAGCCAGATCTGGGACACTTTCTCTCAGACCCCAGCCACCATGCTGGGAGAAGTCTAAGGCACGTGGAGAGGCCCAGTGCAGGCACTGTGGTCCCCAGTGCCACCTGGGCTCCAGCTCCAGCTAACATCATATGCAGCTATGTGAGTGAGCCATCTTGAAGTTCAGCCCCCATCAAGCATTCAAATGACTGCACCCTCAGCTGCCATGTGACCACATCAATGCCAGAGACCCCAGGTGAGAGCCACCCATATGAACCAAGTCAGCAACAGAACTGCAAGAGACAATAATACATTGTTGTTTCAAGCCACTGAGTTTTGGCGTAGTTCTTTGTATGTGAATATTAACTGGACCATATATATCATCACACATATTACCTATTCAAAATTAAGAATATCAGGCTTCCCTGGTGGCACAGTGGCTAAGAATCCGCCTGCCAATGCAGGGGACACAGGTTCGAGCCCTGGTCCTGGAAGATCCCACATGCCGCAGAGCAACTAAGCCCGTGCGCCACAACTACTGAGCCTGTGCTCTAGAGCCCGCCAGCCACAACTACTGAAGCCTGCATGCCTAGAGCTCGTGCTCCACAACAAGAGAAGCCACTGCAATGAGAAGCCTGTGCACCGCAACGAAGAGTAGCCCCTGCTTGCTGCAACTAGAGAAAGCTCGTGCGCAGCAACAGAGACCCAACGCAGCCAAAAATAATAAATAAATAAAATAAATAATTTTTTTAAAAAATTAAGAATATCTTCCTTGTAAACATACAGGGATGGTGCTAAATGTTAAATGTACAGTATCTCATTCATTCCTCACAAGTTCACTGTAGTTATCTCCATTTCACAGATGAGAAAACTGAAGCTCTAAGGGGTTCTCTGGTTACCTGCCCAAGATCACACCTCACAAAAAGCAGCCCTAGGATAAGAACCCAGGAGGCCTCTCAGTCCCAGGGCAACTGTCCCTCCCGGGACCCTGCTCTCACTCCTTCCCACTGCGGGCCTCACCTTCTCCAGTGACGGGTTGGGAAGAGGTGAGGGGTGGAAACTCATAGCCCACAGGGGCCTGGTCAGTAACACAGAGGGGTGAAGTGGGCGTGGTGGGCTCAGCCCTGGGAAAACCAGCTCAGAGTTGCCAGATCGTTGGATTTTTTGAATAGAATCCAGAAATCAGATTTTTATGTGCACTTTATTTCTGTTTTAATGTTGGCAACTAGTTATGTGTGTGTGTATTGTTATTTTTGTTTTTTTCATTGTGTAGACTGACAGGCAAAACAAAAACAAAAGCCTGCGGATTTGCCTCTTTGGACTAGAAGATCTCCAAGGAGTCTTTGGCGCAGACGTTCTGACTTTCGGCAGAGCCTCTCCGGGGAGACAGCGCAATTCCAATCCCAGGAGGCTCAGATCTGAGAAAGGAGAGGGGTGGTGAAGACGGAGACGCCCCAGCCTCTCCAGCAGTGGGGAGGGAGGCAGGGGGTTCCGGGAAGCCAGGCCACAGGGACCCACAGCAGTGCTGGAGGGCAGCTGAGCCTGTGGCCAAGCAGCCGCCATAAGCTGCCCGCCTTCCCAGAGCTGTCGTTCTGCTCCCCGGGGCCGCGGAAGGCAGCCAGGGCACCGGGGGAGACTGAATTTAAATCGCAACGGGAAAGCACCTCCGCCCGCCCACACCAGCCATTTTCTCCACCTCTTCTGCTCACCCCACTGCTTTTCCAACAGGAACGCTGCCCCCACCTCTTCCGCATCGACCCTTCTTAGCAGAGGGGGGTATCGATCCCGACCTCAGCTGTCTCCTTGGGCCTCTCCCTCCCCACTCCCCACTCCCCAGTGTCTTCGATTCCCTCCTGAGCTTGCAGCCCATTCCATTTTCAGCTGACTTGTCTTCCTCTGAGATCCAGCCTGGCAGAGCGCCGTGGAGTGATTGATGAGCTAGGGAGCTCTGGCTGGCAGGCGGGTGGGCAGCCAGCCAGAGACGCGGCTCTCACAAGACAGCCCGGCCGCCCAGGGAGAGCCCCCAGCTACTGGGGTGCTTCCTGAGGTCCCCCCGCCGCCACCCAGGTTGACATGGCAGCCGCTCTGGCCAAAGCAGATAAGCACAAGGGCCACTGCGTACAGTACCTGGCACACAGCAGTCCCTGAGACAACGAGGGCACTCTATTCTCCACTCCAAAAACAGACCCAAGAAGACGAAGACAGTGAGGTCCTTAAAGCTGGGAATGTTCTCATTCAGCCATGCCTCTCAGTCCAGGTATTTATAATTTGTACACTCACTCATTCATTCGTTCATTCATGCAGCATGAGCCTTTGCTATGAGGTTCAGCACTTCATTACAATTGCTAGTGTGGTCTTGGGGGACAGGGTGGTTTGAATCCAGGCTCCATTGCCTCCTAGCTCCGTAAACTTGGGCTCGTCACTTCACCTCTCTAAGCCGCAGCTTCTCTCTCAGGGTTGCCGCTGTGAGACTGTTAGATAATATGGAAAAAGTGCTTAGGACAGACCCTGGTATATAAAGGGGATCAAGAAATGTTTTCAGTTGGGGCTTCCCTGGTGGCGCAATGCTTAAGAATCTGCCTGCCAATGCAGGGGACATGGGTTCGAGCCCTGGTCGGGGAAGATCCCACATGCCACAGAGCAACTAACCCCGTGCACCACAACTACTGAGCCTGTGCTCTAGAGCTCGCCAGACACAGCTACTGAGCCCATGTGCCACAACGAGCCCGTGCTCCACAACAAGAGAAGCTACCACAATGAGAAACCTGCGCGCCGCAACCAAGAGTAGCCCCCGATCGCCACATCTAGAGAAAGCCCGCCTGCAGCAATGAAGACCCAATGCAGCCAAAAATAAATAAATTAATTAAAACAAAACAAAAGAAATGTTTTCAATAAACAGCAAATAAATGAGGGCCTACCACGTGCCAGGTTCTGGGGCTACAGCTCTGAGCGAGGCAGATAAGATCCCTGCTCTCATGCAGTTCACCTTGGAGAGAGTCTGGAAGACCAACAGAAAACAAATAACTGAACGGACAAACAGGAAATAGCAGGTAGAGCTAAAAGGGCATAGGATGGAGAATGGCAAGGAACAATGGTGATGGGGGGATGGCCTGAAGGCCCCTCCAAGGAGGTGACACTGGAGTTGAGTTGGGATGAGGAGGACAGGTGAAAATCTGGGGAGACAGCATTTTAGGCAGAGGGAACAGCACATGTAAAGCTCCTGAGGCAGGAGCAAAGCTTGGAATATGTAAGAATCAGAAAAAGAAGAGAGAGGGGCCCACGTGCCAAGAAGAGCAAAAAAGAGAATGTAGGAGATGAGCTTGGAGACCTAGAAAAGGCCAGAGCAGCAAGGACATGTAGGTCAGGATGATGGTTTTATTTTAAGCACAGTGAAGTGACTATGCTTGTTGTTTCTGTTCTGCTTTTCAGTCTTCACAATTTAAAAAAAGAAAATGCCACAACTAAGTAGCCCGCATGCCGCAGCGAAGATCCCGCGTGCTGCATCTAAGACCTGGCACAGCCAAAGTAAATAAACAAACAAATAAATATTTAAAAATAATAATAAAATAAAAATTAAACAAACAAACAAAAAGGATTCGTTGCCAACATTTTAAGCAGGGGAGTGGTGTGATGAGGGGATAGAAGAGGGAGCAGCCGAGAGGTTCTCATGGTGACTTGGACCAGGGAGGTGGCCATGGCAGGTGCAGGATGGTCTGAGAGGTAGCAGGGACAGGTCTTTTCCTAGATTCCCAGGAGGAGAGAGATTGGACCAGGTGTCCATGATGATTCCTGCGGTTTTCATTTGAGCCGCTGGATGAACGGTGGTGCTGTTTACGGAGGTGGGGCAGCTCCATAAAGCGTATGTTGCTTTACGCCATCAGTCAAGAACAGGAGGCACAGCACTCAACCAGAGGTGGTCTCTGTCCTTAGGAACTCGTGGTCTGGACGGGGCATCAAAGAAATGAGCAAGCGATGACGATTTAGCATGACAGGTACTAGGACGGGGAAGGAGAGGAGGGGCACCCACCCAGACACGGGGGAGGAGCCCAGCTCCCCGAGGAAGGACCTCCGGGCCCATGTGCTCCAGCCCTTCCCTCCAGCCTCCCTCTGCTCTCCTCCCTCACTATACTCCAGCCGCACTAATCTTTCTACTCTTCTAAAAAAGCCACTTTGGGGACTGCCCTGGTGGCGCAGTGGTTAAGAATCCGCCTGCCAATGCAGGGGACACGGGTTCGAGCCCTGGTCTGGGAAGATCCCACATGCCACAGAGCAACGAAGCCCGTGTGCCACAACTACTGAGCCTGTGCTCTAGAGCTTGCAAGCCACAACTACTGAGCCCCCAGGCCTGGAGCCTGTGCTCTGCAACAGGAGAAGCCACCGCAATGAGAAGCCTACACACTGCAATGAAGAGTAGCCCCCACTCACTGCAACTAGAGAAAGCCCATGCGCAGCAACGAAGACCCAACACAGCCAAAAATAAAAATAAAAATATATAAATTAAAAAAAAATAAAGTCTTTTTCTTTCCTGCCTCTGAGCTGTGCACATGTGGTTGCGTCTTCTAGGAGTGCCCACTTCTATCTCGGCCTGTTTCTATTCCCCTCTATGTTCATCTCAACTTAATTTTTTTCCTGCTGAAATTGTTGAATTGACCATCTCCTCCTATAAGAATCTGTAAGGGGATAGGAAGAGATTTGTGCCTTCTTCACTCCTGGATCCCAAATCCTCAGCACAGCCCTGCACACGATAAGTACTCTATAAGTATGGGGGGACTTTCTTGGTGGTCCAATGGTTAAGACTCCACACTTCCAATGCAGGGGGCACGGGTTTGATCCCTGGTTGGGGAACTAAGATACTGCATGCTGCATGGCATGGCCAAAAAAAAAAGCACTCTATAGGTATGGGTTGAATGAATGAGTGAACAGATGAATGAAGGTAAGGCCTGAAAAATGAATTGAGTTAGACAGGCAAAGAGCAGGGGAGGTAAGACTAGTCCAGGCAGAGGGGATGGCTTGTGGAAAGGCCAGGAGGCAAGACAACACAGTATAATCAGAAAACCAAAAGGACTGACAGATCTGCAGCTACCTGTATTTTCTCCAGGCCCTCGGCCTGGCCAGCACACAGGGCGTCCTCAGTGAGCATGGAGGCCTCCCTGCTCTCTCCCGTGTGGTGAACAGAGAAACTGCAGCAGGATGGCCAGAGCCCAGGAGCTCCCAGGGTAGGGACTGTGTCTCATTCTGTGCCAGGCCCAGACCATCACATCGTAGGTTTTGGACGTTGACTGATGCTGAGAGGACATTCACACCTCAGCTGCAAAAGTGACGGGACTTGATAATTCCAGAATGTTAGCTCCAACAAAGTCTTTAGAGCCCAACCTTCCCCTTGTTACCAATGAGGAAACTGAGGCCCAGAAAAGGGAATGGATTTGTACAAGCTCACACAGCAAGTCAGTGAGATGGGAGCCCAGATGTCCTGACTGCTGGTGCAGAGCCTCTCCCACCCTGTGCCCACTTCTACCAGTCCCCCTCCTTCCCTCTCCATCCTTCTGCCTTTCAAGATGTTAGAAACCAGCAGATTGGAGCCAACAGAAAATCCCTGAGTGCCTTTTACCAGGGTGAAGGCATTGTGTTACAGGGAGGGCAGATGGGCGACCCATTAGCAAGTGAACACTGAGTTCCTGTGGGCTCCATTAGTGCTTCTAATTAACCCATTAGCACCCACTGGAAGCAGGAAGCACAGAGACCCCCAGAGGGGATGAGTAATGGAGTAAGAGAGCTTTGATAAGGCCAAGGGAGCAGAGTTGGAGAGACAGAGAAGGGGTCTTTCCTCTTTCCTTAGAAGGAGACTTTCCTTGGAGAGGGTGCCAGGTACTGTCAGGGATGAAGAAGACCAGGCAGGACTCAGAAGCATGGCATTTCAGAGCTGGAGGGAACCAGCTGAGCTGACCCTTTGTACAGATATGAAAACTGAGCAACAGAGAGGAAGAATTTGTCTCTGAGTCACTCATGGAGAGCCCAGGATTCCTGGCCATCACACTACATTACAGGACTCAAGTGTGTAACAGGAATTATGGCTAAAAATACAGCAAACCATTATTGCAGCACCAAGCTAACTGTTTTACATATTTATCTTATTCTCACAGCAATCCTGGGAGGCAGATACTATTACCTCAAAACTGAGGCTCAGAGTGGTTGAGTAACTGCCCCAAATCACACAGTTAGTATGTGGAAGAGCCAATATTCGGACCCAGGCAGACTGATCACCAAATTCTCATCTTCATTGTCATGCCATCTTGGGGAGCAGCAGAAAGAGACAGAACCACCATTTGATACATTTTCTGCACAGCCCTTCCACTCGGTCATGCTTTTTTTTTTTTTTTTTTTTTTTTTTTTTTTTTTTGCAGTACGCGGATCTCTCACTGTTGTGGCCTCTCCCGTTGCGGAGCACAGGCCCCAGACGCACAGGCTCAGCGGCCATGGCTCACGGGCCCAGCCGCTCCGTGACATGTGGGATCTTCCCGGACCGGGGCATGAACCCGTGTCCCCTGCATCGGCAGGCGGACTCTCAACCACTGCGCCACCAGGGAAGCCCCGGTTATGCTTTTTATTTTAAGCACTTAAAGATGATACTATTGTCCTATTTTACAAGTGGAAAACCCAAGGCACAGTGAGGCCAAGGAGCCCACCTAATGTCACACACACAGATACTGTCAGAATCAGGATGCAAACCCGTTGATCTCACTTCATTGCCAAGGCTCTGGGCCACCCCACTGCATAAGTGTGAGGACCTCTACTCTAGGACAACCGTGTAAATGTGCCTACCTCTCTGCTTGGCATCCAGACTGATCCTTCTACTTACTCGGGGAACCACTGAATGAAACCGCCTGCCCTGGCCAGGCACCATAGTAAGCACTTGTGTGAGTTATCTTAAACAGGTGGTCCTGGCACGGAATGCAGAACTAACAGGCTACCACCAACCAGAAGAATTTGGGAAAGGTCAAAAGGAGAGAGGAGACTCCAATCCTCATGCCTTACCAAGCTCCCAGAATCCTTCCTGCTGGAATCCATCTTGGCTGAGTGACATGCGCACCACCAGGAAGGACCCCGAGTCAGAGTGACTGGCCAGACACAAGCCGGAAACTAACCCCATCACCATAAAACCTGAGACTGCAAGCCACATGGCAGAGCAGTTCTCCTGCGTTCCCTTACCCTGTTGCTCTCCACCCGGGCCCCCTTCCCAATAAAGTGTCTTGCTTTGTCAGCACGTGTATCTCCTCGGACAATTCATTTCCAAGTGTTAGGCCCACTCTCAGGCCCTGGAAGGGGTCCCCTTTCCTGCAACATACTTGTTCATCTATTCATTCACTCAGACAACAAATGTAATATTGCGTGCCTGCTGTGTCTGCCAGGCCCTTGCTTACGAGACCAGTGGGATTCCAGCTCTTGTGCAGCTACCATTCTACTTGGGGGGGCAGGAAAGACAGATAGCAATTCCAGTAGGGTAGGGATGAGCATTGGGTGTCATGGCATCACCTAGTCCTAGGGGACAGAGAGGGCCGAGCTGAGTCTTGTAGGCCAATTAAGCATTGTCCAGGCAGAGAGAAGCTAGAAGCAGCCCAAACAGAGGCCCAGAGGTATAAGAGATCCCCAATTCCAGTAAAAGCTGGGTGGGAGCTTTTACCAGAGGAGCCAGGTGGAACTGGAGAATCAAGAAGTGTCTGGAGTGTGGACTTTACCCCCAAGACAATGGGGAACCACTGTAGGATATTACATGTATCATGAAGATTTGCATTTACAAAGCTTGACTCTGGAAGAAGGATGTGATGGGCTGTGGGTAGATGTCTAGAGGTGGGTTTGGTGGTGGAGTTTCCAAAGATAAGGAGGACGAGGGTGATTGATTTGATCCAGGAGTGAGAGGCAGGGAAGTGGCCTGTTACTGACTAGGATGACAGGAGAATCAGGGTGGGGGTTGGGAGGATGAGAGACAAGTGCCTTAGACCTGCTGAGTATGAGATGCCTAAGGGTGTCCAAGAGACTCTGTCTAGAGTGTGCCTGGACTTACTGGCCTGGATTTCAGGCCTACTGGTCTTAAGATTTTGCAGAGAACTGACTCCAGACCTTCTTACCCTGTGTCTCAACTTCCTCATCTGAGGACTTCCTTGGTGGTCCAGTGGGGAAGACTTGCGCTCCCAATGCAGGGAGCCTGGGTTCAATCCCTGGTCAGGGAACTAGATCCCACATGCATGCCGCAACTAAGAGTCCACAAGCTGCAACTAAGAAGTCTGCGTGCCACAACGAAAGATCCCACGTGCCGTAACTAAGACCGGGCACAGCCAAAATAAATAAATTAATTTTTAAAAATTAAAAAAAAATTTCCTCATCAGTACAATGGGTAATAACATGATCTCATAGAGTTGTGAAGATTAAAAGGATACAAAATATATAATTAGGGCTTGCCTGGTGGCGCAGTGGTTGGGAGTCCGCCTGCTGTTGCAGGGGACATGGGTTCGTGTCCTGGTCCAGGAAGATCCCACATGCCACAGAGCAGCTGGGCCCATGAGCCATGGCCGCTGAGCCTGCACGTCCGGAGCCTGTGCTCCGCAACAGGAGAGGCCACAACAGTGAGAGGCCTGCATACCGCAAAAAAAACAAAACAAAACAAAACAAAAAAACAATATATATATATATATATATATATATATATATATATATATATATATATATATATATATAAAATGTATAAAGCATTTGACACAGTCCCTGGTACATGGGGATGCTTCATAAAGGTTAGTTGAATAAATATGTGAATGGATGATTCTTTGGGCTGTGACTGCTAGAAGTTATTTGGGAAGAAAGAGTTGATTTAAAAATTCATAGACCTTATTCATACACCATGATCAGGTGGAATTTATCCCAGGGACGCAAGGATTTTTCAATATCTGCAAATCAATTAGTATGATACACCACATTAACAAATTGAAGAATAAAAAGCATATGATCATCTCAATAGACGCAGAAAAGGCTTTGACAAAATTCAATACCCATTTATGATAAAAACTCTCTAGAAAGTGGGCATAGAGGGAACCTACCTCAACATAATAAAGGCCATGTATGACAAATGCACAGCTAACATCATTCTCAATGGTGAAAAGCTAAAAGCATTTCCTTTAAGACCAGGAACAAGACAAGGATGTTCACTCTCACCACCTTTGTTCAACATAGTTTTGGAAGTCCTAGCCATGGCAATCAGAGAAGAAAAAGAAATAAAAGGAATCCAGACTGGTAAAGAAGAAGTAAAACTGTCACTGTTTGCAGATGACATGATACTATACATAGAAGATCCTAAAGATACTACCAGACAACTACTAGAGCTCCTCAGTGAATCTGGTAAAGTTGCAGGATACAAAGTTAATGCACAGAAATCTCTTGCATTACTATGCACTAACAGTGAAAGATCAGAAAGAGAAGTTAAGGAAACAATCCCATTCACCACTGCAACAAAAAGAATAAAATACCTAGGAATAAACCTACCTAAGGAGGCCAAAGACCTGTACTCAGAAAACTATAAGACACTGATGAAAGAAATCAAAGATGGCACAAACAGATGGAGAGATATACCATGTTCTTGAATTGGAACAATCAATACTGTGAAAATGACTATACTACCCAAGGCAATCTAAAGATTCAATGCAATCCCTATCAAATTAACAATGGCATTTTTCACAGAACTAAAACAAAAAAAATTTTCAATTTGTATGGAAACACAAAAGACCTCAAATAGCCAAAGCAATCCTGAGAAAGAAAAATGGTGCTGGAGGAGCAGGCTTCCTGACTTCAGACTATACTACAAAACTACAGTCATCAAAACAGTATGGTGTTGGCACAAAAACAGAAATATAGATCAATGGAACAGGATAGAAAGCCCAGAAATAAACCCACGCACCTATGGCCAATTAATCGATGACAAAGGAGGCAAGAATATATAATGGAGAAACGACCGTCTCTTCAATAAGTGGTGCTAGGAAAACTAGACAGCTGCATGTAAAAAAAATGAAGTTAGAACATTCTCTAACACCATACACAAAAATAAACTCAAAATGGATTAAGGATCTAAATGTAAGACCAGATACTATAAAACTCATAGAGGAAAACATAGGCAGAACACTCTTTGACATATCTTTATGGATCCACCTCCTATAGTAATGAAAATAACAAAAATAAACAAGTGGGACCTAATGAAACTTAAAAGCTTTTGCACAGCAAAGGAAACCATAAACAAAATGAAAAGACAACCACAGATTGGGAGAAAATTTTTGCAAATGATGTTACTGACAAGGGATTAGTCTCCAAAATTTACAAACAGCTCATGTGGCTTAATATCATTAAAACCAATCATCAAACAACCCAACCCAAAAATGGGCAGAAGACCTAAATAGACATTTCTCCAAAAAAGACATACACGTGGCCAAGAGGCACATGAAAAGATGTTCAACATCGCTAATTATTAGAGAAATGCAAATCAAAACTACAATGAGCTACCACCTCACTCCAGTCCAAATGGCTATCATCAAAAAATCCACAAACGGGGCTTCCCTGGTGGCACAGTGGTTAAGAATCCACCTGCCAATGCAGGGGACATGGGTTCGAGCCCTGGTCTGGGAAGATCCCACATGCCACGGAGCAACTAAGCCCGTATGCCACAACTACTGAGCCGGCACTCCAGAGCCTACGAGCCACAACTACTGAGCTCACGAGCCACAACTACTGAAGTCCACACACCTAGAGCCCACACTCCACAAGAGAATCCACCACAATGGGAAGCCCACACACCACAACGAAGAGTAGCCCCCGCTCGCCGCAACTAGAGAAAGCCCACGCACAGCAACAAAGACCCAACGCAGCCAAAAATTAATTAATTAATTAATTAATTAAGGAAAAAAAGGATGTGGTACATATATACAGTGGAATATTACTCAGCCATTAAAAAGAATGAAATAATGTCATTTGCAGCAACATTGACGGACACAGAGATTGTCATACTGAGTGAAATAAGTCAAACAGAGAAAGATAAATATTGTATGATATCGCTTATATGTGGAATCTAAAAAGAAATGATACAAATGAACTTATTAACAAAACAGAAACAGACTCACAGACTTCAAAAACAAACTTATGGTTACCAAAGGGAAAAGGTGGTGGAGGAAAGATAAATTAGGGGTTTGGGATTAACATATACACACTATTATATATAAAATAGATAATCAACAAGGACCTACTGTATAGCACAGGGAACTCTACTCAATATTCTGTAATAACCTGTGTGGGAAAAGGATCTGAAAAAGAATGGATATATATGTATGTGTGTGTGTGTGTGTGTGTGTTTGTGTATATGTATATATATGTGTGTACATATATATATATACATACATATATATAAAACTGAATCACTTTGCTGTACACCTGAAACTGACACAATATTATAAATCAACTATACTCAATATAAACTAGAAATTAAATTTTTAAGAAAGGAAAAAATTAAAATTAAAATTCATGGACATTTTTCCTCCTTCTTCAGTATTCAGGGCTGGGTTGGAGGGTAGGGGAGAGGTATAGTAATGCCAATATTAACCTGGAAATGACTGGGTATGGGAGGGGATGGTTCCATCTTCCATCCTCACCCCTACCCTGGAGAGACACACACACACCTCTAGGTACTGAATAATTATAAACCTATAAAACTGGGGGGAATGGTGGGAGGTGGGGGGTGGAGGACATTACAGCCCTTATAAAGGAGGCTCCAGAGAGATCCTTGTCCGCCATGGTGGCACCCTGATCTCTGACTTCCAGATTCCAGAACAGGGTGTAAGGCTTTGGGACATTGTTTTGGGAGGAAAGGAATGGCCAGGCCTTTTCTGTGCTCTCTCAATGGAGCTTGGGATCTTTCTGCAGGAAAGCACTTTTTAAGCTAGGGAGTAGAGAAAAGAGCTCAAGGTAGAGCTCAGAATTGAGCGCATTCATTCATTCACTCATTCATTCATTCAACTAATTAAGTGGTTCTCAACCAGGGGTGATTTTGCCCCTTGGTGAACATTTGTCAATACCTGGAGACATTTTTGGGTGTCCTAACTGGTGGGGAGGGGGAGGTGTGCTATTGGTATTGAGTGGGTAGAGACCAGGGATGCTGCTAAATATCCCCAAATGCACAAGATAATCCCCACAACAAAGAAGTTTCCAACCCCAAATGTCAATAGTGTGGCATTGGAGAAATTCTGATCTAGTTAGTACTTACTGAGAGCCTGTTGTATGCCTACTAGGAGATACTGGGAAAGGGAGACAGTCAACTTTACTACCAGGTAGGGGAGACACACACTAAATTTATCAGGTGATGATAAGTGTTATCAGGAAAACGTGAGAGATGCTGGGGGCTGCAGCACAGGGAAGGGACATTGACTTTTCTTTTTCTTTTCTTTTCTTTCTTTATTTTTTGGCTGCATTGATTCTTCATTGCTGCACGTGGGCTTTCTCTAGTTGAGGCGAGCAGGGGCTACTCTTCGTTGCGGTGCACAGGCTTCTCATTGCAGTGGCTTCTCTCGTTGTGGAGCATGGGCTCTAGGTCCATGGGCTTCAGCAGTTGCAGCATGTGGGCTCAGTAGTTGTGGCTCGCAGGCTCTAGAGCACAGGCTCAATAGTTGTGGCACATGGGCTTTGTTGCTCCGCAGCATGTGGGATCTTCCCAGACCAGGGCTCGAACCCATGTCCCCTGCATTGGCAGGCAGATTCTTAACCACTGCACCACCAGGGAAGTCCCACCTTGACTTTTCAACTGCAAAGAGCTGCAGGAATGGAACTGCTAGGGCAAAGGCCCTAAAGGCTGTGGAGAATCTGGTTTCATTTATTCTGAAACAACTACTGAAGTGCTTCCTGTGTGTTAGGCACTGTCCCAGGTGCAGAGTATAGATCACAGGGCAATACAGATACAAATTCCTTCCCTCTTCGACAGCGCAGCCTCCGGCCCCTAAGGAGACTAAAATAATGAGGAAAAGTGCCTCCTGTGGGCACTGAGAAGGTGACTGAAACAAATATGGGAGGTGAGGGAGTGAGCTTCCCAGGAAGCAAGGACCACCAGTGCAATGGTCCTGTGGTGGGAGCGCAAGCATGTGGAGGGAATGGGGAAGGCCAGTGTGGCTGACTGCAGTAGCAGGAGATGAGTCAAAAAAGGTCTAGGGTCTGAACGTTCGTGTTCTCCCCAAATGTATACGTTAAAATCACTCAAGGTGGGCTTCCCTGGTGGCACAGTGGTTGGGAGTCCACCTGCCGATGCAGGGGACATGGGTTTGTGCCCTGGTTCGGGAGGATCCCACATGCCGCGGAGCGGCTGGGTCCATGAGCCATGGCCGCTGAGCCTGTGCGTCTGGAGCCTGTGCTCCGCAACGGGAGAGGCCACAACAGTGAGAGGCCCACGTACCACAAAAAAAAAAAAAAAAAAAAAAAAATCACCCAAGGTGAAGGTAGTAGTGAAACAGGAGGGAAGGGGGCAGGGCACAACCTTTAGAAGAATGACACAGCCATAGGACATGACAACAACTGGTTAGATCAAACTAGGTCCAAGATGGCGGATGAGTCAACTTCCCGTAGACCTTGAGCCTCATTGCAGGCTCACTGTAACACATCCGTACTCTAAATGACACACCCACAGGCACCATGACAGTGCCAAGGCCGACCAAAGATGGTAAAAAATTGGGTGGTGGCCCCAATTCCTGGAAATCCCCATCCCTTCCCCAAAATATTGATAGTTGGAATAATCCTCCCACTCATTAGCCTATGAAATTACTCACCCCTACAAAAACTGACAACCCCATACCCTGAGGCCTCTTTGTCTTCTGAGATGGCCCACACTCTGTCTGTGGAGTGTGTTTCTCCCTAAATGAATCCACTTCTTATCTATCACTCTGTCCCTCACTGAATTCTTTCTGTGATGAGATATCAAGAACCTGAGCTTCATTAAGTCCTGAGGCCAGGTGTGTGACCTCAATTAATAGACTGTGGGATTAAAAGACTGTGGGTTCAAGTCCCAATCTGAGTTCCATGGTTTCATTAGGAGGTGGGAGCCTTTGAGAGGTGATTAGGTCAGAAGGGCTCTCATGGAATTAGTGCCCTTATAAGGGAGGCTCCAGAGAGTTCCTTGTCCCCCACAGTGGCACCCTGACCTCTGACTTTCAGCCTCCAGAACTATAAGAAATAAATTTCTGTTGTTTATAAGCCAGTAGTCAGTCTGTAGTATTTGGTTACAGCAGCCCTAACAGACTAAGACAAGAGGTCATGGGGCCCAGATCATTGGGCCTTATAGGTCACCACAGCGATGTAAGCAGATAGGGTAAGGGGAACCCAGAGAAAGAGAACCAGGTATGGCTTTCTGGACATAAATGAAGCCATCTGTGGCCTAAGCCATTTTGTAATCTATGCCTGGCCACAAAGCTTGCCCTTGAACAGGTCTCAGTAATCAGCGATCTTAAGGGAAGCGAGGGAATGCAGGAACAAAGGAAAAGCAAACAAGAAACAATAGTTCAGTGAAAAAACAGTGTCCTAGTTTCTGCTGAAGGGATATACATAACAATTTAATACAGTCTTTGAGTTCTGCAGGAACTAAGGCCCGCACCCAGGGGAAAGACAGGAATGATGATGTTGACCCACATGACTTCAATCAACTAAAACTTGGACTCTTATCAATCATGGCCCCAATTCTAGGCTGAATTCGCCTCTGCTCAGGCCCCTTCATGAATATGCATGTACCCTTAGCTTAAAACTTCCCCAAGTTTGCTCTTTGGGGGAGACACTATTTTAGGAAAGATCCCCAAGTGTTATTACTTTTGCTGCGAGTGATAAACCTTTCCTTTTCCTGATCTTTGGCTTGGTTGTATCTTCTTCTGACACCCACCAAAAGGCAAACCCAGTTTTCGGGTAACAACAGGATTACATGAGAAGATGTCTGACCAGTAAGAGCTGCCTGTGAGAAGCTTGTAGAAAAGAGTAACAAGAGGGGTGGTGGGCTGTCTAGACTGGCAGTAATAAGTCCACAGGAAGCAATGTGGAAGGAGAGGGGAGGAGAAATGGGTTGCAAAGCTCCACAAGGAGCGAGCAAGGGAGTGACCGTACCCCCTAGACCCTGATCTACGGGAGTACCTGGGAAAATTAACAGCTTCCCTTGAGGGACAGTAAGGGAACAGGGTCCTGGGGTGGTGGGCAGGGGAGGGCAGGTTTCAGGCCAGGAAGGGGAAGAGAACGTGCAGAGAAGAGGCTGAGAATCAGCAGTTTTCTGATGAGGACTGTGGGCTCCTGACATCACCATGGCAGGGTGGTCGCAGAAGGAGTCAGATTAGTTGTGTCCGGGCCTGTGGGAATCAGGAGCACAGATGCCGAGGGAAGCTCGGGCTCCTGGTGGGGAAGGATGTAACAGTTCCACAAACGGTTACTCTCACAGCTCCTATTCTGAGCCACACCTTTAATAAATGTTTGCTATTACTTCTATTATTTCGCCAGGAAGCCAGAGGAAGGAGCTTCTGAATTCCTCCGGGGCGGCCCTCCCAGTTCACCCCGGAGGAAAACAGGCTGGGGTGGGTCTCGGATTCCAGCCGCACGGCTGGAGCCACCGCGCACCCCACGACTGCCCTCCGGTGGCTCCTCCCGATTCCTTATCAGCCAGGAGATCCCCCAACCAGAGGCGGATCAGATGCTGCTTTCAGAGCCCTAGGCAGCTGGGTGTGTCTTCCCTGCTTTGCAAAATCGGGGAGAAAAAGAAAGAGAAATGCCTGGACGAACCTCCTGGCTCAGGCAGCCAGCTGGCTGAGCGTGGGACTCGCCTTAGAACCCGGCGGCAGCGCAGTCGGGGCAGAAGCCGCGTGCGGCACCAAGCGGAGAGCGGAGCGCGGGGGGCGGAGGCCGAGACGCAGGCACCTCCCGTTCCCCGCCAGCTAAGGGCCTCCGCCAGCTAAGGGCCTCCGCCAATCCCCGCTGCAGCCCCGGTCGCGGCCCAACTGAACCTTATAGGCCCCAGGGGCCGAGGCGCCCGCATCCCGGCCCACTGGCCCACTCCTCCCCGCGGGAGGCAGCCCCCAACCTGGCTGTTGGCCACATGCTGAGTGGCCTTGGGCAGGTTGCCTCCAGTCTCTGGGCCTAAGCTTTTCTCATGTTAAAAGAGGACGCTGGGACTTCCCTGGTGGCGCAGTGGTTAAGAATCCGCCTGCCAATGCAGGGGCACACGGGGTCGAGCCCTGGCCCCAAGTCCCACGTGCTGCGGAGCAACTAAGCCCGTGAGCCACAACTACTGAGCCCCTGTGCCACAACTACTGAAGCCCGCGCACCTAGAGCCGGTGCTCCGCAACAAGAGAAGCCACCGCAATGAGAAGCTCATGCACCGCAACGAAGAGTAGCCCTGCTCACTTGCAACTAGAGAAAGCCTGTGCGCAGCAACGAAAACCCTACTCTGCCAAAAATAAATAAATAAAATAAATTTATAAAAAATAAATAAAGAGGACGCTGGACTCAATTTCTCCAAGGTCCCTCCAGGTTGAGGCAGTCCCTGCAATGACCTACCTTCTCCGGATTTGAAACTCTTCCCTCCTCGAAGCCTTCAGGTGGACCCTGGGTTATCTCGGGATGGTATTTATCCTTTCTGCGTCCTTGGGGGCAGAACAGTTGCAGCGCAGCTGTGCTTCCCAGCAGAGGTCAGCATACTTTTTCTAAGAAGGGCCAGATGATAAATATTTTAGGCTTTCTAGACCAGGCATTCTCTGTCACAACTATTCTACTCTGCCCTTGTAGCAAAAGCAGCCATGGAGGATAGTAAACTAATGAGCGGGGCTGTGTTCCCATAAGACTTTGTTTATGGCAGCTGATTTGAATTTCTTATAATTCTCAGGTGTCAAGAAAATTTTCTTTTTATATATTTTTTTCTTTCACTTAAAAACACAGAAAGTGTTCCTAACCTAGCAGGCTGCACTAAATCAGTTTGTAACCCCAGGCTTTGTAATGTGGGCTTTGGGGCTGATTCCTTCACTTTTCTGGTGCTGTTTCTCATCTGCAAAACACTGACAAACTTCAGCATGGTTGTGGGGGGTGGGGGGAGATGATGTCAGACCACAGATGAAACTACTACATAATTGATGTCATTCTCCATGTTGTAGCTGGTACGTGTCTCCAGCAGAAGATGGGGGCTTAGAGGTCAGGATGGTGTCTTGTTGCATCCCACACTCCCCTCACTTCCTGAGTGCAATTATGTGACAGGCACTGTGTTAGCTGCTCAACATGCAAATCTCATTCAGTCAGCTCGGGCTCAGGAGATAGAAATTGTAGGCAGATAGGATAAGGGGTCCGGGATAAGGAGAAACAGGCATGGCTTTCTTGACATAAAAGAAGCCATTTTTGGCCTAAATCATTTTGTGATCTAAGCCTGGGGCACAAAGCTTGCCCTTGAACAGGTCTCAGTAATCAGTGACCTTAAGGGAGGTGACGGAATGCAGAACAAAGGAAAAGCAGTCACGAAACAATAGTTCAGTGATAAAACAGTCCCAGTTCCTCCTCAAGGGGTATAGTAACAATCTGATTACGTTTTTGTGTTCTGCAGGAACTAAGGCCCCCACCCAGGTGGAAGAGGGAATGATGATGTTGACCCTCCTGACTTCAATCAACTGAAGTTTGGACTGCCCAGGCCCCTTCATAAATATGCATGTACCTTTGGCTTAAAAATTCCCCAATTTTGCTGTTGGGGAGACACTGCTTTGGGAAAAATCCCCAGTGTTCTCCTTACTTGTTGTAAGTGATAAATCCTTCCTTCTTCCTTTCTTTGGCTTGGTTGTGTCTTTTGGCTCAACACCCACCGAGAGGCGAACCCAGTTTGGGGGTAACAAGATGACATATTCCTACTTTACCGGTAAGAAGGTGAGGCTCAGGGACTTCCCTGGTGGCGCAGTGGTTGAGAGTCCGCCTGCCGATGCAGGGGACGTGGGTTTGTGCCCCTGTCTGGGAGGATCCCACATGCCGCGGAGCGGCTGGGCCTGTGAGCCATGGCTGCTGAGCCTGCGCGTCCGGAGCTTGTGCTCCGCAACGGGAGAGGCCACAACAGTGAGAGGCCCGCGTACCGCAAAAAAAAACAAAAGAATAAGGTGAGGCTTAGAGCCCAGATTTGAACTGGGTGTTAGGTCAGCCTCCAGAACCCCTTTCTTTGTTTCCTTGCTTTTTTGTCTGATAAAACTTAGAGTTGCTTAGTCTAGCAATGTGACCTCAAGCAGAATACTATTTTTCTAGATATCTGTAAACTCTTTGGTCAAAGGACAAGCTATAATTAATACCCATTATGTGCACCTGTCATTTGCTCCCATTTTTCAGAACAGAAAACTGAGGCTTGAAGAGGTTGAGGATTGAAATCTGGGCCTATCTGACCCCTAAACTGAGGCCTTTCAACTGAGGACAGTTTCCACGTAACTGGTTGCATAGGCTCCAAACCTAGGAGCCCTCTAGGTCTCCTCCCGTCCCTTCCCCCGTGCCCAATACGTTGGCAAGTTGTTTTGATTCATCCTCGAAAATATATCCTGAATCTATCATTTGGGGGATGGAGAAGAGCTGCTTTGGGGCTACCGTGATCTATTGAAAATGCATATTAGAACCTTGGAAGCCTTCCTAGTTGCCTTGGAATAATATCCCAAACCTTACCTAGAGGGCCCTGGGCCATCTAGCCCATCTCTCTCTCCTGTCCCCTACTCATGGCCACATTCCCTTAGCTCCAGCCTCAGTGGCTTCCTACCTTCCAGTGTAGCGAGAGACTGCAAGAGATAACGCAGGCGCCGTGTGGTCACAGAGAGATCGCCTGGTAAATGGCAGTGTGATGAGAGTGTGACTGTGATCAAGAGGACAGTCTCTTCCAGGTTCTCAACCTCAGCACTGTTGACTTTTGGGGCCAGATCATCCTTTTGTTGTGGGGGGCCATCCTGTGCCTCGAAGGATATTTAGCAGCATCCCTGGCCTCCACCCACTAGAGGCCGACCCTCTTCAATTATGATAACCAAAAATGTTTCCAGATATTGCCAAATGACCCAAGGAGACAAAAGTGCCTCCAGCTGAGAATCCTGGGTCTTGGGGGAAATGCTGCAGGAGCCGAGAGGGTGGCGTGGAGGCAGAAAGAGCAGGAGGTGGAATGTGAAAGGCAGCAGAGGCTGCCTCCCCGCCTTGCACAACTCCACGGTCAGCTCCTCTGGCTCTGTCCCTGGAGACCCTTTGTCTCTGCTGGAGGCTTCCTTCCCATAAGGCTGCAGTCAACTGCGTGTGCGTGTGTGTGTGTGTGTGTGTGTGTGTGTGTGTGTGTGCAAGAGCTGGAGAGGGAGAAAGAGAAAGGGAGAGAGAGATTGGGAGGAGACAGAGAGAGACTGCAGATGGAGGGGAAGAGAAAAAAGCTCTTTGAGGCTGGAAGCCCCTCTGGCCCCAGGTCCCAAGCCTCTGAACACACCAAGCTACAGCCCTGGGGGCCTCTGGCAATGGAGTCTAGGGTCCTTTGCCCCTCCACTAAGTGACCTGAGGGAGATGACTCAGTGGCCCCATCCCCAGGCTGGAAGGGGTGGGGGGTGGGGGACGGGGAGGCACCATCCTGGTCTCCATCATCCCTTCCCCACCACAGACAGCCCACCAGCCGGTCCTGTCCAGCCGGCCTCTCAGGTTCATCAGAACCTGACCCCTCCCCGCCCTGGTTTGGCAACCATCCCTCTGTATCCGGGGGCCTGGAGTCTCCCCGTGGCTGCCTCCCTGCTTCCACCCTCACCCTTCCCATCGTTTGTGCTCCAAGAAGTAGATGGAATGACCTACTAAAATTGCAATTCAGATCACGCCATCCTGGCTCAAAGCGCTCCAGTAACTTCCTCGGCCCCCAGAATCAAATCCAAACCCCTGGCACACCTTCAAGCGTATGTGGTCCCCAGCCCCCATCTTTTACCTGAAGTTTCCCCTGCCTGCTCTCCCCAGTCCTGTGTCCTCAGCATTAAGGTGTCCCTTACCAGACAGGCCTTCCTGCCCACCCCGTCTGAAAACAGTCTCCTCACACTCCGGCACCTCCGCCTGTTGTGTAGTCTTCAAGGCACTTTTGACCACTTGTCTTACCTTGTTTCTTTCTTGCCTGCCTCACCTGGAATCTCAATTCCTTGCCTATCATTAATTTCTGCATCCTCATGTGGCCAGCACATAGTAGAGCTCCATAAATATTTATCAAATAGACAAACGAATGAACAATTCGATAGCCTCAAGAGCCCCTGTCCTTGCTATGGCTCCGTGTCTCATCACAGGCTTTGTGGCCTTGCGCTCAGCGAGGCTCATAGGCAGGGACGGCTCAGCCCATGGTGGTGGGGCGGCAGGCGCAAACAGGACAGCCCTGAAAAGGTGCAAAGACGTCAACAGAGGCAAATGCAAGGATGTCCCTGGTCACAGTGGGGAGGACACTTGGGGGACTTGGACATCTTTCCGTGACTCTAATGATGAGTCCATGGCTTCAAGAATCCTTTCCCTCCTTTTATCAGTCTCTTTGTGACCCTTTTTGAGGGCGACTCATTGTTACTATTATTAAGCTGGCTTCCCTCCGCGGAAGGACACTTCTGGGAGAAGCCGCGGGCCCGCTTGGGCCCAGAGACGGTCCTGGTGGAAAGGAGGCGGCCCCTCCTCCCCTGGGCCCAGCCTTCCCAGGCCAGGCTGCGGAGCGCGCCACCAGAGGGCGTTCCAGGCCACCGCATCCCCGTGAACTGGCGGCCAGAGGTGGGCATGGCGGTGCTGGGCTCTGCTGCGTGTCCGCCTGCTGGAGCCTCTCTCCCTGTCCCTCTCTCTCTCCCATTCAGGTCTTCCTGCAAGAAGTGGGGCTGGACATGGCCGTCTCTGTGGAGGGGCTCCACATCTCCACCCCCACCTGCAGTTATCCTCTCTGATTGAGCCCCTCCCCGCGTAGTCACAGACCACGTGACTTTCTGAGCTGGAAGAGGCTTAGTCAGGGTCTCGTTGCCTTACCTCGCTGAGGGTTAATCCAAGGCCGTGAAACAGAGCGTGGAGTCTGGCTTTATATCCGCACTCTGTCACTTAAGAGCTGGACCACCTTGAGTGGGTTCCCTAACCTCTCTGAGCTCAGGCTGCAGACGTTCCAGCCTTTTCGGGCTGCGGGAGGTGACACATGCAAAGTGCTTAGCACTGTGCCTGGAGAGAGCCATTATCATTATGAAAGTGGCCTGCTGAAGGCCACCTGTCAAGCTGAGGTGGCAGACCTGGGCCCAGAAGCCTCAAACTCTCAGGCTCCAGCTCTTCCTGCTGTGGTGGGCAGAGGCCACCTCTGCTTGCACCCTTACTTGGGGGAGAGGTCTGTGTTACCAGCCGATGTCACAGGACTGTCCCCATGTGCCTCATCTGTGTTTTCCTGCCATGGGCTTCCCTTGGGAATGGCTCCACCCTTCCTCCTGGCCTGGCTACACCTGAGCTCCCTTCAAGCCAGCCCAGGGGTGGGGGAAGGGGGAGGCAGTCTCCAACGTGCTGGGAGGTGCTCTGCCAGGATGTAGCACATACTCTGTCCCAGCCATTCTACTTCAGGGGACTTAATCCTACAGACAACAGTAAATAATGCACAACATTTTCCACTGCAGCTTTTTTTTCTTTTTCTTTTTTTGCGGTACGCGGGCCTCTCACTGTTGTGGCCTCTCCCGTTGCGGAGCACAGGCTCCGGACGCGCAGGCTCAGCGGCCATGGCTCACGGGCCCAGCCGCTCTGCGGCATGTGGGATCTTCCCGGACCAGGGCACGAACCCGTGTCCCCTGCATTGGCAGGCGGACTCTCAACCACTGCGCCACCAGGGAAGCCCTCCACTGCAGCTTTGTTTGTGATTACAATAGTTGGAAGTAACATAAACGCCCCTTCAGTAGGTGACTGGTCAAATATGGTGGAGTCATAGAATGAAACACTAGGCAGCTGTAAGAAAGAATGAGGACGTCTTTGGTATCAACATGGAACACTCTTTAAGCTGTATTAAATAAAAAATCCAAGGATGACAAAGGGGGGAATATATATACACATAAAAATGGATACATATTTGTGTATATATGCATCAGATGGCTCTGAAGGACACATACAAAACTGATCATTTTGTTTACCTGGGGTGGTGGGGATCAGGGTGGCAGGAGACCTGCGTGTGAGGGGAGATTTTCTTTTTTCTTTTGGCTTTGCTACGTGGCTTGTGGGGTCTTAGTTCCCCAACCAGGGATTGAATCTGGGCCCTCGGCAGTGAAAGCGCAGAGCCCTAACCACTGGACCACCAGGGAATTCCCTAGGGAGATTTTCTTTGCAGCTCCTTTTGTTACTCTTGAATATTGAAACGTGCATGTGTTACCTGTTTTGAAAATTAATTTAAAAACTCTCTTTAGGGACTTCCCTGGTGGCACAGTGGTTGGGAGTCCGCCTGCCAATGCAGGAGACATGGGTTTGAGCCCTGGTCCGGGAAGATCCCACATGCCGCGCATAGCAACTAAGCACGCACCATAACTACTGAGCCTGTGCTCTAGAGCCCGCATGCCACAACTACTGAAGCCCATGCACCTAGAGCCCGTGCTCCGCAACAACAGAAGCCAACACGATGAGAAGCCCGCACACCACAACGAAGAGTAGCTCCCGCTTGCCGTAACTAGAGAAAGCCTGCGCGCAGCAACGAAGACCCGACGCAGCCATAAAAAAATAAGAAAAAAGAAAACCCCTCTCTTTAATGAAAGGAAATGGTGACCAAAGAAAAAATTATGTAATACAACATAATAGGACATGATATAATGTAATCTATTTGGGTTGGAGAGAATCCAGCTGGGATGCTTCTCCCCTCTCTGTCCCCCTCCTTTTCACTCCTTTCTCCTCTTCCTCTTCCCTCTCTTTAGGAAGCTGCCTTTTCTAGACCAGCTCACATGGTGAACTGTCTCTGAACTCATTCATTCATTCACTTGTCATTGATTTATTCACCAAATGAGCTCTGGGACGGAAGCAGGATTTAGGCAGACATAACTACTTTCTGCTGTGTGGGGGCAGAGAGGTACTGTGAACCCACAACTAGCCAACAGTATCATTACACTCAGCATAAGTGCGGTGAAGGAGACGGCACATGGCAGCACAGAAAAGGGGACCTGACCTAGCCTCTGGGTTGGAAAGGCTTTTCTGAGGAAGTGACTTGTTTTTCCCATTTATTCTTGAACAAGCTCTTATAATCTCTTATGAAAGAGCTCAAACACATACAGAAATAGAGAATATATTATCATGAACCCCATATGCACCCATCAGCTCCCACAGTGGACAACACGGCTAATCTTGTTCTGCCTCTGCACCACACCCACACCCTCACTTCACCCCCACCCAGTTATTTTGAAAGAAAATCCCAGGCCTCTTATCATTTCATCTGTAAATACGTATCTCTAAAAGATAAGGACTCTTTAAAAAGAAAAATATAATCACAACACCATCAACACGCCTAAACAAAATGAACCTTTCCTTAGGAGAAGAAGTGACATTTAAGCTGAGAGCAGGCCAAGCAGGTGCAAAGGCCTGAGGCAGAGAGGGGCACATATGTGGGGCTTCCCTGGCGGTCCAGTGGTTAAGACTCCAAGCTTCCAAAGCAGGGGGCAAAGGTTCGATCCCTGGTCGGGGAACTAAGCTCCCACATGCTGCGTGGCATGACCAAAAAATTAAAAAGAGAGGGACATATATATAAGTAGATTTAAGGAATAAAGAGAAGGCCCCGGGTGGCTGAAGCGAAGAAGACAAGGGTGGTGGGCGGCGGCCAGACCGTCTGGGGCTTTGTAAGCTGCAATAAGGAGACTGGCTTTAAACGTTATCCTCATAGCAATGAGTAACCCCTGAATGGCTTTAATCAATGTTGAGAGATGATCTGTGGGCAGAAAAAAAATAATTCTAGCCAGATACCTGGCTCCTCACTGAGCCTGAACTGTGCTTTCATGTTTTGCAGGTTGAGGAGTTATTTCTCTCCTTCAAGATGTTTGGACATCTGTGTTCCTGTTTGACAGAGTGTGAACTCTGGAATCAGGCCGATTGGAGTTCAAATCCCACCTCTGCTCTTTATAAGGGGTGTGACTGTGGGGAAGTCTCTCTCCCTTTCCAAGCTTCCTTTCCCTCATCTATAAAAAGACCCACAAAGCCCTTGCTTCAGAGCTCACTGTGGAGATAGAGTGAAATTCCATAGGGGAGTTGCAGTGTCAGGCCTTTCCCTCCCTGCTTCCTGCCCCCGCCATATTGTCTTTACTGGGAAATGCGCTGTAGAGAGTGAAAGAGAAGCCAAGGGCTCAGGGCCTACCTGGGGTAGGAGACCTCACTTTGCCAGCAGCCTTGAGCTCCGCTTCCTAGTCTCTCTGAAGTCCGGTCCTGAGGTTTACAGCCCCATGGGCGGGGCTGGGGTGGGGATCCCGGAGGCAGGCAGTATGGCAGCTAAGCTTTCCTATTGGCTATTGGAGACCAGTGGTGTCCGAAGTAGAAAACGGCAGGCTCTCGGGAATCAAAAACTGTGGCAGGTCTCCTCCTCCACTGCCAGCAGTGTGGTTTCAGTTTATGATAAGGCCTGAGTCTTCTGCCTGGCTCAGGACCCAAGACCTTCCAGTCAAGGACAAGTTCCCAGTAATGATTAGATTGTTACCCTTGGCCAGGATTTGCAGTCTCAGGAAGGCCACAGCCCCGGCAGGTCCACCCCATCAACTTTCCCCCTATGTATGCACACATATGCAGGCCCCTGGCTCAGGCGGACGCTTACACCTGCACACGTGTGCACACTTCCTTGTGTGTATGTGCACTTTTCTCCACGCATACTTACCCACCTGCCTGTGCATATATGCACATAAACAGGCATGCATGTGTAAACTGACACATACACACCTTCACACTAACATACACACTGCCACCTACACATAACCCACCATCCTTAAAACGCACACACACAAGCAAAACTGCACACACTCAGATACACTCACCCTCATGTTCAAGACATACTCCAGCTGTGGTAGATCATTTCTAAAGATGGCTGCCATTAATTCTTTTCTTCTCTGCATGTGCATGCTGCCCTACCTATCAGAAGGTAAATTCTATTCCCTTCCTCTTGAATGTTTGTGGAAGAAGCAACATTCTGAGATTTCTGAATCCAGGCTTTAAGAGCACTGGCAGCTTTTAGTTCCTCCTTGTTGGAAGTCAGCTGCCACGAAAGAAGTGCAACGATTCTGAGACTACCATGCTGTGAGGAAGCCCAAGCTATTCATATAAAGAGAGAGAGGAGCCATGCTGATGTGCACTAACATGTCAGAAACAGGAGGGAAGCCTTCTTAGACCTTCTAGCTCAGCCTAGCTACTAGTGGAATGTAGCTTTGTGAGTGACCTCCAATGATGCCATTTGGTGCAAATGACCACCCAGCCACACCCTGCCCAAATTTCTGACTCACAGAATGATGGGAAATAATAAATAAAACTTTAAATAGTTGTCTTAAGGCATTATGTTTTGCAATAGTTTGTTATGCAACAATAGGTCATTGAAACACCCATACATATTACATACTTATGTTCATGTATACAAACCCATGTACACAAACATGTGTGACGTGTGCATACATGCACATACCTTTGTACTAGGCACTTCCTTTTTTTTGGTCACGCCACACAGCTTGCAGGATTCCCTGACCAGGGGTAGAACCCAGACCCTCAGCAGTGAAAGCCCAGAGTCCTAACCACAGGAACACCAGGAGGTCCCCTGTACTAGACTACCCTTCCTCCAAGCAGCCTTGTGCTTTGAAAGGCTGATACCATCCTCACTTCCAGGAGAGGGATCCTGATGAGTCTAAACCAAACTTGGTGGTCTCATCCTCTCCAAGATGGGTTTAGCTTTGGCAACGTTTAGTTCTAGCCAATGAGACATGGGGGGAGGTAGGATTGCGCTTCTGGGAAAACTTCCTCATTCTTAGGAAAGTCACCCTAGAAGCAAATATGCGTTTATCAGTCGCTGGATTCTTAATGTCTGAGTGTGGGATATGGAAATGCTACAGTCGTTTTGTGACCATGAGGATGCAGAATTAAGCAAAGTGGAGAGGTGGACAGGCCCTTAAAGACATTATTGATCGAGGCAATCAGTCAACTTGAGAGTCCTCCCTCCCCACCTCTGGAATTCCAGTCAAGAGAGATAAAACTTACTTATTGTTTGGGGAGGGTTGTTTGTTTGTTTTTGCTTGAAATCTAAGGCTTCCAACTAATATCTACCCTCCCTTCAGTAAATAAACACTCTCACGTACCTATGAACAAACAGATCCAGAGGCATACTCAGAAAGTCACAGCTGAGCACATGTGCACTCTGCTTTGCATGTATACACAAGCACATAATAATACTCCACATGTATACACAGTGATACACACCCATACACAAAGGAAGCATATATCCTTCTACATACACAGATACAGGGGGACCTACACATACTTTGTTACACATGCATGCAATTCCTGTGTACAGTACCACAGACATAAACGCACCTGTGCCATGTGCATTTTTATACAGAGAAGCACAGAGACAAACACTGGTCACGTTAATGTCAAAGTGAATTTACCTATTCCTGCCCACGTCTGAATAGCTGTAACAAACATACAGCTCTGAGGGCCTCCTTGGCTGCAGTGAGAAGCCACTGGCAGAGGCCAACAGCACCTCACATGGGACTGACAGAAAGTTCTGGATAGAGATAGGAAAGAGGGACTTGCAGACCAGAACATGGCCCAGGAGGCAGGAGGACAATTCCAGTGTGACCTGGATGTGCAGCCCCATAGTCATGGTTGCTGAACTCAACACAGCACCAAGGAAGGCTGTGAGAAGTTTGTTTCCACCCTCAAAGGGGAAAGAAAACCTCCCCCCACCTGCCCAGCATCTCCTCCTACACTGACACAAAACCTATGCTGTGAGGGAGCCTAAGCTAGTTTGCCCTCCAAGGGCCTCTTCTGGCTTTCCTCATAGGCAAACACTTGACCTGGACATTGCATGAAAGTGAATTTTCACCATTTATGGCAGTGGGCACTCTAGGTAGAGAGACAGTGTATGCAAAGGCACGGAGGTGCAAAACAGCATAGTGAGTGTGGGAGATTCCAGTGACCATGAGTCTGCAGCAGAGAGTCAGCGTGCGACAGAAAATGAGGCCGGGGAGGTGGGCAAGGGCCATGTCGGGCCCCTGGGTTCATCTCTGCACTCCACAGCCCTGTCCACTCACCCTGACCCCAGTGCCAAGTGACTTTGCACTTAGGCCTTCATCTTCCATCCACTGGTCTTCTCATGCCAAACTCCTGCATCAGACTGAGAAACAAGATGTTTGGTTTCTTTTTTGGGGGCTGTGCTATGGCCTGAGGGATCTTAGTTCCCCGATCAGGGATCGAACCCGGGCCCCTCAGCAGTGAAAGTGCGGAGTCCTAACCACTGGACCACCAGGGAAGTCCCTAAATGACATTTTCGAAGATAAGGTAGCAATAAGCAAATTTCCTTTCTGTCTTGCATATGAGGCTTTTTGGACTTTATTCTCTCAATCCCCCTTCTTGTATCTTCCCATAACCCAGAGGAGTTACCAAGGAATTTTTTTTTTTTTTTTTTTGGCCACACCTGGCGGCACGAGGAACTTCCCTGACCAGGGATTGAACCCTCGCCCCCTGCAGTGGAAGCGCAGCGTCTTAACCACTGGACCACCAGGGAAGTCCTACCAAGGATATTTTTGTTAAATTAGTTTTTATTTATCATCTGATAATGTAAATTCGTCTTCCAGAAATTTCCTATTTCTTTTTTTTTTGCATTTTTGAATTTTATTTATATTTTATATGGCAGGTTCTTATTAGTTATCTATTTTATACATTAGTGTATATATGTCAATCCCAATCTCCCAATTCATCCTATCACCACCACCACCCCAGCTTTCCCCCCATACGTTTGTTCTCTACATCTGTGTCTCTACAGAAATTTCCTATTTCTAACTTTAATGAAATGCTTCTAAAATAGCACATATGATACAATCTCATTTTGGGTAAAAGGTTGGCATGTATATTTACGTGTGCCAATAAGGTCTGGAAGGATACATACACCAACTTGTAAACAATAGTTACATCTGAGTGATGGGATTACAGATGATCCTTATAGTTTTTTAGGCTTTTCTTCATTTTTTAGAATTTTATGCAAAAAGCATATGTTACTTTTATCAGCAGGAGAAATTGATTTCAAACCAAAAAAAGACTTTAATCTACATTTTAGCCAAAAGTATGAAGTTGGTTGTAAGAAAGTGAGAATAAAGAGAAAATTTCAGGGAGAAGTGGGGAAAGGAGACATGAAATCAACTTGTGCAGGATGGAATCTTCCAGGTGTCTTCAGGAGCCCTGACCTACCCTTACCAAGGGAGTCTTGCAGCCCATCCTCTGAACCAAGGCCAGTCAAATAGGGGAAGGGGATCATAGAAACAGCTCCCACCTCAAGGAACGTCTGATCTAGGTGGCAGTATGAGTCATGTGCAGGAAAAGCATGCCAGGCAGTAAATGAGAGGTGAGCTGAAGAGCTAACTCACCTGGGGGTGGGAGCCATGGGTTCTGTTCCCAGCTCTGGCACCCAGCGACCTTGGGCAAGTCGTGTCACCTCTGTGAATCTCAGTCTCTTATTTGTCAAGGAGGTGTAATGACAATAATTGGAATGCTGTGATGATCAGATAAGATAACTTACCTGTGACTGCCTCGAGAACTCTGAGGCGTGCCATAGGTCATCTTTCAACCTGCAGCAGGGCCTCTGATGCAAAGGAATCCATCCCTATGATGGAAGTTCAGACCCAAGCAGTAGGCAAGTGGAATAGACCATTTGGGGGCAGGGCCACCTTTGAATGGTCCTTAAAATCCCACCATGCAGGCTGCAGCCTGCACAGCTCTGACATTTCAGAATATAAAGTCAGGAAGGGCACTCATGTCTTAGCTCAAGGACCCACACAGCCCATTCCTCTCTGTAGAGCAGTACACCCCAAGGAGAAAAAAATAGGAGTGGCCACTTCCTGGCCTCCTCTGAATGGCCAGTCCTTTTCATAATTTAACTGCCTACTCCGGATAATTACTTTTCTCCTGCTTATGAGCTTAGAGCAATAGTAGTTCCCAATAACTTAATAAGGCTAAATTATAATGAGTGTCCTGCGGAATTACACACTGCATTAACACCAAATGAGTTCATTAGAAATTCATTAGGAGTGATTCCTAGGGCTGCCACAGGAATTAATCACGGTTAGCCTGCGGCAGGAGAAGGGGCAATGAATAATTGCACAGGAACTGGATGAAGACCTTCCGGCATTTGACTTTGGCCTGAAGCAATATTTTTGAGAGTCATGGGGTGCTTTGGTTGTAAGTTTGGAGGTGAGGTTGTTTGGATGTTGTTGGACCTACCTCCCTTGCGTCCTCCTCCTTGCTGGCTATGGCCCCACCAAGGATCAGACCAGGAGATATGGGGGTGGGCATGCCCAGTTCTGGGGTGTTGAGAAATTATAGAGAGGACTTAGGGTTCTCGCCTGCCCGGCATGCATTTCCCCTTCCTCTCTCTGAGCCTTTCCATGTTCTTTCCATGTTCCTTGAAGAGCTACCCCTCCCCTTGCTGCACATGGGTCTTCATGGGACTGTCAATCAAGAGGCTCCGCCCACCCCCAGGAGTTGCATACAAACTAGCTAGGCCAACTGAACTTTGTCTCTTGGTACTTTTGTTTGTTTGTTTGTTTGTTATGTTTTGGTTTGTTTTTTGTTTTTGCGGTACGCGGGCCTCTCACTGTTGCGGCTTCTCCCGTTGCGGAGCACAGGCTCCGGACGTGCAGGCTGAACGGCCGTGGCTCACGGGCCCAGCCGCTCCGCGGCATGTGGGATCCTCCCAGACCGGGGCACGAACCCGAGTCCCCTGCATCGGCAGGCGGACTCTCAACCACTGCGCCACCAGGGAAGCCCTACTTTTTTTTTTTAATTAGCTAGCATCTATTAAGTATTTGCTAGGTGCCAGGCCCCTTCCTAAGTACCTTCATGTACTGAGTTATCCAGTTCCCCCGTGTCTCTAGGAGGCAGGTTTAATTGTAAGCCCCATTCTGCCAACCAGGAATCCCAAACAGGTTAAGTAACGTGTCCAAGTGATACAGCCAGTAATTGGTTGAGCTGGAAATTGGAGTCTCAGGTGCAGGGCTATAAGGATGAAGGGTGGTTGAAGGTGATTCACTGGATGGCAGTGCCCCATGGGGTCTGGCTCTTCCTTCCTTCTTGCTCTCTAGTGCTATGGGCTATCTGGAGGTCTGGTGGTTTAGCTTTTCCATCCTTTCTATGAGCTACCCTATACCCTCCAAGAAATCCACTCCCACTTTTTTGCTTGTCACCAAGAATCAGTGTCTGTACTTCCATCTGAAAGAGCCCCAAGTCACCCAACAAGTACCTGTAAAGCCCCTTAAGACAGGCCTTGGGACTTACCTGGTGGTGCAGTGGACTCCACGGTCCCAATGCAGGGGGCCCGGGTTTGATCCCTGGTGAGGGAACTAGATCCCACATGCATGCTGCAACTAAGAGTTCGCATGCCACAACTAAGGAGCCTACGAGCTGCAACTAAGGAGCCCACCTGCCCCAACTAAGACCTGGTGCAACCAAATAAATAAATAAATAAATAAATAAATAAATAAATAAATTTTTTAATGTTTACATCATAGCTTCAGAAATGCCCAAACTTTGTTGTCTTTTATTTTATTTATGTTTTAGAATAAATTTATTATTTATTTTTGGCTGTGTTGGGTCTTCGTTGCTGCGAGCGGGGGCTACTCTTCATTGCAGTGTGCGGGCTTCTCATTGTGGTGGCTTCTCTTGGTGCAGTGCACAGGCTCTAGGCACGCGGGCTTCAGTAGCTGTGGCATGCGGGCTCACAGTTGTGGTGCACGGGCTTAATTGCTCTGCAGCATGTGGGATCTTCCCGGAACAGGGCTCGAACCTGTGTCCCCTGCATTGGCAGGCAGATTCTTAACCAGTGCGCCACCAGGGAAGCCCCAAATAAATAAATATTAAAAAAAAAAAAAAAAAGACAGGCCTGCCCTGGCTCAGCTGACATACAGGTCACACAGAAACATAAGGCCAGCTTCCTGCCCTCCAGCTGCTTACATCTCAGTTAGAAAAGCAATGGTAACGATTGAATCCCACACCCTCCTATGCAGATTCTAAGCAAAAGAGAGCCAGACCTGGGTGGGCTAGATGCATGGAGAAAAAGGCTTCATGGAGGGCACAGCACGTGATCTTTGGGGATAGTCACTGTCGTGGACCCCTTTCCATCATCTGCCATCCCACAATCTCTTCTTCAAACACTGTCCCTCTCTACTCAGAACAGTTGGTCCTGATTGCTGAGGTGGTACCTCAGGACCCCATCGGTGGGGCAGAGCTTCTGCACCCTGTCTCTGTGCAGAGAACTCCTCACTGCATGGACCCCACCTTCCAGTATGAGGCTGAGAAGGCCAAATACTCATCTTCTCATCACCCCATCATGTGGCAACGAAGTGCCTGTGACTTGGGCGCCACCAATCAGACATTCTCACAAAGACATTTTCTCTGCAGCTTGCAATGCAAAGAAGCAGGGGCAAGATAATCCATTCTGGTGGTGGTGGGGGACATGTCCAGTGCCCAGGGGAATGGTGGCTGCAGTGCCAGTATGCAGTGCCACTGTTGGTAAGGGCTACAAACTGCCCAGTCCAGCTTTTGGTGGTACTGGCAGCGGGATCCTCACAAAACCATTTCTGTGATGGGATTGTGGCTATGGTTCTAGCTGTTGGTCCACTCTCGTCCCTACTTGTTTTCCAAGCCTGAAAATTCTGTGATCTAATTGGTATCCTCACAATAAATTTATTTTCTGTTCAAATCAGTTTCCATTGCTTGCAATGAAGAGCTCAGCCTCCCTGCCCACAGCTGATTTGACCAGAGGCGGACACTTGACTCATGACAGACCAATCAGATTATCTCTCTCCTGACTCAGCTTCTGTTGCGTATTCTGAAGGCCCTGTTGTCTGCGAGCACATGGACAGCAGAGAAAGGACGTCTGTGGTGAATCAAGTTGAAAAAGAGAGAAGCTGAAGATGAAGAGAGGGGGAGGGGGAGAGAGGGAGAGAGAGAGATTCTTCTAGTTCCTCATGAAGCCCTCTATTTCCCCTTGGGTTCTCCGAGTCGCCCCTGCATCCTTAAAATATTAGGTTGAATTATATGAAATTGTTGCTTTTATAGGTCAAAAAGCAGCAATTATGTATGCTGTAACCTAGTAAGCTCCCCTTTTGGCCTACACTGGATCAAGTGGGTTTCTTTACTTGCAACCCAAAGGGCTTTGTCTACAACAGTCAGACATTCCATTAGCTCAAAAATAGGGAGTGGAGGGCTTCCCTGGTGGCGCAGTGGTTGAGAGTCTGCCTGCCAATGCAGGGGACACAGGTTCGTGCCCCGGTCCGGGAGGATCCCACATGCCGCAGAGCGGCTGGGCCCATGAGCCATGGCCACTGAGCCTGCACGTCCGGAGCCTGTGCTCCCCAACGGGAGAGGCCACAACAGTGAGAGGCCCGTGTAATGCAAAAAAAAAAAAAAAGAAAAGAAAAAAGAAAATAGGGAGTGGAGCAGGCAGAGACACAGAGCAGAAGCAGGAAATAAGGGTTTTCCATGTCTGGCAAAGACTGTCCCCAGTGAGAAGGCTGCCTTGCAGACCAGTGGCTACAGGACTTCCCATCTCCTCTCTGGGCACTGACTCTGAGGTCACTGTCCTCCGCTGGTTTGTAATCCATGAACTTCCAGAAGATAGGGAGCCCTTCAGCCCCACCCTACTCACCTCAAATAATACCACAGTTGACCCTTGAACAACAGGGGATTGAACTACCTGCCTCCAATTATACGCAGATTTTTAAAAACAGTAAATACTATGGTACCACACAACCTGCAGTTGGTTAATCTGCAAATACAGAGGAACCACAGATACAGGGGGGGACTAAAAGTTTTTCATGGATTTTCAACTATACAGAGGGCCTGTGCCCCTAATCCCTTGCATTGTTCAACTGTATTCATGTTAATATATGATCTTGAATAATGTTTTTGTTTTTGTTTTCTCCACATGGTGGTGTTTCCTAGTCATGTGTACACTTTTCCCTACCTAACCTGATTATCCAATAACAGGGGACTGGTTGAAGAAGTTGTGATATATCCGTACAGTGGATTGCTATATGGCCATTAAAGTGATGGCTGGGGCTGCAGTGAGCAGGCGGGCAGTGGGAGTGATGTAGAAGACTTGATAAGGGTAGTTGGCATGGAGAATGGGGTTGAGAACCACCCACTGATGAAGGGGAGTACCACTGAGCTGTTCAAAACCTGGCTGAGGGCGGACAATGAATTTGTGGTGATGTGCACCCCCCGACCCCATGCCTTTTCTTCTGGTTGTAGCCAGCAGTCCTGGAGATGGGAGGTGGAAAGATACTTTTTTTTTTTTGGTCCAAAGATGGGACCTGGGAAGTCAAGGTGGCCAAAGGACATTGAGGATACTAGCAAAAGAAGTGAAGCATCCATGGGCTGGATAGGAAAGGAAGTGAGGCTAAGAGTAGGGGATGAACTGGGGAAAAGGCGATAAGCTGTGAGGCTAGGAGAGTCATTCAGTGGGGGTGGGGACTGTTTTCTATTCTGCTGCATATCTTCCTTCCCTAACACAGCCAGGTGCTCAGTAAATGTATTTTGAATGAATGAATATGTGGGTTATGACTCTGACTTTAGAGCCAGAGACTGGCATTCTGCTTTTCATCAGAGAACCAGCAGTATCCATAGTGGTGGCAAGTACCACTTAGGGTCAGAGAAAACTGAGCTCAAATCCAAGCTGCATCAACAAGCTGTGTGACCTTGAACAAGTCACCTAACCTTTCTGAGCCTAGGCTTTCTTTTCAGTAAATAGGGATAATGACAGCTTTCTTGGAAATTTGTTGAAGGGATTAAATGAGATGCCATGTGTCAAGCACTTAGCACAGTGTCTGGCACTTTGGGATCACTTGCTAAGTACTGCAGGAGGAATAATAGTCTCCAAGAGCCTGGCTGGTTCTGGAGGCTGCATCCTAATCCAATTGCTGCATTTAGTTAGAGGTCATGAGTGCAAGACCTGAAGCTAAACTGCTTCCTCAGTCAACTAACGGTGACATTTCTGAGCCTGTTTACTCATTTATACAGTGGGAATAATATCAGGACCTATCCAATAGACTGGTTGGGAAAATTGGGTGATAATTTACGTAAAGCATTTAGCATATTGCAGGTGCACAGCAGAGGCTGGCTGCTGGGATTCCTCATTATCTGAGATGGAGGAGGCCATGGGAGGAGCTGACTTTGTTGAGGGCGGAAGAACAGGAGTTTTGGACCTGTCAAACTTTGAGATGGCGTAAGACATGAAGTGCAGCTGTTAGGTGGGCAGCTGGATGTAAGTCCAGAGGGGAGGTCTGAGATGGGGAAAATATCTGGGAGTCATCAGCATATAGATGATATTTAAAGCCATGGACTGGATGACATCACCATGGAAGTGAGGGCTTACAGAAAAGACAAGACTGAGAACTGAACTCGGGGTCATCTTATGCTTTGCAATGATAGGGATAATTGTCACTGCAAAGCTGGTGACCAGACACAGTGGGGCTGAAGCTGCACAGCCAGCCTGCCCCAGCAACATTTACTTAACATGCTCTTATATACTCGGCCAGGCTCTGAAAAAAGTGCTTTACAAAAGTTAACTCATTTAATACTCATAACAACCCTTTAAGTTAGAAGCAATTATTATCTCCATTTTGCAGATGGGAAAACTGAGACACAGGAAGAAGTTAACTTGCCCTTGCATACACAGCCAGCAAGTAGCAGAGCTAGGATTCAAACCCAGGCAGCCTGACCGCTGAGTCTCTATCTCTTCCAATTTTAAAATTCTAATTCTAATTTCTAATTGTGGATAAACAAAGTGCCAAGTGGACTTTCCAAGGGAATGCTGAATTTCTTAGTCTCTGACCCTTGAGAGCACAGCTAGGCAAATCATCCTGGAATAAACTGCTATCAGAGGTCCCACTGATACTCCAGGATCAGCCCCAATTAGTATTTCAGATTCTTGGTTGAGGAAAGAAGAGGAAGGGGGGTTTGATCAAGGAATCTATAGGGTTGGCCAAGAAGTTTGTTTGGGTTTTTCTGTAAAGTGTTATGGAAAAACCCCAACGAACTTTTTGGCCTACCCAGTATAACACTGATGGATCACTTACTACACGCACGGCTCTGGAAAGTCCTGGGGTGGGGAGGTCAGGGAGAGGTCAAGGGCTCCTCTTCCAACCACAGACTCAAGCACCTGCATTTCCTACTTTCTTCACTAGTTACTCTCAGAATAATGGTGGCTGATTTGAGGCAGGAGCCAGAGTCCAGGTGGGAAGTTGGGGTGGCCCTGGGGGATTAGCCTTGAGGCCATTCTTTGTCTCCATGGGGTATAGCTGCTCTATTGGTTCAATTGCCCCATAAAACCTCACTGGGATAGGAGGCAGTTTGAGTTCATTTACCCCTCTTGGAAGGTTCTCAGTGAGTGTCTGAGCAAATAGGTGAACCCCAGTTGATTAGGGAGAGAGAGAGGGTGTGGACGGGAGGAGGGTGGGAGGGTAAAATTCACACATAAACTCCAGTGAAAGGGAGCACAGCTGAGTCAGGTATCCCAGTGCCAAGGCTGTCCTTTCCCACACCCCTGCCACTCCCATCCTGCCCTTGACGCTGGCTTTGGATGAGCTACTAAGGAGAAAAAGGTTCTGACCATGCCCAAGGAAGTCGATGGGAAAGGGACTTAATTGGGGGTCTGGAGAGCCCATCTGCCAGCTCCTGCCCACGTCCCCTGGCCTGGAGCTTCTCAGGGTAGCTGCAGCACAACCAGCAGGGAACTTGTCAGATGCAGATTCCAGGGCCCCACCAGGCCTACCAAATCAGAACTCCTGTGGGTCAGGGCCCAGAGGTTTCCATTTTTCACAAGCCCTCCCCTCCTGCACCCTCTGCAGTGTATGATAAAGATCACATTTGAGGGCTTCCCTGGTGGCGCAGTGGTTGAGAGTCCGCCTGCCGATGCAGGGGACACGGGTTCGTGCCCCGGTCCGGGAAGATCCCACATGCCGCGGAGCGGCTGGGCCCGTGAGCCATGGCCACTGAGCCTGCACGTCCGGAGCCTGTGCTCCGCAACGGGAGAGACCACAGCAGTGAGAGGCCCGCGTACCGCAAAAAAAAAAAAAAAAAAAAAAAAAAAAATCACATTTGAAAAACTGTCTCACAGCCTATTCCAGACTGATCTGAACAAATAAAACAAAATCAGAAGGATCCCAGTGCCTACTAGGTGCACAGCCATAAGGAAGTATGAAATGCAGCCTCTTTCCTTAAAGGGGTTATAATCTAATTGGGAGGGACTTCCCTGGTGGTCCAGTGGTTAACACTCTGCATTTCCATTGCAGGGGGCATGGGTTCAATCCCTGGTTGGGCAACTAAGATGCACATGCCACGCGGCCAAAAAAAATCTAATTGGGAGATAAAAGACATACTTTGTGAAGAGTTAAATTAATGCTACAATGAATAATTCAAAACAATAGGCAGATAGGCTGGACAAACTGCCAATGAGTGGGAATAACAGTATCATTCAATGAGCGGCTACAAAATACTAGATCCTATGCTAAGCCCTTTATTTATATACTGATTATCTCACTAAAATCCTGGAAGACAGGGTTTTTTTTTTTTGCGGTACGCGGGCCTCTCACTGTCGTGGCCTCTCCCGTTGCGGAGCACAGGCTCCGGATGCGCAGGCTCAGCGGCCATGGCTCACGGGCCCAGCCGCTCCGCGGCATGTGGGATCCTCCCGGACCGGGGCACGAACCCGCGTCCCTGCATCGGCAGGCGGACTCTCAACCACTGCGCCACCAGGGAAGCCCGAAGACAAGTATTTTTATCCCCATTTAATAATGAGTAAATTAAGGATTTGGTTTATTTGCCAATCTCTCTCACATCCGCCTTCCCTGACCCTTAAGAGGTGATCAGGGTGATGCCTCTGTTTTCCCACAATACCCCAATGTTACAGGCTTTATCTCAGTTATCACACCGTGTTACAATTGCCTGTTTACTAGGCTGGTTCTCTCACAAGATTTGAGGACAGATACTTGGTAGTTCCAGAATCTAGTGAACAGTAGGTACTCAGTATTTTTTGAATGACTAAAGATTGTGTGTCTGAAGTCTCAGGGCTAATACTGTGACTCAAAAGCCCAGGTTTCCCCCTGAGCAATTACAAGCAGCTGGTATGCAGCTGGTATACACCTGGGGGATTCCTGTAAAGGACAATCTACAGGTTGGAGTAATCAGAGAAGACTCCCGGGAGGAGGAGGAGTTGGAAAGACAATTCAAATTTGGAAAGACGGTGAAAAGTGAGCAGTCATTCTACGCAGGCCAAGGCATAAAGGTGAGATTCTGCAAAGGGCACACCTCCTCCGAGCCTAGAGACCCCAGGGGATTTCGGGAGACTACACCCCTTTCCCTAAGCCTCCCTAGCCTCCCTAACCATCTTACATCGAACCTACATCCCATACTTCTGTGAAATCACAGGGAGATGGCAAATGGTCTATTGTTTCCCCATGCCCAGACCGGTATGACATGTTTCTTATTAGTGGATTTCTCCATTTGGAAAGTCCCTTTTAAGAATTAATGGGATAGTTTTCAGTTTCCATGAAGAAATTAGATCCATTAATGTCTATGATATACTGCTAAGTGGGGAAAAAAGCAAGACAAAACAGTGTCTTTGGATTTCATTTTTGTTAAAAAGAACAGGAAAAAAAAAAAAAAGGATAAGCACAAATAAGTTTGTGTGCATGTGGGAAATGTCCAGAAGGTTATATACTGAATTAAAGCGCAACTGCTCTGGAAAAGGAGATGTAGGGGTGTGGGTCTTTCACCTTTACTTTACCCAGCTTTGAGCTTTTGTCTCCTTAAACACTGAGTATGTATTAATTTTACAACTGAAAAACAAGACCCCATGGTGGGATTATAGGTAGCTTTTAGTTTATTTGTGCTTTGTTCTTCCCAAAGGATCTACTATGAACATCTATTGCTTTTATAAACAGAAAATTAAAAACCCTTTCCTCCATAAAGGTTGTTTAAAGAGGAAAGAAAGAGAATCTCAAGGTGGCATAATTCACGATGTTGGGAAGCAGAATGTTTGGGGGAAAAGAACTAAAGATGTTCTAAATGCTGGGTTCCGAGAACTTCAGCACCCAGGCAATCTGGGGCTAAACCAATTCAGTCTCAACATGGCAAAACATATTAAGAGCTGTAAGAATGTTCCAGATTCCATAACTTTGTATTCCCATCCTGGGGCTTTAGCTCAAGGAAATACTTTAAAAAATTCTCTACATACAAAGAAGCTCACTGTGGCCTCTCATTTAATGGGGTAACCTGAGCTCCCCCTAAAAGTCCAACAGCAAACATTATGCAGCCATTTCTAACAATAAACATGGCAGCTTAATAGAAACATGGGACTGTGTTTACAAACTAATACCGAGTAAAGAAAAAAAGAATGGAATATTGCATTATATAGTGACTATGGCTATTATACACCTGCTATAATTAGAGTCGTGGGAAAGAAAGCAAGGATGAGAGAGGAGAGAGATGAATGAAAGAGGCAGGAAGACAATTAAAAAAGTAAAAATAGTTATAGTGTTAGGGTAATGGGATTATGGAGGACTTTGGAAATCTGTTTAAATGATGATGAAAGTTGCCTTGGGAGTAAATATGAACTATACACAGGGGCACTGTGACTTTGAGCAAGTTACTTAACTTCTCTGAACCTCAAGTTTCCTCCTTGGCAAAATGGGGACAATAATGGCATCTACTTCACAGAGTTGTCTGGAAGATGAAATGATATAATTCATATAGAGCACTTAGCACCATGCCCCATGCATGATAAATATTCAGTAAGTGTTAGCTATTATTGTCATTGTTATTTCATCATTATCATCAATTAGGGGAAATTCTCATATGCTCCAGGTGGGAGTGTAAACTGTTCTAGCCTCTGACAAAGGCATTACGGTATAGATATAACTTATATATAAGTTTATATATAACTTTAGATACAAAACCCCTTTGGTTCCAGGCATTGCATGTCTAGGAATTTATCCTTAGCAAATAATCTCAGTAAATAATCTGACATGTACACCAAGAGGTGTGAATGAGAATGTTTATCTCAGAGTTATTTATAATAGAAAAAGACTGGGAACCACCTAAAGACCCGGCAATAGTTACATAAATTATGAAACATACATACCGCAGAATATGTACGATATACCTTTATGTCATGATATACACGTGTACTTACATCATTACATGAAAAAGAAATGACAGAACCATATAATCTTACTTATAGAAGAAAGTATAGGTGTGCATTTAAAAGTCTAGAAAGATAGCCACCGACTGTTATCAAGGGCCCTCTCTTCCAGAACTGGCACTTGCTCTGAATTATGAAAGTTTAATATACATAATTCAGCACCAGAAAATCCACGATGAGGTGTGGGTGAGGGGAGTGCGGGTGTGTGTTTTTTTGTTTTTTTAAAGTGAGACACCTGGCTGGGGTGAGGCATTCTAAGATTGGAGATTGCAGACTGGCAAAATGTGGCAAAGCTGGTTTCACCAGTTCAGACACCACTCAGTCCCAGGTCTGGGGGGTTAGCAACTGCGGTGAATTCTGCTTTGGATAGAAATGATGGGGATTCTTGGAGAGCCCACTCTGGAAAAGGAGACAGATGCAAAACTTTCCTTAATTAATAACCATAAGAGTGACGGCCTTTGTAAGTGCTTCATACTTGCATGGCCAATCGGTTTGATCCAGAGAGCAGTCCCACAAGACAGGCAGGGCAGGAGTTATCACCGAGGAGATGGGAGTCCTTAATGTGAAGTGGTGCCAGAATCAGAACAGGGACAGGAAGTGGGGGCTGAATTACTAGCCCTCCCAGTGGTGAAGCTGGAATAGAGTGAAATTCACCACGCTCCCAGCCCATGCCTGGCACATAGCAGGTCTTCAGCGCACCTGGCACTGCCTCCTCTGATTGGCTCCCTGGGCCCTCGGGCAGCTGCTTCCCTTGGCTCGCACCGTCTACACCCATCTCGTGCCTATTCTCCTTCAAGTGCTCTTTGCTGCAGACAACTCATTGTTTCCTTCCATTGTGGCCCTTCCCACCTTCATCACGTTGTTCCCTCAACTTAGAATGTTATCTGCCTACATTCTCAGTCTATTCCAACCTTACTACTTCTGTAAACATCCAAATTCCTTCAAGACCTGTATTAAATGCCATCTCCTATGCAAAGCTACACCAGCCAGCTGGACACCATCACTCCTTCCCTAGGCGCCAGGCCCCAGATCTGCATGTCTAGGGGTTCTCTGCAGGTGTGTTTTGTCCCTGGGCCAGACTGGAGGCTCTTTTCGGAAGGGGGTATGTCTCACTGCTTCCTCAGTGCTGGCCCCAAAATGAGGTACCCGAGGCCCTTTGGTCCACGAATGCAGGGGTGACTGAGTCAATGAGGGAAGATGGGAGCACGGATGGAGGGAGGGCTGGGCAGAGGTGGATGACACCTCAAACCCTGTGGCAGAGCTGGTCCTGGCCTTGCCCATGGCAATGGGATTCCAGCCAACGAGTCCCCAGGGTGAATAACCTCAGGTTTCTGCTGCCTGCCTACATCATAAAATTGCAAGTACTTCCTCTTCAGGGGTGGGAAGGAGAAGTGGGGTGACTGGGGCTGAGCCTCAGCATCTGGGAGGGTTTCTAAGCTGAGGCACCAGACCCCTCAGCACCACAGCCCATCGTCCTCATCCTTCTCCTGAGCCTCCAGCTCTCTGGCAGCATGGCCTTCACCGGCAATTATGAGATCGAGAGTGAGAACAACTATGACGAGTTCACGAAGCGCCTGGGTGAGGGAGCTCCTGAAAGCACCTCCCTGGGGCTGGGCTGTCACGGCCAGCTCTGCACAGGGAACCCAAAGTCTACGAGGCTCAGAGAAGTTGAGTGACTCGTGCAAGGTCACACAGCCAGTAATGGGTGAGGTGGAGAGTTGATTGGTTTATTCATTCAAACGTTTACTGAATGCTTGCTACACGCACGGCCAACCCAATGTTACTGATGGGGCGCCTCAGCAAGGCTTCCCCAAGGTCACACTGTGCATCAGCAGCAGATGTCATTAGACCCCCCTGGACCCGAGGATGAGATGATGAGTGGTGTCACCACATCCTGCCTGGGGAGAGGTGACCAAGGGGTGGGAGCACAGAGATCAGGTTTGACAAGCCACTCGTTCCCTAAGTCACTGAGCAAACAGGGGCCTCTTACAGTGCTAGGCACTGTGGGTGGAGATCAAAGGCCCCACTCTTCTGACTGTTCGATTTGCCCCACTGGTTGTGAGGAACCAAAGAGACAGTGGACTGGACAGTCCTGCAGAGGTCTTGGTGTGCTAGCTAAGTGTGAGGTAGTGCAGTTGTCTAGACTGAGGACAGCCCCAGGGGGCCAGGGCGCACTACCTCCTGGTAGGAAATGGGCCCCAAGAGCGGGATCCGTGTGCCCTGGGGCCTTGGGAAGGCAAGAGCCCTTCTGAGTCAATCACTGGGACTGGCCCTGAAGGAACAGTGACTTGGCTTCACCTACAACAGTCTAGATGTGGGAATCTTTATCTGTAAAACAAGAGCATTTCAAGACAGTCTTGAAGGTCTCATTCATTTTAGAAATTTATGAGGTCGGCAAATTTCTGTTCTACCACCATCAGAAGAGCAGCTATTATTTATTCTTAACTATATGCCAGGAGTTTTACCAGACACAATCACTGTAATTTAATCCTTGCAACAGCCCTGGGAAATGGGCCTTATTATCCTCATTTTTTGGATGAAAACACTGAGGCTGGGAGAGACAGTGACTTGCCCAAGCCACATGGCTCACGACATGGGGCTTGTGCTCGACTGTCCGGCTAGCCTGCCGTAGGGGAGACAAGCTCATGCCCCAAACCACAAGTCGTAGGCAGCTCTTACATGGCCACTCTGCTTGTCCCCTGGCCCAGGGCTCCCCAGCGACAGGATTGAAAAGGGTCGCAACCTCAAGATCACCTCAGAGGTGCAGCAGGACGGGCAGAACTTCACCTGGTCCCAGAACTACCCCGGGGGCCCCTCCATTACCAACAATTTCACCATCGGCAAAGAGTGCGACATGGAGATGGGCAAGAAGTTCAAGGTGAGAGGCAGCTAGCCACCCCTCCCTCCTTCGCCAGGACTCTGGCTGACTTCTTGGTCCCCACCGTGTCCCCGGGGGCTGCTCCCCAAGCTGAGGCTTCTTCTCGAGTCTAGCCTCCAGCTTTAACAGCTTGAGTTACTTGGCAATTTAGCCTCTCCTAGTTTTTAATGCTACCGTCAATAATTGACACTATAATGATAGTAAAAATCGTTAACATTTGCTGAATCCTTCACACATATATCCCAGACACTTGCTGGATCTGTCACACATCTTAATGCAGGTAAGCCCATGAGGTCGCTACAATTACTGCCCCATTTTACAGATGGGGGAGTTGGGCTGAGTCATAGGATTAAATAGCTGCCTGGATCCCACAGCAGGGGCGGGCCTGAGGCAGTCTGGTTCCGGAGAGCATAACCACATTTTAAAAAAAAGTAATTTGGGCCTCCCTGGTGGCGCAAGTGGTTGAGAGTCCGCCTGCCGATGCAGGGGATACGGGTTCGTGCCCCGGTCTGGGAGGATCCCATATGCCGCGGAGCGGCTGGGCCCGTGAGCCATGGCCGCTGAGCCTGCGCGTCCGGAGCCTGCGCGTCCGGAGCCTGTGCTCCGCAACGGGGGAGGCCACAGCAGTGAGAGGCCCGCATACCGCAAAAAAAAAAAAAAAAAAAAGTAATTTATTTTATTTATTTATTTTCGGCTGCATTGGGCCTTCATTGCTGTATGCAGGCTTCCTCTAGTTGCGGCGAGCTGGGGCCACTCTTCACTGCAGTGCACGGGCTTCTCATTGCGGTGGCTTCTCTTGTTGCGGAGCACGGGCTCTAGGCGTGCGGGCTTCAGTAGTTGTGGTCCATGGGCTTCAGCAGTTGTGGCTTGCAGGCTCTAGAGCGCAGGCTCAGTAGCTGTTGCACACAGGCTTAGTTGCTCCGCGCCATGTGGGATCTTCCCGAACCAGGGCTTGAACTCGTGTCCCCTGCGTTGGCAGGTGGATTCTTAACCACTGCGCCATGGTTATGGAGGGAAGCCTCCATAACCACATTTTTATGCTGCCTCCAGCGTGGCCTAGAGATTAATTGCCCAGGCCCTAGAACCAGACTCATCTGGGTTTGAAACTGCAGTCTTGGGGAGGAAAGAATTGAAAGGTGGTTGTTTGTCCTACCCAGACTGGTCCCCCACGTGTTCCACCCATTCCCCTCTGTAGCCCCCAACCCTAGTCAAGAGAGTACTTTGCTCCTTCAGGCTTCTAGGCTGCCAAGGTGGAGGATACGCAGTCATAATATTCATATTCTGCCACTCGGGTATTTTAAAAATGTAACAACTTCTCACAGATGTCTTTCTGTGTCAGCACATATTGACTTGCCTCTTCTTTTTTTTTTTTTTTGCCGTACGTGGGCCTCTCACTGTTATGGCATGTGGGATCTTCCTGGACCGGGGCACGAACCCGTGTTCCCTGCATCGGCAGGCAGACTCTCAACCACTGCGCCACCAGGGAAGCCCTGCCTCTTCTTTTTCAATGGTGGTACAGTATCCTATGGTATGGAAATGCTATCATTTACTTACCACTCCCTCATTAATAGATTTTTAGGTTATTTACCAGTGGATAATACAGGTTGGATATTTAGGTTGTTCACTATTACAAACAATGCTGCAATCAACACCCTTGGATGACATCAGCATCATTCTAATAATGATGATCATAACTGACTCCATAGTTAACAAGGGGTGCTCAACACCAAGCCAGGCACTGCTCTAAGCACTTTATATATATCATAGTAAATCATTTAATCCTCCCCATAACTCCAGGAAGTAGATACAGTTACTACCCCTATTTTAGAGATGAGAAAACCGAGGCACAGGGACTTCCCTGGTGGCGCAGTGGTTAAGAATCTGCCTACCAATGCAGGGGACACGGGTTCGAGCCCTGGTCCGGGACTGTCCCACATGCCGCGGAGCAACTAAGCCCGTGCGCAACAACTACTAAAGCCCGCACGCCTAGAGCCCGTGCTCCACAACAAGAGAAGCGACTGCAATGAGAAGCCCGCGCACCGCAACCAAGAGTAGCCCCTGCTCACTGCAACTAGAAGAAGTCCATGCACAGCAAAGAAGACCCAACGCAGCCAAAAATAAATAAATAGATAAACAAACAAACAAACACGAGGCACAAAGGGTTCAGTGACTTGCACAGGTTATCTATATCTTTGGATATATGTAATCAGATGTCTATAGGGCAAATTAATTCCTAAAGAGGGATTGCTGAGGCTGCAAGCAGGCCCTTCATCCCTGAGGGGCTGGCCTGTGTTTGGGGGCTGCTCTGCAACTCTGTGTTTTGCTTCTCTTCCAGGCCACTGTGCAGATGGAGGGTGGGAAGGTGGTGGTGAACTTCCCCCACTACAACTACACTGCAGAGATCATGGATGGCAAGCTGGTGGAGGTGAGTGTCCCACTGGTTCCTGGCAAAATCGATGAGAATGCTTTTCTGCCCCCAGCCACGGCCCCCAAGAGGTGGTCCTCTGGGCAGCTGGTTTTATGGGCAACCTGCTCGCCCAACCATGGGCCAGGCTCTGTGCTGAGCACTGGGTGCACGTGACCTCATTTGACCTTCATAATCACCCTGTTAGTTAAGGACTTTTATCCCCATTTTGCAGGTGAGGAAACTGAGACACAGGATGGCTAAGTGATTGGCCAGAGGGCACAGAGTTTTTCTGACAGAGCAGGGATTTGTCTCTGGGCAGTCTGACTCCAGTGCCCACACTCGGCCACCTCAGGGACACACATCTGGACCCCTCCCAGAGTGTGAATGAAGTGGGGAGTCTGGGTGGGCCCTGCAAGGGTAGCCATCACTCCATTCTACTTCCACAAGGGACTTCAGGCCCTTGCTGCTAGATGTTTTGGTGTTTCAAGAGAAGCTGGAAATTGGCACTTCCAAGTGAAATTTCCAGTCTAGCAAACGTTGCCAACTAATTAAACATTTTTTGAAACGCTGACAGGGACAACTCACACACCTGTAGACTGACCCCTCCCACACGCCATTCTCTGTAAACACAGGTTGGAGGTGCTGCCCTGGAAGGCCCTCATCTCACATCCATCTCTTCTCCCTGGGGCTCCAAAGTTTTCCCCAAGTGAAAGAAACGGTGTGAGGTTAAGAGGAAAAGGAAGGCGTTTCTACATGTCATTCCCCCTTCGTGAGCCTGTGTCCTGGGCTAGAGTCCCCCTGGGGGAGGTCTGGTGTGTCCTCCTCAAGCCCCTCCAGAAGGGAAGTGATGAGGGAAGCAGGGTTTGCCTCCCCTCGTCCTCTCTCTCTGTCTCTCAATCTCTCCCTTGTTTCCTTGTTTTCCTCATCTCAAGCCCAGTCTAGAGAAATGGAGCACGTGGCCCAAGAGGCTCAGTGCCCTCCCATTACTCACATTTTACAGAGAAGCCATAGAGTCTCAGAGACACAAGTAACTTGCCCAAGGTCACACAGCTACTTTGTGGTGGAGGCAGATCGCATCAGCTGACTTCTAAATTCTCTGCCTGCTCTTCCCAGGCCAATGGGTCTTCTTTCTCCCCTTCATTTTAATTAAAAAAAAAAAATCTAAAAATAAATAGATGTACAGTGTTTTAAAAATATATCTATGTGGGGCTTCCCTGGTGGCGCAGTGGTTGAGAGTCCGCCTGCCGATGCAGGGGACACGGGTTCGTGCCCCGGTCCGGGAAGATCCCACATGCCGCGGAGCGGCTGGGCCCGTGAGCCATGGCCGCTGAGCCTGTGCATCCGGAGCCTGCATGTCCAGAGCCTGTGCTCCGCAACGGGAGAGGCCACAACAGTGAGAGGCCCGCATACCGCAAAAAAAAAAAAAAAAAAAAAAAAAAAAATATATATATATATATATATATGTGTATGTGTGTGTGTATATATATACACACACATATATATACATATATATGTATATATATGTGTGTGTGTGTGTGTATGACATAAGTGACTATACATTTTTTTCTGGATGGAAATCGACCTCTTGGAGAATCTGATGAAAGCTAGAGGCAAAGCTCCCCAGACTGTGATGAGTGCAGGGAGAACACAGGGCAGGGGAATGGAGCACATTTGTGCCCAACTGAACTGATCTTCCCAAATGGAACAAACCCGTTTCCTAATTCCTAGAGGCGCCTGACCATGGAGCCTATAAGGTGTGAGCAGAGCCCAGAGTTCAGGGCCATTATACACACACACGCACGTGCACGCACAAACGCAGGCAGGCACAGGCATGCACACATGCACGTGCACACACACACAGACTAGGCACCAGAGACAAGCTGTCTTGGTGGCAGATCTCCCATCTCTGGAGGCCCAGAGTCATTCTGGTTACTTCCCTTCTTCTCCACCAACATGGGTGCATTTTGCAAGCACCCCTCCTTCCGTCTCCACCCACCACCAGCGCCCCTTCTCTCATCACCTCTCCTGTAGACCGTGCCCCAGCCTCCTCCCCGGCCTCCCCCTCCACTTCATCTTCCATCCATCCCATATGCGAATCACACATCACTTCACACTGCTGCCCTTTTACAAAACTGCTTCCGCCAAACTCCATTTGCCACCCACCCCTCCTCACAAGAAAGCTGCTTTCCTCTGCTGGGGATCTGGACCAACTGATGCTATGCACACATCCCAAGATAGCATGTCTTGGCCTGGAGCCCAGGGCACCACACACAGTGGGCCTTGGCTGAAGAGTATCCTCTTGCAGCCTCTTCCACGAACGCTTACACTTCCTGAGGACAGGGAATGTATCTTCCCATCACCAAGCACAGGGGCCCCATAAATGCTAAATGGTGCAGAGGCTGAGCATGGCCCCTCAGACTTAGAGGGGTGACTGATTTCTCTAACCTTCAGTTTTCTCATCTGTACAATGGGGACAAGCTTGGCGTCGTGCAGATGTGCCTGGCATGGGTGAACTGAAATGGACAGACGGGTGGAAGATTATCCCATGAAAAGCCACATCACGCCAACATCTGTTAGCACTTTGGCCACGTAGAGTCCACACAATGAGTCCTGCAACAAATTGGGAAACTGAGGCCCAGAGAAGCAGTGAAGCAGGCTCACTCCCACTCAGGGCTGGGACTGGAGGCTGGTCTACCTTCTCTGGGCCCCATGGTCACCTTGGGGCCCCTGCACTGACACCCCCCGTTCCTGCTGCTTCTTCCAGATCTCCACCGTTGAAGGTGTGTCCTACGAGCGCGTGAGCAAGAGGCTGGCCTCAGCTAGCAGGCAGGGCTCTGCGGGGGCCGCAAAGCCACCAATAAAGCTGATGTAACAACAGACATTCTGCTCGTTCCAGAACCTGTCTTTGTTCTCTGGTGTCTTGGGGCAGTTCTGGCTGGTGGGGGTGGGAAACTCCTGACGATGGTTACACAGGCCACACCTTGGCGCTGAGATCTCTGTGGGACCTGTGTCATGGCAGAGGGAGACGGGTATGGACGGAAGACCCCTGGCCCCGGGGAGAGGGCAAAGGCGGTGCTCAGGATGCACGGCGGGCACACTTCTGTGGACCCCTCGCCCCAGCCTGCCACTCACGCTCTGCGTGGAGACCATCCTTTCAAGAGACAAATATCACCTCGGAGGGGTGGCACTCTGACTCTCAGATGGGCCACAGGAAGGTGGGGAAGGGCCCCCCACTGCTGGGCCCCAAGGCTGCACAGACACTGGGATGCACCCACCAGGGCTTAGCCAGGGAAGGTGTTTCAGCATGGCTGTGGCTCTCTGCTAATCTGCTGTGGAGTCGTTCCTTTGGGTCTCAGTTTACCTGCTGGTACAAGAGGGGGCCAGAAGGACCAATGAGGAACTGAGGAGAAATGGGAGTCTATGAGATGGCACAGGGGTTATGGGAGTGCCAGGCAGCAAGCGAGCAGTCAGAGTAGGGCTTAGACAGGGGGGCCTGGGAGAAACTTGGAGAAGCTGCAGTGGGCTGGGAAAGGTGGTCAGAAGGGTCACTCTGATCCCCTGGTAGGTGCCTGGAGCCCTGCATCAGGAAGGATTCTGAGGCGGCATTTGGATTGAGCAGACATCCCTGCCTGATTACAGCGTCTGTCCGGGGCATAGAGGAAGAGGAGGGAGGTCTGCCTGTCCCGTGGCTAGATAGTCGCTAACCCTGATGCGCTTTTTTTCATTCTCCTCTCTCCTTGGGAGTGTTCCCCATCTGGGTACCACCCTAACTTCTATTTTATTACTTTTCTTGGCCACGCCATGCAGCATGCAGAATCTTTAGTTCCGGACCAGGGATCAAACCTGTGCCCCCTGCAGTGGAAGCATGGAGTCTTAACCACTGGACAGCCAGGGAAGTCCCCACCCTGACTTCTTTTTACCCCATAGTTTTCTCTATGGCAACTCACTTATTTTTACTACAATGGAAACTTTATATCACTTATATACATGGAAAGCCAACATCATTTGCCATAAATAGACTAAGACTATTAAAAAAAGTCAAAGCTGAACAATGTTGACCTCTAGCTGGATTCTGCTGCCAAAGCCATGACTCTGAGGCCTCCCTTAGTGAAAAGGGTAAGAATCTTACAGAAGCCAGTAGCATCAAATGGGAAGCTCTCTCCTTCCCTAATCAAAAATCCTGCAGGACTCCTTGAAAAGAGAAGAATGCACTCACTATAAGAGTTGAATTATCTAAGTGTCCATCAGTGGATGAATGGATAAAGATGTCTCTTTCTCTCTGTCTCACACACACACACACACACACACACACACACACTGGAATATTATTCAGCCATAAAAAAAAGAATGAAATCCTGCCATTTGTGACAACACTGATGGACCTTGAAGGTATTATGTAACGTGAAATAAGTCAGATGGAGAAAGACAAATATCGTATGATTTCAAAATAAAACAAAACAAACTCATAGATGCAGAGAACAGATTAGTGGTTACCAGAAGGGAAGGAGGTTAGGCGGGTGGGTGAAATGGTTAAGGGGGTCAACTGTATGGTGGTGATCACTCTTCAGTATATACAAATATACTGCAAAGTATATACAGATATACAAAGTATAAAAATATACTGCATGGGCTTCCCTGGTGGCACAGTGGTTGAGAGTCCGCCTGCCGATGCAGGGGACACAGGCTCGTGCCCCAGTCTGGGAAGATCCCACATGCCGCGGAGCGGCTGGGCCCGTGAGCCATGGCCGCTGAGCCTGCGCGTCCGGAGCCTGTGCTCCGCATTGGGAGAGGCCACAACAGTGAGAGGCCCGCGTACCGAAAAAAAAAAAAAAAAAAAAATATATATATATATATATATATATATATATACTGCAGAGTTGAATTATAATACTGTATACCCGAAACCTATACTACAAAGAGAGCTGAATGATCTAAATTATCTTGAATATACAAGTCCCACATATGGGGTAATAGAAATAAGGTTTGCCCGACACCTTGCGAAGGGTCTGGCACACAGCAGGTGCTTCATAAGTGCTACCTGACCTCAGGTCCTTGTAGCCTGTGTCATCTACGGCCTTTCACTCTCAGGGGCCAGCCTCAGCTTGGACAGACAGCACAGCTCAACTCACTGGCAGCTCAGACCTCGCCTCCCCCCACATTGTGCCCTGAAACTTGTTGCTTTCCAAGCACAGCACTCAGCCTCCCACACCCACCCACCAAGCCAGGACCCTGTGAATGCCATCATTTTGCCAAGACTTATTGCTAATTAAGTTAACTAGGTAAGCATTAAACTCGCAGTGTTGCTGTTTCCCCTCCAGACTGAATAATTACTCATAATGAGCTTGGATAATAAGTCTCTAAATAACAGAGAGGTGACCATAATTAGGCTGAAAATTGAGAGAGAGAGAAGGAAGGGCGAAGAGTAGCAAAGAAAGAAAGAGCCGAGGGGGTAGAGAGATTGTTTATACTCTGGTAACCGATTCAAGGACAAATTCAAACACTGCAGCCAGTGTTACAGAGTCACAAATTCATGGACTAGAAGGACCTCAGAGCTCAACTAGTTTAAACTCTGTATTCCACAGATATAGAAACCAAGGCTCAGAGAAGGGAAGAAATTCATCTAAGGTCACACAGCAGATTAATGAAGGGCTGGGCATCACCGGCTGATGGAGGCTACAGTTTCTCTTTCCAGCTTATGGGGGTAAGTGGAGTAAGGTGAGATGGGGTGAAGTGTCCATGTTGCTGGCATCCTGGAAAAGAGGCTTCCTCAGCCAGTAGAAGGGACAGTGGTTAAGAGCTTCGACTCTGGAGTCACATTGCCAGGGTTCAAATCCCTCTTCTACCACCTAGAAGCTGTGTCACCTCGGGGTACGTTCATCCATTTCTCTGAACCTCAGTTTCCTACCTTGTCAGTGGGGAAAACAACTGCACTTACCTAACAGAGTCGTCACACTACAAATTAAATACTAGCCACTGCGACGGCGACCAGCATCACCTCCGTTATCAGCACTGTCATTCTCAAGCCAGTGTGATGCAAGTGTAGGAGTGCCCCCTCCAGTCCCTTGTAAGGCACATGGGCACGCTGCCGTATTTCTTGGCATCTTGTCTTGTCCATGTGTAAAATAGGCTCATAAGACCTTCCCTTCCCGGGTGACAGAGGAGCTGCAAGGGTAAAAGGTAAAAATCCTCGCCAGTGGCCTCCATAAAGTTAGAGGCACTTCACCATTTTGCTGTGCTGTTCAAGGTGCGGGAGTGACTCCCTGCTCAGTTCAGGTGCCCTTCACCCTGACCCTTGGAAGTCATCTCTAGCAACCATTGCCCTCCTGCCAAGCTCATCTGGTGAAATGGGGGCTTCTCAAAGCATCTTTAAAGACTACCACTAGGTGGCGTTCCACCACACACTTGTGGCCCCCAAGGATACCAAGAGGTGTTTGTATGCTGGGGGTGGGGCAGGGGGGTGAGCAGTGAAATCCCAAGTGATTGGGCCATGGTGTGGGGGTGTGTTTCCTCTGGGGAGGGCAATGCGGAGGCCACAAGGCTCCTCAGTCCGGCGTATCTAAGTGCCAAACTGAGTCCACACCCCTTGCCCACGGTGAGACCTTGGGCCTCTCTGAACCTCGGTATCCTCATCTGGAACATGGTGATAATGATGTTGCCATGAGGACAAAAGAAGAGCAGGGGGAATAAGAGACCATGAGGGAAGTGTCAAGTACAGGGCGTGGAACACAGTTAAGTGCTCACTACACACGGCCCTTCTTGGAGGTTCTACTGGTGTGACTGGGAACACACTAGGTCAGAGCTTCTAGAGCAGAGAGATGTGGTCAAACCTGGCTGTGCATGTGCATCTCCTGGGGGTCCTATTAAAAGGATAGCCCAGGGCTTCCCTGGTGGCGCAGTGGTTGAGAGTCCGCCTGCCGATGCAGGGGACACGGGTTCGTGCCCCGGTCCGGGAAGATCCCACATGCCGCGGAGCGGCTGGGCCCGTGAGCCATGGCCACTGAGCCTGCACGTTCGGAGCCTGTGCTCTGCAACGAGAGAGGCCGCAACAGTGAGAGGCCCACGTACCGCAAAAAAAAAAAAAAAAAAAAAAGGATAGCCCAGGCCCCACTGCAGACCTGCGGAACAGAAGACCAGGGAGATGTCACTGTTCTGAAGTGCTCCCTAGCCAGGTGTGACCTTGGAGACCATTCCAGTCCCAACCCTCCCATTTTGCAGATGAAAAAACTGAGATCTAAAACAGGGGACTGACCGGCCCTCGTCCACACAGCTAGGGAGTAGCAGAAGGTCTGACTCCAGTATACACTGCCTGCTGTGGCTCTGGTAAGGGCAGGGCCTGAAACATTGGTCCGAGCTGGGCCAGCAGATGGCTGACCACTTGAGTTCTTCCTCCTTTAAAGCTAGAGCTGGGATGGGGGGCGGTGAAGCTCTGGGGCTCATCTGGGCCCCTCCTCCAAAGGGAGAGGCCCACTCATCTACAATATTTGTCACAGAACTCACTGCTGAATAATGATGCCACATATTCCATGCTTTCTTATCATAAACCTGAAGTGCAGCCCAGGCTGACAGCTTTCTCACCTTACAAACGAGAAGACGAGTTCAGAGTGGAGAAGCAGCTTTTCTCAAGGTCATCTAGCTAAGAGCGGACAGACTCGCACCTTCCACCTCTCGGGCTAACGTTCTTGTCCGTACACTAGAAGCTGCAAGCTTCCAGCCTAAGAACCACCTTAACCTGCAGTGTGTTTTATTGGTCTTCTATTGCGTTGCAATTTAAAAAAAATTTTTTTAAATCACGAAAAATTAGATTTCCTAGCAAGTGCAGATATCCAGTTTCTCTGAAAATCTGAAGTTGTGGCAACATAAGGCTTACATCCCTGAAAGGTTGTAATTAGCCAGAGCTGAACAGAAGCCACACCCTCTACAGGGGACACACTGGCTTCATCAGTCCCCATAACCTCACGCTGTCTCAGTCATCCAGCTGATTCACTCACTATGTTACCTGCCTGGTCCTGGTGGGCCTTTGGATTTGAGACGCCTGCCAAACGCTATGGCCTTTCTGCTGAAAGTTGTCACAAATGGCTTCCCTGAGGAACAGAGAATGAGGTTAATGAGATTGGTAAGATTCTTTCCCAGGAACTTGGTGCCAGGGATTACCAGAGGCAGCCCAGAAGTGGATTCCCTCCCAGGGGATGCTCTGGGGAAGCCCCAAGCCTGGTCCCAGGTCTTCACCTTCACAGATAGGGCTGGGGGAACCCCTCCCACATCAGAGCCTGTTGGGGGCAGGCAGATGGAGCCGTAAATCCCGTTAGCCTGTGGCAGCTGTGCAAAAGCTATGTTTCTGTACTTTTGTCTGCTGCTGAGCACACTCTGAGAATCCCCTTGACCCCGTCAATCAGCAACACAAATGCCTGGCGACTCTTTGGCGAACCCATATCCATTATTCTGTCATGTCTTCTTCACCAGGTGAGCAGGATGGCCAGCTGGAGCCTTGCACTTATTCAAAACTCGACTGAGGCATCTCAGGGCGGCGGGGCAGCTCCAGGCTGCCAGGGTTTGAATTGTGCCTCCCTCCTTCACCACACTGTCTTAAGGCAAAGAACTTCTCTGTGGCCCTGTTTTCTGATCTGTAAGGTACAGCTGCCTTGTAGGGTTACTAGGATGGTTATAGGAAATAATATAAGCAAATTCCTTAGCAGAGTGCTTTACAAACAGCAATCGCTTAATAAACGTCAGCTGGGTGATTAGTGCTACGATCACCAGGTATCTATATATTCTATTGGTTGCAGGTGGTTTAGGGCACAGCCATCAAACCCAGTAAACAAACTAACAAGATCATTCCAGATGATTTAACAGCTATGATGAAAACAAAGGGGGTAAGGAAAGAGACCTGGGGGATGACAGAGACCTCTTTGGAAGGTGACCTTGTGGGCTGAGGTTTTTCAACCATGGCACAGCGGTCATCTGGGGCCAGTCCATTCTTTAGTGTGGGGGCTGCCCTGTGCATTGTAGGATGTTGAGCCGCATCCCTGGCTTCTGCTCACTGAGTGCTAACCAAGTCCCTCTCCCAACTGTGACGACCAAAAAATATGTCCAGACATTGCCAAAAGTCCCCTGGAGGGCACAAATGAGCCCTGCTGAGAATCACTGATAAAAGGGATTAAGAGAGGGGAGCATTCAGATGACAGAACAGATGGCTTTGGAGAGATGGACTTTGAACCCAGAGGGTATGAGGAAGTGGAACCTTAACCCTGACCCTAATCCAGGCATTTGGGACATTTAGCCGATTTCCTTAAACTAAATCACTCTACCTCCATAATGGGTTCTGTTTCTCCGGAGAACCCCACCCGATTCAGAGCCGGGATGTCAAGCCTCACTCACTCCCGCTGCCCAGCCCGTGACCCAGGGAGGCCCAGCTCCAGCTCCGAGGGCAGGAGCCCGTCTTGCTGTCACCCAAGTCCACAACCTCTTGGCACCAGTGTGGGTGCCCATCTCCGGAGGCTGACGTTGGGGAGGGAGGGAGGGCTGGCTGAGAGAAGGCCAGGAAGAGAACCCAGAGAGGCCATGAGCAGGTGATGTGTTTATTGCGGGACCACTTTTTTTAGGGGCTGGGCTGGCTGTGAGGTTCTACTGGGGGGGGGGGTGACGACGATACGGACAGACGGACCCTCCCAAGCGCCCAGCCCCAGAAAAGACAAACACAATAACTTGGAATCCAAACCAGTTGCACGTAAATAGAAGGAGGTTGGCAAAAGAAAAAGAGAACAACAAATGAATGTGCACTTTCCTATGCTAGTGTGACAAAGCGGCCCCGCGCGCCGCCCGCGTCCAGGCTCTTCTTTACTCAGCTTCCACGCTGAGGCTCCCATCTGCTCTGAAAACCGCCTTCAGATCTGACTCCTGGCAGCCCCCCTGCCAGTCTCCTGGCCTGGCAACCAAGTCAAGAAAACTAAGATGGGTTCTTCTCAAAAAAAAAAAAAAAAAACAACCAAAAACCGCCTTCGTGGTTCTCTGCACCTCCCAGTCCTAGGGGGTGAATAATGGGACCTCTGACCCTAAACCAACCAAAAAATAAAACACGCTGAGCACAAGCCGTGAGTCAGAATAAAAACATATTGCACATGCTTCCAAGAGTCTTCCTGAGAGCCCTCTCACTGCAGAGACCCAAATACTGGCTTCTGACCCACCCTGTCACTGGCTGTCAGTCGTGTAACAGACCCTGCACGCCCCCAAATCCCCAAAGCCAGTTGGCATCAGGCATACAATCCCACATTATGAGCCTCTGCTCTGAGCCAAACTTGAGGCTGAGGCTGGGTTTAACCTCAAGCAGGAGATGCATGCGGTGGAAGGAGGTGAGCATTGCTGGGTTTAAATCTTTGTCTACTTTTCAACAAGCTTTCTCCTCTGGGTGGTTATCGAAGTTCTACAGGTGAATAGAGCATCCAAGACGTGGAATCTTCCGGAACAGAGAGCCTGGAAAGTGGTTCTCCCCCAACCATATGCTTTTGCAAAGGGAGCTCTGTGGTTAACCACAGGTCTGCCCCAAGCCGGGTTAAAAACCTACAGCCCTTGCGTGGGACAGGCAGTGTGGCAATCACCATCATTTTTCTCCTAAGGACTTTTCAAGTATCACAAAATCCCTGATACAGCATGTAAACAAGACATCTTACTGAACAGAAAGCTAGGTCACTTCGGGAAGCAGCAGCATGTGAAATATCTAAAAGGCTGAAGAGAGTTTTAGGTTCCACAACAAAGCAACAAGACAGCTGCCCACTGTGCCTCGGAAGGCAGACAGACACTCGGGCATGAACACACACACAGGCCCCTGTGGATGGAGCCAGGGAAAGAAAAGCACCCCAGATAGCATCTACCGGGGGTCTGGAGACACATCAGGCTGCCCCCTTTTCAGTGGTGTAGCTGCCATCAGCAAAGAATAAAGGAGTCTTTGATGCTAAAACCTGGATGTGCTCGTGAACTGCTGGTCTGCATCCAGTCCCCAGTCTCCTGGCCTCTTCCCAGGTCTTTCTCGACCCGCTGGGCCCCTCTCCAGGGTTTGGCCACCGAGCCATCCCCTTGCATCCCAGCCACATGTGGAAGACGTTTTCCAGAGCAATGCTCTTGGGTGAGGTATGTCACTGCCTGTTTTGCCCCGGGTCAGTTTTATTTAAAAAGAGCATGCACCCTCTCCGTTCAAGGGTCCTGAGGCTCTGCGGGGACAGCCTCCCAGGCACCTCACTGGGCTGAGCTCCCTTCGTCAGCATCCTCTTCCTCTGCCCAGATCTCCAAGGCCTCCTTGCGTGGCTAAAGGTGCCCTATCTGTCGAAACAGCCCGCAGGGAACGCGTGGCTCCCGCTGAAGTAGCTGCTCCCGTAGGTGGCGGCGAGGCAGTGTCTGGGCTCAGCTGCAATGGCCATGTGCATGCTGAGGGACGTGGGCAGTGGCACGGGACACATGTCCAGGGGCTGGAGGGTGGGGTACAGGGTATGGAGGGATGAGCCACTGCCCCCTGAGAGCAGGGTCCCCGAGTGGTGGGCCTGCAGCGAGTCCCGATAGGCCACGCACAGGTCCTGCACGGGGGTCTGGAACTGGGCCAGGGCCATCGCTGTCGGCTGGCCGAGGCCGGGATAGGCAGGTGGCTGGCACAGCACCTGGGGGGGAGCTTGGGGTGTGCCGGGCACCATCGCCAGGGCCTGGCTCTTGACCGCGACGGCATCCTTGAGGATGTTGTCATAAGCTCTGAAAGGAAAGGACTTGGGTGAGACTTGGGAGGTCAGAGGCTGCCTTGCTGAGGGGGATGCCAGGAGACGCATGTGCTGTGACTGCTGGGCCTCTCCCAGCCTGGGCTCACTGCCTGAAGCACTGCCTCAGCTGCTCTCTGACTAAACTCGGGCCTCAGATCTCAGCTTGGATCTGCTTCCTACAAAAACCCTCTTCTGACCCCTCAAGACTAGCCTAGCTGTCCCTGCAGCCCCTCTGCACTGCCCCACCTTGGCGGTCAACACCGCAGATGATAACTTCCGGTCACTACCTGGTCCCTCATGCATAGTTCGAGCTTCGAGAGGGAGCACCCATCTGCTTTTGCTCATCACTGCATCCCCACACTGGGCACAGCGCCTGCCCTGAGAGGGCAGAGCTCCCGGTGCTTAGGTGAGCACAACCTCTGCCTTCTAGGCACTTCCAGCCAGCTCCATCCCCGGCTAAGCTAGATTTCAAGCAGGTTGCCCCCAGGGACCTAAGTGTCTCCATCTGAAAAGGGGGATGGAACAGGTCTTTTGCCATCTCAAAAAAAAAAAAAAAAAAAGCTTCCGGTAGTAAACCTTTTTGGGAAAACATATCAATTAGAGGCTTCGGTAAGAAAGGAACAAGTGGAGGGTGCAGCAGGCCTGAGCAGGGGGTTACCCCAGAGGGACAGCCTTGGGGAAGAGGCAGGGCTGGTGGCCATCCTCACTCAGGCTAGACAGTGTTCTCCAGCTTTGGGCACCTTCTAGAAGGCACAGATTCTAAAATAAGGGCTAGGGAGCAGGACTGATTCCAGAGGAACGGGACAAAGGCAGCTGCACCAGGAGGCTGAGAGGTGGCTCTTCAGGGGCTGGCCCCGTGGTCAGTGGGGCCAGCATCCAGGAGATGCCACCAGCCGTTGGGTGGAAGAGAGACCAGGTGCAGCCAGGCGAGGGCTTTCTGCCCTCTCTGCCCTCCTCCCTGCAGTCACTACTGAGCTCTTTTGCTTCTGATATCAGTTTCAGGGTGTTCTGTCTATGATGCCTTTAAGCATCCTCTCTGAAACACTGAACACTTCCTCCCCAAGATTCCCAAGGACCCTTGCAAGTAGGCTGTGGCCTCTTACGTGAAGCCACTCTGGGCTTAGCTGGCTAAGAGTCAGCTTTGTGGCCATGTCTGAGAAAAGCAGCTCATAATGAGAGTGTCTCAATATAATCACCCAGAAGACTGACTGATACACTGGGTCAAAGAGCCCAAGACACTCAGAAAGATGTGCACAGAGCCCTTCTGCTGCTGCACTCTTGACCTAAAAATTGCAAACCCAAAGCTACTCAAAATAGGAAGGACCAACTCCCCGAATCCCAATTCTGTCAGGAGTCACCACGGCCCACTTTCCATGAGCCACCAGCCCACCATAAGCCTCCAGGAAATTGCCTGAAGTGGGTCTTATGAGCAAGTGGAACTTCGGTATTTCCGAAACACAAAGGATCAGGAGAGGAACTTACACCAGCAGGATTTCGATGCATGTGCTGAGATGTTCCAGGGAGTAGTTTGAGATCCTCTGCAGGTCTCTGGTCCAGTAGGGAGAAAGCTGAAGGCAAATCCTAGAGGCCCCAACGCAGGCTGCGGCCACCACAGAAGGCTGGAATTTGTAGAAAATATGATCTGAAAGAGAATCACAGAGAAGGAGTCAGCATCAGAAAGCCTGGTCCTGGAGTCCTGCCTTGTGCTCCACGGTAGACAAATGATTAGGTCCAAGGTTGTTCACTGCTCCCGCAAACACACACACACACACACGATGAAAAATTAAAACAGCATGAATTTCCATTCTTGAAACTTAAAACACCTTGGGTCTCTCAGTCTGGGATTTATTATGTCAGCCTAGAGCAGCAGTTTTCAAAATACCATCCCTGGCTTCCAGGGGCTGCACTGGGCTTGCTGATGGGCTACAAGCAGAACTGCCAAACACCTGCTCCTTCCTTTGGCTGTTAGGGGTGACCCACACACTGTTTCAAAGGCTTCTTTTTGAGGTTATGACTGAAGGCTACTTAGTAACAAAGCCTGGCCCCCAGTAGGCACTCCCTAACAATCTGTTGAAAGAACTAACGAATGAATGAATGCCACTATAAGTGTTTGATATTCTTAACTAAAATTGGAACTTGACTTAGGTTTACTGGGGAATCCTCCCCACCTCACCCCAGCTTTACTGACGTATAATTGACAGATAAAACCTGTACATATTTATGGTGTACAGCGGGATGTTTTGGTACATGTACACACTGGGAAATGATCTGAGAAATCTTTAACGTCCTGCTTTGATATCTGGCAACACGGCAAAGCTGGGACTACTTATGTGCAAAGGCAAACTGTTGAAATTCCCACAATTCTCATGAAGAACAGTCAGTTATCAGTGCATTATGATGCTGTCTTATCCTGTTTATGACTTGCAATGATTTCAACATTTGCCTGTTAAAGTATGAATTAGGCAGGGTGGTACGGTTACAGACACAGTCAGAGTCAGACTCCCCAGGTTCAAATTCCAGCAATGGCCTTGGGTACGTTACTTCACGTCTTGAGTATCGACTAAGGAAACGGATTCGTAAAATGAGAATTGCACAAATGATTTTCATGTGAAGTCGTTGTGAGGTTCAAATGAGACAATGCATGCACAGCACTAAAATAAGGTGCCTGGTACATAGTAAGTGCTCATTTAATGCTTGAGATTACAATTGTTGATGATGTTACTGAGATTATTGATATTTGGTTTGCAGCGGGTTGTCAGGTGGTTGTATCAACAGTATTTCTGACCTAGCGTTGTACTTAATATCTAGATCTTTAGACCCTTCAAATAAAAGTCCCCCAACAAGGTAAAAGTTTATTGCTACAGCAGATGTAAACATAATCCTCTCTCCCACCCTACCTGTATGATGATAGCTCTTCCGGAGTGACCTACTTGTGGATTTGCATTGTGTTCCAGATTAGTGTATAAAACACTACCAGGTGATCAGTAAATAGACAGGCTACCCGCTGCCTGCATACAAGCTGCTACTTCTCTTTTACACGTTCCTGCTAACACAGGGTTGAATCGTCGCTCCTTCTCTGCTGATCCCTGCCAAGGGCAGTGATCTGGTGATTTGGGTGGATGGGCCCCCGTCAGCAAGGACTCCCTGGGGCAGGTCTCTCAGGGCCCCTGACCCCGGCCCCCCGTGTGGTGGGGGAAGGGCGGACAGGCCCCGACATCAGCCCCACCTTGCAGGGTGACCTCTAGGAAGTAGTGGGCGTACTCCTTGAGGCACTCTTTGGTCTTGCGGGGGCAGGTGGTGGGCCAGCGGTGGCGGTGGTGGTCCTTCTGGCTGACGGAGGCCAGGAGGTAGTAGTCGAGGAAGTGGGCGGGTGTGGGCAGGCAGAGGTTCCAGCCGAAGGCCTCCAGCAGCAGCAGCTCTGTGCTCAACAGCTCCTTCTGGGTAAGGGAGACGTTCTGGCTGCTCAGGATCCTCGTGCTGTTTATCTGTTCCAGCTTGGGGACGTGGTCTTCCCTATCCTCGAACTTACCTGAGGGAGAAGCAGAGGTTACTGGGACTTTTACGACACTTGCTGTAAAAGCCCACCTTAAAGTACCTGGACGGTGCTGACAGGGAGAGGAGCAAGCCCAAAGGCGCACATGCCAGATCTGTCACACCTGGGCTCGAATCCCCAGGCCATCACTTCCAGCTGTGCTGTGTGGTCATGGAAACGTGTCTCACCCTCTCTGTGCCTCAGTTCTCTCACATGTAAGAGGGAAATTCTACATCCGAAAGCTTTTGTTAGATTCAGTGGGAAACCTCACACCAAATGTTCAGACCAGCAATGAGGATCACAACAGCAGTTAGCAACAGCAGCAAGGGCCTGGGGAGTAAGGTGGCCCTCCCATCTGGTCCTCACTAATTCAGCCTCAGGACTGGTCAGGGCGCCATTGTCACGGTGACCTTGCAAATCTGGTCCTGTCCCTCCAGACGTGGAAAAGTCCTTCAGTGGCTCCCCAGTATCTACAAGACTGAGTTTAAACTCTGTCAATGGGTTCTTAATTTGGATTCCTCCAGACACAGTTTGCTTGGGATGTGAGCCTAGGAAAGATCTATAAGTAGGAGAAGACAGGAAAGGGACAAAAGCCAAAAGGGCACTTGATCTTGAAGAGGTTTCTGCACCCCTACGTTCACTGCAGCATTATTCACAACAGCCAAGACAACCTAAGTGTCCCCTTTCAGATGAATGGATAAAGAAAATATGGTATTTATATACAATGGGATATTATTCAGCCATAAAAAGAAGGAAATCCTGCCATTTGGGACAACATGGATGGACCTTGAGGGCATTATGTTAAGTGAATAATGAGAGAGTCAGAGAAAGACAAATACTGTTATGATATCTCTTACATGTGGAATCTTAAAAAAACAAACTCAGATACAGAGAGCAGATTGGTGGTTGCCAGAGGGGGTGGGGGATGTGAAGACGGTCAGAAGGGACAAACAACCAGTTATAAGATAAATCAGTCCTGGGGATGCAACGTCAGGCATACTGACTATACTTAACCATATTGCGTATTTGAAAGTTCCTAAAAGAGTAGATCTGTAAAGTTCTCACTGCAAGAAAAAAAAGTCTAACTATGTGGGATTATGGATGCTAACTTATCGTGGTGATCATTTCACAATATATGCATATATCAAACCACTGTACACCTTAAACTAATGCAGTCTGCCAACTGTATCTCAATAAAACTGGAAAACAAAAAAAGTGGCGTCATGTAACTTCCAAAGCGAGGCTTTAAGAGGCCTTGCATCTTCTGCCTTTGTCCCGCCTGAGGTGCCATTCCCAGACCTCTGTGCAAGGAATCAAGTCTAGCCTGTTGGAGGTGAAGAGGCCACAAGGAGGAGAACCAAGATGCCCAGGCAACAGCCCAGCCAGCACCGACTCTCATACACATGAATGAGGCCACCCTGGACCTTCCAGGCCAGCGGATCCTCCAGCAACTGTATGAAGGAGTCCAGGTAATACCAGCACAGGAACCACCAAGCGACCCACATCGTTGTTGTCTTAAATCACTTAGTTTTGGGGTGATTCGTTTTGCAGGAACAGACAACTGGAATACATTCATATCAATGCACAGTGGCAAAAAGATGCAAAACCCCGCAGACAGACATGTCACACAGCTCGGGAAGTACTGAAGGAACAATGACCTCAGACTGGAAGGTCCTGGAAATCATCTGCAGGAAATAAATCCGCATGAAGAAATAATCTGCAGGAAATAAATCCGCAAACAAACAGAAATAAAACACAAGCCTGGGGTTATCCCACTCAAGGGTCAAGGAACCGAGGATCTCCATAGCAATGTCCCCCTGGCAGTCATCAGCTGTGGAAGGCCCTAGTAGCAGCCTCTGCTGTGGAGGGCTCTGCAGGCAGGGGGCGTGCAGCCACCACACCCCCACTCGGGGGAACCACGCACACCTGGCTGTAGCCTCGGCCACGGAAGTTCTCTGCAGGCACCGTGCCCTCCCTGCCTACGAGCCTTTGTCCGCGCAGCCCCTCTGCCCAGAGCACCCTTCCCCGTCCCCTCTTCACTCCGCCAAAAGCTCACCCTATCCTTCACCTCGAAGCCACTGCCCCCTGGAAACCTTCCCTGACCATGGTCCCCACGTGCTGCCCGATGCCCACATCGGATGGTGGTGGCCTCGGTCTGGTCACCTTGGCCTCCAAGCCTAACCTCACTGGGTGCAGAACAGCTGCGGGAGCAGGTGTCGGAAGAGGCAGTGGGTGACCCAGTTGAGCTCCGAGCACACATCTGTGCCGATGAAGGCAACAGCCAACAAGTCATCCACACACCTGTGCTCAACTGCCAGCGCCCCCTGACCCAGTTCTCGGCAGACGCTCAGGCTCGCTGAGAGATAAGGAAGCAACCACTTCAGGCAGGCGGCCCTGCAGCAGATACAACACATTCCTCACTAAGGCCTCAAAAGACGTCCCTGAGAAACGAGACACTGAGTCTGGGAAGCCTGCATCCTTCTTCTCAGGGAGCCAGGCAACAGCCCACTGGGTGGGCAGAGCTGGTGACGAGAAGCTCTAGTGCTTGCCACGGAGGAGCAGAGACGATGCCGACTGGTCCTGAAGCAACCCAGACTCCTCTCCTTCCCGAGCCCCATCCACGGCCCCGCCGGCGGAGCACACACCTTATTCCCTTGCCTTGTACCAACCAGGGCAACTCAGGCAGGAAAGGGTGAGGACAGTGTTGCCCCCTCCCCAAGGGGAAGAGGCTCTTGAACGCTGAAATCCTGGGTAGGGGGGACCCTGCTGACCAGGTCTTGCTGCCTTCCGTGGCCTCAGGGCCCCTCGCCCTCCCCAAGCACTGGATCCAGCCACACTGGGAATCTGGCCCCTCCTCCAGCGGGCGTGCTCATCCCCTCACCCCCTTATCACCTGTCCTCCAGAGCTCAGCTCAGAGGCCGCTCGGTGTCATCAACGCACTGCTCACACTCCGATAGCTTAATCTCTAATAGTAGTAACAGTGGCCAGCACCTGACCGTTCATAGGTCGTTAACAAGTGTGAGCCCCAGAAGGATAGGGACCATGTCCCACATATTCGAAGGTGTGCCCCGAGGCGCCAGCACAGCCCCCGGCACACAGTAGATGCCCAAATGCCTATTTGCTGAGAGAATGAATGGTTCTCTCTGGATAGCTGAATTGTCGGCCATTTGAATTGTTCTCCGATGCTCTCTGATTATCTGTATCTGTTATTTTTTTCTCCAACAATTCATTTTTCTTTATGCAAATTAAAAAGAAAGAAAATAATATTTTTCTTGCAAAATTGTCAAGGTTTCCCTGAACCTTGGGCTGACCTGAGCCAATGCTGTTCACAGGCACTCAATAGCTAGAGCTCTTTTCTTCCCAGAGCAGAGGGTGGCACGGTGAAGGTCACCGCTCTGGCAGAAACCTTTGCATCTGGTACCTTTAAAATGGAGAGATCTGGTGTCAGCACCTTAACCAAGCGATCAAATGTAGCATCGCTATTGCATCGTGCCAGCGGTGGCACCAAGACCCTTCCGTGGTCTTGCTGGCAGCCAGCAATCTATTCCGATGGCAGATGTGCTCAATCAGATTAATTCCTCCCTGCCCTCAGTGCTTTTCAAACCTTTTAGAGTTCTGCCTTTTCCGCAGCCACCAGGCCCAAAAAGGATCACCCTCAAATGGAAGGGGCCACGGATTACTGAGGAATCTGATTCATCTGCTCTCTCTGCTCCCCACACTGGGGAGGCTACATGGGGACCCGCCGCAGTGCAGAGCAGGGCAGAGCTGGGTCAAGTTGAGCCTGGACCTAAAAGCACTGAACTCCACAGGCTGTTCATTTCTTCTCTAGGAATCCGCCCCACACGGAGAAAGCATGGCTATGCAGGATGCAAAGTGCTGTAAGAAGTACCCAGCACACAGAAATGGACAGAGTTTCCATGCTGGGCAGGGCACCAGCATGTGCTGGACACACAACAGATCCTCCCAGGTAGGTTCTGTTCGGAGCCCCAGAGGCTCAGAGAAAAAGCTCACGCAAGCACTCAGCTCCACACCTAGGAGTGACCTTGCAGCCCCTGCTCTCACCGAACAACACACTTCACAGCCAGCAAAGATTTTATGACTTTCCTGGTGTTGCACGTGCCCGGCAGACGTTTCCTCCCCTCCTCCCATGACCGTGAGCCGGGCAGCCCTTTGTCCCCAGCCCGCCACCACCGAGCACCGCCACTCAGCTGCTTGCTCCTTATTGACAAATGGCACAGACAACAGATGCCTGGGAGTCTTTAGGCAGGTCCCCCGGGAGGGGCGGGGGACAGAAGTCCGAGTCTTTGCAAGTCAGACAAGAGCCACAGACTGTCTTCAACTTGTTTGATGTACTTTTTATTTGGAAAAGTTTCAAATCCACAGGAAAGAAGAAAGAACTGAACAATGAACCCAGATGACCCTTCCCCAGATTCACCAACAGCTGACACGGAGCAACACAATTGCCGTGTGTGTGTGTGTGTGTGTGTGTGTGTGTGTGTGTGTGTGGTATATAAATATTGGTTTTACTGGACCATTTTTTAATTAAGTTGCAGGCATGACGTGCCACCCCTGGATATATCAGCATCCATCCCTGAGGTCATTTTCCTACTTAATTATAATGTTATTAGCAATTGCAACAACATCAGCATTAATGTAGTTAACATTTTCTAACATTCAATCCATATTTGACTTTCCCCAAGGGTCTCAAAAATGCCTTTATAACCTTTGTTTTTTTGATCCAGATCCAAAAGGCTACACATGGTGTCTGTTACATCTCTTTGGTCCCATTCTTTGTTTGTTTTTCATGACATGGACTCTTTGGATGAATCCAGGCCAGTTGTACAATGTCCCATATTCTGGATTCCCTGATTGTTTCCTCATGATCAAACGGTTTGAGCAAGAAAACTACAGAGGTGACGTTTTGTCCCTCTTAACAGATCACATCAGGAATTATACAACATCAGTTTGTCCCAGCAATAGTGATGCTACATTTGATCGCTTGGTTAAGGTGCTGACACCAGATCTCTCCATTCTAAAGGTACCATTCTCCTGTGAAATTAATAAGTCATCTGTGAGGTGACACCTCAAGAATAAGTGAATATCCTGTTTCCCAACAGCCTTTAACTCAATGGTTTGGCATCCATGGAGGATCCTTTCCTGAATAAATTATTACACTGGTGTTGAAAAAAAGAATTTTTAACAATTTTACCATTTCATCTACATTTTTCTTTTTGGATATTCACACTGTCCCAAATTTGAACAGTGGGAGCACTGTCAACATACCAAGGTTAAAAAAAAATTCCTAAGCCTATCAGAGCACTCACCCTGAATCTGGGAGGCCAGCCACATGCACATGAGCCCTTAGTGTTGGTGGCAGTGGTGAAACATAGAAAAAACACCTCTGAGGATGCTCTGCACATCAGCTGACTGATTGCTCCCACACTCCCAGGGGCTGGTGCAAAGAGCCTGAGTCACACTTGGCAGGTCACAGAGTTAGTGAGTGGACTGATGACTGTGAGGCCACCAAGTGACCTAGACTCTTAACCACAGACTAGGCCACAGTGGCCAGACACTGTAAGCCAGCAAGCCTCAGGAGTGACACTCACACACTGGCTTTTTTTTTTCTCTCTCTTTTTTTAAATGGCATTCAAAGAAATTATAGTAACATGCACATAACAGAAAATGTACCATTTTAACCATTTTTAACTGTACTGTTCAGTAGCATTAAGTACATTCACACTGTTGTGTAACCAATCTCCAGAACTCTTTTCATCTTGCAAAACTGAAACTCTATACCCATTAAACAACTCCCTGTTTCCCTCCACCAACCCCTGATAACCACCTTTCTACTTTCTGTTTCTACGAATTGACTAAAGACTGGCTCTTTCTTCTTCTACCTGCTGTCCTGACAATCAAGCCTTAAAACAGACCAAACAGACTCCTGACTTTTCTGAAGTAGGGTCAAGAGAAGCAGTATTTTTAATTGCTTAAAAAACAAAACAAAACAAAACAAAACAGAAACCAAACTCTTTAGTTTGGAAAAATTTTTAAATACCAAAAAAAATAGAGAAAATATTATAATGAACCCCCATGAATGCATTATGCAGCTCTAACGCTCATCCACATTTACACTGCCTTTAGAAAAATTCTTAAACAAAAACATAAACAGCACAGAATGGGAGTCTATAAAAAGCCAGCGCTGCCCATTTCTCAAGCCCGGGCCCAGCGCTGCCCACTCTCTACTAGACAGGTCCCAGTTAATCCCCCCAACAGTCCTTCATGCCTGGCAAGATGCCCATTTACAGACTCATTCAGGATTACCTGCTGCCCATTCAGGAGGTAAACCTAGGCTCAGACATGAGGCCAAAGTTCCCTGGCTAAAGAGAACCAAGTGGGTTTTTTTTTTTGCTTTATTTTTATTTTTATTTTTTTTGTGGTACGTGGGCCTCTCACTGTTGTGGCCTCTCCTGTTGCGGAGCACAGGCTCCAGACGCGCAGGCTCAGCAGCCAAGGCTCACGGGCCCAGCCGCTCCGTGCCATGTGGGATCGTCCCGGACCGGGGCACGAACCCGTGTCCCCTGCATCGGCAGGTGGACTCTCAACCACTGTGCCACCAGGGAAGGTTTTTTTTTAAACAAATACATAAATGGCTCCAAAGTTCAGAGCTTTCTATACCACAAACAGGAAATCTCAGATACAATCAGGAAGATCCCTGCAATTCCAGAAAGTCTCCATAGTGAGTTTATCTACCTGGGCGCAGGAATTCCCATGGATGTGAGTGTCAGGTAAGCTGCAGCTTCCCCATCTAACCCCCATGTTCTCTACAAATACTCATCTTCATCAATCCTCCTATTTACTCCAGAGCCTTTCCACTAAAGATCTGTATGATCAACAAGACTCAGTTTTTATTTCCAATGGCAGAACTGAAGTTGAAGAGTAAATCTCCAACAGGGTTACTCTCTGTAATAAAGAACAACCTCCCCTAGAGGGTGTGGAGAAAAGGGAACCCTCCTACACTGTTGGTGGGAATGTAAGTTGGTCCAGCCACTGTGGAAAACAGTATGGAGGTTCCTCAGAAAACTAAAAATAGAGCTACCATATGATCGAGCAATCCCACTCCTGGGCATATATTGAGAAAAAAACATGGTCCAAAAGGATACGTGCACCTCAATGTTCAGAGCAGCACTACTTACAATAGCCAAGACATGGAAGCAACAGAAATGTCTATTGACAGATGAATGGATAAAGAAGATACAATGGAATACTACTCAACCATAAAATAGACTGAAATAATGCCATTTGCAGCTACATGGATGGGCCTAGAGATTGTCATACTGAGTGAAGTAAGTCAGAAAGAGAAAGACAAATACCATATGATATCACTTATATGTGGAATCTAAAATAAGACACAAATGAACTTAACTAGGAAACAGAAACAGAATCACTAACATAGGGAACAGACTGGTGATTGCCAAGGGGGAGGGAGGTGGGGGAGGGATGGAGTGGGAAGTGGGGTTAGCAGGTATAAGCTTTTATATATAGGATGGATAAACAATGAAGTCCTACAGTATAGCACAGAGAACTATATTCAGTATCCTGTGATACACCATAATGGAAAAGAAAATATTAAAAAAAGAATGTAATGTATAACTGATTCACTTCACTATAAAGCAGTAATGAACACAACACTGTAAATCAACAATACATCAATTAAAAAAAAAAAAAAAGCTCTTTGGCTTTTTGTAGTTATTGAGGCCAGAAGCTTGCTTCCTACTCATCCCCAAAGGGGCGTGCTCCTATGTCCAGCAGACACGTGTCTTTCCGAGGAAGCAGGGGAGACAGATTTTGAGCAATCTGATGGAGAAGCCAGGAAACTACTCTGGGGACGGCACCCTCCGAAAGGCTGTTTGACTTTGCGATGCAGCACGGAGAGCCAGAGCAAGCACGGTGCCGAGGGTCACCCTGGGTTTTCCAGAGGCTCAGCCACTCGCTGGCTGTGTGGTCTGGGCAAGTCTCAACCTCTGGGGCCGGTGCAAGGGGAGAAACAGAAGGAGACAGAATGTTGGTGAGGATGACACAAGGGCTCGGTGTGCTCAGAACAGGGCCCAGCGCTCAACAAACATGGGAACGTGTGCTGCTTTATAAACCTCTGCTCGCTTCAGGACCAACTGTGCAGTCACAGTCACAGGTGCAATAACAGCTTAATTTGTGCAGGATTTGAGGTGGGAGAGAGAGAAAGCCAGGGACACAGCAAGAAAACCCTCCAGCTATAAGACAGTGCTTCGGTGGTGGTTTTCAGGGAAGGCAGGAAGCTGTGAAGACCATAGCAGGTGGGAAGCGGGGAGCATGTGTCTCCCCCACGCTATCCTGCTGCAGACATGCTGCGTCCAAGAGCTCCAGCCCCTCCAGAGACCTGGAGGTTAGGAAACGTCCCGCAGAAACAAGCCTGTAATCTCAGCCAGACCTGGGTGTCAGGGAGACCCGGCATGAAGGTGAAGCTCGGCTACCTTCCCTGGTTGAGCTCCCTTCCTTCTTCAGGACACAAAGAAAGGTCCTTAAGGAATGTCTACGGTCCCTGTCACTGAAGATGCCTTCCACACACACGTACCCACTGTGTGCTGAGCCTGGGAGATGGTGGGGCCCGAGACAGATCAAGTCCCCGTCCTCACCCTGCCTTACAGAGTCTCCCGCCTTCCCCTCCTCACAGCAAGGCTGCATCTCCAGTCTCCCGCACAGAGCAGAGCTCAATAAATACTGAATGCACAAATGAATGAAAATACATTTATGACAGGCTGACTCGGTCCCTGAGTCCAACTTTGGACCGGGGGTGAGGTTGCAGGTGGTTGTTTTCTCCAGGAGGAAACTGTAAAAATGTCTCCGAGGTCAGAGGTGGCATTCGGCCAGCTGGGTCAGACACTGGCTTCCCTTCTGGCTGCGAGGACTTCCCCATCTCAGGATGGTGCAACTGGTGGGATGACTTCACACGGTGGCCCCATCAAAGCCCAGGCTCCTTTGTGCTCCTCTTGTTTTTTTTTTTGCGGTACGTGGGCCTCTCACTGCTGTGGCCTCTCCCGTTGCGGAGCACAGGCTCCGGACGCACAGGCTCAGCGGCCATGGCTCACGGGCCCAGCTGCTCTGCGGCATGTGGGATCTTCCCGGACCGGGGCACGAACCCGTGTCCCCTGCATCGGCAGGCGGACTCTCAACCACTGCACCACCAAGGAAGCCCTGTGCTCCTCTTTCAAGGGACCCAAATAATATCATTGACTGTAAAAGCAGGGGCCATGGGATGTGGCCCCTTGTCATGTACACGGCTGGCATCTGGGGCCCGGGTTACATTACAGAGTTCTCCCCTGTAATGAGGGTCACTGCTTTGCAGAATGCCCACTCCTGGCTCACCAGGGGCTGCCCTGGACTGGGCCTGACCAGGCTGCCGGCTGCAGGAAGAGCTGAGGGAGAGCTCTTCTAGGCTGCGGTGCTGAAGGCATGGATGGAGGGGTACTGGATCCTTTGTTGTTCCAACCTCTCTGCTTGGAGAAGGGAGGAGAAAGAGGAAGAGGAGAAGGGGGAAGGGGAGGGGGAGGGGAGGAGTGCAGAAATCTTGGCCCTCTCTCTCAAGGTTAGAAGCGGAGCCACTTCCAGACGTGAAACCCGGTCCTTAGGGCCGAAGTTTTCATCCAGGTCAGCTAAAACGCACTCTGCAGCCTCGGAAAGCAGGGGAGCCTGGCATCTCCCAACAACCTCTCCATTTGCTGGTTTGAGTCTTCTTGCTATAGCCAAGGAAGAAAGTGGTCTGGGACCTCCCTGGTGGCACAGCGGTTAAGAATCTGCCTGCCAATGCAGGGGACACGGGTTTGAGCCCTGGTCCGGGAAGATCCCACATGCCACCGAGCAGCTAAGCCCGTGCATCACAACTACTGAGCCTGTGCTCTAGAGTCCACGAGCCACAACTACTGAAGCCCACATGCCACAACTACTGAAGCCCACGTGCCTAGAGCCCGTGCTCCACACCAAGAGAAGCCACCGCAATGAGAAGCCCGTGCACTGCAACAAAGAGTAGCACCCGCTCACTGCAACTAGAGAAAAGCCCACGCACAGCAATGAAGACCCAATGCAGCCAGAATTAAATAAATTTATATAAATAAATAAATAAATAAATAAATAAATAAAAGTGATATGCTGTGGGACAAATGCTGCTGTTGTGTAGCAGCTGAGAGCAAGGACTCGGGGGACAGGGTTGGGGGGTGGTGATGGCCACCTGGGTCCCCATCCTAGCTGTGTGCCCATGGGCAAGTTACCCAACTACTGGGCCTCAGTTGCATCCTCTGTCAACTGAGGAAAATAACAGTGCCTACTTCACAGGATTGTTCTGAGGATTAAATGAGCAAACCCACACAAAGAATTCAAAACACTGCCTGGCATAGAAACAATACATATTAACCGTTCCATGATCACGGAAGCCAGGACCTGCCCTCCACCCCCAAATTCTGATTATAGAAAAAAATGCAGTGAGTTTGCAAGTAGTTTTTATTTTATTCTTTATATTTTTTTTCTGTTTTCTACAAGGAACAAATACCACTCTCCTGCTGAGGAAAAGCAGTTTCAACTTCTCAGAAGACAAGATGCCACGGATGGGTCCCTAGAAGCCAGAACCGGCAAAGTAACTGCCAGAGAAGGTTCCTGAATGTGGATCTGCCCTAGTCCAAGACTAGGACATAGGGAAAGGCAAGGAATGCTCCTTGAAGACCATCTTGAAAATCCACTCCTAACATGAAAATAATCTCATCTCACCACCCAGAGAGGGGACAGGCTGGCATATTTCCTTTGGGCCTGGAAGGGGCTTTTGTTTTTGTCTAGAGGACAGTGATCTTTATTTTTTTTTTAAAAATAAATTTATTTATTTATTTTACTTATTTATTTTTGGCTCTGTTGGGTCTTCATTGCTGCGCACAGGCTTTCCTCTAGCTGTGGCAAGCGGGGGCTACTCTTTGTTGTGGTGCGCGGGCTTCTCATTGCGGTGGCTTCTCTTGTTGCAGAGCACGGGCTCTAGGCGCGCGGGCTTCAGTAGTTGTGGCTCACGGGCTCTAGAGCACAGGCTCACTAGTTGTGGCTCATGGGCTTAGTTGCTCCATGGCATGTGGGGTCTTCCCGGACCAGGGCTCGAACCCGTGTCCCCTACATTAGCAGGCAGACTCTTAACCACTGCACCACCGTATAGTTGATTTACAATGTTGTGTTAGTTTCAGGTGTACAGCAAAGTGAATCAGTTATACATATACACATATCCACTCTTCTTATTTTTTTAGAGTCTTTTCCCATATAGGCCATTACAGAGTATTGAGTGGACTTCCCTGTGCTATACAGCAGGTTCTTATTAGTTATCTATTTGGAAGGGGTTTTAAAACCAACTGAAAGGTGCCTTGCTGGTACAATCGAGACCAATGCTGACCAGGCGGTGGGTGTCCTATGGAGGGCAGGCTGCTGTGACCAGGGGAGTGAACACCCACCACGTGGAGCCCGAGTCTCGTAGGCAAGGCAAGGAGGGGCTCTAATCTGGAAGACAGTCTCTGGGTGTGGGGAACAGTGCCTAATGAAGGACTCTGAGTCTGCCGTCTCAGACTTCAGCACTAGCAGGAGAATGCGTATAATGCAATTCTGGCCATAAGAGCGGAGAAGGTACTACAAGACACGAGTATTCACTACAGAGAGGGTTCAAGGCTACTGTAAATAAAAAGAAAATAGAGATGAACGCCTAGCTCCCAGCAGCCAAACTGCAGACAGCGTGAGGAGCAGACAGGGTGCTCAACGTCGATGTCCGGGTCTTTGTGTGCGCCGGGCTGTTCTCCTAACAGTAAGGACACTTGGATTTTCTCAGAAGGGTGACTGGCTTGTTCTTGGCAGGTACCCAGAGACCTGCTGGTCATGCTTGGCTTGAAGGCTGCTTCTTTAGGACAGGGACTTGATCTGCTTTGTGCCCTATAGTCTCCCAGGCTCAGCACATAGTAGGTACATGTGTGTGGAATGAACCATCGTCAACGAAAGGGCCTGTAGGCACCCCTACTGTTCACCCCCGTCTCCCCGGGGCTGAACACAGCGTCTGGCATATTGCAGAGGTGGAATAAATGTTTTTTGACTGGTTTACCCATGCAGGGTCAAGGGCTCCTGAACACTGCATGATTAATGAACCCATGCAGCTCAAGATCCCCCCTCCTCTCAAAAAACCTCAGGCCTTGGCCAAACAGGTCTGGGCACTAGAATTGCTAAGGCAAATGGTGTGATTTCTGAATTTCCAGCCCAGCCAGCTATCCAACCGGCACGTCACACAAAATCCCTCCCCCCAAATAGTTCTAGGCCTGCCAGTCTGCAGAGATGGGAACAGGAAATGGAAAATCCTCACTCACTGCGCTGTGACACTGGAGCCCCGAGCCCGGATCCGCTCAGCGTGGCCCTCACGTGACAGACCACTGTTTTCAGTCCACCCATGCTGTGTGGCCACCGCCAAAATGTCACCGATTAGAAGATGTACCACTGATGTTGCAGCAGCTTTTTGGAGGAAATAATAAACTATGGTCATATGAAGCGCACAGATCAAAGGTAAGGCCTATCCTGGTTTCTGAAATGTGAAACCATGGCAGGGAGGAAACTGAGTGCTGGCCACTCTTGCATGAGAGGCAGGGAGTGTTAAATTATTTCCTGCACGGGGGCAGCCACATTTCCTTGCAGATTTGGGTTTAATCCTATAAATAAATCTTAGGCTTTGTCTGAAGGACACCCCTGAACAAGGCCACCTGGAAAAATTGCTCCCTTTGCATCTGCTGCGTACAATTAGTGCCCCAGAGGGGTCCCAAGCATTCCTAGCTTTGGGGGGAGCTGGTGTGCCTTCCTTCATCCTTGTCCAGAAGGGAAATCCAGGAGGGATTAGGACTGCTTCCCCCCAGTTTGCTGTCAAAGAAGCTGCTTCTCAGTCCTCAAAGCAGGGGGAGGGGAGGGGAGGGGAGGGATGCAGGGATGAGAGAAGGGGAGTGAGGCACTTTCCTAGGAGAAAGACAGCCCTCTCCTAGAATCTCCTGAGACCCAGAGGCAGTGCCTTTTTTGGTACCTGCCCTAAGAGATGAGGCTACTGATTTCTGGCTTAAGGAGCCTTAAAAGCAGTTGGTCTGGGAACCCATTTCTCACCCGGACACCCTGGACAGGACAAGGCAGAAAGGCAGGATGCAAATGTACTCTCTGCTGGGAGCATAGACAGAGCTCAAAGTGGACAGCGAGGGCTTCCCTGGTGGCGCAGTGGTTGAGAGTCCGCCTGCCGATGCAGGGGATACAGGTTCATGCCCCGGTCCGGGAAGATCCCACATGCCGCGGAGCGGCTGGGCCCGTGAGCCATGGCCGCTGAGCCTGCACGTCCGGAGCCTGTGCTCCGCAACGGGAGAGGCCACAGCAGTGAGAGGCCCGCATACCGCAAAAAAAAAAATAGTGGACAGTGATGAGGGGCCAGGATGGGGGAGGGACAATGCTCCTCTTCTGATGGTGTGTTGCTCTCGTGGAGAAGCACGTGCTTCCAAAGGCTCCCACACGTTAAGTTCAATATAAGAAAAAAGGGATCTGCTCAGCTGTTGGTCAAAACCTCTGCAAGGCAATTCAGTGCTACCCACCAAAATCTGAAATGCACACACCTCTGAGCAAAGCAATCCCACAGACATACCTCAGCGTGCAAAGATGCAGAGGAAAGGACCGCTGTTGTCATATTGTTTAAAGCAGTAAAAAAAAAAAAAAAAAAGATGGCAATGTAAATATCCATCGACAGGGAATCATTCTATAAATGTCAGTGTTTATAATATGGAGAACCCTGCAGTCAGTAAAAAGAGTAAGGTAAATCCATACAGACGGGAAAGATGTTCCCTAATGTACCATGAAGAAAACACCTTTGATATTAATCCACTTGTGCAAATGTAATGGATTCTGATTACTCACTGTGCACACTGATCTGGTGAATACAGAACCACACTCCTAGGGGAAGATACAGGGTTAGGTTCCTTTGAGCCTCTGATCACAACCGATCAACACATAACCTTTTTTGTGTATTTCTGTTTACTATATTGTTGACTCATGATCACTGAACTCACAGCCAACAGCACTTACACCTTATACCTGAGCAAAGCTTACCTAACACACACATTTTTTCCTAAGGTACACACACCACAGCCTTCCCAAAGGTAGGAACAAGACACTGCAATTCAGCACGATGGTTAGGGCCCGTTTTACAGAGCAAAAACACCAACAAGCAGAAAAATGAGAAAACATGGCACTAAACAGCAAAAAAAGGACACCTGTTATTAGTATGAGAGTTGAGAAGGCACAGTGCTGCCTTGTTCAACCTCAGCAGGGAACACGCACGCCAGGCGATTCACATCTTCTGCTGCTCAGCACGTGTCCACGAATGATCCGAAAAGTTCCGGGAGTATTGATTTTGGGGTTACAAATAAATTTTAGTGAGTAGGCGAATTCACAAGTATGGATGGAATCTTGGACTCATGAAGGCTGACTGTATGTTTGTATATGCACAGAACATTTCTAGAAAATACACTCGATCCATTTTCGAAAAAGATGTAAGGAACTGTTGCCGGAAGTTATCTCTGGAGAATGAGATGGGTAGCAGATTTTTTATTTTATTCTTTGAATCTCATTTACAAGTGAGCACACCATTTCTAATTTTAAAACTCGACAGGAGGGAGACGGGCCTTTCTACAGGTAAGCACAGCAGAGCATGACAGACTCATGCTGGGCTACGGCACCCTGCCCTGCAGGAGGACCCATGTGCAGGGAGGGGTCCTTCCCTTGCAGAGGCCGTGGGACCACCCTCCTGCTTGATGTTTCCCTCTCCTGGGGAGGAGGATGAGGGCTGAGATGAAGGCCAGCATTGGACTCAGGCTCACCTACAAAAATATGGAAGTCAGAACTTTATCCCAAGAAACAAATGGACTTGTCCCCCTGAGCTTTCACAGCTTTTCACAAACCCGAAGCCAGGAGCAGGACAGGGCTCACCAACAACTCAGCACTAAGAAACCTTGTTTTCCCAGGGAGTGGGGTGGGGGTCTGGAAGTCACAATGAAAGAAAACAGAAGTTTGCAAAGAGAAAGTATGACGGAATTGGGATTAGAAAGGAAAAAAAAGAAGAGAAAAAGGAGGAAGGGAGGGAATCTGGCAATTTTGTTTAAGGGCAGTTTTTTTTTTTTCCTTTGGCCACACCACGTGGCATGTGGGATCTTAGTTCCCCGACCAGAGATCGAACCTGTGCCCCCTGCATTGGAAGCGAGGAGTCTTAACCACCAGACCACCAGGGAAGTCCCTTTACGGGCGGTTTATATGGCTGTTAATCATGATTCATTCCCTCCTCTCACCCCTGGAAATGAAAATTGGTTTGTTTTCCCAATTATGAAAATACGTAAGTACATCTAGATCTGGAAGGATACACCCCAAACTTTGGGAATGGGACTATGGATGTGGGGGGAAACAATTTTTTTACACTAAGTCCTTCTGTATCTTTTGTATGTTTTTAACAATAAAAATGTATCTCATACTTTTTGTATCATCACATTTAAGGCCATGCTACCGTAGCAATACCACCAAGCATGCCTCTTGTCTTTCTGGTTTTCTTTCCCTCCCTCTCTCCTTCCTCAGGCTGGTCCATGTCCTGAGGCTAAGAACTCAGCACCCAGTCATCTCTGAGCAGTGACAACCAGGCAAAAGTAAAACTCCCAAGTTTCCGGGGCTTCCCTGGTGGCGCAGTGGTTGAGTCCGCCTGCCGATGCAGGGCACACGGGTTTGTGCCCCGGTCCGGGAGGATCCCACATGCCGCGTAGCGGCTAGGCCCGTGAGCCATGCCCGCTGAGCCTGCGCGTCCAGAGCCTGTGCTCCGCAACAGGAGAGGCCACAACAGTGAGAGGTCCGCGTACCGCAAAAAAAAAAAAAAAAAGAAAAAATGGTAGAGTCTATGTCGTGATATGAATTCTACCTCAATTAAAAAAAATAAAGCCAAATTCCAAACTGTGTGAACTTGGGCCTCTCTGAGCCTACAGAATGGTCAGATGACAGCATGATCACATGGGCTGATTGTGAGGCTTCCAAGTGATGTGTGTGTAAAGTGCTTGGCACAGGGCTGGGCGTGTAGAGAGGGACCAGTGAGCAATGAAGCTGCCCCCGCCGGGACGACGATTATTATGTGGCACTGTGAAAGCCAACTCACCTGCGAGTGGTGGGGTTTCTGTGTTGTCAAATTGTCCTTTTAATTAAACACCAACAACCAAAAGACAGTTGGGGAGGGGTGCTATGCAAGATGAAAGACTAAAGAAGAGAGTGGCTCTTCTCTATTTATGGTATATTTCTATCTAGATTATATTTATAGTAGAATTCTCTCCCGTGTTAAGGGAGAGAATTAACTTGGTCACAGAAAGGCAAAGGGTGGCTTTGCCAGTGGGGCCCCAGGGAACAACCCACACGCTCTTGCTTTTCTGCCTCCTTCCACAGGCTTGGAGACATGCGTCCTTGACTGGCTCCTGCTTTATGGGGGCAGAAGGGGCTACGTGTAGGTGAGAGGGCTCCACCTATGCAAAGGCCCTTACCTGGAAGCAGCTTTAAAAACCTAAGAATGGACAGGTGGGGGCAAGAAGGACTGTCCCCCTTATATCTGGGAATTAATTATTTGCCACAAAATCAGCAGAACTCAGAACTTCCTGAGGCAAGGTGAACCCCCTTGTGGCTGACAGTCGGCCTGGGGAGAGGGGAGGGAGGAGTGAATAGGATTTCAGGCTGTCATGGAAACTTTTCTTTCCTGGGGCCTCTGAGCATATGGCAGGTGTCCTGAAAAATCCGTTCCTGCCGCCCAGGGCTGGCTGCTGTCCTCAGACAAGTGGGTGAGGGCCTCTGCCTCTCCCTCTGAAAGGCCCCCTCCCTCTGCCACGGCAGCAGGCACAAAAGAGTCCCCGGTGCGCGCCTCTCATCCCAGCTCCCCAGAGAGATGCCGGGAGCCTCGGTGAACCCATGGAAATCCTCGGAGTCCCCTGCCCCCAGGGCCCTCGAGGCAACCCACAGATCACAGACGGCAGCAAGCCAGAGGCCACGGTGCAGACTCCTCCAGGGCCGCTGAAACGCGATGCCTGTCCTGCTCTCCGCTGAAGGGGACGTCTCGCAACCCCCCCAGCTCGTGCTGATTTGAGACTTTGAAGTAGTGATCAGGCCGGACTCCCAGCAAGACAGGCTCCCCTGTATAACATGGGAAATCCAGCTGGCTCAAGGTAGAGAAAATCACAAGTCAGGAGGCTGTAAACCCAGAGCAGCCAAAGGGATTAAGATAACAGCAGGTGGCAGGTGGCAGGTGCCAGGGCGGAAAACAAGGCAGAATTCTGAAAACTCTAAAGCCATGTGTCTGGACCTGGGTGACTGTGCTGGAGGGTCTGTAGCAGCGTGCCGGGGACAGACAAAGCCACAGGAGAAAATGGGCATGGTGGTCTCAAAGCATCAGAGGGAATCAAGCACTGGGGAATGGGGAAGGGACCCATAAAATAAAATAGGACAATAACATATTGTAGCGGAGAATGTAAGATCTGATTGAATTTTAAGGAGAAAAGACTAGATGTCAAGGAAATGTGACTGCAGCTGGCCACTTTGGGGTGTCCCGCTCGTCTGCATGAAGGGCCACTTACCCCAGCTCTAAGGGAAACTCTGGCTCCATTCATTTCCTTTAGCCCACAAATATTGTTTTCATTTTATTTCATTTTATTTTTTTTGGCCACACCACACGGCATGTGGGATCCTAGCTCCCCAACCAGGGATAGAACTCCCGCCCCCGGCACTGGAAGCACGAGAGTCCACAAATCTTATTTTTTGAGGCCTTACTATGTGTTCCTTTCCGTCCCTGAAACTCACTGCTTAGTGGGGGAGGTGAGTGTCAATCAAAAGTCCATGAGGCCGTGGGGCTGTACCTCAGGGAGGTCTTACGTACACCCCACGCCCAAGGCGGCAGGGGAGGTTTTCTCGGGGATGTGAGGGCAGGGCCCAAGTGCCGTTTAACCAGGACCAGATGGGCAGGGGGAAGGAATGGCAAGTGCTGTGGGCAGAGGGAACAGCATGTGCAAAGCTCTGTGACAGGAGGGGCTTGGCTGGAACCCAGGGATGGAAGAGGAGAAAGGCCTGAGGTCAGAGAGGCAGGACACCGACGGACAGTCCTTCTAAGACTGTCGGTAAACCAGGGGGCAATTTTTAGTTGCAGCGTGGCATGGCAGACTGTGTTTTAAGCAGATGACCAGAGTAGTAGCATATTCATTTCCTACCTAGGCAGACAGATGGTCAAAGCCATGCTGTGTTTTGTTTTGTTTTTTAAGATTTTTTTTTTTTTGATGTGGACCGTTTTTAAAGTCTTTGTTGAATTTGTTACAATATTGCTTCTGTTTTATGTTTTGGTTTTTTGGCCGTGAGGCATGTGGGATCTTAGCTCCCCGACCAGGGATCAAACCCACACCCCCTGCATTGGAAGACGAAATTTTAACCACTGGACCACCAGGGAAGTCCCCATGCCATGTGTTTAGTGAGGCCTCACTGGAAGATACAAACTCCAAGAGGCCTGTGCCCAGGCCTGGAGACTACATAATGGGTCCTGCTTGGGGCCCACACAAACAGTCACATTTCTAAACAGCTCTAAGAACAGTGGTTGCTAGGGCTCCCCCCACCCCTGCCAGCAATTTCAGAAGCCCTATGTCAGAAAGCAGGTGACATGGGGTTAAGACACAGGTTCTGGCACCATGCAGTTCTGGGCTCAAATCCTGTCTGCTATAGATGAGCTGGGTGACCCAAGGCAAGTTTCTTAACCTCTCTGTGCCTCGGTGAAATGGGGGTACTAAAAGTTATCTGTCTTCTAGTGTCACTGTGTGGATTCGTTAAGATCAAGCTGCTAAGTCCTCATCCCTTGGCCTGGTACATTACAGATGCTAAAGAAAATGTTGGTTATTCTTACTATGGTTCGCATTCAGCTAAGGATGAACGCGCAAGATGTGCAAAGACCATGGAAATGCAGAACGATTCGGGAGCACCCGGGCTCACCAAGTGGGAGGAAACGGCACAGGGAAGGAAGTGGGTTCCACGTACTTGCGAGCAGAAGGCAGGAGACTGCCACAGCGTAGAGCTGCTTGGAGGTGGTGATGTTATAGCGATCCAGGAAGTGGTCCAGCAGGTAGACGGCCAGGTGCCGGGCGGCGGGGCAGAGCTGGCAGTGGCTGCTCAGCAGGGTTAAGATGTCAACGAAGAACCGGCGGCTCTTCAGGAGTGGGGAGTGGGCTCGGAAGGTGGGCAGCTTCAGCTCCTGGAACAGGCAGGGCAGAAGGGGGGTCAGGGTTGTCTCCCGAGAGCCTCAGAGGCCCACCTACTGGCTGGTGAGGAAGCATCGATTCCCTCCACACCCTCTTCGTTCTCCTTCAAGTCCCAGGATGGCAGCCCCTCTATTCTAGAAACTCCTGGACCGTCTCCCACCTGCCCTCACTGAGCATAGGCTCGTAAAGGGTCAAGAACATGAAGACAGAGGCAGGTGAGGGAGCGGGTCATTCCCAGCAAAAGCTCGACTATCTGAGATGCACGAGGCCATAAAACACGTAGGAGGCCTTGAGGTGGAGACCCACATCCAAATTTTGGTTCCTCTACTCAACCAGTTTGACGGACCTTGGTCAGCCTGCCTTCACCTTCATTTCTTCCTCAACAGCTGAGGATTAAATGAAAAATGGATGTGAAGCACCTATTTTGAAAAAATAAACCGTAAAAAAGTTGTTAAAATAACAGTACAAAGAACTCCCAAATAGCCTTCACCCAGATTAATTGTTGACATTTTACGTTTTCTCTCTCTGCAGACATACACGCTTTTTTCTAAAAGTAAGCTCTAGACATCGTATGTCCCCCTAGGAGGTGACTTTTCCTTTGTAATTCATACACTGCCGTGTCACCTGAATTTATTTAGTCTAACACAATAAAAACCAACAAGAGAAATGTCACCCAACCAAGATTTTTATGACGGAAAAATTTTTCTTGTATATCTACCATATTTATAATTGAACCAAAGTAGACAAGACACAATTTATTTAGGAAATGTCTTAGCAACATTTTGTCAAATAGGGAAACAAAACTGAGGAAAAACAGGAAAAGAAAAGCTGGCAGAAAGGGAATTGTGAGAGCTCACTAAGGGCAGGTTCCCTGGGGGAGGAGATTAAAACAAATTGGTGCCCATCCTCCGTGTAATGCCCTCTCTTAACCCTGGGGCTTTACTTAAATAGCAACAGCTCTAGGATGAGAAGATATCTGCTCATTCACTCATTCAAGAGATATCAATTCATTCATTTCACTCAGTACTCACATCAAGTACCTCCTATACACCAGGCATTATTCTAGGCACAGGATGTACAATCTGGAATGAGATAGACACAGACCTAAATGTAACATTAAAACTATAGAACTCTTGGAAAAAACACAGGAGCAAATCTTCATGACTTTAGATTAGGCAATGGCTTCTCTGATCTGACATCCAAGACAGAAGGAACAAAAAAAGAAAAAAATGCATAAGTTAGACTTCAAAATTTAAAACTTTCAAAAGATACCATCAAGAAAGTGAAAAGACAAACCACGGAATGGGAGAAAATGTTTGGAAATTATGTATCAACAAGAGACTCTAATTCAGAATATATAAAGAACTCTTACAACTCAGCAATAAAAAGACAAACAACCCAATTTAAAAATGGGCAAAAGGGCTTCCCTGGTGGCGCAGTGGCTGAGAGTCCACCTGCCGATGCAGGGGACACAGGTTCATGCCCCGGGAAGACCCCATATGCGGCGGAGCGGCTGGGCCCGTGAGCTATGGCCGCTGAGCCTGCACGTCTGGAGGCTGTGCCCCGCAACGGGAGAGGCCACAACAGTGAGAGGCCCGCGTACCGCAAAAAAAAAAAAAAAAAAAAAGGGCAAAGGACTGAATAGATATTTCTTCACAGAAGATATAGAAATTGCCAATAAGCACATGAAAAGATTCTCACATTACTAATCATTAGGAAAATGCAAATCAAAAGCACAATCAGATACCACCTCACATCCATTAGAATGGCTATTATAAAAACCAAAACCAAAAGAGAAACTAAACAAGTGTTAGTGAGAATGTGGACAAAATGGAACAAATTGAAAGCCTCAATACACTGCTGGTGGAAAAGTAAAATAGTGCAGCCACTGTGGAAAACGATCTGGCAACTCCTCAAAATGTGAAACATAGAGTTACCACATGACGCAGCAGTTCCAATCCTTGGGGTATACCCTAGAGATGGACACACGGGACCACACAAAAACTTGTACTGGAATGTTGATAGTGGCATTATTCATAATAGCCCCCAAATGGAAACAACCCAACTGTCCATCAACTGATGAATGGAAAAATATGGTCTGTCCATCCCATGGAATATTATTAGGCCACAAAAACGAATGAAATACTGATATGTGTTACAACATGGATGAACCTTGAAAACATTATGTTAAGTGAAAAAAATCCAGTCATAAAAGGCCACATATCCTATGAATCCCTTTATATGAAATGTCCAGTATAGGAAAATCTGTTGACCAAAACTGCCTGCCTCAGCCAGGCACGATAATAACCACCTGCGTCGTCTCACAACAGGAGGTCCCGATAGGGCCCACTGCCGCTGAAAACTAACCAGGAGAATTCGGGAGGGGCCAAAAGGAGGGAGGAGACGCCGGCCCATAACATGTCCTGCCAACCTCCCAGAAAGCCTCACGCTGGAATCCATCCTGGCTGAGAGATGCACACGCCATCGGGAAGGACCCTAGTCAGACCAAACAGGGGCACAAGCAAGATGACTGGCCAGAGACAACCTGGAAAGCTGACCCCATCGCCATAAAACCTGAGACCGGGGCTTCCCTGGTGGCGCAGTGGTTGAGAGTCCGTCTGCCGATGCAGGGGACACGGGTTCATGCCCCAGTCCGGGAAGATCCCACATGCCGCGGAGCTGCTGGGCCCGTGAGCCATGGCCGCTAAGCCTGCGCATCCGGAGCCTGTGCTCCGCAACGGGAGAGGCCACAGCAGTGAGAAGCCCGCGTACCGCAAAAAAAAAAAAAAAAACAAAAAAACCTGAGACCGTGAGCCACGCGGCACAGCGGTTCTCCTGGGCTCCCTTATTCCGCTGTTCTCTGCCCGGGCGCCCCTTCCCAATAAAGTCTTTTGCCCTGTAAGGATACGTGTCTCCTTGGACAATACATTTCCGAGTGTTAGACAAGAGCCCACTCTCGGGCCCTGGAAGGGGCCCCCCCTTTCGTTAACAAATCCATACAGACAGAAAGCAGATTAGCAACTGCTGGGAGCTGGGGGCAGCTGGGGAGGTTGGTGGCAGGGGGACCTGCCAATGGATATGGGGTTTCTTTTAGGGATGATGAAATGTTCTGAAATTAGAGAGTGTGGATGGTTGCACGACTCTGTGAATACCCTAAAAGCAACTGAATGTATACTTCAAAAGGGTGGATGTTATGGTGTGTGACTTATATCTCAATAAAGCTGTTATAAAAAAATAAGATGGACACATCACCCACTCTCATGGAGTTTATGGCCCAGTTAGAAAGAGATGGCCATCAAAGAATAAGGCAACTGCAGAATTCCAAACCATGATCAACACTACGGAGGAAAGCTGTGGACTCTGGGAAAGCTCCTCTGAAAGCGAAGCCTGGTGGAGATTTCATGCTGGGATCTCTTTTCTTCTGGCTTATTCCCCCAGAGCCTTGAGTCCACAACACAGCTCTCTCAGTAGCCCTAGAGCTGTGCTCAAGGAAGATGCCCAAAGCCTGAATCAATTATTTCCTGTTCTTAACATTATACATGAAGAAACTGAGTTTGACAAAGTCCTATAAACCCCAGGGCTTAACTAACTAGCAATATTAGATCTGAGACTAGAAGAATTTTAATGTATCCTTTTCCTCAACCTTGTATTTTTTTTTAATCATGGAGAAAATCTTTTTTTTAATAAACAATGTTTTAATTGAAGTATAGTTGATTCACAATATTTTGTTAGTTTCAGGTGTACAGCAAAGTGATTCAGTTAACATATATATATTTTTTTTCAGATTCTTTTCCACTATAGGTTATTACAAGTTATTGAATATAGTTTCCTGTACTATACAGTAAACAATCCTTATTGTTTATCTATTTTATATATAGTAGTACGTATCTATTAATCCCATACTCCTAATTTATCGACCCCCCTTTGGTAACCATAAATTTGTTTTCTATGTTGGTGAGTCTGTTTCTGTTTTATAAATAAATTCATTTGCATTATTTTTTAGATTCCACATATAGGTGATATCACATATTTGTCTTTCTCTACCTGACTCACTTCACTTAATATGATAATCTCTAGGTCAGTCCATCCACGTTGCTGCAAATGGCATTATTTCACACTTTTTTAGGGCTGAGTAATATTCCATTGTATGTATGTACCACATCTTCTTTACCCAGTCATCTGTCAGTGGACACTTAGGTTGCTTCCGTGTCTTGGCTATTGTAAATAGTGCTGCAGTGAACATTGGGGAGCATATATATTTTTGAGTTAGAGCTTTTGTCTTTTCTGGATATATGCTCAGGAGTGGGATTGCTGGATCATATGGCAATTATATTTTTAGTTTTTTAAGGAACCTCCATACTGTTTCCCATAGTGGCTGCACCAATTTACATACCCACCAAGTGTAGGAGGGTTCCCTTTTCTCCACATCCTCTCCAGCATTTATGATTTGTAGACTTTTTCAATCATGGAGAAAATCTTAACTTCTTTATGGAAAACATCTGACTTCTCTGTGTATTATTCATCTTCATTGTTTGATGGATTCATGCTGCTCCTTGAAGGCGGGGGTCTGGGTCTGCTCTTGCTCATTTTTGTTTTGCCACCACCCTGGTGTGATGAGAACATGGTCAGGTGCCCAAAACTAAATAGTGAAGGAGTGAAGGGAGGGAGGGGAACCGGAAGGGAGGGACTGCAGTGATGAGCACCAACCACCCGGGGCCCAGAGGAAGGTTTGGCTATCTGTGTAGAGTAGCAGGTCCGTGGGGACTTCAAGGAAAAGAGACCTGTCTAGCCAAATTCTGGAAGGATGTCTAGGAATTAACCTGTTGAAGAAGCAGGAAGGAAAGGAAGCTCAGCAGGAAAAACAGCACCTGCAAGGCCACACTGGTGTCCTGTCTGGGGAATCTGGAGTCCTCGGAACAGCCGGAGAGGAAGGGTATGCTTGAACAAAGCAGGCTGCGAGGGTGGGCAGGGTCCCAGCCTGTATGTCCTGCTAAGATATCCGGCCTGCCCTGAGGGCAATGGGGAGCCAGCGAAGGGTTTAGAGCAGGGCGATGACATGGGCGGAACAGCCATGCAGGAGGATCTCTCAGCCAGGCTCGTCCTGGGCTACAGCCAGACAGCTGGTATCAGCAGCCAACGTGTGGCTGCAGCCCCTCAACGACAGGGCCCTCTCCCCACCCTCCAGCAGCCCCCACAAGCTTGCAGCCTACTTGGGCATTTCCTCTAAGCAGAGGGCTCTACGGCTCTTGACAAGAAGCAAGCAGTCACAGATCCTTGGTGTTCCATAGGCAGCAGCTGGGGGAAATTAGCCAAGCGACCTTTGGCCCAGGCCGCGCTGCCCTCATCAAGGCGGTTCAAAGGCCCCAAACACAATAAGTCAAATATGCAATGTCTTGACTTCCCTCCCAGCTCAGCTCAGCCCAGCCAAGCTTCACTCCCTCCCTCTGGATTTTCCCTTGTGTCAAGAGAAACTCAAAGCAATACGCTGTAGGTCTTTTCCTCTGAACACTCCCCTGCGAAAAGGGCCCACTGGCTCGAGCAGATTCTCACAGGAAGCCATCGGTGCATAAAAGAAAAAGCTATGGACCTTCAGAACAGGCAACAATAGCTCCGGAAGGAGTCAGCAGGTAGAGCTTCCTGGAAAAGGCTGGTCTCAAGGGTGGGCAGGCTTCTGAACACAAGAACAGATGCCTGCGATGCTTCCCAGCCCCATTTCTTCTCCTCCCTCAGACACGGGTTTAAAGGTCACTTCCTGAGAGAGGCTTTCTCTGACCCTTCATCATTCCAAATCAGGTGCCCCTTGTTTTATCTCTTAGCACGCTGTTCTTCATGGCCAGGTATTTACTTATTTATGTGTCTTTTCCTGCTAAACACTAGCTTCAGAGAGCAGGAGCCACGTCCATCTTGCTGATACCATCTGCCCAGTGCCCGGAGCCTGGCACAGGGGCAGGTGCTCAAAAAAATATCTGCATGAGCAAAAAGGAATGAATAGCCATCAGAAGTCATGGAGGAAACTTACATGCATATTACTAAGTGAAAGAAGTCAATCTGAAAAGGCTGCATATTATGACTCCAACTATATGACATTCTAGAAAAGGAAAAACTATGGAGAGAATGAAAAAAGATCAGTGGTAGGCAGGGGTTCGGTGGGGAGGAGATGAATAGGGGGAGCACAGAGGATTTTTAGGGCAGTGAAACTACTCTGTATGATACTATAATGATGGATACATGTCCAAACTCACAGAAGGTGCAACACCAAGAGTGAACCCCAATGTAAACTGTGGACTTTGGGTGACAACAATGTGTCCATGTAGGTTCACTGACTGTAACCAATGGACCCCTCTGGGGGGTTGTTGATAGTGAAGGAGGCTGTGTGTGTGTCAGGGGGCGGCAGGGGTACGGGGGAATCTCTGTACCCTCCGTTCAGTACTGCTGTGAACCGAAAACTGCCCTAAAAAACAAAGTCAATTAAAAAAAAAAAAAGAATGAACACAAGGACATCCCTCCCTGCTCCAAATACACCCATCCCTGCCATATATGGGGGAGCAACTTGGCACAGACTGTAAAGTCAGGCAGTTCTGGGGTGGAGTCTCACCTTCACTATTTACTAACCTTGGGCATGTGAATTCTGCACCCGTGTCCTCATGCAAAAAACGGGGGTCACAGTGCCATAATGTAAAGCATCTGGCACTTCACAGCACTCAAGCAAGCGTCAGTGGCCTTTCCCTCAAACTGGGCAATCAAATCTCAGGTAAGTTGAGCTTATCTGCCTCTGTCGGGCTCTCATAGGAAGCTGCTTTGTACGGTGGAACGAGACATTCTACCTGAGGGGTTACAGCTGGGCCTGGGGGTCTGTGCAGAAAAGGAAGCCTGACCACTCCACGTGCTCTGCGGAGCCCCGGAACCAAGGGGAATTAGAAGCTCTGAGCCTCTGCTTTTCTCCTGCACCTCAGAGCAGGGCGATTCTTTGGCAAATGAACAACAATGCGGGATGCCAGCATGCCTACCCTGCTTAGTTGAGAGTCCAGCCGATTACTCCCCTAACCCAATTAGCGGGGAAAGGCATTCATTACAAGGGCTTTGCTCTAAGGATCGCATTCCTCCCCAAGCACTCTCGACCTAAGTCAGCTCCGGGTGCACGAAGCCAGACCCTCTGCTGAGTGCTGAGTGGCCTGGATTCCAGAAACCAAAGAGCAGCCTGCTGAGAGGCGGCTCAGGAAGCTCTCCTGGATTAGGCAGGCACTTGGCAGGCACGCAGCAGCTGGCACGGGCGGAAAGGGGGCAGGAACCAGTCAGGCAGGGTGACTTTGCTCGAGCTGGGGCCAGGGGCAGCATCGGTGTGGCCGGCACAAAAGCTGCGGGGAGGGCACTGAGAGGAGGGGAGGAGGGGCGGAGGGGCGGGCAGAAGCTTCCAGAAACTCTCCCTCCCCAGTTCTGGCTCTTTATCACCTGAGCCAGACCGGAGAGCACCTGTGCCTCAGGTACATCTAGAGGCGGGAGCACAGGGACAGATGGCCATGATAGGGTGAGGGCCAGGGGATCCACCTTAAAAAAAACCTGCTCTTGTTATCTCAGTAGTTTACCATATTTTAAAAAATAATAACAATGGACTAGGAAAAAAACTATTAGATGTACACCAAAATGTTACAGTGGTTATCTCAGAGGGCTGGGATCCCACATGATTTTTACTTTCACACTTTTCAACACTGCCCAGATTTTTAAAAAACATTCACTGAAAAAAAAAAACATTCGCTTTATTATTTCAATTACTGTGTTTCCAGTTTGAAAAAAATGGAGAGGGACTAGATACCCACTGTATTAAGGCCCAGCTCAAACCTTATCCCCGAGGATTCCCTGGCAACCCTGCATCATCGCTTTGACAAAATCAGCTCTTTAATAATAGCATCCGGGCTTCCCTGGTGGTGCGGTGGTTGAGAGTCCGCCTGCCGATGCAGGGGACATGGGTTCGTGCCCCGGTCCGGGAAGATCCCACATGCCACAGAGCGGCTGGGCCCGTGAGCCATGGCCGCTGAGCCTGCACGTCCAGAACCTGTGCTCCGCAACGGGAGAGGCCACAACAGTGAGAGGCCCGCGTACCGCAAAAAAAAAAAAAAAAAAATAGCATCCCCCCTGCCAGTGCTGGGCTAAATATCCCGCTTCATCCTCACAAGATGTAAAGACCCCACCAAGGCACTACCCAGAAGTAGTGTTTTTCTTTGTTTCTTCTTTTTACTAATTATAAATTATGTGCTCACTGATAAATTTTCTAAAGTAAAAAAGAATAACAAATATCACTGATAATCCCTGATGAGGCAAGAAGCACTATTAAGTTTCACATGGATTCTTCAGATGTTTCTGTGTGCAAACTTTCACAGAACAGGATCCTCATCTACAAGCACATCCCTTTCACAGGAATCTGTGGTTTCAATGGCTGCCTGGAGTTTCATTGTGAGGTTGTGCTGTGACTTCACCAGACCCCGATTCTGGACATTTGGGCTGTTTCTCCTGTCTTCCTTCGGGTGTCGTCTGAGAGGCCTTCCCTGACCCCCCTCTGCTGCAGCATCCCTACAATCAGTAGTTATTGCTGACTCAAGTGTTCCTGTCGCCCCCCCCCCCGCCCCTACCACCCACAATGTGATCTCCGGGAAGGAGGGAGCCACCTCTTTCCGGGTCTTGGTTGTACCCCTGGTACCCGGCACACAGTTAGGGCGAATGAATGTCTGTTGAATGAGTGCATGAATGTATGAATGAATGAATGGACTGTTCTGTGATGAATACAGGTGCAACGCAAGCAAACACCAACTGGGGGAACTTCCCTCCACCTGGGGCCTTCTCTAACCTCCTCCCCCAAGTCTCCCTTACCTGGTCCTGCACCTTTCCCTGGGGTAACCAACGGGGTGGGGGAACAGCCCCCGAGTGGGAAACCCCAGGGATACCAGAGGTGCCACTTTTGGGGAGAGGAAGGCGGTGGGTGTCAAGACAGGCTTGAGCCCTTTAAAAACACTCTCCTTGCTGCCTAAGAGCTCTGCCTGAGGCTTTCAAAGCAGAAAGAGGACTACCTGAGAGGTGCAGGGCCCCAAGAGAAGCCAGGGACAAGTGAATCATGACCCACATAAAGCCCCAAACCGAGCTTTGGAGGTTTCCATGCTTCCCCCTCCCCTCCCCCCAGCACAGAGGCGCTGACCTTGGCAGAGGTTGGCAAACCCTCTGCACCTGTGCTGGGCTCAGATGTGCGTGGGAGCATGGGCAAGGCCAGCCCCAAGTGCACTTCAACAGACCCTGAGCCCGTAGCCAGGACCCCAGCCCATCACTGTTACAGGAGAGACGGGGAAGAAAATTCAGTGTGTGCCCCTCACACACAGCCTCTGCCGGCATTTTAAGGCCAACCTCAGAGGGCTTTGAAGGTCATGTGCACTGTGAAAGTTCAGCCAGTCACCCCTGGTTTCTCATATTAGGGGAGAAAGGGAAGTCTTCATTTGACCCCTTGGTGTCCTACACTGTTACTTTCTAATTGACTATTAACCCACACTTTCTTCCCATCTCTGCTTAAAAGTCACTTCTGAAAAGTGTTCCCTGGTCATGCCCCTGTCAGTCCCGGAGCATCCAGGACTTTCTATCCATCCATCCATCCATCCATCCCTCCCTCCCCCCATACAAGCACCATCTTCTTCACCCCTGACTGGGCATCACGAGGGCAGGGGCTGGGTTCATCTTGTTCGGCTCTGTGACCCCAGCACCTGACACAAAAGAGATACTCAATACTTACCCAAATCTCCAAATTTGGGGAACTGCAAATACTTGGAATGAAAAGGTAAGAAAAATGAGTTGCTCCTGATCTTAGGTTGAATAAAACTATTCATCTAGTTGAGCAATTCCAAGTACTCACAAAGGCTGGCAGTGTGAGGACAGGGCAGGGGTGGGGGAAATGCTGAATTCCAGGGGGAGAGAAAGCTGTCCTTGCCTTGGGGTGGTGTGTGCCTCAGTCTACTCCACAGCAACACAGGGTAACCGAGGAGGAGGAAGGCCAGTGTTTACAGAGGCCTGGGAGCTTTAAGAATCATAAATTATGCCCTCCACACTTGGTCATTCCAAAGGTAATGCTTCCCAACGTGTGTTCCATGACACCCCAGCCCCTGAAAAAAGGGTTCTCTGGGCCATTAGTCTGGGAAACGCTACATACATATTAGCCCATTAGAGGCCCTGAAACATTTGTCCAGGAAAAAAACTTACATAGTCTTGAGAAACTCTCGGTTAAATTTATTTATCCACAGACCACTACCACCCACTGTCCTTTTTCAGGGGCACACTAACAACATCCCAGAGAGCTTGTTCTGTGAAATGGTACTTTAGGGTGCTGGCAGCTGGGCCCTGGTGCGCTGGGGAAAATGAAACCCCGGCGCATCTGCAAGGCAAGACTCTGGTGAAAATCCTTAGCTCAGTGCCTAAGAATTTGATGATTCGAAATCAAGAGATTAACTGAAAAGCTTGCTGAGATTAAAAACCACAGCTTCCACCTGAAGAATGGCCCCTGGTAAGAATTTCCACATGGCTGTGGTATTAGGGGCCTAGGAGGGGCACAAGAGGCCACAGAAGCCCTGGGCAGCCACGTGCTGGGTGGGTGCCCTGCCTTGAGGAGTCCAGGGACTGGGCCCAAGATTAAATCTCCTGCCCCGTCCCATCTCTTATATATATATATATATATATATGTATGTATATATTTATAACTTTGGCAGCTCCCAATTCTCCGTAAACCACAGACCTGGTTCCTCCTTGGTTACCTTCTGTTGCTACTGGATAGACTGAGGCACATGTCACCCCAAGGCAAGGACAGAGCTTTCTCTTTCCCCTGGAATTCAGCTCCCTGAGTTTTATACCTCCCCTATGGTCTTCATGAGTATCTGGACTTGCTCATTATGATGAATGTATCCTATTTATAATTTGAAAGCTTCTATGTATGTATCATATTATACATACCATTTTAGACATATGTATCATATTTATAATTTGAAAGCTTCTATGTCATTTGCCAGACCCTGCATCCCATGCACTGTGTCCTCTCATCCTCCAACAGGCCCACGAGATGGGGATCATCAGCACCCCAGTATTCCAGACAAGGACGGCTCAGAGAGGCTAAGTAACCTGCCGACGGCCACCTAGTTAATAAAGGACGGATGTGAATCTGGGCTTTCTGACTCCGTGATCTTAACACTATGTTTTGGGGTCCCCATGGGATAGTTTAGGTTTGTGTTTTCCTTCCAAAATCATGCTATAGTTAACTGATTATAAAATATCTCATCACTACAGAAATTTTAGAAAATACGATGAATACAAAAAAAATTTAAATCACCAGCAATCTCTCCACCAGGAGATAACTGTGAGTAGGTATGAGTGTCGATATATGCCCTTCGGACACTGTTTCTCTGCACACAGACACCCCCGACAATTTAACCCAATTTAGGCTCTCCATCCCAACACCCACCCTCTTGACACGGGCCCGGGCAGAGGTACTGCCACTAACAACAGTACCCAGGAGACTGAGGCACAGAAGTTCAGTGGCCAAGGCCACATTCCGGGTTAGTGGCAAATCCTGGCTTGGACATCAGAGGAGCTGGCCGGGCCCGGGGTGTGACATTGCTTTGAGTGCGACAATTGCTTCATACAGCCCAAGGTGCAGAGCATGGCTGAGCTGCTCTCCCACACCAGCCACTGAAAGAAAACCACCCTGGGTCTCCTCCCGTGCTTCCCACCATGCTCATCCTCCCTGCTGACAACGGCTACCTCCCGAGGGAGGCTGGGCCTCCAGGCTCTGGGCCAGCTGCTTGGGAAACAGCTCCAGGGGTTGAGTCGGCCTGAGAACAAAGAGCAGCAAGACGTGAAGAAACGCCATGGGTAACCAAGGTGACCAACAGGAAGTGGAGACTTGCAAATTGAAAGGGAAAAAGAAAGGGGTGCGTTGGTTCTTCAGAGGCCTCAGGAGGACACACCACAGACCTGGGAGGCCCTGTAAAGCCGGAGGATCACTCATCCTCCCCTTCCTCTCTTGCCCGATTGCTTCATAAACCCCGAGGAGACATTTTCCGTAAAAAATCAACTTCTCTGCGGGAACATTATTGCAACATTCTTGAGAGGGTGGCTTGCAGTACATGAAGCCAACAATGCTGGTGACATCCTCTCCTGCTGATATCTGGCCTGCAGCTTCCTTCCAGCAGAGAGAAAGGTCACCCCCAGTCACCCCATCTCTCAAGGGCCCCCTGAACTCTGCAAATGGCAGGAAGACCAGCTCCAAACATACCGCCTCATTCCCAGAACCGAAAACACCCACAACCTTTTTATTAAACGCCCCCAGAGTTCTTCCATTCAGCAGCTTCCTGATATGACCACGTCCCACACCTTCTCGACTGGGGGTGCCCCTCATTTTCCCACACCCTTCATCACCTAGGGGTAGGGGTCATGATGTGCCCCCTTCTACGGTGGTTCTCTGCAACAGGTCCAACCCTTGACTCTCTCTTCCTGTTCCCCTGGGTCACCATTCCTAAGCTGTGGCCTCAAAAGCTCTTCACTCCACACTTCCAGCTCCCCTCCCCAATTTCCAGATTCCTTCTGATGGATTCTCCTGGGCACCCAGACCCTACTGTGAAGCCCAAAACGAGTCAGTTAGGGTAACCACCACCACTAACCCCCAGTCACTCCAGCTGGGACTCCAGTCCCTTGCTGACCTGGGTTTCTGCAACCGTGGTCAGTTGATCACAGGCACTGGAATCTCCTGGGGATCTACTGAAACACGGAGGCTGTCCCCAGGTACTGAGTTGGATAGCGTTTCACCCAGATTCATGTCCACCCGAAGCCTCAGAATGTGACCTTCTTTGGAAACAGTCTTGACAGATGCAATCAAGTTAAAATGAGGTCATACTGGATTAGTGTGGAGCCTAATCCAATGACTGGTGTCCTTATAGGAAGGACATACATACAAACATACAAAGGGAAGACTAGGCAAAGACAAACACGTGCAGAGGGCCAGGTGAGGATGGAAGCAGAGATCGGAGGGATGCAGCTACACGCCAAGGAACGCCCAGGGTGGCCGGCAACCACCAGATGTTGGAAGAAACAAGGAAGGATCCTCCCTGCAAGCCTTTGAAGGGATCGCGGCCCTGAAGACACCTTGATTTCAAACTTTGGGCCTCTAGAACTGTGAGGGAATAAATTTCTGTTGTTTTAAGTCACCCAGTTTGAGGCAGCCCTAGGAATCTATTACACTCCCCATTTCCTGACTTACTGAATCAGACGTCCTGGGACGGAGTTGGGCACCTAAATATGCTTTACAAGCACTTCATGTGAGCCTGATGCTTGACTATAAGCTCCGTGAAGACAGACAATTTTGTTTTATTCATCACTTATATCCCCAGTAGCTAGCAGTGTGTGGCATGTGGTCGGCTGCTAAAAAACATGTGTTGAATGCAAGAATGAACCTGAGCCGATGTGCAAGAACGACTAGTGCCTTGCTTGGTCAGGACATTAAGGCAACTTTAATTATCAAATAAGATAATGTGCAACAAACATTCAACAATGTCTAGCATACTGTGCCCAATAAACACCTACTCCCTTAATTTAGAGGGCAGTGGGAGTTTTGAAAGATTACACAGAAACTAGCAATTAATTGCCGGAAGGAGCTTTCTAAGAACACTGTTCACTGTGAAAAAGGCCAATCCCTCAGCAATGGAAAATCTCTTTGTTCCAACAAGTAAGAAACATGAAATCTTTCACTGTGTGTTAACCGGTCCTTTTGACCCCACTTCCTAAAACTCTCAAGTCTCCCCACTTCCTGCCCTGGTTCAGAAGCCATCTCCTTGGATCATTACCAATACCCAGGTCTCCAAGGCCAAGATCATTTTCCAGTGATTCAGCCCTCACTCCTCACAGCTCTCCATGTGTCTCAGAATAAGTGTAAACATCTATGGAGACCTGCATCCCAGAGCCAATGTTCCCGGTGCATCTCCCGCTCCTCCCCTACTCACCACACCGTCCCTGGCAGGTCACTGATGTGTGACTATCACACGCAGCCCTGAGCCCTGGTAGATGAACTTCCTCCACATCTCACCTTCTCTTGGAAGCTCTTCACACTTCCCTAGGCAATGGGGTGTCACCGCTGGTACAGTGGTTAAGAGTGTATGCTTTGGGGCTTCCCTGGTGGTGCAGTGGTTGAGAGTCCGCCTGCCGATGCAGGGAACACGGGTTTGTGCCCTGGTCCGGGAAGATCCCACATGCTGTGGAGCGGCTGGGCCCGTGAGCCATGGCCGCTGAGCCTGTGCGTCTGGAGCCTGTGCTCCGCAACGGGAGAGGCCACAACAGTGAGAGGCCCGCGTACCGCAAAAAAAAAAAAAAAAAAAAAAAAAAGAGTGTGTGCTTTGGAGCCAGGTTGCCTGGGTTCAAATCTTGGCTCTGCCATCTACCTGCTGTATGACCTTGGGTAAGTTATTTAACTCTCTAAACTTTAGCAGGCTCATCTGTAAAGTGGAGATAAAATGAAGATAATTTAGTACTTACTAGAGGGGGTTGCCGGAGGATTTAGATAACAGGAGGGAACATACATCAAGCACACAACAAGCACCCATTAACGGGGAATAGCATTGCTACATTTCACTGTCTTTTACGACCATTAACAAATAGAATGGCCAGAAGTGGTTTGAGATGATTAGCCTCAGCTGTGCTAAGAATAACACACACACACACACACACACACACACACACACACACACACACACACACCTCAGCCGTGCTAAGACCACACACACACACACACACACACACACACACACCCGCCCCTCCCAATCCCCAGGACCGGAGTGGGGCTTGGGGCTGTGGTATCTCCTGGGGGAGAGCTTCTTAGGGTCTGCAGGTCATACACGGGGTTCAGTAAATGACTGCCTAATGAAGAAGTCGTCTGCCAACAAGCCATGGGGATGGTCCAAGGAAATGAGCCAGAACTCTGCCTTCCCAGATTCACGGCCAGGCCACCTGTGGCCACCCGGCTTCCTCCCTCCTGATCCAAATGCTGAATCCCTTTCACCTGAAGCAGGCTTCCAAGGAGGATTCCTACCTGGGAAGGTGTCGCTAGTGGTTTGACACAAGTTCCCCCAGAAAGTGCTTTATGGCCCATCTTAAAAGTAACCATGCAGGGGCTTCCCTAGTGGAGCAGTGGTTGGGAGTCTGCCTGCCGATGCAGGGGACATGGGTTCATGCCCCGGTCAGGGAAGATCCCACATGCCACGGAGCGGCTGGGCCCGTGAGCCATGGCCGCTGAGCCTGCACATCTGGAGCCTGTGCTCCGCAATGGGAGAGGCCGCAACAGTGAGAGGCCTGCATACCGCAAAAAAAAAAAAAAAAAAAAAAAAAAAAGTAACCATGCAAAATAAACCCTGAAATATTAAAGGGATAATGGAGTATGATGTCTGCATCTTGGTCCAAGAGGGGACAAAAAAACGCCTGACAGAAAAAGGGGATGATAAGGCAAATGTGTTAAAGTGTTTACAACTGTATAGTGTGCTGGCAACTCTAAGTTTGATAATACCTCAAAACAGAAAGTTAACACAAAAGAAGAGACCAACGAGAGATTTCCACTCAGGGCCAACAGCTCTGTACCACTCGCCCCAGGTCGCCCCGCCGCTGAAGGCAAGTCCCTGTTACACATGGCTGCCTTCAAGGCTGCGTGCGACTCCCCTGCTTTTTCAAAGTCAGACTCCGGACAGCAGACCGTGAGGTTTTAAGCTCCCAGCTCCCCCACTTAATGGGGGACCTTGGCCAAGTGCTGAAGCCCTTGGAGGCTGTTTCTCTCCCAGTAGATGGAGTTACTGGCAGCTGTGCTACCCACCCCACCAGACAGTGAGGTCTAGGAAGGTGATGTGTGTGTGGGCTGTAAGGCACAGACCCCAGACCAGGCGTCCGTGATGAGCACACACCAAGGGGCTTGTGGCTACTCTGCTCGGAACTGGGGAAACACAACCCCAGCCTGCTCTCACGTACCTGCCGTCTAGAGAGGGAACCAGATCCAAATGGAACAATCCCACTAAGAAGTGTACAATTACAAGTCATGCTGGGTGCTGAAGGAATAATCGAGGGTAGTCTGAGAACGTCACAGGGGTGCAGACTGACCTTGTGTGCGAGTGGGAGAAGGTTCCTCTGAGGAAGTGATGTTTGACGGCCAACTAGAGAGCAAGGAGATTGCAGCATATTCTAGTCCCACAGAGTAGGGAAGTATACAAGCCAAACTGTTAACAGGGAACTCAAGTTAAGGATACCATGAAGAAGTAATAGGCCAAATTAAGAACAGGGGGTGTCCCTCAGGACAAATGACCTGGTTTCTCCAAAACCCAGTGGCATGAAAAAAACAATTTTTAAGGAGCTGGGAGACAGGGAAACGGTTACAGAATAAAAGACTTAAGAGACATTTTTAAAAAACTACTGAATAGAAGATATTTGCAAATGATATGACTGATAAGGGGTTAATATCCAACATATATAAACAGCTCATACAACTCAACATCAAAAAAACAAACAATCCGATTAAAAAATGGGCAGAAGAACTGAACAGACATTTTTCCAAAGAGGAAACGAAGATGGCCAACAGGCACATGAAAAGACACTTAACATCACTAATCATCAGGGAAATGTAAATGAAAACCACAACGAGATAGATTATCACCTCACACCTGTAGAATGGGCATCATCAAAAGAGCACAAATAACAAATGTTGGCAAGAATGTGGAGAAAAGAGAACCCACCTACACTGTTTGTGGGAATGCAAACTGGTGCAGCCACTGTGGAGAACAGTATGAGATTTCCCAAAAAACTAAAACCAGAACTACCATATGACCCAGCAATTCCACTCCTGGGTATACATCTGGAAAAAAAAAAAACCCCAAAAAACAGAAACACTAATTCAAAAAGATACAGGTACCTCCATGTTCATAGCAGCATTATTTACAATTGCCAAGGTATGGGAGCAACCTAAGTGTCCTTCAACAGATGAATGGATAAAGAAGATGTGGTACGTATATACAACGGAATACTACTCAGCCATAAAAAAGAATGAAATTTTGTCATTTGCAGCAACATTCCTGGACTTGGAAGGCATTATGCTAAGTGAAATAAGTCAGACAGAGAAAGACAAATACTGTATGATATCATATGTGGAACCTAAAAAATACAACAAACTAGTGAATATAACAAAAAAGAAGCAGACTTACAGATACAGAGAACAAACTAGTGATTACCAGTGGGGAGAGGGAAAGGGGGTGGGACAATATAGAAGCAGGGGATGTAAAAAAAGGGTTATTACAGGATTATATGAAATCATGTATGTGAAACTTCTGAAAATTATAAAGCACTATAGAATTTAAATAAACTTACATTCAATTAAAAAAATATAATGCATGGATCTTATCTGGATTGTGATTTTGAACAATGTAACTATAAGTGCCATTTCTGAGACAGCTGTGAGAACTGAATTATGGACTGAGCAATAGATTATTAATGAATGATGGTGAGTTTGTAATAAAATAATGGCATAGTTGTTATGTCAAAAAAAAGAGGCTTTTATTGCTTAGTAGATATTTATGGGTGAAATGACATGCTGTCTGGGGAAGATGAAACAGGTACTGAAGCTGGGTAGAGGGTATACATGGGGATTCATTCCACTTTTCTTTCTACTTTTGTGTATCTTTTTAAATTTCTATAATAAAAAGGAAAGCACAGTGGTTCACTCCAAAGAGTCAGGAGTACTGAGTTACTTGCATTTTTTTTTACAAGGATCAGGAAATTAATTGTTATTAAGCAGAAAGTTATCTACCTCATCATATTTGATAACTCCACCTATTTTAGTCTATGCATGAACCACAGTGAAACCAATTCCCCTCTGATGGGCATTTAGGTTTTCTCCAAGTTTTCCTTACAATAACTGAATCCATCCAATTCCTGATGCTTTTCTCTGTTCTTATGATCCTCCCCACTCCTTGTCAACCCAACCCACCCACACAAGTCAATGGATGACCATTTTTGGACTAAGTAGCTGGTGCCACCAGGGGAGATGTCCCTACCACAAAGAAGGCCTAGGCCCTGGTACCATCTGCTCCAGTGACCTGCAAGGGAGCCAGTGCCGCAGGACAATTCAAATTCCACCTCAAGATTCAAGTTTCCAAGTAATTGCCACTTGGGGGTAGAGGGAAGCACACACTGCAACAATGGGGCTCAGAGGGAGCCTGGGGAGTTTTCTGGCCAGGGCCAAAGGTCAGCAGCCCTCACCCAGCCTGACACAGGTCTCAGGCTGGTTCCCTGCTGCATATGGGCCTCCCCAGATCCTGGAACGTATTCAGAGTTCTGTACCCCTTCCTTTCCACCCGTTAGTGCTTTTCCCATTCTGGGTTCCTGATTCTTTTAAACACAGCCAAGAGACACCATTTTGACCTACTGAAATGGCATGGACTTTTTTTAAAAAATAAGTTTATTTATTTTATTTATTTATTTTTGGCTGCGTTGGTTCTTCGTTGTTGCGTGCGGGATTTCTCTAGTTGTGGTGAGCGGGGGCTGCTCTCCGTTGCGGTGTGTGGGCTTCTCACTGCGGTGGCTTCTCTTGTTGCAGAGCACGGGCTCTAGGTGCACGGGCTTCAGTAGTTGTGGCTCACGGGCTCTAGAGCTCAGGCTCAGTAGTTGTGGCGCACGAGCTTAGTTGCTCCGCAGCATGGGGGATCTTCCCGGACCAGGGCTTGAACCCGTGTCCCCTGCACTGGCAGGTGGATTCTTAACCGCTGAGCCATGAGGGAAGCCCGGCATGGACTTTTCTTTTTTTTCAAAGGCTAATATCCAGGGTTAGCAAAGTTACTAGGAAGCTGACACCCTCCCACACCACTGGTACAAGTGCAGGCTGGTGCAACTTTTGATAATTTATTAACTGGTGAAACTCAAAGTTCTTAAAATCACACCCCAAGACCAGCAATTCCATTTTAGGCATTTATTCTCATGAGCACACTCGCAGACAGAAGAATAGGATCACCACTGTAGTGCTGTGTAAAATCAAATGGTACAGGAGAAATGACCCAAAAGACCATCAAGAGGGGGATGAATGAACAGATTATGTAATATACATACTGTGGACTACTACTCAGCAATAAAAAAGAAATAAACTCCTAATAGATACAACATAGGTGAATCTCAAAAGTGTTCTTAAAAGTGAATCTCTAAGTTAAAAAAGGCAGACAGAAAAGAGCACATATATGTAACTCCATTTATATGACACTCTGGAAAACACAAACTAATCTACACAGACAAAAAAGCAGATCAGTGATTGCCTGGGGCTGGGAGCATGATGGGGTGAGTGACTGAGAAAAGGTACCTGGGAACTTTCTAGGTTGATGGCAATGTTCTGTATCTTGACTATGGTGGTAGTTACATGAGTATATACATTTGTTAAAACTCACTGTATACTCGAAACTGCATATGCACTTAAGATCTGTACATTGTATTGTATATAAATTAACTTCAATTAAAAAAAATGAATAAGCAGCTCCATCTAAGTATCTAACAAAGAAATGAGTTAAATCATGGTATATCCATACAATAAAACATTATGCACGATACCGCAGAAGAATAGTTAATGACAAAAAAAAAAAAAGAATAGTTAATGACATACCAAGTTACTTAGTATATGCAGTTAAGAAAAAAATTGTTATGAAACTATAATATACTATGATAACATTTATATAAAATAAAATGTATATATTTGGATAAAAAATTACCAAAAAGAAATATTTCATTCATTCATTCAACACAAATATATTGAGTATCTACACTATACCTTTATTGTTAAAATGAGCAGAAAAGACCCCAAAAAATCCCTTCTCATCATGGAGCTTCTGTTTGGTCGTTTCATAAAAAATATTTAAATTATTAAACTATAAACATTAAAAAAAATCAAATGGTACAGGGAAGTGTGTAAATGCTACTACCACTTGTGTTAGCACACACACTTGGTTTGTTCATGCAGAGAACAACTCTAGAAGGATTCATGAGAAACTGGGATCAGTGGTACCTTTCAGGGAGGAAAACTAGAGCCTCTTCACCATCCACCCTTTCATATAACTTGGGTTTTTTTCCCTTTTTACCATGTTCTTTTTTTGTTTGTTTGTTTGTTTTTTTTGTGGTACGCGGGCCTCTCACTGTTGTGGCCTTTCCCGTTGCAGAGCACAGGCTCCGGACGCGCAGGCTCAGCGGCCATGGCTCACGGGCCCAGCTGCTCCGCGGCATGTGGGATCTTCCCGGACCGGGGCACGAACCCATGTCCCCTGCATCGGCAGGCGGACTCTCAACCACTGCGCCACCAGGGAAGCCCTACAATGTTCTTGTATTGTCTATTCTAAATAAACACAATCGTTTCTAATTTTTTGCTAAAGTCCAATAATCAGGAATTGGGTGGAGAAGAATGATATGGAAATGTGAGCATGACATACTACAAAATCAACAAAGTGTTCTGAGAAAAGGTATTTTCCATCTTTACTAAATAAAAACTCCAAAATAAAAATGTGTTGTAATGACAGGCACACAAAGGAACAGAAGAACCTACACCAAAATGTCAACAAATTACTTCCAAGGGGTGGGATTGTGGGGGGGAATTTTACTTTCTTCTGTGTGCTTGTATTTACTTTTGCAGTTTCCTAAACAAACAAACAAACAAAAACCCCACTCTGTGTGTTTAATAACTTTAAAAAAAAAATGAAGGGACTTCCCTGGCGGTCTAGGGGTTATACCAGATTCCATGCTTCCACTGCAGTGGGCATGGGTTCAATCCCTGGTCAGTGAACTAGGATCCTGCAAGTCGGGCGGCATGGCCAAAAAAAAAAAAAAGAGAGAGAAAGAAAATAACAGACCAAAACTGACACCTCTTTCTGCCAGGTTCTCTCAGAGAGAACTGTTGGCTACACTCTCTTTACCCAAGGGGCTATGTGGTTTAGGAAGACAAAGAACAAGTCAAGGGCAAGGGCACAGGGCCAACCCAAAGCCTTAACTGTCCTCCCCTCACTTAGGGAGCACAGGCTTTCCCAACCATCCAGGGTGCCCACCAAGACCCTTCCAGAGGCCCTGGAGACTGATGGAGGACACCCATTTTCTCCCAGGATACCTGGGAGGCAGGGGGCAGAGATCACTCTCCTGGTTTATAGATGAAAGGGAGGCTCCAAGATAATCTGCTTCTTCCACAGATCAGGTGCAGAGACCAGGTCTCAGCTGAGTGTTGAGGGCACCCTGAACACTTCCTTATCCTAAGGTGTGTAGGACTCGAGAGAAAACGCCAAGTTCTGATTCAGTTTTGTCCCCAGCTTCCTACAGAACACAGGTGAGGCAGTGGAGTCAGGGCGTCTCCAAGCTAGACACCACTTTGAATGACATCTCATTCCACCTACAAACCCCATTTCTCAACCCACCTTCCATCCTCTGTCTGCACACACCTTGGGAGCAGCCCAGATCATCTCTTCAGGATGCGTGCAGGAAACTCCTGCTTATACTAAAAGCCTCACCATTACCTCCAGGAAGGGGCCCTGAGGGACGGCTGCTTAGGGTCTCACTTGAAGACCATCACCATGTTAGTACCTAAGGGTTTGTCAAAACCAGCATGTGGGTCTGAAAGGCCTGAGTAACACATTCCTGGAACGAAGCTGGGCAGACACATCCCAGTGTCTGGAACACTTTCTTATGGGTGGATCTGGGTGTGCCTCATGATTTGGGAAGAACTGTTCCCTGGGGGTGTAGAAACCCAGAGGGAGGAGAAGGGAATAGAAAAACCAGTTAGGGGATGACCTAGCCAAATGGCTGAGCATGGATCTGAGTCACCACCTTCTATGAGGAGACAGATGTTCAGCCTTGCAGTGGGGAAATTCAAGGAATTTAAGGGGAGGGGTGAGAAGAGAGAGTATTGATGTTGGAAAAGAGAAATAAAAGAAGCTTTAGGGGTCACTAGAAAATGGTGCAGTTTTAACCCAGGTGAAGGACAGAGCAGGGATGAGATTCTACCACATGCAGCTGTCAGAGTTCGGGCAAGAGAGGAAGGCGCCACAGCATCTCTCCCTTTCCCCAGTCAGGGGAAACAGGAACAGCCCACCAAGGACGCCCCAGGGCAGGCAACAGCAGAGGCCAAATCACTTCAAGGTGAGAAGCACCACGCACAGCTGAGGCACCAGGACCCACCAGGACCAAACAAGGGAGGCCCCGGCCGGGCAGTCAGGCTTCTCAGAATGGTTTGGGGAGAACCTAGCTCTTGGCGAACCACTGTACCATAAACTAAAATACAGAGCCTACAGTATCGTGGAGGGCAGAGCCTCGATTGTTCCCTGCCTTGGACTTCCATTCTTTGCTAAAATGGATGTTTTTCTCCCCAGATTTATGTTCAGACTCTGATACAATCAGGGATTTGATCTCAAGAGAGTGACTGACACCCTCTGAGTCTTGTAGTTTCCACCTATCACACGGGGTCAATCCCAGCACTGGGGCAGGTATGAGGAGTGCGATACTACACAGGGGCGTGCTTGGCACACTGCCTGAAATACGGGACGTGCTCAGTAAATAGTAGCCACTAACATCATCACCACTAAGCATCATTTTTGTTGTTGGTGTTTTAGGTCTTTGTATAAATTCAGTCCCAAATCAGTAAAAATGTCCTTTATCACTCCATTGGTTCAAAAAAACATGGTCTCACACAGCTAAAGACCTTTAAGTGTGCAAGGAGCTGGCTTCAGTAGGGAAAACACATTTGGTGGCTGGTTGCTCTGCAGATCTCAAATCTGGGGCAATGGGGAAGACCCCCAAGGTACCAGAGGACTCCGATCCTGGGAGAAGACGAATGCCCGATGGAGGAGAAGCGAGCCTCAGGTACGTGGGCTCCCCAGAGCCCCAGAAGATAAAGCTACCAGGTCATGCTAAGCAGGGCTTGTCAACGTGGCTTTGGGACGGTGGGGTACTCTTTCCCCAAGTACCCACCCCAAACCCTTATATTCACAGTCTTTCACATACCCAAGAAGCCTTAAATCACAGTGATGGATGAGGGTCCTTAAACACACTCTTTGCTTCACTAATATAAGCACTTCTTCCTAACTGGAGGGACGATTATGTGTAAAATGGACATAAGTCAAAAGGAGACCAGAGCAAGCTCTATCTATTGTGCTGCTCATTAGAAGATAAAATTCAGGAAGGAAAATGGAACTTCCTGACATAAGTGTGGGAGGAATGATCTAGACTTCTATTATCCGGGCTTAACCTGTAGTTCTTTTCCTAAGATCCTGAGGTTGGACTTCGGTCCAGGTCAGTGGATCTGCCTTTGTGGGAAATTCTTTTTCTAGCCCCTCCCCTATTCCTCTCCTCCCCCCACATTATCCAAGGAAAGAACGAGACTGCCTACTATCTAAGTCTGTAGGAGGCCAGGAGGCAGCCTCTCCCTGGTCCTGTGCCTGGCACTGCAGCTGCTCACACAGACTGCCCCAGCCAGGCCAGGGGCACCTCCTGGGACATGCCCAAGACCCAACAGAGGGTCCCTGGGAAGCATTCCTGCACCACCATTCAACGTGCCCCCGCAAGTCCATCTGAGCCTCGTCCTTCCATTCTGTGCTCCCCCAGTGGCTGTGTCTGCAGCAGGTGAGGGGGTGGACACCCCTTGCCCTCCCTCCACACCTCATCACACTGGTCTGGGAATCCCGAGATATCACGCATACTTCATGCCTGCGAGGGGCTCACACTCTAGCGAGTAGGACAAGTTACTACACAGGTGACAAGGACAATGAGAGAAGCATGAGGTTGGGGCCAGGACACATGGGGGAAGGGAGAGAGGCTTGAAGAACCAGGAAGTTGGCCCTCAAGCTGACAGCCATCACATGACCTAATTTCATCATGTGTACCCAGAACCTGCTAATTTTAAACTTGGGTGGATGCATCTTTTTGCCAAAAAAAAAAAAAAAAAAAAAAAAAAAAAAAAGGGCTGTCAGTCTAATCTGAACACTCCTTGGGGCATACAGCTGGTTACTAGAAAAACATCACCAACAGCCTCACTGTCACCACCAGCATGGTGGGGATGATCTGCTCCTCCCCCCATGTTCAGTGAAGAAGTTCAAGGGCACAGGTGGGATGAGGAAAAATCCTGACTCCCCTGTACTGGCTGGCACCCCCAGCCCCAGCAGAAAAGTAGTCAAAGGAGGGGGACTCTCACTCTGCTCCAGCAGAAGCAGTAAGGCCAGGTAGGATGATCCAAGGAGTAAGTTAACATTTGAAAACGATGTGACCTACAAGGTCTTAATTTCCAAAATATACGAACAGTTCATACAACTCAATAACAAAAAAACAAACAACCCAATCAAAAATTGGGCAGGGCTTCCCTGGTGGCGCAGTGGTTGAGAGTCCTCCTGCCGATGCAGGGGACACGGGTTTGTGCCCCGGTCCGGGAAGATCCCACATGCCGCGGAGCAGCTGGGCCCGTGAGCCATGGCCGCTGAGCCTGCACGTCTGGAGCCTGTGCTCCACAACAGGAGAGGCCACAGCAGTGAGAGGCCCGCATGCCGCAAAAAAAAAAAGAAAAAAAAAAAAAATAGAGTCACCATATGATCCAGCAATCCCACTCCTGGGCATATATCTGGAGAAAAACATGGTCCGAAAGGGTATATGCACCCCGATGGTCACAGCAGCTCTATTTACAATAGCCAAGACATGGAAGCAACCTAAATGTCCATCAACAGAGGAATGGATGAAGATGTGGTACATATATACAATGGAATATTACTCAGCCATCAAAAAGAATGAAATAATGCCATTTGCAGCAACATGGATGGACCTAGAGATTATCATACTAAGTAAAGTAAGACAGAAAGAGAAAGACAAATACCATATGATATCACCTACATGCAGAATCTAAAATATGATAGAAGTTGATTTATTTAGCAAACAGAAACAGACTCATAGACGTAGAAAACAAACTTATGGTTACCAATGGGAAAAGGTGGGTGGGAAGGGATAAATTAGGAGTCCGGGATTAACATATACATACTACTACATATAAAACAGATAAACAAGGACCTACTGTAGAGCACAGGGAATTATATTATCTTTTTTTTGACTGCACCACGTGGCATGCGGGATGTTAGTTCCCTGACCAGGGACTGAACCCACACCCCCTGCAGTGGAAGCGTGGAGTCTTAACCACTGGACCGCCAGGGAAGTCCCTCAATATCTTGTAATAAACCATAGTGGAAAAGAATATGAAAAAAAAAAAAATATATATATATATATATAAAACTGAATCACTTGGTGTACACAAGAAACTAACATAACATTGTAAATCAACTATACTTCAATAAAATAAATAAATAAATAGGAGTACTTTAAGGTTGAGCACTGGATAAAGGGGGCCTGCAAAGAGAGGAAAGGGAGCCATCTCTCCATAGCAATTTGGGTGGGAAGAGGGTTCCACCCTCCCATTCACTAGTCAGAAAGCCTTCCCGGGGCTGGGTAGAAGATCTTGCAGATGGGGTCTAGTTCCTGTGTCCTACCCCTCAGCAGGCACGTGACTTCTGGCCCACTGCTCCCCCTTCCCAGCCTCAGCCCCAACACCATCCAAAGGTCCAGTGCTGCCTTTCTTATGAAGACCCTGTCACACTTGCGAACCCCTCAGAGAGGGTGGTCACAAACTCCAAGCCTCACCCTAACCACGCATGTCAAAAAAGGGGCTATTGGCCTCCCCCCGAGTGGTGGTTAAGTGGAAAAGCATAGAAAAGCACAGCACCTGTCAAGTAGCCACCACGTGCCTCACACGGCTCTCAGGTTCTCTCACTGAATCCTAACATTCCTAGAAAACATTTCCCCCAGTTTACAGAAGAGGAAATTAGAGAAGATTCACTCGTCTCATCATTCTGCAAAGGTCGGCTGTGTTCTGGACACTGCGGCCCCGCACTGAACAAGACAAACACAGGCTTGTTCTTGTGGAACATACATTCTTGTGTGGGGGAAAAGATAATAAGCAAACAGAAAATAATCCCAGATACTAGTTAAATGCTATATAGAAAACAAAACAGGATGATTTGATTGAGGGACACAGAGGAACAGTTATAGAGAAAAGGAGACTCCAGATACAGGGAACAACAGCCCATGCAAAGGCCCTGAGGCATGAAGGAGCTTGACTTATTCAAGGAAGAGAAAGGAGGTCAGAATGGGATGGGGCAGGAGACAAGGCAGGAGAGCAGGCCAGGGCTGGACTGTGTCAGGTAACAGAGGTGGTGATAAGGACTGGAAATTATAACTGCAGTGGGATGACGGTAGAGGTCTTTAAGCAGAGAAGTGACACAATCTAAGTTCTGCCTGTTGTGGGAAGAATGAACAATGAGGGCCAGGTTTAAAGAGGTTTAGAGAGGCTAAATAAGCAGCTCAAGGTTTCACTGCCATTAGTAGCTTACATTCAACACCAAGGTTTGTTTCCTCAGTGTCACATTTTATACACTGTAGTATAACACTATACTGGAATCTTGTATCTGACAAAGGTGGGGGGGGGCTCCCACTATCTCTGTCATCCCAGGCTTGCTTCCTGCACCAGTCAAGTGAGGATAACTGCTCCTGGTTCTATGATGACAATTCAACAGCCTAGATGGAAACATACTTTGTATTCATCTGGCAGCATTCAACAAAGAGTATGACATTATAAGCAAGGAAAGCCGTGGAGAAAAGGGAACCCTCCTACATTGTTGGTGGGAATGTGAATTGGTACAGCCACTATGGAAAACAGTATGGAGGTTCCTCAAAAAACTTAAACTAGAGTTGCCACATGATCGAGCAATCCCACTCCTGGGCATATATCCAGAGAAAATTCTAATTTGAAAAGATACATGCAGTACTTCCCTGGTGGCTCAGTGGTTAAGAATCTGCCTGCCAATGCAAGGGACACAGGTTTAATCCTTGGTCTGGGAAGATCCCACATGCCGCGGAGCAACTAAGCCCACGTGCCACAACTACTGAGCCTGTGCTCTAGAGCCCACGAGCCACAACTACTGAAGCCAGTGCACCTAGAGCCCATGCTTCCTCAACGAGAAGCCACCACAACGAGAAGCCCGCGCACAGCAGCGAAGAATAGCCCCACTTGCAGCAACTACAGAAAGCCTATGTGCAGCCACGAAGACCCAACGCAGCCAAAAATAAAATATTAATTAATTAATTCATTTAAAAGAAATGAACAGAAAAGACACATGCACCCCTATGTTCACAGCAGCACTGTTTACAAGGAAGCAACCTAAATGTCCATCAACGGATGAATGGATGAAGATGTGATATATATACAATGGAATACTACTTGGCCATAAAAAAGAATGAAATAATGTCATTTGCAGCAACATGGACGAACATAGAGATTATAATACTAAATGAAGTAAGTCAGAAAGAGAAAGACAAATACCACATATCACTTATATGTGGAATCTAAAATATGATACAAATGAACTTATTTACAAAACAGAAACAGACTCACAGACACAGAGAACCAACTTATGGTTACGAAAGGGGGAAGAGGGTGGGGAAAGGATAAATTAGGAGTTTGGAATTAGCAGATACAAACTATTACCTATAACGTAGATAAACAACAAGGTCCTACAATATAGCACAGGGAACTATATTCAATATCTTGTAACAAACCATAACAGAAAAGAATATGAAAAAGAATATGTATATGTATGTATAACTGAATCACTTTGCTGTACACCAGAAACTAACACAACATTGTAAATCAACTATACTTCAATTTAAAAAAAAAAGAAACCCAGGATTTACCCTAATAAGACCAGCTTCGAGTCACAGGTGACTCCAAGTATCAACCCGAGTGAGTTTTCTATCTCTAACCTGAAAAACCTGGACAAACCCGTCCTCCTTCAAGGTAGGCAGCCCAACAGTGAACTAATACGGCATTACGGCATAGGTGAGGCACAATTAATGGGGAACTGCCTAACCTGCTCCTTTTTTTTTGCGGTACGCGGGCCTCTCACTGTTGTGGCCTCTCCCGTCGTGGAGCACAGGCTCCGGACGCGCAGGCTCAGCGGCCATGGCTCACGGGCCCAGCCGCTCCGCAGCATATGGGATCCTCCCAGACGGGGGCACGAACCCGTATCCCCTGCATCGACAGGCGGACTCTCAACCACTGCGCCACCAGGGTAGCCCTGCCCTGCTTCTTTGAGTGGCTGGAGGAGAGATTAGAACAATCTTGCTTATATACAAAAGGCTGAGGATCCTCAGGTAGTTGAGCTGGTTGAGTTTATACTGCTCTCAGAAATCCTTCCTGCTAGAAAGGACCAATGAGGTCAAAGCCATTCCTCCTAAGCTATGAGCAGAACTAATAACCACTCGAGCCTACAATGAACAAGGAAGCCCAATTTCCACGGCAGGCCTCACTAATTTATTTAGCCACCACCTCCAGAAAAGGACCAAGACCTTACTGCCTGGTCCACCATCCCACTGCCCCAGCTTTCTAATTGAACCATCAAGACCTGGATTTCTTCTCCAGATGCCTAAAATGTGCTTGCACCTTGGGCCATTCTGTTCTGGGAAGAAGACCAAGGGAAGCAGAGGAAAGCCACAGCCCAGACAAGCAATGAAAGATGGAGACAGACTAGGTACAGGAAAAAAGAAAAAATAATTTTACTAGAAGACAGCTACCTCCTGATGAGGAAAAAACCCTGTGGTGACTTTTTAAGCAGAACTCCATAGACATCGGGTGCAAATGCACTGGATATGAGACCTGTTCGTGTAGGGAGCCAGGTAATCCACTAAGACCTTTCCCTCCCTGTATTGGGTTGAATGGTGTCCCCCCAGAATTCATGTCTACCCAGAACCTAAAAATGTGGTCTTATTTGGAAATAGGGTCTTTTCAGATGTAATTAGTTAAATTAAGATGAGGTCACGCTGGATTAAAGTAGCCCCTATTCCAATGACAGGTGTCCTTATAAGGAGAGAAAATAGATACAGATAAAACACCATGTGACAACAGAGACAGAGATGGGAGTGATGCCTCATGAGCCAAGGAATGCCAAGGAGTAGCATGGCCTTGCCAACACCTTGATTTTGGACTTCTAGCCTCCAGAACTGTGAGAGAGCATATTTTTATTGTGTAAGTCCCCAGGTTTATGGTACTTTGTCCCAGCAGCCCTAGGAAACCAATACATACCTTTATTTCACACCTGTTCCCCAAACCACCCTTCCCAGTCTCAGCGCAGGGGCAGGAGACAAGACACACAGGCCACATCTCTAATCCACCTGGACTCTTCCACCTTCCCGGAGCCCATCAGCACTTCTCCTTTTGAGGTGAGGGGGAAAGCAGAGATCACATTTCAGGTGCCTCCACCTTCTGCCACCAGCGGCAAACTGGCAGGGGAGTGTTTGTTGTCTCCCCACATTCTCTTAGTTTTGTAGCCTCTCCTTTATTTATTTATTTAAAAAATTTTTTAACATCTTTATTGGAGTATAATTGCTTTACAATGTTGTTAGTTTCTGCTGTATAACAAGGTGAATCAGCTGTTCGTATACATACATCCCCATATCCCCTCCCTCTTGTGTCTCCCTATCCCACCCCTCTAGGTGGTCACAAAGCACCGCGCTGATCTCCCTGTGCTACGTGGCTGCTTCCCGCTATCTATTTCACATCTGGTAGTGTGTATATGTCGATGCTACTATCACTTCGCCCCAGCTTCCCCCTCCCCACCATGTCCTCAAGCCCATTCTCTATGTCTGCGTCTTTATTCCTGTCCTGCCCCTAGGTTCATCAGAACCATTTTTTCATTTTCTTTTTTTAGATACCACATATACGTGTTAGCATATGGTATTTGTTTTTCTCTTTCTGTATGACAGACTCTAGGTCCATCCACCTCACTACAAATAACTCAATTTCGTTTCTTTTTATGGCTGAGTAATATTCCATTGTATATATGTGCCACATCTTCTTTATCCATTCATCTGTCGATTAGGTTGCTTCCATGTCCTGGCTATTGTAAATAGTGCTGTGTAGCCTCTACTTTAGTGTTTCTTAAATCTTATTCAGTCCCATCCTAGATATATTTGGGGTGGGGGCATTAACTACGTATGCCTTATACTATCATTTACCTAATTATTCTTTATGTAAAGTCACTACTTTTACTTAAATTTATTTTAAAAGGAACTACATTGTTACAATATATGGAAAATCATCATCAGCCTATGCAGAACTTGCTCGATATATGTTTTTAAATTGCACATTAAATACACGATGATTATTTTTTTTAAGTTCATTCATGTACCCTTTAAAATAATCTCGGGTGACAGTACTATGGGAAATACCACCTTAAGGGGTACAGTTTAGTTGTCTGAGAACTCTGGGCTCCTAAGCAGAAAAACCAATTTAAGCTCTCCAGTCTCGTTTCTCACCTCACGACTGTCCCAGGAGGAGGCTAAGAGCAGGAGGGAAAAAAAGCACCGGGAGTTTCTAGTTCCCACGCAGGGCGACCTGAGGATACTGAGTCGAGGGCGAAAGGGACTTTTTAAATACCCAGCCCTGCGAGTGACAAGGGCGGGGATAGACTGACCTTCTCGCGCAGGGTGCAGTGGACGTCCGAGGCGACACGCCCTTCCCACCACGGCTCATCCATCATCGAGTCTACAGCGCCGCGACGCGAGGCTACCGGGCTCTCAGGGCGCACCCTGTGTGGACACGGGCAACTTCAGCGGCCGCAGCGCGCCCCCCGGCATCCCATCCTCTCTCGTCCTCGGCCGGGGTCTCTGCCGGGCGCCCCCTCCTGTCCCGCTCAGCGGAGCTGGCGGTCGCCTCCCATACCGGGAAGGTTGCAGTGCCCCCTCCCCTCTATTCGCGGAACCTGAGGCGACCTGGAGCTGTGCAACAACTTGAAGAATTTTTATCTTCCCTTTTGCAAAAGTTGCAGAGAAAGTTGCCGACTTCGCTAGCTCTCCAGAGGCCAGGGCTCTGGCAGCGGCCACCGGCTCGCTGTCCCCAACTCCTCCCCCGCCGCCCAGCCTTTGTCCTGCTCCCACATCCTGCCCTCCAGCCGGGGCGAAACTCACGCATCCCTCTCCGGGCGTGGGGGGCTGCGGGCGCCAGGCACCCCCGGCCCAGGGCCGAGCTGGCTGTGCCCTGAGGTGCCTGCACGCGGATGGGCCGTAGCGCTGGGCGCTCCACGCTCTTGACTGCCGCCTCCGTAGCCCGGCTAGCCCCCGCCACCGCCGCGCCCCTGCGTGCACTCGGGTCCCTCCGCGGCTCGCAGCCTCGGGGCCGCCGGGGGCCTTCCTCCCTCGCCGGGGGAATTGGGGGCCGGGCCTCGCGCATGCGCCGCCGGCCCCCGCACCCCGCGGGGCGGGGGGCTGGGAACTGGAAGTCTTTCTTTCGCCGGCGCTGGCTGCGTTTCCTGTCAGCCCTCCTCCCCCGCCTCGGTGGAAAGCTTCCTCTCACCTTCGCGTGGGCGCCGGGTGGCCTCCTGGGCACCCCGCGGACTCAACGCGGGCAGCGCTGGGACCGCGGCGCCAGGACCGCGGCGCCACCTGCGCGCGCCACTCGTGAAAGGCGCGGACAGAATGCCCCCAGAAAGTTCTCTCTCCCGCGTGCGCTGTTCTAGCCAACCTTTCGTCGGTTCCACCTGGTTGTTTTTTTTTTTTTTAATTTCTTTTTTTTTTTTTAACCGGTCCTGCAATGGGGAGGTGGATTTCCAAACGGACAGTTCCCACGAAATCGCCAGAAAATCCGCTCTTGATTATTCACGAGTCCCTGATTCTAAAGGAGGCTCAGTAAATCAGCGGATATTTTTCTGTGCTCCTGCAAGGTATAAATTGTACGCCTTACATTGGGAGAAAACCAGTCTTTTTGGAGGGTCCGCTGGATGGAAGGCATTGTCTTTTTGATTGTTTTCGGAAAGGCACGCCCTTTAATCAGCTCCTCTGATGGCACAGAAGATTGATTGGTTTTTGTGATTCTTCTGGACGTTCACAGATCTGTTTCAAATCCAGCTAGCAGCTGGGTGACTTTTGCCATGTTCCTCAGACTCTGTAAGCTTGGAACCCTCATATGTAAATTGGGAAAAAAAATTGCACCAACCTGCTGGAGATACTGTATCATTAAATAAGATACTTCATATAAAGGGATAATCGCCATGCCAAGTATAAAACAAATAGCTGCCACTAAAGAGCCTTTGGTTTCTGACTGGTACCCAAGTACCCACCTGGAAAAACATTTTTTAAATCAGCTTTGATAAGCTTCAGTAGGTGCTTAAAGAGAAGTTTTAATATAAAAAATAAATTTAAAAAACTGTGAAAGTGAAAAATATCTAAGAATAAACAATAAGTGCAGGCCCTTAATAAAGAAATTTTAAAGGTTAAACATAATAAGAAAGGCTTGAAGAAACAGAAATAGGTGAAAATATCAACTTTACTCAAATTAACTCAATAAAATTCTAACGATTGTGGGTAGATGGGGGTGGGGGAGGGATGACAACACTTTTCTAACACTCAAATGGAGGAATATCTATGACAAAAGCTAAGATTTTTATATTTTAAAAATGGGGTATAGATCCATATATTGCCAAATCTTAAAACATATTGCAAAGCTATAATTCAAACAGTGGTGTTGACACAAGAATGGATGGATAAGTATCAGTGGAATAATTGAAAGTTTAGAAACATATCCTACATACTTAAAAATTAACTGTGATAAATGTGGCATTTCACTTTTGAGGGGAAAGGATAAATTCTTCAATAAACTGGACAGAGGAAATTAGTTAACTTGGGGGAAAAAAGTAAAACTAGGGATTTATTTAAAGCATCATCAAAATAAATATAAGAACTTGTCAAATGACAAAACTAAAACAATTTAGTAATGAGTTTGATGTTCTTTATTTAAGGGAAAACAATTCATGAATTGAGAGAGTGCAGTGCCTCACAAGCGGTGGAACATTCTTCCCAAGGGATTTGGGGGAAAGCGAGTTTTATAGAGCATTAGAAGGGACAATGAGGAAACAGAGCATGATTGGCTAGGAGGTCCTGTTTTCTAGGGTAAGGTGAGCCAGCTTTAGCTGAGCTGGAGGACTGTGATTGGTGTAGTTAGGTTTCCTTGACAGCGAGGTGTTTCCCATAAATGCAGGCTGATTTAGGTTTAGATTTGTGATGTAGGCCAGGCCACTGGGGCAGCCTCCATTTGGTGGGTCCCAACATACAATTTAACTTTTTCAAACCCAAAGAACTGCAAAGAAATATCAACACATCCCCCCTAAAAAAAAAAAAATTACAAGAGAACTAAAAGAAAACGCAGGTTATTTCAGAGGAGAAGACCTAGAGCTTAAGGCATAGGAAGAAACAAAAGGCCAGGATGAGTATATATATTTTAATAAATATGTAAGACTTAGACATCAAATATCACCAAAAGGGAAAATGACAAATTGAAGAAAATGTTTTTAACAAATGTGGTAAAGGTTGATCTTACTATATAGACCTCTTGTAAATCAATACATATTATAAAACGCTAATACCTGAAATGCAGAAAAGGATGAACAGGCATGCATGATAGAAGAAATTCAGGGGCTTCCCTGGTGGTCCAGTGGTAAGGAATCCACCTTCCAATTCAGGGGACGCAGGTTCGATCCCTGGTCCGGGAACTAAGATCCCACATTCCACGGGGCAACTAAGCCTATGTACCACAACTACCGAGCCCAAGCACCTCAATTAGAGAGCCGGTGTGTCGCAAACTACAGAGCCCATGTGCTCTGGAGCCCCTGCACCACAACTAGAGAGAAGCCCACATGCCACAATGAAGATCCCACGTGCCTCAACTAAGACCCAACACAGCCAAAAATAATAAATAAATATTTTTTAAAAAGAAAGAAGAGGGCTTCCCTGGTGGCGCAGTGGTTGAGAGTCCGCCTGCCGATGCAGGGGACACGGGTTCGTGCCCCGATCCCGGAAGATCCCACATGCCGCGGAGCGGCTGGGCCCGCGAGCCATGGCCGCGGAGCCTGTGTGTCCGGAGCCTGTGCTCCGCAACGGGAGAGGCCACAGCAGTGAGAGGCCCGCGTACAGCAAAAAAAAAAAAAAAAAAAAAAAAAAAAAAGAAAGAAGAAATTCAAATGGACAATTATCATTTTTTAAATGCTCATACTAGTAAAGACATTAAACATGTTTTAGAAACAAGATATATCTTTGTCAAGAATTTTTAAAAATTTTTAATACACAGGATTGACAAATATACAGTGTTGGTGGGAATATAAATTAATACCATCTTCTGAAAGACAATATCACTCAAAAACCTTAAAAATGTATCGTTGTATCCAACTATTCCACTTCTGGAAATTTATTCTAAAAAAATAAGCAGATGAGTACAAAGATTTCTTTACAAGGGGTTTCATCAACAAATGCTCTTTTATCATAGTGAACTATTAGAACAGGGACTGGTTAAATAATAATTTGGCTCTTACCATTTTTTAAGGAATGAATAATGACTTGAGAAAATGTTCACAAGACATTAAGTGAAAAAGGAGATAAGAGTATGATCCCAATTGTATATTACATTCACACACAAACACAAAAGAAACAAAAAAAAATCTGTAAAAATATTAACTGTGTAATCAGAGTGGTAGGATTATGGGTAATTCTAATTAACTTTTTATTCTAGTATATCTGAATTTTCTAAATTTCTATAAGAAACATGCATTACTTTCACAAAAAGGAAAAAAGAGTGAATGTTATTTTTAAGTAATCACCGATATATATACTAGACTGGCCTTCCATTGAATAACAATTCACAGTGTTGTTTTGTTTTCGGTTTTGTTTTGTTTTTTTCATAGCAGTATTATTTCTTTCTCAGGCTACACCAAAAGAGGACAGACCTTTATTATTCACTAATTTGGAGTCTTCTTTTCCTAAACTTCAGCTCTCAGTTATCTGAGGTGAGAGGGAGACAGAATCTTGTGGCTTTTCTCCCAGGGTATTTTAAGAAGATACTGAACATCATTCGTATTCTGCAGTCCTTTTTGTATCATTCTGAGGAGTCTCTCGTTTTCCCAGTGTCTCTGAAAGATAAAAACATGTTGCACTGATGGTTTTGGTAGTGAGTCCTGTCCACAGGTAGAAATGATGTTGGTGCCCTTAGCAGAAGCTTCCTCTGGTGCACAGCAGGGGAACAACACAACTGGAGTTACTTCTCCCACCCACTCCATCCCCAACTAAGCTAAGAAGTATCCATTCATTTATTCATTCATTCACTCAAAAACTAAAACTGTATCAAGTGCTTACTATGAGCCGATTACCACCCTTCCACTTCCAATCTCTGAAGCTCACAGGTTCGGAACCAAAGATTTAGAGCAAGGCCATCCTACCTCAAACTTTACCAGGTATAAAATGAGAAAAAAAAATTTTTTTTTCTCTGACCTTTCCAATCTTCCGCAGAGGACAAATCAATCTAATATTATAAACTGCTCACTTTAATTTTCCTTTGTCTTTTTTTTTTTTCCCCATAGGCTATAAGCTCTCACATTAAAAATATACATTTACGGGCTTCCCTGGTGGCGCAGTGGTTGGGAGTCCGCCTGCCGATACAGGGGTCGTGGGTTCGTGCCCCGGTCCGGGAGGATCCCACGTGCCGTGAAGCAGCTGGGCCCGTGAGCCATGGCCGCTGAGCCTGCGCGTCCGGAGCCTGTGCTCCGCAGTGGGAGAGGCGATAACAATGAGAGGCCTGCGTACCGGGAAAAAAAAAAAACAAAACATATATATATATATATATATATATATATATACATTTACGGTGAAATGAACGTGTTCTGATCCTGGTCCTAGGCCTTGTTCTCCTCCCCAAGGATAAGCAACGCCTTGTGTTTCCTTCCAGAAGTGATCCACACATTTACCGACATGAACACCCATGTCTTTCCCCCCTTTACACAAATGGCAGCATACAGAATGTATCCTTCTGCACCTTGTTTTGCCCTCTCGGTTGTTTCATGGCAGTGCCCTCAGAGCTGCACAGTTATCCCATAGTCCCATAGTATGGATCCATCATGATGTATGTAACCAGTCTTCTTTTGCTGGATACTTAGGTTGTTTCCAGTCTTTTGCTGCCACAACCACACTGCAGTGAATATCCTGGGTGGCAGGATGGTCAGTGACATAAATTCTTCAGGCACTCAGCTTTACAGGTCCAAAGCTGAGGCAAAGACTTTGAGTAGTATTTCCTTAGGGTCTTATGGTTTGCATTGCTCCATTCAGGACCAAAGGCATGAAGCCTGGCTCAGTTTATAGGACAGAAGGAAGACATCTGGGCTATAAACTTTGAGACATAAGCCTTGTTTACCACTTTGGTCTTTAACCAAAAACCAAGCCAACCCCTTTAAACTCTTTCTAACTCTGTGCTCTACATAGTCTAAAGGACATTGGCCAAATCCTTTATGATCCTTGATTAGAAATTCTTGAGATATATTTCTACAGATTAGGTCTGAGACCCCAGCAGGAAGAATTTTAAAAAGCAGCATTTTGCAAACAAAACTCAAAACCTAGGATATTTATAAAGCTGGTCCATACTAATTTTTTCAATTAAAAAAATAGTATGAGGGGACTTCCCTGGTGGCGCAGTGGTTAATTTAAAAATCTGCCTGCCAATGCAGGGGACACGGGTTCGAGCCCTGGTCCGGGAAGATCCCACATGCCTTGCAGCAACTAAGCCCATGCGCCACAACTACTGAGCCTGCGCTCTAGAGCCTGTGAGCCACAACTACTGAGCCCTCATGTCAAAAATACTGAAGCCTGTGCACCCTAGAGCCCAAGTGCCCCAACAAGAGAAGCCACAGCAATGAAAGCCCACACATACCACAAGAAAGAGCAGCCCCGTGCTTGCCGCAACTAGAGAAAGCCTGCATGCAGCAGTGAAGACCCAATGCAGCCCAAAATAAATAAATTAATTAATTAATTTAAAAAAATAGTATGAGATCAAAAAGACACAAAAGGAATAAGAAAAAAATGAATTTCCCTCTCGCTGGGCCAGTTCCCGGGTTGAGTTGTACAGGCTCAAGCTCAGGAGGGCCTTGCGCTTGATTTTAATGTTCTACTGTCACCACCTTGACATTCTTAAGAGCTTTGTCTTTGAACCCGTGTTTTGTAAATGAACTTCCGGAAGACAGAGGAGCATGCATATGAGTGGATGGCATCCGTGACACAGGTGTCTGCTGTTCCTTGCTGCCCCACGAGCATGGAGTTCTAGTGGACCTCCTAGGCCTGGGAGTTGAGTGAAATCCAAAGAAGTAGAAAGTAAGAGTGTTACCTCTCTACGTGGAGGGCAGGAGGAACGGACAACCCCGAGAGGCTACACTTTCCACTGCACTAGACTTGCTTTGAGTGCAAAAGGAAGGTGTGACCGTTTCCTAAATGCTGCTGTTAACAAAATACCACAAACTGGGTCGTTTAAAACAACAGAAATTTATTCTCTCACAATTCTGGAGGCTAGAACTCTGAAATCAAAGTGTCAGTGGGCCTATGCTCCCTCTGAGACTCTGGGTAGAACCCTTCCTTGCCTCTTTGAGCTTCTGGTGGTGGCCGTCAATCTGTGGCTTGCGGCTGCATCACTCCACTGTCTGCCCCTATCTTCACAACATTCTTATAAGGACAGTAGTCAGCCATCTAGGATGAAGGGCTCACCCCACTCCAGTAGGATCTCATCTTAACTAACTATATCTGGAATGACCCTATGTCCAAATAAAACATTAGGACTTCAACATATTTGAGGGGGAGGACACAATTCAACCCATAACAGAAGGCAATAACATTCTGAGAAATATGAATGACCCAGGAAGCCTATCATAGCCTTTCTTACTGGTGTTGCTTCCTTGTATTAAGCTACCATGTATCATGACACAGAAGGAAAGGAAAAGGTGGAGCAACCTGTCATTCCTTTTCCTTTCCTCTCTTCCCGACTCATGAGAGAGCCAGAGGTAGAGAGTATTGATAAGATGTGCACATCTCAAGAAGTTCATTGCAACAGTATTCACAATAGCCAAGACATGGCTAAGTGCCCATTGATGGATGAATGAATAAAGAAATTGTAGTATTGGTCTTCCCTGGTGGCGCAGTGGTTGAGAGTCCGCCTGCTGATGCAGGGGACACGGGTTTGTGCCCCAGTCTGGGAAGATCCCACATGCCATGGAACGGCTGGGCCCGTGAGCCATGGCCGCTGAGGCTGCGCGTGCGGAGACTGTGCTCCACAACGGGAGAGGCCACAACAGTGAGAGGCCCGCGTACCGCAAAAAAAAGAAAAAAGAAAAAAGAAATTATAGTATATATACACAATGGAATATTATTCAGCCTTAAAAAAGAAGGGAATCCTGTCATGTATAACAACATGGATGAGCCTGGAAGGCATTAAGCTAAGTGAAATAAGCCAAACACAAAAAGACAAGTACTGCATGGTATCACTTACACGTGGAAGCTAAAAGACTGGAATTCATAGAAGCAGATAGTAGAACAGTGGTTATCAGGGTAGGGAGCTGGGGAAGACGGGAAGATGTTGGTCAAAGGGTACAAAGTTGCAGTCCTGTAAGATGGGTAGGTTCTGGGGATCTAATGCACAGCACAGTGTCTGTAGATAGTCAAATTGCATTGTAGGGACTTCCCTGGTGGTCCAGTGGATAAGATTCCATGCTTCCAAGGCAGGGGGCATGGGTTCCACCCCTGGCCAGGGAACTAGGATTCCACAAGTGGGGCGGCCAAAACAACAACAACAACAAAAACAAAGAACAGGTAACTATGTACAATGATGGGGTGATGGATATGTTAATTAGCTCAACTGTAGTAATCATTTCTCTATGTATATGTATGTCAAAACATGTTGTACACCTTAAACGTACACAATTTTTATTAGAAAACAGAAACAAAAAAAACCCCAAAACAAGAGCAAAAAGGAGTGAAATAAAAAGTTGCATTAGTTGTGTGCAGCATTTTCACTGCTATTATGTAAACTAAATACATATGAACATACAAACTGTGAAATATGAATTGTGTGATTTCAGGGATCCTGCATATGAGTTAAATACTTTTACTTTTGCATTGAAAAGTGGCAATGCACAATATGAAGATGAATGATAAAACTCACAGGGCTTCCCTCGTGGCACAGTGGTTGAGAATCCACCTGCTGATGCAGGGGACACGGGTTCGTGCCCCGGTCTGGGAAGATCCCACATGCCGCGGAGCGGCTGGGCCCGTGAGCCATGGCCGCTGAGCCTGTGCGTCCGGAGCCTGTGCTCCGCAACGGGAGAGGCCACAACAGTGAGAGGCCAGTGTACTGCTAAAAACAAACAAACAAAAAACACAAAAAAACCTCACAGTAATATCTAAAATTTTTCTTTTCTTTTCTTTTTTTAAGTTTTTGGTCATGCCATGTGGCTTGTGGGATCTTAGTTCCCTGACCAGGAACTGAACCCACGCCTTGGGCTTTGGCAGTGAAAGCACAGAGTCCTAATCACTGGACTGCCAGCGAATTCCCAATTTTACTTTAGTTAGAACATTAAATAGCAAATAAAACAATGACAAGTTGAGAGATGGCAGAAGAAAGGAAAAAAACTTTATATTTTAATAACTTTAACAGCACTTTTCCCTGCTTTTTGAACAAGGAGAGCCATGTTTTCATTGAGCACTGGGCCCTGCAAATGGAACTAGCCCAGCCCCCACCTCTGTTCCCTCTGAACTCTACCCCAGAGGAAGCTCATTGCTATGGTCTGAATGTTTGTGTCCCCACCATCTCCTAAATTCATATGCTGAAATCCTAACACCCCAAGGTGATGCTATTAGGAGGTGGGGGCTTTGGGAGACGATTAGGTCATGAGGGTGGTGCCTTATAAAAGAGACCCTGGAGGGACCCTTGGCCCCTTCCGCCATGTTGAGGACACAGCAGGAAGGTGCTGGCTATGAACCAGGAGGTCACTAGAATGTGACCATGCTGGCACCTTGTCCTTTGTGTTCCCAGCCTCCAGAACTTCTGAGAAATAAATTCCTCTTGTTTATAAGTGACCCAGCCTGTGGTATTTTGTTATAGTAGCCTGAATGGACTAAGACACCCCTTTATGTTTCCTCCCAAAGATATTCTATACCTTATGGTTCTTAATCTGAACTCACCCATCCCCCTCCATGGGCAATCCTTGGGGCAAAAATTTCCCCTTCTCCCCACCATTACAATTTACCCTCACACCATTTAGGCCCCTTGAAGACAAGGACAGTGCCTTATGTAAAGGAGGTGGTCAATAGAGTTTTCCTGCATTAATAGATAAATGAGGGACATATGGGTCGCAGAGCTAATGGAGTCTGAAGGAATCAGCTGGCTCAGACTTCAGCTTGATAAGGCATTATCCCCAGTTTTCAAATGAGACTCAGAAAGTTGTAAAACCCTGGACACTTACGCTCTCTGGTAGCAAAAAGGAGGAACTATTGTTTCCTTAAAAGACTGTTGTGACTATGAAAAGAAGAAAGGTGCACGGAAGTACAAACTGCTCTCTAATATGCGTCACTCAAAACATGCCAGAACCTTCCTAGGACATTGCTTTTTTTAAAAAATATTAATTTATTTATTTGGCTGTGCCAGGTCTTAGTTGCCATGTGCCGGATCTTCATTGCGTCACACAGGATTTAGTTCCCCGACCAGGGATCGAACCCGAGCCCCCTGCATTGGAAGGGTGGAGTCTTAACCACTGGACCGCCCGGGAAGTCCCAGGTCATCGCTCTTTAGAGCCTAAAACAAATGCTGTGTAAACTCACTGTGGGGAGTTGGCAAGCAGCTCTCCTTTCATAGGGCTCAGTTCCTCCTCTGTCAAAGGAGGGGATGGGATTAGATCCCTAGGGTGGGAAACAAACCCAGGGGGACCAAGGGGTCAGGAAGACAACGTGAGAGAATCTTGCTGGGTGGAAGAAAGCTCTCACAGACCTCCTGTGTAACTTCCCTACCCCCACTCCCCACTCTGAAGGAGACACAGGGATAGAGAAGTACTCTTCTCTGTGAGGAAGACAACAGCACCTCCTAATAGCATGTTCAAGGGCCATGCAGCCGAGGCGCCAGGGGACAGCAGGGAGTGGTGAGGATTGCGGTGAATGAGTCAGCTCATGGAGCATCCCAAGTGAGGCGCCCGCTGTTCTGCTCTGAGTGTTCCAGCTCCAGAGTTTGGGTCCATTATTCCCAGTTTGTTAGATTTCTCAGAGAAAGAGGAAACCAAGATATCTCCTGATTTTTAAGATACTGGCTTTTTTTCCTTTCCTTTTCTTCTTCTTTTTTTTTTTTTTAATTGCTTATAGCCACCCTCAGCATCAGACCCATTTTGTGAACGCTGGACTAGGTGTGTGATAAGGAACATTCCAGCCTGACTAGGAGTCTGTGGGGAACAATGGAACAAGAGCCTAAGAGCTCCCCAGACTCCAGGAGGAAATAAAAGCAGCCATTAACTTAAAAGCCCCTGAGCCTGCCAGACGCCCCTCCCCTGACAGACAATGAACAGGAAGGAAACTGAGACTGGACAGTAAAAAGCAACCAGACAAGCCTGCTGGGGCCTGCCGGTAGGACCCTCAAGCTGAGGAGGTCCTCACCGCCAGCAGCCGGCTGCTGATTTCCTCAGGCCGTGGGATGCCAAGAGGTCACCTTCTATGAGGGGCTTCCAAAGCTTGCAGGTGCCCAGGCCTGAAGAGCCAAGTATTAGGGCAGCAGCTGCTCAGCTTGGGGGGCCTGAGGCTGGGGGTTAGGGGAGGGCGCTGGGCAATCTTCTATTTTGACATTTTTGGATCACACGGGTATCACTCTCCTTGTAACACTATTCAAACTTGATTAAAATATGTTGAAGATCCTGAACAACCCCACTCTCCTACCACCATTAGGCAACTATGTGATATCAGTGTGATGGTATCTGGGGCTGGGCACATGGAAGGTGGGGGGCATATACCCTGAGAAAACCATAATTCGACAAGAGTCATGTACCACAATGTTCATTGCAGCCCTATTTACAATAGCCCGGAGATGGAAACAACGTAAGTGTCCATCATCGGATGAACGGATAAAGAAGATGTGGCACATATATACAATGGAATATTACTCAGCCATAAAAAGAAATGAAATTGAGTTATTTGTAGTGAGGTGGATGGACCTAGAGACTGTCATACAGAGTGAAGTAAGTCAGAAAGAGAAAGACAAATACCGTATGCTAACACATATATATGGAATTTAAGAAAAAAAAATATCAAGAAGAACCTAGGGGTAAGACAGGAATAAAGACACAGACCTACTAGAGAATGGACTTGAGGATATGGGGAGGGGGAAGGGTAAGCTGTGACAAAGTGGGAGAGTGGCATGGACATATATACACTACCAAACGTAAAATAGATAGTAGGAAGCAGCCGCATAACATGGGGAGATCAGCTCGGTGCTTTGTGACCACTTAGAGGGGTGGGATAGGGAGGGTGGGAGGGAGGGAGACACAAGAGGGAAGAGATATGGGGACATATGTATATGTATAACTGATTCACTTTGTTATAAAGCAGAAACTAACACACCATTGTAAAGCAATTATACTCCAATAAAGATGTAAAAAAAAGGGCCTCCCTGGTGGCGCAGTGGTTGAGAGTCCGCCTGCCGATGCAGGGGATACGGGTTCGTGCCCCGGTCTGGGAGGATCCCATATGCCGCAGAGCGGCTGGGCCCGTGAGCCATGGCCGCTGGGCCTGCGCGTCCGGAGCCTGTGCTCCGCAACGGGAGAGGCCACGGCAGTGAGAGGCCCGCGTACCGCAAAAAAAAAAAAAAAAAAAAAGATGTAAAAAAAAAAAAAAAAAGAGAGAGACCTGGTCAGAGGCTCCAGGTGGAAGTGGTGGAGGAGGTAAGAAGGGGCCAGACTGAGCATATGTGGAAGTCAGAGCCGACAGGATCTGCTGATGGCACAGATGTGGAATGTGAAAGAGGGGAATCAAGATGACCCTAAGGTTTTAGGTCTGAGCACCTGAAGGTGGTAGTTCTCATTTCCTGAGACCTTAATCCCATGACCCAGGACATTTTTGATGTCTTGCCCTCCCCTGACCCTGGCCTCTCTACCTCCTGCCAGCTCAGTGCTTAAATCAGGGCTCTGAGAGAGACTGCCCAGACTGCAGTCTTGACCTTGCTTCTTTCTAGTTGATGATCTCAGGCAACTTACTTAACCCCGGATTCTTCATTTGTAGAATGGGGATAATAAGGGGTAGCTCCTTTATAGAGTTATATGAAGATCAAATCATATCATGCCTGCTATGCAGAGGGCACTGAGTGTGAGTGCTAATTTCTATATAATCATGGAGTTGTAATCACCTGAATGCAGCTTTGTACCCTGCTGCTTCTAAGCCCCAAATTATCTCATGAGCATTTTTCATGAGATATCTCAAAAATATCTTTCAAAACTATTTTCAGGGAGTTCTCTGGTGGCCTAGTGGTTAGGATTCTGGGCTTTCACTGCAGTGGCCCGGGTTCAGTCCCTGGTCAGGAACTGAGATCCTGCAAGCTGCACAGTGAGGTAAAAAAAAAAAAAAAAAAAAAAAGTAATAATATTTTCAGTGGCTGCATAATATTCTATCATGTTGCTAAATCATTTATTTAACCAGTCTTTTATTGTTGGATATTTTAAAATACGACTGAGGGTTATTGGTAACACATTGTGTTTTATCTGTGCATTATAAATAAAATCCTAAAAACATACTTTAAAAAAAATTTTATTGGGGTATAGTTGATTTACAATGTTGTGTTAGTTTCAGGTGTATAGCAAATTTTAAGTGCCTTACATGTAATAAGTCATTTTTTCCTCATAACAATCCTATAAGGTACTATCATCATCATCCCCATTTTCAAGATGAGAGCATGGAGGAACAGCAAGGTCAAGATCACAAAATTAAGTGGAAGAATTAGAACAGAACCCAGGCGGTTTGGCTCCAGAATCTACATTCAGAACCACTACACCAGCCTCTCAGGTCCACGAACCTCCTACGGCTGCTAATACCCAGCCATTATATCATATTGAAGTAGGCTGGACCTTCTCAGATCAGACCAGGCAGCAGATGCAACTGGAGGGCTTGTTAAGCAGATGGCTGGCTCCACTCCCTGGGTTTCTGAATCCCTGATAAGAAGGGGTGGGCCTGATCGTTTGCATTCCCAACAATGCCCAGGTGATGCTACTGTGCTGGTCTGGGGATCCGACCCGTGAGGACCAGTCCCAAGTCCATTCCCCCCTCTCTTTCATAAGCCACCACTTCATACCTTTTCTCAGCCTCCAACACTTTGTCCCCATCCTCACTCTTGACTGATGACCTTCCTTCTACCTCACTGAGAAAATAGAATCTGTCAGAAGGGAACTTCCACAAGCTGCCCCAGCATATTTCCTCACCTTCCTGCTGTCCTCCCTCCTGTTATTACAGATGAAATGTCCCTCTACTGGATCATTCCCATCAGTATACAAACATGCTCTAACTTCTCCCAGCTTAAAAAAAAAAGTACTTTAAATCCCACACTTAGCTACCTCTCTCTGCTTTACAACCGAGCTTCTCAAAACAGTGGTCTCTACTCACTGTCTCCAATTATTCACCTGATGTCTCTTTTTATTTTCTAAGAAAATTTTGTGATAAAATACATAACGTAAAATGTGCCCTTTCAACCATCCTTTCAACCATTTTAAAGTGTATAATTCAGTGGCATTAATTACTTTCACCCTGTTGTGCAAACATCACCACTGTTTTCAAATTTGTTCCTATATATAGGAAATGCCAAAGAATCCAGAAGAAAGCTACTAGAGCTAATAGCCAAGTACATCAAGGTTGCAGCTGCCTATTGTCTCTCGAATGATCCCCAACCATGTTTTTCTTCTATTTCTCCTCCCAAACTTCTCTTTCCAAAATCTCCTCTGAGCTCCATCTCACTAAAGCAATGGTCAACACTCGATCCTAATTTAATTTTTCCTACTGCATCGTCTGACATGATTGATTGTTTCTTCCTTTCTGTAACAGTATCTTCACTTGGTGCTACAGACTGAAGTTGTGTCTCCCACCCCCAAATTCATATGTTGAAACCTGATCCCTGATAGTATGGTATTTGGAGGTGAAGCTCATGAATGGGATTAGTGTCCTTATAGAAGAGACCCCAGAGAGCATCGTTGCCCCTCCACCATGTGAGGACACAGCAAGAAGACAGTGATCTATGAACCAGGAAGTGGGCTCTTACCAGACACCAAATCTGCCAGCATCCTGATCCTAAAGTTTCCCGCCTCCAGAACTATGACGTATACATTTCTGTTGTTTATAAGATACCCGCTCTATGGCACTTTTTTTTTTTTTTTTTTTTTTTGCCCACGTGACATGAGGGATCTTAGCTCCCAGACCAGGGATGAACTCACGCCCCCTGCAGTGGAAGAGCAGAGTCCTAACTGCTGGACCGTGTATGGCACTTTGTTATAGCAGCCCAAATGGACTAAGACACTTGGCTTCCAGCCCCACGGTCCCTTGATTCTCTCCTACCTCTGTAGGAGAGAGGGAATGAGACCAAAGAGGCAGAGGTTGGGGCAATGCAGCCACAGGTCAAGGAATTGCCATCAGCCCCCAGAAGCTAAAAGATGCAAAGAATAGATTCTTCCCTAGAGCCTTCAGAGGAAACATGGCCCTGCTGACACTTAGAGCTGAGACTTCTGGCGTCCAAAACTGTGAGAGAATCAACTTCTGTTGTTTTAAGCCACCAAGTCTGTGGTAATCTGTTACAGCAGCCCTAGGAAACTAATAGAGTTGTCTAGTAGACATCTCCAACTCAACATGTCCAAAACCAAACTCTTCTTTTATTCACCTCCCACTCCCACCCATGAACCTGCCCCTCCCACAGTACTTCCCATCTCAGTAAAGGACAATTTCAGCCTTAAAGTCACTCAGGCAAAAACCTTGGTGCCCCTATTGAGCCTTCACTTTCTATCACATCCAAATCATTGGCAGACCCTGTTGGCTGTATCTTCAAAAATAGCCAAAGTCAGATCACTTATAACCTCCTTCCTTGCAACCACCTGGGTCCAAGCCACCAGCATCTCTTGCTTGGATTATGACAATCATCTCCTGTCTCCCTGATTTTGTCCTTGCCCTTTAAACTCTTCTCAAAATACTAGCCCGAGTGATGCTGTTAGAATCTAAGTCAGACTTTGTTACTCCTTTGTTCAAAACCTTCCAATGGTTTCCCATCTTACTCAACACAAAAGCCAAGTCCTTACAATGCGTACAAAGGCCCTTATGATCTGAACCTGCACTTCCCTGATATCACCTCCTACTACTCTTCCCCTCCATCACTTGGCTCCTTGACCAACCATGTTGGTTCCCACCCAAGGAACTTTTCATTGAGAATGCTGGGGGTTTGGGAGGGGAGCTGATAGGATGACCAGGCTACATCTTGTGCCATTTGAGACTGTGGACATGAATTTAAAGTGAGATCAGTTGACATAGTTGTTTGTTCTCTTTAACATTCAGTTGGGAATGAGTGAATGGAGAAGGAAGAGGGTTGGGTTTGGCCAGATTAAGGTTTTGCTAGGGAAGGATGATGGAGAGAGAAGAGGGAGGGCATTATGGCCATTTATATGAGGAAGTGATTATAATATTGGACCATGAAATCTAAGCTGGATAAGAAGGAATTAAGTTAGGCAATGCATATAAAGCACTTACTACAGGGCTTGGCACATTGTTAAGGCTCAAGAAGCATGAGCTGTTACTATCACAAGCATTCATCTTAAGTACACTAAAAGAACTCTTAAACCTAAAAAGACCTGGCAAAATTAATAGCAGTACCACACTGTATCCCAGCACTTGTGATTAAATCTCAATCCCTATAAACAAGAGATGGCTTTTAAGATAGAGCAAGGGCCTCCCTGGTGGCGCAGTGGTTGAGAGTCCGCCTGTCGATGCAGGGGATACGGGTTCGTGCCCCCGTCTGGGAGGATCCCATATGCTGCGGAGCGGCTGGGCCCGTGAGCCATGGCCGCTGAGCCTGTGCATCCGGAGCCTGTGCTCCGCGACGGGAGAGGCCACAACAGTGAGAGGCCCGCGTACCGCAAAAAAAAAAAAAAAAAAAAAAAGATAGAGCAATAAAATTCGAGATAAAGATGATACTTAACAAATATGTATGTGTCTTGGGTATAACTAAATAAAAGGTATATTTTGGACTTCACTACCACCAGAGTGAAAAGTCATAATTGCTTTCTAACTCTAAGAAATTATACTGGGCAACATCCAAACATATCCTTCGATCTAAATACGTAAAGATTTGTTACCCCTCCAAAGATTTCAGCCTGATGATATGGTGGTTTTCTCTTAAAGGTATGCTTCATCTTACAAATTGTCACTGACTTGCTTTCAGTGATACATTAATACTGACATAGAAAGTACCTTTTCATCTGTTACCCATATCTGCCAAGAGGAAAGCTGTGGTTGACTAAGTGGAAGCACACAATCAAATGGATCAACTTTATCAATGTGTTCTGGGTACCCAAGGCCATGGCCCATTTCCTGTCAAACTTAAATATTATTCAAAGATTTGGCTAAGAAAAACATACTATTTCTGTGTTCACACAAATAGAGATGTTAATGAATAGAATGTCAAAGTCACATATATTTTAAAGATTAAAACATATCAGCAAAATTCAGGAGCTGGGCCATGGAGCAAAAAATCAGCAGATGGGTACTGTGATAGGAGGCTCCATCTGCCAAGGTCCTGCTAATTTAGGATTAAGACGAACCCTCTGTGTTGGCACTGTGGTAGAGGGAATGTGGTAGAGGACGTTTCTGAGCTAATCACCTAGGTGGATGGGGTTGCCCGCTACTGAATGAGGGAACTGGGGTTGGAACCAAGGGTTGCATGTTCAAGTCTCTGGTTTTACACTTCTAACTGCAGGAGCCTCAATTTCATTATCTGAAATGGATGTGGTAACTCCAAAATGCCTCAGTTCTAACATTCACGTTTTGACATTTCTAGTATTGAGAATGTGTCTCAAAATTAACCCATTTGAAGGGGTAGTGTTTGTCTTTAAGTGGATAACGAATAAAGCGGAAGGCAATTCTTTTTCTGGGTGTTGATTTAAAATGTAATGAAGCAGAGAGGCCCCAGCTCATAAGGCTGTTGTGAGGATTAAGTCAGCGGAAATGAGATGCTGTAGGTAAAGCATTTAGGGGAGCGTCTGGACCTGGGGTGGAGGGGGTTGCGGAGGAGGGGCAGCTGCAGCCCTCCGATGTCCCCCTCCCCAGCCCAGAATGCTGCTAAGATTTCCATGTCACCTTATCTGCGCAAAGACCTGGCAGAGTAAGACAGAAAAAGAAGAGGGAAAACATCCCTACCCTGCTCTGCAGGGTTACTTCTTATCTATAATTTGTTCTAACTAGGTTCAAGGACTTGGATTTCTCTGATGCTGTTTCCTGCCCCCCTCCCTTTATTTTGTTAATCACCATGAATCCGATTTCAGAACACGGTCAGATTTGGCTCACCCGTTCAACACCTCTGCAGGGGGACCTGGAGCCTGCATTTATTTCCTGTTTACATGCACATCATTTATGTAAAACCATTGTTCAAAACACTCCAGGGGCTCTCCATCTGCGTGTTAGGCCCATGTCGGGTCAATGGCCCTTAATGCCATCCCTGACCACCCCGCCATTGTTTCTCTAGCCACGGGGGCCCCTTGACTGTATGCACGCACCCTGCGAGCTGCTATCTCAGGACTTTGCGATTATTGTTCCCTCCGCCTGAAATGCTCCCCCGCCCCCTCAGCACCCTCAGATAGTCGCCTCTCACTATCTGAGGGTCTTTACTCAAGTGCCACCTTTGCAGTGACACCTTTTTTGGACCCCTCGCTGAAGTCGTAACCCACCCCTAACAAGCCCCCTACGCTCTCTCCTACTTTATTTTCTCTCCATAGTAGCTAAGACCATGCAACATACTATTTTACCTTTTTACCTGGTTTATTGCCTCTCTCTATTAGAGCATAAGTTCCATGAAGGCAGGAATCTTTCTCTGTTTTGTTTGCTGCTTTATCGCCACTGTCCAGAGCAGAGCTAGGACATATAGGTACTCAGTAAGAACTAGTCTTTATGTATTTAGCATATCCCTTCTTTAAGTTGGAACTGAAACAGGAGGGAAGGGGGCAGAGCACAACCCCTGAAAGAATGACATAGCCCTTGAGGCTACAATATAACTTGGTGAGAACCAACTAGGATCAAGATGGCGGAAGATTGGACTTCCAGTCGACCTTGAGCCTCATGATATGCTTCTTGTAATACATTAGCATGCTAAATGACATACTCACAGGCACCATGACAGTTCCAAAGCTAACCAAAAAAGGTCAAAAATTGGGCAGTGGCCCAATTTCTGGAAATCTCCATCCCTTCTCCAAAATAGTTGGAATAATCCTCACACTCGTCAGCCTATGAAATCACCCAGACCATATTTCGGGGGCTTCTCACCTTCTGCAATGGCCCACACTCTGTCTGTGGAGTGTGTTTCTCCCAGGACCATTCTCACCTTTTGAGACAGACTGCATTCTGTCTATGGAATGTGTATCTCTCTAAATAAATCCACTTCTTACCTATCGCTTTGTCTCTCACGGAATTCTTTCTGTGACTAGATGTAAAGAACCTGAGCTTCATTAAGTACTGAGACCAGGTGTGTGATCTCAATTAACGGACAGTGGGTTCAAGCCACAGTCTGGGTTTTAGCTGGGTTCAAGTCCCAATCTGAGTTGTGTGGTTTCAGAACTATTGGGCCAAAGGGATGAATATTTTCTATAGTTCTTCACTTTAGTTTTTGCTTGTACCGGTGGTTTGCCCCTTTTAACCGCTGAGTAGTATTTCATAGTGTGGATGTACTGCACTTTGTTTAACCATTTACCCATTGAAGAACATCTTGGCTATTTCCAGCTTGGGGCTACTATGAATAAAACTGTTATAAACCATTGTGTACAGATTTTCATGAGACCTTAAGCCTTCATTTCTCTGGGATAAATGCCTAGGAGTGCAATTGCTGAGTTGCACTGAGTGGTAGTTGTATGTTTTCTTTTTAAAAGAAACTGCCAAATCATTTTCCAGAGATGCTGTACCATTTTACATCTCCACCAACAATGTAAGAGTGATCCAGTTTCTCCACATCCTTGTCAGCATTTGGTATTGTCACCCTTTTTTATTTTAGCCATTTTGATATGTGTTCAGTGAGGTCATGCATTTAATTTGCATTTCTCTGATAGTTAATGATCTTGAACATCTTTTTTCCCTGCTTATTTGCCATCTGTATGTCTTCTTCAGGAAAACGTCTCTTTATGTCTTTTGCCTATGGTCTGATTGGACTGCTTGCTTTTTTAATATTGAGTTTTAAAAATATGTTCTAGATTTAATCTTTGTCAGATATGTGGTTTGCAAATATTTTCTCCCACTCTGTAGGTTGTCTTCTCATCCTCCTAACAGACTAAAAGTTTTTAGTTTTGATGAAGTCCAACTTAAACATTTTTCCCTTTAAGGTCATAGTTTGGTGTCAAGTCTAAGAACTCTTTCCCTAGTCAGATCCTAAAGATATTCTTCTATTTTTTTTCTAAAAGTTTTATAGTTTGAGTTTAAATCTATGATCAATTTTGAGTTAGTTTTTATATAAAGTGTGAGATTAGGGACTTCCCTGGTGGCGCAGTGGTTAAGACTCTGTGCTCCCAGTGCAGGGGGCCTGGGCAGGGAACTAGATCCCACATGCATGTCACAACTAAGGAACCTGTGTGCCTCAACTAAGGAGCCCTCAAGCTGCAGCTAAGGAGCCCGTCTGCCAGAACTAAGACCGAGTGCAACCAAATAAGTAAATAAATAAATTTAAAAATAAAAAAAATAAAAAAATAAAGAATAAAGTGTGAGATTAGATTGAGGTTTTTTTTTAAACCTATGGATGTCCAATTTGGAGCCTGCATTTTAACATATCTTTAGAAACACCAAGGTCTGAGAACTTCTGGGGAGGGATTTGTAGGATTTACTTGGTGATGTGATGGTAAATGTTTCACAACCAGTTCTTGGTGAGGGAGGGATAATTTCCATGGTATAAATACAGCCTTTATAGCTGATTGCAAGCAACTGATATGATGCCCCTGAGCACAGAGTTGGGAAGAGATTCACAGAAGCACACCATTATGTAATATACCCACACTTACAGGAGATGCATATGACCTCAGAAGTATAGATAATAATAAAATGTGGAAGGAAATGATGAGTTTTGAGTATTTATCAACTTTGTTTTAAATATAACTTATTTAATTTTAAATTTATGTCAAGAACTTTGGAGGTTCTAAGAGTTTACCCTACTTGCAAGCTACATTGTCAGTTTCATGGATGCTGGCAGAAGACATGAGACTCCTGGATTAGAGACAAAGGACTTTATTACTTACAGCAACTGCAGTAACTAGAGTGTCAGCATTACCTTGTACTAGTTCCCTGAGCCCCAGTTCCCAAAGGGTGATGCAAAATGACACTTATCCATGCAGTGGGTTGTATATAGGAGAGGAATTCTGAGTTTAGGGATCCGAATGCTAAGTTATCATCTTTTATAATGCTCAAAGGCAGACATTATCTTTATTACTCTGGCCAATAAGAAAACTGCCCTTTTTACCTTGAGGGAAACACTATACAAACAAGTTTGAAAAGGTGGTCCTGAACAAAGATAGTCAGTGCTTCCACTCACAGGACCAGATGAAATGAGACTCATGAGGAATTGACTCCAAACAGCTTATATAATTTATTTTTTAATAATGGCTGTGTTTAACAACCAGCCCACAAAGTTCCTGAAAATGGAACAATAGGCCCTCAGAAGCCAGTACATTGGCTCCAGTACACCAATGTATTTCGAGGAAAAAAAAAAAGGAAAGACTAAGGGAGAGATTCTCTCTGGATTGATTTCACCAGCTGGGAGCCTGGGAAGCTCCATCCATGGAGGAAGCTGTTTTAATGGTTTGTTTTCCAGAATGGTTATTATTATAATGGAAATTCTAATAATGGTTATTAAAGTAAAAACAGCAACTACTCTTTGTTGCCTGTCAAGTACAGGTCATGTGTTTTGGGGACTTTTTATCTCATTTCATCCTTGAAATTACCTACGAAGTAAGGAGACTATTACTATCTTTGTTTAATAAATGAGAAAACCAAGACTCCTAGGGGTCAAAGAAAACAGCCGGGCTGGGATTGAGCTTGTCTGGCAAACTCTAGCTCTGAGGAGTTGAGAACTCACAGTCTCTCTTTTTTTTTTTTTAAATAAATTTATTTATTTTATTATTTTATTTTATTTATTTATTGTTTCTGGCTGCATTGGCTCTTTGTTGCTGCACGCGGTCTTTCTCTAGTTGTGGCGAGCAGGGGCTATTCTTTGCTGCGGTTCACAGGCTTCTCATTGTGGTGGCTTCTCTTGTTGCAGAGCACGGGCTCTAGGCGCATGGGCTTCAGTAGTTGCGGCACATGGGCTCAGCAGTTGTGGCTCGTGGGCTCTAGAGTGCAGGCTCAGTAGTTGTGGCACACGGGCTTAGCTGCTCCTTGGCATGTGGGATCTTCCCGGACCAGGGATCGAACCCGTGTCCCCTGCACTGGAAGGTGGATTCTCAACCACTGTGCTGCCAGGGAAGCCTGAAATCACAGTCTTAAAAGCAACTTTTCCACTCATGTCGACTGGCATTGGGACTCCACCTGCCTTCTCTCTGTGCCTCTCAGGAGCAGGGCTTTGTGGTGTCATGCTGGCAAGGGCCAAGGGCATAGATTTCTGGTCTCTGTTTGCCAGTGAGTTCCAGTGTGACCTTGGGCAGATTATTCATCTCTGCACCTCTATTTCCTCATCTGTCCAATGGGCTGAAGGTACTGTTCTGCCAGTCTTGCAGAGTTATCCGGAAAATCAAAGGTGCATCAAAATGGTCTGGGGTTGTAGTTTAGGTTGCATGACTTTGTACCAGCTATAAAATCTCTGCAACACCCCCCCCAACCTTAAAGGGTCTTATTTGTATTATGGGGGCGGGTCATATGTGGTCACCATGAGGCTGTCAGATTCTGAGTCGATAAGTGAGATAATAGCTCCAGAAGGCTCTGGAAAAGGCAGAAAGCAACCCCCAGACGTGAGGTATTGTTTTTCACTCTCTGCTGCCCCATCTCTTTCTAATTTCCTGTGGTTGTGAAGCCACCGGGCTCAGAGAGGGTCAGGTAAGCATTTGTGACCCGAGTCCTTGGACTGCAGGAGTGATGGTGGTTCAGGTGGGGCTGGCCTCCCTGGAGGCAGATAAAGACTCCCCCCACGTGCCAGGCAGGAGGTGTCTGAGAGGCGCAGGAGCCTTGAGTATAGCCTGCCTCTGAGCCTCTCAGCTCAGAGTCTGTTCAGAACTCCGTCTGCGCCCCACCTGAGTTCCAGGCCTAGAGTTGCCGAGTGACTGGCTGGGGGAAGGCATTCTAAGCCCAGGGACCGCCAAGTACAAAGGCCTAGAAGGGGGAATAAACTTGGCAGGTTTAAGTGGTAGCAGACCAGCCTGGCTGGAGAGGGAAAGGAGAGGAGGTCAAACATCCATAACCTGCTCCAAGCAGCCGGACCCCCAAGAAGCCAAGGAGCCCCAAGGGGGCAGGTAAGGGATGTTCCCACTACTTGTGAATGCTCCATGTGCTCTCGAAGGAGTGGATCAGTCCCTGGTAACGGGCCGACAGCCAGCAGCAGCTCTGGCTGTGCCCACCGAGATCACCTGACCTTTTCTCTTCCTCCTGTCAACTTGTTTGCAGGCTGGGTCTGAGCCAGAGGTGAGGGGGCTGGCAGGGCTCAGAGCTGTAGCCTTGAGGGCTTGCCTCTCCCTGCCCAGCCATTAGAGCCAACAAGATGTTACCAAGCCCCCTCAGCCTCCATCTGCCAGTTCCAGAAACCCAGTCCCCTGGGGGCAGGGGGAGGGCAGGGGGAGGCTTCTGGCAGCAGGACTGGTGAGTCCTAATGTCACAGCCTATCTGAGCGGGACAGGAACTCATAACAGACTCACCTGTTTACAAAAATTCCCAAAGTCCAGGCTGCACTCTGGGCTACTTACATCAGAATCTCTAAGGGCGGAGGATTTGAATATTTACAGCCCACTCAGGAGATTCCACTGTGCAACCCAAGCTGAGGACCAGGGCTGTGGTTCCTTGCAGCTCTCTGGGTCCTCTGAGTTCAGACAGAATTGGATTTGAACTCCAGCTCTGCAACTTCACCGAGGGACCTCAACCAACATTCTGAGCCTCCCTGAGCCTCTATTCCCTCCTCTGTAAAAAGTGCATCGTAGTAATACACCTACCTTATACGTTATCCTCAAGGCCAAAGGTATTAATCCATGATAAACACATGGCACAAAGGGTTCATTCCTAGTAAGAGCCCAATAAATGTGTTTATTGTTATTACTTTCCCAAGGTCAAGCATGCCATTAGAAAGTTCCTCTTTAGGTTAAGTTGAAATGTTCTTATGGCTGCAAGAATGATCTTCTCAAAACCCAAATTTGCTTGCATCACCCACCCACTTAAAATCATTCTGTGGTTTTCCTTTATTCTCAGAGTCAACAGAAGTCTTGAATTTGACCTAGCAGCCTTCAAGGCTCTGCCCCCCGACCTTCTTTTTTTTTTTTTAAGTTATTTATTTATTCATTTATTTAATTTTTGGCTGCATTGGGTCTTTGCTGCTGCACACGGGTTCTCTCTAGTTGCTGAGAGCCGGGGCTACTCTTTGTTGCAGTGCGCAGGCTTCTCATTGTGGTGGCTTCCCTTGTTGCGGAGCACGGGCTCTAGGCGTGTGGGCTGCAGTAGTTCTGGCACGGGGTTCCCCCTCACAGGCTCTAAAGTGCAGTCTCAGTAGTTGTGGCACACGGGCCTAGCTGCTCCACGGCATGTGGGATCTTCCTGGACCAGGGCTCGAACCCGTGTCCCCTGCATTGGCAGGAGGATTCTTAACCACTTCGCCACCAGGGAAGACCCCCCCACCCCCGCCTTCTTATTTTGCAGTCTTTGCTCCCTTCACACCATGACCTGGGGCTCCTTTGATTCCCCCGACCCGCCCTGCTGGTCCCACCACCGGGCCTTTACATATGAAGCTCCCATCACTGCTCCCCTGGAATGCCTTCCCCACTCTTCTTCCTGCTAACTTACCCTGTAGATCTCAGCTTGGTCGTATCACTCTACCAGTAAAGTTCTTTACACTCTTACCAGGACAAATCCTCACCTTGTCATGCTCATGGCACCATCTCACAGCTGACATTTTACATTTATTTCTCTGGTCATTTGTCCAATGCTTGTCACCTGTGCTAGACTCTAAGCTCCAAGAAGACAGAGACCATATCTGCATTTTGCCCGATGCCTAACTCACTGAGTTGAGGTTTGATAAATACTTATGGAATAAATGGCCCAAATGGGCCTCTTGATAAAGTCCTCCAGTTCAAATTTGGCTCCTTGCAGCAGTCGGTGCCCTGGACTAGAGCACTGTCCTGCAGGAGTGGGCAGGCACCTTCGGGACCCCCACTCTTCTCTCCTCTCCCTCCTTATACAAGGTGGCTCTTCCAGACTTCCATGTCTTCCTCGGACAGGTTCTGGTTGTACCACACTTGGAGTGGGACTCAAATTAGCCGACGGGGTGCTTTTCAAGAGTGATTTGCCCATAGAGTTCTGCCAAGTGGTGGGGCAGCTGAGAAGTGTTTCAGGATTTAATGCCCTCCTTAGCCTTTCACCTCTGAGGCCCTTGATCTCCATGTAATTAAGCTCATACATTAAATGTGTTTTATGGGATGAGAAAGCCCCACGTGGAACATGGACTTTTCACACCAGGAGGCCATTTTAGGTTATTTTCAGCCTCAGCTTGAAAAATCACTTGGGCTGGGGATGAATCGGGGTTGTGAGTTTACAAGGGCATCAGTGAAAAATTGACTAGACAGGATCCTGCTTCGTGGGAGGGAAATACTTGGGACCCAAACCCCACCACATAGGAGTGCTTCCAAGTCAGAGCACTTGCCCTCATTTCTCTGGCTCCCCTCCACAGGGGGCACACAGGGTGGTGGGGAGGCCTATTGCCCACAGAGGGGCCCACTCATGGCCAATGTAGCTGAAAGTGCAGTCTCTAGATGCACCCGCTTGGTTCCAGTCCTACTGCATTGACCTTTGTCATTGACCCAAGCTCTCTAGGACTCAGCTTTCCCCATCTGTAAAGTGGGGATGTTGATCGTAGTAGCTGCTCACAGGGGTGTGGAGAAGCTGAGAAGAGACAATACATAACACCCAGCATGTGGCTAATGTTCAGTTAGATAATAATGTTATTATCTTCCAGCTCAGGAAACCTAATAACAGCAACCACTGATTGTCTTCAGTGGAAGCAGACCGCCAGATGTGAACGTTCAATGCTTCAGAACATGCTGGCCTGATTCATCCAGCTGTTTTAATTTATGTTTCAGGAATTTCAGGCTCTTAGCTCTGCTTTGGAGACAGAAGCATAAATGTTTAGTGCCAAAATGGATTCTGAGACCATCTGATTCAATCCTTCGTTTCACAGATAGGGAAACTGAGGCCACCTGACGTGAAATGGCTTGGCCAAAGCCACACAAGGAATCAGAAGAAGACAGAGCTGGGACTGGAACCCAGATTTCTTGTTTTTCCGGACAACTGCAGTATTCCTGCACTCTACCAGTTGCCTCTGTAATTTAGAATGTGTGTGAAATCCCTTTAACTGAAAATGCTAGAAAGATGTGTGGTTCTTGTGTTCTTACTCTTTTTCTTTTCTCCAGCTGAGGGTCATGGTCGAATAATATCACGGATCAGAATCTCTCTCTCTCTTTTGTCCTTTGGCTCAGAATCTAGAAAACAGCCTGGAGAAGAAACCAGGGTAGATCTTCCAGCCTCTAAGCCTCAGGACTGGAGGTTTGTGTGGTAGACGTTCTCCCCCTAGTGGAACGAGTGAAGATGACAGGCAGGGAGTGAAGAAGCTTCTGCCTCCAGGACCTGGTTGCCCAGGGGTCCGATGCAGCTTGCACAGCCGGGCCTCCCTTACCTCACCCTAATGCCAGCACCGTCAGATCCCATATTTACTTAAAATTGTGATATTCTGTTCATCAAAACACTTTTTGGTATTAATTTTGATTTATTAAGTCATTGAATTAAAATATTATTTATATTGATTATTTTGGGGGCAAACGCCTTTAAATTTTGCACGTGAGGTGAGTGCCCCATTTGCCTCCCCCGATTGTAGTCTTTTTAAAATATTTATTTACTTATTTGTTTGTTTGTTTATTTATTTTCCGACCATCGTCTTAATCCAGAAGGTGGCCCTGGAAGAACCTGCAGATACTTGATGTGCTGACCCCCTCACTTGTCGGAGGTGCCCTGAGGCCCGGCGAGGGCTGGGCTGGGCCAGCCTATTAGGGCTGTGTGGTCTGCTGCTTTTGCACTGAAATAATCAGAACTGCAGATTTCCCAGGCTTTCTCCAGAAGCGAACGGTGACAAAGAACCTCTCCTTGCCCATACTCTAGCCAGGCTCCTCTGAGCCCTCTTCTTTACTAGGCCTGTCAACCTGGGCCTATAAAGACTTGAACTAACACTAACATTGTTTCCAACAGCTCAAGGCCCCGTGACCCGTGCCCCCCTTAAAGTGGTTGCCTGAAAACACTCAAGGCAGCCAAAATAATGTACTGTTTGTTCCAGCCAACATCTGAAGATAGCGCCCCTGTTTCCCAGTCTCTGTGGGAGCGTAGGAACCCCATTTTGATAGAGGCCAGTTAGCAAGTCCATAAGAGCTTCACCTGGACCAGTCCCCTCTCCCTTTTCCCTGAGTCTACAGAGCCCCCAGTCAGCCCCATCCCCACTCCCTCATCCTCCCGTTAAAACACCCAGTCACCGCTGAATAAAGCAAAGTGAGCCCAATTCACGCTGGACTCTTCCAATGCAGTAATATACTACAATAGTATATTACTGATTAAAATCAGTCCTTACCACTTTAACTAGTGTCAGCTTTTCTTTGAAATTTATTTTATTTATTTTTGGCTGCGTTGGGTCTTCCTTGCTGTGCACGGGCTTTCTCTAGTTGCAGCGAGAGGGAGCTACTCTTCGTTGTGGTGCGCAGGTTTCTCATTGCGGTGGCTTCTCTTGTTGCAGAGCATGGGCTCTAGGCGCGTGGGCTTCAGTAGTTGTGGCTCACGGACTCTAGAGCGCAGGCTCAGTAGCTGTGGCGCACGGGCTTAGTTGCTCCGGAGCATGTGGGATCTTCCTGGGTCCGGGCTCGAACCCGTGTCCCCTGCATTGGCAGGCGGATTCTTAACCACTGCGCCACCAGGGAAGCCCTCTAGTGTTCAGCTTTGTTTCTCTTTGATAACGGCTGCCTTTTGAAGTGTGTCCCTTACGAGAAAAGACCCTGGGGCCAAGGGCAATTTTATTGCACAAAGATGCACTGAATTCTGGGTCTTCCTCAATGCCTAAAGCATGAAGGCCTAGGGAATTCCCTGGCAGTCCAGTGGTTAGGCCTTGGTGCTTTCACTGCCAGGGCCCAGGTTCAATCCCTGGTCAGGGAATTAAGATCCTGCAAGCCACGTGGTGTAGCCAAAAATAAACAAATAAAAATAAATAAATAAATAAAACTTAACAAAAGACAAAAAAGCATGAAGGCTTAAAGATAGGCCCTATTTGCAGGGGCCCACAGTAAATAGCTAGACTAGGAGGAGGGTGTGGTGCCCCAGCATGTCTGGGAAGGCCACCTCATTGGAACACCTTCCTCAACTGGGCCTACATCCTGCATCACCTGCTGGAGGACTCCAAGTATTCAAGGCACCAAGGAGTCAGCCACCCTCAGACGTGTTAGGGGACACACCAGCCCTCCTCCTTGCCATCAACTGGCTACCAGAGACCCCCCTCAACTGTGTCACCTACTTCTGCCCACCTGCCACCAACCCAGCGCTCCCACCTCACCACTTCCAGCAGCCCTGGGCCACATCCAAGGAAGACGAGACCCCAGAACTTGGTCCTGCAAGGCCTCTGCCTCCACCTGCCTGATCCCCTACAAAGAGTGCTAAGGCTCCCCCCACTCCATTATCCCCACCACCTTCCTTGGGGATTCCCTGGCAGGCTGCCAAGGGGACATGGGTTTAGGTCAGGCCCAGAAGTGGCAACCACAGAGCTTCGGGGTCCTGCCCATCTTGCTCAGGCTGCATTTATTACCCAGGCTTCACAGAGTTGAGTCAACTGCCTTCAAATGCTTGAATCCCTGGGGGTAGGAAGAGGAAGCGGCTAAAGGTGCTCTTTTTAAGAATGTAAAATAAAGAAGAAGAAAGGGAAAGACAAAAGAATTGTTCATAGACAAAAATGCCTCGAGCTCAGAAGCGGGCCCTTTCCTACCGGGGTGCTGGGCAGGACCCCAACCACACACTAATCTGCTTGGGCCCCAAACTCCTTCCTGGGTTTCTCAGACCCATCCCAAACTCATATGTTTTGTGGCCTAAAGAGAATGGAATTATTTTAAGTTAAACTCCATTTCATTTACGGAGGGGTCCACCCCTTCCAGGACCACCTCAGGCAGTGTTTCCTTTCCTTTCCTTTGCCCCCCGGCCCCACTTTTCCAGCTAGAAGATGGTCAACCCAATCTGCCAGGGACCTGCGGCTCCATCAGAAAGTTCTCTCCAGCAATCAACCTGGGAGGCTTCTCAGCACCAGCCACTCAGATCCCTGCACGCTGGAAACCCCTGGGGTGGGGGAAGAGATTCATCTGTATGCTACTCACGTCCGCCCAGTGGTTCTCAGGCATGCTGGGTAACCCGAGTACCTCACTGATTGAGAAGCGGGCCTGCAGGTGATTTGTAACTAATAATGAAGGGCTTAAGTGTGACACTGACATGCCTCACGCGTGGAGCAGATTCAAGGTCATCCCTGTATGACTGTCACGCTCACTCTTGCTTTCTTGAGCTGAATGAACTCTTTGCCACGACCTGTGAGGTTCCGTGTAAACTTCCAGCCTCACGCCTCTGGTCCCTATCTCCTTTCTCACTCACCCATCCCTCTGGCCTTCAGCCAGTTCCGCAGGTGTGCCAAGCTCTTTTCTCCACACCTGCTGCTCTTTCTGCCAGGACACCCCTCCCCGCTTTTGCCTTGCTATATCTCCTGTTTTAGGGCCCCGCTTAAAAATTAACTTCTTCTTGGTACTGACTTGGAGGGGACTTCAGGGAGCCTTGAGGAGTTGGGGGGCTGGAGATATTCTGTTCTTGATCTACATGGGGGTGACAAGGTGTATACATATGTGAAAATTCATTGAACTGTCCATTTAAGATTTGTAGACTTCATGTAAGTAAACCCAAAAAGATGATATCTAAAAAAACAATTTCACCCTTTTCTCTGTCTCCTGTTCTTTCTATTACTCTCAACCATGGCATGTGCATTTCCATCTTGCCACAATAATTATACTATTTGTTGGTTTGTTTGTAAATTGTTTCTCCCATTAGAATGTAAGCCCCATGAGGAGAGAACCACTGTCTGTCTTGTTCACTGAGGTACCTTCTGGAGTGTAGCACAGTGCCCGCCACATAGTACATATTAAGAACACTAGCAAGTGGATAGCTGAAAGGATGAATACAAAAGCTTGGATTTAATGATGGAGGAACGGAGGGGCAGAGGAGGTCGGCCAGAGGTTAGAAGCTCCCGACTTTCAGTCCCCAGCAGACAGTTTAGGGGTCTTGCTCTGGAAGCCCAAGTTCAGGAGCTGGTGCCCTCCTCGGTGACCCAGCACTGGCCTGTCTACACCTCATTGGGGTTGTCCTGGTCGGCGTAGATGAGGAAGCCCGTGAAGAGGCTGTCGGTCCAGTATGGGTCATAGAAGAGCCCATTCTGCTCAGAGTAGAAGATCTGCAGCCAGACCTCGTCACCCTGCTTGAGAGCCAGGATGGTGGAGCCTGAGGCCACGTCGTGGTTGCCCGTGTTGGCGTCGAAGGTCCGGATGCGGTACTGGCCGTTGTGCACCAGGCCGATGGCCAGGTGCTTATTGGCCAGGGTGATATCGTAGGTGAAGTAGTAGATCCCTGGCACGCCGCAGACAAACTTGCCGCTGGACGTGTTGTAGTGGCCGCCCTCGTTCATCAGGATCTTGTCGAACTTGATGGGCAGCCGTTCCCTTGGGTAGCTCTTGGTCACTGCCACGGAGAAGGCTGACTTGGCGTGGCCACTGCCGCAGCTGCAGGGGCCCGGGAGGCCGGGCTCCCCTTTCTTGCCCTTGGGCCCCTTCTTGCCCGGTGTGCCATGCTTTCCTGGGGCACCACTGACCCCCTTGGGGCCGCGAGGGCCGGCCCGCCCGATGGCCCCTGCTTTGCCCTTTGGTCCTGGCTTTCCCCGGTTACCTGTCCGGCCAGGTGAACCTGGAAGACAGAGCAGCTGGTGTTATGGAGGGGACCTCAGAGAACTAGGCAGAGGCCGATGGCCTGGGCTTTCCATCCTTAGAGCACAAGCCTTTGGATAAGGGAAAGAACATGAAGGCTGTGGAGTCGCATAGAAATGGGTGCAAACCCTGATGGTACAACCAGGGGCACTTCTCCCTTCTTATCTGGAAAATGCGAATGTGACACATACCTTCCAGAATCATGTGGATCAGGGCAAAAATAACTTGTAACAATTCACGCCCTCCCCTCGCCCTGCCTTCTAAGGAAGAGTCTGATTTGTCTGCCAGGTCAGTCCTTCCCCCTGCTGTGCTGGTAATAGGTTGAGACAAGAATTGCAAGAAGCCTCTTGACTTCAAACCACTGACCTTAGTGAACTCCCTGCCCAGTGTCCAAGATCCCTGCCCACATGGGCAAGGGTTTTTACAGCAGCATTGCTTACAATAGCAAAACACTAGGAACAACTAAATGCCCAACCAAAGGGAGATAACGAGAAAAATGATGGTCCATCCATTATGTGCAATTCTCTGCAGGAGTTTAAAAAATGAGGCAGATTTACGTGCACTGTTTGAAAAATTCTCTAAACTACACTGTGAAGAGGAACAAGCAGGTGGCAGAAACTTCTTTTTGCTCAGAGGAAACCACAACGCTATTTCTATACCCATTTAAGTGCCTGGCACATAGTAAACACTTGCTAAATACACTTGGTATAGCCTGCAGAATATTTTCACAGTATTACATTTTCACAGTAATATGTGCCTGTAGAACACCTCTGGGTTTTTAATACCCATACTCTAATAATGTGCATTTCTCTCAATACAATATTTTTTGGCTGATGATTATGTGGGAAACATTTATATTTATGTCCCCCAAACTCAAGACAACATTTTAAACAAACTGTATCTGGGTAACAACTGGAGTCACATGCAAACACAATGGTGGTATGGTTGATACAACTGGCAGACTGGCAGAGCTGTGGGTAGTTGTTTTGGAAAGCATGCCAGATGTCAGTCAGGGAGCCTGCTGCTGTAGGGGTTGCCAGGTGCTAAGCAGTGTCTTAGCATCACAGCACACAAAGCAAGTGTTCGTTAACCATCCTACAAACTGGGTGATCAGCAGGTAATGTTGCAGATATTTTACATCCTAACAAGGTACTTGGCTCCTTACATGTACACATACAGGGATTTTTCTGTGCTTTAGAGTTTTGTGCTAACGTGTAATGCATTTAAATTTTTCCTATTTTAAGTAACCGGGAAATAGATTTCCAAATAGCATTTTCTCACTGAACATCTAGTTTCCAGGAACGGATTGCTTATGCTGAGTGCCTGGAAGTGTTTGGTATTATTATACATACATGTAAATATATAAAAGAGGCCAGGGAGGATATACATTTAACCAATTAATAGTGGTTACCTTTGGAGGTTGAACAGAGGATGACGAGGGGTAAGAATTCAGAAGAAATCTTGCTTTATTTATACTGTTTGAATATATTACAATGAAAATGTATTTGTGTATTATACATGTAATTAAAAATAAATAAAAGGAATGGGGAAAAAATAAAACTAAGAAAGGTCAAAAAGCTGTTCTTTGAAAAAATCAAAATAAATAAAAGGTGGGAGAAAGGACCGTGAGAAGAGGAGGAATAAAGACAGGGTCATTTTGGATTGGAGTTTTTGGGGAAGACAAATAGATAAGGAAGCTTATTGGGAAGTTTTATGACGTGTTATGGTGTGTGCTTCCTTCTTGATTTCCTTTTTTGAGAAACTTCTGGAAAAGCTGACTTTTACTTGTCAAGACCTTTCTGGAGGTGGGTTTGTATGTGTATGTCAGGCGGAGGGTGGTCGGAGATTATCCTGTCCTATGACTGGTCCCAGGATGACCCAGCTTTATCTGGGTTATGTGTGTCAGGACTCTGCATCTGTCAACACTGCCTTCCTTGGTGTGTTGGCTTAATGCTCAGCAGAGACTCAATACGTGGCAGAAGAGACAGCCAAAACAGCCCCAAACCTACATCCTCAGAGTTCTTAATCACGGTGGGGAAAGTCAAGAGCAGAGATATCCTGTTTCTCTTAGGGTTCATAAGGATGATGGATCATGTCATAAAATGTCATGCAAACTCTGGCTGGCTCTGCTTGGAGCACACGCTCAGACCCGAATTGACCACTGTGGTCAGGAAATGGGAACTATGTTGTCCAGTGCCTGACATACTCTGACCCCCCTTAAGTCAAAGCCATTATCATTATTTTTATAGTTATTCTTCTGGAAAGGAGGTGCTTTTGGAGGAATTAATTTGGTCCGGTAGGAAAGGGCCTGGATTTGGAGTCTGCTACCAGCCTGTGGTGTGAGCTCAGCAAGTCTATTAAGGGGCAACTACCATTTATTGTATGTCTACTCTGAGACAGGTGCTTCACATGTTATTTTATTTCATCTTCACTGCACCCGTGTGAGGGAAGTCCTGTTATAATCCCAATTTTAGAGAAGAGGAAACTAAGGTTTGGAGACAGGCGAGGTAATTTGTCAAAATTGGTATCCAGGTTTGTTACAAAGTTTAAGTTCTTGCAGCTACGACGTGCTGTTCTCAACTTAATCATTCTGACTTTGTGTCCTCATCTGTAACATGGGGATAATAAGAATACCTCATTCATAGGATGGTATTGCTGTACCAGCAAATGAGCAGCATACTCAAAAGTGCTTTGTCCATGTTAAAATGTCATACAAATAAAAATTATGATTTCACTAATGCTTCAAATGTACATTTTGGGATGCCGCTGACACTGAAAAGTGCTTGGTGACTGGGGTGAGCGTTCAGAGATATAAGGAATGTCAAGGATGAGAAGGCCTGTAGACAGTATCCAACTTGTCTGCTGCCTGCCTGGCACCCCTTCCTTCGGGAAACTGCCCTTTACTACTTCACGTGGTCCTAGGGAGGCTGTCAGTCACAGTGGCCAACTGCCCTCACCACACACTCACACGCACCAAGGGGTGGGCACTTGACCCAGTCCTAGCAAATGGTGGTACCTCACCTCCATAGTCAAAGGGATTGGTCCAGGATGCATGTGTGATCAAGGAGACTCAGTCATCCTGAGAATTGCTCTGTGGATCAAGCCATGAGGAGGTACGCTTGAGCCCACCAGTGGGCATTTCATAACTTCCAACCTTTTTTTTTTTTTTTTTTTTTTTTTTTTTGCGGTACGCGGGCCTGTCACGGCTGTGGTCTCTCTCGTTGTGGAGCACAGGCTCCGGACGCGCAGGCTCAGCGGCCATGGCTCATGGGCCCAGCTGCTCCGTGGCATGTGGGATCTTCCCGGACCGGGGCACAAACCCATGTCCCCTGCATCGGCAGGTGGACTCTCAACCACTGCACCACCAGGGAAGCCCAACTTCCAACCTTTGTGAGAACAAAACCAACACACAGAGAGAAGCAAAGCCTGGACAACAATATTTAAGCTCCTAGACCCAGCTATTCCTGAAGCTCAGCTCTTGGACTTTCTAGTTGTATGAGCCAATAAATTCCATTTGGGGCTATAAATTGGGTTTCTGTCGCTTGCGACAGAAAGAGTTCTGAATAATATTTCAGGAGACTTGCTTAAAGTCACTCAGCAAATCAATGGTGCAGCTGGGGCAGGAACAGATCTGATACTCACTGTTCCTTTCCAGAGAATATACTGCTCTGTTTTTTAAAGACACATTAATTTGGTTTACAATGAAATGGGATTCACATTAGTTTTCATAACTTTGCAAACCCCTTTCGTGTCAGATGTTGTCAACCCCAAGTGGGAACAGGAGAGACAGGCACTGGGCTTCTTACCTTCCTCTCCACTGTCCCCCTGGTCCCCATCCTGGCCATCCTGGCCATCTTTGCCTGGAAAGCCCATTCTTCCGACCATTCCTGAGGTTCCTGGGGATCCTGGGGGGCCCGGTGGGCCCTGGGGGCCAGGCAGGCTGCAGATGAGTTGAGGGGAGCCCTTCTGGAAGTCCCTGCGGGCGAAGGCACCAAGCAGCGGGTCGGCCGCACAAGGAAGGGCACAGGCCAAGAGCACCCAGGGGATCATGGTGGTCACCTATGGGAGGCAAGAGAGCTGTGAGCTCACTGGGGGTCAATCAGAAAGGCATCAAGAGGAGGAAGAGGAGGAGAGGGCATCTGGGAGAGACACAGTTACATTTCGGATCCTTCCTCTCTCCCACATCACATACAAGTAGCTGGCCAGTGTCATCACATCTTGAGGACATATTTGGATGAGCTGAGTCATGGACTCAGAATACACTTGGGAGGGCTCCTGCGGGGGAGGCACACATCCTCACACTGTCGCGCTCCAGAGTGGCAGGACTGACAGTCCAGTGACAGCTGCTGGGGAGGAGAGAAACGATCCATGGTTTCATTCAAATATGTGGCATGAATGGAAAGTTACAAGGACAGAAATATCAATACTTCCAACTGCAGGCGGTGATTTGCAACTAGGCTGCCTCTCCCAGAGAATTGGGGGCAGCACATTGGTGGGTGAGAAGTGAGGTGTCAGCTCTGAGCAAAGGTGCCCCAAGCCTGAGCAGCACTGGTGGGCCGTGGGCACAGCTCCTCTGTCATGGGCTCCCTGTGCGCCAGGCCTGGGCTAACAGTTTTCCACACATTACTTAATCTCACAGCATCCTTACCGAATAGATATGGAGAGGAAATGGGGGCTCAGAGAAGTTCACAATGTGACTAAGTCAGGCAGTTAGCAGTTGGCAAGGCTGGGATTTGAACGAGGCTGTGCAAATCCAGAGCTTGTGTGCTTTGCTTCAGGCTACACTGCTTTTTTTTTTTTCCCCCAGTTAAAAAATAATAAAAATGATACACTCACATTGTTATAAAGTCAAATAATACCATAAAGCTTATAATGAAAAATTGTGTGTGATCTTCATACCCACCCCTCAACCCCACCCCCACCCCCGCCCCGCTCCAAACTCTTTTGGGTATTTCTTCTGGCATTTATTGACATTAAAAGATAATATGCTTACATGGTTTCTTTTTATCAATTTTGGACAATTCCTTTTGAATTCCTATTATGACAGATGAGGATTCAGCCCTCTTCCATCACTCTAGGACCCTGTTTTCTCTTCCTCATGCAGTTCAGATATAATTTTTGACTGAATCAAAATTCACTCTGAATTATTATGTCTTATTTACTGCTAAGCTAAGCACTGTACTATAATTATACTTCCTTTCTTTCTTTCTTTTTTTTTTTTTTTTTTGCGGTACGCGGGCCTTTCACCGTCGTGGTCTCTCCCGTTGCGGAGCACAGGCTCCGGACGCACAGGCTCAGTGGCTATGGCTCACGGGCCTAGCTGCTCCGCGGCATGTGGGATCTTCCTGAACCGGGGCACGAACCCGTGTCCCCTGCATCGGCAGGCAGACTCTTAACCACTGCGCCACCAGGGAAGCCCTATACTTCCTTTCTTATACACACTTTTCTTACTGGAGATATTAATAATTTTATTTGCTTAGTTCTCTACGCCACTATTTTCTACATTATCAAATGTATCAGATAATTTACGTCTTCCAGTTATTTTCCTAAAGACATAAGTCCTGGAGTCCTCCATTCTCCTTTTCCAACCTTTGTACATGCTAAGCTGTCATCCCAGGATTTTCCTTTATAACCATCATAGCGATTGTCTTTGCCTCTCTCCTGTGTTGTATCTCCTGCTTTACGAATCCCATGTCTTTCTCTTATTTTATTTTATTTTTTCACTCTCTCATTTTGGTGGCACATTTGGTGTAATAGCTTCCTGGAAAAGGTGTGTGTGCTGTAATTTTTTGGGACAATTTGCAAGCCTCAATATGTCTTAATTTCACACCGTGTCCTTAAGGCTGGGGCATGATCACACCAGAGACCAGAGTGTTATGTGCCCAGAGATTATCTACCCCCAGCCCCTCACTGGGAAGATGCAGAAGCCAAGGGCCAGAGCAGAAATAAGCCACTTGTTCAAGATCTCTCAACAAACTGGCTCAGTCACTTTGTGACCAACAGCCTCTCTCCCTGGAATGAAACCAGGAGAGAGAACATTCCAGGTACGACTTCTTGCCTCTAGGATGAGCTCTGAAGTGGTAACTGGCTTTGTGACTTTAGGCAAGCCCCTTTCCCTCTCTGGGCCTCAGTTCCCCCCCTGAAAAATAAGGGGTTGGTTTCCACACTCGAGCATGCATCAGATCCACCTGGAGGGCTTGTCCAAACCCAGACTGCTGGGTCCCACCCCCAGAGTTTGTGATTCGTTAGGTCTGCGCTGCGGCTGGAAGATTTGCATTATTATGTGGTATGTGAGGGACACTGATGCTGTCGGTTCATGGACCCATTTTGAGGACCGCTGGACTAGATGATTTCTAAGCCCCTTCACCTCTGATGCTGACTGAGGCTTTCAGGCTCCACTTGGCCCTCTCTTACTAGATATGAAGTCTTGCTGGCTTCTCCGTTCCCGCACAGCGTTCAGCTGCCTCATCACAGCCTTCAAGCATGAGGGGGCTCCCCGCAGCCGTGGCGCTGGCAGTAGGGGAGGACCACTGCTCAGGTCTCACCCTTGGAGCTCACAGTTCCCTCCTGGGCCCTCAACCTCCCTTCCTTTCACATGCTGCTTTGCCTGAGGCCTGGGAGCCTGACCAGACCACTGGGCCACCTCTGGAAACAGGCCGATTCTATCTTTCCTCCTGACCCCTCCAAATCTTTAACTCTGGGAACAGATGAAGGGGAGAGAAGACCAGGCCTCCCCCGCCAGGGAGAAGAGGGGAGACCGCAGCACTGCACTGCGCTGCCACTCGGGGGCCTGGTCTAGTTCCAGCTCCAAGGCTCACCAACCTGGTGACTTTGGATAAGTTACTTTCCTTCTCTGGACCTCAGAGAATAAATGTCCCAGAGGTGTCCCTGGCTGGGTAGAGATGATCTAGTACCAGATACTGCCTTAAATAACACGACATCATACAGTAACAAAGTTATTGTCTTTTCAGTTTCTGTAATCCTGATGAATTGAAGAAAACACAGTTTCAGCTGGGTGATAGTACATTTTTCATGCCTCTCTACCCCTTTCTAATATCCCTTTTCCACAAAGAGCAGTGTCTTCTGTGGCAGTGCACACCCATTATTAAAGAATTTTGAGCAAGCCTCCACAAATAAGCATGGAAACCTTGGAGACCCCCAGACAGGACCACAGCACCAGGGACCCTGGGACAGAGCATCTGCTAGGATGCAAGGAAGGCCTGTGGCGCAATGTAAAGAAAGGGACTTGATAGGGGCACAGGTTAGCTCTGGGTATCTAGCCCTTGGGAGAAGGTGCAGAGAAAGACTTAGTGGGTCAGGGAAGGAGGGTGTTAAAATCGAAATTCTCACCTGAGCACCAGGACACACGAGAGGCTGCATGTTCAATCGAGAGGTCAGGCCAAAGTGAAGAAATGACAAAGGAATAGTTTGAGAGCTCATTCCATGACTCTGGGCATTCTTGGATTTTACTGAATAAAATGCAACCTGTGTGGTGGGGTAGGGGAAGGGACGTGGAAATGAATCTGAGGCCTGCCTCTGGAAGCTGGTGGGTGGGAAAGTGGCTGGTTGCTGCATGAAAGGGGGAAGAGAGAGCTCTCAGCTTCACAGAAAGTGGGCTGACTGCCTTCTCACCTTCTCTGGTAAACAGAAGATGCCAGACATTCCGCAGCCCCAGCTGGCCTGAGCTGGAGGCCCCAGGACAGAAAGTGAGGGGCCCAGCAGTGATACCATGCAGGGTGGATGCCCGAAAACCAGAAGCTGAGGGTGAGGCCTGGACTTGCCTGCAAAAAAAAGTGTGGTGGCCCGCTTCATGGTTGTTACAGTCAGAGGGCTCAACCTGGGAACCGCCAAGGAGCCCACAGAAGGCCTCCAACAAAAGAGACATCATCCGTGTCTGCCAGGCCCAGACCGGCCGAGAAGCTTAGCCCTGTTCCTGCCAAGAAACAAGAATCCCCCTGCTGTCTGTCCCTTTACTTCTCCTTCCCCTCGTTCCTTCAGCCTGGAAAGAGGTGAGCTGAGAAGGGGGGCAGGTGGTCCAGCCAGCCTTACACCTGCGCTGGGGGACAGGAAGAAGTCTCACCTTTGAACAAAGATTGAAGAGCAGATTACCTGGGAGTGGATTCCCTAGTGGAGGGGGCAGTGTCTTAGTGTTACTTGTGAGCTGGGACACATCTGGGGCCCCAGACGAGAAACCGACTTCTCAAAGCAGGTTTGAAATAGTTTGGAAAGTTGCAACCTGCGAATATTTGGGACAAGGGAGGGAGGGAGGGAGGAGGAAGTGAGCTGAGAGGGGGGCTCACTGAGTGATCCCGCTCAGGGATGCTGGCCCAGGGTGGGCCTCAGTGGCTGGGCGGAGGCTCTGGAACACGCAGGGAGGAAGGGATTTCTCAGAGCTGGAGCCTGGAGGTTCCCTAAGCAGCTCCAGCCAGGAACTGTTTTGGAAATAAAGGCGGGGAGACTAGGTTCTGGTTCCAACCTAGAGGGAGGGAGCAGTGTCTCCTTGCCTCTGGGGCACCTCGGAAAAAACCAGCTCCAAGTAGCCCTGCTCCCAGCCGACTCTCCACACCACAGTGGTGGAAAAACCTGGGGATGAGGGCTTGGAGGGGGGCCAAGGCCCCAAGGCATCCAGACAGGTGAACTCTTGCTGGGGCTTAAAAATAAATTTAGAATGACAAACTTGAAGAGAGCCCCAACAGGCCATTTAAGTCAACCTCATTGGTTACAGACAGGGAAACTGAGGCAGAAGCACACTGACTTAACTGGACACGTACAAACTTCCAGGCTCTGTGCAAAGCTCTTTATTGGAATTATTTTATTTGAAGTTTACAATAAACCCTATGAAGGCAGTCAATTATTGTCCCGTTTTTCAGAGGAAGAAACAGAGGCTCAGGGACTTCCCTGGTGGTCCAGTGGTAAAGAATCTGCCTTCCAATGCAGGGGACGTGGGTTTGATCCTTGGTCGGGGAACTAGGTTCCCACATGCCGCGGGGCAGCTAAGCTTGCGCGCCACAACTACTGAGCCCGTGAGCCTCAACCGCGAGCACGCGCGCACTGGAGCCCGCGCGCCACGACTAGAGAGAAGCCTGCATGCTGCAACGAAAGATCTCGCATGCCTCAACGATGATCCCATGTGCCACAACTAAGACCCAATGCAGCCAAAATAAATAAATAAGTAAATAAACAAACAAATAAATAAATAAAATATTTAAAAAAAAGAAAAGAAACAGAGGTTCTGAGAAGTGAAATGATTTTACCCCAAATCACACAATTCGAGTACTGGGGAGAACATTCGAACGTGTGTCTGAGGGGCTCTGAAGACTATATGTATTGTACTATGCCTTATTCCTTTCTCTGCTATTTTTTTTTCCTGTTTTATAGAAGAGTAAACTGAAGCTTGGAGAGGTTAATTTGCTCATGTTTATACAACTAGTTCATAGCAGAAGTTATATGTGAACTTGGGTTTGGCAGACCTTAACGCCCAAATGCTTTCCATTATGTCAGTGTTTTTTGGATTTTTCTTCCTAAATATCCCAAATTACAGAAGAGACCTTGAAGCATAGGCCAAAGCCACACACAGCAACAGAGAAATTTCTTTGATGTCTCATCTTTTATTATATCATATAAAATACATGATTAAGAAAATGTAAAAGTGATGCTTTTTCTCCTTCAGGGTACTTGAGATTGATGCTTGAGGAAACCTCCTGTCCTTTGAGAGGCCCACACGTGGTTTAGCCAAGGCGATGGGGGGCAGCCTCTGAGCCCTGACATCCCACCATTGGGATGCCCCTTTGGAGTATTAATGGGGTGTCCCCAGGGGCTGAACCAAAAGACCAGGGTGCACAAAGCACCTCCTGTTCAGCCCCATCACCTCATTCCTTGCTTAGAGCTGGCAAGAGCCTCCAGCCTTGTCTCTTGCTGCCTGCATTGGCACTCTCCAAGCCCAAGCCAGAGAGATCCTTTATAAACATAACTCAGCCACATCACTTCCTGGACGGTCTTACTCCAGTGGCTGGTGGCTGCAAATCGCAAACCCTTGATGTGGCCCTAAAGGAAATGCCCCCCTGCCTCCATCCTCACCCTGGTTCTTCCCCTCTCTTCCTGCACTTCCCCCCCTTTCAGGCCAAGCTCCATTTCACCCTTTTGCCTGCAACCTGGGGGCCCACCCTCTTGGCATGCTGGCTCTTTATCCATTGTGTTTCAGCTTAAATGTCACTTCCTCCAAGGCCTTCCTCTCAGACAGCTCTCCCTTTGGAGCCCAGCTCCTTGTCCTGTCTTTCCAGCCCTTACATCTCACCCGTATTCACTGCATTTGTCTGCTTGCCCACTTACTGGGCCTCTCTCATTAAAATGGAAGCCCCTTGGGAGCAGGGACACCAGCTATATCCCTAGGGCTTCCAACTTCTTTGCTCATAGTGGGTATTCAAGAAATATTTGCTTGGTTAATGCGTGTTTGAGACCCAGACTCCGCCCTGAAGAAAATTCACAGTGAAGAGAAAACAGGGCTGTGGCCTAAATCCAAAAGGGCCCTGATACCCCTGGATTCAAAGAAGTTTTCTCCTTTCCCCAGTTTTTCTAACCCAAACCCGATCCAATTCTAATCCCTCCTTCCTTTGACCTCCTAGAGCACAGGGCCCCTACCCCCATTCCAGGGAGGGGGCTTGCAGAATATTTTACATACAGCAGGTACTCCATAAATGTCTGTTCAATTGATAAGAAAAAAATAAGCATTAGTCCTTCTTCACCTTTAAAAAAACTATCTTAGTTCCTAAATTGTCCTTGCTGGTGTAAGTTGACCAGGGAAGGCTGCATGGTAGTCTTCCTGCTGAAGGGAAAAAAAATGTTAGCTGGTTCAACCCTCAAAATGGAATCATGAGGTGCTGAGCTGGGATGAAGTTCTTCAGTCTGGTTTTAATTTACCCAGTCCCTGGGCTCCTCATCTCTGAGTTAAGTAGCTCATGATTCATAAAGACAAGTGTTCTAGGGAAACACTAGGTGCTTAAAGGGCCCCAGCCTGAGGTCTCCTGTCAGGGGCGGAGACTTCCTCCTCCTTGCTCTTTCCCTTAGCTCTCAGGACATGAACCCCTGGGTCCCTCCCAAGGGCCCTCCGTTCAGACTGTGATGTGAGAAGGGCCAGCAGTGCGGCTATGGGTCTCTCAATGCCTCTACCTGAATGTGGAAACTCCAGGGACACTTGTCTGGGCCTTGAGCAACGCGGCTGAGCCTGAGTTCTGCACAATCTCCCTTGGAGACCGGAAGACATAAATTGTGCTCAGATAAATTTGGCCTCTTGGTTATGAGGTTGTGACACACTCACAGGTAGGGATGGTGTTTCACTCAGTGACCTAAGAGCTGTGGGAACCACAGCCACTTAGTTTCCTCAACTACCCGATGGGAATAATAGTATACCTACCTCACGGAGTTCACCCAGGAATAATGAGATAATGTATTCAAAGCTTCTGGCCCCGAATGTGACACAGTAACCCTCTCCCTCAGAGGCTGTCAGATAGCTGCCTGCCCCATGTTTCAAGTCTCAGGGCTAGTACCTCCTCAGAGAGGCCCACCCCTGCCTGTTTGCTCAGACCACCCTGGTCCTCCTTCCAAAGCACTTGGCCCGAGGTGTGATTATACGTTTTTTGTTCCTTGGCTCATTAACTTTCTGTTGTCTGTCTTCCCCCTGGAGTGGAAGGTCCAGGAATGCAGAGGCCCTGACTGTCTTGCTCTCTGTTACGAGCACAGCTTAGCACGGGGTCTGCCCTGCCCACAATAAGAGCTCAACTCACAGCTGTTCAACGGCCTTGAATGAAATGGTCACTTGTGTAACAAAAGAGCAAAGGGAGCAAAAGGATGACAAAACCACACTTGGCTGCTGAGGGAAACCCGAGGAGAACACTGGTCTTGGATTCAGAACATGTGGGTCCCAGGCCTGGTTTTATAACTCACTTGGTCATGTGGAAAAAGTCATTTCCTCCTAGCCAGGCCTCATTTTCTCACCCATAAGATGGAGATCATAACCCTCACCCCATCTGCCTTACAGAGTTCTCCTGAGAATCAAACTAGATAACCAATGTTGAAAGCAGAACATGATACAAAAGTTAGAGCCTTGTTTAAAATCGTAACTGCCACCAACTGCAGCGGAACTAACAGCGTGCAGTCCTGACCTCCCACTAGGAGCCCCTGGAGTGTTTCAGGTGGAGGACACCTGAGCCTGACACAGCCGGGCAATTCTCCCTGTGTTTGCAGTTAAAAGGAAAGGGCTGGTGATGGGATTGGGGTGACGCTTGCTCGCAGATGAAGCTCGCTGAAAATTCGCTTTGATGGGAGTGAAACTTCCATGATGTAAACACCCCATGCCCTCCCTGAATTCCAGGAAGCAAATTGGAAACAGCTTCTCTGAGAAGCTGACAGAGGCCGATGGGAGGAGAAAGGGTCTGGCTGCCGCTCCTCCCGCAGTGCTCACGGAACCAGCCCCCTTTCCTGGGAGCTGGAGACCGATGCCCGTTTGGAAACACTCCAGCACTGAGTCTAAATACAGAGGATTAAAAGTCATGGGGCCCACTTGTCAAGAGGCCTCCGAAAATATTTGATCTGCTGTTTTCTCCTCCCCCACCCCTGTGCCCCTGTTTTTGGCTCAGTCTAGAGAAAGAGGTCCAACGCCAAAGCAAGACCTAATGACGGAGCAGGAGCCAAGATCGCGCGAGGTTTGTCTCAGCGGGAACTCGGACGGCACCGCGGAAGTCAGCCTGGCGGGCCCTGCGTTACCGCCACCGAGTTCTAGCTTCTGACAGATACGCCGAAACTCTTACACACCAACACGCGTGGCATGTGATGTGGTGGGCGTGGAGCCCACCCTCTGGGTCCCTGGCTGCTTCACGTGGGACTTCAGCTGTCCTCTAAGTGAGGGCCAGAGCCAGGCTCCCGGGCGGCTGAAGCCAAAGCCGTCAAGCTTTGGACCTGCCCACAGCTGTTTTCCGCCCTGGAGACCAAGGACCGCTGTGAGAGAAGCAGGCAGCTGACGTGTGGGGTGTGAAGACGGGCGAGGAGGCCCGAGGGTGTTCAGAGCCCTGTATCCAGCTTCTCCTGAGGGCCGACCTCCAAGTGGCTGACCAGAGCGCTGCCCAATAGGAGGAGGATGTGAGACGCATGTGTCATTTTAAGCAGTCTCACTGCCACGTGAAAAAGGTAAAAAGAAGCAGGTGAAATTAATTTTCATATGTTATTTCACCCAGTATATCTCAAATATCATCATTTCAACATGTAATCAATGTAAACATTGTTGAGGCATTTTACATTCTTTAAGTACCACTAAGTCTTCGAAGCCCAGTGTGTATCTCACACTTGCAGCACTGGCCACGTTTTAAGTGCTTGACAGCCACACGGTGGCTACTGTAGTAGATGGAAGCAGAGTTGCTGGAGTTGAAATCCCACCAACTAGCTGTGGGACCTTCTACAAGTTACTTATCCTCTCTCCCTCATCCTCTTCCTCTCCAAAATGGGGACAATAATAATAGTACCTACCTTAGAAGGTTTTTATGAGGATTTAACTTTCCTAGAGTAAGGCCTGCCATATGGAAGAGGTATAAAAGCATTAGCTATTATTTGTCCTTCTGAAAAGCAAACAAGATGATGGATGTTGAAAGCCAAACATGATACAAAAATTCAGACCTGTTTAAAATTGTCACCAACAGCAGTTCAACCAACGGAAAATTATCCTGACCTCCTCCATGAGTCCTGTGGCATTTCAGGTGGAGGCCCTTGTAGGCTCCTAATAAATTCTCCATTCTCAGGTAAGATGGTTTGAGTTGTATTTCTGTCTGTTGCTACCAGAGGCGATTCCTAGGGAGGCTTGGCCTTCACTCCTGCCGTTCCGTCCTGAGGGAAGGATGCGGGTGTCTGGCTTGGCCCTATATCCCTAATCCACCTGGCACATTCAGGCTCCACAGTACAAAGATAGGTGAATCAATGGGAGAGTGTTTACCTCATCAAGTGACAGGAGGCCAAATGCGCTATCACGTATGCAGGTACTTGGTACCATGGCTTGGAAAGGCTGCCTAATAAATGGTGTGGCTTATTCTTATTGCCTTGGAGGCCAGATACTGGGGATCTGAAGATGAAAAGATGTGGTTGCTGCCTTTATAGGGCACACCATCTGGTTATACTGAGGGTCCCACCTGGCCTACCTATACCAGGAGGGAAAGCAAGCCTTGCTCCTCCTTTCTCTTTGATACAGGCTCCCTTGAGGAGCATCCAGGGCCATACAGAAGGCAGGGGAAGGAAATTTGGGGGCTAGATGATTCCTTGGAAAGATGTAGAAAGGACTGTGCTTGAAGATCCAGGAACTGAGGGAGAGGAACAAAGTCTGAACTCTGAAGAGTTGGGGAGAAAAAGCTAAGTTTTCCTTGACTTCCCTGGGCTTGCTGGTTTCCATGGAGTCACTTCCGGTCAGGCTGTAATGGGCATTCAGGGTAACTCTAAAGATCTGACACAACGCTAGCCTTCGAGAGCACAGAGCTGAGCTGGTGGTTAAGTAATGGTTAAGAGTCATTTTTTAGCTGTTTGACCTCTTAAGTTATTTAATCCCTCAGTTTTCTTGTCTGTGAAATGGGAAAAGCAATGCGTATCGTCTTATTTGAATCATTTGAATTTGAAATAGCATGGTATAAAAATATTTATTGTTTCACTTTATGTGTGAACGTTTGTCAAGAACCTTGCAAGGCTATTCTAATAGGTAAGCAGAAATTCTCATGGGGAAACAGAAATACCTGCCATCCTTCAGCTGTATTGAATTACACCAGTTTGAATTATTTGAGGTCTTTAGGAATGTCTCCATCAGTAATTTGATTGCTCATACTTCCATTATAGAGTAACTGTGAATATTAAATAGGATCATTCAGTAAACAGCCCACAGTAAGCACTCAGTAGTAGTAGTGTTATTCTGATATAATTACACTGTATGAAAACAATGAGAGATATAATGGGAGAAGGAATAATGAGCAGACCTGGGTCTGCTGTTTCCTCATCTGTAAAATGGTGAGAACAGTGAGCTTGTGAGGAGTTGAACAGTTGTGAGCTTTGGGATAAATGGCACTGAAGGCAGTTGTAACAGCTGAGGCATGAATGCAAAGGTGCAGGATTTCTATGGGTGTGCCCTACTTTAAACAAGGATGTAAAATTGGAATTTTGTCATTCAGAGATCAGATTTTTGTTAAGATTGCAATGTGCAGGGACCTCTGGCTGAGAACTATGGAAGATGGTCCTGCCACCGAGGAAGTTATAACCTAGACAAGGGGTGACCAGCTGGCTTATCAATGGCCTTATGCAAACCACAGACTGCACCATGCTTCTGGTTTTGTTGTATTTTTTTTTTTTTTTTTTTTTTGCGGTATGCGGGCCTCTCACTGTTGTGGCCTCTCCCGTTGCGGAGCACAGGCTCCGGATGCGCAGGCTCAGCGGCCATGGCTCACGGGCCCAGCCGCTCCGCAGCATATGGGATCCTCCCGGACCGGGGCACGAACCCGTATCCCCTGCATCGGCAGGTGGACTCTCAACCACTGCGCCACCAGGGAGGCCCTCTTGTTGTATTTTTTTTTAACGTTTGATATTGTTGCCAATGTAAAATTTGGGAGATTTTATGTTAAAATCAAGATTTCAAAATAACATACCTAGAATAAATCTAACCAAGGAGGTAAAAGGCTTGCACTTGGAAAACTGTAAGGCACTGATGAAAGAAAACAGATGGAAAGATATACCATGCTCATGGATGAAAGAATTAATATTGTTAAAATGACCATACTACCCAAGGCAATCTACAGAGTCAGTGCAATCTCTATCAAAATACCAATGGCATTTGTCACAGAACTAGAACAAATAATTTTAAAATTTGTGTGTAAACACAAAAGACCCCAAAACAGTAGACAAAACAATCTTGAAAAAGGGGGACAAAGCTGAAGGTATCACGCTCCCTGATTTCAAACAATACTACAAAGCTGCAATAATCAAAACAGTATGGTTCTGGCACAAAAAGAGACACTTAGATCAATGGAACAGAATAGAGAGCCCAGAAATAAACCCACAGTTGTATGGTCAATTAATCTATGACAAAGGAGGCAAGAATATACAATGGGTCAAAGACAGCCTCTTCAATAGATGATGCTGGGAAACTGGACCACTGTCTCATACCATGTACAAAAATAAACTCAAAATGGATTAAAGACTTGGAATCATAAAACTCCTAGAAGAAAAGATAGGCAGTATGCTCTTTGATATTGGTCTTCGCAATATTTTTTTTAATATGCCTCCTCAGCCAAGGGCAACAAAAGTAAAAATAAACAAATAGGACTACATCAAACTAAAAAGTTTCTGCACGGCAAAGGAAACTATCCATAAAATGAAAAGACAACCTACTGAATGGGAGAAGATATTTGCAAACAATATATCTGATAAACAGTTAATGTGCACAACATACAAAGAACTCATACAACTCAACAGCAAAAAGAAAACCTGATAAAAATTGGACAGAATACCTGAATAGACATTTTTCTAAAGATGGCCAACAGACACGTGAAAAGATGCTCAACATCACTAATCATCAAAGAAATGCAAATCAAAACCACGATATCATCTCGCACTTGTCAGAATGGCAGTTATCAAAAAGACAACAAATAAGTGTTGGCCAAAATGTGGAGAAAAGGGAACCCTTGTGCACTGTTGGTGGGAATGTAAATTGGTGCAGCCACTATGGAAAACAGTAAGGAAGTTCCTAAAAAAATTAAAAATAGAAATTCCATATGGTCCAGAAATTGCACTTCTGGGAAAATGCACATCTGAAGAAGACAAGAACACTAATTTGAAAAGGTACATGCACCCTTATGTTCATTGCAGCACTATTTACAATAGCCAAGATATGGAAGCAACCTAAGTGTCCATCTATGGATGAATGGATAAAGAAGATATATATAATGGAATGTCAGTCAGCCATACAAAAGAATGAAATCTTGACATTTGTGACAACATGGATGGACCTAGAATGGACCTAGAGAGTATTATGCCAAGTGAAATAAGTCAGACAGAGAAAGACAAATACCATATGATCTCACTTACATGTGGAAGCTTAAAAACAAAACAAATGAACAAACATAAAACAGAAGCAGACTCATAGATACAGAGGACAAACAGATGGTTGCCAGAGGGGAGGTAGGGGAGAAGATGGGTGAAACAGATGGAGAGTGAGAGGTACAAACTTCTAGTTATACAATAAATAAGTCACAGGAATGTAAGGTACAGCATAGGGAATATTGTCAATAATATTGTAATAACTTTATATGGTGACATGGTAACTAGACTTACTGTGGTGACTATTTTGTAGTGTGTAAAAATATTGAATATGTTGTACATTCGAAACTAATATCATAACTCAGTTATACTTCAAATAAAAAAAAGATTTCCAGCTTTTCTTGAGAACCTGGAGGATCTGGCAGCATTCTGGCAGGGCACCAATTGGCTACCTCTTGGACAAGGTGTTATGGGCTGAATTGTGTTTCCCCAGAATTCATATATTGAAGTCCTAACCCCCAGAACCCCAGAGTGGGACTGTATTTAGATATGAGATCTTTAAAGAGGTAATTAAGGTCAGACAAAGTCATATGGATGGGCCCTAATCCAATATGACCAGTATATTTATAAGAAGAGGAGATTAGGACATGACACCTAGACCAAGGGGTGACCATGTAAGGTCACAGTCAGAAGGTGGCCATCTGAAAGCCAAGGAGAGAGGCCTCAGAAGAAACCAAATCTGCCATCCTCTTAATCATGGACTTCTAGCTTCCAGAACTGTGAGAAAATACATTTGTGTTGTTGAAGCCACCTAGTCTTTGTTACTTTGCTATGGCAGCCCTAGCAAACTAATACACAGGACCTATATTCTTCAGTGTCCAGTCCTCACCACTCCTAAATGTCATGCATCCTGTTCACTTATATATCATGCACAGCCTTTGTTGGCATATGATCTAGAGGAAGAGGGTATTCTCCATGTGTTTGTTCTGCATGTATGTTGTGTGTTCTTATTTCAAAGCTCTGATGTCCGTTTTCTCCTTTAATTCTCCCCACAGTTCTAAGAGGCTAATGCTATCATCCCCATTTGGCAGGAGAGAATACAGAACTCAGAAAAGTGAAGTCATTTTTCCCAGGTCAAAGCTGGGATGTAACCGAAGCCTGTTGATTCAGGGCCCAGGGCTCCTGCCCCTCTATCACGGCCCCTCTGCTTGGGCACAAGACCCACGCACATAAAGCCTTAACTAACAGGGCAGCTGCGTGTGTGTGTTATAGAAGTAAGCCAGTTACAGCAATGCACAAATCCAAAGGAAGATTATTTCCTTGAAAAAAGATTTGGCATAGAATTCCCTTCAAAAGTAAACCTAGATTAGAATTTTTTTTTTTTTTTTTTTTTTGCGGTACGCGGGCCTCTCACTGTTGTGGCCTCTCCCATTGCAGAGCACAGGCTCCGGACGCGCAGGCTCAGTGGCCATGGCTCATGGGCCCAGCCGCTCCACAGCATGTGGGATCCTCCCGGACCGGGGCACGAACCCGTGTCCCCTGCATCGGCAGGTGGACTCCCAACCACTGCACCACCAGGGAAGCCCATAGGTTAGAATTTGGTTAACAGAAATCTGACTTATGCAGGAGTTCACCTCATGGAGGTAAAGCCAGCTTGGCAGGCCTCTGACCTGGAGGAAGGAGTGGAGGAAGCTGTGAGTATATACAGGGTCTGTGTTGCCCCATGATGAACATTCAGGAGTAGAAAGCACCAGACACTGGGACTGTAGGAAAGAAGGTCCAGTCATCTGTGTCCGATCTGCAGGTGAAGATGAGAGGAGGAATAGCAAGATAGGGAAGAATGGAGGGATTTGCACAGAAAGAAGTAACTTCTTGAGGAAATTCGCTGAATATTTGATGGAGGCCGAGTGGGTCTGAAGATGCCCCAGACTTGTGAAAGAAATCTCAATTCACTTGTGTAATGACACGCTATACACAGGAACAAAGTACACGCACATATGGCAAGATGGCCAATGTACACTGTTAAGTGAAAAAGCAGGTTGCAGCAGGGCATGTCAAGTATGATTCTTCCTTGAGTTTAAACAAGACAGACACAGATACATAGAGATGTGTATGTAGGTTTGTGGGGGAAATTCCTGAAAGGACACGCATCTTGTTAAAGGGGTCACCTCCCAGAATTGGGAAGGAGTGTGTGACCTTTTACTTTTCACTTTCCACCTTTTCGTACTGTGTGAATTTTTTAAGGTAAGCATTGTCAGTTTTGTATCATTTAAAACAAAAGGTAACCCGAAGGCTTAAGGATTGGAAGACGGTCAAGGCTGTGTCCCTGCTAGGGGATGGGGAGAAGTCAGACATCTGGGAAGAAAGGAAGCCTGTGCTGCACTGGATGTATTAGAATGAAGGACAGTAGTGAGGTTCTGAAAAGTGTGGAAGGTTTGCCGAGCGGCAGTTGAAAGTGAGCGTCCTGGATATGATTACCAGATGACGGAATGAATCAGAGAAAAGCCGTGCAGAGGGGAGGGCAGAAATGGAGGAGCAGAGAGGACTTGGAACAACACTCACTGAGCATCAGCCTTGGATTGGCACATATAGGACACTGTCGTTGCTATTGCTGCTGGTTCGGTGGGGTCTCTGGGAGATGGCCAGTCTAAGGAGGTGACCCTTGAAGGGTTCCACGCAGGAGAGTTTTGCAGTCAAAGGGTAGAGGACAATTGCACTGAAGTTGTGCAAAGGGTTCAGGCTTTAGGGGAGAGACCTGGGCCGGGAGGCTGCAGGGAGCCAATGCAACCGTTTAGTTGAGAGGAACAGCCCTGGAGTGGGGCAGTGGCAGTGGGGAGGGAGAAAGAAGAACAAAGGAAATAAGACAAGGCTTGGAGGCAAGTCGTGGGGAGGGAGAGTGAAGAGGGTTGTGAAGGATTGGGTGCAAATCCCAGCTTGCCTGCCTGTATGATATATTTGATTAAAGAAATGTTGTCAAGAGTCAATTAGATAATGCACTTGATAAGTAACTATGATGGTTAGCTCGGATATTGGGCTCAGACTTACCAGGCTTCAAATCCCTTTACCACCAACTACTAGCTGTGCAACCTGAGCAAGTCATTAACGTCTCTGAGCCCGGTGCCCCTTCTGCAGGTGGTGATAACCTGTTGTCATAGAAACGAAAGAGCTTAAGTGGAGGGCTGGCAGGGCCTGGCACAAAATAGGTGCAGGACAAATGGTCGAGCTATTACTATCAACGATAAAACCTCTGAGCACAGAGCCTGGCACACGGTAAGCGCTGAATAAATGTCAATTCATGTAATTCATAAGGCTGCCCGGCCTGCAAAGAGGGGGTGTTGGCAGTACCCTCCCTCCCAACCTCCTCCTCCCCGCGCCAGCACTGCGTATCCCCCCTCCCCGCCCGCACTTTCCATCCCTGCCGGAGGGTGGCGGGGGTGCGGACTCGGCGGACCGCGCAGACACTTACCCTCAGCGCCGCCGGCCACGTCCAGACGGGTCTGCAGCCACGAAGCTCTGGGCCGTCCCGCCTTCCGTAGCTGCAGCCCAGCAGGCGCCCGCCCCGGGCATACTTTTCCCATCCCGTCATGGGCGGGAGAGCTCTCCGCCCGGTCACGTGGGCCGGCCCGCAGCGAGGCGCGCTCTCTTGGGCATCGGTTGGGAAAAACCTTTCAGCTCCGGTGACAACTTGAGTGTGTCGATGCATCGCTCTGTGCGTAGAACTTGTCAGTGCATTTGAAATTTTCTGTGCACGAGAGTGATTGTTACCCAGGCGTTTGCAAGTGTGTGGGTATGTGTGCATGTGTCTGAAGAGGCATGTGTGTTGCTTGTACGTGAGCATTCATCTCGCTGTGGATCTAGGGGTTGTGCTGTGGGCATGACAGCTTATAACAGAGTACCTCTTCCTGTGTACTGAACGTGCGTGTACTTGAGAGTGATTAGGAATCGTGTGTACATGTTTAGTTTTGTGTGTGTGTGCATGCATAAGTGCATGTGCCCAAACATACATCAGGGCTGTGTCTGCACATATATACGCACATATCCAAGCTTGCAGCTTGGTGTGCAACAGAAGTGTACTTCAGTTTCAGTGTGTACACAGTAGTTGCTGGATACATGTGTTGGGTGCACATTTAAATGTGTGTATGAGTCGGCAGTAACTTCATAGCAGTGTATATGTGCATAATGCTGTGTGGCACCTGTTTGTGCGGTGGCTCATTCTGTATATGTTTATATGTATACGTGCCTTGGTGTGGATTTGGTCCATAATATGAGTGTGCACATACATAATAATGGACAGGCTCCCCTGTGTCCCAGCCCTCATCTCCCTCCTCCCCAGAAGATGAGGCTTCGCTGGCCTCACTAACTGTCTGCCCAGCCTCAGGTCATTTAGAGACATGCCCCTGCTCGAGGACCCCAGCTCCCAGATGGGCAGAGTGACCATGTTTAGGTAGCAAGCAGACACTAGAGGAAAGAAAAGTCATCAGAGGCCTGGGTTTTGCTTCTCCCTGTTCCTTCCACTGCTCTCTTCCACTAGCTACCAGTATTTCACTTGGCTGCCAGAGCATCAGGTGAACAGATGGTATATGACCCAAGGTTTATAGTCAGAATTTTAATGCAGATATGCATTAGAATTCTCAAGCTGGTTCCACCACCGTAGACAAGTTAGTTATCTCATAGGTGGTATTTCATTTCTGAAAAGGAGAAAGAATAATAATTATATTACCTGCACTGTCTTTCCCCCTAGAGTTGGGACACTCACTCATAGAGATGTTTGGTAAGTAATCAAACTATGTAGAGAATTATTATTAATATTACATAAATATTATTTGAGGATGAAAGTTAGTGGGCTCAGCAAACATTTAATAAGCATCTATTACGTGTCAGTCCCCTGGCTAGGTGCTGGGGATCTAGAGGTAAACCAAATAGGCTTGGTGCCTGGCCTCGTGGAACTTAGAGTCTAGTGAGGATGATACAAGTGGTTTCATGTGAAATAAGTGTTGCAGAAGAGGAAGACACTGAATATGAAACTGGGAGGCCAGGGGAAGGCCTGGGGAAAAGATGTCCAGTTGAGCCTGAGGGAGAGGGTGAGAGCTCTAAACATGACTGAAAGATGACATGTGCATTGGGGTTTAGTGTGTCAATTCACAGGTGGCTGGAAAGGGGACCTCTGTCCACCACCCTCTCTGGGTACCTTGGTCTGTTCCCGGATGTGTCAGGAATGGAAAAGGTGAGGGATCTCGGCTTAGGATGCCAGGAGGCCATTCAGAATCTAAAGGGCTCAGGAAAGCCCCTCTCCTAGGGTAGAGTAAGAATCTCCATGTGTTGCCCATGGGACTCCACTGTGACACAAGTTGAAATCACTGGCATGCCCTTACTGGCAAGAAGGTTAATGAACAGTATAGGGAAAGGCAGTGATGCCACACTCAGCACCCAGTAAATAAATGTTTACTGGCTGGCTGAATGGGAACCGATGTTTTTCCAGCTTTTGGAGCAGTCCTGGAACCCAGATCCCCAGAAGCTCCCCCTTGGGGCCTTGTCCTATGGATCCTTGCAGTGGTGATGGCATCACAGAGCAGGAAATCCAAAATACTCATGAAATGGCTATTTCAGGAGCTGCTTCAAGCTGGAACGGGGCTCAGGACTTCTTCCCAGTAGCCTGTTTATGTCTTTTATTCAGTCCACAAACACGTATTACCTATTACGAGTGTGGAGACAAGGAGATGAACTTCTGGTCTACAGGGAAAATGAATGTGAGCACGAATTACCGTAAGATGCAAAATACAATACGTGTCATAGGAAAGGTACAGTGTGTTATAAAAAAATGAGAAGTCTTTCCCCCTTTGATTCATTTCAGTTCATTCCACAGTTTCATTCATTTTAGAGAACATGGATACATTATGACATTGATGGCCACAGAGAATTTACAGTCTGGCAGGGGCAGCCACGTGCCAGATGGGGTAGATTTGCTTGTTCCACGCCTCTCATTGAGTGTGCCTTCCTATACTGCAGAGACCAAGACGCTAAAAATCTGTTTTCTAGGCTCCTTGCTGCTGGGTTCCTGTTTAAGATTTAGGTTTAGCTAGTCCTGTGTGCTGTGCAAGACCTGAACTCAAAACTGAGTTAGGAAGAAAAACCAGTTGAGTTAGGTGGAGAGGAGACAGCGGCCTGGGAGGACTCCATTTTGCTGGGGCTGACCCAAAAGGTACAGCACGGCTCTGGAGTTCTGGCAGTAGCTCCCGGTCCTCTGGTTACACCTAAGGTGGTGTGTTCCGGTAGCCAGAGACTGGGCCAGTGGCTCCCTGAGCTCTTCCAGGTTGTGGGTGGGATGGGGAGGGGAGGTAGTCAGTACTGGGGTGATGTTCTAGGAATCATTCCTGGAGGCCCAGGCACAACGTGCTCTGCCCTGATTCTGAACTCACTTGATTCTCTTTATTAAATCCGTGTCTGCTTAGAAGAGCTAGAAGGGTTTTGTCTCTTCACTTGAACCCTAATTGATATGTCATGCTGTGAACTATAGGTGCCGGAAAAGTCAGAGAAGGGAGATGAGTGCACAGCAGAACAAGCAGGGAAGAAATCCAGAGGACCGCTGTTCTTTCCTCTCTTCCTCTTTCAATTCCACCTCCTACCCTCAGCCCCTCTTCGATCCTATAATCAACCTTCAAATAAATAAATTAATTGATTAAGTATCAAACAACTGCAGTGTACAAGGCACTGTGATGTTGGGGGTCACAGTCATGAACAGATACCCAGGGTCTCTGTCTCCATGATGCTTATGCAGAGACAGACGTTCTACTAGCACTCAAACACAGAATTCAAAATTGTGCTAAGAGTTATGAAGGAAAAGAAGACGGAACTGTGGGAGAGAATGACGGTGTGGAGTCTGCGAGAGAACTTATTTTGATTGGGAGATCTGGGGTGATCGCTCAAATAGGTAACTTTTAAGGTGAGCCACAAAGGATAAAAAAGGGCCAGCTGTGCCAAGGTGGCAGAAGAGGAGGGGGAGAGGCGTCAGCAGAAGGAGCGGAATGTACGAGAGCTACGTTAACCTATCTCAGCCTCTTCCTACTGCTCCCTGTGTAACAGTCATAGGATAATGCCTCGACTCTGTAGCCTTTCTGTAGCCTCACTAACTGAAAGACCTCTATGATTTGACGTCTTCCCAGACATGTCTCCTGTTTTTCCTGTGTGACGGCGTTCCTCAGCCTCGGCATTGTTGACATCTAGTGCTGGATGAGTCTTCCTTGTGGGGACTGTCCTGTGCCTTGTCGGATGTTTAGTCTCTACCTCTGGCCTCTACCCTCTACATCAGGGGTCCCCAACCCCCAGGCCACGGACCACTACCAGTCTGCGGCCTGTTAGGAACCAAGCCGCACAGCAGGAGGTGAGCAGCGGGCAAGCGAGTGAAGCTTCATCTGCCGCTCCCCGTCGCTCCCATTCCCGCCTGAACCATCGCTTGCATTACCTCCTGAACCATCCCCCTCTGCCCACTGCCCCGGCCCATGGAAAAATTGTCTTCCACGAAACTGGCCCCTGGTGCCAAAAAGGTTGGGGACCGCTGCTCTAGATGACAATACTAGGCCTCTGCCCCTAGTTGCGACAACCAAAAATATCTTCAGACATTGCCAAATGTCCCGAGAGGGGCAACACTGCCCTCCTTTGGGAACTGCTGCCCCGTGGGTAGCCCTCCTTTGGTCAGGTGGTCTTCTTGCTGGCTCCTGAATGCACCTTTATGTTTCTGTACCTCCCCTTAGGCAGTTCCCTCTAACGATTACCTGCTCTTCCACAAAGCCTTACCCATATGTCTACTAGAAATGCATGGCTTTTCTCTGCCCAGCATCCCTCTGTCCTTTGGGGAATGTGTACTGGATGACTCATGTGTTTTCAGTGGTAGAGGAAGAGTGCTCTGACTGCCCAGGCGTATGAACCAGGTACCCTTTCCTGTGCCCAGTTAAGAGCCCAGATGGTGGACGTAAGACCCAAGCAGAGCCAGCCAGTCTTTCCATGGGCTTTCCATGACAGGGCACTCTTTTGTTCTGAATTGTTAACTGTAAGTACAGAGCCTTGGGCTGCCACCGGCAGGGAGCCTGCCATTTGGAGAGAGCCTGCTTATGGCAGGAGACAATGACATCAATACACAAGTAGGAGCAGATTCAAGAAGAACTGAGAGGTGGAGGGAGAGTTCTGTGAGCACATCATTAGAGCCCTTAGTTCAGAGACTTGTGCTAAAGCATTCACATTCTTATATTCTCTCTCTCTCTTTAAGCTAGTTTGGATTGTTTCCGTCAGTTACTATGGAAAGAGTCCTAATGTAATTTCCTTCAATGCTTGGTTCAAATCTCTCCTCTTTCATGAAATCCTCTCAACACAGGACAGTCTGAAGAAAATGCTTGCTTTGAATCCATAATTGTTGGTTTTCTGGAGCCAGAAACCAATTCTGTGCCTCTCTTCCCAACTTTGAGTTTAGTGACATCATGCTGCCATTTGAAATCATCATAGTGAGAATAATTACACCACAGAAATCCGCAAATGCTACAAATCAAGGCTCTCTTTTTCCCACCTCAGCCTGTTTACCAGCGCGCTACTGTCTAAATCTTCTCAGTTGTACCACCCATTTCGATATTAATCATGTACTAATTCATGACATCTTTTGCTTTTTGAATATGGTGAGGTTGGGAAGACAAGTGCCCCCAACATACGCTGCATGTGAGTCTTCAGAATCTCAAAGGAGGAAGGGTCCTGAGAAATAATCTGGTCCATGGTCTTCATTTCACACACAAGGACAAAGAGGTCCAGAGACCTTCAGTGACTTAGTAGTCAGTTGTGGAGTCAAGACAAAGTCCAAGATCTTTTGACTTACGTGCATTAGTAAAATGTGGGCCTTCGTAGCCTTCCTGTATGTCTTTTTCAACCTTTCCTTTCTCTGGTTTTGGTACAAAAGAGCATTTAAAACGATGTTGAATCATTCCAAACTGCTAATGGCCAAGATGCAAGTTGTCAGTGCTTACTTTCAACAAGGGACTTTGGGGCTGTGAAGTCTCCAGAATGAGATAATTCAGATGGGGTCTTGCTAATGTGGCAGCACTGGGAGACAGCCGTTAGTAGGGGGACTTGCTGCCTTTGCATGGAAAGAGCATGATGTTGGAGTGAAGGCTGGCTGCTCTGTGTATTATATCACTTAGATTGAAACAAGGTGATAGTTGAACTGTAAAGAAAGTTTTGCAGGTTTATAAGAATTTAAAATACACAATTTTGGTTTTTTTTGGCTGCGTTGGGTCTTCGTTGCTGTGCGCAGGCTTTCTCTAGTGGCGAGCGGGGGCTACTCTTCGTTGCTGTGCGTGGGCTTCTCATTGTGGTGGCTTCTCTTGTTGCGGAGCACGGGCTCTAGGTGCGCGGGCTTCAGTAGTTGCAGCACGCGGGCTCAGTAATTGCGGCACGCGGGCTCGGTAATTTCGGCATATGGGCTCAGTAGTTGTGGCGCTTGGGCTCTAGAGTGCAGGCTCAGTAGTTGTGGCAAACGGGCTTAGTTGCTCTGTGGCATGTGGGATCTTCCCGGACCAGGGAGCAAACCCGTGTCCCCTGCCTTGGCAGGCGGATTCTTAACCACTGCGCCACCAGGGAAGTCCCACAACTTATTTTTTAATATAGCTGTTCTATTTCCAGTAATTTGTCTTGAAAGTGTGCATAAGGATATCCATTGCAACCTTGTTTGAACTAATAAAAGACTGGAAACAATCTAAATGCCAAGTAATAGGGGACTAATTAAATCATTATACATACATACATAGAGGCAGAACTCTTTGTACTATTATGGAATTATCTTCAAGACAAATTGTTTAGTGAGAAAAATAAGAAGCAGAACAGTGTGTATAGTTTGCTACCATTCAAATTAAAAAAAGAAGAGGTGGGGGCTTCCCTGGTGGTGCAGTGATTGACAGTCCACTTGCCGATGCAGGGGACATGGGTTCATGCCGCGGTCCAGGAAGATCCCACATGCCACGGAGCAGCTGGGCCCGTGAGCCATGGCCGCTGAGCCTGCGCGTCCGGAGCCTGTGCTCCGCAACGGGAGAGGCCACAACAGTGAGAGGCCCGCGTACCGTAAAAAAAAAAAAGAAGAGGTGAGGAAAACACAGACACACATGGATGTATGAACACAATTTATCCCTAGGAGGATATACAAAAAATTGCAACAGCAGATGTTGTCTCTGGAGAGAGGAACTGGAAAACAGCAGTAAGAGAGAGGCGTATTTTTTCGCTTAGATTTTTTGGAACAATTTGATTTTTTTTTTTTTTTAAAGAAAACTGGTACCATGATTTTTAAAAAATGATTAATTAATTAATTTTTGACTGCGTTGGGTCTTCGTTGCTGCGTGGCATTTCTCTAGTCGCAGTGAGTGGGGGCTACTCTTCATCGTGGTGCGCGGGCTTCTCATTGCGGTGGCTTCTCTTGTTGCGGAGCACGGGCTCTAGGCACGGGCTCAGTAGTTGTGGCTCGCAGGCTCTAGAGAGCAGGCTCAGTAGTTGTGGCGCACGGGCTTAGTTGCTCCACGGCATGTGGGATCTTCCCGGATCAGGGCTCGAACCCGTGTCCCCTGCATTGGCAGGCGGATTCTTAACCACTGCACCACCAGGGAAGCCTGAACAATTTGATTTTTAAAACAATGGAAATCTTTTACTTACTCAACACTCCTCCCCTCAATAAAATAAAAAATAAGGAAATGCTGTATTGCATTTTTTAGAAACTCTTCCTTTGCTCTGATGGATGAACCAGATCTGGGGATGTGGCAGAGAGTTTAGGGAGTTAATAAACCCCCAACAATTATAGACTTTCTTTTTAAAAAAACATTTTCAAAGAGCAGTCTCTTGCCGTCTTCCAAGTTTGGGACAAGTATTTTCCGCATTGTACAGTCGAAGGAGCTGAGGCCCAGAAGCAAGGCCATCTTCCCAAGGTTACACAGTGGGCGAGGGGCAAGTTGGAATGAGAGCTCAGATCTCGCCCAGGCATAAGTTCCTTCTTCTAGACAGTGTTTAGCTGGGCAGAGGGCTTCAACAAGCAGAGTAGTTTTCACGGGAAGGAAAAGAAGAACCAGAGAGTTATAAGAAGCTCTTCTGGCCCGAGGTTTTGGAAGAGTTAAAAGCCTTGAGACAGCTACAATCCCAGAGCAAATGAAGTCAGACCAAAATAGACACCACTTGTATTCTAGGGGAAATGACCCAGAAAAGATCCAACCCGTTTCCAGATGTAGCTTGAAAGGCTTCAGTTGGAGAGACTTCATTTTGGAATCTCATGCAAAAACCTCTCTTGATAAGGTTTCTCAACTCAGTATGTGGATCAGAAATGAACAGACATTTGATTTGAGGGAGATGCTCTGCTAAGAAGATCTAGAGGCTCGTGCTTTGTAGAATCAAGCTTAGAGAAAGTAACCTATGAATGAGTATAGAAATGAAGGCTTTGCCATGCTTTGCCAGCATAATTTTGGGAGGGGATATGAGAAATGTAGGGTCTATCCCTGCCTTTTGGCTGGGACGAAAAGCAGAAATCCCAGACTGAGGAAATGAGGCTTGATGAAACTGCATAAATAAGATTTAGCTAGTGGCTAAAAGAAACCTTTTATCTGTTAGGTGTTGTGAAGTGGAAGGAGACTAATTTCTCAAAATCTTGTACTTTAAAAGACGTCTACACATTTCTTTTAAATAATACTCAGAAGACACTTAACTCTACATGTCTCATCCACTTAATTTATTATGGGTATGATAAAAAATTAAAAACATTAAAGCATACAAGAGTGTGTCTACCGTGCTACTGCTTATGAGGAAAAAAGGTTACACACACAGACACACACACACATTTATATGTAACCACACTTGGAAGACATGTAGCCTGGTAGCCTTGGCTGCCTCTTGGAGAACTGTGGAGCTGAGATGGGGTGGGAGGTACAGCCTTCACTGTACTCTCTCAATTTACCAGATGCCTGTTTTACATATTAAAAATAAAACACACTCTTAAAAAACCTCAAAGGGAAAAACGTAACTTTATGATGGAGAGATGTGGCGGCCCCTCTGTTAACCAAGTAGGGAAATTTAGCATTACCAAGGGCATAAAACCTGACATTATACGATACAGCCAGGGTTTTAACCTGAATATAATTAAGCCTTCACACCTAACCTCTGATTAGCAGAAAGTATAGGGAATAGAGAAACTAGTTAAACAACACAGGAGAAAACAGTCAATTCAGAGAGTGGGACATTCTTTAAAATGTTAAATGTCATGGAAATATTAAAAGGTGGTTCAAAACATTAGGAATAAAAGATATTTTGGGGGCAATTGGAAGAACTTTGAATATGCTGTGATTATTAGAGATATTAGGGAATTATTGTTAATTTTCTTGTGTGTGAATAATGGTTTTGTGGTTATATAGGATAATGTCCTTATTCTTAGGAGATGCATGCTGAAGTATGGAGGGGAGAAGACACATGGTGTTGGGAAGTTACTTTAAAATGGTTCAGAAAACACACATGAATGCACAGACACTCACACACATGAACACCCCCCCCCCCACACACACACAAAACAGAGTTGGTTATTAAGCTATAGTCTTACCTTCAAACTCAGCTATGTGATGTCAGGGCTGGGACTTTGCAAATCACATTTCTCCTTTGCCAGCGAGCCTTCTGTTAGTCTGCCAATAGGGGGCGTTAGAAGGGAACTGGAAGTCTAGAGGAGCCACAAAGAGCTTGCTTCTTTCTGTTTTGCTTCCCGTTACTCTCAGCCTCGCCCGAGCAACAGTTCCTCACCCTGGGAATGAAAGTTATTTCCTGTAGGAGCAGCTGGTTTAGGTTTATATTTTTTCCAGTCTTCAGACATACCTGCATCAGCTGGCAAATGCCTTCTCTAACCCAGCTCCATGGGACCCTTCGTCCAAGCTTCTAAATTCTATTAATCCCGAGCTCTTCTCCCAGCCCTAGGGATGGTAACTGCTTTCTGTGTTTATACAGTATTCCTTTTACCTTTCCAGTTCTCTGATACCTGGTTCACAGTTCTTTATATTCAATTTTCTCTGCAAAAGTAACTGGTAGAGTTTGTGTTTCCTGACTGAACCTTGACGGATACAGAAATTGGAACTAGGAGTCTCAGGAAACAGACCCTGTTTTCAGGTGTTTGGGTTTGTCTTTAGACTTGAACACAATGTTGAGCTCCTTGTCATGGAAATGGGATGCTAGTAACTCATGGCATGGAGTGGCCCTGATCAATCTAATTATTGGCTGTAGATTATTGTGATCAAGAACCTCCTGAAGCAGGTACCTTGGGGGACCAAGTGGCTGCTGGGAACGATGACTACAGGGACCGTGGGGCGGGATGCCTCCTTCTGAGTGCTCTGGAGGGTGTACAGAAAGAAAACAACACACTCAGCCCTTTAAAGTCTCAGCCCAAGTCCAGGTCAGAGAACTAGAGAGATTCTATGGTAGCTCTAAAAGTATCGCAAATCTGTTAGAGCTGCAAATTCAGACACAAGATTTAATTGTGAAGGTTGTAGAATTTAATGTAAATTGATTTCACAGCCTATGTCTCTCAGTGAAAGTTAGGATGAGGATTGGGAGTGTCCCCAGGACTTGGAATGAGGACATCTGCGTGAACACAGATGAAACTGAGAATCTGAACCCCTAAGTCACTCTGAGCCTTCCATGCCTTCACCTTCTGTGTCTGAGATTAGGTTTCCTTTGCTTGAAGTCCTTGTAATACTCTCACCTGAGGCAGGTGACTTTCAAGGAGATGCCTGTACTCTTCAAGACCTACCCCACCACTCCTTGCTGCCACTAGACCCATAACTAGGGTCAGATCCAGCATATTCCAAGGGAACAAGTACAAAGTCTGAACCTGGAGGGAAGAATTTATAATCCGAAAGAACTGCAAGATTTTTCTAATTTATATAGGCAGAAACCAGGTGAATATATGTGGGAATGGGATTCTAAGAGCATTAGATGGAAAAAGGCAGAATGTAACAAGCCAAATTTACTGATATGGGTGTATGTATCAGGGATTCTGGATTTAATATGTTAGCTCATATAAGAATTTACTTACTTGGGGCTTCCCTGGTGGCGCAGTGGTTGTGAGTCCGCCTGCTGAGGCAGGGGACACGGGTTCGTGCCCCGGACCGGGAAGATCCCACGTGCCGCAGAGCGGCTGGGCCCGTGAGCCATGGCTGCTGAGCCTGCACGTCCAGAGCCTGTGCTCCGCAACGGGAGAGGCCACAACAGTGAGAGGCCCGCGTACCGCAAAAAAAAAAAAAAAAAAAAGAATTTACTTACTTGGATAACTTGAACTCAGCAGTGACCTACATATAATGAGTTTGAGATCCCAGAACTTCGCTGGCACAATGTAGAGAAAGGAATTAAAAGACTTGGGGAGATAGAAATGTTGCTAAGCTTATCACGTGTGGTGACCTTTGAACTTCCCTCACCCACTACCCCCCCCCCCCAACTATATGGTTGAAGAGGGCCCAGAGGACACTCATTCCCTGAGATATTGAGCAATACATTAGTGAGGAGATCACCGATATCCTTGGAAATCTCTGTGGTGGCTTTTCTCTGTGGGCTTGTATGATGGTAGAAGATGCTGCCACTGAGATGAGTTCATTGATTTCACGGGGTCGATAGGATCCTGGAGTAGCCGAGGCCAAGTGGCAGTGTTCAGTCATGAGAGAGAAGATGGATGCACTTAGTGCCCAGCAGAGACAAATGGAAATCAGAATGTTTTGATCCACAGGGATTGTTGGTAGTAGCTGTGAAGGTTAATTTTATGTGTCCATTTGACTGGGTCATCAGGTGCCCAGATATTTGGTCCAACATTATTCTGGGTGTTTCTGTGAGGATGTTTTTGGATGAGATGAACATTTAAAGTGGTGGACTTTGAGTAAAGCAGATTGCCCTCCAAAATGTGGGTGGGCCTCATCCAATCAGTTGGAAACCTGAATAGAACAAAATGACGACCCCCCAAGCAAGAGAGAATTCTGTAGATGGCTGTCTTTGGACTGGAACTGCAGCATTGGCTCTCCTGGCTCTCTGGCCTACTGGCCCACCCTGCAGATTTTGGACTTACCAGCCTCTATAATTATGTGAGACAATTCCTTCTAATCAATCAGTCAATCCTACTGATTCTGTTCTCTGGAGAACCCTAATACAGTAGCTAAATGGTACAGTAGATCTAGGAATGGAATAGATAGGCAGTCTACTAAAACACTGCTTGATCTATGTAACGAAAAACCCTAGGGCTGGTGCCCAGAAATCTGACTAAAGTCACTACAGAGAGAGTCATAACCTCTCCTCCAGTTTCCAGACCTAAGCCAGCTGTCAGATCCAGAGCCCCTTGATTGAAGGACATGCTGAGTTCCCTTAAGAACTCCACGACACTGCCACAAGTATATACTAGAGACTTCCTCCAAGACTTCCCCAGAAACCTGCAGTCTTTAATAGATGACTTAGTATTATGAAAAAAGGAAAGCCTCAGATCTTTTAGGGATTAAATAATAGGCACTGGCCCTGAATTGATGCTAATTCCTGGGACCAAAATACTACGATGGTCCACCAGTCACAAAGTGAGAACTGGTGGTGGTCAGATAATGAATGGAGTATTGGCCCAAGCTAAAATTACAGACAGCCTAGTAGGTCTGTGAACCCAGTGGTTATATCTCTAGTTCTTAAATGTGTAATTGGAATAGATATATTCAGTTCCTGGCAGAACCCCCAGATTTGCCCTCTGATCCATGGAGTGAGGCCTATTATGGTAAAAAGGGACAAGTAGAAGTCCCTAGAAGTTCCCTTCCCTACCAGGGTAGTAAACCAAAATCAACACCACATTCCTGGAGGAAATTGCAGGGATTAGTACCACCATCATAGGCTTAATATCTGTCACATCCCCATTTAAATTCACCTGCTTTTCCTGTGCAGAAGGTTGTTGGATCTGGAGATTGACTATGGATTACTGTAAACTGAACAGATAATAACTCCAGTTGCAGCTACTGTTCCAGATGTGTATATCTACGAAAGAGAGTCAGCATAACCCTTGGCAACTCATATACCATTAGTGATCTGGCAAATACTTTTTTCCCCTCTATATCAATTTCAGTGAATAACGCAAGCAGGTTGTTTTCACCTTGCTGAACCAAGAGATCACCTTCACAGTTCTGCCCTAGGGCTACATAGACTTAATGTCTGTGATAATCTAATCTGCAGAGATTTTGATCATCTTGACATTTCACAGATCATCAAATTTGTCCACTTCACTGATGACATAGAGATGGCATCTGATAAGAAGGTAGAAGCAAGTACATTAGATGCCTTGGTAAAATGCGTGAGTCAGAGTGGGAAATAAACCTCATAAAAAGTCAGGGACTCATCTACCTTCGTGAAGTTTCTAATGTGCAAAGGAGTGTATGTTAGTCTGCTTGGGCTGCCATAAGAAAATACCATAGACTGGGTGGCTTAAACAGCAGAAACTTCTCAGTTATGGAGGTTGATAAATCCAAGATCAAGGTGTGGCAAGGTAGGTTTAATTCTGAGGCCTCTTTTCCTGGCTTGTAGGAGGCCGCCACCTTTCTGTGTGCTCACATGACCTCTTCTTTATGCGCCAGAGAGAGAGCAAGCCTTTCATAAAGGCATTAATCCCACTGGGCCAGGCTCCCACTCTCATGACTCCATCTAAACCTAACTACCTCCTCCCAAAGGCACATCTTCAGATGTCACACATTGGGGCTTAGGATTTCACCATATGAATTTGGGGGTGAACACAGACATTCAGTTCATAACAGAGTGTGGCAACAAACTGACACCTGTGGAATTTATTGGTCTTGTCATGTACTTCACTCAGAGGCACCTAGTCTGTTAGAATGATAGAATGAGCTACTTAATACTCAGTTACTTGCAACTGGGAGACAAGAATCTAAAAAGATAAAGTTCTATAGTTCTATCTTGTAGGATGCAAATGTGCTTTGAATTGGTAACCTATGAATATACTTTTTTTTAATCCCCCAAGCCAGAATACATTGGTCTGGGAATCAAGGGATGGGCACCTAATAATTCACAGAATTTTTGCTTCCCATTGCTGTGACTGTGACTCTTGATATTTTGGAAGTCTCGGTTCCCGAGGGAGGAATGCTTTCACCAAGGGACGTAACAGTGTTTCCACTGAACTGGGAGTTGATACTGCTGCTGACCGTGTTTGGCTTGTGCTGTGGGGTTAATGCCAGTGGGCCTGAAATTGGTCTGGTCAAGGCATGGCATGTCCTGATGAATAGTGTCGCATTCTAACTGTGTACCTGAGGAGTTTCAGGGTGGTATCAACTTGTTATCGTTGTTTACTGTAACAGTGAGATAGATGCGACTTACACCTGGAGACTTCTTCTATACCCCCTCAATCCCACAAAAAAAAAACCCAAACCTTGGTGGTTGGGGCTAGTCATTAGGCAACAGAATAGTTAATGGCACTGTTACTAAATTTGAGGAGCTGAGACTGTGTTTTCCTCATTCTGGAGAGAAGGTAAGAGCATCTTTATTTGTACAGAGGATAGTTACCTCTTAAGAGAACCACAAACCTATGTTTATTGTATAGAAATTCAATTATGGATAGAAGGATGACTGGCCAAACAGATGGGCTGTGCTGGTTACTAAGCTCTTGTCTTTCAGCCTCAGACCCACCCTCTGTATGTCCTGTAGTCTGCTTTGTCATGCTGGGGCTGGGACCTCACAAAGTACATTTCTTTATCACCTAGCTTTCTGTTAGGCTCTGCAAATAAGGGGTGTGAGAGACATGGTGGAAACGTATTGGAAGGACCAGGGATTTACTCCCTCCTCATTTGCTTTCTACTGCTGACAGTATCCTCCCTGCAGTGGTTCTTCACCCTGGCAGTGAGAGTTAGTTTAGGAGCAGCAGTTGGTTTAAGTTTTCAGTGTTTTCACACTTCCAGAGCCGCCTCATCCTACATGCTCAGAGACGGCAGCATCAGCAGGCTGGCACCCATTCTTCAGACTTTTGAGCTCCTAAGACAGTAATACCAGTCAGGCAGGGCCTCTTCCTCAGACACTGGAGTCTCACTTCCAAGGGACCCCTCATCCAAGCTTTCACATTTTAATAATGCCAGCCTCTTTTCTTGTTCATCTAGCCCTAGTGATGCTGTTTCCTTAAAGCCAAGCTTACAATATTTTGGTATAATTTAATGCTGAAGACTATAATATAACTAAACTATAGTTTAAACTATAAATATCCAGACCCTATCAAAAAAAAACTGAGATGTAATTTATATATCATAAAGTTCACCCTTTAAAAGTATATGTTTAGGGCTTCCCTGGTGGCGCAGTGGTTGAGAGTCCGCCTGCCGATGCAGGGGACACGGGTTCGTGCCCCGGTCCCGGAGGATCCCACATGCCGCGGAGCGGCTGGGCCCGCGAGCCATGGCCGCGGAGCCTGTGTGTCCGGAGCCTGTGCTCCGCAACGGGAGAGGCCACAGCAGTGAGAGGCCCGCGTACAGCAAAAAAAAAAAAAAAAAAAAAAAAAAGTATATGTTTATTTGGTTTTGATTCCCATTGGATTGTCTGAAAACACTGACCTATTCATTCACTTCTAGTGGCTTTTGGTGTCTTAGGAAAGCAGCCAAGATGTCAAAAATCCACGTGGTCAAGTCAGTTTTAGGCAAAAAGCCCTTTTTATCTTCTCTTTCCCACTGTTTCTCAATGATTTCTTGCAGTCTGGTAGTTATTGGCTCCATGAGAGTTGTCACCAATTTTGTCACCACCAGAGGCTCAGGTGGGGCATTTTAAATTTGAGCTACTAATCCCTTTTCTAGAGATGTTTAAAATCAGGTATTTGGGAAAATCTGTAATGAGAGTAAGTTTGCTTTCAACCAGTCATGAAGTGAGAGTGACATCTGCTGGTCATAAAGATTATTATTTATATTGTCTTGACTCCGTTTTGCAATTTATCGACGACCTCATATTTTGAAAATATAAGAAAAACAATTATGTCTTCCTTGGAAGAAAAAGAAATGAACACATAGGACTTATATATGCCAATATATGTACCACTGTGGGAGACTTTTTAAATTAAAAAAAAATCTAAGTTTCCTCTTCATTTTATCAGACACAGCAGTCTCATTCATTTGATCAGGGGAAAATGAACTGTTGTAGAATTTGAAAAAGAATTAAAAACTCGGTTAGCCATTTCCTTTAAAGTGTCCTTTGGGTTTTTGTTTCAGAGCAGAAACTAACGAATTCAGTCTAAGAGAAAACTGTAGTGGACCTAACAAAAGACTGGCTATCTCAGGGTCGTTTGCTTTTGGCATTTCATCCTAATCTTGCTATTGTATTGTAAGGTCCCAGGTTTCATTCATACCCTTGCTCCCATTCCTACTTCCTTCCTATCTTTAGATATGCATACATATTAAACTTTATACATACTCTTCCAGATTTATTCCTGTATTAGCTTTGGAAATTTCCTCCACTGCTCTTGATGTCAGATTATACTGGGAAAAATTAGGACTTACATTTTCTAACTATATTTTTATAGAAAAGAAGGCATGTATTTATTTATATTTATTGATAAAGCATTTTGATGGACAGTGATAAAGTTTAGTTTTGTGTAGGGAATATAAGCTTCAATTTGTGTACTCAAGTGGCATCTAAATTTGATAGTTGGACTTCATTCCCCTTCAAGTTTAAAAAAAAAAATTCAAAAGTGCTATGATTACCCACCTTATAAACTTTGTGGATACCCCTGATTCTTTCCATGTGATAAATTCCTAGAGGGAAAAATCCTCAATCAAAGTGCTATGAAGAATCAAGAGGAATGAAAATTAGTAATATCATAACAAAAAAATTGGAAGTAGTAGGAGAGGAGATGGATGTTTTATAAATTCAGTCCTTACCTATTATCTAGAGGAGTCAACACATAACTTCTAAATCTGATAAATCAAAACTGGCCTATGTATTTGGTATAACATATTACTTAGATATATGGGTGGGACCACAAAATGTTAAAGCAGAAATGGTTAAGGTAATTGGGTAGGAAGGGGACTGTGGCTTTTCATTATAGGACTCATTTCTTCTCCAGCCTTGAGCATATTGTACTTGGATAAAACATTAAATTTTGAAATAAAAAATGTTAGTTTATTTACATTTAAAAATAAATCTAGCCAAATTATCATCCAGGAAAGTATATTAACCTAGATTCCCATGGGGAACTTTTTTTTTTTTTTTTTTTTTTTTTTTTTTTTTTTTGCTGTACGCGGGCCTCTCACTGCTGTGGCCTCTCCCGTTGCGGAGCACAGGCTCCGGACACACAGGCTCCGCGGCCATGGCTCGCGGGCCCAGCCGCTCCGCGGCATGTGGGATCTTCCAGGATCGGGGCACGAACCCGTGTCCCCTGCATCGGCAGGCGGACTCTCAACCACTGCGCCACCAGGGAAGCCCCCCCCATGGGGAACTTTTTGGTGGCCCTGAATTACTACAGTGACTTCATGTCAATTTCTTTATTATTTATATTCTGATCCATTCAAAAGTTTTGAACTATCTTAGAAAAATGCATACAGCATAAGGTGTAAAATAAGTGAGGAAACTGGGGTAAAGGAAAAATAAGTGTAGGAAAAATAAGATGAGGTGAGAGGACCAAAGAATCCATCGGAACCATATGGAAAGCTGGTTAAGAATGAAGATCCTTGATCTTGTCCAGACCAGTTAAATTAGAATCTCTCAAATAGGGCTCTGGGATCTCCTCTTTAGCAGCCCTGATGACTTGGAGTCTGGATGTAATTTAAAAGAAGACAAAGAGTGACTGACAGGATATTAGGATGTTTATTAATGTCATGGAATTTAGAGCATAGGAACTAAGAGGAATGGACATTGTGAGACTAACTCCAAAGAATACATTTAAAAATAAATCTTACAAAAAAAAAATCTTACATTAACTAGGACCATCCCTTCTCTCACTATAACATTTCATAATCCTCTTCTGATTTCATTAACCTCCCCAAAACAGCCCTCAAGGACATGGGAGGACTCAGTCTGTCATTTCTTCCTTTGACTTTTAACATGAGATGCATGTTCTGGGAGGTCTTTTTCTCTTGGCTCTATTCGTAGCCTATTGTACCATTTAGCTTGGATATTGTGGCGCTCGAGTGTCTTTTTTTATGTATCACATCAAAAGGTTAAGCAGATACTTAGAAGAATCCTATGTATCAGCAGCACTTAATCTTTTCTGCTGCTTGTGCTTTTATTCTCAAAACATATTTTCACGTCTTATGTGAAAATTAAAAGTTAAAAATGCTAAACTTTTAAAGGATTTGGTATATCATAAATATAAAAGAGACAGAATTATAACTTAATTTTACAATGGAATTAAGAATATATTAAAAATTATACATTAAAAAAGTCTATCAGCTTACAGTGACTTCTGCAGCTGTAGTTTTTGTTCAATGATGTCTGAAAAACGAGGAACTTTTTTTGAAATAGCCACACGGATGTCATCACTCATATTCAGGTAGCTTCTGGACTTTGTTTTAAAATGCAAAAGTGATGAAAATCCCAACTCACAAAGATATGTAGTTGCAAACGGTATAAGGATTTTTAGAGCTGTCTTTGCTAGGCTTGGAAACACTGTGAATTGAGCACACCAGAAATCCTCAAGCTTCATTGTCTCAAATTCCATTAGGATTTGGCCACTAGCTCGTAATTCAGCAAGATCATTTTTCATTAAATAGCCATCATCGACAAAGTCCAAATTAAAAAGAAATGGATCCAGTATCCATTTACTTGCCTCATCAAGATCTCCAACAGAGAAATATCCGTGGAAGAAGTTGCTCAACTGTTGCAGGTGCACTGTTATTTCAGCTGCAATGCATAATGCTTCATTATCTGAAACAACGATTTCTTCAAGAAAAGGAAAGTTGGTAAAATTTCTTTTCTCAATTCGCTTTAGCCAAAATGGAAACTTCCTAACAAAAGCAGACAACTTCTCTCTAGCTGATACTGTGTTCATTCCAGTCCTTTGCATAGATGCACTAAGTTCATTTAGGTGTTTGAATAAATCTGCAAGGTATGCTAGGTGAACTTTAAACTCTTTGTTTTCAAAGCCATCAACTAAATTGCTGCTTTGGTGGTGAAGAAACTGATTTATTTCTTCATACATTTCAAAAATATGAGTAAGTATTTGGCCTCGGGAAAGCCACCTCATTTCAGTATGGAAAAGGAGAACACTATACTCTATTCCAATTTCTTCAAAAAAAGCCTGAAACAGGCGATGATTTGGAGCTCGCCCTTTGATAAAATTTATTACCCTCACCACAGTAAAAAGAGCATCCCTCAGTTTTGTAGGCAATGTCTTTGTGACAAGTTCATGAGGGTTCAATAAACAATGTGTGATCACGATATGAGGTACCTCTTTTTTCATACAGGAAACAAATTCTGAATTTTCTCCTAGGATAGAAGAGGCACCGTCAGTACAAACAGAGCCACATACATCGAGTGCTATCTTATGCTTCAAAAAGAAGTCTCTGAACAGATTGAACACAGCTTTTCCCTTCACTGTTAACTGCAATGGTTCACAGAATAGGAATTCTTCTACGATCTCCCTTTCCTTTATGTATCGCACAAATGCCATTAGCTGACTGCAGTCATCCATGTCTGTTGTCTCAGCAAGCTGAATACCCACTTTAAGAGGACTGGCTTTGATATCTTCTAGAACTTGCTGTAAGATATCCTGGCTCATTTCATCAATTCTAGAATGGATCACATCATCTGATAAGGATACCTGCTGAAGCTTCTTTTGTGCATCTGGTCCCAAAACTATTTGTGCTATTTCCAGTGCACAAGGTTTCACTAATTTTTCAGCTATCGTATGAGGATTCTTCTCCTTGGCACATAAATACGCAAACTGATATGATGCCTGTAGTAAGGTATCCTCCTGTGATGCAACTCCAAATGCTTTCAGGGTTTCACTCTGATCAGATGGTGCTGGCACATGTTTCAGGCTATTGAGATCGTGCCCACCTATACCACCATGCTGTCTGTTAAAATGGTCAGACAGTTTTGATGGTCGGAGGTCAGTGTTTGAAAATACAGAGTTACACAATACACACTGTGGGCGCTGAGTTCCATCAACCTCCGTTGTACAGGTGAACCAGTAACGAACATAGTCATCGTCCCATTTGCGTTTCTTCGACATGGCACCCCAAAATTCTCACGTAGTATTCCAGAGGTGTCGCAGACTTTTTGCTTTGGAAGTAAAATATAACCCAGACATTAAAAACCAGTGGCTAACTGAATTAAAACAAAGCCACATCACATGCCATCCTGTCATCAGTGTACATGTCAAGAAATATCCTGCAACATGTCAGTTCAAAGTAAGCCATGACAGCATGACAGTCCAACTTAAACCTAGCAAACTCACAGCTAAAGCTCTGGAATAAATACCTTGCCAGCAAGTTATATACGAGAGATTAGGGCTTATGCAAATGGTGATTACCCATAAATTCTCTATTGATGAATTGCAGTTATGGCTTAATTTGTTTTCAATGATGTATGTTCCAAACAAATCTGGTACATTTTGTATCCCCAGAAAAGGCATCTCACTACCACCCCCTTCTTTGCATCTTATGCCAAGGATGTATGCACACCCCCAGTTATGAACTAGTGAATAGAGAAGGGAGTAGTTCACTAAATACTGTAAGGAAGGGCAGATTTTGAAATGGTGGCCAGTTCTTTCTAATAGTTAAGGATTAAACAGGTCTATAAAACTATTTGATCCTTGAGTGGCTTTGACTCCAACTTAAGCAGAGAATTTCAAACAGGTCTGACCAAGCCACCCTTGACACAGAAGTAGGATACACACTATCAGTCCATGATTCACACTGTCCATATAAAAAAGCAGAACAAGTTGCTCAGGAGAAACACAACTATTCTTGTTACTGAAACTTCAGAAAAGGCTCTCTCATAGAAGAAAAGCCTTAATGACAGTATGACAGGATGTAGAAGGCAGTGGTTCTCTAGTTTAGTAAATGGAGGAATCATATAAGTCTCTTGCTAAAATGCAGATTCTTGGACCCCAACCTGAGATATTCTGATTCCCTAGCTCTGGAGTAGGGGCCCCAAATCTGTATTCTAAATAAGCATTTTAGATAATTCTCATGAATAGTACCTAGAACAGTAATCTCTAACAAGAGATGCCTATCATAATCATTGGGAGCCCCTTTGAAAGTATACATGTCCCTATACCACCTCAGAATTAATAAATCATCATCTCCAAAAGTAGGACAAAAGAATCTAAAATAAAGTTGTCCAGGTGATTCTGATACACATCCTAGTACATAGATTTAGAGAAATGAAACATATCCTCGGGCCAATTCCTAGCTTACAGATGTTCTAGGTTGCTAAGTAAACACTAAATGCTTTAACAGGCAATTATGTTTTCTGAGTTGATGACAACTTCTTACGAAAGTTGAGGGACCTAACATTTCTCCAAAAAAGACATATGGATGGCCAAAAAATACACGAAAAGATGCTCAACATCACTAATTATTAGAGAAACGCAAATCAAAACTATACCTCACCTTACACTGGTCAGAATAGCTGTCATCAAAAAATCCACAAATCTGGCTTCCCTAGTGGCGCAGTGGTTGGGCGTCCGCCTGCCGATGCAGGGGACACGGGTTCGTGCCCCGGTCCGGGAAGATCCCACATGCCGCGGAGCGGCTGGGCCCGTGAGCCATGGCCGCTGAGCCTGCGCGTCCAGAGCCTGTGCTCAGCAATGGGAGAGGCCCGCGTACCACAAAAAAAAAAAAAAAAAAAAATCTACAAATCTGCTAGAGAGGGTGTGGAGAAAAGGGAACCCTCTACACTGTTGGTGGGAATGTAAATTGGTACAGCCACTATGGAGAACAGTATGGAGGTTCCTTAAAAAAACTAAAAATAGAGCTACCATATGACCCAGCAATCCCACTCCTAGGCATATATCTGGAGAAAACCATAATTCGAAAGGATGCATGCACCCCAATGTTCATTGCAGCACTATTTACAATAGCCAGGATGTGGAAGCAACCTAAATATCCATCGACAGAGGAATGGGTAAAGAAGATGTGGTACATATATACAATGGAATATTACTCAGCCATCAAAAGGAACAAAATAGTGCCATTTGCAGAGACATGGATGGACTTAGATACTGTCATACAGAGTGAAGTCAGAAAGAGAAAGACAAATATCGTATAATATTGCTTATATGTGGAATCTAGAAAAACGGTACAGATGAACTTATCTACAAAGCAGAAATAGAGTCACAGATGTGGAAAACAAACTTATGGTTACCAAGTAGGGTAGGGAGGGTGGGATGAATTGGGAGATTGGGATTGACATATATACAGTACTATGTATAAAACATAACTAATGAGAACCTACTGTATAGCATAGGGAACTCTACTCAGTGCTCTGTGGTGACCTAAACGGGAAGGAAATCTAAAAAAACAGTGGATATATGTATATGTATAACTGATTCACTTTGTTGTACAGCAGAAACACAACATTGTAAAGCAACTACACTCCAATAAAAACTAAAAAAAAGTCATAAATGAAACATTAAAAAACTTTTAATTTAAATTAAAAAAAAAAAAAAAAAAGAAAGTTGAGGGACCTAAAAAGAAAGACATGCTTTTTTTCCTTCTCCCTCCTGAGCAATGAGTAAAGGTGTAATCTACAGGTAGACTCAAATACACCTTAGAAAACATTTCTATCTCCCACGTAAATAAGTGATCCCCTAAATTTCCAGAGTTCTGTGCCACAGAATGTGGCTGAAATAATGTAACAGGAGTACATTTAAATCCAAATGCCCACTTTGGCCATTAAAAAAAATCACAGTAAGTAAGCCAAGAATATTAAGGCATTAGCTTTCTAGAGGCTCTGCCAAGAATGACTAGTTGTAAAATGCACTTCTATGTAACTAGTAAGTTGATCTGCCATATGGTTGTTATCAGTGAGTTTAAAATCGGAAGATGTCTGCCAGTCAGTAAAGACAGTTTAAAGTTTAGAGTTGATCTTAAGCGTTCCTTTATCAAGTGATGAGACTATGGGCCAACTGTGTTTAGAACCTCTCCTAACTGATAACAAAATGATGACATAAGCATAAAAAATGCTTATCTTTCTGTATTCTGTTATGTATATTTTGGGGAACAGAGGGAGTGAAGGAAAAAGCTTTACTTCAAATGATTTCTCACTAGAAATCATCATAGGATGAGTTTAGAGGCCATTGTTCCCCTCTCTGACTATGCTACTCATGCTACTCAAGTATATTCTGATTGAAGATTAACCTGTTTGGAAAATAATTTTTAGAAAAATTCATCCCCCTCAAAAAGGGAGAATAGGTGGCAAGAATTTTCAAAATCCTCAAAGATGAACTTACTGCCCAAGAGGCTTTCTTGTGTTTTAGAAACTCACAATTTTCACTTGCTCCTTTGTGGTATTTAGCAATCACAATATCCTAAAATATGTAAACATTAAAAAAGCATCATCTTATTAAGGAATTATTGTTAACTGAAACTGTGATAATGGTATGGTTGTGTTTAAAAAAAGTCTTCATTTGTTAGAGATACAGACTTAGTTATTTACAAGTGAAATGATGTCTGGGATTTCCTTTGAAATACAGTACTTTAGCACACATACGCACACACACACAATAGGGTGGAAACAGAACAGGATTGGCCTTGAGTTGGTAACTGCTAAAGCTGGATGACGGGTACACATCATTGCACCATTCTCACTCTATGTATGCTGGAAAATTTCCATAATAAACAGTAAAATAAACAAAAAGGTTTACTTATTAAGACAGACATAATTAGTTTTTAGAATGATTCTTTTGAGAGTTTGTTGAAAGCTATCTGAAGATGCAGAATGAAAGACCAGATGTAACAGAGTAAAATGTTTTGCAAATTTATGAAGGGTAGATACGAAAAAGCATCACAATTTAGAGAAAAAACAGTTACAAGGGAACATTAACGTAACAGAAATACGTGAGGAAGCGTAAAACATCTATTTCAGCAGTGACAATACTAAAGTGCAGTTGTAAACCTAAAACCCCAAACCAAACACAATCCAACTTGTACCTGGCCACCGCCTATGCCCGTCCATGGTAGGTGCCGGTGTCCAGGGAGGCAGAGGATTGAATCATTACATTTTACATCGTTAAGAGCAAAAGCCAGGAGAGAAGTGACGGGAATGCAATAGCTGAGCAAATGCGCCAGAGGCAAACGCCTGGGATCCTGCCTTTGTCACTTAGGCTGGGACCTGTCCAAGCTTCAGTCCCTCAACCAGGGAGGACAATGGTACCTACCTTATAGGGCTGTTGGGAAGTTTAATTATGAGAATGCATGTAAACAACATCAGCTTGTACTGGTAGGATCTGTTGGTGTATTATAAGGACGGAGCATTTAGGAGGCGGCCCGGCGAGCTAAGGACGCCGGCGGCGCGGGAAGAAGACTCTGCTCGGTCTCCACCCGACGTCTCCGAGCCAGAGGAGCAGGCCCAAGGGGATGCTCGGGCTTCTTTTAGGCGCCCGTTTCAGGCTCCAGTTCGCTCTCCGCTCAGGCTGGGGCCCAGCCTCCGGGCGCTGGAACCAGTCTAGGTGGCGGTTCCTCGTGTCCGACTCTCGAGCAGGACCCTGCGGGGCGCGGTGAAACAGCAGCGCCTGCGGTATCCCCCGCTCTAGCCGCCCGGGGTTCCATCCGGGTTCTCGTGGTGGGGGTGGGGGCGCTTCCCGCCCGCAGACCGGGCGAGGCGGATCCCAGCACGCAGGCGCACTGGCAAGCGGCTGAGGGCCCCGCCACCCTGAGTAAGAAGCACGCGCGCTGGTTTTCTTTTCAGATGGGGGACTTGGAGCTGGGGATTTTTTGCTTATTGTGTCTGCCAGAGAGGATGAATCGTAGAATCTCGGGAATGGAAGGCCCTGTAAAACCCACATAGTTCTACTTTCTAAAGCACTGCAGATAAAATTTTATCTTAAGTCAGGCTTTGAGCTTGGCGATTGTAAAGCTTCAATAATTAACCATTTTCTATGTGGAATCAATGAGGAAAAAGAGAAGGGAGCGCATTCTACTTACAAATTAAACATTCAGGCAAATGGGACAAGCTGTACATTCATTAACATACTAATGGTGGAGGCTGAGCTTGTGTCCTCTCGCCCATGCACGTTGCCCTCCCCCCACTTCCCATTAATTAGAGTATGTGGATGAATTTGCTAAGAATCATCATTCATCTTAGAGAAACGATTTTAAATTTTATTTAAAATTCTTTTTAACAACAGACTCCTAGAGAAATAAACCCATATTAGAGAGATTGCAGAGAAAAACCCTAAAGTAGAAATGAGAAAAAGTTTAAAGAAACAAACCTAAATATAGCCCTCTTTCCTATTTTGAAGGTATTTAATGAAATCACATTTTACTTATTTTTGTATAGTTAGTCTTGGGAGAAGCATCCCACAAGGCTGGGGGAGGGGGAAGTGTCAAAGAATGTGGGACAGATACTTTATTTTCAGGTATTGAGGGTGAACCTGATAAAGAGATTGAGAGCCTGCTTAAAGTTTCTGTCAATGAGAGAAATTGCAAAAGACCAGCTTGGTCCAGAAACCTGGGCCTTAAATGCTAGAGAAAGGAGTAGGCTTTAGAGTCAGAGACTTGAGTTTATGTTCTGGCCCCAACACTTTTTACTGTTAGGACTTGAGCAAACCACCTGGACTCATTAAGTCCTTATGCTTACTGTGAAATATGGTTATCATCCATTACTCACCCCATGAAATTCTTTTGAGGAGATAACATGTGAAAACTACATTACATAGTTCCAGCACTCAAAAGGCAGCTATAATTGAGATAATAAAGTCAAAGTTCATATCTTGAGTAATGTCCTAGATATTACCTTTTATCCAAAATGAAACAGAAATAAGACATGATTTCATATATTATAGAATTCTTCCCAAAATCAGAGTAAATTAGGTTTCAAGAAGAGGGAACAGAAGCCCCAACAGAAATGTTAGGTGACACATTTTTTAGAGTTAAAGAGTCCTGAAATTGTTTTAAAAAATAATTTATTTAGGCTGTGCTGGGTCTTAGTTGCAGCACGCGGGATCTTCAGTTGCGGCATGCAGGATCTTCTTTTTAGTTGCAGCATGTGGACTCTTAGTTGCAACATGCATGTGGGATCTAGTTCCCCGACCAGGGATCAAACCCAGACCCCCTGCATTGGGAGCGTGGAGTCTTACCCACTGGACCACCAGGGAAGTCCCTCCTGAAATTTTCTAATTCAAACGCACAGAAGCTAACCCAGGCTTCCTGCCAGTCCTATAGATCACTTGTCTGCCAGGTATTTGTTTTTGTTTTTTTAAATATTATTTATTTAGGCTGTGCCAGGTCTTGGTTGCGGCACGTGGGATCTTTAGTTGTGGCATGTGGACTCCTAGTTGTGGCATGCACGTGGGATCTGGTTCCCGGACCAGAGATTGAACCTGGGCCCCCTGCATTGGGAGCGTGGAGTCTTACCCACTGGACCACCAGCGAAGTCCCCAAATATGTGGTTTTTTTTTTTTTGTGGTATGTGGGCCTCTCACTGTTGTGGCCTCTCCCGTTGCGGAGCACAGGCTCCGGACGCGCAGGCTCAGCAGCCATGGCTCACAGGCCCAGCTGCTCCGCGGCATGTGGGATCTTTCCAGACCGGGGCACGAACCCGTGTCCCCTGCATTGGCAGGCGGACTCTCAACCACTGCGCCACCAGGGAAGCCCTCCCCAAATATTTGAAGTAATGCTACAAACCACTCACAGTTAAGTATTCTCAGTTACACATCTTTATCAACAAAAGATAAATAAAATACAAAATAGACACTAATATCAGACTATGTTGAACCATCCTATGTTAAGGTAGGAATATGAAAATGGAAATTTTTGACATTCTTAAAGTAGGTAAGAATTCGATGTATTTGCATTGCTGTTTTAATTTCATACTGGTCTGAATCTAGATACCATGTATATCCACATAACTTGACAATTTGATTCAGTTACTCTCCCACCAGCACTATTTCTGAGATGCTAACTTAATGCAATATTCTAGTGGGTTTTGGTAGTTTAGAAAAGCCAGTGAACTGTTAAAAGTCAATGTCCTTGTGTCAGGGGTTTTAAACAGGCTGTTTTCACTGATCCCACTCTCACTGTCAGTATTATCTTCACAGTGTTCTTAGAAGAAGGCTAAAAATCGCAGCAATCTCAGTTACTAATAGCCCTACAAGCTATACTTGTAATTCTTTGAAGAAACCTTCAACTTCAGGTTTTGCTTTTTGCAAATTTTACAAAAAGACACCTGCTGGCTATGAAGGTTAGGTATAAGAGTTATTCTATAGTCTTTTAAAAATCTAATATTCATGATTGTTATATAAAGGCATCACAATTAAAACAGCAATTAGTATCACAGACCATATCCTCTATGCTAAAGAAAAGGATTTCTGTGTCTAAACGCTCACTCATGTCTAGAATGGTAAAAGACCTAGTACTAACACTGACTCAAGAGTGACAAAATAGTTTTTTTTCCATGCAAAGGCTAACGCATTTAGTTCTGAGTATAAGATACAAGGAAATGTTGTGAAAATCAAAATTTTATAACCAAGTGGAAAACAGAATTATTACTACGCAGACTGACATCAGGGATAAAGTTTTCACACGTTCTACAGTCCTTTCAGTAACCCAGAGCTCAAGATAGGATATTAGCTTCAGGTCAGAAAAATCCGAGAAGGCAAAAAGAAATGATTATCAAATAACTACAGTTATAGTTACTCCTAATTAAAAAAAAATGAAGCCCTTGTTTTGAGAAAGAGTAACTAACTGCCTTCAAAATGAGTGCTAACACTAGATAAAGGGCCATAAAAATTGGGGAAATAAAGTTTGAAATTTAATAAATAAATGTTAAGATATTTGTGATAGGTGGAGAGCCAAGACCTTTTTCCACATCACGAATATAAAATTGGAAATAAAATCTTAATCTGCACTTAATATACAGCTTTTTTTTCTTCTCTGTTTCTTCAGTGTGGAAAGGAATGAATTTACTGTAAGTCTTCTGGATGCTTTAAAGTCAGGCAGCAAGGAGAGTAGATACAGATTTTTCCATTGATAATCATCAGCAAGAATCTAAAAGAATGTATCAGCAGAGTCTATCTTCGGTGACCATCTGTGACCAGTTACTACTGTCCGAGGAAGGAGGCCATGGGGTCATCTGGCCTCTGACGCTTCATTCTGTAGGCCTCCATTTCCTCTTCAGTGGGTTCCCGAGTTTCATATATGCTAGTGTAAGGCCGCTTCCTCTCATCAATCTGCATGATCTCCTTGACATGAAGAAGACGGGCCTCCTCTGCATTCAGTGCCTATAGTGAGAAGAAAGAAATTAGTACCGTGGCTCTACATCAGATCTCTTTTGTGCAAAGGTGGTAGAGTACCAGAAGACCCCACTGAGTATGAACTACTACATCAAAAACCTAGATTGCCTGGAAGAACTTGGGAGTCAGCCCTTTCGCTGTCAAGCTACAACTAATCACCATTTGGCTCATACATTTTCACAGAGCACAAAACATTCTATGACATTTTCAATGAAATTTCAAAGAAATTTTATTTAACAACGAAAATTGAATGAGGTTTATTTTACTGACAGAAGCCGGCAACTGATGCTTTTTGGTGGAGACTGCAATTTTGACTTTTCCCAAGACTTGCTGAAACTTACAAATTATAGAGCCAGATGGCAAGTCTCTCTGGTGACCATGTCATAACTCTAAAATAGCAACTATACCAAGCATTTTTCTTCTGTGCATTAGTGATATTCAACAAATAGTTCAAGAAGCAGGCAATACTGAGACACACAAAATCTCTATTCATATTCTACACCTGATAGGTGACCTCAGCAAATCACCCAGACTAGGGGCTCATTTGCTCATTTTTAAAATGAGCTTGTAAATAGGACTAGATAATTTCCTAAGGTCCCTACAAATAAAGAATGCTGTGGTCACTTTTACTATTTATTTAGCCTTCACAAAGTACCTTTTTCAATTTTTCATGTTTCTTTTCTTCGTCATCACTCTCTGAACTGCTCTTTCGATGCTTCCTCTTCTTCTTTTTCTTCTTTTTCTCCTCTTTTAGTTTTTCCTGATGCATCTGATTGCGAGGATGCAAATATAGTGTTGTTAATGCAAAAACAAAGTTCTAGCACAAGTTTTAAAGTCCTCCCTCCAAGACTTAAACATTCAGGACAACTGATCATGGACTTACCTCCATGAGGGTCTGAGGTTTTTTCACAGATTCTTCTCCAGTTGTATCATTTATAATACACTCTTCTGAATTCTGTGGAAAAATATATGTAATCTAACTTGAGAGTCATAGTTACCAGTCATCTAAGAAAAAGTTAAAATTTTAAACATAAAAATATATGTTTCATATAAATTTTGACTTAAGAGCTTTGGCTGTTGTTCACTTTTAAGCACTAGAGGACAATGACTTACAGCAGTCTCCTTCCCAGCTTCTCCAGTACAATAGGAATACTTGAAAAAAGAGTGACAGCATTTGTATCCCCAACGGCCTTCTTTCCAGTAAGAGCCCCAGATATACTGCAGAGAGACAGAGAGAGGTTATTTAAAAATGAACCTGAAACTAGGGTCTCTCATATACTGTTTTTCTTTTTTTTTAATTCTATCATTAATTAATTTGTTTTTAAAAATTGAAGTATAGTTGATTTACCATGTCATGTTAGTTTTAGGTGTACAGCACAGTGATTCAGTTAAAAATACACATATTCATTTTCAGATTCTTTCCTCTTACAGGTTATTACAAAATATTGAGTATAGTCCCCTGTGCTATACAGTAGGTCCTTGTTGGTTATTCTTATATACTGGTGATAAAAGGAGGAAAATTATGGGGATGCTAGGGCTAGCTAACAGGGAGAAGGTGTGGTTACAACGGTCTTACATTCTATGCCCCCCCAAAATTAAAAAATTTAGGCTATCTGACTTCTCTTGAAAAATTGAGGACTGGGAAATTCTGCGCCCACATTCCCACTTGTCAATAATTGGCTGTTGCCAACCAGTGGATGCCCCTATTAGACAGGGCTTGTGTTCTCTAGTTTATAAAACTTGCCTGGCTCATTTCACTCATCTATGATTACTGGCCTAGCTCCTACTAGGTAGCTAGGTTTTTGACTCTTATTTAGAGAGACAAGTGTAGTTTGGGTACTTAAAGTACAGCAAATTATATGCTTTATCATGCGTTGCAGTATGACATATACTGTATCACCTATGAAGTGTTCTTGTCAAAATATTTAACTTATATCTAATCAAGTCTTTAGATCTGAATTCCTGTTTATAGGAAATACAGGGAACATAGGAATAAGTTATATGATATCACTAGGAATCAGTCAAATACAGGATATGAGACAGTTTACAAGATAACTGGCATGATCTGTTAGAGTCACTGTCATGATAAAGAGGAGATACATGCTAGAAAAAAGATAACAACCAATAACAAAATAAACGTAAGCTGTGACTGGATTCTGTGTCTCACACTCGCGCACAAAACAACTATCCCCACTCCAACCAAAAAACCCGAACAGTTATTTAAAGGCATTTTGGGGTATATTTTGGAAAATGTGGTTAAGGACTAGAGATTAGGTGATATTAAGGCATTAATGTCAATTTTCTGAAGTGTGATAATGGTAATGTAGTTATATAGGAGAACATCCTTAATTTTAGGATACATGATACAGTGTTATGGGTGAAATGTTATGATATCTGTAATTTCCAAATGTTTCAGTCAAAAAAATATACAGTTATACACATACACACACACACTCTCTCTCTCTCTCCTAGACAAAGCATATATGGCGATCTGTAAAAAAAAATTTGAATCTAGATGGTGGGTGTATGAGTGAAAATAATAGTATTCCTTCACATTTTGGGAAAATTTCATAAAACAGCAATTGGTGCAGCCACTGTGGCAAACAGCATGGAGGTTTCTCAAAAAAACTAAAAATAGAACTACCATATGACCCAGCAATTCCACTCCTGGGTATATATCTGATAAAAACAAAAACACTAATTCGAAAAGATACATGCACCCCAATGTTCACAGTAGCATAATTTACAATTGCCAAGATATGGAAGCAACCTAAATGTCCATCAACAGATGAATGAATAAAGATGTGGTGTACACATATACAATGGCAAACTACTCAGCCATAAAAAAGAACAAAATTTTACCATCTGCAGCAACATGGACGGACTCGAAGGGCATTATGCTAAGTGCAATAAGTCAGACAGAGAAAGACAAAATACTGTATGATATCACTGACATATGGAATCTAAAAAATACAACTAGTGAATATAACAAAAAAAGAAGCAGACTCACAGATATAGAGAACAAACTAGTGGTTACCAGTGGGGAGGAGGGGAGAAGCAGTATACAGGGGTCGGGGAGTGGAAGGTATAAACTATTGGGTGTAAGACGGGCTACAAGGATGTACAATGCGGGGAATATAGTCAATATTTTGTAATAACTGTAAATGCTGTATAACCTTTAAAAATTGTATTAAAAAATAAGACAAAGTTAAAATGCAAAAAACAAAATGAAACACAACGACTTACTAATGAAAAATACAATCCAGAGCAAAATGCTAACAAGGACACAAAAATAATTCTGGTTGAACACATACAGTATGATTGTGGATCTTCACATCCTCCTCATACTTGGAGGACGCAACAGCCCGCTCCTGTCCTTTGATGACTGTCCCATGTCTTGAGTACTCCACGTAGTCTTCGGTCTGAGCTAAAAGCAGTTCAGCTGGAGGGGCATCCAAGTGTTCTTGGCCACCGTACTAAAAGGACATTGAACATTATTAAATACATTTTACAAAGATTTGCATTCTAATGTCTACTGAAGGGTTTATTTCCCATCAGAAAGATTAGAGGACTATTCTTCATGGGCTTTGTTATACAAACCACAGTGAAAAAAATGTCACCAAATTTTCATAGGCAAATAAAAGATGTCTCAATGGCTATTCATCTGTTGAGTGTGGTAGATTACAAAATGCTCATAAAATTCCCTTTGTCCTGTGTGCATGCCCATTTGCCACATGACTTTGCTGCTCCTTCCCTTGAATCTGGGCCTTGCCAAGCTACTTTTTCTGGCCTATGGAACATTGGCAAATATGATGTAAGCAGACCTGAAAAACACTTGTGCACTGGGGCACACTCTGTTGCTAGTTTCTGGTATCCTGAGAATGCCATGTAAAGAAGCTGGGCTAGCCTATCAGACGATAAGAACCCATGTGGGGCAGAGATGAGCTGTTCCAGGTGAGGCCTTCTCAGGACAGATGAGGGCTGCTAACTGCTAGAAACCAAAGTGAGGCCATTCTAGATCATCCAACTTCAGATAGGCAGACTCAGACCAGGAGAGCCAGCTGACATACAAAATGGTGAGAAATAAGAAATGTTTATTTGAACTATTACATTTTGAGGTGAGCTGTTTTGCTGCAAAAGCTCACTGATATAGCTACACTGATACTGTATACCAATTGATTGCATCAGTGGAAGGACAGGACTAAGCCTGACGGATTAAAATAGACTGTATATTGTATTCCAAATGTAAATCAAATGTTTATTAACTGATCATTTCTATTTAAGAAATGTTTTCCTTTAGCAGTTTGGTCAGAATTACCTTTTCCAGGATGCTTTCTTTCTGCTGTTCTTTGAAGTCTTCTTTCTTGACTTTGAAGGACTTATACAACAGCTCTAGTTTTGTAGGATCAGCTTGCAGATGGACTTCAGACCCCTTGTCATAGGCTTCCCAAGCAAACACTAGGGTAATTAAAAGCATCGTAATGAGCTGTCACCTACATTGTTTTCATGCTTCTTGGCAACAAGCTTTAAAAAATGCCCCTAAATTTCTTATGAGCTGATATAAAATACCTTGACATGGAGAAAACACTTACGTTGTGTCTGAGCCATTGAAATGGTATCACCTGTGTATCTAACAAAGTTATCCCCCGCGTAGCTCACTCTGTAAACACAAATTTAAAAAAAAACTGTTTCAGAGATTGATTTCTTTAAGGAAATTCTTTTCTGACCTGCCCATAGGTGATGCTCATTTTAATTCAGATTGTGGTTTATGAATAAAAGCTCCCCTCCCCTACCTTGAAATCTTTACATTGAACTTGGCACTTACTCATCTGGATTCTTTCCTGCATTGGCATAGGGATTCTCTCTCATCGCTCTAGTTTTGGGATCATAGTAGGCAGAATTTGGATCTAAATTCCGCAAATACTAGAAGGAAAAAAATATTTTAAGACTGTGTTAATGTTTACTTTCATCAAAGAAGATTTCAGCAGACTAGTAGGAGGAGCCAATTAAATGTGTGTGTGCATGTCTGGAGTACAGGTGAAGAGAAAGAAAACCGGAATGACACCTAACCTTGGAATGACTGACTATATTACCCATATACTACTGAGATACCATATTAGCAGACAAAATTTAGGCTGGGAAGACAAATATTTCTTGAATATGTATGTTGAGTTGGCAAGGCTTACTTTTGCAATATCTTCTCGAATCCTGAGATTCCGGACAGTAATTCGTCTCTTCGAGTCAAAATTCTGTCCAGGCATGTCAATGTCATCTGCATATTTATCTTCATCCTCATCTTCACTGTTATGATCTTTTTCCTGAAAGAGGAAGAGAGAGGGAAAAAAATTTTTTAAGAAAAAAACAGAAGCATCTAGTTCTTGTTTTCCCTTTAACCAAACCCTTACTCACTGTGTTCTTTAAACCTATTATTATTATGAATGACAGATTACTATTAATATTAGCCATCAGAAATTTAAAACTTTACTGAATATCCACATAGGGCACGTATTTACTACCGTCTGAGAGTTTGGTTCCTCTTCTCCCCACTGGTGTTTTGGAGAATTCTGTGTCACAAAAGAAGGAAACGAATTTGTAATTGTATTCCACTGAACCAACTGATTATTTAACACTTTAAAAACATAGTTAAAATAATATAACAAATTTAACTGAACAAATTCTCATATTTCTCACTTGTAGCGAGCACATAAGTTTTGAATACAAGTATGTCATTGTGAATAATTTTATGAGGCTGTCTACAAATCCAAAAGTTTCACTGATGATAGGACTATAATCACACAAACGGAAGAGAAAGATTAAAGTTGATCAGTATACCTAATAAATATTCATTTCATATGTGTTCAATTTTCAGACATAACATTTTCATTAAACTTCACCGTTTTTCTATTAAGGCCAAAAAGAAAAGTTACCAGGATCATGTAATAAGTATCTTTAGAGCCAAAACAGCCTTTGTAAAATTTAGGCAATGAAGAAATCTACTCAGGTGACAACACGCTGTGATTTAAGAAGCGTGCGAAATCCTTGCCTCAAAGACACTCTTTCTTCATTAGCAGTTGGTCATGATATTCTCTAACTCCACAAAATGCCGAGAGCGAAGTGCTCAGTACTTCATCATGTCCTTTTAAAAAGGCTTCACACGTTCAAAAGAATACCTTATACCATTAGTGGGGAGATGTGGAAACGTGTGTATAAAAAAATATATATATGGTATACTGGTGGAAGCAAAAATTTGTACAGGCTTTCTGAATGCTAGCTAAGTGATAAGTCATCAAATTTTACATATACATATTCAGTGCATCAACAATTACACTTTCAGGAATTTATCATAAAGAAAAAATGTCTATTATATAAAGACTTATAAGAATCTAGTGTTGGATATTGTACAAATACCCATCTACTCTGTGATATGTATGCTAAACCTCCTGGCGGGGGTAGGTGTTGTTATCTCTGCTTTAGAGATGATCAACTGAGGCTCAGAGAGGCAAATTAATTTTTCTAGGACCACCGAGCTAGTCAGGGGCAGAGCTGGGTTTTAACATTATCTGTCTGTTAACTTGTGCTTTGAACCTGCCTGATAGGTAGCCTCTGTGACTGCTCACTTGGTGATTAACTTACCTAGTTGTGTTTTCTCTGTAATTATACTTGCTAAGGGTCCCTTTTAGAAGTTTAAACTCGACAACTAGAGAATGTTTATTATTTACTTATGCCATTAATTTGTTAAAAGAAATTTTCACAACTCTAATAAGTATAATATACTCTATTAAGCTGACTGACTGGAAGAAAAAAAAAGGAAAAAACCTGTCTGCAATACATCTTTTTTGTTAGTTTGAAAATTTTTTGCCTAGCTATAAAATTATTACATGTTCATTACGGAGAATGTGGGATATACTAAAATAAATAAATAAAAAGAAAAATTCACTAATTCTATATTAAATGAGAACTGGTGTTCTGGTCGTCTTCCCTGTGTGGTAATATTGTAATATTTTACATGTATCATTAAAATATAAGTGTTAGCCAGTGTTGTTACAAAGTTTTGATAAAAGTCATTTTACATTCTATCGTGCAGAGGAAGGATAGCTCATTTCACTAATTCCCTATTAAACTATGTCAATTTCTTGCTGTTGTAAAAAGTACTGCAATGAACATCTTGGTGCATAATGACTTTTCTGAATACTAGAAAAAATTTAGGATGGCTGGATTTACTAATTTAATTCCAGAAAAGGTATATAAATGTTTTATGGCAATATTCTCTCCAAAATGATTGCATCAATTTATAGTCTCATAAACCCTATAAGTCAGTTTTACTCTTTCCCCTCAATAGCACTTCTCTCTCCCTAAAATCTTTTCTAACTGGAGAGATATAAAATGAATTTTTTGGTTCAATCTTCATTTTTTGTTTACTAGGAGTTTGAATTTTTTTTTAATGATCATTTTTCTTACTTACAGCCTGTTCCACTAATTTTCCTGAGGCTAATTCTTCTTGGAGTTTTTGGGCTTTCAGCGTTCGTTTTGCCTAAGAAAAAAGAAACATTTGAAATTTACTTAGTCAAATGAACATTTAATTTTTATATGTGTAAAAAGTGTAAGTTTATTGTTTTCAGTAAAGGTCACTGGACAAGGTCATGTTTTGTAGCTCCAGACCTCTGGCTCCTAAAGAGCAGGAGTTACAAGGAATTCCCTAGTGGTCCAGTGGTTAGGATTTTGCGCTCTCTCTGCCGAGGGGCTGGGTTCGATCCCTGGTCTAGGAACTAAGATCCCAAAAGCCATGCGGTGTGGCCAAAAACTAAACAAACAAAAAACCCCCCAACTCTACTGAATGCTCTGTGGTGACTTAAATGGGAAGGAAATCTAAAAAGGAGTAGATACATGTATACGTATAACTGATTCACTCTGCTGTACCTCAGAAACTAATACAGCATTGTAAAGCAACTACACTCCAATAAAACTTAATTAAAAAAAACATGAATGGATAAAGAAGATGTGTGGAATATATATACAATGGAATATTTAGCCATAAAAAAAAGAAATTTTGTCATTTGCAGCAACATGGATGGACTTGGAGGGCATTATGTTAACTGAAATAGGTCAGAAAGAGAAAGACAAATACTGTATATTACTTATATGTGGAATCTAAAAAAATACAACTACTGAATAAAACAAGAAAGAAGCACATTCATAGAGAACCAACTAGTGGTTACCAATGGATAGAGGAAGGGGGGAGGGGTAATAGAAGGGTAGGAAATTAAAAAAAAGGGGGGGTTATTATAGGATTATATGAAATCATGTGTGTGAAACTTCTGAAAATTGTAAGGCACTGTAGAATTTAATGACTCCATTCAATAAAAAAAAACTAAATTAAAAAACAAAAAAACCAGGATGAATTGGGAGATTGGGATTGACATATATACACTAATATGTATAAAACAGATAACTAATAAGAACCTGCTGTATAAAAAAATTAAGTTAAAAAAACAAAAAAAACAAAAAAAATCCTCAAAAAAACCCCCCAAAAAACAAAAAATGAAAATGAGTTGGATTCAATCAGCCATATTTAAACAGGAGTTACAAAATCCTGTTTGAACCAGGAATTAATGTAAACTGAGTTAGACACCACCAGGGGTAAACTGCAGAGAACAATCCCTGCTGACGAGGTGCCACCTGACTCGAGATGACTGACCCCTCCAGGCTGGCCCAGGATTACCACATATTCCACTGTTCAAGAAAAGATAAAATTCAGATTTTTATGTGAAATCCCATGATTTTAAATGTTAACTCTACTTAAAAACAAAAACAAAAAAAGCAATGTGACTATGGTGTTTAAAAAATGGGAGAGAGTAGGTGAAATCATAACAGAAAAAATTCAGGTGAAATTAAAATAAAATTCAATTTTCTGAAACGACTTCTCCTCTTCCCCTTCCCCCACCCTGAAATGCTATGTGAGACAACTATAAAACAGGCCCATAGGCAAGATATAGTCTGGGGGCCAAGAGTTTATAAAAGAAAGGAGGGCTTCCCTGGTGGCGCAGTGGTTGAGAGTCCGGCTGCCGATGCGGGGGATGTGGGTTCGTGCCCTGGTCTGGGACGATCCCGTGTGCCGCAGAGCGGCTGGGTCCGTGAGCCATGGCCGCTGAGCCTGTGCATCCGGAGCCTGTGCTCCACAGTGGGAGAGGCCGCGACGGTGAGAGGCCCGCGTACCGCACAAAAAAAAAAAAAAAAAAGGAAAGAGCTTTGGACACTAATCTGTTCTAATGCTTCCAGTATTTTTTTGCAACCTAAGTCATGGAGTAAAGGACAATATAAGAATGAAATAAAAAGAAATTGCTGCCAAATAGGGCTAGCACACTGTTTATTTCACTATTCAATTAGGCTTACTACTACTACAATAACAAAAATGCCATCATTTTTATACTGCTTGAAGACTCAAAAAATAGTTGCTAAATTAGAGATACAGCAAAATGTACATTCTTTAAGGATAGCAGGAAAGCAGTGAACTGTGCTCACCAGATCAACTTTCGCATACTCTTCTACAATTTTCATGTGTTCTTCTGGATTGTAGCCATTCCACCGATCCCTCTTCCCATCATAGTCAAACATCAGCTGAGGCTGGACGTGTTCATCTGGAGCTATATTAGTACCTGTAAATTTTGCTCCAACTCGCCTAGGTCTCTGGAAAACAGAATAAGATTAAATCTTTTCCTAAATATCTATAGCCCAGAGGAAAATTTCATATAATCTTTACAGAGTGGGTGTGAACATACCATGGGACTTTATGGTTTATTCAATTATCATTTAGCCTTCCAGCAAAAGGTTTTGATGATACTAAACTAATTTCATTCAAATTAATTTTTATTTAACTTGTACCTAAATATAGGTAATTAAAAAAACAGAGGGGGAGGGGAGGACTGGGAGTTTGGGATCAGCAGATGCAGACTATTATGTATAGAATGGATAAACAACAAGGTCCTACTGTATAGCACAGGGAACTATATTCAATATCCTGTGATAAACTATAATGGAAAAGAACATGGAAAACAATATATATATGTATAACTGAATCACTTTGCTGTATAGCAGAAATTAACATAACATTGTAAATCAACTATACGTCAATAAAATTTTTTAAAAACTGAAAAAACAAACAAACAAACACAAACAGAATGAAGCTCTCTGACAGGAATAAAGAAAGAGACTCTCTGACAACAGTTTCCAAAATTCTCAAAGGTGAACTCACCTCAAAGCAGTCTTTCTTTTTGTGTGTCATGGCTCCACAGTTTTCACATGCTCCTTTGCGGTACTTAGTAGTTATGGAATTCTATAAATGGATGTAAAGAAAAACAAGGAAAATTTTTATTTATCTGAATAAGTTAAAAATAACTGGCTCTCATTCCTATATTGTCTAGTGAAATGATTTATTCATTAAGAGGAAAACCAGTTAGAATCTCCACTTTTATAAATGAAAAAGTTTAAAGACTTCAGCAATATCAAATTTATAAAATATAGACGCTAAAGTAGTATGTATTGTGAATTTTAATACCACATAAAAGGTCATATAATCTGTTTCTACTTTATATAGTATTGCTTTAGAGGTTCTTATATTAAGTTCTTAAAATAAAATCTCCATTTTCACATGCATATATACAAGTTGCATACATACCTCTTTTACACCCCTCTTGTACCAGTCTACAGATGAGCTATACTGCCTTTGTTTCTCTGGCTGTGGTCTCTGATGCTTTAAAGTAGGCCTTTTTGATGGATCAATATACCATGGCACTGAAGAAATATACTGAGGAATATGCGGATTGATGTCTCTGTAATAAAATAAATTTTTTTTAACAGAATGAAGTTGAAAAATAATTGATATTACAATTACAAAGGTAGCCTATACAGAATCTAAGAATAGAGATACCGTACTGGGAGGAGAGAGGCAGAATATGCTTGTTATCTCTATAATAAAAAACAATTAAAAATAAAGAAAATAATTTATATTAGAGTGAAAAAAATTCCAACAAAGAAACTAAAAATAGTGATATAACTAAAGCGGGAGGAGAGATGAAGGAATACAGGGACCTATGTTAGTGAGATTAATCTTGTTGAAGGAATATAGGGACTTATGTTAGATTAATCTTGTATCAGAGCAAGAAGTTAACTAATAATGTCTAGAGTTGATTATAATAATGGTATAGGTATGTTATTTAGAGATGTGGAGGTTATCAACCAGAAAAACTCAAAACAGTGACAAGTACAGTCATCCCTCGGTATCTGAGAGGGACTGGTTCAGGACCTGCCTCAGATACCAAAACCTGCGGATGCTCAAGCTGCACAGTCGGGCCTCTGTATCCATGGTTTGGAATCCGAGGAGTCAACCCATGGCAGATTGTGTAGTACTGCACGTAGTTATTGAAAAAAATCTGAGTATAAGTGGACCCACACAGTTCAAACCTGTGTTGTTCAAGGGTCAACTATAGTCACTTGTGTAGAGTAGGACAGGGAGTGGGAAAACTGAAAAGGACTACCGCTATTCATTACAAGTCCTTCGTTATTATCTGATTACTAAACCTTATACATATGAGTTTGATAAAATAAATAAAAACAAAAATGATGTAAATATTAAAGATGGCTTCCTGTCAAGGCAAAGGATGAGAAATTGGTAAACCAAGTAGACATGAATTTGAATTCTGATCAGATCTTGCAAAAATATTAAAGTACTTACTTTCCTTCTTCATCAACTTCTGCAGGGGCGTTACCCAATTTTCGCTGTTCTTCTAGCTCCTTCTTCTTTCTCCAGTCCTCTCTGGTCATCTTCTTTGGTTCCTCCAAACTCATTTCTTTGGACCCCGAAAGGGTGGCCGCATTACCTGCATCCATGGCTGCAGCTGACATGGTTATCTGGCCTTCTCTATGAAAAGGAAGAAATATCTATTAGTATAAACTAGCCCTTGGTGAATTCACCAGTGAAACTATCAAAAGTACACTCTAATGACACATACTGTGTGTTATACAGAATGTTTCATATTCTAGACATTATTAACTTCTTGCTCTGATACAAGATTAATCACTAACATAGGTCCCTATCTTCCTAAATCTCTCCTCCCCCTTTAGTTATATCACTATTTTTAGTTTCTTTGTTAGAAATTTTTTCACTCTAATATAAATTATTTTATTTTTAATTGTTTTTTATTATAGAGATAACAAGCATATTGTCTCTACCTTCCCACTACAATATCTCTATTCTTAGATTCTGTATAGACTACCTTTGTAATTGTAATATCAATTATTTTTCAACTTATGTCTTATTCTTCATAGTATCTGTAAGGGAAAGGTCTCTTTCCCCTCCACAAAAGTCTTTATATACTGTTGCAGTTTTTCTCTCAACTCTAAGTTATAAGTGGAGAGAGACATACACATGTATTTAAAATTTCATAAGACTCTTTCTCTCATATATATTCCTGAATTCCTCTCTACGTAAGCGTCTCAAACTTTTCTACCACACTAACCCTTAATGAGTACGTAGGGTCCTATCTCTGTTCCTCTTGAAGACTGGATGCTTTAAGATTTACCTATATTCATCGTCTCTATTTCCTCATCTTCTGCTTCCCTTCTCAATCACTCTGATTTAGCTCCCACACCCCTCCCCCCACTCCAAAGATGCCACTAAGTTATCAATGTGCCTAGTCCTCTGGACATTTTTCAGTTCTGTTCCTTCCCCTTTTGATATATTCTTATCCTTTGGCTTATGTGACACTATACTCTCCTGGTTTTTCTTGTACCCCTCTCGCTGCTTCTCCTGAATCCTTTGTAAGTTCATCCATTTCTGCCCAGTTATTTTATTTTGGATTCCACAAGGGTCAATCCTGGGGCCTTCTTCATCACTCTTAAACTCCACCAGAGGACAGCTCATCTATTTCCAAGGTTTCGATAGCCACGATATACAACTGCTGGCTCTCCAATTTATTTCTCTACTCCAGACCTTTTGTCTGAGCTTCCAATAAATACATTCCAATTGCTTACTTCAAAGTACCTCCACTTAAATGTCTCTGAGAAACCTGAACTCAACAAATCTTAATTCAAATTCATAATCTTCAACTAAAAAAAAATTCATAATCTTCTCTACGAAATCTAATCTTTTTCCACTGTTCCCTCTCTTGATGAAAGACACCACCATCCATCCCTTTTCATAAGTGTTCCAGCTAATTCCCACATCTATTTCATCACTAAGTAATGTTATTTTCACCTTCTGAATATCACTCAAATTCATCTACTTCTGTCAATAACCTTGGTGTTAATACTTTTCCCTACCAGTCTCTCCCAATTCCCTCCAATCAGTTTTCCACATTGCAATGTTAGTTTTTCAAAACACAAATTTGATCATATCATGTCCACTACCCAAGCTTAATACCCTCTAATGCAGCGCTGTCCAAGAGAAATATAACGCCAGCCCTATATGTTATTTTAAATATTCCACAGCCATACTAGAAAAGTAAAAAGAAACAGGTAAAATTATTTTTGCAATATTTAACCCAATATACCCAACATATTATCATTTCAACATAGGAAAAAATCTGTTTAGACTTAGAAAAACTAAGTCTTTAAAATCTGAATATGGATTTTACACGTATTCAGACTAGCCAACATTTCAAGTGCTTAAGAACCACAACAGTTAACAGCTACTGTACTGGACAGTTCAGCCCCAATGGCATCTTAAAATTCTTACTTCAAAAACCACTAAAGACACAGTCCTGGTCTGACTGGGCACAGGTACTATGACTGAGGCCTAGGACGGCGGCTTCCTTCTAGGTCCCCGTTCCCTCCTCAACCTGGCGTTCCTCAGTTTCGTGAGGATATTTGTAACAGTTAGGAGCTTCTGGTCCACTTCTCGGGGTTCTTCACCCTCACCCACCTCCCTCTTCAAGTTCTCACAATATTTCCCTACCCGGTCCCGCCGCTGCTAACCCCAAGACAGCCGGACATGAAGGAAGCCGACCCTCTCTGTTTACTTCCTGAACTCCTCCCTCTCCCAGCAGCCCCTGCGGCACCTTCCGGACGACCCACACATGCGCGCTAAGAACTCTTTGAGTCTCAGGCTCCCAAGCGCAGCTGGTCTCGCGAGATGTTGAGCTGTGTCCCTTTCTCTACTGTGGGTCTATAGAGTGGGTTAGCTTTGAGCAGCTTCTTTTCCGCTCTGTTCTCTGAAACTTTTTTTTTTTTTTTTTAACAGTCGCCGCATCATACGACGTAAAACAAAACAAACAAAGAAAAACTTAGTAGAGAGCTGACAACAGCTTAAGCCTCACCAGAGCGCTGTGAAATGAAGGGGGAAGTGCGTGAAGTTAAAAAAAAAGTTAAAATTAGCATTAATTAGTAGCCAGGTAGTGTAACACGCTGGGGACAAGGTAAACACAAAGTGTCTTCCTCTCCTCGAATTTACATCATACGGAGTGAGAAAGACACTGAATTATTCAAAAATGTATAGTTCTAGAAAGCCGCTATGAAGGGTATAACAGGTGCTATGAGAACATGAGGCACTATTCCGTAATTGTGATACCTCGCCCCATTGTGATATTGTATTGTACCATTAGGAAAAAAATACTATAAAACGATTTCCATTTTTGGAAAACAGTAATATTTATGACATCTCAACCTTCCTTTAAAGTATAATATGAAATAAAATACTGGAAAATATTAATTTTGGAGTAGAATTCCCCACCCCCCCCCACCCCCCCTTTTTTTTGGTCCTATCCTCTCTGTTCCGGTCACGTTTTATTTTTCAAAACAGTATGTGTTGCTTTCAAATGTCAGAGTGACATCCTTGCTTCAGTAAGAGATCTCATCATAATCTATTTTTTCTTATTAAGAATGTTCAGTGCCTAGCATAGGAATGTAAATATTAATTTTGATTTTACAGGGCAATCGTTGAAGGGACAGAAGTTGTCAGAAAATAGTCTGAAAGTGAGTAGTTGTGAATCACTCACACTTTGCTTTTTTTAAATATATATTTTATTTATTTATTTTTGGCTGCGTTGGGTCTTCGTTGCTGCGCGCAGGCTTTCTCAGGTTGCAGCGAGCGGGGGCTACTCTTAGTTGTGGTGCACAGGCTTCTCATTGCAATGGCTTCTCGTTGTGGAGCACGGGTTCTAGGCACGTGGGCTCAGTAGTTGTGGCTCGTGGGCTCTAGAGTGCAGGGTCAGTAGTTGTGGTGCATAGGCTTCGTTGCTCCACAGCATGTGGGATTTTCCCAGACCAGGGCTCGAACACGTGTCCCCTTCATTGGCAGGCGGATTCTTAACAACTGCGCCACCAGGGAAGTCTCACACTTTGCTTTTATCTCCTTAAAACAATTCCCAAAATTTGCTTGGAAGTGTTAAGGTGTATTTAGTTAAAACTATCAGGCACAAGCCAGGGAGCACATCTCTCAGAGGAATTATAGAATGTGCTGGACAAGAGAGAAGAACCTTTTGTAAGGTTCAGCTTCCCCCTGGAGGATTCTGAGGAGGGTCTAGGGAAGCAGGGATCAATGCTGGATGGGTTGCTGTTTGACAAACTGGGATTGATTAGGATCTAGATGCAGATATAAGGTGAGGATGGTTTAGCAATTGGGTATCTCCAGTAATGGTCTGGGGTATAGCAGTTTGGGGTATCATTAGTAAGGAAACAGTGGTTACTCAGAGAGGGAGTGGTTGTGCATTTTACAGTTACTGCATGACCTTGGGTGACACGGTGCTTTCTGTTGTAGGGGGAAGACTTACCCTAGGGAGATATAAACCTTGCGCCCCAAAACTTCAGGAGATAAAGAATCCCCACTTGGAAGCTGTAGGTGTTGTTAAAGATAAAAGCCACAGGCCCAAAATGGTGTTACTTGTGCTAAAGCCCATGATACCAAACCTAGATGTAACACCTAACCTAATCACAACTTCAAAATGTAATCCCCAGAAATGTAATCCAATCAACCAGTTTGGAATTTCCTGGTCAGTACTGAAGAGGTAATATGTCACGTGGACCCTTTCTATCATCCCCTCACCCCCACCCTACCTCTCAGAGGAAGAAGAGGCAATCAGCTGTAAAAAACTTGCTGTTCCTTGCCCCCTTCCCCACCCCCCAAAGATGTCCCAGCCTAAAAATAATCCTTTCTATTATTTTGCTAATAGCTCCATGCCCCACCCTTCTTCCTACAAAAACTTTTCAGTTTGTACAACCCCTTGGAGCATGCTTCTGGTTGCTAGGTGGGATGCTGTCTAATTAATGAGTTGTTGAATAAAGCCAATTAGATCTTAAAGTTTACTTGATTGAATTTTGTTTTTTGACAGTGTCGTGCAGATTTGGTTTCAAAATGAACACTTTTGTGTGTTGATGATGTAATATGGAGCTGAGACATTTAGAAGGAGATACAGGGAGGAGATAAGGGGAGGGGTAGGGATAAAGGAGAAAGGACAGAGAAGGGGCAAAGAAGGTATGCATTTTTTTGTCCTACCTCTTTTCTTCTTGATGTCCAGCATTTAATAAGTATTCAGTAAATATTTGTTGAATGAATGAGTCATTCAATCAATTTTGATCCTGAAATGCCAGGGAAGATGGGACAATGAACTGGCATATACTTCGCACCATATCTATGCCAGGTGTAGTGCTAAGCCTTTTGTGAAAGAGTAATGTAGGCTCAACTCCTCTCTCCCAACTTACCTGCAAGTTAAAAAGTATCTGGTGACCTGTTGGGAGTACGGTTTGGATGACACAGGTCACCCTTGGTCTTTTGAATTGATTCCTTTATCTTGTTCAATATATTTCTATCTACTGTAGAAAGGAAAAGGTCACCAACTTTTTCAAGCACAATTTCTCCCCATATCTTGGAAATTGGAATTCCTTTTGTGTATCTTTATTATTCCTCTGATCTTTTTCTCTTGTTCACCCTCTGTCCTTCCCCCACCGGCTTTGATGAATATATTGTTGAGATGTTAAAAGTTTAAAATAAATCCCTATTGGGACTTGCCTGGCGGTCCAGTGGTTAAGACTCTGCGCTTCCATTGCAGGGGGCACGGCTCGATCCCTGGTCTAGGAACTAAGATCCTGCGTGCCATGCGGCATGGCCAAAAACAAACAAAAAAAGTCCCTATTAAATGATAGAAGTTTAAAGGAAGCCTGAATTATGTACTCATTAGGTCATTATTTTGTTCCTAAGTCAGATTCTGTATAACAGAGACAGCGTCCTAACCTGAAATATTGATGATAGTCTTGCAATTAGGAAATAATCAGTCCATTTAAAAAAACTGAAGTATAATGGATTTATTATATTATATTAGTTTCAGAATCAGTCCGTCTTCATCACAAGCACCACAGAACGATACAAACACTGCCGTTTTATCTACCTGTACTTTCATTTCTTAATTTTTAATTCTGCCCTGCTAGAATTCACTAGACCTAATATGGTTTCCCCCCCACCTGACTATATATTGACTGTATATGTATTTTTTATATCTCTAATTGAAATACAACTATATGTATCCGTCTCCCTTCGTCATTTTCCCGATGACTACAATGCTTTTCCTCCAGTGCTTCCCCTTCTTTTTTATTTGATCTGCTCTATTTACTCTCTGGAAAAATAGTTGATTAGTTGAAGACTTTAGGAAAATAGTTCTGTCATTACCTCACCTTGACTTTTTGAACTTCACAATCTTCTCATTTGAAAACGTCTTGGACACCAAAGTGTCTCAGGAAAAAACAAAAAACTCCAAAAACCAACTCTGTATCTTGGTATTAGAATAATCCTCATAATTATTTATTTCTTGGAAGTGGAGACCATATTTACTCCCCTTCTATTTCTGCGGGGAGCAGGTTAAAAACAACTAGAAATCCGTGATCAAGGTGTCGGCGGGTTTGATATTTCTCCTCCCAGGAAACAAGCGACAAAGTTGCCGGGGGAAGCTTTCGGGGCGGAGCCCAGGGAGCTTATTTTCCTACCATTGGTTCTTCCCGGGAGCCTCCTCCCCACTCCTGCCCCGCCTCCTGGACGGATGAACCAATAGCGGCGTAAGTTGTGATTTAAACGCCGAGGCCCGCGCGACCGCTGGAGACCGTGTCTCGGAAGAGTTTGGCAGTTGTTCCCAACGTGAGTGAATGGAGCGGTCGCGAGTGGTTGGGCGGGAGGGGTCCGGCGGGGTAGGAAGCGGGGCTAGGGTGGGGGTCTGGGAAGCGGGGTCCTTATGTCTGGGAGCCGGGGCTGGGGATTGGGGGCTGGGACTAACCCCGGGACGTCTGTAGCGCCCAACCGGTTGAGCCACGGCCTTTGGACTGCGTCCGCAACCCACGGCGGTTCGGTTCCGATGGGTAGCAGGGCCTGTGCCAGTCCCAAACCGCCAACTCTTCTGGAATTTAGGGCCCCTGACTCAGGCTTCAAGAGTTAAGAGCTGGATTAAGTGCCTGTCGGCCCAAGATCGGGCTTCTCCCTCTACTTAGCTCTTGTTTTTGCATAGACGTGCCCAGGGTAGAAAGTTGGGTCTGTGCTACGCCTTAGCTTCTTTCATCTTCTTTAACTCCCAGGGTTTAATGAGTATTTCACACCCCTAGGTAATCCAGAATGGCTACTCTGATCTATGTTGACAAGGAAAATGGAGAACCAGGCACCCGTGTGGCTCCTAAGGACGGGCTGAAGCTGGGGTCTGGGCCTTGTAAGTATACAGGCGGCAATCAGGTACACAGGTATTGTGAATCAGTGGTGGGTGTGGCCTGGAGCTGGGGGAGGCATTTAGTATACTTTGCCGGCAATTGGAGCCAGGTTTACCCAATACTGCTACTGCCAGGTTCTTGTTATGGGTCTCTTTTTCATGTTCAGTATCTTAATGAGATTATTTAAGAGGGTACTGAACTGAAGTACTGTTAGGCATAGGAACATGCCACTGTCAAGAAGGGGTTAAGTTTGGGTGTGAGAATTAGGCCACGTTTATAGGCAAGGTCAGCCTTCAAGTTGCACAGGCGTTTACTGCTGGAATAATCTCACGGTAAGACTTTTTCTTTAGCAGTGAAAGCTTTAGATGGGAGATCTCAGGTTTCAACACCACATGTTGGCAAAATGTTTGATGCTCCACCAGCTTTACCTAAAGCTGCCAGAAAGGCTTTGGGAACTGTTAACAGAGCTACAGAAAAGTCAATAAAGACTAATGGACCCCTCAAACAGAAACAGACAGCCTTCTCTACCAAAAAGGTAAGTGTTGGCTCTAAATAAAGATGCTGTTTAAACACTTCAGCACTTGTGACTCTTAAAATGACTATTGGCATCCTACCCGACTTTCTCCTGTGTGAATAGAAAGAAATAGAGGTTAGCAGACATAGATGAGCAGAAGAGAATCATCATACTGTCTTTGTGGACTTCCCCTGTAACTCGAGATCACATGTCTCAGTAGCAGCTGGTGAATTTTTTTGCCTCACCTGCCCTTAATGAATGTCTTGAAGCAGATTGATTGGTAGAATGTACTTACAGATTAAAAAGTACTGAGAGGGAGGGTATTTTGCAAGAGGTCACGTTGCTAATATAACAGCTCAGGTGCTGCCATCCTTCTCCCCTCCTTCCAGAGCAAGCACCACTTTTTTAGGTCATAACGTGGTAGCATGTTGACCTTGGTATGTGTGTTTACAAACTGTAGGTTAGTGCATCCTAGACTGAGAGGACTTGGCTATGAAAGATAACTTTAGCCTGTGGATTAACACTTCATTTCACTAATTGTTTTGTTTAATGTGTATTAGGAAAAAACAACTAGTACTTGATCTCAAACTGAGACTTACATGTGTGGGTTTAGGACAAGGATGTCTTTTTAAAAAAACTGAGTTGAGTAAGAGAAATGTTAAAGGCAAGTATTGCAAGGATATAGCAAAAGTGATGAGAATCTGACAGAACTGAAATGTGGGAAACCCTGCCTTAGGGATTTCCTCTAACCATGCACATGTGACGTAAGCATAAGTCAAGACTATGCAGGCTTCCATTTTGGCCCACCATTGTGGCCTGCCTGCCAATTCCAGACTAGGAGATATCCACTGTGGGCTTCTAAAGTCCTTAGCTGTCTTTGGCTGCCTCTTACTCTGTGTATTTGAGGAACACAAATTGGTTTTTAAAATTAGCCAAGCAAATAATTTAGGTAACACTGATGGACACACCAACGGAAAATTATATTTCCAACAGCCAAAAATGGCTTCCAGGATTAGCTTCTATTCTGGGTGATTCATGCCTATTTTCTCCTTTGTTAGGTTGGGTGATTGAGTCAATTAGTTCTGAATTAACTCCACTCTGCATTTTGATAACTTATGCTAACAGGTGCTGATACTTATATTTTAGAATTAACTTTTGAGCCATGATATTAGAATTGCTTGCTGAATTGTATTTGTGTGTAATTTTGAGAATGAAGGATTATGGTTTCTTAGAAGTCAGCATGAAATTAAAAACAATTTAAAATGTGAAGCAGTCACATGTCTTAAAGAAGCCCTATGATCTCTTGTACTAATCAGTTGACAAGGCTTCCACTCTCACTAATGTATGTTTTCTTGGGTTGTTTTAGATGACTGAGAAGACCATGAAAGCAAAAAGCTCTGTTCCTGCCTCAGATGACACCTATCCAGAAATAGAAAAATTCTTTCCCTTCAACCCATTAGGTAATATCTTTTGGTATCGCACAAATGCTTTAGCCTTGAGTTTCTCTTAGGATCCAATTCAACTGTAACTTGATATAGCTATGAATAAGACGTGATCCAAGACTATAACAAGGCTGTCTGAATCTGGGTTGCTTTGAACAAATACACTTGTTGTGAATTTATTTGTAAGGTATAATCTTAGGTCAGAAGAGGAATCCGAGCTAAAATGTGGAAAACATTGTTCCTGTCCTCAAAAGCTAACCACCTAGGGGGAGATTAGACCTGTTCAATGATAGAGTACAGTCTTCTTAGCAAACCATTTAGAAAGAGGGCTCTATGTCAAACTGAACAATGCCTGAGGGCTTCCCTGGTGGCTCAGTGGTTAAGAATCCGCCTGCCAATGCAGGGTATGCAGGTTCGAGCCCTGGTCCGGGCAGATCCCCCATGCTGCAGAGCATCTAAGCCCATGCACCACAACTACTGAGCCTGCACTCTAGAGCCCTTGAGCCACAACTACTGAGCGCGCGTGACTAGAGCCCATGCTCCACAATAAGAGAAGCCACTGCAATGAGAAGCCTGCACACCGCAACGAAGAGTAGCCCCCACCCGCCACAAGTAGAGGAAGCCTGTGTGCAGCAACGAAGACCCAACACAGCCAAAAATAAATCAAATAAAAAATAAATTAATTAAAAAAAACACAACAGTTTCTTTCTAAGCTAAAGCATTTAGTCAGCAATACTAACTATATACAAGTTGTGAATCCAACCCTTGCTTGTCCTGTTTCTCCACAAGCACATTAAATATTTCTAAAAAAAACCCCCCAAAATTCCTGAAAAATCCATAGCCAGTGAAAACGTGCTTTTTTTTTTTTTACTTCTTCAACCTGCTATACGTATCTGAAATATTTTCTGTTACAGAACCAGCTTTTCAAGCTTTAATTTACTCACATTTGAGGAGAGGCTACCATACGCCAGGCACGAATAAGCTTGGGATGCAGTGGTTAACAAGACAGGCCCCACCCTGAGAAGTCCATGATTTGGAGGGAAAGTCAGACACTGAACAAATCATCTCACTTTGAGTGTGAGCAAGGAGAAACACAGGGCCTGTTAGGGGGACTGAACCTAGCCTGTAAGAGCAGGGAAGAGTTCTCTCAGGAAGTGACACCCAGTGGAGTCTTGAAGGATATAAGGAGATAGTTGGGTGAAGAAAGGATAGGGCAGGGCAAGAGCACTGTAGCAGATAAAAGTGTGTGCGAAGATCCTGAGGCAGAAAAAAGGACTGGAGTGGTTCTGGGAAGCTGAAAGGCAGAGGTGAAGGATAGTATTGGTGAGGGGGTGGGGACAAATCACACAGGTCCTTTGAGATTTCTGAGCTGGATTTTTTGCCCTTTGATCCAAAGAGCATTTAGTCATTCCACTAGTATACATCTAGGTTGTTTCTGGCTTTTATATATTACAAAACAATTATGCAATTATTGTTTAGAGTTTGTGAGTCTCTCTGGAGAGTAAACTCCAAGAAGGATTGCTGGGTCTCAAAGCTGTGTGATTAACTTTTGATAAAATGTGGTACATCCGTTCTAATAATTACCATTCAGGAAAATGAGGTAGATTTATGCATATTGACCAGGAAAGAGGACTACGATATGCTGTGTTGGAGGAAAGAGATATTGCTAAATTGCCTTCCAAAATAGGAGCATAAATTATTGAAGCCACCTTCAGTGGATGAGGATGGCTGCTTCCCCTGTAATCTAACCGCAAATGTTTTAAAATTCTAATGTTTATCAGAAAGGTAATTGGTATTTTATTGTTTTAAATTGGGGTATATGAGTGTGTCTGAGCATATTTGACTATGGGTCATTTATAGTTTTTTTATCTTCTGTTTTTATCTTCTGTTTGTATCTTGTTTGTTTTCTCTTGATTTTTGTGACTTACACTGTGTGTGTGTGTGTGTGTGTAAGTGTGTAAAGAACTCTGTGGATAAAGGTAATTAGCCCTGTATGTTGCAGACTTATTTCCTCTGGGGTCTTTTGTCTGTTTATGCTTTCCTTTACAATTCAGTGTTTAAATTAAGTAGTCACATATCACTCAATTCCTTTTTGAATTCTGGGCTTTATCAGGTTTGAAAAAGAATAGACTAATTCCTAGTATTTAGGCTTTAGAGAACTTTCGCACTTCAGAATATGATGGTTCTCCCTCCATCTTTGTTCTTAGCTTTTGAGAAAATGCTTAAATTAACCTCCTGGGTAGTTTTGTTAAATTACAAATTAAGTTTTATGACTGTGATTGGTCTGTTCAAATTGTCTGTTTCTTCTTGATTCAGTCTTGGCAGGTTGAATGTTTCTAGAAATTTATCCATTTTTTCTAGGTTGTCCGTTGAATTACCTCTTCGAAAAGAGGCAAGACTCTAATCCTACTTTTGTTACTGTCAAGAAAAATTAGTTTTTTTAAAATAATTCCTAATCTGAAAGGCACTTGGATTTTAAGAAGAAATGTTGCCTAAAACAGCGTTTCTTAAATTTGTTTTAGGACTTTTGCACTCTTACAAATTAGTGAAGACCCCAAAGAACTTTTGTATGTTGTTTATGTATTCTATATTAGAAATTAAAATTGAGAAATTTAAAAAGTATTAATTTGTTTAAAAAACAAACCCATTAATGTACATAGCTTGAAACAAAATTTTTTTTACATGTAAAAATTGTGAGAAGGGGCTTCCCTGGTGGCGCAGTGGTTGAGAGTCCGCCTGCCGATGCAGGGGACATGGGTTCGTGCCCTGGTCTGGGAAGATCCCACATGCCGCGGAGTGGCTGGGCCCGTGAGCCGTGGCTGGGCCCGTGAGCCATGGCTGTTGAGCCTGCGCATCCGGAGCCTGTGCTCCACAATGGGAGAGGCCACAACAGTGAGAGGCCCACATACCGCAAAAAAAAAAAAAAAAAAAATTGTGAGAAGAATATTTATATTTTTGAAAATTTGCTTAATTTGACTTAACATAAAACAGCTGGATTCTGCAGTCTGTTGCATCTTGTTTTGGTTGAAGTATATGAAGAAAATCTGGCCTTATGCAGACATGTAGTTAGGAAAGAGAAGCATTTTAAGTCTTTTAGATAAGTATAGATAGTTTTCTTTGCCATTACACTAAAATTCAACAAGTGGCTGTTTCTGTAGGCATAGTTGCAATGTGGAATCCAAAACCATTTCAGTAAACATTGTGTGCTCTGACAATAAAATCCATTGGTCTGTTTTGCATTTTGAAGGTATCTTTTATCCTGCATTTATCACCATTGATCACTTAGAAATACTGGTACACTGGGAAATGTAGGTCATGTTGAAATGTTTTTATTATGAAGTATCAAAATCACCCTCATTAATACCACCGCTGATCTCATCAGAAAAATCTTCAGTATTAGGAAGGTCTTAAGCTAATGATTACAGATAAGTTTACTGATATTCCAGTTTTTTTTTCCCCTTGAAATTGTGAATTTTATCATTGGCAACAAATACCATTTCCCTTTAAGTGGTAGACTTTTCATTCCTCGGAGAAAAATGTGCAACACATATCCAAGGCTGAGTTACCACAGTTTGTCTTTCAGTTCTTTCAAGTAAATTGTGTACAGGAATAAGGCCTCTAGTTTAGCTTGCAAATCAAATAATTGCACGAATCTTTTTTTTTTGGAAAACACCATGGTCTTTCAGTATGTGGTAGATGTGTTTTATGGCATACTTCACATCATATACAGAATACTAAAAAGACATGTTCTCAAGGGTTGAGAGCTAATAAAATTAATACTGTTTACTTCATGTGGTAAAGTAACATTATGTGAAACGCATTTTTACTGCAAGTGAATGGCAGCGAGGAATATAGTGACTACTAAGCATAGTTTATTGCCACTGCCTTGATTCGTGCACAGCAGTTTTAAACACCATTGCTTTTGGACCATCATTGTAAATGTCAGCACAGTGGAAAAAGGTATTAATATTATTATAAAAAATAGTTTGAGCTCATGGGCCCTGTGAAAGCTGACTACCCTGAGGAATGCTGCCCTGACAAAGTACTTTTCCGTGGCAGATTTCGAGAGTTTCGACCTGCCTGAAGAGCACCAGATTGCACACATGCCCTTGAATGGAGTGCCTCTCATGATTCTCGATGAGGAGAGGGAGCTTGAACAGCTGTTACACCTGGGCCCCCCTTCACCTCTGAAGATGCCTCCTCTACCGTGGGAGTCTAGTAAGTGAACGAGTGCCCTTCTAGAAGGTCTGTAAACAATCTGTGTCATAACACTTCCATTACCATGGGGACAGGTTGTGCAGAAGGTTAGCCTGTAAGTCATTTCTATCCTTCAGACTGCAGGGATAAGGTTTCAGGATAATGAAAACTATTCTCAACTGGTACTGCTTTTTAGTCCCAAATGCCGAGTAAAATTGTCATTCTGGAATCTGGACAGTCTTAGATACAAGCGAAACCAGAGGAAATTTAGTGTGTAACTTCTTAGGTTTTAAGCTGAAGTATAATAAACTTGCTTGGAATGAGAATTCCAAGCTACACCCAAAGCTCGTGTAGGATCAAGACCCACGTAATAGCATCGATTGGCAAACCTTTACTGCAGAAGGTTTGAGGTCTTGGTTCAAACTGGTGGTCAAAAGCCATCATCAGTATGTTTTCTATTTGTTCTGATGGAATACCTCACACTATTTGCTAAATTGCATTAATGATAATTGTTGGCCCTTACTTGGGTCTCTAAGGATGATGGAATTTCGGGTACTTCTATGATTTATCTCATAATGAAGGTTAATTCTGTGGCCACAGCCACATTCCAAGAAATAAGTGAGAGCGGGTATGTGTGTGTGTAGGTGGGGCAGGGGTAGAGATTCATTAGACAAAGGGAAAAACAAGAATTCATGATTAAGAGTGACAACTAGTGTGTGTGTTGATGGACACGAGGATTTGCAGATATTGAACAAGAAATTCCTGTTTTCTAGATCTGTTGCAGTCTCCCTCAAGCATTCTGTCGACCCTGGATGTTGAATTGCCACCTGTTTGCTATGACTTAGATATTTAAATTTCTTAGCACTTTATAGTCTGTGGGTATGTATTAATAGTTTGTATTAATAAAGCAATTCTTTGTTTAACAAACTCTTCCTAATATTGTGGTTGATATTGTTTGGAATTTGCTTAAAACAGTATGAAAACTAGTAGATGTGTTTAACAGAAGTCTACAATCTGACAATAGAAGTTTGTCCGAGTTAAAAAAACTTTCCCTGAAAGCCTCTGCTTTGTTTTAACAGCTTATTTTAGAAGCTGCCACTGTTCTCGCTGAAACATATACCCCTCCATGTGTACTTTACTACCTTTTTGTGGCCACTAACTAGTGACAGTTATTAGATCTCTTAATAGGAAGAGCTACTTCCAGCTCATTGTGTCTGTTGCTAGGCATTCTTTATTGCTGGTTCTGTTTAGTTTCTAATGCCTTCAATACTCTGTATTCAGTGATCAGAATTTGAAAGGCTCTGAATCTCCTGAGAATTCTGCCTCCTTGAGCTCTTCAATTGGGTTCTTTGAAAACCACAGCAGATAATTTACTGATAGTAAGATCCACTTTCTACCTATAGGAAACTCTATTTATTTGCTAACTCTGTGCTGGGAATTGTTTTTAAGTCTTAAATAAGCATTATCGTGTTTCATGTTCATGACCCTGTTTTTCAGATGAGGACAGTGAAGCTCAGAAGTTCACTGATATATCAAAGACACGAAGAGCTAGAAAATGATAGAACTGGTATTTTGATTCCATAACTGAGATTGGAATCAAAATATCAGATTGCTCATGGATTTTCTTTTTTTTCTTTTTTCTTTTGGGCAGGGGGGCTGGATGATGTTTAAAAAAAATTAATTGTTGCCACCATTTTAAATTAAAAGTTTCACATATCTTTGGTTTTAGAGCTTCTTTTGGAAAAGCAGACCTGTTTATAGTAGGCCCTTGTTTCCAACACTTGGTAGAGTGGCTGCCTTTTATGTGGCGTGTGGGTTTTCTGTCCTCTGAACCCTATGTGAGATGGTTTGAGGGGAGAACTGAAGTGTATTCCTCTTTCTCTCTTCTGTGACTCAGCCTATTTAACTCACTTAACGTGCCTGGGCCAGGCAGCCAATTGAATTTGATCCTTGCTAAATACTAACTTACATAGGAAGGCTTTCTCCTGAAACATCTGTAGCATCTATAGTCAAGTTAGAACGTGAGCCTTTTCTTTTCCATCGTTATTAGAGGAATCTGCAAGATATTAGGCATGAAACACTAGGAACACATATAGACTCTGATCCTGAGTTTAAAACTTCTTTTTTCAGTTTTATTTACTTAAGAAAAATGAAAAAAAAATTTTTGGCTGTGCTGCTCAGCATGCAGGGTCTTAGTTCCCTGACCCTGGCTTGAACCCGTGCCCCTGCATTGGAAGTGCAGGGTCTTAACTATTGGACTGCCAGGGAAGTCCCCTGACTTTCAAACTTTGACCCTGTAAACATAGCTGAACCAGTCTGGATTTCTGAAATGAGTAGAAAGACTTCTAAAAGACAGTAAAATAAGACAACTCGGCACTTGACTTTATGGGAGAGGATTAGACCTTATATCCTCAGGTATAATAGGGCCACTTTGAAAAGCAAAGCCTAGTTTTGAGTGACTTTCATACCCTCCAATATATTTAGAGACTTTGGAAAGTGGTTTGTCGTGGTGGAGGGAACAAAGGGCTGGGAGCGAGGCAGCTGGTCAGTCCTTTCCCAGTTAGTTACTGTCCTTGGTCAGACCTGGGCACAGGTGATCTTCTCTTCACTGCTGTTAGTCAATATGCAAAGTGCTTAATGTTTGTTGACTTTGAGAATTTTAAACAGATGATTTTCCATTAATCTAGATAATTCTTTCTGTGGGTATTGTTGCTGTTTGTAAACAGTTTATTAAGTAGCATGTGTTTGGCTTCATTACTTGAGAAAGCTTATAAGAAGCCCTGTTTGGAAATCTAATCTGTCCAAGCGGTAATACCGTAGGGTTAAAGTTTCTTTCAATCACAGTTCCCCTGCATGGGTCTGAAACATGCTTTTACCTACGTAAGGTTCATCCACACCTAACTTCTTCTTTTTTTTAAAAAAAAAAATTATTTTATTTATTTATTTTTGTCTGTGTTGGATCTTTGTTGCTGCGCACGGGCTTCCTCTAGTTGCGGCGAGCGGGGGCTACTCTTTGTTGCGGCGCACAAGATTCTCATTGTGGTGGCTTCTCTTGTTGTGGAGCAGGGCTCTAGGCATGTGGGCTTCAGTAGTTGTGGCATGCAGGCTCATTAGTTGTGGCTCAGGGGCTTAGTTGCTCCATGCGTTGGCAGGCGGACTCTTTTTTTTTTTTTTTTTTTGCGGTACGCGGGCCTCTCGCTGTTGTGGCCTCTCCTGTTGCGGAGCATAGGCTCCGGACGTGCAGGCTCAGCGGCCATGGCTCACGGGCCCAGCCGCTCCACGACATGTGGGATCCACGTGGACCGGGGCACAAACCCGTGTCCCCTGCATCGGCAGGCAGACTCCCAACCACTGCGCCCCCAGGGAAGCCCTGGCAGGCGGATTCTTAACCACTGCACCACCAGGGAAGTCCCACACCTAACTTATTCTTGCATTGGCATTTTTCAGGTTTCAAATTCCAATTAACCATTCTTGCATTGGCATTTTTCAGGTTTCAAATGCCAATTAACCTTCAACAGGGACACAAAGCCTTTTAAATATATTAATGCTGATATTCTCTATGAGACTAATTCTGAACTAACCTATATAGGAAGGTTAGTCCCTATACCAAGTTCCAGAAGGGTCAATACTATGGCAGAAATGTCCTAAGTTGACTTTGTTCTTTCCAGTAGTTTAATCATTTACATTTATTGAGGCCCCATGTGCTAGGGACCAAGCCTACGCCTACCATGGTTAAGTAACAACATTGCCTCTGCTCTCAGGTGCCTGGCATCCAGTGGGGAGAGAGGTATCAAATGCCATTGTGATACAGGAAGATGCATGTGGGGGTGGGGAGGACCAGAAGTTGGGGAGCACTCCCCAGCCCAGTCTAGGGAAGGACAGGGAAGGCTTCCTGGGGCGGGACATGTGGATGGAGACTTGATGGAAGAGAAGCATTCTGGGCAGAGAGAACAGCTTTTGCAGATGGCAGGAAGCAAGATAACATAGCTTATTAAGTGAAAACTGCCATTCTGTTTTTTTTCCTGCTTTAGGTGTGTTTGGCAACAAGGGAGTCTGGACAGTGAAGCAGGGGCAATATGGCTTTTTGAACTGTGCAAGGGGTTTAGAGTTTGTCCTGGGGGTGTTTGGTGCCATGGAAAGGTTTCATTTTGTTTTTCATTTATCATTTATTTAATAGTATTTTCCTGCATAATAAAGCAAACTAAAATGTACACACTTATTTTCAGCAATAGTTATACATATATCTTAAACTGTACACAAACTTAGAAATATTAAATATCATTACAGAAAAATTTGAAATTATGACAAGATATATAGCAAAAACCACTTATTGAAAAGAGCATACATGTGGTAGTTAGTTGGTAAATGCTGCCCCTGTATCAGTATACACACTTTGAATATCATCTTTCTGTGCTATTGATGTGTTTAATTTTTTTCTTGTATCTGCAAATACAAATTTCACTAATATTTTCCCCTTGAAATAGAGAAAAAAATTCTGCACTGTTCCAGGGACCCATATTGAGAAATGCTCTTTTGTATATACCATCTCAAGTCCTTACAAGCTCTTTATGCTCTTATAGAAATCATATATACTGTTTCCAAGGTGCACCATAAATTAAAAAAAATTTTTTTGTTTTATATTGGAGTATAGTTGATTAACAATGTTGTGCTACTTTCAGGTACACAGCAAAGGGATTCAGTTATACCTGTATCTACTCTTTTTCAAATTCTTTCCTGTGTAGGTTATTACAGAGTATTGAGCAGAGTTCCCTGTGCTATACAGTAGGTCCTTCTTGGTTATCTATTTTATTTTTATTTATTTATTTATTTTTGCGGTACGCGGGCCTCTCACTGTTGTGGCCTCTCCTGTTGCAGAGCACAGGCTCCGGACGCACAGGCTCAGCGGCCATGGCTTACGGGCCCAGCCGCTCCGCGGCATATGGGATCTTCCCGGACTGGGGCACGAACCCGTGTCCCCTGCATTGGCAGGTGGACTCTCAACCACTACACCACCAGGGAAGCCCAGGTTATCTATTATAAATATAGCAGTGTGTGCATGTCAATCCCAAACTCCCAATCTATCCCCACCCCCTATCTGTAACCATAAGTTCTCTAAAACTGTGAGTCTGTTTCTGTTTTGTAAATATGTTCATTTGTATCATTTTTTTAGATTTCGCATATAAGCGAAATCATGTGATATTTGTCTTTCCCTGTGTGACTTATTTCACTTAGTATGGATCTCCAGGTCCATCCGTGTTGCTGCAAATGGCATTATTTCGTTCTTTAAAAAAAAAGGTGGGGGGCTTCCCTGGTGGCGCAGTGGTTGAGAGTCCGCCTGCCGATGCAGGGGACACGGGTTCGTGCCCCGGTCCGGGAAGATCCCACATGCCGCGGAGCGGCTGGGCCTGTGAGCCATGGCTGCTAAGCCTGCACGTCCGGAGCTTGTGCTCCGCAACGGGAGAGGCCACAACAGTGAGAGGCCTGCGTACCACAAAAAAAAAAAAAAAAAAAAAAAATTTAATTTGGTTGCACTGGGTCTTAGTTGTGGCAGGTGGGCTTCTTAGTTGCGGCTTGCCTGCTTCTTAGTTGCAGCACTTGGGCTCCTTGGTTGTGTCAGGCGGGCTTCTTAGTTGTGGCAGGCAGGCTCCTTAGTTGCAGCTTGCCAGCTTCTTAGTTACAGTACTTGGGCTCCTTGGTTGCAACAGGTAGGCTCCTTAGTTGTGGCATGAGAGGCTTCTTAGTTGTGGCATGCAAGTGGGATCTAGTTCCCTGACCAGGGATTGAACCCCGCCCCCCTGCATTGGGAGCGCAGAGTCTTAACCACTGTGCCACCAGGGAAGTCCCTATTTCATTCTTTTCAATGACTGAGTAATACTCCATTGTATATATGGACCACATTTTCTTTATTCATTCATCTATTGATGGACATTTAGGTTGCTACCATGTCTTGGCTATTGTAAACAGTGCTGCAATGAACATTGAGGTGCATGTATCCTTTCGAAACATGTTTTTCTCCAGATATGTGCCCAGGAGTGGGATTGCTGGATCATATGGTAGCTCTGTTTTTAGTTTCTTAAGGAACCTCCATACTGTTTTTCATAGTGGCTGTACTAATTTACATTCCTACCAACAGTGTAGGAGGGTACCCTTTTCTCCACACCCTCTCCAGCATTTATTGTTTATAGATTTTTTTTTTTTTTTTTGCAGTACGCGGGCCTCTCACTGTTGTGGCCTCTCCCGTTGCGGAGCACAGGCTCCGGACGCGCAGGCTCAGCGGCCATGGCTCACGGGCCGAGCCACTCCGCGGCATGTAGGATCTTCCCGGCCCGGGACACGAACCTGTGTCCCCTGCATCGGCAGGCGGATTCTCAACCACTGCACCACCAGGGAATCCCATTTTATAGATTTATTTTGATGATGGCCATTCTGACTGGTGTGAGGCAATACCTCATTGTAGTTTTGATTTGCATTTCTCTAATAATTAGTGATGTTTAGCTTCTTTTCATGTGCTTTTTGGCCATCTGTATGTCTTTTTTGGAGAAATGTCTATTTAGATCTTAGGCTCATTCTTTGATTGGATTACTATTTTGTTTTTGATAGCGAGCTGCACGAGCTCTTAGTAACGTTTAGAGATTAATCCCTTGTTCGTTGCATTGTTTGCAAATATTTTATCCCATTCTGTGGATTGTCTTTTTGTTTTGTTTATAGTTTGCTGTGCAAAAGCTTTTGAGTCCCATTGGTTTATTTTTGTTTTTATTTCCATTACTCTAGGGGATGGATTGAAAAAGATATTGCTGCGGTTTATGTCAAAGAGTGTTCTGCCTATGTTTTCCTCTAAGAGTTTTATAGTATCTGGTCTTACATTTAGGTCTTTAATCCATTCTGAGTTTATTTTTTATTTTTTATTTTTTTGGGGGTACACGGGCCTCTCACTGTTGCGGCCTCTCCCGTTGTGGAGCACAGGCTCCGGATGTGCAGGCTCAGCGGCCATGGCTCACAGACCCAGCCGCTCTGTGGCATGTGGGATCTTCCCGGACCAGGCACGAACCCGTGTCCCCTGCATCGGTGGACTCTCAACCACTGCGCCACCAGGGAAGCCCTCATAACAGTCTTTATTTTAAAGTCTATTTTGTCTGATATGAGTATTGCTACTCCAGCTTTCTTTTGAGTTCCATTTGCATGGAATACCTTTTTCCATCCCATCACTTTCAGTCTGTATGTGTCCCCAGATCTGAAGTGGGTCTCTTGTAGACAGCATGTATACAGGTCTTGTTTTTGTATCCGTTCAACCAGTCTGTGTCTTTTGGTTGGAGCATTTAATCTGTTTATGTTTATAAAGATAGTTATCTATATGTACTTAATTGCCATATTGTTATTGTTTTGGATTTGTTTTTGTAGGTCTTTTTTCATCCCTCCTCTTTTGTTCTCTTGTGACTTGATGACTAACGTTAGTGTTGTGTTTGGATTCCTTTTTCTTTTTTGTGTTTGTATCTACTGTAGATTTTTGGTTTGCAATTGCCATGAGGTTCTGTTAGATCAGTCTGTGTATACACAAGATTGTTTTAAGTCGCTGCTCTTTGAATTTCAAGTGCATTTCCAATGTCCTGCATGTGTGCTCTGCTCTTCTCACAATGGCTTGTTTTGATATCATATTTGTGTACAGATGATTTCCTACCTTTACTGTATATTTGCCTTTACCAGTGGTCTTTTCCATTTGTAATTTTCTTGTTTTTAGTTGTGACCTTTTCTTTTCCACCTAGAGAAGTTCCTTTAGCATTTGTTGCAAAGGTGGTCTGGTGGTGCTGAATTCTCTTAGCTTCTGCTTGTCCGTAAAGCTTTTCATTTCTCTGTCGAATCTGAATGAGAGCCTTGCTGGGTAGAGTATTCTTGGTTGTAGATTCTTCTCTTTCTTCACTTTTGTCACTCCCTGCTGGCCTGCAGGGTTTCTGCTGAGAAATCAGCTGATAACCTTATGGGAATTCCCTTATATGTTATTTGTTGCTTTTAATCCTTTTTCTTTGTCTTTAATTATTGTCAATTTGATTACTCTGTGTCTCTGGCATGTTCCTCCTTGGGTTTATCCTGCCTGGGACTCTCTTTGCTTCCTGGACTTGGGTGGCTGTTTCCTTTCCCATGCTGGGGAATATTTCAACTATTAGCTTTTCAAATATTTTCTCAGGTTCTTTCTCTCCTCCTTCTGGGACCCCTATAATGCGAATGTCGGTGCATTTAATGTTCTCCCAGAGGTCTCTGAGGCCATCCTCATTTCTCTTTGTTCTTTTTTCTTTATTCTGTTCTGTGGCAGTGATGTTCATCGTTCTGTCTTCCAGCTCACTTATCCATTCTTCTTCCTCAGCTATTCTACTATTGATTCCTTCTAATGTATTTTTCACTTCAGTTATTGTGTTGTTCATCTCTGTTTGTTTTTTAGTTCTTCTCGGTCTTTGTTAAACATTTCTTGTATCTTCTCGATCTGTACCTCCATTCTTTTTCCAAGATCTTGTATCATTTTTACTGTCATTACTCTGAATTCTTTTTCAGGTAGATTGCCTATCTCCTCTTCACTTAGTTCTTCTGGGGTTTTATCTTGTTCCTTCATCTGGGACATAGTCTTCTGCCAGAAACGTTTTAAGGAGGGAAGTAACAAGGTCAGGTTTGTGTTTTAGAACCTCGTTCTGGAGACAGGGAGACCAATTTGGAGTCTGTTGCAGATTAAGATGATGATGATGAAATGACCTTGAAGAGATGACAGTGGAGAAAAGACTAAGGCTTCAGGAGGGATCCAGGCGTTGGAATTGGCAGGATGACAAATGATGGGGAGAAGGCACAGGAAAGATCAACAGTACGTGGGGAAACGCCTCATACAAGTGTCCCCAGGTGTGTTTACAAAGCTGTTTGTTGCTGCATAGTTTATAATGGGAAAACATGATACAGTTAAACACTGGAGTAAAATGTGCTCATTAAAAAGGACAAAGTAGATCTACATATGTAGACATGGAAAGGTAACCATGGAACTTTTTTGGTGTACAATGTGGGTCATAGAACAGTCTTTAGGATCACTTTTATTTAAATACATATATGCTTACATGAGACAGGAAAGCATAGTGGTGAGGAGTATAGCCTTAAAAATCAGATCCTGGCTCAGCAACTTATTCTGTGACCTTGGGCAGGTTGTCAGGAGGATTATATGAGCTAATGCATGAACACCCAAAATAGGTTCGTCAAGGAGTAAGCCTCTGTGAGTTTTAGTTACTATTACAGTTAGGTTTATTTGGGGGTATAAAAATTATCTGTAAAGCTATGTGTTCATCTCTTATTAGGATTATCCTGTGTGTGTATGAATACGGGAGATTAGCATAGTTTAAATTTATGAAAATTTGTTTATTAATAGGATTATACCATTTAAAGAAAGAGAAAACGCCCTTCCCTCTGGAACCTTGAGAGCCTGGAGTCTGGAGAGATTGCCTTCCTCTTGCTAATTCCCCACAGACCTCATTGTGGAGTTGTGGGCATCAGGTTTTAGCCTTACCTTGATACCTGCTCCTAAGATATCTGGATACTTAAGGATGTCTGAATACCTGGTTTGTGACTTGGGTTGGGGCTCGTGCAGCTGATTCTGAAACAGCCTCAAAGGAGGCTAGGGGTGGGATGTGGTACTTGGTTTTTTTTTTTTTCTAAATTATTTATTTATTTATGGCTGCATTGGGTCTTCGTTGCTGCACGCGGGCTTTTCTCTGGTTGTGGCGAGCGGGGGCTACTCTTCGTTGCGGTGCACGGGCTTTCTCTAGTTGCGGCGAGCGGGGGCTACTCTTCGTTGCTGTGCGCAGGCTTCTCATTGCAGTGGCCTCTCTTGTTGTGGAGCACGGGCTCTAGGCGTGCAGGCTTCAGTAGTTGTGGCATGCGGGCTCTAGAGTGCAGGCTCAGTAGTTGTGGCGCACGGGCTTAGTTGCTCTGTGGCATGTGGGATCTTCCCAGACGAGGGCTCGAACCCGTGTCCCCTGCATTGGCAGGCGATTCTTAACCACTGCGCCACCAAGGAAGTCCTGGTACTTTGGTATTAGTGCCTTTTGAGAAATGAAGATCATTCCTGGAGAAAACCCCACCCTCTGGGCCAATTGGCATCCCTAAGATTCAGGATCAACCAACTTTAGGAGCTGACCTGGGCACACAGCACTGCCTGACAGTTTGACACTCATATTCATTCTCCCACTTTGAGTCAACTGTTTTCATACCTTCTCTACTCTCTTAACTTGTACCTTTCTCCCCAGCACCACTGCCTCTTGGGTACTGTACCTCCTTCTTGCAGAGACTGGCTCCTGCCAACGGTCAGGAATGCTCTCATCTTGCTATCATTTATTCTATAAGCTGCCTGCATCTTGCAAAAGAAGTGTCCCTTCACTTGTGCTCTGCGTCAGTTATCACTGTCTTCTCCTTTTTATTTTATTTTTTGCAGCTTCTCTAGTCTCAACTCCATCTCTAAAAATCCTTATCTCCACATCTTTCTTAAATGTCAGATTGTAAGGGCTCAGTGTTGGCCTCTTTTCTCACTCTACAAACCCTCCCCTGTGATCTTATCTACTGCTGTGGTTTAGAATCCCACCTCTGTACTGCGTTTGTATCTCTAACCCACGTTTGTGTCTCTAACCCAGGTCTCTCCCCTAAACTCCAAGACCCCTATCTGTAGTTGCTTACTTGAGATCTCAAATCTAACACGTTTAAATTAGAACTCTTGGTTCTCCCCTCCCAAATCTGCCCTTTGCCTGCCTTCTCTATCTCAGTAAATGGCATTTACTGATGCCAAACCAAACCTGATGGTTCTGCTTCTACTCTATGTTTCTAGTTTGCTCACTTCTTTCCCATCCCTCCAATGCAAGCCGTTATCTCGTATGCTGACCAGAGCCCTCTAACTGGTCATTCAGCTTTTGCTCATGCCCCTTCCAGTCCATTCAGATCATTGACCAGAGTGACATTTGAAAAGGTAAATCTAATTGTGAATCCCCTGCTTAGATTGTAATCTAAGTAGATTCCCATCGTGCCTCAGGTGACATCTGAACTTGTCTCCCCGGTCCTGGAGGCTCTGCCTGATCTGGGCACTGCCTGACCCTCCAGTGTCCCCTGTTCCACACTCCTTCCCCCCTGAAGCCAGCTACACTCATCCTTCAGTTCTTGAGTGCACCACTCCTGCCCCTGGTGTGGCCCCTGCAGGACGCGTTGCCTGGTTTCATGGCAGGTGCCTCCTGGACTGCATTTCCCCTGGACTGCATTTCCTTTGCCCATTGCTGGTTCCATCTAAGGCATGGTTGATGCTCTCTGACTTCACCTCAAGTGGAGGAGGTGCTTGCTTCCCTTCATCTTACATCTCACCTCGTCACCTTCAGCTCCCGCACTTCACACGCCTGAGCAGTCACCTTATCCTGCCAATTCCACCTCCTAAATGTTTCACAAACTCCTGATTCTTCCAGTGCTTGTCATTCCTATTCAGACAGCCATCATTTCTCACCTGGAATGTTCTAATAGCTTCGTATTTCTACTTTAATATTATTTCCCCAAAGCCATTCTCTAGGCGGCAGCCAGGATGAGGTTTCCCATTCAGCAAATGTGATGGTATCATTTAACTTCAGACACTATAGTTTTCACTTCCAGGAGTTTGATTACAGTCTTTTCTTTTTATATCTTCCATGTCTCTTATTAATGTTTTGAATATATGGAATACAGTTATAATCTGTTTTAATGTTTTTGTCTGTTCATTCTGACATCTATGTCAACTCTGTTGGTTTCAATATGTTTGTTTTTTCCCCTCATTACGGTTCATGTTTTCCTACTGCTTTGACAATTTTTAATTAAGTGTCAGATGTGAATTTTACCTTTTTTTTTTTATGCTGGGTATTTTTACAATTCTAGAAATGTTCTTAAACTTTGTTCTGGGATGTAGTTAAGTTATTTGGAAACAGTTTGATTCACTTGAGTCTTGCTTTTAAGGTTTTTAGGCGGGGCTAGGGTTAATTTCCCCTTAGTACTGAGGTAAAACTCTTTTTTAAATTATTTATTTTTTAAAATTTATTTATTTTATTTTTGGCTGTGTTGGGTCTATGTTGCCGCGCACGGGCTTTCTCTAGCTGTGGTGAGCAGGGGCTACTGTTCGTTGCGGTGCGTGGGCTTCTCATTACGGTGGCTTCTCTTGTTGCGGAGCACGGGCTCTAGGCGCGCGGGCTTCAGTACTTGTGGCCCGTGGGCTCTAGAGCACAGGCTCAGTCGTTGTGGCTCATGGGCTTCGTTGCTCCACGGCATGTGGGATCTTCCCGGACCAGGGCTCGAACCCCTGTCCCCTGCATTGGCAGGCGGATTCTTAACCACTGCGCCACCAGGGAAGCCCCGGTAAAACTCTCTTAACATGTGTTCTTCCATTTATCTTTACAACAATCCAATGGATCCTTCCAAAGTTTGTGACACGGCCGGCAGGTTGTCGGAGCCTGGAATCGAACTCGTATCTGTCTGGCCCCAGTCTCTCTCTCTCTCTCTCTCTTTCTTTTCTTCAGCTTCGTTGAGATGACCACTACAGTGTTAGCCAACGCCTCCATCCCATCACATGATTACGCTTCTTTTTTCTTGTGGTGAGAACATTTAAGATCTACTCTTAACATATAATACAATATTATTAACCATAATGCCGTGCTGTACCTTAGATCCCTGGAACTTATTTATCTTAAAACGAAGTTCATACCTTTTGACCAACATCTCACTCTACCCTGTTTCTATAAATTTGGCTTTTTTAAAATCCACATATAAGTGATACCTTACAGTATTTGTCTTTCTCTGGCTTATTTCACTTAGTATAATGCCGTCACAGTCCATTCATGTTGTCGTAAATGACAGGATTTCCTTCTTTTCTCACAGATGGATAATATTCCAGTGTGTGTGTGTGTATGTATGTATGTATGTATGTATATATGTATATGTATATCACATCTTTTTTATCCATTCATCTGTTGATGGACACTTAGGTTGTTTTTGTGTCTGTGAATAATGTGCTGTGAATAATGCTGCAGTGAACATGAGAGTGCAGACATCTCTTCGAGATCCTGTTTTCATATCCTTTGGATATGTACTAGAAGTAGGAGTGCTGGATCATATGGTGGTTCTATTTTTAATTTTTGAGGAATGATAAGACTCTTAGTAGTCTACTCACTGTTCCCTGAATTCCGAGGTTTTACAGTCTGTCTGTTGGGAGCAGATGCTATTCCCAGCCCTTGTGAGCTCTGGGCATTCTTCCCTCTAATCTTTTCAGGTAGTTTTCTTGCATGCACGCAGTGGACACTGGAGGGAGACCCTCTGCAGATTTCCAGGGTTCTTTCTCCCCTCCAGGGCTCTGCCCTGCAGACTCTAGCTGCCGTGATATTCCCTGACTTCTGCTCGGTCTCTTCAGCTCAGAGAGCTGGCTTGGCTCTCCTTTCTTCCCCACTCTGTGGCCTCAGGAGTCTCAAAGCAATACACTGGGGCAATCCTAGGGCTCACCTCATTTGTTTCCTGTTCCTCAGAGATCACTGTCCTTTGTTGCCTGATGTCTGTTCTCCTGGAAACCATGTTTCATAGATTTGTCTTGGTTTTAGTTGTTTCAGGCAGGAGGGTAAATTGGTCCTTGTTACTCCATCTTGGTTGGAATTGAAAGTTCCCTCCAGGTGTCTTCCCCACCACCCCCCGCCTCAGGTAAAAATTAAATGGTGAATTAACCATTTTAAAGTGTGCAATTCAGTGGCTTTTAGTACATTCAGTGTTAGGCAGCCATGACCACTACCTAATTTCAGAAAATTTCATCACTCCAAAAAAAGAAACCTATGCAGTCATTCCTCATTTCATTTACTTTTTAATGATGCCCTACTGCCCTCTGGATAAAGTCTACGTGGCTCCCAAGGCTACTCGGTGGCTCCCAGGGAGATGATGGTGCGACTCCTCTCCTGGAAAGCGCTTCCTGTTTGCCTGGCTCACGCCTATCCATCCTTTAGCTCTCCACCGAGATACTCCTCTTACCAGATGCTTTTACCTGATACCCTAAGATTGAACTAGGTGCTCAGTTGGCCCCAGACTCATAAATTTCTGGCACTTACCACGCTAAGCTGTGTCTGTCTGTTTGGCTGTCTGTCTCTTCTGCCACCCTGGGAGCTGGCTGATGTCTGTCTGCTGTTGTGTCTTGCCTGGCACGTGGTAGGTACTCAGGTATTTGCTGATATGAATATGTCCTCAGTCCCCGATGCTTAAGAGTTCCGGTGACTGCAGTGTGTCCAATGTTAGCGTCCTGCAGAGTCAGCGCTGAGGAACCTAACCCCATCAAAGTTTTCTGCAGAGAGGCGGTGGCGGAACACAGGTGTGGGGGCCCCACCCCCACCCCCCCGGCCAGCATAGGCAATCATTTGTGTTCTGAGAAGTTCCCAGCCGTCAGGGTGGAGATGTGAACCCGTTTGCCTTCTTCAGTAATTACTATCAGTGGTGTTTTGTTGACCTCTTCTCTTGGCTGGGTGTGATGGGTGAGGCTTAACAGAATCTCAACAGATTCCTTAGCTCTCTCGTTACTTTTGGTTAAAATGAATTTGGGGCTTGGAATGTAAGCCTCAGTCCTGTTCGTTTCAAAACTTCAGTTTCAAACTCATTTTGAGCTCTTCTCCCTGTCCCCCAGCACAGGCTAGAGCTGGGACTCAAGCACGTGCATGTTCAGCTCTCCTCCCACCTCCCCTCCCCTGAAGCTGCCAGGCCCCTCAGGGGCCTTCTGCAGCCCAGTGCCAGGGTGGACAGCGGGAGGGAGAAGGGACTCTGCTCGTGGGACTGGATGCATGTTGATTATGAACAGCATCCTGGCTTTGCTCTGGGTGTGGGGCTGTGTGTGATCACACAGTTCTCTGTGGCTGTGGACCCCCGTCCCTCCTGAGAAAGGCAGCCATGCCTCTTCCCACACTTCTCCCAGGTGGGCCTCCTATTGCTTGGTCCAGGGGCCACCCATGGCCTCTGCCCTTCTGTTAATAACCATCTGGGTCCTTTCCACAGGAAAGGGCTACAGAGAATAGGATGAGGTGAAGGTCTCCCAGGCACACCACGTCAGAGGCTCTTCAGACCCTGTAGTCCTCGGCTACTCTGGCAGGTGAGAAATCTCTGGGCCAGGTGCAGGCACCAGTGTTTGAGTTCAAGTCCCCACCCGTCAGTGAGCCCCCCTCCCTCCCCACAGTGCAGTGAGAAGACAGAAAAAGACACCCACCATATTCTCAGACACCCAGAATGCTCCCCACCATGCTTGGCTCTGCTGGTGGCACCAGGGGGGCCTATAATTTCTGCAGCTCAGCAGGTGTGCACCTGGAGGACAAGATGCCACTTTCTCTTTCTTGCAGGTCCCCCAATCTTCACATGTGATTTGTTTAGAGGTACTCTTAGCTACGGGGGGTGGGGCGTGGGGGTGGGGAGGAACCACGCCCTCCCACCATGGACATGGGTTTTCCCTGCAGACACCCAAAAGCTAACTCTTTTTTTTTTTTAATAAATTTATTTATTTACTTATTTTGGCTGAGTTGGGTCTTTGTTGCTACGTGCAGGCTCTCTCTAGTTGCAGCGAGCAGGGGCCACTCTTTGTTGCGGCCCGCAGGCCTCTCATTGCAGTGCCCTCTCTTGTTGCGGAGCACGGGCTCCAGGCGTGCAGGCTTCAATAGTTGTGGCACGTGGGCCCAGCAGTTATGGCTCGCGGGCTCCAGAGCGCAGGCTCAGCAGTTGTCGCGCACAGGCCTAGTTGCTCCGCGGCATGTGGGATCCTCCCAGACCAGGGCTCGAACCCGTGTTCCGCGCATTGGCAGGCGGACTCCCAACCACTGCGCCACCAGGGAAGCCCCCCAAAAGCTAACTCTTATCAGACTTTCCTTTCCTAATGGTTGACGCTCACCAGGGCTGGTTCTGGCATCTCTCAGCAAGCCCCGAACGAACTTTAGAACATGTTGCATTTTGTGGCTTTTGGGGACCTTAGCCCCATGTGCTCAAGCAACAGGAGCAATGAAATAGCAGATCTTCCATCCCTCTCTAGCTCGAGTGAATGCCTGCTGAGGGGTGGTATATCTTTGCAGTCTCCAAGTCCACAGCCATGCCTGGCATAGACAGTTTATGGGATTGAGTTACTGCAGGAAGCATGACAGCCAAGTGGCTGCCTGTGTCCCTGGGTGCACAGGCTCCCAGGAGGATGCGTGCTTATATTCCCAATGAAGGGGCCTCTTTCCCATAAGAGGAGCCTGGATGGATGAGCCACTTCTCTTCCCGGAGCACAAAGTGGAACAAACTGCAGGCCCTGCCTTCCTCTGGTGCCCGAGGAGTGGGAGGGGGGTGCCACGGCACTGGCATGCACCATACTTCCTGCCCATCTTGCAGCAGAGGTGCGAGCTGCCTGCCGTTGGTATGCTGCTCAGACCCCAGGCCCTGGCTGGCTTCTGGTGTCCTGCACACTCGCACTGACACACCAGTGGGGACAGCCCACCGGGGGCACTGTGGGGAGACTAACCCAGGGATGTAGTCCAGGGATGGGACACGTAGTTAAGAAGCATCTTGGTCTTCCTGGAAAGATCAAAAGCTAGTTGAGCACAGTGTTGTGCATTCCTTGGTTGAAAACTGGGCGTGTAACTAGAGCAGTCAAACAAATTATATTTCAATCCTGCAGAAAGACTGAAAGAGGCAGAGGGGTGAGGCTGGTGTGGGGAGATGCTGAAAGGGGCAGTCAGATGGAGAGAGACAGGGAAGTCCCCAGGCTCATACCTTGAAACAGAACTGGGAACTCAGAAGGTAGCAGACATAACACCACACAGGGCTTGGCACCCAGCTGGCACTCACACTCAGGCCTGTTGAATTTTATAGGAGGGATGTGTTCCTAAGACCTTGCATAATTAAAAATTTACATAATTGAAGACTAATCCTCACATGGATGCTATATTAGTGTTCTTGGGCTTCCATAAAAGAAGACCCTAGACTGGGGGCTTAAACAACAAAACTTTATTTTTTGACAATTCTGGAGGGTAGAAGTCCAAGGTCAAGATGTTGGTAGGTTGATTCTTCCTGAGACTTCCCTCCTCTGGCTTGCAGATGGCTGCCTGCTCTCTGTGTCCTAGCATGGTTTTCTCTCTGTGTTGTCTGTGTCCTAATTGCCTTAAAGGACACCAGTCATTATTGGATTAAGGTCTACCCTAAGGACCTCGTTTTAATTTAATTAGCTCTTTAAAGGCCCTATCTCCAAATGTAGTCATATCCTGAGGTACTGGGGGTTAAGAATTCACCATATGAATTTCAGGTGTGGGGAGGAGAGACCCAATTCAGCCCATAATAGGTATTGTGTGTTTCTATTAAAGAGGCAAAGCTAAGTGGTAGTGACATAAACATAACTTACACTTCATTTTTAAGCCTGTTAAAACTTTGAAAAATGGTTCTTGATAAATTCTGAAAAATTGGTAGATGCTTTGCAGTTTAAAATTTTATGTAGAAGATGACTTAATAACCTTTTATTTTTAGTGTTGGAAATCTGCATAATCCAGTTTCCTTTTTCATGCAGAAAATATCTATTGAGTGGTCACTGCCCCCGGCACCGTTCTAGGTACTAAGGATATAACATTGAACAAAACAGATACAAATCTCTGCCTTCATCCTGGAAGAAACAGACTATCTGCAAAATAATAGTAAGTTACACCATATGCTATAAAGTGGTAGGTGCCATAGAAAAAATAAAGTGGGGAAGAGGGTATGTCCTTTGTGTGGGTGGTTTGAAATTTTACATATTATAGATGGCCACATTGAGAAGGTAATTTTGAAAAAAGATTTGAAGGAAGTGAGGGAGGAGCCCTGAGGACATCCAGGGTTAGGACTGTCTAGGCAGAGGAGAGAGCGAGTGCAAAGGCCCTGAGGTAGGAATGGACTTGGCATGTTTGAGAAAATGCAGAAAGGTCAGAAGGGCTGGAGGGGGGGTTTGAGTAATAAGGAGAGGATTGGGAGACAGTGCCAGAGAGGTAGGCCGGGACTAAATCATGTAGAATCTTGAAAGCCATGGAAATTAGTTTGGATCTTAAGTGTAGGTCCCTGGGGGACCAAAAGATTGTTGGGGACAGGGTAGTGCTGAGCTGGGAAGATGGGGAGTGGGGTGCCTGAGGATCAGGTTACGGAGAGTTTGAAGTTATTGGTAGTGATGGTGTCCAGGAGATGACCACAGGAGTGAGTGACTCAGGTAGGTGGAAGCCAAGCTCACTGTAGGAGAACTGTAAGGGAATTTTGAGAGCAGGGTCTTGGAAGGAATAAACAGAACGAAGGAGTGGTTTTAGAGCGAATGGCAGTGAGCCAAGAGTCAGATTCTTCAAGGGGAGAAGGGTATGATCCAGGTATTTGCAACAAGACAGGCAATGGATGGTATAGTCTGTTCACGTGAGGTTGCGAGCTGGGGTTTTAGGACAGAGGGAGGGCATGTGGTCTGGAAGCAGCAGTGGAGCAGCGGCCTCTTCACTGATGCTCGTGGGAGGCCTGGGAGGGATGGCAGCTGGGGGCCACAGTTCCCTCTAGCTGTGAAATGTGATTGACTTCTAGGATATTGCTCTTGATGACTTTATTTAATAAAACCTAAATGGGAGTATCACTTCTTAATATTAGGCTTCTTAGTCTAGATGAAATTGAGTGAGGATTTTTCAGAAGTTCTTGTCCTTAAAAATGGAATAACAGGAATTAATCGTGTATGCTCCTTGGTCTTCAGATGGAGGTCTTCAGAGCCTCTCTTTACTGCTTGTAGGATTCTGTCCCGAGGTTCATTATTGCCTTGACAGGCTACATCCAGAGCACAGTGGGAGAAAAAATTGACTTAGAAGATGTGCAGTTGCCAGGAAAAGAGGAAGAATGGAGGGAAAAAGGAAGAAAAGGCATTCGGAAAGTCAGTAGGAATGTTTTGGGTGGAATGAACTTCGGGGAGAAGTGACTCATTTGCCCTACAGATAGGAAGTCACAAAGCAGTGTTCTCCAAGGGTGCCTGGGACCCAGGGGCCCTGAGACCCTATTGGGGTGTGTGAGGTCAGGAGTCTTTCAGGAATAGCACCAAGATGTTTTTTGCTCTTTTCATTCTTTTTCACAAGCATATAGTGGAATTTTGTAGAAATTATGTGAAGTGTGATATCATAGCTGATTGAATGTAGCAGCAGATAGAAGAATCCAGCTGTCTTCATGTAAGCCAGATATTAAGGAATTCTGCAAAAAGGGGGACTTCCCTGGCGGTCCAGTGGTTAAGACACTGTGCTTCCAATGTAGGGGACGCAGGTTCAATCCCTGGTCGGGGCATTAAAATCCCACATGCCATGCGGACCCCCCTCCAAAAAAAAATCCTTAAGACATATATTTTAAAAAAAAGTCTGCAAAAATGTATAACAATGTCAGTCTCACTAAATGTTTTTTTATTTGAGAAAATACTTTTCATAAAAATATGTTAATTATATTAACATTAAAAGGGTTATTACAATATTTAAATCAACTAGTAAATATTTTTAAATTCCCATTTAAGTTTCTAATGCTGTATATATCGATAGATATAATCCTTATAAACAAAACGAAGGCTCTTTGTGGTCCTTACTTTTTAAGAGTGTAAAGGAATCTTGAGACCAAACAGTTTGAGAACTAGTGGATAAGAGGCCAGGCTCTGGAGTTAGTGTGCTTGGGTAGGAATCCAGGCTTTGTGATCTCAAGCAAGTTACTTAACCTCTCGGAGACTTTAGTTTCCTTGTCTATCAGCTAGGCCACCTTATACAGGTATTGTGAACAAGTGAAATAATGCATTAATACCACTTTGCACAGTTTTGGGTATAAGAATGATCATTTCAAAACTGTTGATTATTACTTCATCAAACAACTGACTGAATGCATAATTCTTTGCTAAGTGCTGGGAGGATGTAAAATGGCATAAGTCACAGCTCCTACTCTGAAGGGGTTTGCTGCCCAGGTAGAGATTTCTGGATTTGTAGTCTGCACCTTTTTTTTTTTTTTTTTTTTGTGGTACGCGGGCCCCCCACCGCTGCGGCCTCTCCCGTCGCGGAGCACAGGCTCTGGACGCACAGGCCCAGCGGCCATGGCTCACGGGCCTAGCCGCTCCACGGCACGTGGGATCCTCCCGGGCCAGGGCACGAACCCGCGCCCCCTGCATTGGCAGGCGGACTCCCAACCACTGCGCCACCAGGGAAGACCCTGTAGTCTGCACCTTTGCATTCAATTCCCAGCTCTTGACTAGCAACCTCACCTTGAGTGAGCCAGTTCCTGTGGGTAAAGTCAGATAATAAAGGCATTGTGGCAGTTCCCTGGTGGCGCAGTGGATAAGACTCTGTGCTCCCAATGCAGGGGGCCCGGGTTTGATCCCTGGTCAGGGAACTAGATCCCACATGCATGCCGCAACTAACAGTTCACATGCCACAACTAAGGAGCCCACCTGCCACAACTAAGACCCGCTGCCACCAAATAAATAAATATTTTTTTAAAAAAGGCATCCGTGAGGGTCCTCTGAGGAGATGGTGAATTCCTGCTCTATCTTCCAGGCACTGCTGTCCCCTGACGTAGTTTAACACTTGGATTTGTCCTTCTTGAAAATTACGCTGTCCTTCCTGCTTTCCATTTCTGGAACCTGCTTTTCTTCCCGAGATATGTAAATACGCCACTAGAGGGCACCTCCTGCCTTCTTATTCATTCATCGTCTGCTGTTTCTTATTTGGAAATGTTCTTTTAGCTGAGGTGGGTGGCAAGTCCCGATGTTGTCTTCAGGACACTCTCAGCTTGGTGAGTGTGCTACGTTTTGTCTGAAAATCCCGACTCTGTGTTTATCAGTCGATACAGGTTTACTGAGACTTCTTTAAATAAAACTGGAGGGAAGGCATTGGTGGAAAGGAGATTGTGGGTGTTACCGCCACCACCTGACATTACAGATCATGGACTCCATACCAGGTGGTGCTCAGTGCTTCACGTGCATCGTCTCATGGACTCTCAGAGCAACACTAGCGGGCGTAGGTATGGGCACTCGTTTTTAATAGTTGGAAGCCCGGGCTCTGATTGGTTAAGTAACTTGTGCGAAGCCCACTGTGTTGGAGCTGGTTCAAATCCCGGTGAAGTGTGCTGATAGCAGAGGAGGGTGGCCTGCAGGGAGGCAGGATTTGGACAGAAGAGGACCAGCGAGAGTTTGGTCAGGCAGGGGAAATGGTCTCCAGAGGGACTTGCGCTGCCTGTGAGCCCTGAATGCAGGGAGCAGGTCTTACTGCTCTAGGGTGGTGATTCTCAGCCTTGTCAGACACAAACACCCCTTTCTGTAGAAAGTATTTTACAACAACCATTTTACTATTCTGAAGTGAAATTCAAAGGCAGTATATATCTATGTTTACATATATGCTTACATCTAATACGAAGGACAGTACTACCTATCAGTTGAGTATCAGGCTGGCGGGTGTACACAGACCAGACGATGGAAAATGCCAGCATAAATCCCCAAATGGTCCACTAGGGGGCGGCGTACTTCTTCCACGGCTGTGAGCTGCTCCCCCAGTCGACTCCCCTCGAGTTGCCTTTGGGCCTCTCCCCTCTCCCCTCGCAGTGGCCTCATGTCACACTGCTCCTGGGGTGGCGTGATTGTCTCTCTGAGGGCCCCTTAGTGGTCAGGGGGCAGGCGGGGATTGAAGAGAGGAAGTCACAGAGCATGGAGCTGACCCCCAAGTGGGTGTGCCAGATTTCTAATCACATGAACGTGCCATGATTAGAGTCATGTGCTTTAAAGTTTTACTTTTGTTGTTGAGTCATTTGCTTAAAAAGTGGTTATGAAGTTACACGTTTGTCTTATTTTCATTAAATTTTTTTGAGGTTACTTTGTATTGTAGCAAGTGGTAACTATCCATTTAATTTTTTTCTTTAGTGGATTTAATTTTTCTTTAACCTAAATACATTAATTTATTTATTAAATACATATATTTAAATAGAAACCTTAAATGAGTATATAAATGTAAAACTTATATCACTTGGCATAATTAGAGGGTAACCTAAAAATAAAAAAAACCCAAATAAATAAAACAATGTTACTACATTCTTGCTGTACTTATACTTTGGTTTTCCACCAAAGGTCCAGTCTCTCTCTATAAAAAAAAGAAGTTTAACAAGTGTTAAAGACAGAGTCACACCAAACCAAGACTAGCCGTAAAGTAATCAGAGAACTAAGAGAGAAGTGAAAGGGAATATTTTTCTCACTATTTAAGAGAATCCATGTTATTTAAAGCTTTATCTGTACTCCTAAAATCATCTCCCATACAACAGTGGATAAAATGTTTCCCACTCTGGAGACATTGGTACAGCAGATGGCTTCCTGGACTTGGGAGTCCAGGGACCACTTACTAGCTGTGTGTCCTGCACATGTTGCCTGCCCTCTCTGGGCCTCTCTGTCCTCACCTGTAAAATGAGGAGGTTAGAAGAGATGATCTCTGAAGTTCTTCTGGACCTAACAGTCGAAGACTCTGAAGCCCTGATTCTCATCAGAAGGAGATCCAGGACTTAAGGTGAGCATCCTCTTGTTTCGTGCTTAGAACCTTTGAAGGGGGCTGGGGAAAACCATGGATTCTCAGAAATTCCAACTAGCACCCTCTCTCCCTCAGGGCAATTTAGCCTGACATAGCAGAGCCACTGAGAGTTTAGAACCTGGAGTCCAAGAGACCTGGATTTAAATCCCTGCTCGGCCTCCTACAAGTTTTGTGACTTTGAGCAAGTTACCTCTTTTGTCCCCAGTTTCTCTAGCTATAAAATAGGGGTGAGAGTATTTATCCTTACTGTGAAGATGAAATTATAATGTCAAGTGCTTACTACAGTGCCTGGCCCATGTCTTAGCAGTGATTCCTGTTTATTATGATAATTCCTAAGATGCATTTGCTCATTTTTAATGAAACTTGGCGGTATCCTGGAAGTAAGCCATTGGGGGAAACTATTTGGTGGCCCTGTTCCAAAAATCTTTAAAACTGATGAAATGAATATTATAGACGCCCAAGAAGGGGAGGCCTTGTCTGAGAAAGGTGAGTGTGAATGCATGAGGCCGTCCCACCTACACATGGCCTTGGTGGTAGTGGGGGGGCCAAGCGTATTTGTGTGGGTTTTAGGACTTTGAAAAAAATAATTTTTTTTTTTTAAAGCATTAACTGAGCAGCTTGTGGCTTTCCAGCCCACAGGTTTCCTGCGTCTCGGCCTGGCCCCTTAGTGCAGGTGCCTGTGAGTGTGTGCGTGGGATAGGGGAGAGTGGGGGGGATGGCAGAGCGACAGAGTTTCCCCCTTGTGGCCCCTGATCCACTCTACCACCATGACAGGCCTGTTCTGGCCCACGTGGAGCTGGGCCAGGTGGCTGGGGCAGTGGGAGCCTGTCGTTTGGAAGAGCGGCATTGCTCGTCCTGGGGACATCTATCTCTGAGGTCTTGCTGCCACTTCTGGGACATTCCTGACCAGGTGGAATTCTCCTGAGGACATTTTTTTGGGATAATCATGTGACGACTACTCCCTAAAACATAGAGAGTTCCGTCATTTGAGATGTGGACCTGGATTTTCACTCTGGCCTGACCACTAACAGGTTCTGTGACCTTTCTAAACACTTCTCTTTCTTCCTTTCCTTATTTGTAAAATGAAAGATTAGATCATACCAGTGGTTTTTAAGTGTTAAGTTGTTTGTGTATGTGTGGGGTGGGTATCACAGAGCCTTTGGACAAGTTGATGAGAGTTATAGACGCTCTCTCCAGAAGAATGTAGGTCCCCACACATTTTATATAAAATTTCAGGCTGTTCCAAGACACCCCTGGAAATCCCTCCGTGGACTCCAGGTGGCAAACTACTGATTCTGTGCTTCATTCAGCTTACAAGCTTCTATGAAGCCCATGCTTTCCAAGTTGGCTTTCCTGCTGAACCCAAACCAAATGAAGAACTTGTCCATTTGTACACATGTGTTTAGTACACTCTCCCTCACAATCCAGCAAAGTCAGTCTCAGCTCAGCAGGGCCATGCAAGAGCTGTGCTACCAGGGCCTTTTCATGTGGCCGTGCAGGTTATTCCCTGCACAAGCCATCCGCAGTTGATGGCCAAGCCTTTCCCTAATTCACACAAAGGTGGGTCATGGGCCAGTAATAGCCTTTGCAACATACACTTGGACACCAAAATATAAGGTCCAGCAGGAGATTCTCCACCCAAGGGCTTGGCCTGAGGCTGGTCCCTGTTTGGGCTCAGTAGACAGTATTAATTAGTGGCTGAAAAGAGGGGTCATCGAGAGGCTAGAAATATGCACTTAAAGAAGACTCAGGTAAGACTGAGATCCTTGAATGCGTTAGGACTCTTGTGGAAAGTAACTGCAGTCCTTGGAGTTCTTAGTTGCAGACAATAGAAACCAACTCAGCTGACATAAGCAGGAAAGGAATTTATTGAAAGCACGTCAAGTGGTCCACAGAAATGTCAGGAAAGCTACAGAATAGGCACGAGATACAGAACAGTGACAATGGAGGCGAGGCCTCAGCCAGAATAGTGGTCTGGGTTGATGATGCAGCCCCAGCCTGGCCATGGATGCCACTGCCGTCAAAACCACCCCAGCTTATGTTGCTGCCACTGGTGACGCTGGATGGAAGATGCAGCTGTCGCCAGCAACCGTTAAAATGAATCCTCTAGGGCCCTGTTTCATTGCAACATCTGATTGGTTGCACCTGGGCCATGTGCTGGACCATCCAGGCTGCAAGGGATACTGGGAGAGCGAGTGACTGACATTTTCAACTTCTTTGTTTCCCACCAAGACTCTTAATTGGGGGATTTCCCCAAACCAGCCCTCCCAAATCAACAAGCATTCTGCAGACACAGCAACCAGCTCGAGTTAGCTTCAGTAAAGAAAACTCTTGAAGGCTGTAGGGTGTTTCATGAAAGCAAAGACAGGAGGGAAGCCAGACCATGAATGGCATGGAACCAGGAACTTGAACATCAGCGGAACGCTTCCTCCAGCTCTTATCTCTGCTGCACTGGGCTCCTTCTTCATTTTCTCTTTCTGCTTTCTGACATTTTATTTCCTCAGTCCAGGAGGTAGGATCATGTGGTAAAAATGGGGGGTTTGGAGCCTCCTCCCGTGGCTCTAAGGGCCCCTCCCCGGAAGGAGAGCTTGGCATCTACTATGACGGGTGGCTTCTACCCTCTTCGTGCCTTTATTCTGGCCGCGCAGGATGGGTCTCCGCTGTTCTACACGGTTCTCCCCCTGTGGAGGTCCCTTTAGGTAACCTGAGCACACCTCCTGTTTCTCTGAGGCTTTGGTTAGCTGCTCAGATGTTTCCAGAATGTCAGGTCTTCCTCATTTTACTAATGGAGGGTCTAGGTTCTCAGAAATTCAGTGACTTACTCAAGACTCTGACCATCCCATGAGTGAGTGGGTGCATACACACAGTGCTTAGAAGAATGCTTAGCGTGTGGAGAACTCCGCAGGTGTTAGTGACGTCACTAGGATTTCTTTTCTTCTAAAGTACATTTCTTTCCTCTTCCCTCGCTTTCTTTCTTGGTGCCCTCTGTCCTTTCTTTCTTTCCAAAACTGTGTACTGAAGGCCTGTGTGCCCAGTACTATTGTAAGTGCTGAGAACTCACCTGTGAACAAGACAGACAAGATTCCTGCCCTTATGAGGCTTTTAGTTCAGTAGAAAGCAAGTGAACAAGGTGATTTGTGCTAGTGGTAAGTGCTCTGAAGGCAACAGACAGAAGTGACTGGGGCTGGCTCTCGGGGAGGGCTACTTTGACGTGGTGATGAGGAGGGAAGAGGCCTCTGAGACGGTGGTTGTAAACCAAGATAGGAGGATGAGGGCTGATGGAAGAGGGAGGAGTGTGTGCAACAGCCCCGAGGTGAGAACAGACCGAGAAGCCAGCCCAGCCCGTCCTGGTGGCGGGAACACGACCGGGCAAGAGTGATGGGAGATGAAGGTGGAGAGGAGGGCAGAGGTCAGATCAGGAAAGGCCTTGTAATGACGTGGTCACGGGAGCCATGTAGGTAGGACAGTGTCGTGATAGGATTTAGAGTAAAAAAAAAAAGAAAAAAATTAATTTTTATCAGAGAACCACAACCGAACCAAACTAAACAAGAACAATAATAACAAAGATACCCAACTGGCCTGTACTCTTCAAAAATGTCAAGGTCTGCAGACATACAGAATGGACTTGAGGACATGGGTGGGGGGAGGGGGAAGCTGGGGCAAAGTGACAGAAGCATCGACGCATATACACGACCAAATGTAAAATAGATAGCTACTGGGAAGCAGCTGCACGGCACAGGGAGATCAGCTCGGTGCTTTGCGATGACCTAGAGGGGTGGGATAGGGAGGGTGGGAGGGAGGCTCAAGAGGGAGGGGATATAGGGTATATGTATACATGTGGCTGATTCACTTTGTTGTACAACAGAAACTAACACAGCATTGTGAAGCAGTTATACTCTAATAAAGATGTATAAAAGAAATGTCAAGGTCAAGCAAGACAAAGAAGGGCTGCACGTTGAATTTGCACATTGAAGAGTTATGGCCATTAAATGCAGTGTGTCGTTGGGACGAGATCCTGGATTGGGAAAAAGTTGTTCTAAAGAATACTGTTGGGGGCTTCCCTGGTGGCGCAGTGGTTGAGGGTCCGCCTGCCGATGCAGGGGACGCGGGTTCGTGTCCCGGTCCGGGAAGATCCCACATGCCGTGGAGCGGCTGGGCCTGTGAGCCATGGCCGCTGGGCCTGCGCGTCCGGAGCCTGTGCTCCGCAACGGGAGGGGCCACAACAGTGAGAGGCCCGCATACCGCAAAAAAAAAAAAAAAAAAAAAAAGAATACTGTTGGGACAATGATGAAATTTTGAAATGTACTGTTTTTTTAGGTAAGAGTATTGCATCATTGTTAAATTTCCTGGATTTGTTAACTTGGCTGTGGTTAGGAGAATGTCCTTGTTTTTAGGAAATAAATACATGTGAAAGTGTATAGGCATAAAAGGGCATGATGTCTACAATATACTCTCAAAAGGTTCAAGATAAAACATGTAGAGAGAGTGATAGAGCAAATATGAAATGACATTAAAAATTGGTGAATTTGTGTGAAGAGTATCCTTGAGCTCTCTAACTATTCTTGCAACTTTTCTGTAGGGATGATTATTGATATGGTTAAGTTTAAGTTTATCATCTTATTTTTTTTCTATTTCATGTGTTCTTTGTTCCTCTTTTTCTGTCTTTCGGATTGAGTATTTTTTTTTAAATGGACTTCTTTGTTGACTTTTTAGCTGTAACCCTGTTTTTTTAGTGGTGGCTTTAGAGTTTATAGTATACATCTTTAACTTATCACCGTTTACTTGCAAGTGATGTTATATCACTTCACATATTGTGTAACAGCCTTGAACAATATACCTCCATCTCTCCCCTCCCACCCTTTGTGCTATTGTTTGTACTTTCTAACATGTTATAAACCCTATATTACATTCTCATTATTTTTGTTTAAACAGTCAATTATCTTTTAAAGAGATTTAAATAATAAGAAAATATTATTTTTCTTGGTGCTCTTCATTCCTTTGTGTAGATCCGTATTGCCATCTAGTATCTTTTCCTTTCTGCCTGGAGAACTTTAACATTTCTTGTAGTCTGAGTCAGCTGATGATGAATCCTTCCAGCTTTTGTATTTCTGAAAAAGTTTTTATTCCGGATTCGAGGTTGGCAGGTCTTTTTCTTTCACTGCTTTAAAGATGCTCCACTGTCTTCTCTTCTTGCATTTTTTTTCAACTTGGAGAAATCTGCTCTTATTCTTATCCTTGTTGCTGTGTGGGTAAAGTCTTTTTTTGCCAGATGCTTCCACCACTCCTCCCTTATCACTGATTTTGAGTAATTAGGTTATATAATGTGCTTTCCTGTAGTTTTCTTCATGTTTCTTGTGTTTGGGGTTTGCTGAGCTTCTTGGATCTCTGGGTTTATAGTTTTTGTCAAATTTAGAAAATTTTCATCCATTATTTCTTTAAATAGTTTTTCTTCCTGCCCACCCCCCCTCGCCCCCCACCCTTGGGACTCATAGCTCACTGATGCTCTTTTCATTCTTTCCAGATGCTTATTTGACAGGCCATTTCCAGTCCTCAGCCCCAGAGGTGCAGATTCCATTACTTTGGGTTGGGGTTTGGGAACTAGTATAGTATTTTTAAACCAGTCCCTGGGAGATTCGGATGCATCTGGTCCAGGACCACATTTTGGGGCTTTTTAAAAATTAATTTTGCTTCCTAACTTAAAATGTATTTTCAAACTTAAAGAAAAGTTGCAAGAATAGTTGTAAAAACTTCTGAACGCTCTTTAACCAGATTTACCAACTGTAAACATTTTGCCATATTTTCCCCCAACTCTGCCAACAACAAACACGCTTTTTCCCCCCAGGACTATTAGAGAGTAATTTACACCAAGCCCCTTTACTCCTAAGTCCTTCAGTGTACATTTCCTAAAATGAAGGCTATTGTATTACACAACCACAGTAGAATGATCAAATTCAGGAAACTTAACATTGATAAAATACTGTTATCTCATCTTCAGTCCATATTCTGATCTCACCAGTTATCCTTATAGTGGCTTTATCCAGCCGGGGACCCTACCTGAGGTCATGAATTCCACTTAATTGTCATGTCTCTTTAATGTCCCAAGGACCAAAATGTGAGAAGCATTGTTTTAAAGCTGGTTGGTAGTGGAGGAGAGAGAATAACACTCCCTGAAAGCAACTGAATCCCAGGAATGGCAGGGCAGAGACCTGAGGGCAAGGACCTCCTGCTGCCGTGTCTGTGGGGCCTCTGTGGACCCAGGGCCAGCGTGTGGAACGCTCCAGCTCTTCCTGCCGCCCCACTGCGGGTCTTAGCTTCCCCTGAATGAACAACCTTATTAATTTCCTTGCCCTTTCTGCCCTATGTCCATTGCTTAAGGCAAACAAGTACATCTCTGTGATGTGCAACTGAGAGTGGGAAAGGAAAGAAAAAGTGAATGGCGAGGAGGAGAATGGGAAAGATAAGTAGAAAAATGGAATAAACCAAACTGCCCTGCCTTTAGATCCACAAATTGCTGGATGACTTTGGGCAAGTTAGAAAATATTTTCCAGCATCAGAACCAACGTCAAAATAAAACAGGCTCTTACTTTCTGTGTCCTGAGATTGAGATAATGTTGTAAGGCCCTTGGAAATTGTTATTATTGTCAGATGGAGGATGGGAGAAATCTGCAGACAAGGTTATATACTTATGAATGTCCCACCTCGTCATACCAGGGTATCCACCTTCACGTGAATTTTGCACAAGTTCTGTCTCTTTTTTTTTGCTTTATTAAAGGGAGTGAAAGGGGGAACTCAGTGCACATGACATTGATGGGGCTGAAAAAAAAAAAACCCTATTTAGAAATCTGATACTTTAAAAGCAAAGTCATCATTTTCAAATCCAAACTTGGTTCCGACTCATTGACCAGACTCGTGCTTCAGCACAGGCTTTGGGGAGACGCTCCCAGGCCCACGTACCCGGACGCAATTCTCCAAAGTGTGCAAGCTAGAGCTGCAGGGGCAGGGTTTGCGCTACATCAAGCTGGCACTGAGAAATGCCCGGAGAGTGATACCTGTGCGTGCAAGCCTAATACCTTACATCGTGATCTGGTCCTACTGTGGCTTCCTTTCTCCCACCTCTCCGTCTCCATCCAGCCATGCTCCACCTCTTCAGCGCCTCCAGACCTGGCGACCATCATCATGTTTGCTGTCTACTCTGCTTGGAATATTCTTTTCTGGATCTTTTTCTTCTTAAATCCTGCCTCTCTTTCTGTTCTCAGCTTTGAAGTCACTTCCCAAGCCTTCACTGCCACCCAAGCTTGGAGTAGGTGCCCCTACCTGAAATCCCAACATGCCATGAACTGACCTAACACAGTTGTGATTGCCTGTTACCGTGCCTGGACTGCACGGTAGATTTTAAGGCCTGTGAGATCAAGCACTGTACTTTCTTTACTGTTAGATTCCTGGCTCATAGCATAGTCCTTGATGTACAATAAATACTCGATAAGTATTTATTGGATGAATTAAAGAGAAGCTGGCTCAGATCTGATAGTTTGGAAATTAAAACTGAAAGGGTGAATTATGTTTGGCAACGTCAAACAAACTCACATGCACCCCCAGTTCTCCCTCTAACTGTTATGGAGAGCTCAGATTTATTGCGTTACCTGGGAATCTGGAGTTTGCCTTTAGCTGCTTCCTCATCTTCCCCAGCTGGACATCCAAGTGGTCACCAAACCCTAGATAGTCCACATCCTGGGGTCTGTCAGGGTCCATCTTCTCCTTTCCGTTCTCACTGCCAGTACTCTTGTAACCTCTGTGTTGTGTCGAGAAACTCCCTTGCTCCTCACCTTTCAGTATCTACTTTGTTCTGGAAGCTTTTCATCACAGCGTTTGAAACCTTGCCCTGACGGGTCCACTGGTCTCCAGGGATGGAGTTACTCACACTGGGCTCTTGGCCATTCCTCAGGCATTTTTTTCTTTATTCTTTCACCCATAATGCTTCCTCAGCAAGAAATCTACCCCTACCCCCCATACCTGTTGAATCTGCCTACTTAACCTGCAAGGCTTAGCTTAGATTCTTCTTCTAAGCTTCTTCTTCTTCTTTTTTAAAATTATTTATTTATTTATTTTTGGCTGCGTTGGGTCTTCGTTGCTGCGTGCTGTGTGTGGGCTTTCTCGAGTTGCGGCGTGCTGGGCTACTCTTTGTTGCAGTGTGTGGGCTTCTCATTGGGTGGCTTCTCTTGTTGTGGAGCACGGGCTCTAGGTGCGTGGGCCTCAGTAGTTGTGGCAGGTGGGCTCAGTAGTTGTGGCTTCTGGGCTCTAGAGCACAGGCTCGGTAGTTGTGGCGCACGGGCTTTGTTGCTCTGTGGCATGTGGGACCTTCCCTGACCAGGGCTCGAGCCCGTGTCCCCTGCATTGGCAGGCGGATTCTTAACCACTGAGCCACCAGGGAAGCCCTAAGCTTCTTAAGAATAAGGATATCCCTTACTCTCTGAGTCTATTTCGCTTCTGAGTTCACATAGAATCTTTGGGTAGGGAGGGATAGTGGGTTATCAAGCACTAAGACATTCCTGAGTTTGAGAGAACAAGTGGCTGGAGTTCAGATAGAGAAAGACAGCTGTCATAACCGTGACCTCTGCGCATCACCATTAACAAGGACCAGGGCTGAACATCTCACCTGCCTTATCTCCTTTAGTCTTCATCACAGCTCTTGGGGGTTGAGGGGCGGGGAGTCGGTTCTTTAAATATCCTGATTTTACAGATAAAGAGACAGAGGTTCAAGGAGGTGACCTGATTTTCCCACAGCCGCCCAGCAAGGACGTGGTGGATCCTTGGTGCACCTGGAGTCTATCCCGCCTCTCTCCAGAGCTTGAGCTGGTGCCTGTTGCGTGCTCCTAAAGAGAACAGCCACTCCCAGGCATCTCTGCGTGGCCAGAGACATCACTTTGCACATCGTAAATGCTCCATCAGTCTTTCAAATGAATGGATGCTTTCTAATTGGTATTGACAGATTATAAACTTTCATTATCTTCTATCATTAACATTGATAACAATATGGTACCTAAATTCAACCCTTTTGTCTATTTAAATAGAAGCTCTGCATGTGAGTGATAAAAAAAATTAAATCGTACAAGAGCGTATAGAATGAAAATGAAGTTTCGTTCCCTCTCAGGCCGCCTAGTCTAATCCCCAGAGGCAACCACTGGTAATAGTTTCTTGTTTATCCTTCTGGAAATATTCCACGTATAAATCAGCATATGGGAATATAGACTTCTTTAAAAGAAACACAAATAGAAGCCTACCGTGCATTGCTCTGCATCTTGTTTTCATTTAGAAGTGGGTTCTGGAGGATGTTCCATTCCTCACATGCAGATCTACTGCAGTCACTTTAAGGGTACCTAGTGTTCTGCAGAAAGGATGTGCCTGAGATTGGCTTAACGAGTGCTATGTTGACGGATATTTAGCTTATTACCCCTATTTTGCTATTGCAAACAATGCTGTGAAGAATACCCTTGCAGGGCTTCCCTGGTGGCGCAGTGGTTAAGAATCCACCCGCCAATGCAGGGGAGACGGGTTTGAGCCCTGGCCCGGGAAGATCCCACATGCCGCGGAGCAACTAAGCCTGTGTGCCACAACTACTGATCCTGCGCTCTTAGAGCCCGCAAGCCACAACTACTGAGCCCACACGCCACAACTACTGAAGCCCGTGTGCCTAAAGCCCGTGCTCTGCAACAAGAGAAGCCACCGCAATGAGAAGCCCGCGCTCTGCAACGAAGAGTAGCCCCTGCTCGCTGCAACTAGAGAAAGCCCGTGTGCAGCAAGGAAGACCCAGTGCAGCCAAAAATTAAAAAAAAAAAAAAAAAAAGAATACCCTTGCACACACTTCTTTGCCCTCACGGTGAATGATCTGTATCCCCTTACATGTAAATGTGTAAGAGGTACACGTTAAGAGGTAACTCTGGGCAGTTTCTCCCCTTTTAAAAATAGGAGAGCAAGGTACAGAAGTATTTAGGAATTTCTCGAAGGGAGGGAGGGAGGGAGGGAGAAAGGAAGTCAGAATAGTCTACATTTTTAGAACAGGGTCAGATTGGAAGGTTAACATGGAAAGATGTCCCCCGCCATACACCATTAGTAAAAATCATAACATAAAAAAGTTCAGATGTTTTTCCACAGGGACCACCTAGTGGTTTTTGTTGAAGTATCTTTTGCTTTTAAGACATTCCTTTTTTGGTGTCCCTGCATTTTTCTGAGACCCAAAGCCTGGGCTTAGCCTGCCTGTGACAGTGGCCGGAGTGAGGAATGGGGCAGCACAAAGAACAGGGTCCCCGGACCTGGGATTGACCAGAGTCAGAACTCCGAGTGCAGCAGAGCCCAGATTCACAGCCCTTACGCCAACCGCCCACTTGACAGGTGAAAAAACGGAAACCCAGAGAGATGTCATCTGCCTGTCAGAAACTAATTGATATCATCTTGACACAGGTCTACCAACTCTCAGACTAGTGGCATTTTAAAGTAAGTGAAATGCTAGGCAGATACCCATTAACAAATATAGCCCCAGTGCTTCATTTTTATTTCACAAATGCAAACAGGCAGCATCAAGAGACTCATTAGCCTGCTCTGGGTTGATAGCATGTTAAATGTCGGCTACCCCCTGCCCTGAAAGGATGCATCGCCCAGATGGAACTATGGTTTACGATGTCCTGGTAGATGTGGAGAGCAACAGTCAGTGGGTCTCAGGGGCCTAACGTGTGCTGACACTGCTCATCATTCAGACCCCTGGACGTTCTGGAGGATGACCGTCAGCTGCCTCTTAGCTAATATTTCACGGCTGGCCCTAGTGTTATCTGTCCTGTGCCCTGTTGATGTGGCTTGGAGAACTCCCAGACACCACACTGATCTAGGTAAGATCTGAGCTGGCAATACTTCCTGTCGAAAGAACCTTGTAAGTCAGAACTTTCCAGAGAGCACACAGTGTGGCTTTGGTGGCTGATGTGAGTCCTTGGGGACAAGGAACCTCCTGGGTGCTCCTTGGTGTTTACAGGCACGCAACTCTCCAATTTATTTTTTCTTCATTCTGGCCCAAGTGCAGGCTGTGTCGTGTGGTGCTGGAGGCTAAGCTCAGGAATGAGGAATGTCTGGATTCAAATCCGCTGCACAGAGCAGTGTGACCTTGAACGAGTTACTTAAATCTCATTGTGTCTTCAGCCTGGACAAGTGCACGATTCTCTTGATGCTGTGTCCATCTGTGAAAGTAAAGGAGTTTGGACTAGAGTGATTTATTAGTGGCTTTATAGGATTTCACTTGCATTAAAAGGCCACTGGCCTGAGCGGAAATTGGAGTTGAAGCTGGGGAACCAGGCCTCTGCGTTTGGATCCCTGCTGTGAATTCTTTCCCCCTTCCCTCTGTGTGACCTTAGACAAATCACTGCACTGGTCTGTGCCCAAGTTCCCTCAACCCTAAAAGGGGGTAAGAACAGTACTTAACTCACAGGTCATTGTGAGGATTGCCTGAGATGTGTGTGTAAAGTGACACAAACACATCTCATGAAATACGCTGTAGGTTATATGCATAGGTCTTGTTTTGAAAGACAATGTCCGTACCTATAACTCCCCTGCTCCCTCCTCCAAATACGATATGCCTTTCCTTTCCCCTACACTTTACTTCACTCTAGTTGTTAAAAGTATGTGTGTAATAAAAGATGCCCACACACATGGGCAATTCATTCGTATTTATTCATTCAACAAACTTTTTAAACATCTTTATTGGAGTATAATTGCTTTACATTGTTGTGTTAGTTGCTCTGTATAACAAAGTGAATCAGCTATACGTATACATATATCCCCATATCTCCTCCCTCTTGCGTCTCCCTCCCTTCCACCCTCCCTATCGCACCCCTCTAGGTGGTCACAAAGCACCGAGCTGATCTCCCTGTGCTATGCAGCTGCTTCCCACTAGCTATCTGTTTTACGTTTGGTAGTGTATATATGTCCATGCCTCTCTCTCGCTTTGTCACAGCTTACCCTTCCCCCTCCCCATATCTTCAAGTCTATTCTCAAGTACGTCTGTATCTTTATTCCTGTTTTACCCCTAGGTTCTTCGTGACATTTATTTTTCCATAAATTCCATATATATGTGTTAGCATATGGTATCTGTCTTTCTCTTTCTGACTTACTTCACTCTGTATGACAGACTTTAGGTCCATCCACCTCACTACAAATAACTCAATTTTGTTCCTTTTTTATGGCTGAGTAATACTCCATTGTATATATGTGCCACATCTTCTTTATCAACAAACATTCTTTAACTTTGTCCTGTGTGCCAGTGACTATGTTTGAGGCACTGGGGACACATCAGTGAACAAGACAGACACAAATTCCTGCCCTTGAGGAGCTTACACTTTAGTTGGGGAAGACGGATGACCGCTAATATACTAAATAAGAAAGTTATATAGTATGTCAGAAGGTGATGAATGTTATGGAAAAAAATGTTGGGGAGTGGATAAGACAGGAAGTACTGAAGTGTTGGGCTGTTTAAAATGTGGGGCAACTCCTTGAGAAGGCGAGAGCTGATCAAAGCCTTGAGGGGGGTGAAGGAGTGAGCCATGGAGACTGTAGGGAGGAGAGCTCTGAGGAACAGCAAGGAGGCCTTTGTCACTCACTGGAGAGGGCAGGGCTGATGGCAGCACATGAGGTCCCAGAGCTGAGAGGTGGTGGGTTGAGTGCACATTTCCCTGGGCCGTGTAGGCCATTGGATGGATTTTCATGTTTGCTCTGAATGAGAACAGGTTCCACTGGAGATTTTTGAGTAGAGGAGTGCCATGATCTGATGTAATTTTAAAATAATAATTTAAAATAGTCTTTCAGCATTGGTCATTTGAGCAAAGACAGGCAACAACCTAGATGCCCATTAGTAAGGAGCAGGTTAAATAAATGCACTGTAGGAAAGAAAGCTCGTTCTGTATGGATATGATATGTGCTATGGACTGAATGTTTGTGTCCTTCCAAAATTTGTGTTGAAGCCTAATCCCCAATGTGATGGTATTTAGAAGTGGGCCTTAGGGAGGTAATTAGATCACAAAAGTGGAGCCCTCATGAGATTAGTGCCCTTGTCAGTAGAGACAGAGAGAGCTTACTTTTCCTCTCTCTGATCTCCATCACCTGAGGATATGGCAAAAAATGTCCATCTGCAAACTAGGAGGAGGGTCCTCACCAAGTACCTGACCTTGCTGGTGCCCTGATCTTGGATTTCCAGCCTCCAGCACTGTGAGAACTAAATGTTTGCTGCCTAAGCCAGTCAACCTCTGGTATTCTGTTACAGCAGCCTGAGGTGACTGAGAAAATAGAATATACAAGATACATTGTCAAGTGAAAAAATGCAAGATGCAGTGTTTGTACCATGCATTCACACAGAGATCTCCGTTTTTGCGTCAACTATGTCTGAAAGATATGGAGGAAACTGATAGCGATAGCCCATGGGAACCTGGAGCCTCTAGGGGGATGGAGGACCCCTTTTACTCTATATGCTTTTGTCTCTTTTGAATCTTGAGCCATATGAATATATTACCTATTCAAAAAAGAATGATCAAAAATAAAAGGTATACACGCTTGTACCAAGTCAGATGATATAATTTGAATATAAAGAAAATTAATAATGGTCCTTTCTGTCTTCCTTTCCTAGCCCCTGAGAAAACCCAGTGATGTATATCTTTTGACATCTTTCTCTATGTTTAAACATGAGTATATAAAACTTATAAATACATCTACATTTTCTCCTTGAAAGCAAGAAAGCAACAAGAAATGGGATTATGTTATACTCTTTAGTCTGTAACTTGCTTCCCCCCAAGCTTCATAAAGCACCGTGGCCATTCTCCTGACCAAGCCAATAAAACTTATGTTTATTATTATTATTTTTTAATAGCAAAAGCATCCATCATATGACTGTGCCATAGTTTATTATTTAACAACTCCCTATTTGGAGCACATTTAAGTTGTTTCCAGTGTATATGTGTGTTTGTGTATATGTGTCTTTGTGTTATGCCACTTCTGAAAGTGCTGCAATGAACATCTTTATATGTCTTTCAGCTGCTTTCAGATACTCCATCTGAGCTGCTTTGGGGTGAGGGCAGGTGGTTAATCTTCTTCCCATTTGTTTGTTTGTTTGTTTGTTTTGGCTGCATCACGTGGCTTGTGGGATCTTAGTTACCTGACCAGGGATTGAACCCTGGGCCCACGGCAGTGAAAGCACCAAGTCTTAACCACTGGACCGCCATGGAATTTGCAATCTTCTTCCTATCTGTGAAGCACTGCAGTGGGTCGTATGAAGAGCTGGGCTTTACTCCAGCTCGGCCACTGACTATAACTCACTGTGTAACTATGAGCAAGTCTCTCCCCATCTCTGGGTCTCAGTTTTTCCATCTGTCAAAGGGGGAATTGGACTAGGTGAACCTGAAGGGCCTTTCCATTTTCTAAGCTCTTCATGGGGTTACAAGTTCCACAAGGAGAGGAACCATGTTTGTTCTATTCACTGTTGTTTTCTTTTTTAAGTTTTAAATAACTTTTATTGAAATATAGTTGTTGTGAGTTTTTTTGTTTTTTTGGCTGCATCGGGTCTGCTGTGCAGGCTTCTTTTGTTGCGGAGCACAGGCTCTAGGCACTGGCTTCAGTAGTTGTGGCACACGGGCTCAGTAGTTGTGGCTCGAGGGCTCTAGAGCGCAGGCTCAGTACTTGTGGCGCATGGGCTTAGTTGCTCCGTGGCATGTGGGATCTTCCCCGGCCAGGGCTCAAACCTGCGTCCCCTGCATTGGCAGGCAGATTCTTAACCACTGCACTACCTTGGGAGTCCTACTCACTATTGTTTTCTAAGTATTAAGCACATAGTAGACCTTAACGAGTAATTGTTGATCAAACAAGTGAATGATTCTTTGTCTTATTTAAGCTCATGAAGTTCAATCATACCAGAGTAGTGTGAGCTTGTGTTTCTTTTTCCCTCTACATCATGCTTCCTCCCACCTTTCTTTGCCCTTGACCTTTACATCTTGTAACCACATGACCTTTTGTTCTTCTACTGATACTCAGGTGATGTGTGTTTCACTATAATGTGTCTTTTACATATTAGGCCAGGGATCTAATCTTCGTGCCATCATTTACTACTTGCGTGGCCCGGGGACAAATTGACCCTGTCTCCTCCTCTATAAATAGGAATGGAAGTTCACTGTACTATGCACATGTGCTTTGAAGTAAATTATCTAAGCCAATATGTGTGAATTGCCTAGCAAATCGCCTGGTGGATAGTAAGTGCTCAAAAAATGGTTGTAGTTGTGGTTTGAGCAGGGTGTAGCCTACACGATGGGCATTTCAATTTGACAAGTGATCATTGTCATCTGTTAGATGGGAGACAATGGCCTGGGTACTGGGGTGATTCAAAGCTGTGTGATAATGTGCCCTGTCCTTCAAGTAGCTCATCGCAAAATCCCAGAAACATCAATTCTGTAGTAGAATTTCATCAAAATGATTAAGTATGTTACAACATACATATTTCTTGTTTTCCTTCTTGGGTAGTTACCACATTAAAAGATACATATGCACACAACATAGAGTTTCATGCATTTGACTAACTGTTTTTCTTTTTCCAAATGCCTGGACCATTTTTCAAGTCGTGTTGTTGGTTTGGGAGGATACCTTGAAAATTGGGGTGGGTTGAAATAGTTGAGGCAGGAAAGGGTGAAGGCAGCTGAAGGCTTGTTTCCTTTCATTTTCTTCATAGAAAGGGTCTGAGACTCAACTCAAATTTTATTGAAGTAGAGAATGCCTAGAACATGGTTCCAGGGAAAGAAATGCAAAGGATTATTCATCTCAGAAAAGGGAATCGATTAGTGCTTCTTATTTGCAAGTTACAGAAAGCTAAAACAAACTGGCTTAAGTAATAGACAGTTTATTGTTTCACATAACTGAATTGTTTAGCAGTAGGGCTAGCCTCAGGTGAGTACCCATCCAGGGAATCCAGTGATATCATCAAGAGCTTTTTAAATGACGGCTTCATTTTCAGCTTTTACATGAGTCCCTCTGGCAGCTCCAGACCCCCCTTATGGTAGCTAAATGGCATGGCAGCTGTAGACCCAATATCCATATACTACATCATCTAGGGGGAGAGAGAGGGTGTCTTTTGGAGATTCCTCAAGGAGCCTCAGAATTGCTTCTCTTTCATTGCCCTGACTTGGGTCACGGGCCCTTTCCTGAACCAATCATCATTGTTCTGAAGTGTGGTTTAAGCCAATCAGTAGCCACTTTTGGAGGGGAGCATAGGATCAATTCCATTGATCCAAATAACGGGGTTGAGAATGGGGGAGTGGTGATTTCACAAAGGAGATCTCCAGCAGTGTTTGGAAGGGAAGTGGATGCTAGGCGGCCAGTATATAGTAAGTGCCTACTAGAATCATCAATTATTTATTTATTGAGTACCTACTGTATGTTGGCCATAGTTCTAAACATTTTACATGTACCAACTCATTTAGTGCTAAAGAAAACCCTCTGAGGCACTACTATTTTTTCTATCCCTAGGATGAGGCAACAGAGACAGAATGAGATCAAGTAAGTTGCCTACTTGGTAAGTGGAAGCAAACAAATTCAACATAGGCAGTCAGTCTGGCCCTGGACCGGCTGCTTCAACATTACACCATGGTTTTTACCAGACCCAGGTTGGGATCTAAAGTAGTTCTGCTCCACAAAATCACTTCCCTAATTCTATTTGCTGTAATCTGTATTTTTTCTCAGGGTGCTTTTTTTTTTTAAATAAATTTATTTATTTTTGGCTGCATTGGGTCTTCATTCCTGCACGCAGGCTTTCTCTAGTTGTGGTGAGCAGGGTCTACTCTTCGTCGCTGTGCGAGGGCTTCTCATTGCGGTGGCTTCTCTTGTTGTGGAGCATGGGCTCTAGGCATGCAGGCTTCAGTAGTTGTGGCATGCGGGCTCAGTAGTTGTGGTGCACGGGCTTAGCTGCTCCGCTCCGGCACGTGGGATCTTCCCGGACCAGGGCTCAAACCCGTGTCCCCTGCATTGGCAGGCAGATTCTTAACCACTGTGCCACCAGGGGAGTCCTCAGGATGCTTTTTGAAGAAGATGATGTTCCTATATCGCTCTGGATCATTCCACTTAGTTGAAAGCTTTTGGGCAGTTTCAGGGTCCCATCATGCTTTTAGGAGTTCATGAGAAAGACAGAGTAATTTTTGCTTAAAATTACCCTTAAATTGCATTTATCTTTGATCCATAAATATTTACACTCTGTTAACCCATAGGGTATATATTCCTGGGCTTTTATCTAGCATCTTTTACTAGCAGCATGGCTGGTATTGTTTTTCCTCAGCAGAAGCTTTGAAGGAAGAAGAGCAGAAAGGTTTGCAGATGGGAAGCAGCTTGGTGGGAAGATGTTTATGAACCCCTGCTTGCTGACCTCCTTCCCTCCTTCCCTTTTTTCCTTCTCCTCCTCCTTCCTGTTCTTCCTTTCTCTCTCTCTCAAACTAACACTTTCCCTCTTTTTATAAAAGTAATACACTTGGATTATTTTTTAAATGTAGAAGCACAGATGAGAAAATTTAAGAAACATCTCATGTAGTTCCATCTCCCTTTTGTACATAACTACTCTTCTTGGTGTGTTGCTTTCACTTTTTCTTATAGAAATTACATGACAACAGCTTTTTGTAGTATTATTTCCCTTTTAAAAATATAAGATCTTAAAAGCTGTGATGAAGCATTCTTTAGCATCATCACTGTACTTTTAATTTATTTTTTAGAATTAATTTTTATTGGTGTACAGTTGCTTTACAGTGTTGTGTTAGTTTCTGCTGTACAGCAAAATGAATCAGTTATGCATATTCATATATCTACTCTTTTTTAGATTTCCTTCCCATTTAGGTTGCCGCAGAGCATTCAGTAGAGTTCCCTGTTCTATGCAGTAGGTTCTCATTAGTTATCTATTTTATATGTAGTAGTGTGTATATGTCAGTCCCATTCTCCCAACTCATACCACCCCACCTTCCCTTCTTGGTAACCATAAATTTATTCTCTACATCTGTGACTCTATTTCTGCTTTGCAAGTCAGTTCATCTGTACCATTTTTCTAGATTCCACATATAAGCGATATTATATGATATTTGTTTTTCTCTTTCTGACTTACCTCACTCTGTGTGACAATCTCTAGATCCATCCATGTCTCTGCAAATGGCATGATTTCGTTCCTTTTTATGGCTAATATTCCATTGTGTATATATACCACATCTTATTTATCCATTCCTCTGTCGATGGACATTTAGGTTGGCATCATCACTTTAAGTAGAGTGAATACACTTCTTTGGTAGATGCACCATAATTTATTTCGCCAACTCCCTGTTTTTGACAGTTAGACTTGTCAGTGTTTTGATGTTAAGACAGCTTTACTCATGAGCATTGTTTGGCCAAATCTTTGCTACATTATTGATGACTTCCTTCATTTGCTGGGTCCGATTGTGTCAGTCTTCCACATCTGGGGATGGTGATGCTCTACTGCTCTTTTAGGCCTACTGTGTTGTTCCCACCTTAGAGCTGCTTGGTTTTCAGGTTCAGGAACAGCCTCTGAGAATGCAGGAATGCAATGGGCATCATTATTATCTTCCTGCCTGTTTCTGTCACAGTGTAGTACCATCTCTGCACTGGGCACTAGCTCTCTGGAGGTCCAGCTTGGGGAAAGGCCATACAAGAAATACAAAGCTATTTAATAGGTGATCTTTTTGCTCGGTCATTTTCAGGGCGTGCCAAGGACCATGTATTATGTTTGGCACTTTACTGCTTTTTTAAAATAAATTTAAGCTTTAACACACCCCTGTCAGATAGGAGTTATTCCCAGTTGTGTTAGAAGTCAGTAAAAGCTAAGTTAGTTTTTCTCAGCTGGAGTCTAATGGTCTGGCTCTTTCTACTACTCCCTCTTGTCTTGAAGGGTGTTAAGCTGGTTGGAGAGACCAGTTGTGCACAAATGAAAAGTTAAAAACGTTGGACAAGGGCTTCCCTGGTGGTGCAGTAGTTGAGAGTCCGCCTGCCGATGCAGGGAATGCTGGTTCGTGCCCCGGTCTGGGAAGGTCCCACATGCCGTGGAGCGGCTGGGCCCGTGAGCCGTGGCCGCTGGGCCTGTGCGTCTGGAGCCTGTGCTCCGCGACGGGAGAGGCCGCAGCGGTGGGAGGCCCGCGTACCCCCCCCCAAAAAAAAATGTTGGACAAGGCACACATGCCAGACAGTCCTGCGATACGATGGAGGGATGGGAAGCTGGGGTGTGGCAGCCTGGAGGCCTTCTGCTGCTCACATGCTCTGTATGAGGCACCTGAGCCGAAGGGCACTTGGTGACATTGGGTTTTCCTTTGGATAGAGGCTGTCCACCAGGGACAGCTAACCCTCCCTTGAACTTGCAGAGAGGAGGGTGAGTTGAATCCTCATTCTGGGCTCCAGCTGAACTATAAGCTGTTTGAGGCACCAGCTCTAACCCTCACCCCAACAGAGCCTGTCTTATTGGGGATTTCCTGGGTTCAAGAACCCCAAGCATCTCAGCTACTGAGTGGGCTGGAAACACAAGCATCATCGTGACACTTGGAGGTATTTTTCATAGCTATCTATGTCACAGTTTCCTAGTACTGGATCAAAGCGTCTGAGGGCCAAAGAACTCAGGTGGAGACATCCCTAAAGTACTCAGGGGCACGTTTGAGGTCATCTTTCCAGTATGACCTTTTTGTACCCCTGAGCCCACACTGTGATATTTCAGACAGTGGCAAGATTCTCAAGCTTCGTGTATGTGCGTCATGAACCGTGAAGCAAGGCCATCTCTTAAACATGGAACCAGGTAACATATCAGAGACTCTGGATTTTGCCTATTTGTGCTTTTCCAGGGCTCATTAGGGAAGAACTGGCTAGCTCCAAAATTCAAAAAGAAAACTATAAAATCAAAGCTAATATATGTTTAATTAAATGCCTCCCCAACATAACATCATAATATTGTATCAATTTATGAACTTTAAGCCAAGTTATATATCAACATTAGTTTCAGTTAACACAGTTTTGTGGAAAATCAAGGACTGCGTTATGTAATATTTCCTGTGGGATATGGATTCATTTAGAAATGTCTAATACAATGGTAGAGGGTGGGGGATGGGTGAGTGAGTTATTCAAAAGGAAGGGTGGCCCTGCTTGGATTTAAAATAAAACAATGCAGGGCTTAAAATTTTTCATATTGATGTTGTACACATTGCCTCCCAAGTAACTGGATAGAAACTAGGTCCAGCCCAGTAATCCTGTTAATTTTTGTGTTTATGAGCACCTGTAAAGAGTGTAGCATGGCATTTAGTTAGTTTGGGGCTCCAAACCAGGAAAGGCAGTGTTCTTGTCACCCAGGAAGATTCATACTCATTCAAAAATTCCCCTCCTCCCAGCATCACCTTTCTAACTGTAACTCTGGGAAGGGATGGAACTTCTCTGAGCCTCAGTCAGTCATCTGTACATTATCACCTGTAGGATGGATGTTAACACCTATTTTATGTGCATTAAATGAGAATGTAGCTAAAGTGCCTAGCACTTTGCCTGGCACATAAATTCCATAAATGGTGTTTAAGTTCACCACCCCCTCAACAAAATAAAACAAAAATGATATAAATTTTGACTGTAAAAGGATGAGGCTAAATTCCTATATTATCCATGAAGACCTGGCTCAAGATTTTCGAGTCTGTTCTTACCCAGGTAATAGTCAATGGAGGTGCATACAGCTGGTGGCATGTAGCTATTTAAATCCTGGCTCTGCGCATCCACTTGCTTGGTTCTAGAAAACATACCAAAGGAGCCCCAGGTGTTGTGAAGGAGCCCTTGGGAATGCAGAAGTCAAGTTAACTGACTGGAACTGGGTAATGAACTTGTTAGCAGAAACCAGCCAGGCCTGGGTTCCTTCTGTTTATTCCATTTGCTTCAAGCCCCAGTTAATGGATCCAAATGACTTCAGATTTCTTGAAATAAGATCTCACTAATTGACATGATGTAGCTCTTAACCCTTTGTAAAAGCTTCACAAATAGGTCATTTACTCCTTACTTCAATGTGGAATGGGTAAAGAGTACACTTAACTCTTCTGGTCACCTTATCCTTCCTCTCATCCATCCAGTGTTTCAGAAAATGCTACATAATGCCTAAAAGTCAGCCCAGAGCTGACTCAGATGCCTGGGGCCAGGCCCATACTCCCAAGGAGCTCCTTTCTCGTGAGAGAGAATCTCACATAAATAGAGTTTTGATGTTGGTCGCCTTCAGCGGCAGTGTAATGCAGCACGTGGGGTTCAGAGATCCCAGGAGAGGGAACCTCAGTTCAAACCCTGGCTCTGCTAATTTCTGGCTGTGTGACCTTGGGCAAGTTTTTAATCTCTCTGAGCCTCATTTGTAATCGGGATAATAATAGGATATACTTTTTGGTGTTGTTGGGAGGACTGAATAAGAACCTGTATGTATGTACAGTGTCTGGCGTATAATAAGTGTTCAATAAATATGTGCTTTTTAAAAAGTTACCTATAGTAGAAGGGCAAACAAATCTTTTGGGAGCCCAGCAAGGTGAGCAACAAACACCTTCTGGGGAGGTAAGGGAAAATGACTAACTCTGCTTGGAAGCAAAAAGCCAAGCAAAATTGGCTCTTTTCTGTCCATGGGTAAATTTCCAGTGTAGGGAGGGTATATTTATCTTGTCTGGGAATCTTCCTTTGCAATTGTGTATTCCAAAGGTTTAGGAGGGCCTTTCCAGTTTGGGAAAAGGAGCAGCAAACGGTGGTACCCCTGGCAGCAGTTCCTAATTGTGTGACCTTGGGCAAGTCACCCTAGCCTCCTGGGAGATAAAACTCTCTTCTCAGTAAAATGGGGATCATAATACCGGCTCCCTGACATGCTGCTGTGGGATTAGGAAAGCCCTTGCCTGTGAAACATTGAGCAGAATGCCTGGTGCATAGTAAGAGCCCATTAAAGTTGAGCTATTATTGTTATCTTTAGCTGAGTGAGGCAGCTTTGTATCTCCACATTTCAGAGAAAAGTACTAGGAAAAACATTTCCAGGTCTCCTGCCTGCCAGGTCAGCGCTCACTTCAAGCAGCCAGTTTAAAAGCATCCATTTGTTCAAACAGATTCAGGCCTTGTGTATCTGCAGCACTGATCTTGACCCCAAAGGCTGATTCTCTTTTTTTCTTTTCTTCTCACTCTTTTTCTTTTCTTTCTTTTTAAGTGAATGCCGGCACACGTGTTATTTATTTATTCATTCTTTCTTTCTTTACTTATTTATGGTTAACGTTAAATTGAGGTTTGAACCGAAACTCAAGCTACGCGTACTTGAAAGGTGGACGGGCTCGTTGGGCAGCGGTTAGAGCTCTCGGGGTTTCCCCGCAGGGCTGCGAAGAGTACAGACAGGAAGCCCGGGACCGAGCGCCTGACCAGAACTTCCCCGGGGGAGGCTGGAGCGGAGCACGAGCATCCTGCTCAGAACTCTCCAGAGCGCGCCGGCCGAGCGCGTCGTCGGCTCCCCCAGCGCGCGTGCAGAGGGTCCCGGGCCTCCGCCCGTGGGTCCAGACTCAGCGGGCAGCGGGAGGGAGGTTGAGGCTATTCCCCAGGGAGAGGCTGACCCTGCCAGGCTGGAACCTTCCATTCCGGCCCAGCCTCTTCCCCCTTCTCTGCGCCCAGGAGGGAATCGAGAAGGGACTTTCCAGAGAGCGTTAGCGTGCAGGGTGTGGAAATGGAATAAAAGCATATGCAAATAGGCCCTTGCGTGCCTTCCTCTACCCCTGCGAGCAAGAGCCTTTCTCCAGAAAGATGTTCTTGCTCCAAGACTCTTGACAGCTCTCTTCCTTCCCTGGACGGCGGCAGCAAGGCCGAGTGAAGTGGTAACACCGGGGCAGCGAGCCACTGCAACGCCTGGGTGGGTCGGGTGGACAGGAGGGAGTAGCAAAAAGAGGAGGAGAAGAACGGCCGCTGAGTTGCAAAGACAAAGTAACACGAAATTTTAGGAGCTCGCTGTGAGTATGAGCTGGGAAAAATAATCATGGCAAGCGGATTTATTATGTACTTATCCTCTGTCTGAAAGGTAGTTGGCTTTTGTACAGTGGGTTATTGCAGAGTAAATGGCACATTAAAGATATAATCAAGATGTTTAAGACACTGAATGACGTTAAAAAGTAGGTGAGACTTTTGTCATGGTCTATAAATATAAAAATGTCAGGGCCTTGGAGAGATTTCCAGTGCTTTAGTTAAGATGTGGCTCCATTTCCACCAGGAAAATATTTTTCACCTTTCGTTATTTTCAGGGTGGGGTGGGATGGAGTCTGGAAGTGGTGTAGAACCTATAGGGATGATAAAATAATATGCTTTAAACGCTGGAGTTGTAGACTGTAGCCTCTACTTAGCAAGTCATAAACTTCCTTGCAATGATAGTAGCATGAAAATATTACATAGCACATATGGTACTTTTTATCTTATATTGGAGTCTAGTTGATTAACAATGTGGTGTTAGTTACAGCAAAGTGATTCATTTATACATATACATGTATCTATTCTTCTTCCAATTCTTTTCCCATTTAGGTTGTTACATAATATTGGATCTTATTCAGTCCTGCCTTTGGGTCTAAGAGTTTTTGTGTTTTGAAAATAATCTTTTTTTTTTTTTTAACATGCTGAACCTGACTTTATATTAATGGGGCAAATAGTGTAGCTTTTCTTTTTGGAAGGCTTAACTGTATTATTGTATTTTCTTGTCTTTTGGGACCTGCACATTCAGTGTCCATTATTTCACTTGCTTACCCAGAGTTCTGCCTGATTTTTCCCCAAACTCTTCTGATTGCTGTACGCTGCTGACATTTGCCCCCATGTTGTAAACTATGGATTTGAATAGAGTGGATTTCTCTTCATTTGTTTAATAAAAATCACCTTGCTTTCCTTAGGCATAGCACTTTTGAGAACAGATAAGCAAACGCTTTATGGTGGAGTTCACAGAGGGAGAAGAAGGTAGAAACTTGACTTGGGGGTTTGCTCAGATAGTTTGGAGCTGCTTGGATTGGAAGCACGTGGACTGGCTGGGGTCGGAGCCTTTTCTTCAGGATCCCTCCAGGCCCAGGCATGGGATGGGGTGCAGTGCTGACTGGAAGGCCGGTGATGATTCTTGGTCATCCTCTTATCTCTGAATTCCTATTGTCCCACCTTTTTCCAAGGACCCTGAAGAAACTTAGTGTAGTCTTACCTTCTCAGTGTGGGCCTTTGGGCTAAATCTGTAGCAAGTGTTTATTTTTTCTGACTGTCAGCATTTTATAGGCTTGGGTGTGGTCCCGAAAAGCCAGCTTTGGGTACTTTTTAAACGGGAATAAAGACACAGACCTACTTGAGAATGGACTTGAGGATATGGGGAGGGGGAAGGGTAAGCTGTGACAAAACGAAAGAGAGGCATGGACATATATACACTACCAAACGTAAGGTAGATAGATAGTGGGAAGCAGCTGCAGAGCACAGGGAGATCAGCTCGGTGCTTTGTGACCGCCTGGAGGGGTGGGATGGAGAGGGTGGGAGGGAGGGAGATGCATGAGGGAAGGGATGTGGGAACAGATGTATATGTACGACTGATTCACTTTGTTATAAAGTAGAAACTAATAAAAAAAAAATTCAAATGGTGATTCCTCCCTCTGGTTGTTCTACAATCTGGCAAAAGTTCCTTATTTTGGTCCTGACCTCAATCTTTTTTTTTTCTTTTTTTTACATCTTTATTGGAGTATAATTGCTTTACAATGGTGTGTTAGTTTCTGCTTTATAACAAAGTGAATCAGTTATACATATACATATGTTCCCATATCTCTTCCCTCTTGCGTCTCCCTCCCTCCCACCCTCCCTATCCCACCCCTCCAGGTGGTCACAAAGCACCGAGCTGATCTCCCTGTGCTATGCGGCTGCTTCTGGCCTCAATCTTAATAACAACAAGACATTCTTTTTATTTTAATGATGACTAATGAAGTATTTTTATGGTTTACAATTTGCAAAGCATTCTCATGGGTCATTTCTTGTAATTCTCCCATAAAATTTGTAAGGTTAGTAGAGACAGTAGAATTGGCACATAATGGGAGCTTATTAAGAATTTGTTGAATGAATGAATTATCCCCATTTTACCCATTGAGACTCAAAGAGGTCAAGCGACCAACCGAAAGCCCCACTGCCCAGGAGGGACTCGAGCTCAGATCTTCTGATTTTTTTTCCACTCCAGATCGGCTCTGATACAGTGTTTTACGTGATATTTGTTGCCTTTTCTCTAGGAAAATGTCTTTGATTCTCAAAAAAAGATACTGAGAAACTGCAAACAGTTGCCTGTACTATCAAAGTGTGGCCAAGAGCTTCCCTACCCCTTTATACAGATTTTTCTTAGGCTCCTTTCTCTGCCAGAAATTTATATCTTTAAGGTCATGACTATTTGTATACATTCCTTATTGGGGATAAGCATTCAAGGTTATGCTGAAAAAATGACTGTCTTGGATTTTTAGTATTTCTTGGAGGTGTGGGCATAAAACCACACAGATCTCAGAGGAAACTAATACCACGGTTTTGCGTGTGTAGCTGAGCAGTTGTCTCTAGCTTTGTCTCCTGAGGTATGGGGAGAGGCATGCAATGCCATCTTTTGGCCGGGGGCCTGGTGTGTGGGGACCAGAGGTTGCCTGGCCTACAGTAGTTGTGACCACTGCTCCCACTGCTTGAGGAACTGTCATCCAGATCCGCTCGGATATTAAAATAACAAGGAAAGAGCCCCCTGTTCTCCCAAAGCCAAGACTTAGGCTCTATGCACCAGTAACACTCCATCTGCTTGCCAGAGACTTGCTTCAAGCCCCGTGACACCAGGAAGGAGAATTTCCCTTCTAAATCTAAAGCTAGTTAGAGAGGAATGACAGCGGGAGTCCACCTGGGCCCTTTCCCTTTGACTTCTGTAATTGGAGATTCAGAGCTTTGGCTGTGAAATTTCTCCCAGAGGAAAGTTGAGAAAACAATTCGGATTCCTTCTCTACTGAACTGATACCCCTTCTGTCTTCAGTGTGTGATTGTATGGCCACCTAGGTGGTCTCAAACCTGCCAGTCTTGCCCCTGATGGTTTATGTGCCTTGTTTAGAAAGGCCTTTCTGAAGTGAAGGCTATAAAGATTTATTCTTATATTTATTTTATTTGCAGTTAACTCTTTCATCCAGCTGAAGTGTATTTTTCATAAGGTGTGAGACAGATCTGATGTTAATATTTTCCTCTATAGATGCCAGTTTCCCCCTCTGCAGTTCGTTTGTTTGTTTGTTTTTTTAATAAGCTTTTAACTTTAGGATAGCTTTAGATTTACAGAAAATTTGCATAGAGAGTACAGGGAGTTCCTGTATACTCCTCTCGGCTGCTTTTTGACTTGAAAGGATATTTTTGCCTGGTCCTAAATTCCCACATACACACAGATGTCTTTCTAGAATCTTACTTTTATTCTATTGATGCATTTGCTATTTCTGCCTCAACGTCATATGTTTAATTAATATTATTTCTAGAGAGTTCATAGCTTTTGCTAGGGAATCTGAGATCTTACAAGTCTTTTAAGAGGTCATGTCCAGACCTCAGGGAAGGAAGGCAGTATTAGCCCTGTGTATGGGTGTTACCTCTGCTGAGGTGACTGGCCAGGAAGGAACACATGTACCTCCCTAGTACACTGGGAGGGGTCATCATTGGTGACCTGCGTCTTGTAGAGAATGCCCTGTTCCTTGAGCACAAGCCTCGGACACAGTGACACGGACTAGGCTCTGGAGTAGGGTTTTTCCTCCCTAGTACCACTGATATTTTGGGACTGATCATTCTTTGCTGTGGGGCTGTCCTACGCATTGTAGGATGCTTAGCAGCATCCCTAGTCTCTACCCACCAGAGGCGTTAACAGCCCTGACTACTCACGACAATCAAATTATGTTCAGACACTGAAAATATCTCCTGGGGGCCAACTTCCATGCCTCACCCTCACTCCCGCTGAGAACCACCGGTCTGGTTTTAGCTGCCTGAGCGTTAACCCTGGCTCCACCGTTCAGCAGCTGTGTGCCTCTGTTTCTTCCTGTGTAAAATTGCAGACAGTAATGGTGTTTGTCTCCTAGGATGGTCCTAGGAGACCATTTGACCATTTGGGCAAATACACATAAAACACTCAGAACAGTCACTGGTGGGACAGACCCCAGCTCAATGTTAGCTATTACTATTATTTAAAAAGCCCTTTATGTTTGTTCACACTTCTAATAAACACACAGACTTCCCATTTCTCTACTACCTCCATAGCTTCCCCACCACAGAGCAAACGTGTTTAAATCATAACAATATTCGCCCCAAAGTCACATGTTAATGAGATGGAACTCCATTTTCAGGGTTCTGTAACTGCTAATTAATCAGCTCCCATGATAAACTCATCCCAGCTGCCTGTGATTTTTATTTGCAGCTACAGAAGAGCAATTCCAGTTAGTGAACAGGCCTTTCAGTGACAATCCAGCTTTGTGGAACAGCAGAAAGGCCCAGAAATGATTTTCTAAGCAAGACAGTAATGCCAGTGGGAAAAGAGAAATCTGGGATGAGGAGAAGACTGAGGAATTTGCTCGATTCATTCACTTGGTGGCTTTGGGAATGCTGTGTTCATTTACCGTTGAAACACACCATCATCTTGCAGTTCAGAGAGGGCTAGATGGAAGACTTGTCTTCCAGCAATTCATGTGACTTAGTCACCCAGAGGTGTTTTTTTTTTTCCTTTTGTAGCAGTAGCTTTTGTAAAACCATAATGTTTACTGTTAAGCTTGTCCGAGAACCCCTCTCATGGGGATGATTATTTCCAGTGTGTAAGAAGATCTGGCTGACATGGGGGAGGGGGTGTGGGCTCTTTCTACCTTTGTCCAAAGGGCTCACTTCCTCCAGTGAAACCAGGAGTGGTTTGAAGAGGCAAGGACCGCCCTGGCTTGAGCTGGAGGGGCTGGAGTCTGGGTGGGGCTCATTAGTTTGCTGGCTTCGGTGAAGCTTGGTTAATTCACTTAGCCTGTGCAGCTGGTTTGTTGGGGACCTGGGTTCGGGAATTGGAATGATTAGGTTGAAATCCCAGTTCCTTAACTCGCTGGCTGTGTGGCCTTGGGCAAGTCCCTTGAACCTTTTCTCATCTTTAAAATGATGTTGATGATTGTACCTTCCTCATAGCTTTTTTTTGGTGAATTTTAAGTAGATAATTCATTTAGCCCAGTGGCTGGTGCATAATAAGCGCTTAATACATCTTAGCTGTTATGGTAATTGTGTAATTATCATTTATTTGAGTGTCCTCTGTGAGTACATTCAGGTCAAAATTCTACAGTCTATGCCTCTGAAGAGTTTAATACTCTGGAAATTAGTGTTTTGACAGGTGAGCATCGAAGGCTGGGGAAGTGGGAGGGAGTCAGAGAAGTCCCCAGAGACTGGTACCTTAGTAACCACAAGGGCATGGACCCTGGATATGGCAGAGCCTATGGATAGAGGGAGAGACAGTCAAGGCCATGGAAACAGGGACAGGGAACTTAGAATCCTCCCCCCGCAATAGGAAACAGTTACCAAGTTTAAAGTGGACAGGCTGGAAGACCAGAGAGAGAAGTATCTCCCACTTGTGCTGAGTGAATCCAGCCATCAGTTTCTGCAGACTTTAAGCCTGTTTTGTAGTAAGCTCTGCCTGATTCCTGGCCGAGTGGGCCCTAGAGCCTAGAGGTGCCTCCCTGACCCTCTTCCCATGCATGGGCTGCAATCAGTTGTTTGTTGAGTTGTGTTTTAAGTCTCTTTTCTCTTCATAGGAACTCACCGCATGTTTATAAGGGGATTTTGTTTTACACAAAGGGCTAGTGAAGTTCAACCCTGGAGGATAACCCTGCAGTTTCTTACTGGCAAAGATTTGTCAACTCAGTTTCTTTAATATGGCCATGTCTGCTCCAGCTTTCCTCCTAATGCTGTGTGTGGAGACCTAAATGAGATAATCACTCAGACCGTTTAAGATTAAAAAAAATAATAAAGTGCTATGTAAGGGACTTTTTTTAGTAGCGAGCATATAAAGCAATTTGGAAGCATCTCCTTTATACCTTTGGGAAATGAACTGGAAGACCAGGATTCATTTAGCTCTGAAAGGATTTTAGATTTGCAAAGTTATACCAGATGAGTAGCTCTCCTAAAAGCCTCACATACTAGAAACTCATTCCTATATTCGAAGTGTATATAGCAAGAGCAAAGTGCCACAGTAGTAATTTTTGGGGTGGCAAAATCTTACCTATAACAACTTTTGGGTTTTTATTTTTTCCTCAAAGAGTGAGGAAAATGCATGAAGGAGAAGGGCCTGAATTCTTGGAAACAGAAATGAATAATCCGTCTATCATAACACACCGAGACCAAGTCAGGTGTGGGTTTCTTTCCGTAGGATAAATTACATAGGTTTACCCAGCAGAGTTACACCATGGAGTTCTGTCTTAAAAGAGAATTCAGGGCTTCCCTGGTGGCGCAGTGGTTGAGAGTCTGCCTGCCGATGCAGGGGACACGGGTTCGTGCCCCGGTCCGGGAGGATCCCACATGCCTCAGAGCGGCTGGGCCCGTGAGCCGTGGCCGCTGAGCTTGCGCGTCCAGAGCCTGTGCTCTGCAGCGGGAGAGGCCACAACAGTGAGGGGCCCGAGTAACACACACACAAAAAAAAGAGAATTCAGGTTTTTATTGATTTAATACAACTTTAGCTTTCCTGGGCTCTGTACTGGGGAAGTGCTAATAATGGGTAGAACAGGAGTGTTGATAAATGTGAATAGTCAATGGTTAAAAGGGCTCTGTATTCTTTTGTTTCCATGTTTTCTGACTACAAATCTCATGAAGTTGATAAAATGTCTCATAGTGTGGAGTGTGTCCCGGTAAATAGGAGGTAATTACTTTGCTGAGTTGCTCTGTCCTGTTCTCCATTCCGGCTGAGAAATGGTTCTGGCTGTGCAGTTGAAGTTCACCGTGACCTGGCTGCTTCAGCAGTGCAGGAGCACACTCCTGCCTCATTGGTGATGCAGACTCTGAAGAACCGGAGGTTGGAGCGTCTGGGTGACCCTGTACAGGTGGGGTCCCTGATATCCCCTGTCCAGGTGACGCAGTGACTGTTCAGAGAGCTTGTGAGGAGGTTATCTGAAAGGTGTGGTGGTCTTCAGAACCAGAACATGACAGTTGGGTGAAGGGTGGGAGAGCAACTGGGGACAGGAGGGAATCTTTCAGAGGACAGAGGGAACGAGTTGTTCATTATAAGAAAGACATAGAATTTGTTATCACAGAACAATTACTTGAAAAATGTTTTCTAATTGTCTACCATGTGTAGTGTACCACTGTTATGGGGAGGGAGGGCAAAGAGGTTGAAAATATCACACTTGTCTTTGAGAATTTCAGTCTCACAAGGCATGCACTGATGGATACAAGACCCCACAGGATCAAGTGTTAAATTGCACGATGGCTATGCGGGACTGTTCCATGCCCTCCCCACAACTGTTCATCACATCCAGCCAGAATATTTTAAAAATGCAATCAGGGTCACATCACTTCCCTGTTACTTCTGTTTTCCCCTGATTCCTAAGCAAGGGTGATGCGAACTGGCCCTTGGCTGCCTGGGCCTCCTTCGCTTCTGTGCCATGGCTGGTCTCAGGACCATCCCCAGGAGAGGGGTCCGTCTCGGTCCCCACTTGTGTGCCTGCTCATGTCCTATCTCAGAGTGTTTGAACATTCTGTTCCCTCTGCCTGGACTCCTGACCACAGCCTATTCTTCCTTCAGGATTTCTCCTTAAATGTCACTTTTTCCTAACTACCAGGTGCTTGGTAGGATCATGTACTTTTCCATTGGTAGTGCTTCTCACATTTGAGCTCACTTGTTTTGTGTGATTATGAATGAGACCTCAGTCTTTCCTGCTCCTTGGTCATCTCCAGGAGCATCAGGGCAGCAGCCGTGTTCATCTCCTTCCCTGCTGTCTCCAGCATCGTGCTCCAGAGCCTGACACATAGCAGGTGTTCTGTAAATGAGTGGTGGATGAAGGGATGGCTGGATGTGGACGGAGAGATTCCACTGTCCTTTAAAAGCGCTTTGTCCCTTCTCCTTCTGGCGTATTTGGTATGTTGTACTAAACATCCTGTCTACCCTCACATGCCTACAGCTTCCAGAGGGCAGGAATTGGATCATAATCATCTTTTCATCTCCAGAGTCTGGCTCACATAGAAACCAGTGAAGGTTTGTGGATGAAAAATGTATTATGCATGAATGGGGTTGGGGTGGGGGGCTTATCTGGGTTTTAAAGCATGCTTGGGGATGAGGGTGAAGGAAAAGTGAATTTAAGCATCCAAAATAGCAGTGAGAGTTGGGATGCAAAATAAGATTAGGGTTAAAAAGAAAAAAAAAAAAAGCTGAAAACCTGAATTAGAAATATACCGCATAGTCACCAGACACAGCTTGACAGGATGTACTCATACTGCAGATTGGAGGCTTGGGTGGCGAGGTCGCTGGGAATTTCCCCACCCGAACTTAATACCTTGAATAATGTCTGTCTTTCAGCCTGCTGTCCACCTCGGGAGTTTTATCCATTCTACAAATATTTATCAAGCACCTATTCTCTGCATTCCCAACAGGGAAACTGTCACCCCCAAAGGCACAAAAATTGGCTTGCGGGAGGTGAAAATTTTCATTCTTTTTATGTCTAAAGCACAGATATACATATAGTACATGAACAGATGTATAGTATGTCTATGGTATTAAAATTTCATAGTGGAGGTGATTAGGAAAAAATCTCTAAAAAGGCTCTTTTGGGGGATGATAATGAAGAAAAGGTAGAGAACTGACTTGCTCTATGCCAGGCATTATTCTTGTCAAGGTGCCTACCCCCATGGAACTTTCATTCTTGTGGGGCAGGCAGTAAATAAATAAGTAGCCATAACTGTCAAAGAGTAAGAAATCCTGTAAAGAAAAAAGCAGGCATAGAGTGCATGGGGGTGAGTATGGGCACGTCTGTGGCTCTTTTAGGTAGGGGGTCAGGTAACTTGGATGAGGTGACACTTGAGAAGGCTCTGGAAGAAGTAAGGGGGAAGAGCATCCCAGGAAGAGGCAGCGGTGTGGAGGAATTGGAACGGCAAGGAGGCCACTTGGGCAGGAGTGGAGGAGCGAGGGAAGGATGGTGGGAGAAGAGGCTGGAGGCGGGACAGGGGCCAGATCACACGGGCCTTCTGTGCCATGCTAGGGGGTTTGGGTGTTGCTCTGAGCAAGCTGGGAAGCTTTATGCAGGGGAATGACTGACCTGATTTGCCTGGCTGCTGTTTGGAGGGTGGACAGTAGAGGCAGGAGTAGAATCAGGGGACCAGCAAGGAGGCTATTGCTGGAGTCTCCGTTGGAGGTGAATGGCGGCTTCGGTGAGAGAGAGGGGTTTAAGTTCCATTGTACTGTGAAGGTAGAGCTCACAGGCCTTGCAGAGGGATGGAAGGGAGGGTGCGAAAGAAAGAGGAGTCAGGTAAGCCAAGGTTTAGCCCAGGCACTGGGTTCCATTTATGGAGACGAGGTTGACGGTGGGAGGAGCACGCCTTCCCGGGGACCATTCCTAGAGTGAGGTCTTCCTTCTACCAGCTGCAGGCCCCTCTTATTGATGGTAGGCTTAGCATGTATATATATTTAATTTAATATGTATATATTTAATTTTAATTGAAAAAATGTTATTTTTATACAATTTTTAAAGGTTACTTTCCATTTACAGTTATTATGAAATATTGACTATATTTCCCGTGTTGTACAGTACCTCTTTGAGCCTATCTTAGCATATATTATATATTGCCTTCTACAGTTACTTATTTTTCATCTGTATACATCGCTACCTTACCTAGTCTTTAAATTTTTTTTTTTTTTTTTTTTTTTTTGCGGTACGCGGGCCTCTTACTGCTGTGGCCTCTCCCGTTGCGGAGCACAGGCTCCGGACGCGCAGGTTCAGCGGCCATGGCTCATGGGCCCAGCCACTCTGTGGCATGTGGGATCTTCCCGGACCAGGACACGAACCCGTGTCCCCTGCATCGGCAGGCGGACTCTCAACCACTGCGCCACAAGGGAAGCCCTAAATTTCTTTAGGGAAGGAAACTTTTTTTGTTTGTTTGTTTTTGTTTTTTTTGTTTGTTTGTTTTTTTGTTCTTTCTCCAAGAGGCAGGCAGTGGGGCAGAATGGTTACAATTGTTAGTTGTGTGTACTAGGGTAAGTGTTTTAACTGCTTAGCTTTTACCCTCTTTCCCTTTCTCTTCCTCTTTCCCCCCTTCCTCTTCTTCCTCAGTGTTGTTTTTTGTTGTTCAGTGAAGAAGGCAACCGTATCTGCTTCCTACCACCACTCTGTGAAAGCAAAGTGAGACTTGCACATAAAGCCTTGTGTAGGTCTGGCAAGCGGTTGGTGCTTGGTGGTTTTTACGTCATGTGGCTCTCCCCTTCCCACTAGATTACTGTGTTGCTGGCTCTTGTATCTCAGGGTCATCTAAGCTGGGGCTCTTTGCGGTAAGGGTATCCCTTTTCCCCTTCCATGTCTTGGTTTTCCTTCATAAAAAAAGGGGGAAGTGAGACTTACTGAAGCGATGAAACAGTGGAGCCCCTCAAATGCGGGTATTTACTCTGTACATGATGTTGAATCCTAAGTGTGACAGGCTCTGTTGAGTTGAGGATGATGGAGAAGCCTTTCCATGCCACTCGGGGGGAAGTGAGCGCCAAGTGAATCATTTTCAGTAAGCGGAATTGATGCTGCAGCCTGAGCAATACAAGACATTTATATAGTCATCACCAAATTGTGTGGATCCAACCAGAATGAAAAATGCCTGGAGCCTTGGCTTAGGGCCATGGATGAACAGAGCATGAAGCCTGGCATGGAACAGAAGGAGTGGAAGGCATGGGGGTAGCATGGTGATATAAACAGTTGTACATTTAAGTAGAGATGAAAATACGTCGCTGCGTCTTTCCCTTTCTGCGGTCGTGGCAGACTTCGTTAATCTATCACATCATTCATTCCTGATTCTGAGATAAAGCTAACATTTCTTGAGTGTTTACTGCATGCCAGACACTGTGTTCTGTGCACATCATCTTCTTTACTCCCCACAACAACTCAGTGAGGTGGGTCTATTATTATCCTCCTAGTCTGATGAGAAGACAGTCTCCTAGTGGTCAGTAATGTGCCCAGGGTCTCCAGGCTGGCCAGTGGCAGAGCTGGGATTACAGCCCTGGCCACCAAACTCCAGAGCCTGCTCTCTAATCGTTATGCTTTACAGCCTCTAGCTATGCCCAGATGCTACCTCAGAATCCTTCTATCCCGTAAATTTATTCCCATCTGCTTCATGAAGTTTGTGGGATAGATAGAGGTTCATACTACACGTGCTCATTTGTTCATTCATTCGCTCATTCACTAAACAATACTTTTGTGCGTCTTCCATGTGCCAGGCACAGTGTTAGGTGCTGAGGATTCCGTAATGAATGAGACACAATCCTTGCTCGGGGGCTACGCTTAGTAGAATCATCACTTCTTGTCTGAGACTCTCTGTGGGTAGGTAGAATATTTAGAATTTTTGTGATTCGGGATACTTCCCTGTGTTGAACCAGAAGGTATCCCGATTGAGGATGGAAATCAGCAACAACCTGAAAAATGCATTATAATGCCCCAGCATGCACCCTGGACCAGAAATTGGGCCACCTGCCACCTTCTTCTGACTTGACTGATTGAGCTCTTTGATCTTGGGCCTCAGTTATAACTCATGTTCAAGCAGTGCTTTCTTATGCGTTCGTTCACTTTCTTCCTTCCAGTACCTGAGTGGAAGGAGTTCTCTGATGTGCAGAGAGGTTATGTGACCTGCCTAGTTCTCACAGCTGGTTGGAGACAAGCAGGTTGGAGACTAGAACCCAGTTCTAACTTCTAGCGCCTTGTTCTTACACTCTCATCATACAGTATCTTAATGTCTTGAGGCTTTCAGTTTCTCCATCTACAAAATAGGGAAATCAAACCACATGGTCTCTAAAAGTTCCTCCCTCCCTCTCTCCTCTCTCTCCCTCCCTCCCTCCCTCTCCCTCCCTTCCTCCCTCCCTCCCTTTCTTTCCTTTCTCCCAAATCACTGCAGTGCCTATGTGATCCAGACATTATGCTAGAAGTTGGAAATAATGTTATGGAGAACACACACACACACTCACACTCACTCCTCAAAAAAGTTAAAAGCCCATAGAATGGGAGAAAATATTTACATATCATATACATGGGACTTGTATCCAGAACATGTAAAGAACTCTTACAACTCAATAATAAAAACAGCCCAATTAAGAGCTTGGCAAAGGATATGAAAAGACATTTCTCCAAAGAAGACATACAGATGACCAGTAAACACATGAAAAGAACCTCCGCATAATTAGTCATCAGGAAAATGCAAGTCAAAACCACAATGAGATACCACTTTATACCCAGTAGGATGGCTATAATCATAAGAAAGATAATAACAAGTCTTGGCAGAGGATGTGGAGAAACTGAAGCCCTTATACGCTGCTAGTAGCCTTTTAAGATGGTGCAGCCCCACTGGAAAACAGTCTGGAATAGAGTTACCATATGACCCAGCAATTCTACTCCTAGGGATATACCCAGGAGAAATGGAAATGTTTATCTACACATATGCTTGTACACTGGTGTTCACAGAAGCATTGTTTATAATAGGCAAAAAGTGGAAACAATCCATTTGGATTGAAGAAAATGTTTTAAAACTAGTTATGTTGATGGTTATGTAACTCAGTGAATATACTAAAAACCAACAAGTTGTACACTTTAAATAGGAGAATAGTATGATATGTGAATTATATCTCAGTAAAACTATTATATATACTTTAAGAAGCCCTAGCATGAGCTCTGCCCCTGTGGAAAACATAATCTTGTTTGGGAGATAAGTATGAATCAAATAACTATACAAAAGTTTTGTAGTTACCAATTATGGTAAGTGCTATGACGGGAAAGAGCTAAATCTTATGACAGAGACTAGCAGGAAGTTAATGGGGGTTAGGGAATAGATCTTGATATTAGGAAAGCTGTAACATTCCAGTGCTCCAACAGAGATCCGCAAATAGCAGTGGCTTAAACAAGGTAGATGTTGAATTCTCATTTATACAGTAGTGCAGGTGTAAGCAGTGCGGGGCTCATATGGAAGCCCACAATTTCAGGGATCTTCTGGAGTGTTGCTCTTTCTTTCCCCTTGGGGGGCTGCCCTCATCTGCACGGTCCACGGCGACTCTCCATCAAGTCTACAGTCCGGCACTGAGATGGGGAAGGGGGCTCTGGAATGCTCATCATTTCTGCTCACATCCAATGCTCAGTCACATGAGGCTGGGAAAGGAAGTCGTATGCCAGGTGTCCATGTGCCCTTAGGGGCTCTGTTATAACCTTGGAGATTCTATTACTAAAGAAGGAGGAGAGAACAGATGTAGGGTGAACAATTAGCAGTTTCTGCTGTGGATGGCCTCTCTGAGGAAGTGACATTGAAGGTGAGAACCTGAGGATGAGTTGGTAGAGAGAGAGGGAAGAGTTTTCCAGGCAGGGGGAGAGCATGTGTAAGGGCCAGAAGGCAGGAAAGCCCATCTACAACGTTTAATGGTGTTTAATGATGCGCATGTCTGCGAAGCACATCCTCCAGGTGCTTAGGACTCAGGAGTGCCAGAACTAGACCTGGTCATGGGAAGCAGTGGCTCTGGATTCACCTGGCTTTTCTCTCTTGTATCTTACAGGGCTGGGACAGGCCTGGGCCGTGAGGAGGGGGCTTTGTGCCGACTCTGGAAAGCCTATGTGTATCCCCAGCTCTGAGAACTGAATTCCATGGGTTGTGTCAGTGTCAGACCTGTGAAGTTTAGTTCTTCAGCTGGGATATCTCTATCATCCTGGACTCGAGGGACATTGGAGAGAACACATCCGAGATCGGCTGAAGAACATGGAAGACTGGAGACAGAAGGGCCAAGTCTCAGGCTCTGAAGCAATAGGGAGGATGGGTTCACAGGAGGAGCGCTCATTTAATTGTGAGAAGATTTGGATTCTAGCCGAGCATCGTTCTAACTAGCTAAATGGAGGCTCTAGGCAAGTCAGTTTTGCTGCTGCTGCTGCTTTTACTAGTTTACGTTTATTGATTACTTACAACGTTCCAGGTGCGGTACTAAGTGCTTTCCATGCTGTTATAGAAGCCTCTTGGGAAAAATCACTTTAGTGAAGCTGACGCTGCCATGCAATGATGTTTTTCCCCCTTCTACATGGAATCAAGACAGAATTAACAGAATGTGACAAGTACTCTTTAGCATGGATTGCTGAGCTAACTGGCTGGTCCCTTTTTAGGATGAGATACATGGATACATCCCTCTTGTGGTCCCCCTCTCCATTTATTTGAATCTCTACTTCCTTGCCTTCTGTAAGTACATTAGGGCTATATAGTGTCTTTGTACTCCAAACTAGGCAAAAGGAGGTTGTGATTAGACCTTACTGTGGTTCCCAGTTTCTCCCAGGGAAAAGGGATACGAGGGTTTTGAAGGCCCCCTCCCTTTGCCAGTATGATCAGCTGTGTGCTGTAGGTCAAGCCCTCTGTTGTCCTCCTGTGTCACTGTCAGCTTGGTCTGCTCTGAGGATCATGTGTTCTACAATAATGATGGTTTCCACCTTTAGGCAGAGGGCTGAGGGCTGCCTAAGTAATATCTGGGCTTTATTAGGCTTTAGATTTGATGGGGAGCCAGGTGTTCCCATCTATTGGAAACTCATCTTTGAGGGTCTTGGTGTTCTGAAATGTCCATCTTCTTATGTCTACAGAATGCAGGTGTGGTCTGGCCCAGGGAGGGGAGGGAGGCACAAAGTGGGAGGCCCACAGCACATGCCTTCTCACTGTGACACTGATGTGTATCAAGTGCCCGCTACATGCTGGGCGCTGGGCTCAGTGCATCTTTTGCATGATCTCAATGAGTCTCACATCAAGCCTTATCTAGAAATTGAGGACAAATTAACCAAAGGATGTCAAATAAAAAAGTGTAATGATGTTATACGATGCAAAAGGGTGCTTGGTTCTTCTGAAGGCCCCCGGCATGGGTGTTGGGCATGTGTGTGCTCTCTGAGCTGTACTGATGGTATTAAGGGCCTCTCCCACGCCCTCTCAGTCTCCCACTTCTGTCCTTTGCTTACTAGACCTTTAGCCAGTGAATCATTCTAGAACCAGAACACTGGTGAAACTCAACTGAGACCAGAGATCAGTGTCTTTAGTCCTAGATGCTGGAGAAATTCCAGAACTTACTCCAGAAGCTCCAAATGCTCTGGATTTCAGACCATCTGTGTTGTGAACAGGGGCTTAGAGCACAGACTCGTGGTTTACTGTAAAAGGCTAATCCTTAATGCAGGTGAACTCTTCCTAAAGCAAACCTGGTAAATGAAATAATGGAATTCTCTCTCTCTCTCTCTCTCACACACACACTTAAAAAAATAACGCAGTAGATCTATGAGGAGTAGGTGAAAATTCACTATATAAGAGAATATTTCATTTCCTAAGAGAACTTTTATTAAGTAAGAGGTGATTCCATTGAGTAATACATTTTCCAAGGATTTTTGAGATTGTTTTTGCTTTATCAAAACTTATTTTATATAAGTGGAAAAAGTAGGTTACAAAATTGCATGGATTATGATTCAATTCATGTAACATTATAAATGCATAAAGGAATATGTGCATTGAAAAATGTACATCAATTTATAAACAGGGATTATTTCTTTTTTTTTTTTTTTTTTCTTTTTGCGGTATGCGGGCCTCTCACTGTTGTGGCCTCTCCCGTTGCGGAGCACAGGCTCCGGATGCGCAGGCCCAGCGGCCATGGCTCACGGGCCCAGCCGCTCCGCGGCATATGGGATCCTCCCAGACCGGGGCACGAACCCGTATCCCCTGCATCGGCAGGCGGACTCTCAACCACTGCGCCACCAGGGAGGCCCAGGGATTATTTCTTTAGTGGTGGGAATTAAGATGTGTTTTTCTTTCTTTGTATTTTCTTCTAGTGTTTGATTCTTACACTGAGCATGATTAATTAAAACAACAAAGTTATTATTTTTTTAATCAATTTTTATTGGAGTATAGTTGCTTTACAATTTTGTGTTAACTTCTACTGCACAGCAAAATGAATCAGCCATACATACACATATATCCCCTCCATTTTGGATTTCCCTCCCATTTGGGTCACCACAGAGCATCGAGTAGAGTTCCCTGTGCTATACAGTATGTTCCCCTCAGTTGTCTGTTTTATACATAGTATCAATACTGTATATGTGTCAATCCCAATCTCCCAATTTCTCCCACCCCAACCCTTTCCCCCTTGGTATCCATACATTTGTTCTCTACATCTGTGTCTTTATTTCTACTTTGCAAATAATGTCATCTGTACCATTTTTCTAGATTCCATATATGTAAAACAGTAAAGTTATTGAAGAAGATTTCACATACAACTGTGATGAATCTAGACAAGTGCTAGTGCTGTGCATTTGGTAGAAGTTATGTTGCACAGGTGTGTCATGGAAGAGTGGATGGAGGTTCCTGATGTGTTCAGTGAAGGAGGTAGGCATAGGGAAATATACAGTGTGATTTTTTTTTCAAGAGGGAAGTGTGTCTGTGTGTCTGTGTATGGAGTCCAGTGGATCGTGGGTGGTAAGGTAGCAGGCGATTTTTCTCTCTCCCTTACTTATGCTTTTCTGCCCAAATAAGAAGAAAAAGAACTCTCAGTGTATGTGTGCTCCTTTCCAAGAGTCCATCCATTGTGTAAACCAGTGGTTTTCAAGTGAGTTTCCTGGACGAGCCACATCAGTATCACCTGGGAACTTGTTAGAAGTGTAAATTCAGGCTTCACCCTAATCCTACTGAAGAAGGAACTCTGGGTATAGGGCCCAGCAATTTCTGTTTTAACAAGCCCTTCGGCTGAACTGTGGGTATTAATCAAGGGACATCCCCGCTCCACCAAACTGAAACACAGCTGATATTGATATGAAAGATGCTGGCCGCTCTTACAAGTAGGAGGGTAGGTATTCTGTAAAACTGATATCTGAGAGATGAAGGGCGGGAACACAAACCTCAAGATCCTTACCAATGATCATTCCCTGCAGTGAATAGTAGATCTCTTAAGTTTTTAAAGTGCAAACTTTAGGTGCATAAAATCACCTGAAGAGGTTGTTAATTAAGGCAGATTCCTAAGTCATGCCCCTGACCTACAGACTCAGCATCTCCTGAGGTCTGCCATTTCAACCATCACCCCTAAGGGATTCTATCAAGGAAGTTCTAGGACAACACTCTAAGCAACGGTTTTAGGCTTTTTCAGACTCTCTTTTCCCCCCCTGTATCCTCCCTTACATTTCTTCTTTCCTTCTCATCCCCTCCCTTGCTTCTGTGATTGGTGGGATCTCAGAGGCAGATTCATCATCCTTTTGGCTCTGTGCTTCAGAAAGAACGGGTCAGATGCTCTTGGAGAGGTGCCTTGGGAGTAATAATAATAATAATAATGGAAGTATTGACTTGCCATCCTCAGATTACAGGGGAAGGTCATGATTTATCAGCTCACATTGATGGGACACGGTGGGTAGCTGGACACACACTCAATAGTCACTGTCTATCCACATGACAAGGCTGCTGAGACCCAGTGATTTAGGGACACAGTGGTTTCTTAAGTCCTCCCAGCTGTCAAACCCCTGTGTTAGTTAAGGTGAAGATTCCTGTATTAGGGTTCTGCAGAGAAACAGAACCAGTAGGATTATATACACATAGAGATTTATTGTAGGGAATTGGCTCATGTGATTACGGAGTACCACTTGGCAAATCTCATGATCTGCAGGGTGAGTCAGCAAGCTGGAGACCCAGGAGAGCCAATGGTGTCCTTCCAGTCTGAGTCTGCAGCCCTGAGAACTAGGAGAACCAAGGTGTAGTTCCAGTCCAAAGGCCAGCAGCCTCAAGGACTAGAAAGAGCTGATGTTTCAATTTGAGTTCAAAAGCCAAGGGAAAAAATGTCCCAGGTCAGCAATCAGACAGGAGGAGTTCTGTCTTACTCCCAGGAGGTCAGCCTTTTTGTCTATGCAGGCCATCAACTGATTGGATGAGGCCCACCCACACTGGGGAGGGCAATCTGCTTTACTCAGTCCATCAATTCCAATGTTAATCTCATCTGAAAACACCCTCACAGACACACCCAGAACAATGTTTGACCAAGTATCTGGGCACCTTGTGACCCAGTCAAATTGACACATAAAATTAACCTTCACAGTTCCTTTCTCGTGTTTTTTCACATCTAGATTCTCTTGCCCTCTTCTCTGATACTATTTCAGAGCTTGGATGTCTGGTTGGCACAGAGGCTTGAAAAATGCTCTGGGGGGTAGGGGTGGGGAGCCAGGAATCTTGCCCCATTACTCTTTGTTCTTCTTGGCATTAAAAGTTCTTTGAGGAACTGTTTTTGAAGGAAGTCCTGCTCCTACCTCCTGGGGCGGCCCTTCCAAGTAGAAGAGCTAATTTCAATTTTTCCTGGGAAAGGCAACAGTATAATTACAACTTTCCTATAGTAGGTGTTCTCAGTGCTCCAGGTGTCTTATATGAAGAAAGATATCATCTCCATTTTCTAGATGAGAAAACTGAAGCTCAGGAAGGTTATGTACCTCGCCTAAATTTCACACACTATTAAGTTTCACAGCCAGGATGTTAATCAAGGCTGCCTCGTCAGAGCCTATGTTCTTTTCACTAAAGTTTGTACTGGACTTTACAGTTTATAAAGCACTTTAACACACATTATTTTATTTGCTGACCGTAGCTTTCCCCAGTGAAGTAGATATTATAACCATAATTTTAGAGATGGGAAATAGAGTTTTCAAAGGTTACACATCTTGTCTATCTCCTGCGTCATGTAGCTAGAAACTGCTGAAGCTGGGCCACAAATCCAAAATCTCAAATAAAAAGATAATTTTTATTTTTAAAAAAATCATAGAGGGCTTCCCTGGTGGCGCAGCAGTTGAGAGTCCGCCTGCCAATGCAGGGGACGCGGGTTCGTGCCCCGGTCCGGGAGGATCCCGCATGCCGCGGAGCGGCTGGGCCCGTGAGCCATGGCCGCTGAGCCTGCGCATCCGGAGCCTGTGCTCCGCTACGGGAGAAGCCGCGGCAGTGAGAGGCCTGCGTACCGCAGGAAAAAAAATATCATAGGAATACACATAAACTTAGAAGGAAGGTAAGAAAGAAAAAGATCCCCTGCCTCAGTTTCTCTAATGTGACTGAAAACAGAATAGTATACATTGAGGTCCACCCTAATTCCCCTGCCTATGTCTTTGGTAAGCAGGAGTGAGCTCTTATACGTGATCAATTCCTCCCTCTGGGGCACAGTTATACTTTAAAATATATTAAAATTACATTGTTGGTAGCTTTTAAGAAACCATAATATATTTTTGCCCTGGGTCTTGCCATATGGCTAAGACTGGTCAGATTCCACCTGCCTCTGGGCAACAAGTGTGTTTTCTTGTTTAAAAAAACTAACATATTTTTATTATATGAGTAATATGAGTTTACTGCAAAAGAATTCTGAAAATGCAGAAAAGTGTAAAAGAGAAAAAAATTTAAACTATCAAAAAATTTTTATTATACAGTAAAGTATTTTTTAACTGGGAATTTGGAAAATTCAGAAAATCATAAAGCAGAAAAACTATCCATAAGATTATAGATGACTATTTTGGCTTATACCTTTTCATTTTCACTTTTTAAAAACACAGTTGGGATCATCATTTAAATGTAATTTGTTTGTGTTTGTAATATGTTTTCCTGTTTTTGTCATAAGCATATCCTCATGTCCTTATGATCTTTTTCATGCATTTTAAATGGCTGCATATGTAGTTCATGGAGTGGATGTGCATTTGTTTGCATGATCTTCCCCTATTGTTGGACATTTAGAACTTGGATCTCCTGAATCCAAATCTGCTGCTCCCCCACCCACACATATCTGTCTTTATTTCCTTTTAGCCTTTTGCTTACATTGATTCAGGTATTATTTGTGATGACCTTTAGGAGTGTGAAAAAAATAAAAGCCTAGTAGTTTCTTGTTCATTAATGTGTAATGATGCTAGTGTTAAGGATTTACCATGTACCAAGTTCTATTTTAAGACTTTGAACAGATTTTCATTAAAGTTACCATTTCTTTTATTATTCTCATCATACAGGTGACACCACAGAGGCACAGAGAGGTTGAGATAAGTATCAGAATGTACTCACTTGTACTGAGCAAAACATTCAGCTTACAGAGCCTTATACAAATAGGCATTTATTCATTCCGCATATGGGCAGCTATTGATATTGGTTTGGAGGCTCAGACGCATTAAGACTGCTGTCACTGCAGTCCTCTTCGCCCATGCCTCTTGGTTTTAAAATGGCTGCGACTGCTCTAGACATCACATCCCAATTCAGGGCAGGAAGAGAGTGAACCAGGTGGTTCTGACTGATCACTTCTGCCCCTTTTATCAGGAAAGCACATTTTCTTCTCAGAACTTCCTTTTTCACTCAGCAGAATTCCCCTCATGAATTATTGTATTTTATATGATCACTGCCAACTGCAGAAGAGGCTGGGGAAAAAACACCTCTAGAGGAGAAGTTGACTAGATGAGAGCAATTTGGTTAGGACTGTTGGGTCAGTTAACCTACAGTGGCCACCACAGGATACTTGCCAAGGTCAAGTGTTGGTCTTATTTGACCCAACCAGCCTATTTCATACAGGTGCTAATACCCATTAGCTGGGAATTGCTGTTTCTCACACCTCTAGAAGTGGCTAGACTAGAAGTGGCCTGGAGCCTGCCAAAACTCATCTTTCACTGAATATAACACCATCTAACGCATGCTAACATTTTTTATCAATATTAATGTCACCGCAAAGTGCCATTAAAATAGAAGTGGTTTTCATACATTATTTAACTGCAGTGTGTCCACCAAGCCATTCTTTTGCTGGAGCGCCGTCTCCTTGGCATTTATAAACTAGGTAATAAATCTGCAGCTCACTGGGTTCGTATCCTCAGTCTGTGGCAGAGGGAGGGGAGGATCCACAAGCTTTTTGGGCTAAAACAAGTTGCTGCATCGCTTTTCTCTCAGCCCTGAGCATGTTCATTAAGGGCCCGGTTGCAGGTGAGCTGAACTAGGGGCGGCACAGTGACAATGCTGAAAATGATGGCTGTACCCCACTTCTTGAAAATATGGCTTTATCTAATTAGGAGGGGGCTCACAAAAGATCCGTCATTTACTGGAACCTTTCAATTGTGGTTATTTCTAGAGCAGAAGTCTAAAGTAGCAATTAATAGGAGTGTTTTGTTTAGGGCTGGGACTGGAGTGAGGTGCTTAGGATATTTAAGCAAAATTTAAGGGGATGTTCATTCCCATTGTCGTGTATTGCTTGCATGGCCCTGGTTTTGTTTTGTCTTTACTAGTTGCTAATGTTTAAAAAATTGGAATAATTATTCAACAAAGGTTTTGTGTTTTTTTTGTTTTTTTTTTAAAGAAGATGTTGGGGGTAGGAGTTTTTATTTATTTATTTATTTTTGCTGTGTTGCATCTTCGTTTCTGTGCGAGGGCTTTCTCTAGTTGTGGCAAGCGGGGGCCACTCTTCATCGCGGTGCGCAGGCCTCTCACTATCGCGGCCTCTTGTTGCGGAGCACAGGCTCCAGACGCGCAGGCTCAGTAGTCGTGGCTCACGGGCCTAGCTGCTCCGCGGCATGTGGGATCCTCCCAGACCAGGGCTCGAACCCGTGTCCCCTGCATCAGCAGGCAGACTCCCAACCACTGCGCCACCAGGGAAGCCCCTCAACAAAGGTTTTTTGATCACTTCTCTGTGCCTGGCACTATTCTAGTCACTGGGGATACAATAATGAATAAAATAGTCATTATTGTCCTCATGGCACTGACATTTTAGTAAAGAAGAGATTTCATAGAGATATTTGGATTTTTGGCTCCTTAAAGTATCAGAAGAACTGGTAACTGTGAGCTGGCCTTTCCTTATGACAGCCATCACTCACATCTGGGGAGCTGCCGCTTCCTTTCAGTTGAGGCATGAGTTCGTTACACTCACCGTCACTCCCTACTGTGTTGTTTGATCCTCACAGGATCTCTATGAGTGGATACCACTATTATTGCCAAATTTCAGGTGAAGAAACTGATGCTCGGGCTTCCCTGGTGGCGCAGTGGTTGAGAGTCTGCCTGCTGATGCAGTGGACACGGGTTCATGCCCCGGGCCGGGAAGATCCCACAGGCCGCGGAGCGGCTGGGCCCGTGAGCCATGGCCGCTGAGCCTGCGCGTCCGGAGCCTGTGCTCCACAACGGGAGAGGCCACAACAGTGAGAGGCCTGCGTACCGCAAAAAAAAAAAAAGAAAGTGATGCTCAAAGAGGTAAAGTGACTGGCCCGGGGTCTTCTAGCTATAGAAGGCAGAGTGGGATATGAACCCAGTTCTATGCAACTTCCAAGGTTGGGATTGCTGTCACTGTGCAGAGCAGTGATTTAGGAGGCAGGAACCCAGAAGTATCAGCAAGCAAAAACATTCAGCCCATATAAGATCAAATTAGAGAGGGGTATCAGCAGGAAACAGATGGCACCCTCAAATTAGGATAGCTCCAGCAGAGTTTCATAAGCTATTTACAAAGGCGTGGGCAGAGTGTAGGGAAACCACAAGGCATAGTGCAGGACCCCAGGTTAGTTACAGTGGGACTCTACTGCCACTCCTAGACCTCTAGGGGCAGGTGACAGGGTGGGCTACTGGAATCGGGGAGATAGGACTGTAGAGAGGGCTGCACACTTGAGCTGAGAACTTTGGATGCAGCTGGCCCCTTGGCACCCCACGGGGAGGGAACTTGGAGAATAAATACCCCAACCTTACCAAGTTCTCTCTATCTCTTGCCAGTGCCAAACTCAGTTGGAAGTCGGAGGACAAGAAGCCCATTGATGCATCCCTCCAGTTTCTGGGGGTACAGAGCAGGGTGGAGAGCAGTGGAGAGTGGTTCAAGAGGGGCAAACAAAGGCAGGGGGCAGGTGAAAGCCAAGGGCATTTTAGGGGGCAGGGACTGATGATGGGTAGGGGAAGAAATTAAGATAATTGTGAATATGGGGTCCAGCTTTGTTTTTTTATCAATATATTTTTAAATTGAAGTATAATTTACAATGTTGTGTTAATTTCTGCTGTACAGCAAAGTCATTCAGTTATACATATATATATAAGTACTTTTAAAAAATATTTTTTTCCATTATGGTTTATTGTAGGATATTGAATATAGTTCTCTATGCTATACAGTAGGACCTTGTTATGTGTCCATTCTGTATATAAAAGCTCACATCTGCTAACCCCAAGCTCCCTCTCCATCCCTCCCCTAAACCCCTCCCACTTGGCAACCACTAGGCTGTTCTCCACGTCTGTGATTCTCTTTGTTTTGTAGATATGTTCATTTCTATCATATTTTACTTTTTTTTTTTCTGGCCATGCCGCGCGGCATGCAGGATCTTTGTTCCCCAACCAGGGATTGAACCTGTGTCCCCTGCAGTGGAAGTGCAGAGTCTTAAACACTGGACTGCCCGGGAAGTCGCCATTTGTGTTATATTTTAGATTCCACATATAAGTGATATCATATGGTATTTGTCTTTCTCTTTCTGACTTATTTCGCTTAGTATGATAATGTCTAGTGGCACCCACGTTGCTGCAAATGGCATTATTTTGTTGTTTTTTATGGCCGAGTAGTATTCCGTTATATATATATATATATACATATATACACCACATCTTTTTCCATTCATTCTGTTGATGGACATTTAGGTTGTTTCTGTGTCTTGGCTGTTGTGAATAGTGCTGCTATGAATATAGGGGTATGTGTATCTTTTGTAATTATAGTTTTGTCTGAATATATGCCCAGGGGTAGGATTTGCTGGATCATATGGTGATTCTATTTTTAGTTTTCTGAGGAACCTCCATACTGTTCTCCATAGTGGCTGCACCAACTTACATTCCCACCAACAGTGTAAGAGGGTTCCCTTTTCTCCACACCCTCTCCAGCATTTATTATTTGTAGACTTTTTAATGATGGCCATTCTGACTGGTGTGAGGTGATACCTCATTCATGTTTTGATTTGCATTTGTCTAATAATTAGTGATGATGAGCATCTTTTCATGTGCCTCTTGGCCATCTGTATGTCTTCTTTGGAGAAATGTCTATTTAGGTCTTCTGCCCATTTTTTGATTGGGTTGTTATTTTTGTTGTTGTTATTGAGTTGTATGAGCTGTTTGTATTTTATGGAAATTAAGCTCTTGTCGGTCGCATCATTTGCAAATATTTTCTTCCATTCTGTAGGTTGTCTTTTCGTTTTGCTTATGGTCTCCTTTGCTGTGCAAAAGCTTGTAACTTTGATTAGGTCCCATTTGTTTAGTTTTGTTTTTATTTCTATTGCCTTGGGAGACGAAAGGTCCAGCTTTGATGGGGCTGGGAAATTTCTTTCTCTTTCTCTTTCTCTCCCCGTCAGCCATGTTTAACCACCTGTCTACTAGAAACATCATTGATTTCATGTCAGAGATTCCTCAAGTTTGTAACACAGGGCTTGAAACTTTTGTTGTGATGACCTTCCAAATGGACAAAATTCTGAACAATGGAGGGAGGTAACTTCTTCCAAGTTTTCAGAAGGGTGACAGAGTTCATTGAACCGTAGCATTGTAGAAGGCTGTATCTTTAAACATCCAAGACTGATCTGTAAGTTTCTCCTCTAAAATCTATTCAGCTTAATACTTCTTGTCAAACACTGTATATCTTGCTAAACTGAGCCATGTATTACCACCACTAAAAATCATTTACTTGCTTTCTTTCAGAATTCTCAGTTTCTGAAATGAACTGGACCATGGCTTTGGATCTTTAGTGGATTTTAATCAGTATGTTTCAATCATCTTTACAGTTACATTTCCCATATGAGTATCCCTGTCAGCATAGTAACAGTAGCAAAATCAGGAGCACTTTAGCTAATATGGTAGCAATGCAAATAGTCATTAAACCTAGTATATGTGGCTCAGAAACAATGTACTTCTGAGAATACATAGCTGCAGGGAGGGACATAGAATGTGGCTGGGTGAGAACACTCATACGAGGAGCATGGTGTCATAATTAATTTAGGGAACAGTTGTGACGCCATTGGTTAGGTTCCTATGAGCCTTTTCCCCTCTTTTTCCTTGTTAATAGAACCCCAATATTGTTCAGCGAGTAGGCAAGTCATGTGCCTTGAAAGGGGGCTGGCCTCTCCAGTGCCTAGGAGAAAATCATTTATCCATTCCAGGCTGGATAACCTTGTCCCTTTTACCAATGATTGGATTAGCAGGGTCATGGAATGCAGTCTTAATAGGATGTGAGAAGTCTGCTGTGGATATTTCTAGAATAGGTTCTTCTTGTTGCTAAAAAGAGTCACATAGGAAGAAATAGTTGCCTCTTCTTTACCGGACAGTATCATAGCAGCTTGTGATGCCTAGAACTGTGGCAGCCAGGTAGTGATGTGAACGGAGCCAGGTCTCATGCTGAGGGTGGCAGAGTACAAAGATGCTCTAGGATGTCATAATTCAGGTAACCACTGAATTCACCGAGCTGAGTCCTAGCCTACCTCAGGTCTTATTATTTGAGACACTGTGTTTCTGATTGTTGACACCACAGACACAGGTGGCTCAGATCTTTATGCATCGTAGAGATGCATGAAATTCAGGAGTTTAAGGGAAGGGTAACTGATGATTTTAACATTTTGTTTTCCTAATTTTTTTGAATTCCAAAAGTAATACATAGATGTAAAAATTCAATCAAAACAGAAATGTTAAGAATAGAAGCCGGAGTAAATCCTGAGTTCTCATCGCAAGGAAAACATACTTTTTTCTTTTTCTTTTGTTTTATATCTATATGAGATGATGGATGTTCACTAAATTTATTGTGGGAATAATTTCATGAAGTATGTAAGTCAGATCATTATGTTGTATATCTTAAACTTATACAGTGCTGTATGCCAATAAAACAGGAAGAAAAAAAAATGGAAACTATAATTCTCCACCTCCTACCTACCTATGTTAATATAATGTTAAAAAAATAGGATCTTGAATAGACATACTTAAGAGGACATGTTAGATATCTTTTACATGAATAATGTAGATCTACATCATTCTTTGTAGCAATTGTGTAATATTCCTAAGTATGGCTAGATCATACTTTTAACGACCTGATGTGGGTGGTGCTTTTAAAAAATGTGATCCATGGGTAACTATATTCATCTCTGCCCCCAATCTCTGCCTTCAGTCATTTCTGGCAGGTGTTGCTGTCGTTCAGAGAGGCGTGCACAGGGAGAAGCTGTGTGGCGCAGTGAAGGGACACAGGATTCGGGGTCAGGCAGGTTGCGGCTGGGATTCAGCCCTGCCATGTAAACTAGCTGTGCCATCTTGGAAAGTGATTAAACCCTTTATGTCTCCGTTGCCTCACCCCGCTAAAAGGGATAATAAAACCTACCTCTTAGGGCTTCCCTGGTGGCACAGTGGTTGAGAGTCTGCCTGCCGATGCAGGGGACACGAGTTCATGCCCCGGTCCGGGAAGATCCCACATGTCGCGGAGCAGCTAGGCCTGTGAGCCATGGCCGCTGAGCCTGTGCATCCGGAGCCTGTGCTCCGCAACGGGAGAGGCCACAGCAGTGAGAGGCCCGCGTACCGCAAAAAAACCCAAAAAACAAAAAACCTACCTCTTAAAGTTGTAAGGGTTAGAAATAATGTATTAAATCACTCACAACCTAGAATGATATTCAGTGAATGACAGCAATTATTCTATGATAGGAGCTGACTCCATGAACTCGTGTAACTGTCTTTGGTTACCCTCACCGAGCACACAATGGACAAAGATGCACAAGGACTTGTTAGTCTAAAATAATTTCTTGAAATTATTGAGCAATTGTACCCCAAATGGTACAAAGTAGGTCCATGGAAACAAACAATCTAAATTCATGTTTGTGTCAATCTTGTAAAGGAGTTAAACATTTAACCTTCATTTCATGGACAGAGGCCTGCACATACAGTATGAGCAATTTGTCAAATAGGCCAAGAAAAGACACCATAGTAAGAAGGTTTTGGTAGGCTGGAGTGGTAGGCTAAATTAAACAAGGTGAACTTAATTAGGGGAATATGTAAAATTTAACTGTTTGTTTCCTTTTCTTTCTTTTTTTTACACAATACAGAATGGGAGAAATGTGATTTAATAACAGGTATGAAAAAGGCTTAGGCTATATGTGGCTGAGGTTCAATGTGAAGCCATAGTGTGATACAGCTGTCTAATCAAGCAGCTGGAATCTTAGGCCTTATAAAGAGAAATAGGAAATTCAGAATGAGGAAGGTGATGCCTCCACTTAGTTTGCCCTCGTCAGACCACATGCTATAACACTAGGATGGCGAGTAACGGGCATGCAGGCTGAGGCTTCATGTTTGTATGCCATGGCAGATAACACTAACTGATCATATTCCGCTGTGTTTCGACGTAGCCTCTGAATCCTTCTCAACACTGTCTTTAAGGCAGCTAATATTTTTTCCACAGAGTTGGCATGCAAGATGAAACCTGTCGGTAGCCAATGGACTGCAGGCTTCTCCTATGGTTTCCTTTTAAGGATGCATTTCATGCTTAAATCACGTGGTTCAACTTTTTACCAGCCACAAGAGATTGGATATGGACCCAAGTTCCGCCAACCTATAGGATGCTTAAAGAGCTTTATCCAAACTAGAACAAGTTCCCTCACTTTGATTCTTTTGGGAATTTGAACTGGGAAGAAAAGAGTAAATCAGGCCGTTGCTGGCGGGCTCAGAGTGGAGATAATGAACATAAGAAAAGGGAAGCAAGAATGAGGAAGCAGAAGCTCTGAGGCAGAGATAATCTATGAGGGGAGAGGGGATAAGGGATTGGCTGGCGGCAGCAAAAATGGTGGAAGAGGAGGGAGAGTGCTGAGGATAAATGTCACCCTGCTGCTGAGAGACCGGCAAGATCTCTTGTCCTCTGGCTGGAGATCCAACTACATTGCCATCTCTACTCTCCCCAAGAGGCCTCATCAGCCTGGGGTTCCTTCAGGCTGGCCAGAAACTTGAGGTTTCTGTTTTTCTTAAGTCCACAATAAACACCCCCTCTTACTTGAAGTGACCGAGGGCATCTTTGTTCCTTGTAACCCAAAACATCTACTTAAGGTTCTTTGTCTAGCTCTGGGCGCCATAGTGGCAAACCAGAGCAGGTGCCAAAGAGAGAGACCAGAATGGTAAAGAAGCCTGGGAATCTCACACAGAAGGAGTTTTCAAAGCTATCAGGGTGTTCAGCCAGAGCAGTGGTTCTTCAAGTGTGATCCCCAAGCAGCAGCAGCGGCAGCAGCATCTCAGAGATGTAAATTTCTGGGCCCCCCACCCCAGACCTACTGAATCTGAAACTCTGGGGGTGGGGCCCAGCACTCTGTGGTTTAGCAAGGTCTTCACATCTGATGCGTGCTCAGGTTTGAGAACTGCTGGCCTAGAGAAGACCAAGGCAGAACATTAGTACCATCTCTAGTTATTTGAAGGACTGTCAGGGCAGGTGTGATATGAGACCCCTGAGGGCAGCACGAAAACTAGAGCTTAGACAAAATGTGGAGACAGATTTCAGGGCAATAGAAGGGGGACTTTGCAAGCAGTTAGTGTGGTTTGAGAATGGTTTGGGTCTGTTGGGTAGTGAGCTGCCTGTCCCTGGTGGTGTTCAAGGACAGGGCTGCATGACCGTCAGGTGGTAGATATTGTAGAGGGCTGTGAAGTCCACAGGAGGGAGAAGACAAGACTGAAGGAGGAAGTGTGAATTAGGAAGACTCTAAATCAGGAACAGTGATTGAGGACTGGCATCCTGGGTCCCTCGATGCCATGGTGACAGTGGTGGGGTGGGGCAGTAACAAGCCAACTGTGTGTATAGGAGTTTCAGGTGGGGCTTCTTTCCATTAGAGGCAGATCCACAATCCTGGTCTCTGTCAGGAAACAAATCCTAACATCTAGGACCAGGATCCCACTTTGGGATTTGCTTATTATCCCTATCTCTAGATTCTAGCCCTTCATTAAACAATCTTAAGCAAAGGCAGAGACTCTGATATTGGGGCAAACAGGTCGAGGCAATCTGATCGCTCACTCACCCAGTCCTCTTGGGACGGGCAGTAGAATAATGAATATTAATATCAAACTGTCATATTGCGCTTAGTGGGTACAAGTTTTGGCTCTGGAGTCAGAAGGCCAGACATGTCATTTCATGACTTGAGCATACTTCTCTCTGCCTTATTTTTCTTGTCTCTTAAATCGAGGCTTATATGAGTTGCTATCTCAAAGGATTGTTTTAGTGTTGAGATAGTAACCGTGTGCCCAGTCCATGATGAGCACTCAATATGTTTAACCATTATCATTGCTGTTATTGTTGTATCTCATCAAACTCCTAAAGTGCCTATGAGGAGGGTAGGGTAGGTTTTGTCACCCCCATTTTACAGCCCCAGGAGCCGAGGCACAGGATGGTTAAGACCAGGCTGACGTCACACTGCTTCAGTATTAGTGGCAGACTAGAACTAGGACTTAGTTTTCCTGACTTCAGGTGGCCAGGACAAAGGACAGATTCTGTATGTGTGTTCTAGAAAGAAGAGCAGAATTAGTTTTTTGAAAAGGCAATATATGCATGTGAGAAACATTCTACAAACATTCTACAAAAAAGGCATGTGGTGAAAAGTAAGTCTTACAGGCTGGTCTCCTTGTCCCTTTCTGTTGATGGACTCTGCATCGTCCAGGAGCTGGTTCATGCTTGGACAAGCCTGGGGTGTATGGATCCCTGGGCACTATTTCTAAGGCCTGTTGCTGTTTTGGTCTCCGGCTTCAGGCACGTGCGCGTGTGTATGTGCGCGTGTGTGCATGCGCGCACGCATGTGCATGCATGTGCGTGCGTGAGTGTGCGTGAGGGTGTGTGTGTGTGCATGTGTGTGTGCGTGTGTGTGTGTGTGTGTGTGTTGTGAGGAGGGTTTATGAGGGCAGAGTGGGGTTTGGGATCTAACCTTGCCCTTGGAAAGAGAGGCCAGTAGGTCTGGGCAGCACCAGAGATAGGCCAGGGCCAGTGCTGGGTGGCCTCCTTCAGCTTCCCTCAGGGCCGGGGGCCTTTGAGTTCTCCACCCTGTTCCAGAAGGCACAGGCGGGTGGCCTGGGGAAAGTTGATGGGGACCCCTAGACCCCTAGTTGCTGGATCATCACACCTGAGGCATAGCACAGGGGTGGGGATGCTGGTCACGGAGGTGCAGGTCACAGGCCAGGGGCCCGCACTCCTTGGCTTTTCCCCTTCCTCCTGGGGTATCTACTCAGCCAGCTCCTGGGGGAAATGTCAGACCCACTCAGCTTTAGTAATCCTGCCACTTTCCCAGCTTAGAGGAACAATCTTAGCATTTATTATTGTTATTACTATTATTATTTAACTTCTAGAAGCCACGCTCTGACAAACACAGCATGGCCTTAGTTGCCTGCCATTTTGGCCAGGAGACAAGGGATGGGGCCAGCTGAGAATGCTGGTCCTTTCTGGGGTCAGCTGGGCAAGCAGAGAAAGGCCACATGCCGAGACTATCCCCTGTCAAATCCCCTGACAGGCATTCTGGTGTCAGAGCAGATTTCCGTGCTTCCTGGTTTCTGGTTCTCTCCAGGCTTAGTTCCTGGCTTCCCCTTTCCCTGGTCTGGAGTTTAAAAGGTTCTGCGTGAAGGCCTTGGTGTGTTGCTTCTCTGAGCCTCACTCAGCAGGGTCCTGCCTCTCTGATGACTGGAACTATTTAAAAACATCCCTATCAGTCAGCTCCTTGCTGGCCTATGCAGGCTTGAGTATATCCACTCACGGGGATATAGTCCACCACTTCTGGAATCTCCCATCTCATTCTTAGATGGTTCTAGAGAGAAGAGCAGAACTAGAATTTGTGGCCAGGACTGTTTGGACAAGTACTGGGCTCCTAACCTCAAATTCCTCTTTCACTTAAAAGTCCTATGGGTTCTTAATCTCAGGATGTCTTTGAACATTTCTCTTAGGGTCAAGTTTCCAGCAGCTCATCTAAAACTTGGATGGGCTGGGTGGGCCCATTGTTCACCGGAAGGAGTGTAAATGTAGGAGAAATCCATCTGTCGCAAGAGAGAATCAGGTGGGGGATGGGCAAAGTGACTTCTAAGGTCTTGTCCTCATCTTGCATTTGGGCTCCACATTCTCTTATTCTCTGAAGGAGCCAGAGTCTGCGGTTTTGGGGCCTTATCCTCGGTGCAAGGAGAACAAGTTGGAGAAGTTACTGAGTCCTGGGATGAGCCCAGCAGCTTTCTTCCTTTTCTCACTTTGCTTCTCTCCTTCCCCCCACCCTTTCCTGCCTGGGGCGGTATGGCCAGCAGCCAGAGCTCCTGAGCCCTGTTATTTAAAAAAAAAAAAAAAAAATTCAGCCATCACCATGGCAACCTTCATCGTGCACCAACTCAACCAGAGATACAAAGAAGCAGTGAAAGGGAAAGTTTAATAAGATTATTTATTTATTTTTTTATTTTATGAATCTCACTGACAGTGTCTATCTTTTTGGGAAACAGAAATGTTCCATTTTCGTGTCGTTATCAAAATGCTATTCATTTTCTGCCCCTTGGCTTCAGGACGGTCACCATCACTGCTTGCTTTCTAAGGGCTCCCTTCAGAATGGGTGAGGGGTCTTTTTTTTTTTTTAATTTATTTGGCTGTGTCAGGTCCTCATTGTGGCGTGTGGGATCTTTCGTTGCGGTGCACGGGCTTCTCTCTAGTTGTGGCATATGGGTTTTCTCTTCTCTAGCTGTGGCGTGGGTTCCAGAGCGCATGGGCTCGTAGTTTGTGGCACGTGGGCTCTCTAGTTGAGGCATGCAAGCTCAGTAGTTGTGGCGTGTGGGCTTGGTTGGCCCACAGCATGTGGGACCTTAGTTCCCTGACCAGGGATCAAACCGGCATCCCCTGCACAGGAAGGCGGATTCTTTACCACTGGACCACCAGGGAAGTCTCTGGGTGAGGGGTCTTATTTGGCATTTTGGCTTTTTGAAAGGGTTTGGGGTTGGGCTAATGTTAGAGCATTTCCATGGCTGTATTCTCCCTTCCATTTCCCTGACATCCAATCAGAGTCACATCAGGGTATTGAAAGCTGGAAGAGTCCTTAAAAATCACCTACTCTGCAGTGCCATTTCTGTTTCTGCACATCTAGCAACTGTTCTCCCACATTCCGAGAGTACTTCCTTGATCACCCCCCGGGGTGCCTGGTCTCTGGCCGTGTCAATCCACGTGATTCAGGTGGAGCCCAGAACTTCCCTTGACCACAGCTACTGGCTCATAGATGAGCATGTGGCCCAAAGGCACCCGTGAGGGCAGTCCAGGGCCTTTTGTCTGCTACGGCTAAGAGAAAGCCCCTCTATTTTTCTGCTGTGGGGATGAAAGCCTGGAGCTGCTGGAGACCCCCATATACAAGGAACCTTCCTGCAAGGGGACCAACAGAGAGGGAAGCAGAGCTGAAGGATGGAGGAGAGAGGCCAGGCTCAGAGGAAGTTGCTTGACATCCTGGACTAAGTCCTCAATCCATGGCTTTTCAGTTTCATGAGTAATACGTATCCCCCTTTTACTCCCCTTAAGGCAGTTTAGGTTGGGTTTTCTGACACCTGAAAAACAGTGGTTTTGATGTTACATACCCCAAGGGTTTAGAAATGAGACAACAGAGAGCCGGGGCACGGAGGCACCACCCAAGGTTACGGAGAGACAGCCCCGAAGGTCAGGTGTCCTGATGTCCGTGTAGCCTCTCAGTCTGCTGTCCTTCAGTTCTCAGGCTAATTTCCCCACCACGGCAGGAACGCAAGCTGAGCTGGTGGGGGCAGAATGTTAACAAGTGTAATTACGGTAAAGACACCTGCCCAGCTACCTGCCCCAAGGGTGATGGTGAGCATTTGCGGTGATATTCAAGGAAGATCTCCATCCTCAGAAGATTTTTGTGCCTTTTATAAGTTAGGAGGGATCCCAAGACATGTCAAGAAAAGCACTAATCACATGACCGGTGCTGCATAGCCAGGAAACCCCAAGACATAGCTCACCTGCTTTCTCCACTGAGATCTGCTTTTTTTTTTTTTTTGCGGTACGCGGGCCTCTCACTGTTGTGGCCTCTCCTGTTGCGGAGCACAGGCTCCGGACGCGCAGGCTCAGCAGCCATGGCTCACGGGCCCAGCCGCTCCACGGCATGTGGGATCCTCCCGGACCGGGGCACGAACCCGTGTCCCCTGCATCGGCAGGCGGACTCTCAACCACTGCGCCACCAGGGAAGCCCCGAGATCTGCTTTTTAACTCTGTAAACAGATATAATTCAGTCAGTAAACCAACACTTGTGATTTCATTAATTCCACGGAAAAGCATTAACTGAGGGCCTCCTATGTGCTAATCACTAGTTTAGAGACACAGATTCAGTAGTCAACAAGGTAGGACAGTGCCTGTCCTCAGGGAACTTACACTTCAGGGTGGGCATGAAAATAATCAGCGAAACACAGACTTAGGGACTGTGAAAAGTCTTATGAAGAAAAAGTACCCAGTGCCATGAAAGCATATGAAGAGGACCCATCTCGTCTGCTGAGGCAAGAGAAGCGCTGAGCAGAGGTGGGCAGAAGGAACAGGTATTAGCTAAGCAGCGTGGGGACCAGTATTTTGAATACTGGGCAGAGCCTGGGCAAAAGTTAGGGGGGCAGGGCTTTGAATTCATTCATGCCAGTGTTTGTTGGGGGCGGGTACCATATGTCAGTGCTCCTCTCTTTTGCTTGCTATTTTAGGTCCTTTTATTCCTGCCATCAGATTCTCAGAGCCCAGGAGTCCTTGAGTCAGTTATATAAACTATTTTCAATCTAGGATCCTTGGTGCTCTGGCCTCAAGGCTCCGCAGGTTCAGATACGCTGCGGGCTAACGTCTAGTTAGTCACGCTTTTGTGTGTGAGGTTAAAAAATTCCGCCATCATAACCAAGCCTGCTCTTTTAGAGAAGGGTGCGGATTGCTTCTATCCCTCCTCAAAAGTGCCTCCTCTCCCCCCCCCACCCCCGATTTCCCTTTCATTTGTCTGTAGAAGAATGTGGCGGCAGTGAAGCTTGCTGCCACTAGGGGGCAGGAGCGCCAAAGCAAAGGACTAAGTTCCGGGAAGAAAGCAAATGAAGCCCGCAGGTAACACGCAGACAGTCCGACAGGGTTTGCGCTGGTGTAGGCTCCGTCAAGCTCCGAAGCCCAAGCTTTACGTGTCTCGATTCCGATACACCAAGTGTGCTTACAATGATGATTCCCTTCTGCACAGTGTTGATTGCTACAGATACTAGTGTCAGCAGAGAAATTTTAAAAAGGAGCTTCTGGTGGGGGTGGTTCTTATTGTCTGTAAAACAAAGGAATGGAGTCTTGGATTAGAATTTAAGCTTGAGAGAGTCCTTCAAAATGTGCAGAGGGGCCAGACGGCCCCAGTCCTGGTTCGCAGTGTGCTGTGTGACCTTGCTTAAGAATATAACCTCTCTGGGCCTAAATTGCTCCTTTATAAAAGGATGATACAATCTGAAACGTCTCTTCTGATTCAAAGAATCCAAGTGGTGAAGACAGTTAAGAGTGGAGAACTGCCCCCTCAGATGACTCCTTGTGTAATTTCTAATTTGGGGGGTTCTTTCCCCTGAGGGAGTTCTGTTTTCCTGACTCATACCTCCTTTCATTTTACAGATGAATATACTTTACCACGAAGGAATGAAGAGCTATGGGCGGGGTTCTGGCAAGTGGTGAGAGAGATACCGTCGGTTCTTTCAAATCGCACCATGACCAAATCCTCTTTGCCTTTGATAGGGACGAGCTACTTGTCTCTGATGTGGGAGACAGGGTGAATATCTGTGAGAAGCAAGTATCTCCCTGAAACTCAGATTAAACCCTCCGTTATCCTGGAATCCAGAGCCTTATTGAACTAGCTCACGAGGCTGCCGGCTTGAGAACAGCGTGGAAACAGGACTGCTCTGGGACTGAGGGATGATCTTTAAGGCCCTTTTCTGCCTTGTTACTCTAGAATGAGATTTATGCCCAGACAAGACTATCCCTGGGAGGCCCCACTAAGAAGTGGAGCTTCGGCCTAAAGCCACAGTCTTGTTCTAAGACGGGCCCCCTGGGACGGGCCCCCTGGGACTGGCCCCTGAGGACCTGTGCTGTCCTCACCGCCCACTGCTGCTTTGGGCTGGGGGAAGATGGTGGACCATAACGGAGACAAAACCCCCAAACAAATCAAAAACCAACAACAAAAACCCTATAGAAAAACCTCCTTTCTCTGGCAGCACCAGTTTCTGGGCTTCACAACTTAGACCCAAAATGTAGAGTGGGAGGGGTCAGCAGGGGCTCGGGGAGGCTCCGCTCCGATTCTCCTTCCTGCCTTGGGGGATGGCTCTCTCTCCCCGCCCACCACTGCCTGAGTGACAGCAAGCGGTTGCCTTGCGTGGCTAAGGCCGTTCCCACCGAGCAGGATGTTACAGATACCTTCGCTCTCAATTAATATAGATCAGCCCTATGATTCGTGTTTCTCTAAAGATTATTTTAATGTTGACGTACATTTTAATGGAAGTTTATTTTTTGGTTGGGCGGCATCAGTACCACAATTTGTAATGATCGCAGAATGTTCCAGTTACGACTGTTTTTGGCTTTTTTTGGCCAGGCCTTGCAGCTTACAGGATCCTAGTTCCCCGACCAGGGATGATGCCCGCTGCAGTGGAAGTGTGGAGTCCTAACCGCTGGACCACCAGGGCGTCCCCCTGCCCCATGGTTTTAACCGGCAACTCCCCACCCAACCCACACATTGCACATCCCCTAGGTTGCCTCTCTTCATCTTGACACCGGGTGGAGGTGGGGAATCACCGCATCTTCGGGATCATCCTGTCTAGCCCTTTCATTTCCCAGAGCAGGGATGTGGCTTCCAGCTGGTGGTTGACCAGGGCTAGAATTCAGGTTTTCTGAATCACCACCCCTCTCAGGATTACTGAAGGTGGCCAGGAAGGGAGGAAGAGGGGACTTCACCCTCCAATGCCTGGCAGTTTACAGATTGTTAAGAAGAGTGTCCCCTCTTACACATTTTTATATTCTCTTCCACGTTTCTACAATAAGTGTCCAGAATCCTGTCCGTGGCTGCCTGCTTGTTGGACAAAGTTGGCCTGCCCGTCCTTCCTGTGCCCAAAAGTGGCATTTTAAACCCCTCCTTCCTCTCTCCCAGATCCGTCCCACCTCTGCATCCCCCAGATTGAATTTCCCAAGGGCGACTGCCACACAGAGCTAGCAAGCCGTCACGAGATGGCTAAATATAAACCGTACAGACTGCAAATAAGCCTCCGTGCTCATTTGCTCCTTTGTTTAGTTTATTATCCTCCCAAATCAGGCTGGTGAGGAGGCACGCGCCTCGTCCGTGCTGCGCAGGACCCGGTGGGTGTTGGTGTCCCACAGGACAAGCCAAACAAACACACTCTGCTGTGTGCTGAGTCGTTCCCTTCTCCATGGAGCAGGCCCTGCTTTCCAGATAAAGCTGACAATCCCCAGGCTCTGATTTCCAAAGCAAATAACTGTGAATCCCCTCAATATTGGGAACAGATGCAACAGTCTGGCTGAGAGCTGAGTGCAGCTCGGGACAGAGACGCGTGATGTGCTGTGGAAGTCGTCTTACATCCCTCAGGGGAGGATGGGGAATGGGGGACGATGCCGTGGGAAGGGATCAAGGGTTCAGAGCTGTACCGCCATCCTAGAACATGGCATGTAAGGATAGTGACCCCCAGAGGCCCACGTTTTTCAGGGGTGACTTCCGCTCAATTAGTGATGTCTGACGTGGACCCAGGTTTGGTGGGTGTGAATAGGTGTGCCTCATGCTTGCCATTCTGTGATCTAGAGGAGACCAATCTCAGGAGGTAGGATTTCTTGGTATGTAGGGTGGAGCGGTGGTTCCAGAAAGTGACAGGCTTAGCTGAAGCCTCAAACTGTCATGTTGAAAACATTCCTGGAGTTCAGGATCTCATGAATGGTTGGTTTTTCTAGAGAGCTGAGGTCCATTTTGAACCTTGGATTGTCATGGGGACAAGGCACAGGCAAGAATCTGTGTTTGGAAAGGACCCAGAATGGGAGGCTGTCATGAAAGGACACCGAGGACCTCCACTGCTAATCTGAAGGATATTTATCTGTCTTCATCTTAAATGACCCTTCTCAGCACTTGGTGCTACTGGCCATTTCTTTCTTCTTGAATTATGCTCTTCCCTTGCTTAACAGCACTCTTCTGCTTTTCCTTCTGTCTCTTTGATCTTGCCTTAATTTCTCTTAAGTGTTGTCCTCCTCTGGCATTAAATATTATGGTCCCTTGTCCATAGACTTGTCCTAGGTCCCTTTCTTTTCCCACTCTGTGTTCTCTCCCTAGGTGATCTCATCCTAGCCAATTACTTTAATTCCCACCTACATGGATACATTTAACCTTTTATATCTTGAGCTACACAGAACCCCTCAGCTCCAATGGCTTCTTGAGCATATCTGCTTGGGTGCCCCGAGGGCGAGTCAAACTCAACATGTGCAAAAGCAAGTCTGTGATCTCCCTTCTGTGCCCCGCCCACTTGGATCTCTTCTGGTGTTTCTTATCTCCAGTTAGATAAGCCAGAAATGTCACCCTGAACATACCCCCTCCTTCTCTCTTCCCGTATCCAATCCATCACCTAGCCCCGATAGTTTTTTTCCCAGTTTTATTGAGATATCATTGACATATAGCATAACGACTTGCTATATAAGGGGTACAGTGTAATGACTTGACATACATATAAATACCATAAGTTTAGTTAACATCTATCTCATATAGTTACAAAAACATTTATTCTCCTTGTGATGAGAACTTGTAGGATTTGCTCCCTTAGCATTTTTCAAGTATGTCCTACAGAAGTGTTAGCTGTAGTCATCATGTTGTACATGACATCCCCAGAACTTATTTATCTCATAACTGGAAGTTTGTACCTTTTGACCACCTTCATCTAATTCCTCTGCACCCTGCCCCGCCCCCCCGATTCCAGTAAACACACACCTGTTCTCTTTTTCTATGAGTTTGGTTTCATTTTTTTAAAGATTCTACATATACATGAGATCATACAGCTTTTGTCTTTCTCTGCCTGGCTTATTTCACTTAGCATAATACCCTCAAGGTCTATCCATGTTGTCACAAATGGCAGAATTTCCTTCTTTCTAATGGCTGAATAATATTCCACTGTATGTATATATCCCTCACATTTTCTTTATCCATTCTTCTGCTGATGGACACTTAGCCTGATAATTTTACCTCATAAATATTTTTGTATTTGTCCACTTTTTTCTGTCATGACCACCATCCTAGATCAAGTTACTAAATACTTTCCTCTCTTGCTCAGACTACAAATGGTCCAAAACACCCCAATTCCTTTCCTTAAATTAATTTCAGCTCCCAAGTTGTCAAAAAAGGTCTTTGGCAAAAGGCACCTTGGATCACCCTCTCTTTCTCCTCCCACTGCTTCTACCCTGATATTGGCCTCTAGTTTACTGCAATGCTGAGAAGGACTGTTAAAATCCTAACATTCACATGGTGCTTTCATTTCAAAGCACTTTTTTTTTTTTTTTGCGGTACGCGGGCCTCTCACTGTTGTGGCCTCTCCCGTTGCGGAGCACAGGCTCCGGACGCGCAGGCTCAGCGGCCATGGCTCACGGGCCCAGCCGCTCCGCGGCATGTGGGATCTTCCCAGACCGGGGCACGAACCCGTGTCCCCTGCATCGGCAGGCGGACTCTCAACTGCTGCGCCACTAGGGAAGCCCCTCAAAGCACTTTTGTTCACATCATCTCATTTTATTCTCAACTATAGCCCCGTGAGTGTGTCACAATCACCGCATTTTAGGGATCTTATCTGTCTTCCTTGGAAACATTCTCAGAGACGTGGATCACCTCTTCTAAGGTCATCACTGGTTAGTGAGCAGGGCTCACGTCTGCTGACTCTCCACACTGACCTCACTGTTCCCCCCACTACTCAAAAGAGGACTTTGGATGAGCCAGATGCCCTTTAAGGCATATTCTAGGGCTAACAGTCTGTGATTCTGTGGTTTACAGGGACCAAGAGGAAGTTGCAAAAACATTTCAAAGAGAACTGTAGAGGGGAGGTTGAGAGAAATGGTTCAAAGTGAAACTTGCTTTTCTCCACAAATGTCAGATCTGAAGCTTACAGACAGGAGATCAGTTCTCTCCGCCTCGTGGCTGCTGCTCCTCTGGCCTCTCAGTGACCATGACTGCAGGTTGGCTTACAGCCTGATGGTGACCCAAGAAGGGTCAAGGGGTTTTAATCTTGCTTGGGGAAAAGATTGAACGTGGGAGGAATGAAAACCTCACTGTTTTGCTAAAGAGGGTAATGAGAAGTGAAAATAATCCACTGTGAATGAGCCCCTGTGACAACTTGAAATAGAAGCAGGTGAGCCGTAGGGATGGAGAATTTGAGGGAAGAAAGAGTCAAAACAATGAAGGGCTAGTGATTTCATGTTCCCAAATGCAATCCACATAGTTTACATCTGAGAACATAGCAGAAGTTTGTGTTTGTGGTATAGATTGCTATGTCTTCTTGTAGTTATGTGTGAATTAAGGGCTTCTCAAGCTGCAAAAAGATTGTTAATGGACTGAATGATCAGGAGGGACTCCATTGATGAGATACATGGTCATACTGCATGAACTTTTCATTAGGCTGGATACAAAAATATAGACATTTCCTTATCCTGCGTGTGAATATGACAAATGGTGAGCCTGTGGACCATGTAAAGTAGGGATGGTAAACAAGTTGAATTTCCCGTGGTATCCCTGATTGTGTACATGGTTGTGACTGTCTTTTTTCTTTTTTTCAAATGTATAAAATGTCCAGAACAGGGAAGACAGAAGACAGAAAGCAGATTAGCGATTGCTTAGAACTGGGGTTGTAGGGGAAGGAAGAATTGGAAGATGACAGGTAAAGGTTACAGGGTTACTTTCTTTTAAATACCTTTTAACTCCCTTCACCCATTTCTCCCCCCCACCTCTGGCAACCACCAATTTGTTCTCTGTATGTATAAGCTTTTTTCTTTTTTAAAAAAGACTCTACCTATAAGGGAGATCATACTCTAATTTGTCTTTCTCAGTCTGACTTACTTCATTTAGCCCAATGCCCTTGAGGTCCATTTATGTTGTTACATATGGCAAGGTTTCATTCTATTTTATGGCTAAATAATATTCCATTGTAGATATATAAACCATAATTTCTTTATCCATTCATCCATCGATGGACACTTAGGTAGTTTCCAATATCTTGGCTATTGTAAATAATGCTGCATTGAACATGGGGGTGCATGTATCTTTTGGAGTTAGTGTTTTTGTTTTCTTCAGGTAAATACCCAGAAGTGGAATTGCTGGATCATACGGTAGTTGTGTTTTATTTTTTTATTTTATTATTATTATTATTATTATTATTTTTTTTTTTTTTTGCGGTACGCGGGCCTCTCACTGTTGTGGCCTCTCCCGTTGCGGAGCGCAGGCTCCGGATGCGCAGGCTCAGCGGCCATGGCTCACGGGCCCAGCCGCTCCACGGCATGTGGGATCTTCCCAGACCGGGGCACGAACCCGTGTCCCCTGCATCGGCAGGCGGACTCTCAACCACTGCGCCACCAGGGAAGCCCTTTTTATTATTATTATTATTTTATTTTATTTTTTTATTTTACAAATTTAATCAGTTATACATATACATATGTTCCCATATCCCCTCCCTTTTGCGTCTCCCTCCCACCCTCCCTATCCCACCCCTCCAGGCGGTCACAAAGAACCGAGCTGATCTCCCTGTGCTATGCGGCTGCTTCCCACTAGCTATCTACCTTACGTTTGGTAGTGTATATATGTCCATGCCGCTCTTTCACTTTGTCACAGCTTACCCTTCCCCCTCCCCATATCCTCAAGTCCATGCTCTAGTAGGTCTGTGTCTTTATTCCTGTCTTACCCCTATGTTCTTGATGACATTTTTTTCTTAAATTCCATATATATGTGTCAGCATACAGTATTTGTCTTTCTCTTTCTGACTTACTTCACTCTGTATGACAGACTCTAGGTCCATCCACCTCATTACAAATAGCTCAATTTCATTTCTTTTTATGGCTGAGTAATATTCCATTGTATATATGTGCCACATCTTCTTTATCCATTCATCCGATGATGGACACTTAGGTTGTTTCCATCTCCGGGCTATTGTAAATAGGGCTGCTATGAACATTTTGGTACATGTCTCTTTTTGAATTATGGTTTTCTCAGGGTATATGCCCAGTAGTGGGATTGCTGGGTCATATGGTAGTTCTATTTGTAGTTTTTTAAGGAACCTCCATACCGTTCTCCATAGTGGCTGTACCAATTCACATTCCCACCAGCAGTGCAAGAGTGTTCCCTTTTTTCCACACCCACTCCAGCATTTATTGTTTCTAGATTTTTTGATGATGGCCATTCTGACTGGTGTGAGATGATATCTCATTGTAGTTTTGATTTGCATTTCTCTAATGAGTAAAGATGTTGAGCATCCTTTCATGTGTTTGTTGGCTGTCTGTATATCTTTTGTGGAGAAATGTCTATTTAGGTCTTCTGCCCATTTTTGGATTGGGTTGTTTGTTTTTTTTGCTATTGAGCTGCATGAGCTGCTTATAAATTTTGGAGATTAATCCTTTGTCAGTTGCTTCATTTGCAAATATTTTCTCCCATTCTGAGGGTTGTCTTTTCGTCTTGTTTATGGTTTCCTTTGCTGTGCAAAAGCTTTGAAGTTTCATTAGGTCCCATGTGTTTATTTTTGTCTTTATTTCCATTTCTCTAGGAGGTGGGTCAAAAAGGATCTTGCTGTGATTTATGTCATAGAGTGTTCTGCCTATGTTTTCCTCTAGGAGTTTGATAGTGTCTGGCCTTACATTTAGGTCTTTAATCCATTTTGAGCTAATTTTTGTGTATGGTGTTAGGGAGTGATCTAATCTCATACTTTTACATGTCCCTGTCCAGTTTTCCCAGCACCACTTATTGAAGAGACTGTCCTTTCTCCACTGTACATTCCTGCCTCCTTTATCAAAGATAAGGTGACCATATGTCCGTGGGTTTATCTCTGGGCTTTCTATCCTGTTCCATTGATCTATCTTTCTGTTTTTGTGCCAGTACCATACTGTCTTGATTACTGTAGCTTTGTAGTATAGTCTGAAGTCAGGGAGCCTGATTCCTCCAGCTCCGTTTTTCGTTCTCAAGATTGCTTTGGCTATTCGGGGTCTTTTGTGTTTCCATACAAATTGTGAAATTTTTTGTTCTAGTTCTGTGAAAAATGCCATTGGTAGTTTGATAGGTATTGCATTGAATCTGTAGATTGCTTTGGGTAGTAGAGTCATTTTCACAATGTTGATTCTTCCAATCCAAGAACATGGTACATCTCTCCATCTATTTGTATCATCTTTAATTTCTTTCATCAGTGTCTTATAATTTTCTGCATACAGGTCTTTTGTCTCCTTAGGTAGGTTTATTCCTAGATATTTTATTCTTTTTGTTGCAATGGTAAATGGGAGTGTTTTCTTGATTTCACTTTCAGATTTTTCATCATTAGTATATAGGAATGCCAGAGATTTCTGTGCATTAATTTTGTATCCTGCAACTTTACCAAATTCATTGATTAGCTCTAATAGTTTTCTGGTAGCATCTTTAGGATTCTCTATGTATAGTATCATGTCATCTGCAAACAGTGACAGCTTTACTTCTTCTTTTCCAATTTGGATTCCTTTTATTTCCTTTTCTTCTCTGATTGCTGTGGCTAAAACTTCCAAAACTATGTTGAATAAGAGTGGTGAGAGTGGGCAACCTTGTCTTGTTCCTGATCTTAGTGGAAATGGTTTCAGTTTTTCACCATTGAGGACGATGCTGGCTGTGGGTTTGTCATATATGGCCTTTATTATGTTGAGGAAAGTTCCCTCTATGCCTACTTTCTGCAGGGTTTTTATCATAAATGGGTGTTGAATTTTGTCAAAAGCTTTCTCTGCATCTATTGAGATGATCATATGGTTTTTCTCCTTCAGTTTGTTAATATGGTGTATCACATTGATTGATTTGCGTATATTGAAGAATCCTTGCATTCCTGGAATAAACCCCACTTGATCATGGTGTATGATCCTTTTAATGTGCTGTTGGATTCTGTTTGCTAGTATTTTGTTGAGGATTTTTGCATCTATGTTCATCAGTGATATTGGCCTGTAGTTTTCTTTCTTTGTGACATCCTTGTCTGGTTTTGGTATCAAGGTGATGGTGGCCTCGTAGAATGAGTTTGGGAGTGTTCCTCCCTCTACTATATTTTGGAAGAGTTTCAGAAGGATAGGTGTTAGCTCTTCTCTAAATGCTTGATAGAATTCACCTGTGAAGCCATCTGGTCCTGGGCTTTTGTTTGTTGGAAGATTTTTAATCACAGTTTCAATTTCAGTGCTTGTGATTGGTCTGTTCATATTTTCTATTTCTTCCTGATTCAGTCTTGGCAGGTTGTGCATTTCTAAGAATTTGTCCATTTCTTCCAGGTTGTCCATTTTATTGGCATAGAGTTGCTTATAGTAATCTCTCATGATCTTTTGTATTTCTGCAGTGTCAGTTGTTACTTCTCCTTTTTCATTTCTAATTCTATTGATTTGAGTCTTCTCCCTTTTTTTCTTGATGAGTCTGGCTAATGGTTTATCAATTTTGTTTATCTTCTCAAAGAACCAGCTTTTAGTTTTATTGATCTTTGCTATCGTTTCCTTCATTTCTTTTTCATTTATTTCTGATCTGATTTTTATGATTTCTTTCCTTCTGCTAACTTTGGGATGTTTTTGTTCTTCTTTCTCTAATTGCTTTAGGTGCAAGGTTAGGTTGTTTATTCGAGATATTTCCTGTTTCTTAAGGTGGGATTGTATTGCCATAAACTTCCCTCTTAGAACTGCTTTTGCTGCAGCCCATAGGTTTTGGGTCGTTGTGTCTCCATTGTCATTTGTTTCTAGGTATTTTTTAATTTCCTCTTTGATTTCTTCAGTGATCACTTCGTTATTAAGTAGTGTATTGTTTAGCCTCCATGTGTTTGTATTTTTTACAGATCTTTTCCTGTAATTGATGTCTAGTCTCATAGCATTGTGGTCGGAAAAGATACTTGATACAATTTCAATTTTCTTAAATTTACCAAGGCTTGATTTGTGACCCAAGATATGATCTATCCTGGAGAATGTTCCATGAGCACTTGAGAAAAATGTGTATTCTGTTGGTTTTGGATGGAATGTCCTATAAATATCAATTAAGTCCATCTTGTTTAATGTATCATTTAAAGCTTGTGTTTCCTTATTTATTTTCATTTTGGATGACCTGTCCATTGGTGAAAGTGGGGTGTTAAAGTCCCCTACTATGATTGTGTTACTGTCGATTTCTCCTTTTATGGCTGTTAATATTTCCCTTATGTATTGAGGTGCTCCTATGTTTGGTGCATAAATATTTACAATTGTTATATCTTCTTCTTGGATTGATCCCTTGATCATTATGTAGTGTCCTTCTTTGTCTCTTCTAGTAGTCTTTATTTTAAAGTCTATTTTGTCTGATATGAGAATTGCTACTCCAGCTTTCTTTTGGTTTCCATTTGCATGGAATATCTTTTTCCATCCCCTTACTTTCAGTCTGTATGTGTCTCTAGGTCTGAAGTGGGTCTCTTGTAGACAGCATATATATGGGTCTTGTTTTTGTATCCATTCAGCCAGTCTGTGTCTTTTGGTGGGAGCATTTAGTCCATTTACATTTAAGGTAATTATTGATATGTATGTTCCTATTCCCATTTTCTTAATTGTTTTGGGTTCGTTATTGTAGGTCTTTTCCTTCTGTTGTGTTTCTTGCCTAGAGAAGTTCCTTTAGCATTTGTTGTAAAGCTGGTTTGGTGGTGCTGAACTCTCTCAGCTTTTGCTTGTCTGTAAACGTTTTAATTTCTCCATCAAATCTGAATGAGATCCTTGCTGGGTAGAGTAATCTTGGTTGCAGGTTTTTCTCCTTCATCACTTTAAGTATGTCCTGCCACTCCCTTCTGGCTTGTAGAGTTTCTGCTGAGAGATCAGCTGTTATCCTGATGGGGATTCCCTTGTGTGTTATTTGTTGTTTTTGCCTTGCTGCTTTTAATATGATTTCTTTGTGTTTAATTTTTGACAGTTTGATTAATATGTGTCTTGGTGTATTTCTCCTTGGATTTATTCTGTATGGGACTCTCTGTGCCTCCTGGACTTGATTAACTATTTCCTTTCCCATATTAGGGAAGTTTTCAACTATAATCTCTTCAAATATTTTCTCAGTCCCTTTCTTTTTCTCTTCTTCTTCTGGAACCCCTATAATTCGAATGTTGGTGCGTTTAATGTTGTCCCAGAGGTCTCTGAGACTGTCCTCTGTTCTTTTCATTCTTTTTTCTTTATTTTGCTGTGCAGCAGTTATTTCCACTATTTTATCTTCCACCTCACTTATCCGTTCTTCTGCCTCAGTTATTCTGCTATTGATCCCATCTAGAGTATTTTTTATTTCATTTATTGTGTTTTTAATCGATGCTTGATTCGCCTTTAGTTCTTCTAGGTCCTTGTTAACTGTTTCTTGCATTTTGTCTATTCTATTTCCAAGATTTTGGATCATCTTTACCATCATTATTCTGAATTCTTTTTCAGATAGACTGCCTATTACCTCTTCATTTGTTAGGTCTGGTGGGTTTTTATCTTGCTCCTTCTCCTGCTGTGTGTTTTTCTGTCTTCTCATTTTGCTTATGTTACTGTGTTTGGGGTCTCCTTTTTGCAGGCTGCAGGTTCGTAGTTCCCGTTGTTTTTGGTGTCTGTCCCCAGTGGCTAAGGTTGGTTTAGTGGGTTGTGTAGGCTTCTTGGTGGAGGGGACTACTGCCTGTGTTCTGGTGGATGAGGCTGGATCTTGTCTTTCTGGTGGACAGGTCCACGTCTGGTGGTGTGTTTTGGGGTGTTTGCGGACTTTTTATGATTTGAGGCAGCCTCTCTGCTAATGGGTGGCGTTGTGTTCCTGTCTTGCTAGTTGTTTGGCATAGGGTGTCCAGCACTGTAGCTTGCTGGTCGTTGAGTGAAGTTGGGTGCTGGTGTTGAGATGGAGATCTCTGGAAGATTTTCGCCGTTTGATATTATGTGGAGCTGGGAGGTCTCTTGTGGACCAGTGTCCTGAAGTTCGCTCTCCCACCTCAGAGGCACAGCACTGACTCCTGGCTCCTCAATTTGGGATGATTTGTTGTCTATTCATGTATTCCACAGATGCAGGGTACATGAAGTTGATTGTGGAGCTTTAATCCGCTGCTTCTGAGGCTGCTGGGAGAGGTTTCCCTTTCTCTTCTTTGTTCTCACAGCTACTGGGTCTCAGCTTTGGATTTGGCCCCGCCTCTGCGTGTAGGTCGCCGGAGGGCGTCTGTTCTTCGCTCAGACAGGACAGGGTTAAAGGAGCAGCCTCTTCGGGGACTCTGGCTCACTCAGGCCGGGCGGGAGGGAGGGGCACGGAGTGCGGGGCGAGCCTTTTGGGAGGTCTGGGGTCTTCTGCCAGCATTCAGTAGGTGTTCTGTAGGAGTTGTTCCACGTGTAGCTGTATTTCTGGTGTATCTGTGGGGAGGAAGGTGATCTCCGCGTCTTACTCTTCCGCCATCTTACCCGGAAGTGACTTTTTTATTATTTTTTAACAAGTTTATTTTCTTTTTCAAAATTTTATTTATTTATTTATTTATTTTTGGCTGTGTTGGGTCTTCGTTTCTGTGCGAGGGCTTTCTCTAGTTGCGGCAAGCAGGGGCCACTCTTCATCGTGGTGCACGGGCCTCTCACTGTTGTGGCCTCTCTTGTTGTGGAGCACAGGCTCCAGATGCGCAGGCCCAGTAGTTGTGGCTCACGGGCCCAGTTGCTCCGCGGCATGTGGGATCTTCCCAGACCAGGGCTCGAACCCGTGTCCCCTGCGTTGGCAGGCAGATTCTCAACCACTGCACCACCAGGGAAGCCCATGTTTTGGTTTTTAAAGGAAACTCCGTACTGTTTTCCATACTGGCTGTACCAGTTCACATTCCCACAACAGGGCATGAGGGTTCCCTTTTCCCCATACCCTCGCCAACACTTGTTATTTCTGGTCTTTTTGGTAATAGACATTCTAACAGGTATGAAGGGTAGTGGCTGTCTTGAACACTGGGATGAGGAAGATTTTAAAACCAAGCATGGGCTTCATGGGGAAATGTGTGATGACTGATTAGCAATTTCTGCCATGGTTGAGGAATGAGGCAGTGGGAGTACAAGTGCTGACCTGGATCAGTGCTACTCAAAGTGTGATTTGCAGATGGATGTAGGTCTAGAAATCTGTGTTACCCATGAAGAAATGTGTACAGAAACGGTAAGTAAGCATTTAAAAACTTTTATAGCAATTTGACATCGCTGCCTCATCCAAGTATATAATTCCCATTATTTTATAAAGTATTGATCTGTGGCAGGTTGAAAACAAAATTAAAACCTGGCCCTTTACCAGAGACAGTTTGAGAAGCAGTGACCTGATGGGCTGTATTTGACCCCATTAGTTCCTATAAAAGACTTTGGACTTGGAAAGCTTACGAACGCAGCCGAGGTCCTATACGCGTTGGCATTTACGTGGACCTGTTGACTGAGCATGGGTGTTTGCCAGCTTTCCTCCTCTTGCTTGGCAGAAGGGTTAAGGTAATAACTACTCAGAGATTGCCAGAAATGCCTTCATGGACTTCTCTACCCATTTCTACTTTCCATTTATTCCATAAAGCCTTCATTAACATTGGCTTCTTCCAGTGGAGAGTCAGTGAGGCCAGCAAAGAGGTGATGTCATAGAAGGGCCTGGAGGGTGATCAGAGAGAGGTGTCCAACATCAGCTGTTGAACTGGCCTGGGTGGCCGCTGGGATCATACAGGAAATCACCCATTCATCTGCCCATTGATGCATTCTTACTCCTTCATTCTGTCATTCAGCAACTCTTTGTGGAATGCCAACTATAAGCGTCAAAGTGCCAGGTCCTGGAGATATGATGGTGACTAAGGCAGATGCGTTCTCTGCTTTCACAAAACTGACAGTTTAGGAGGGGAACAGATATTAAAGCAATAATGTGTATGAGTGGTGATATAAATCCTGGTAGGTAGTCTGATGGAGAAGCATTGGTTTCTCTGAGAATATTTAGCAGGGGCCCTATCCTAGCTAGGGCGTCTTGGAAGGCCTCTGAGGAAGTGACACGTCTGCCGGAGTGGCTGGACCATGATGAATGACTGGAGAGCAAAGGAAGTGACTAAGATGATCCTGGGGAGGTGGGCGAGGGAGAGATGGTGCAAGGTCTTGCAGGCTGCAAAAGGAGTTTTCACTTGATCCCAAGAACAGTATGGAGCCTAATGGAATTACAGATATGGTTACGACATGGTCTCTGCTCTCAAGAGACCATCAGCACTGTGGGGGAGAAAGATACCTAAACAACTACCTATAATATAATGTGATCTGGGTTGTACAGAGGTGTACACACAAATGGAAAATAATGGGGTTAGGGGACTGAGAGCCTTCAACAGGTGAAATTTGACCCTGTCATTCTCCTCATTAAACACTTCGGTGGTTGCCTGTTGTTCTTAGAATATAGATGAGATCTTTCTGTATTGCCCCACATGGTCTGGTTGCTCCTTCCATCCCCAGACTCTTCTGGGGGCACTGTCTTGCTTCCTCCACTTCTGACCGGCATCCTAACTGATCATTCTTTAAGTCCCCAGAAACCACACACTTTCTTCCTATAGAGTGGCCTTTACTTATTTATTTAGTTAATTTTTTGGGCTGTGTTGGGTCTTTGTTGCTGCGCGTGGGCTTTCTCTAGGTGCAGCAAGCGGGGGCTACTCTTGGTTGTGGTGTGCGGGCTTCTCATCTCACTGGCTTCTCTTGTTGCGGAGCACGGGCTGTAGGCATGTGGGCTTCAGTCGTTGTGGCACGCAGGCTCAGTAGTTGTGGCTCGTGAGCTGTAGAGTGCAGGCTCAGTAGTTGTGGTGCACGGGCTTAGTTGCTCCACGGCATGTAGGATCTTCCCAGGCCAGGGCTTGAACCCATGTCCCCTGCATCGGCAGGCGGATTCTTAACCTCTGTGCCACCAGGGGAGCCCTAGAGTGGCCTTTTGTTTGGAATGTTCTCTCCCTAGGCCCCCACTGCACCCCTGTCTGCTTCACTCATTCTCTAATTTTTCAGATCTCAACTTAAATATCCCTAGCTCCCCAGAGGACCTTGTACTTCTCCCTCCAAGTGCTTAGGACAAGTAGAATTCTTTATTTGTATGATTTGCTGTTTAATGTCTGCCTCTCCTGAGGCAGTAGGCATCCGATACATATTGAATGAATGAATGAATGAATGCATAAGAAGACAGCTGGCCTGGCCTGGGAAGATAGCAGTGCTGGTGTGAGAGAGCGGACATGGGGCATGGAGTTTGGGTCAAGGGTGGGGGAGTGGGCATGACTGGCCCCAGAGCACAGCTGTTCCTTCTCTGTTGGCTTTTCCTCTCTCCCAAGCATGTGTGAAATGAGCCACAACATGGTGGGACTCTCTGAAAGGCCACTTTTGAGGGATTATCAGTGCCAATCCTTAGCTCTTCAGGGAAAGCAAGTATCCCAGGTAGATAAACCATGCCTAGTCTTATCTCTGTGACTTATAAGAAAACCCTTCAACCTTAAAGTTGCTCAGGACTACAGAGCTTCTTTTGGGGTGTGTCTTTCAGCAGGTGATGAGCATGTTGGAAGGCTGGGGGCTGGGGCTGTGGTCAGCCACAGCTGAGCCCTCCCTCTTCATTCCCCTCTGCCCTGTGTGAGTCAGTCCCTGCTGGCCTTAAGGTTTTGGTTCAAGAACCAAGTGGCCCATGTCTGTAAAATTTTCTCTGTGAGTCATCTATTGCTGTGTAACAGCTTATCTCCAAATTTCGTGGCTTAAAATAATGCATATCATTGACTATGTCTCATGGTTTCTGTGGGCCAGGAATTCAGAATACAGGGGACATGACTTGTGTCTGATGCTCCAGGTCTGGGGCCTCAGGTGTAGGAGCGGGAGGGTTGAAGGCTGGGTGCTGGAGTCATCTAAAGTCTCCTTCAGTTATGAGTCTGGCCCATGACGGTGTTGCTGTCCTGGGGACCTCGCTGGGTCTGTGGGCCGAGACACCCAAGTGTGGCTTCTTCATGTGCTTGGGCTTCCTCACAACATGGTGGCTGGATTCCAAGGGCAAGCATCTCAAGGGAGAGCCAGGTGGAAGCTGAATCCGTTTTAGAGCCTAATTCTCAAGTCACACAGTGTCACTTCTGCTACATTTTATTCGTTAGAAGAGAATCACTAAATCCCCTCATGTTCAAGGGGAAGGAAATTAGACTCCACTTTTTATGGGCATATTTGAAAACTACCACATTCCCTTCAACAAAAGTCCAGAGAGTTCCCTGGAATAGCAGTATATGCTCCAGTGTAAAATAATGACGTCCGGGAATTCGCTGGTGGTCCAGTGGTTAAGACTCCACGCTCTCACTGCTGAGGGCTCGGGTTTGATCCCTGGTCCTGCAGCCATGTGGCTGAAAGAAAAAAAGAATGACATCATAGCAAACATTTCATTTCTGAGATTCTGTGGGACCCTACCCTGGGCAGTGTTTTGACAGCTCCCCACATCCCCCATCTCCCTTTAGAAAGAAGCACTAGTTTCTGAGAAGCTTCTCTACCCCTGGTTAAATAAACGTAGGACAGTCTGATTTTACTCTGTGTGTGTGTGTGTGTGTGTGTACGTATGGTGGGGACCATCCACAGTTCATCTGAAACTCTGCAGACAGGCTACTCACTATCCTGGAACATTGAGCAGCTTCTCAAGGTTCAGTACACATTTCTGATATTTCAGAGCTGCCCAAAGAGATAAAGAAATAAATCAGCCACACTAATAGTGAAGAGTTACATTTAAGGGAAGGTTCTTCGACTGAACTAGTTTAAATGTTAACTTTGTTACTCAAGAGGACACTTTGGAACTCCCTGTCATTATCAAACAATTAAACTGTAGTTCCTTGTTAATTTTTACTGCTTTCCTAGGGTAATTAGTGGCACATAATGTGAATTGCATCCCATTAATGAATAGATTTTTGAATGTGAGTGGGCAGAACCTTTTATTTGGCTCTCCAACAAGACAAGGCCCACAAAAGGAAGAAAGGTGGACCCTTGCCAGAATAGAGGGCCTCTGTATGTTTCCCTGAGTCTAGGGTGAAGCCCGGCAGTACCCTTTATAAAACATGTAGTCATCAAGCTTCAGGAAGTGTGATGGTTCCAGCGCCTTCCTTGAACTCAAAGTTGGCAGTCAGAAAAAGGATAGTTCTATTGGAACAAAGATTTGGAAACCAAAACCACGATATGGAGATTCCTGAAGTCTTAAAGGAAGACTCTCACTTGCGGATTCATCTTTTTGGTTTTGTTGAAAGTGCAGTTTATGAAGCATCTACTAGATGCCTGGTACTTTACCAGACAACATGAGTATATTATTTAATTCTCCACACTCCTTCATGAGACTGCTATTATTATCTCCATTTCATAGACAAGGAAAACTCATCTCAGGCTTAAAAACATGAGATCATATAGTAAGTGACAGATCTTGGCCCTGAGGCCAAGTCCAGCTGAGTCTCAAGCCCCAATTCTCAACGACTGCATCACGGCCTGCTGGTCGGGCCATATCTTTATTCATATCCTCTGGTGCATCACTCTGATTTATTTTAACATTTTTCTTGTTTGCAGATTCTATAACTAACAAAATTGAGCACAAGTGTTAAAGGACCTTAGAGATGTAATGTGATCCCTTCATCGGTTTTTTTCCCCCCTTCATCTTATAAACAAGAAAACTGAGGCCCCGGGAGGAGAAGGGACTGTCGACTGAAAACAAATGCACAACCTAAAAGTTGAGAATTATGTTTTATTTAGTGGACTTTCTGAGGACCTCAAGCCCAGGACACAGCCTCTCAGATAGCTCTGAGGGACTGCTCCCAAGAGGTAAGGAAGGAGATGGGATTTATAAGGGTTTTTGCAACAAAGACCAGGCTGTTGGAACATTAAAAGATTACCGCTAATTAAAGAAAACCAGAGAGCTCAAGTTAATGAATTTAGCACTTTTCTATGTATGGGAAAATGCCAGAGTCTGGGCCCACTAAAATCATTCCTTTGCTATGCACCTCAGCTCTCTGGGGCCAGTGTCCTGTTCTCGCACATCCTGAGTCCCCTCAGGGTGCACAGTTGGGGATGGAGGCCATGGCTGAGGGCTTGGCAGTGGGCAACCTCGCAGCCCGGAAGCCATTTGTCACCATGCTGAGTTCCTTCAGGGCTCACCACAGCGGCGGCTGTAGTGGATTGATGGCTGAAACACCCTTTATTTACTGACATGGCAGGAAACTTTTTTCATCCACAGGACCATCTGCCCCAGTGAGAGAGTAGTGAATCTGGTTCCATGTACATCCTAGAGGTGGTCCTGGCTGCCAGCGGTTCCCCTGATTCCTACACTGTTTGCAGAATCTTCAGATCGTAACAGAGAAGCTGACCTCTGGCTTCCTGGGTGGGCTTCTCACCAGCAGTATCACCTGCCCTGAGAATCTAGGTAAGTCACATTCCCTGTATGGGAAAACCATAGCCAACTCTGTCTTGTCCACTTGTAACCCAAATGTCACCAGCCTGAAAATACAAATTGTGTTGGCACAAGTCCCCACCTGCCTGGCTGACAGCATTCACCCCCTCCTCGGTTGACCTGGGGGTAGGTGGGGGGCAACTGCTGAGACCACAGAAAGCAAAACTGCAGATAAGGGGGGACTACTGTATAGGAGAGCCTGGATCCTGATGGCTTGGTTGAGTTGCCCAACCAAGCCTATGGGTGCCTTCCTCTGGGCTTCTCACTTAAAAACAATCAATGCAGAATGGTTTAAGACATTCTTAACCTCTTTATCAGTTATTTCCGGCTGAAAGCTAGCCTAACAGATAGTAGCATGTTGAGTGACGGGACACAGTCCCTGCCCCAGTGGAGTTTACATGCAATCGCTAGATGACAGAGATGCCAGGCAGGGAAGAGAGCGGAGTTGTCCGCTGGGGCAATGCCTGGGTACCAGCTCAGCCGTTCTCTTCTGCTTATCAAAGGAGAACAGCATTCCTTGCACACTGTGTCTCCGTTCAGTATAATTAAATTCCATCTCTATTTGCTTTTACTTTTAACTTCTGATTTCTCAGAGTAAATATGAGCCAGGAAGAGCTGACCAAGGAGGCAGCTGCTCCTAGGAGCCTGGCCGGTCTGCAGGTGGCTGTGGTAGATTGCGAGCTCATTTAGAGAACACTTTTGGATCGATAGTGATTTCAGTTCCAGCAGAGGCAAAGTGTTTGGAGCCGGTGACTCCGGAGGAGGAGTGATGCTTACATGCGGAGCGCTGGGGCCACGGGTAGAGGCTTTTTCCTTCTCGCTTTCTCTGCGTGGGAGAAGTAATCTCTTTTTTGGCTGGAGGGTTGCTAGGTCAGTCAATCCTGGCAATGGTTGATTCACAGTTCAGATTTTCTCTCGCAGGTGACAAGTTTTGCCAAGGGAGAGGCAGTGGAGGGTGGTGGTTAAGAGCTCCAGCTCTAAGAATCCAGACTCTACCTCTTTACATGCTGTGTGACCTTGGGCAAGTTACTCAGCCTGGCTGAGCCTGGATTTGTTTATCAGTGCTCTGTGGATAATCACAGGAGACAAGGCTTCTGCTGGACCTCAGCAGGCCTTCCATAAATCTTTCGAGGAGCATGGTCACCAAAGGCTGGAATGGGGAGGGAGTGAATTTGTGGAATGCACAGAAATGAAAACATCCCCAGCAGCTGGGGGTGTAACATCAGTAAAGGCACAGAGGTCAAACAAAACAAAATAAAAACACAAAACAAAACCCAAAACACGTTGAGGGAGGGGTACCCAGGGCATTACTAGGAGGTGTTGATCTGTCTCCCTGCCTAGATCTCGTACTGCCAAGGTCCTGCCCTGTGAGAAGTGCCTCCTGTTAAAAAAGAACTAAAACACTCCCCCATACATGACATCCATAAACAAATATTTTTAATGATATTCAAAGTTTCTGTGTTTTTAATGGAAGAAACAGGCACCTTTATGCTGCAGGTAGACATGTATTCTATTAAAATATTTTAGTAGGACAATTGTCAATATGAATCAAGAGGTCTAAAAGTGATCACATCGTTTGACTTGGCAGTTCCACTTTCAGGAAATGATTAAAGGAACTAAGATTATGGTTGTGAGAAATTTAGTTAACATGCTTTTGACACAGTGTTGTAAAAATAGAGAGGAACTGTCCAATAATTTCTTAAATTCTGGTGAATCTGTAAGTGGAATAACATGTTACCATTAAAAAATATAGAATATTGCTTTTTAAAAAAATTTTATTGAAGTATAGTTGATTTAAAATGTGTTAATTTCTTCTGTACAGCCAGGTGATTCAGTTTTATATATATATATATATATATATATATATATATATATTCTTTTTCATGTTCTTTTCCATTATGGTTTATCACAGCATATTGAATATAGTTCCTTGTCCTATACAGTAGGACCTTGTTGTTTATCCATCCTATATATAACAGTTTGCATCTGCTAATTCCAAACTCTCAATCCTTCCCTCCCCCAGCCCCCTCCCCCTTGGCAACAAGAAGTCTGTTTTCTATGTCTGAGTCTTTTTTTGTTTCGTAGATATGTTCATTTGTGTCATATTTTAATTCCATCTGTAAGTGATATCATATGGTATTTGTCTTTCTCTTTCTGACTTACTTTGCTTAGTATGATAATCTCTAGTTGCATCCATGTCACTGCAAAGGGCATTATTTCATTCTTTTTAATGGCTGAGTAATATTCCATTCTGTATATTTTTCACATCTTCTTTACTCCTTCATCTATCAATGGACATTTAGGTTGTTTGCATGTCTTGGCTACTGTAAATAGTGCTGCTATGAACATAGGGGTACATGTATCTTTTCGAATTATAGTTTCTTCTGGGTATATGCCTAGGAGTGGGATTGCTGGATCATATGACATCTCTAATTTTGGTTTTTTGAGGAACCTCCATACTGTTCTCCATAGCAGCTGAACCAATTTACATTCCCACCTACAGTATAAGAGGGTTCCCTTTTCTCCACACCCTCTCCAGCATTTGTTGTTTGTAGATTTTCTGATGATGCCCATTCTGACTGGTGTGAGGTGATATCTCATTGTAGTTTTGATTTGCATTTCTCTAATAATTAGCGATAATGAGCATCTTTTTTTTTTTTTTTTTTCTTTTTTGTGGTACGCGGGCCTCTCACTGCTGTGGCCTCTCCCGTTGCGGAGCACAGGCTCTGGACGCGCAGGCTCAGTGGCCATGGCTCACGGGCCCAGCCGCTCTGCGGCATGTGGGATCTTCCCGGACCGGGGCACGAACCCATGTCCCCTGCATCAGCAGGTGGACTCTCAACCACTGCGCCACCAGGGAAGCCCCCTGATGAGCATCTTTTCATGTGCCTCTTGGCCATCTGTATGTCTTCTTTGGAGAAATGTCTATTTAGGTCTTCTGCCCACTTTTTGGTTGGGTTGTTTTTTTGTTACTGAATTGTGGGAGCTTTTTGTATATTTTGGAAATTAAGCCCTTGTCAGTTGCATAAAAATTGTAGAACATGAAGACTGGATTTTACTTCTGAGGTTTAAACCTGCTTCTACCACATCCTAGCTGTGTGGCACGGGACAAATTACACAACTTCTCTGTGTCTAGGATTTTTCATCTGAAATAGGGGTCAGAAATCATAGTTGCTTTATGGGTTTATTATAAGTGAGATAATGCTTGTAAAACTTAGGGCAGTGACAAGTACATGGTAAGTGCCTCATCTATCGTTAAGTGAAACTATGAGGACATATTTCAAAAAAAAAAGAGGAAGAGAAGCATATGTGCAAAAAAGAAAAAGAATTTATTTATCTATTCAATACATATTTATTGAGTACCTCCCATATGTCAGGCTCTGGAATACAATGGTGAACAGAAGAAGCCCAAATATCTGCATTAGCAGGGTTTACAGTTCCGAAAGGAAGTCATCCTAAGGATTGCTGGGGGTGCCTTACAAAATGCAGATGCTGGGAACCCATCCATACCCAGAAATCTGGATTCTGGAGATGTGCGGGCATGCCCAGGAGTCTGATTTTGTGTAGGCATGGGGAGATTCTGCTGCAGGCTTTGGGAGACTGTGCTGGTGGAGGTACCACCGAGCGATGGTTGGAGAGGGATGAGGAGGGAATGATTATTTTCCTTGTATTTTGTGAAGTTTTAACAGTAAGTAAGAATATTTAAAAAATAATTTTATACCTTTGTAAACGTTTTATATATATAAATATTCGGCAGCTCTGCCCCTCCAGTCTGCCTTCCCCCACATCCAGCACAACCCTTATTTCTTCCCTGATAGCAGAAGCACATTACATAGATTCCAGATTAGGAAAGCCCTCTGGGAATGGATAGTGGGACTGTGATTCTCAGATACCTGCAAGATCACAAAGGGAAGGTGGAAAATTTCTTGCCCAAATCATCTACTTTTACTTGAATCTGCTTCGGAGCAGGCTCTCTTATGCAAAAGCCCTCTTTAAAGATGCATTTCATTTGCTTTCTTTTTCCTGCAAATTCTCCTGACCTTGAGATTTCTCTGGTGGCTCTAGTAATTGGTGCTGTTTCCAGAGTCATTTGTATGGACACTGTGTAATGCGGAGGTAGGGGGAGAAATCTCCGCAGTCATCCTGTGCTTGTATCAGGTGAATTTATATTTTATGGGTTTTGGTCAGATTGATTTGTGTGAAACACCCTGGGGTGTTTGCAAATATGAAAGTTCTTGTAGTGCTGGTCGCTTGTTTGCATTTACAGGAAGAATATAAAGAAGAAAAAAAATTTGCTCTCTCTGCCGACAAACTCCATCGTCCCAGGAGCGTGGTAGACAAGCAGATGAAGGGGTTCCAACAGGAGAGAAAATTAGAGGCAGGGAGATCAGAGATCAGGGTGAGAAGCTGCCAGTGAAGGCTCATCTGCCCCGGGAATTATTGACAGGTGTGGGCTGCATGTTTTTAAGCACTGGGTAGGTCTCACTAAAGAAACAGGTTAAGATAAACACAACTGCTATGATTAAAGGCCTTAAAATCTCTGAACTCTTTTATAAGTGGGCTCTGTGGTCCTACCTTGAGTTCATTCGGCGAAACAATGTCCATTTTGGGCTGATCTTAGTAGTTACAGATACATAGAAGGAGTACCTGTCAGCTTGGTTATATAAATTGAAAAACATATCTTCCCCAAACCAAACCAAACCAAACCAAACCAGAATATCTAACTTCTTGTATCAGTTGGTTCTGATGCCTGAAATACTTTTAGTGTGGTTTCTTTTGGTAAAGGTGGGCACAGTAATTATGTAGCATGCATACGGCTACTTCTTACTTCTGAGCTCATGACAGCCATCACTAATCAATTATAGTATTCTCTACTGCTGAGGCCAGGTGTCAGCACTAGTGCCTAATAATCTTACTTATAGTCTGGGCAGAACATTCTTTTGGGGTTGGTCTTAAGCATAGATAGGGTTGGTGTTTGACCTAACTAGTAGAAATTATAAGGCCTTCCCTACTCCACCAACCTTACCCCATTAAGCAACTCCATTTCTAAATTTCTCATCGTGATAGCCATCCCCACTTTTTAATTGAAGTATAGTTCATTTATAATACTATGTTAGTTTCAGGTGTACAGCCAATTGATTCCGTTACATCTATATATATGTATATATATATACATATATATATATATATATTCTTTTTCAGATTCCTTTTCCTTATAGGTTATTACAAAATACTGAGTATAGTTCCCTGTGCTATACAGTAGGTCCTTGTTGGTTATCTAATATATAGTAGTGTGTATATGTTAATCCCAAACTCCTAATTTATCTCTCCCCTCTCTTTCCCCTTTGGTAACTGTAAGTTTGTTTTCCATGTCTGTGGGTCTGTTTCTGTTTTGTATATAAGTTTGTTTGTAAAATTTTATTTTTTAGATTCCACAAATAAGCGATATTGTGTAATATTTGTCTTTGTCTGACTTATTTCACTTAGTATGATAATCTCTAGGTCCATCTATGTTGCTGCAAATGGCATTATTTCATTCTTTTTTATGGCTGAGTAATGTTCATTTTATATATATATATATATACCACATCTTCTTTATCCATCATTTGTAGCTGGACATTTAGATTGCTTCCAGGTTTGGGATAGCCTTCCCTTTTGGATAAAGCACAACTGGCAAAGACAAAGCATCTGCATTGCTTTTCTTACTGCAATGCCTCCGTGTTTTATCCTTGACAGGCACCAGTTATAAATCACAGCACTCACAATGAGTTCAGGAGTCACCTTAGAATCTTTCTCAACACAGCTTTCCTTGCAGCTTCTACCATAGATGAGATTTTGTGTAAAGCAGGAAAGGTATTTGCCATCCATGGGTTTCTGAGAGTGAGGCGTCCAGGCATCTGCTTGTGAATTTTCCCATCTGATTAGTGTCATGGGGGAATGGGGGGAAGGGAGGGAATAAGGGTAGGTGTAAACTCTTCAGTCTGGTATTTAAGACCCTTGTGGTTTGGCCTCAGTTTCTATCTCTAATCAAAGAGCCTAGGTTTGCTCAGACAAGCATTCCCACTTGCTTCCATACTTCTTGTTTTTTTCCTTTTTTGGGTCCTCTGTTCACTGTTTCCTCCACTTGGAACACCCTCCCTCCTGTCCATCCAATTCTTGCTGTTATTTAAGGCTTAGCTCATGGTCCATCTCTTTTTGCTAAGTCTTTTCTAAATACTAGCAATGCTTTCTCTGTGGTTTAAAATCCCAGGACGTTTACAATTCATTCTACTCACTTGGCATCAAACATCTTCCCCTGAAACATTTGTTTCCTTTTAATGTCTATGTGTTTGAATTTTTTAGCCACTAGACAATAGACCTTGACAGCAGGGTCTGAGCCCTCTTCTTCCATTGTGCTGAGTGTATATGTTGGGTAAGAACGATTTGTCTGTCCAGGGCTGGTGGAAAGAGGGGATGCTGGTGGAGGGTAAATGAGCCACACTTCTTCTGCTCTGCACTCTGGTTTAAGCCCCTCTCTGTTTCCATTTGAGGCCTTTGAAATAGGATTCAAAACATAGACTAGGATGTCGGTGGGTTTTCCCACAGGAAGCTAATGCAGTATTGAGAGATGATAAGAGGGAGGATCTGGAGGGTGCAGAGAAGTGGACTGCCAACTCCAGGTAGTGGGGCGGAGCAATGAAGTAAGTTTCACTTCCCTTTGGTTCTTCCCGCCCTAGTAGGAAGTGATGACAATATCCAACATTCAAAATCATTTCATCTTCAGTCTTGCCATGAGGGAGGAGTTGCATTTTATTAAAGCAACTATCTTCACTGTCACTCTGCCCTGCTCAGAATCCGGTGTCAGAGAGGTAGAGCTCATTCCGTATGTCTGAAATATTTCTTAGTAAGTTTTTAAAATAAATCTTCAATGCTACATAAAAGTGATATAAAGTTCATCACATACAAATGCTTGCTTTCTGAGTGTTTTCTATATATTTCCAGATTATATCAGGATGTTTTATTCAAAACGATTCAAAGTGATTTTCCTTCATTACAATGTCAACACATTTGTATTTTTATTTTACTTAGAGAATAAATTGATAACAAATACACAAGTTCATAAAAATATTCATTGAAAAATTTGTACCAGTCACTGAGCATATAAATGATCATTCTTTTCAGGGTAGTAGATACTAAGGCAGAAGTTATTATTATTATTTTTTTATTAGTTTCTGCTTTATAACAAAGTGAATCAGTCATACATATACATCTGTTCCCACATCCCTTCCCTCATGCATCTCCCTCCCTCCCACCCTCCCCATCCCACCCCTCCAGGCGGTCACAAAGCACCGAGCTGATCTCCCTGTGCTCTGCGGCTGCTTCCCACTATCTATCTACCTTACGTTTGGTAGTGTATATATGTCCATGCCTCTCTTTCGCTTTGTCAGAGCTTACCCTTCCCCCTCCCCATATCCTCAAGTCCATTCTCAAGTCGGTCTGTGTCTTTATTCCTGTTTTACCCCTAGGTTCTTCATGACATTTTTTAAAAATTCCATATATATGTGTTAGCATACGGTATTTGTCTTTCTCTTTCTGACTTACTTCACTCTGTATGACAGACTCTAGGTCTATCCACCTCATTACAAATAGCTCAGTTTCGTTTCTTTTTATGGCTGAGTAATATTCCATTGTATATATGTGCCACATCTTCTTTATCCATTCATCCGATGATGGACACTTAGGTTGTTTCCATCTCCGGGCTATTGTGAATAGAGCTGCAATGAACATTCTGGTACATGTCTCTTTTTGAATTATGGTTTTCTCAGGGTATATGCCTAGTAGTGGGATTGCTGGGTCATATGGTAGTTCTATTTGTAGTTTTTTAAGGAACCTCCATACTGTTCTCCATAGTGGCTGTACCAATTCACATTCCCACCAGCAGTGCAAGAGTGTTCCCTTTTCTCCACACCCTCTCCAGCATTTATTGTTTCTAGATTTCTTTTTTTTTTTTTCCAAGTATAGGTCAGTGTATCTCCTTTTTTTTTTTTTTTTTTTTTTAATTTTATTTTTTTATTTTTTTTATTTTTTTTATTTTTTCCATTTTTTTATTAGTTTCTGCTTTATAACAAAGTGAATCAGTCATACATATACATCTGTTCCCACATCCCCTCCCTCATGCATCTCCCTCCCTCCCACCCTCCCTATCCCTCCCCTCCAGGCAGTCACAAAGCACCGAGCTGATCTCCCTGTGCTCTGCGGCTGCTTCCCACTGTCTATCTAGCCTACGTTTGGTAGTGTATATATGTCCATGCCTCTCTTTCGCTTTGTCACAGCTTACCCTTCCCCCTCCCCATATCCTCAAGTCCATTCTCAAGTAGGTCTGTGTCTTTATTCCCGTTTTACCCCTAGGTTCTTCATGACATTTTTTTTCTTATATTCCATATATATGTGTTAGCATACGGTATTTGTCTTTGTCTTTCTGACTTACTTCACTCTGTATGACAGACTCTAGGTCTATCCACCTCATTACAAATAGCTCAGTTTCGTTTCTTTTTATGGCTGAGTAATATTCCATTGTATATATGTGCCACATCTTCTTTATCCATTCATCCGATGATGGACACTTAGGTTGTTTCCAGCTCCGGGCTATTGTGAATAGAGCTGCAATGAACATTTTGGTACATGTCTCTTTTTGAATTATGGTTTTCTCAGGGTATATGCCTAGTAGTGGGATTGCTGGATCATATGGTAGTTCTATTTTTAGTTTTTTAAGGAACCTCCATACTGTTCTCCATAGTGGCTGTACCAATTCACATTCCCACCAGCAGTGCAAGAGTGTTCCCTTTTCTCCACACCCTCTCCAGCATTTATTGTTTCTAGATTTCTTGATGATGGCCATTCTGACTGGTGTGAGATGATATCTCATTGTAGTTTTGATTTGCATTTCTCTAATGATTAATGATGTTGAGCATTCTTTCATGTGTTTGTTGGCAGTCTGTATATCTTCTTTGGAGAAATGCCTATTTAAGTCTTCTGCCCATTTTTGGATTGGGTTGTTTGTTTTTTTGCTATTGAGCTGCATGAGCTGTTTACAAATTTTGGAGATTAATCCTTTGTCAGTTGCTTCATTTGCAAATATTTTCTCCCATTCTGAGGGTTGTCTTTTGGTCTTGTTTATGGTTTCCTTTGCTGTGCAAAAGCTTTTCAGTTTCATTAGGTCCCATTTGTTTATCTTTGTTTTTATTTCCATTTCTCTAGGAGGTGGGTCCAAAAGGATCTTGCTGTGATTTATGTCATAGAGTGTTCTACCTATGTTTTCCTCTAAGAGTTTGATAGTTTCTGGCCTTACATTTAAGTCTTTAATCCATTTTGAGCTTATTTTTGTGTATGGTGTTAGGGAATGATCTAATCTCATACTTTTACATGTCCCTGTCCAGTTTTCCCAGCACCACTTATTGAAGAGGCTGTCCTTTCTCCACTGTACATTCCTGCCTCCTTTATCAAAGATAAGTTGGCTATATGTGCGTGGGTTTATCTCTGGGCTTTCTATCCTGATCCACTGATCTATCTTTCTGTTTTTATGCCAGTACCACAGTGTCTTAATTACTGTAGCTTTGTAGTATAGTCTGAAGTCAGGGAGCCTGATTCCTCCAGCTCCTTTTTTCGTTCTCAAGATTGCTTTGGCTATTCGGGGTCTTTTGTTTTTCCAAACAAATTTTGAAATTTTTTGTTCTAGTTCTGTGAAAAATGCCAGTGGTAGTTTGATAGGGATTGCATTGAATCTGTAGATTGCTTTGGGTAGTAGAGTCATTTTCACAATATTGATTCTTCCAATCCAGGAGCATGGTATATCTCTCCATCTGTTTGTATCATCTTTAATTTCTTTCATCAGTGTCTTATAATTTTCTGCATACAGGTCTTTTGTCTCCTTAGGTAGGTTTATTCCTAGATATTTTATTCTTTTTGTTGCAATGGTAAATGGGAGTGTTTTCTTGATTTCATTTTCAGATTTTTCATCATTAGTGTACAGGAATGCCAGAGATTTCTGTACATTAATTTTGTAACCTGCTACTTTACCAAATTCATTGATTAGCTCTAGTAGTTTTTCGGTAGCATCTTTAGGATTCTCTATGTATAGTATCATGTCATCTGCAAACAATGACAGCTTTACTTCTTCTTTTCCGATTTGGATTCCTTTTATTTCCTTTTCTTCTCTGATTGCTGTGGCTAAAACTTCCAAAACTAGGTTGAATAAGAGTGGTGAGAGTGGGCAACCTTGTCTTGTTCCTGATCTTAGTGGAAATGGTTTCAGTTTTTCACCATTGAGGACAATGTTGGCTGTGGGTTTGTCATATATGGCCTTTATTATGTTGAGGAAAGTTCCCTCTATGCCTACTTTCTGCAGGGTTTTTATCATAAATGGGTGTTGAATTTTGTCGAAAGCTTTCTCTGCATCTATTGAGATGATCATATGGTTTTTCTCCTTCAACTTGTTAATATGGTGTATCACATTGATTGATTTGCGTATATTGAAGAATCCTTGCATTCCTGGGATAAACCCCACTTGATCATGGTGTATGATCCTTTTAATGTGCTGTTGGATTCTGTTTGCTAGTATTTTGTTGAGGATTTTTGCATCTATGTTCATCAGTGATATTGGCCTGTAGTTTTCTTTCTTTGTGACATCCTTGCCTGGTTTTGATATCAAGGTGATGGTGGCCTCGTAGAATGAGTTTGGGAGTGTTCCTTCCTCTGAAATTGTTTGGAAGAGTTTGAGAAGGATGGGTGTTAGCTCTTCTCTAAATGTTTGATAGAATTTGCCTGTGAAGCCATGTGGTCCTGGGCTTTTGTTTGATGGAAGATTTTTAATCACAGTTTCAATTTCAGTGCTTGTGATTGGTCTATTCATATTTTCTATTTCTTCCTGAGTCAGTCTTGGCAGGTTGTGCATTTCTAAGAATTTGTCCATTTCTTCCAGGTTGTCCATTTTATTGGCATAGAGTTGCTTGTAGTAATCTCTCATGATCTTTTGTATTTCTGCAGTGTCAGTTGTTACTTCTCCTTTTTCATTTCTAATTCTATTGATTTGAGTCTTCTCCCTTCTTTTCTTGATGAGTCTGGCTAATGGTTTGTCAATTTTGTTTATCTTCTCAAAGAACCAGCTTTTAGTTTGGTTGGTCTTTGCTATCGTTTCCTTCATTTCTGTTTCATTTATTTCTGATCTGATCTTTATGATTTCTTTCCTTCTGCTAGCTTTGGGGGTTTTTTGTTCTTCTTTCTCTAATTGCTTTAGGTGCAGGGTCAGGTTGTTTACTCGAAATGTTTCCTGTTTCTTAAGGTGGGATTGTATTGCTATAAACTTCCCCCTTAGAACTGCTTTTGCTGCATCCCATAGGTTTTGGGTTGTCGTGTCTCCATTGTCATTTGTTTCTAGGTATTTTTTAATTTCCTCTCTGATTTCTTCAGTGATCACTTCGTTATTGAGTAGTGTATTTTTTAGCCTCCATGTGTTTGTATTTTTTACAGATCTTTTCCTGTAATTGATGTCTAGTCTCATAGCATTGTGGTCGGAAAAGATACTTGATACAATTTCAATTTTCTTAAATTTACCAAGGCTTGATTTGTGACCCAAGATATGATCTATCCTGGAGAATGTTCCATGAGCACTTGAGAAAAATGTGTATTCTGTTGTTTTTGGATGGAATGTCCTATAAATATCAATTAAGTCCATCTTGTTTAATGTATCATTTAAAGCTTGTGTTTCCTTATTTATTTTCATTTTGGACGATCTGTCCATTGGTGAAAGTGGGGTGTTAAAGTCCCCTACTATGATTGTGTTACTGTCGATTTCCCCTTTTATGGCTGTTAGTGTTTGCCTTATGTATTGAGGTGCTCCTATGTTGGGTGCATAAATATTTACAATTGTTATATCTTCTTCTTGGATCCATCCCTTGATCATTATGTGGTGTCCTTCTTTGTCTCTTCTAATAGTCTTTATTTTAAAGTCTATTTTGTCTGATATAAGAATTGCTACTCCAGCTTTCTTTTGATTTCCATTTGCATGGAATATCTTTTTCCATCCCCTTACTTTCAATCTGTATGTGTCTTTAGGTCTGAAGTGGGTCTCTTGTAGACAGCATATATATGGGTCTTGTTTTTGTATCCATTCAGCCACTCTGTGTCTTTTGGTGGGAGCATTTAGTCCATTTACATTTAAGGTAATTATTGATATGTATGTTCCTATTCCCATTTCCTTAATTGCTTTGGGTTCATTATTGTAGGTATATTCCTTCTGTTGTGTTTCTTGCCTAGAGAAGTTCCTTTAGCATTTGTTGTAAAGCTGGTTTGGTGGTGCTGAACTCTCTCAGCTTTTGCTTGTCTGTAAAGGTTTTAATTTCTCCATCAAATCTGAATGAGATCCTTGCTGGGTAGAGTAATCTTGGTTGCAGGTTTTTCTCCTTCATCACTTTAAGTATGTCCTGCCACTCCTTTCTGGCTTGTAGAGTTTCTGCTGAGAGATCAGCTGTTAACCTGATGGGGATTCCCTTGTGTGTTATTTGTTGTTTTTCCCTTGCTGCTTTTTTTTTTTTTTTTTTTTTGCGGTATGCGGACCTCTCACTGTTGTGGCCTCCCCCGTTGCGGAGCACAGGCTCCGGACGCGCAGGCTCCGGACGCGCAGGCTCAGCGGCCATGGCCCATGGGCCCAGCCGCTCCGTGGCATATGGGATCCTCCCAGACCGGGGCACGAACCTGTATCCCCTGCATCGGCAGGCGGACTCTCAACCACTTGCGCCACCAGGGAGGCCCTCCCTTGCTTCTTTTAATATGATTTCTTTGTGTTTAATTTTTGACAGTTTGATTAATATGTGTCTTGGTGTATTTCTCCTTGGATTTATTCTGTATGGGACTCTCTGTGCCTCCTGGACTTGATTAACTATTTCCTTTCCCATATTGGGGAAGTTTTCAACTATAATCTCTTCAAATATTTTCTCAGTCCCTTTCTTTTTCTCTTCTTCTTCTGGAACCCCTATAATTCGAATGTTTGTGCGTTTAATGTTGTCCCAGAGGTCTCTGAGACTGTCCTCTGTTCTTTTCATTCTTTTTTCTTTATTTTGCTCTGCATCAGTTATTTCCACTATTTTATCTTCCACCTCACTTATCCGTTCTTCTGCCTCAGTTATTCTGCTATTGATCCCATCTAGAGTATTTTTTATTTCATGTATTGTGTTTTTAATCGATGCTTGATTCATCTTTAATTCTTCTAGGTCCTTGTTAACTGTTTCTTGCATTTTGTCTATTCTATTTCCAAGATTTTGGATCATATTTACCATCATTATTCTGAATTCTTTTTCAGGTAGACTGCCTATTACCTCTTCATTTGTTAGGTCTGGTAGGTTTTTATCTTGCTCCTTCACCTGCTGTGTGTTTTTCTGTCTTCTCATTTTGCTTATGTTACTGTGTTTGGGGTCTCCTTTTTGCAGGCTGCAGATTCGTAGTTCCCGTTGTTTTTCGTGTCTGACCCCAGTGGCTAAGGTTGTTTCAGTAGGTTGTATAGGCTTCCTGGTGGGGGGGACTAATGCCTGTGTTCTGGTGGTTGAGGCTCGATCTTGTCTTTCTGGTGGACAGGTCCACGTCTGGTGGTGTGTTTTGGGGTGCCTATGGCCTTATTATGTTTTTAGGTAGCTTCTCCGCTAATGGGTGGGGTTGTGTTCCTGCCTTGCTAGTTGCTTGGCATAGGGTGACCAGCACTGTAGCTTGCTGGTCATTGACTGAAGCTGGGTGCTGGTGTTGGGATGGAGATCTCTGGGAGATTTTTGCTGCTTGATATTATGTGGAGCTGGGAGGTCTCTTGTGGACCCGTGTCCTGAAGTTGGCTCTCCCACTTCAGAGGCACAGCACTGGCTCCTGGCTGCAGCACCAAGAGCCTTTCATCCACCCAGCTCAGAATAACAGGGAGAAAAAGCAGAAAGAAAGAATTAGTAGAAGAAAGAAAGAGAGAGGGAAAGAAAGGAAGAAGGGAAGAAAGGAAGGAAGGAAGGAAGAAAGAAAGAAAGGAGGGAGGGAGTGAGGAAGGATGGAAAGAAAGAAGGAAAGAAAGGAGGGAGGGAGGGAGCAATGAAAGCAAAAGGAAGAGTGAATGGAAGAAGGGAGGGAGGGAGGGAGGAAGGAAAGAAAGAAAGAAAGACAGGAGGGAGGGAGGGAGGAAGGAAAGAAAAAGAAAGTGGAAAGAAGAAGGGTGGGAGGGAGGTAGGAAAGAAAAAGAAAGAAGGAAAGGAAGAGCGGAGGGAGGGAGGGAGGAAGGGAAGGTAGGAAAAAAAGAAAGAGCAGGTAAAGTAAAATAGAATAAAGTATGAAATATAGTAGCGTTATTAAAATTTGAAAGTAATTATTGGAAAAAAAAAAACGGACCGATAGAACCCTGGGACATATGGTGGAAGCAAAGCTATACAGAGAGAATCTTACACAGAAGATTACACATACACATTCACAAAAAGAGAGCAGGGGGAAAAATCAAAAATCTTGCTCTCCAAGCCCACCTCCTCAATTTGGGATAATTCGTTGTAAAAAGAGGAAAAGGGCAAGAAGTCTGAAATCTTGCTCTCTAAGTCCACCTCCTTACTTTGGAATAATTCGTTGTAAAAAGAGGAAAAGGGGGGAAAGTCTTAAATCTTGTCCTCAAAGTCCACTTGCTCAATTTGGGATGATTCGCTGTCCATTCATGCACTCCACAGACGCAGGGCACATCAAATGGACCGTGGAGCTTTAATCCGCTGCCTCCGAGGCTGCACAGAGAGATTTCCCTGACTCTGCTCTCACAGCTCCCGGGTCTCAGCCTTGGACCTGGCCCCGCCTCTGCGCGTAGGTCGCCGGAGGGCGTCCGTTCTTCACTCAGACAGGACGGGTTTAAAGGAGCCGCTGATTCAGGGGCTCTGGCTCACTCAGGCAGAGGGGAGGGAGGGGCGCGCAGTGTGGGGCGGGCCTGCGGCGGCAGAGGCCGGCGTGACGTTGCACCAGACCGAGGCGCTCCGTGCGCTTTCCCGGGAAAGCCGTCCCTGGGTCCCGGGACCCTGGCAGTGGCGGGGTGCACAGGCTCCCCGGAAGGCGGGGTGGACAGTGACCTGCGCTTGCACACAGGCCTTGTGGCGGCGGCAGCAGCAGCCCCAGCGTCCCACGCCTGTCTCCGGGGTCCGCGCCTTTAGCCGCGGCTCGCGCGTGTCTCCGGCACTTCCCCAAGCACCCTCTTAATGCCCTCTCCTCGCGCACCAGGAAACAAAAGGGAAGAAAAAGTCTCTTGCCTCTTCGGCAGCTCCAGACCCTTTCCCCGGACTCCCTCCGGGCTAGCCGTGGTGAACTAACCCCTTCAGGCTCTCTTCCTGCCGCCAGCCCCAGTCCTCTCCCTGCGCTCCGACTGAAACCCAATACCCGAGCCTCAGCTCCCAGCCTCGCCCGCCCCGGCGGCCGAGCAGACAAGCCTCTCGGGCTGGTGAGTGCCGGTCGGCACCGATCCTCTGTGCCGGAATCTCTCCGCTTTGCCCTCCACACCCCTGTTGCTGTGCTCTCCTCCGCTACTCCGAAGCTTTCCCCCTCCGCCACCTGCAGTCTCCGCCCGCGAAGGGGCTTCTAGTGTGTGGAAACCTTTCCTCCTTCACGGCTCCTTCCCACTGGTGCAGGTCCCGTCCCTATCCTTTTGTCTCTGTTTATTCTTTTTTCTTTTGTCCTACCCAGGTATGTGGGGAGTTTCTTGCCTTTTGGGGGGTCTGAGGTCTTCTGTCAGCGTGCAGTAGGTGTTCTGTAGGAGTTGTTCCACGTGTAGATGAATTTCTGATGTATCTGTGGGGAGGAAGGTGATCTCCGCGTCTTACTCTTCCGCCATCTTCCTCCGGGGTCCAGGCAGAAGTTATTGAGAACCAAAAGTTCAGTGGAGAAGCTGAAACCCAAAGGGCATGGGACTTGGCTAACACCCTGCTTTGTTAATACAACTTGAAAAAATTAGCCCCAATTTTCTTCCACATCCAGTTTCCATGGCTAGTTGGTAGCTTCCTTGATATCAGAGATCCAGCTTCTGTGATCTTTGACAAGCAATTAGACCAGTAAACCCCACAGTCCTCATCTGTAACATGAAGAAGTTGGATGAGCTGTGGTTTACCAACTGTGCTCTGCAATATCCTAGGGTTCCCTGGGGAGGGCAAGAGGACAGCTCTCTACCAATCTCTCCCATTACAGCAGCTCTTTTTAATTACTGTTTTTCAGTGTTACAGTTAAGATTTGATTTGGAAAAAATGGACTGGATGATATCCAAGTTATTTTTCAGCTTTCAAAAATTCTATGTCCAGTCTTTACTCCTAAGGTCTAATTCAGTGAACACAAAAGGGCTGAATTGGGGCTTCCCTGGTGGAGCAGTGGTTGAGAATCTGCCTGCCAATGCAGGGGACACGGCTTCGAGCCCTGGTCTGGGAAGATCCCACATGCCGCGGAGGAACTAGGCCCGTGAGCCACAACTACTGAGCCTGTGCGTCTGGAGCCTGTGCTCTGCAACAAGAGAGGCCGCGACAGTGAGAGGCCCGCGCACCGCGATGAAGAGTGGCCCCCGCTCGCCGCAACTAGAGAAAGCCCTCGCACAGAAACGAAGACCCAACACAGCAAAAATAAATAAATATTTTAAAAAAGGGCTTAATACATTTTATTGGCTAAGAAAATAAAAGGAAACATTTTGTGAATAATGGCTGACATTGATGGGCTATCTATAATGTGCTAAATGCTTCATAATTATTATTTCATTTATCCCTCACCACAGCCCTGTGAGGCTTAATCCTTATAAAGAAACTGATTTTTTTTTTTTTTTTTTTTTCTGTACGCGGGCCTCTCACTGTTGTGGCCTCTCCCGTTGCGGAGCACAGGCTCCGGACGTGCAGGCTCAGCGACCATGGCTCACGGGCCCAGCCGCTCCGTGGTATGTGGGATCTTCCCGGACCGGGGCACGAACCCGTGTCCCCTGCATCGGCAGGCGGACTCTCAACCACTGCGCCACCAGGGAAGCCCGAAACTGATATTTTTAAGCAACTGGGATAGAGCATATTACTGGTAAATGGAACTACACTGATATTTTAAAAGTATTTATAAAGTAGTTATATTTGGGCTCCATTCTCAAAACCTTTGTGTACCATTGTAGTTTTCCCTTGAGTTCTCTCGTCTCCTTTATTCAAGAGTTCATAGCCCTCCTGAATCAAAGTTTTAAAGAATCTCAGGAAAAAAATGGAAAATCATTTCCCTAGATCTGGGCTCTTGAGGATGCTTTAATCATGCGACCCACGGGAGGCAGAGGACTAGATGAAATGACCCAGAGAGGTTAATTTCCAAGTTCCTCATTCTATGTTCTCATTCAGTGGTGGCCAAGACGGCTGTTGCATCGAAGGCCATGTTTCTGAATTGATTTCTGTCTTCAGCATCCAGGGAACATGTGCCCTCTAATCACCTCCCCCCACCCTACCAACCCCCAAATAGGAATTATACACCCTCAGTGGTTCAAGATGGCAATTTTGGAGCTAGGTGGTGAGGCTAGGTTTACGGCATTACATTTGAGTTCTTCCCCTTTGGTACAGCTTTAACTACTGTTTCCAACATGTTCTCTGTAAGTAGCAGGAGACAATAAGGGAGCATCTGGGGTTTCCAGGAGCCTTGGAAAACAACTTTGCATAAGTCCTCTTAGGAATCAGTGTGATAATTTCTTGGGTGTTTATACCAGGAGTAAGATCCGTGAGTGGTAGGTAAGCTACACTGACCCTGGGGTAAGGTCGAGTGGGATACATGGTGAGCACTGGTACAGTGCCCTCTAGAATGACCTTAGCTTTTCACTCCCGTGAAGATCCCATTCTCTCTTATCCTCACAGAAAGTCTGATGAGTCTACAGAGGTTTCTCACTGTCATTTTAATTTGCATTTGTCTGATTACTAGGGGAGTTGAGCAGAGGATTACCTTTCTCTTCCATGAAACTGTGAGTTCCTCTAAGGCCGTGGAATAATCGTGTGTATCCTTGGCCTCTGCTACCCAGTAGGACTTCCTTACTTACATCAGTGCCTGGCTCATCCCTCAGCAGAGGCTTCAGGTGTTCCAAATACAAGCTTTGTCTTGAAATTTCTTGAAGTTGGAAGCATCTGTGTCTAGCTAGTGTCTGCCAGAACTGCAATCAGGATAATGACCAGAGTATTCGTTTCTGTAAAATCCGAGACCTAGTGAACTTCAAGGACACAAAGAGGAATGGTCGGCTAATGAGAGGTTTCACTCAGTAAACTCTGATTTCTTCTCTTGTTTTTCCTCAGTGTGATATGTCATCTTGTCAGCTTGTGTGCCGCTCACTTTTGATCTGTTTGAATTGCTTGCCTGGGGCCATCCGTGGGAAATTGTCTAGTCTGACCCATCCTGTCCCCATCTCTACACCAGTGGTTTTGAGCACTTTGGAGTCATGTGTCCCATTGATACTATGATAAAAGGTATGGACCCCTTCTCTGGAAAATTCATGTGTGCACAGAGTTTTGCATATAATCTCAGTGGACATGACCACCTAAAGGCTTATGTGGCAATTGTTTGTACACTCATTTATTCATTTACTTGCTCATTCACTTATTCACTCGTTCATTCATTTATTGTTAGTTCATGCTGTGATCTAGGTGCTGTGTTAGATATTGGAGACCCATGAACAACAGTCCCTACCCTCAAGGAGTTTATAGTCCAAGCTTACAGGTGGTAAATAAACCACCTGTGATGGTAAATTTTGTGTGTCAACTTGATGGGGTTAAGGGATGCCCAGATAGCTGGTAAAATATTATTTCTTGGTGTCTGTGAGGGTTTTTCTGGAAGAGATTAGCATTTGACTTGGTAGACTGAATAAAAATGCCCCCCCACCCCGGCCCCAGTGCTGGTGGGCATCATCCAATCTGTTGAGGGCCTGACTAGTACCAAAAGAGGATGGAAGGGCAAGTTTGTTCTCTTTGCTTGGCTGAGACATCCATCTTTTCCTGCCCTCAGAAATCAGCATTCCTGGTTCTCAGGCCTTCAGACTTGGACTGGGACTTAACCCCTGGCTCCCCTGGTCCTCAGGCCTTTGGACTCAGACTGAATTACTCCACTGGCTTTCCTGGTTCTCCAGCTTGCTTTTTTTATTGTGGTAAAATATATACAACATAAAAGTCACCATTTTAACCATTTTTAAGTGTACAACTCAAGGACATTAAGTACATTTACAATGTTGTGCAACCATGCCACTATCCATTTCCAGAACTTTTTCATCACCCCAAACAGAAACTCCCTATTCCCCACTCCCTTCTCCCCACCTCCTGGTAACCTTTATTCTACTTTCTGCCTTTATGAATTTGCCTATTCTAGATACCTCATATAAGTAGAATCCTACAATATTTGTCCTTTTGTGTTTGGCTTACTTCAGTTAGTGTAATGTTTTTGAGGTTCATCCATGTTGTAGCATGAATTCAGAATTTCATTCCTTTTTAAGGCTGAATAATATTCCATTGTATATATAGACCACATTTGGTTTATCACTTCATCTCTTGTGGACACTTGGGTATTTCCACATTTTGGCTATTGTGAATAATGCTGCTATGAACATTGATATACAAATATCTGTTTGAGTCCCTGCTTTTTTTTTTTTTTTTTTTTTTTTTTTGCCGTACGCGGGCCTCTCACTGCTGTGGCCTCTCCTGCCATGGAGCACAGGCTCCAGACGTGCAGGCTCGGCGACCATGGCTCATGGGCCCAGCCGCTCCGTGGCATGTGGGATGCTCCCGGACCGGGGCATGAACCCGTGTCCCCTGCATCGGCAGGCAGACTCTCAACCACTGCGCCACCAGGGAAACCCTGAGTCCCTGCTTTTGATTCTTTTGGGTATATATCTAGGAGTGGATTGCTGGATCATATGGTAATTTTATATTTAACTTTTTTAGGCTATATATATTTTTCTCAGAAACTTTTGAAAGGATTTTCAAATTGTGCTTTGTAAATTACTTGGCTACTTATTTAGTTTATGACTGGTTATTTTAATTTTTATTCTATAGGATTATTATCCTTTTATTTTGGTAATCATCTAGCACAGTGGTCCTCATATTTAAGCTTGTATCAGAGTCACTTGAAGGGCTTGTGCAAACAGAGAATTGAACTCCATTCCCAGAGTTTCTGATTCAGTAGGTCTGGGGTGAGGCCTAGAAATCTTCATTTCTAGCAAGTTTTCAGACAAGGCTGATTTTGCTGTTCTGGGGGCCACATTTTGAGAACCACTGACAATGCATACTCAGGAATTCTTGAGGTAAAAATAGAACTTACCAGCTGTTTTCAAATGTAATAATTTTATGAATACTAAACCTAACAATTGCTGAAGTTGGCATGATATATTTTATAGACAAACACATTCGTTGCAACTTTGCAGTTTTATTTTTGTATTTTGTAATCAACATTCTTTTTTCAGGTCTTTAACATTTTTATAGGCCTCTCCCAAACTTATAGGCCTTAACTGTGCCCTAAGTATTGATGGAGAGAATGGTTTTTCCTAACGCTTATAGATTTGCCTTATTAAAAAAAAAGAAGACTGGTAATGATCCCATTGTGTAGATACATCATAATTTAATCACACCTAATCAATAAACTATAAGTTGTTTGCATTGTTTTCCTACTAAGCAAAGCTACAGTGAACACCTCTCTATCCCAGGGGTTCACATTTCTGGCTGCCTGTTAAAATCACCTTTTCGAATCAGTTTTCTATTCCTATCCTTGGACCTCACTACCAGAGGTGCTGATTTTATTGGTCTGAGTTCATGCTGCCCAGGCATGAATATTTTTTAAAAGGTCCTCAGGTGATTTTAATGTGTAGTCAGGGTCGAGGATCATTGTCCTACATGCAACTTTGACCACATGTGCTGTGTCTTGTCTGGGCCAGGACATTCCCTTGAGATCTGATGCTAACCCAGAAGAAGATTCATTGTTATCTTTGTAAAAAAGATGTTCAAATGATTGTCCCACAAGTCAGGACGTGCTAGGTTATTGCTGCACTGGCAGTGGGAACACCTGTCCTGCTGGTTCTCCTCTGCTCTAAAAACATGCGCACTCCCAGCCTTTTCTGGCACAGATGCTTGTCTTTTAATTGCCAGGGAGGAGGGAAAAAGAGTGTTAAAAAGACAAGCTTCATTTAAGGAATCAGGATGGTAGCTCATTCCTTATCCTTAAGAGTCTCTGAATTTAGTTGTTTTCATTATTTAAATTCTAGCATTGAAGAAATCTTCAGTGTAGAAACATTAGGACAGATTAATAAGTGAAAAGAAAAATACCTAAGTGTCTGTTTTCTATTTAATGAAGAATAATGAGAATCAAGTCTAATCATCTTAATCAACAGCAGTGTTCAAGCGCAAATGTTACATTTTGGGTTGAAGATGAATGACTCGAAACAGATGCAGAGATTTTTGTCACTATTGTACGTACTTGCAGACAGACGTGATTCTATAAACCAAGCCAAAAAAACAAAGGTGATGTTCAAAATATACAACAGCTGGTATGGCATGGGGCCTGATGCTGGTTGGGACACAGTTCTGGTCTGTTGTGACCAAAACCAGCCCTCCAAAAGCATTTGATATGGGGGTATTAAGAGTCCCCTGCTTTCACAAGCCTACCCCACTTGCCTGTCACATTGCCTGAGATTCCACCCCTCACCTGAGTAAAAATTTTATCTTTCTTGTAAGATAAATACAGATACCTTTTGGAGGAGAGTATGTGGATATGTGTGAGAACTTCATTTCCTAATAGCTTTTTACCCTTGCTATTGATTACTTTATAACCTGAGCAGGTTCCCTGTTGGAAATGTTCCCTGGTGGACTGGACATAGGATAGATCTAGATCAGTGTTGGTGGGGAGAGAGAAAATTCAGGACTCTGGACTTCTGCCTGGGAGAAAAGGCCTCACTCATGTAGTGACATCATTAGGGATGGGGTGGAATGGGAAGAGGCCTTGAAGATCAATGTGGCCTGTTTTTATCATTTTGCCAAGTAATTAACTTTAGCAGAGATGCCTAGATCTGGAAGGAACTGTAGAGATCATCTCTTCCACATGCCCCAATTTATATCTAAGGAAGCTAAGCCCAGAGAGGGAACGTGACTTGTTCAAGGCCACACCGTGGTTTAGTTTGGCCACGTGGGAAGAATTTTAGTGTCGGAACTGGCTTTAAGGTGTGACTCTTCTGCTGTCCTGGGAAATGGGGCATACATGTCAAAAAAGTTAAAACATGTGAAGGGATGAAGAAGTCCAGAGTATGCCATTGTTCCATAAAAATTATTTTGAGCTGAAGGCATTTGAGATCCTGAAATCCCTTATCTGCCTAAAAGCAGAGCATCTCAAAAGAATTCAATTGTCATAAATCCCCTCCCTGGGAGCAACTCTCTAGTCTTCTTGGAGATGTAAAGCTGGCACCACACCAAAACAGACATTGTTACAAAACGATCATGTCCCCCATTTATTCTAAGGGCCTTTTCTTCCCTCTCTTTCTAAAGAGTCATTTGTTTCCCAGAAGTGCCCTTCTCCCCCTTTCTTTCCCCTATTAAGATGGTATATAAGCCCCTTTGGGTCACATCTTTTTTATGAACTCCCATGATTAAATCTGATTTTTCTCTTGCTAGTCTGTCTGTCTGAGTTGAATTTGCAGGCCCACAAAACAGAATGTAAGAGGGTAGAGAAAAAGTTTTTCTCCATGACACATGACTCATACAAAAGACAGTAAACATATAAAGATTTTATTCAAAGAAGATAGAGCTGGTTCAGAAAAATTTAAGAAACACATTGATATAGTATGTTAGTCAAGGGAATGTGGAAATGAATTTGCTAAAAGATACAAAATTGGTTAATGTTCTACAGGGCAATGAAACTGTAACCTTTGGGACAGAAATCTACAAGTTAACATTATTTTCACAATGTCTGTTCTCTAAACAAGTAGTGAATGGCAAAATCATACAAAGTCCTAATTAATAATCCTCGGATGAGTCTGTTATACAATGAAACTGAAAGGAGGTACATTTATCATGGTAGTTTATTTCCAAGTTTTGGGTAAATTTGGCTTAGTATGGGAATGTGATGAAAAAAATGTCTGAAGTACTCCTCAGTTGTTACTGTTTAGCAGGAAAATGTGCTTCTGGAGTGTTCTGGGTCCTTGATTCTGTGAGAGTCCATCCATCTATATATCTCCTATGTACATACTGCAAGAGGAGGTGATCCTAGGAAAGAGAAAGGCTCATTCTATCAATCCTCCCAGTATCAATCAGCCAAACTGCTGAGGGTTTGAAATCCTGGACCCAGGAGGGGCCTATTCTTTGCTGGAAGCCATAGTAAAGAGATTTAGTTGTCAGTTTACCCAAGAATGAATGGAAATAAGTGAAGATTTAAAGTTTTTGGAGCAGAAGTCCTGTTGAATTTGGGGGTAGGGGTTGGACAATGACAGCTCTTCTCTTGTGTTTTGGGAGAGGAGAGCGGTGCCTGAAATAATTTTACTTCCTTTTCTCACCTCAGTGACAAAATCTGTCCACACACCTTGGTGATTCTCCAAGTCCAGGACTTGGCCATGAGGTCTGGTCAGGGCTGAATCTGCCCCAGTCAAGGTTCTCTTGGGAGTGCCTATTTCTTTTTTTTTTTTTTTAATAAATTTATTTATTTATTGTTTTGGGCTGTGTTGGGTCTTCGTTGCTGCAGGCGGGCTTTCTCTAGTTGCGATGAGCAGGGGCTACTCTTCATTGTGGTGCATGGGCTTCTCATTGCGGCGGCTCCTCTTGTTGCAGAGCACGGGCTCTAGGTGTGTGGGCTTCAGTAGTTGTGACACGTGGGCTCAGTAGTTGTGGCTCATGGGATTAGTTGCTCCACGGCATGTGAGATCTTCCCAGACCAGGGCTTGAACCCATGTACCCCTGCATTGGCAGGCGGATTCTTAACCACTGCGCCACCAGGGGAGCCTGGGAGTGCCTATTTCTGAATTTGCCTCTGTTTGCATTTCAAATACCTCTGTTATTTAGTTAAAAACTAGGGTGTTCCTTCTTCTTAGGCTGGCAATGACCCCACTGAAACAGTGTTTGGAAATACCGCATATATTTGTATTTCTCAGCTCCTGCCTCTGAGCTGAACTCTGTGTCTACTCTCTCTCACATACCCGCAGAGGCAGGGCTGTCTTTGGCCGTGTTGTGAAATGTTTGGGAAACACATTCCTTCTTGTGCCTTTGACAGCTCCCACCTCAGTCCTCATATCCTCAACACACCCCATCATAATGGGTGACAAACACACTATTCATTCATACCAAGGCATAAACGACTGATAGCTTTTAATTTGTTAACTATCCCAGAGGTCTCATTTTTTAATATTGAAGTATAATTGGTTTACAGAGATCTTATTTTTAAGAACTTTATTATTATTTTTTTTTAACAAGAAAAGGTCTTGTTCATGATGAAAGGCTTAGGAAATACAGAAATGTATGAAGAAGAAAATTTAAATCACCTAGAATACCAGTATCCAGAGATAACAAATGTGGCTAACATTTTGCTATACTTGCTTCTAGATATACACATACTTAAAAACATTGAGATTATACAGTTTTATTAACTTTTTACTTGTGGTTGAAGGCAGTTTCAAAGGTAGAATTTCATGTATCAGTTAGTGGATTGCAACGATTTTTTTTTTGATCTGGGGAGGAAGTAAATGGGAGTGAGAGTGGGCAGTGGGAGCCGGTGGATACTCATGAACTAACACCCTAGAGGCACCTCTATCCAAGGAAGCAATTTTCTGTCCACAGGTTGTGCTGGCAGAGGTGGTCTCTGAGACAGAGAAGATTTTTGGAGCTATTTACATTACTGTGTGTGCAGAGAGTAGGTGAACCCTAGACATATTTTTCTCCTGTTTGGGAATGTATGTACTCTAGACTTCCCTGACTTTCTACGTGGCACCATTGCCTACCTAGTTGTTCAAGCTAGGACTTGATTCTCACTCTCCCTCCCTGCTTATGTTTTGAAGGTTCTACATTTATTTCTTTATTTTTAATTTTTAAAATTTACTTTTGGGGCTTCCCTGGTGGCACAGTGGTTGAGAGTCCTCCTGCCGATGCAGGGGACACGGGTTCGTGCCCCGGTCCGGGAGGATCCCACATGCCGTGGAGCATCTGGGCCCGTGAGCCATGGCTGCTGAGCCTGCGCATCCGGAGCCTGTGCTCCGCAACGGGAGAGGCCACAACAGTGAGAGGCCTGCGTACTGCAAAAAAAAAAAAAAAAAAAGTCAGATTAAATTTACTTTGGCTGCACTGGGTCTTCGTTGCTGTGCACGGGCTTTCTTTAGTTGTGGCGAGCGGGGGCTACTCTTCATTGCGGTGTGCGGGCTTCTCACTATGCTGGCTTCTCTTGTTGCGGAGCATGGGCTCTAGGCGCGCAGGCTTCAGTAGTTGTGGCACGTGGGCTCAGTAGTTGTGACGCACGGGCTTAGTTGCTCTGCGGCATGTGGGATCTTCCCAGACCAGGGCTTGAACCCATGTCCCCCGCATTGGCAGGCGGATTCTTAACCACTGCACCACCAGGGAAGTCCCTGAAGGTTCTCCCCTTAAACTATTTCCTGAATATAATCACTTTTTACTATCTTCACTGTTATCACCTTGATCTAAACCTCCATCATTTCTAACCTGAATGAGTCCAGTTAACGCTTGTGGAAATAAACAAAGAGCAACCCAGTGAGAAGAGGCAAAGGCTATTTGTACAGAGCTTGCTGTAACAAAGGAGCCAGCCACCATCACTTGTGTTTTGGCCGAGACTCCAAAGCAGGCAGAGGAATTGGAAAACTTCATAGTGGAGAAAAGGGAAGATTTCAGGTATGTCCCTATTGGAGGCTGTTATTGCGGGGAAGTTGTAGGTGGGCCAATAAGAGGTAGGACATCTTATGTGACTGGTGAAGGCTGCATATTTGGCTTTCTCTGGTTGGTCCTAAGTTGGAAGCTGCCAGTTATTAATCAAGTCCTGCCTGTTTTGGGCTGGTAGTTATAGGAGTTTGGCTTTATGGAATTTTTTCTAGAGATGGTGGTCTGACTTTGTACAAGTCTGACTTATAAATAAGTAGGCTGGCTTCCTGAGCTCCCTAGATAATGGGTTGGTTTCTAGGGCTGGTTGCAGACAGTAGGTTAAAAAGATCAATTTTTACATATGGTTTGGCTGTGGTATATTTAGTCTCTCATGCTGCATTCAAAATTTAATGGTGTTTCTTTGGTGAACACTTGGAACCAACTTGATTAGGAAGTAGCTACTATTACTGTCATCTCCATTTACCTAGAAAGACCCTGAGGGTCAGAGAGGTTAATTAACTTGCCCAAGATCACAAGGTGAGAGGAGCCTGGTTTTAAACCTTGGCAGTTTTCACTCCAGAAATCACCACCTTAGACTACCTCCCTCAGCCACTTAGAGACTGGGGTCACCCTGTCCTTGCCAGTGTGTTAGACAAGGATTTAAAATGCAGCCTCTCCACCAGCAGAATTTGCATTTTGCTAATTATCTTCCTGAGGAAGTTAGTCTATTCTGTATGACCTAACTCATCTTATATCTTCTCAGTGAGACTTGACTCCATTCATCCTATTTTCCTTTTAAATACCCAATGGATTATAGCATATAAAGGAGTGAATCTCTGAGAGGAAAATAGAAAGCCTTGGGACATCCCTGTATACACATTCAGGAGTCATACTGCCTAGGTTTGATTCTCAGCTCCCCCACTTAGTAGCTACAGACCTTGGGCTGATCTCTGAATTTATCTAAGCCTCAGTTTCCAAATCTGTAAATGGGGATGATGATAAAATACTACCTATCCTATGAAGCATAAAGATTCAAATAACAGACACAAAGCACTTGCATGATGCCAAGGCAGATGGTAAGTGCTCAATGTAAATTAAAACACAAATACCCTTAGAAGATTCTTTCCTATGGCCTTAACTAACGTAATATGGAAAGTGGGAATTTTAATTGTCAATAGTTTGGGCTGGAAAGGGAGGAGAGAAAAATCCTAGAGTACGCTTTTTCAAAAATTTTCGGGACTTCCCTGGAGGTCCAGTGGTTAAGAATCCACCTTCTAATGCAGGGGACACAGGTTCAATCCCTGGTTGGGGAACTAAGATCCCACATGCCACGGGGCAACTAAGCCCGCACACCACAACTACTGAGTTCACGTGCCTCAACTAGAGAGAAACCTGTGTGCTGCAATGAAAGATCCCATGTGCCTCAGTGAAGATCCCGTGTGCCACAACTAAGACCTGATGCAGCCAAAAAATAAAATAAAATAAATAAATATTTTTAAAAATTGGGAAAAGTGAAGACTTTTCAAAAAAGTTGACAAAAAGTGGCATTCCCACCCATCCCCACGCACACACATGCTTCTCGCTCCCATACGCTATTCACTTTTGAGATCCTCCAATGATTACAGGGAAAAGACCGAATAAGATTTTATTTTTACTGATTGAATTGAACAATTGGTCTTTGTAAATCCAAGTAAATACACAGCACATTAAGAACTTCAAATCCTATTTTATTTGTCTTCTCTGGGTCACTGTACTTGAAATAAGTAGAAGCCAGATAAATAGGCATTCACTGGAGTAACAATACAGAGATGCCTAGCCTTTTGTTTGTAGAAATAATCACATATCAAGGGCCTTATCCTCTACTTGGGTACAAAGCACAAAAGAATAATATAAATTTCCAGTTCAAAAGAAAAGCGATCCACACCCTCCAACCACAGTTTATTTTCTGTCTCGGTGGGATCTTCCCATCTAGGGGAGCTAGGGAATGTGGTGCAAAGAGGGTAGACAATTGGCTCAGTGGTGCTGCAGCATCTGGAATCCCTGCGTGGCCAGAGGGGAAGGTCTCTGGAGTCCTACCCCGTAGCCATAGTGAGGCGGAGAGAATGTGGGTGCAGGTGCCGCAGAGTGAAGTGAGGTGGGAGCTGGCGGAAGTTCCTATCTGATTGCCTTTATTTTCAAATGATTTAGAGAAGCAAAGTCAAGTGCTGAAAATGGGGACGGGGACTCGAGGTTTGTAAAGAGAGGCGAAAGCAGGAATTGTCAGGGAGAGTGGAAGAGTGAATGGGCTAGCAGCAGGACCCGCTTGAGGTTCAAGGTCACGACTTGACAGTGACCAGTCATCCCCTTTCTCTAGCCGCTTTCAGCTCTCAGGGTACAGGGGCAGAGCAAGCAGAGACTTGGTTTTAACTGAGAAATATATGGTTTAGCCAACTGAGTCTGACAAAGTAAGAAGAGGCCAGGGAACTGGGCAAGAGGGAACAAGGCTAACAGTGGGTTGGGGAATCTGAACCTCTGTTCACTGTCCCTCCCCCTCCCCCATGCCATGTCCTCACTTGGAGGGTGGGATACTTGAAAGTGAAATTTTGGAGGGATTTTAGTGATCGGTAGTGACATGGTTTAGGATCTGGGGTGAGACCATGGGGGTGATTGGTGAAGTGGGATAGAGACCCAGCTCATCAGAGGTGAGAAAATCAAGAAACTGAGTGAACAGGGTATTGGAAGGGTCGACAGTGTAGATTAGATATTGGAATCACCAGTAATTAGGACAGATTTGTATTGGAGAGAGGGACAGTGAGCCAGGAGCTAAATATTCAAGGAATAAAGGGGGTGATGCTGGGAGTAGGACGGTTACAAGGAGCGGTGGTTAGTGGTGTAATCTGATAACAGGAGATTCAAAGCTGCAGGGATTTTACAGAGGAAGGAAGGACAATGCTCTGGAAGAGAGGACAAACACTCCGTCTCCAAGTCTAGTGGACGGGAGAGAGTATAGTTCTTACTCGAGGGACCTTCAGGGAAAGTCACATGCTCAGGGCAGAGCCAGGATTCTCTTAAAAAGGTCTCTTTGGAAATTCAGCAAACAGATTAAGGGGGTAGAGAATGATACATAGTAACCCTAGAATAAAATGTGATACACATGCTGCTTTGATTGCTCAGAGAAGAGGAATGCGGGAGGATTATGGAGAGGAAATGACAGGTGACCTGAGTTTTAGAGGATGGGTAGAAGTTCTCCGGGCAGATAAAGAGAAAGGAAAGAGAGAGAAGAGCAAGGATAAAGGCATGGTGGCATGGTTAGATTTGGGGAACTGCAAAGAGGCTGGTGAGAATAGAGGAGGAGGGATGAGGGGCTGGAGAGCCCGAGGCAGGGGTTCCATCATGAAGGGACTTGAATGCCATATTTGGAGGTTGAACTTTACTTGGAAGTGGTTATAAGCCATTGAAGGCATATGAGCAGGACAGTGACTGGATTTTTAAGTAGTATAGAATTCAGTAAAACAACCATTCTGTGATTTGCGTTTGTTTTTTTCAGGTATGTATCTATGAATACAGATCTCTATCTATCCATCTAATCCCAAATATGAAGTGGATTCCAGTTATTACAGCCCAGATTGTTGTCATCTGGACTCAACCAAATAGTGAAGATTTGCGGCAGGGGCCAGAGCACTGAGTGGCTTGGGGATGGGCCTAAAGACCCCTAGGGGTTAGGAGTCTTGGCACAGACAAAACCCTGAACTGGATTCTTAGGTTTTCACTTACCATTTTGTGGCCTAGACAAATTACTAAATTTCTCTGACTCTCCTTATTGGTAACATGGGAATAATAGTCCTTACTTGAAAGTTCCTGTGTGAGGTCATGCAGTAATGTACTCAGTAGAGTGACTGTCTCATGGTAAGTGAATATTAGCTGGTTTTTTTTTTTTTTTTTTTTTTTGCAGTACGCGGCCCTCTCACTGTTGTGGCCTCTCCTGTTGCAGAGCACAGGCTCCAGACGCGCAGGCTCAGCGGCCATGGCTCACGGGCCTAGCCGCTCCGTGGCATGTGGGATCTTCCCGGACCGGGGCACGAACCCGTGTCCCCTGTATCGGCAGGCGGACTCTCAACCACTGCGCCACCAGGGAAGCCCAGCTGTTATTTTTATGGTGTATGAACTTCAGGCTCACACATGCGCCTACCTTACTTCCTCTCTGGTTTGGCTGCACGTTGCCATGACCTGGTCCTACTTTTTAAAAACAGGCATAACTTGTTTCCACCCCCAGGGATTATGATGGATTTGGTCAGGGGTACTGCCTGGGTGTTTTTGTAGGCTCCCCAAGGTGATTTTAATGTGCGATGAGGTTGAATGCTGTTGGTTCTCAGAGGGCTACACCCTGAACTGGCAGCATTAACATCACCTGGGAGTTAGTCAGAAAGGCAAAATTTCCCTGGTCTACTGAATCAGAAACTCGGGGGGTGAATCAGCAATCTGTATTTTAACAAGCTCCCCATGCACACTCAAGCTTCATAAGGACTGATCCAGGGCTAGCCATTCAGGGTGGTCATTTCAGCTGTTGACATCACTTGCACCTGACCCAACAGGTCTCTCAGACCCTCCCCCTCCACTTCCTCTGCATTCCTCTGCCAGTTCTCCTTGTTTTTTTCCCCCTTCAGAAGAGGATGGTTAGATTTAGGGCTGAGATTTCTTTTCTTTTGCTTATTTAGTTTTGTATATTTTCTTTTTCTTCTTTCAGGTACGCTTCAATTCTCCCAACAAAATGTCGGTGCTGGCTACTGGGGGTATGGAGCAAATAAGGAAGACACGGTTCCTAATCCCATGGAACGCCCAGCTGTCGTATTGTGATTTTTAATAAATGTGTACTTGGCCTTTGTCCTCACTTCTGGCACAGACCTCCGAAATTGGAATTTCCCTTGGAATTTTCTGTGATGAGAGCGTTAAAGGTGTCTTTTGTTGTGTTGATAGTGACTTCTGGACCACACCTAAGGATGGAGGCTGGTTGCCAGGAGAGCCCATCATGTGATTGTAAGTTTCAGTTCCACCCCCGACCTCGGGGCAGGGGAGAGGGGTTGGCGAATGAGTTCAATTGCCAATGGCCAATGATTTAATCAATCGTGCCTACGTCATGAAGCAGCCATAAAAGCCCGGAAGGACTGAGTTCAGAGAACTTCCGGGTTGGGGAACATGGAGGTGCCGGGATTGTGTTGCGCCTGGAGAGGGCATGGAGCTCCGTGCTCTTTCCCCACATCTTGTCCTAAGAATCTCTTCCTTCTGGTCGTTCCTGAGTTATAGCCTTTCATAATAAACTGGCAATCTGGTAAGTAAAATGTTTCTTTGAGCTCTATGAGCCGCTCTAGCAAATTAATCGAACCTAAGCAGGGGTTTGTTGGAACCTCCAATTATCGCCGGTCCGTCAGAAAACCTGGGCTTTTGACTGGCATCTGAAGCAGGGGTGGCGGGTGCAGGGGGCAGACTTGTGGGGCTGAGTCCTTATCCTTGGGATCTGATGCTACCTCTGAAATATCAGAAGTGAGTTGAATTTTAGGGCACCCAGCTGGTGCTGGAGAATTTCTTGGTGTGGGAAAGAACTCGCCGCACATTGGAATTGGAGTCAGAAACTTACGAGCATTAGAAAAAAAAAAAAAAAAGTCGGGCTTCCCTGGTGGCGCAGTGGTTGAGAGTCCGCCTGCTGATACAGGGGACACGGGTTCGTGCCCCGGTCCGGGAAGATCCCACATGCCGCGGAGCGGCTGGGCCCGTGAGCCATGGCCGCTGAGCCTGCGCGTCCGGAGCCTGTGCTCCGCAACGGGAGAGGCCGCAACAGTGAGAGGCCCGCGTACCGAAAAAAAAAAAAAAAAAAAAAAAAAAAAAAAAGGAGCCTACTGGGCGTCTTGGGCAGGGTGAAGGGTGATTTTAGGTCCTCAGCTTGCCTGTTTCATGTCCTCCTCTTCCTGTGATCTTGTTCTCTCTGCCCTGCCTGTGTGAAAACCTATTCTCATGTTTGGATTTGAACTCAGTCATTTGTAATTTAGTTTGAGCTACTCTGAGTATAAGCCATGTTTGCCTACCAGACTTCATACACCTGAGGAAAGGGGCTGTGTCTTTATTTCTTTGAATGCACACACTTCTCCAGTTCACATTCCTGTAATAACATGCCACTTGCATTTTTAAGTGCTGAACAGCACTGGCTTTGGCACCACAGATGAGGGTTTGTCTGCAGCCTGTTAGCTGTGTAAACTTGGGCAACTCATGGCGCTTCTTAGCACTTCAGTTTGCCCATCTAAAATGGGCTTGATGATCGTTAAGTCATACAGTTGTGAAGACTGTGTAAGGTAACGCATGGAAAGTGCTTAGGTCAATACTCTACTGAGGATATTCACTGAGAGCGCTCAATGAATGGTACATGTTAATGCTCATTATTAAATTTCACTTCCTGCTGGGAAAGGATAGGTTTCATCCAGGGCAATATGGCAAAATGCATGTCAGACTCCAGTGAGCTGTTGGGAAGCTTTTGGGCTGAGTCTCTTTTCCCTGAGGTACAATTTCTCCTCTGACAGCCCCCTTTCCAGGCAGCCCAGAAACGTCACTGCCACCAATGTCTCCAGAAACCCCTCTTACTGAGCCCTTCATACAGTTTCCTGTGGTCTCACCAATGCTGGTGCTGAAGCTGCCTGGAGCAAGTCCTAAATCTTCTCTTCAGGGAGTTTAATACCTTGCAAAAGCCTGAAGCCTATTTTATTTGATTATTTATTTATTTATTTTAAAATTTATTTATTTATTTATTTATTTTTGGCTGAGTTGGGTCTTTGTTGCTGCGCGTGGGCTTTTCTAGTTGCGGCGAACAGGGGCTACCCTTCGTTGCGGTGTGCAGGCTTCTCATTGCGGTGGCTTCTCTTGTGGAGGAGCACGGGCTCTAGGTGCGCGGGCCTCAGTAGTTGCACGCGGGCTCTAGAGCGCAGGCTCAGTAGCTGTGGTGCGTGGGCTTTGTTGCTCTGCGGCATGTGGGATCTTCCTGGGCCAGGGCTCGAACCTGTGTCCCCTGCATTGGCAGGCGAATTCTTAACCACTGCGCCATCAGGAAAACCCCTCGAGCCTATTTTAATTGAATTATTTCATTCAGTGTCGGGCTTAAAGAGCGCCCCTACAGGGTCTCAGCTCTGAATGAACGCATTAAAAAATCAAATACTGTAGATGATGGCCTAATCCTCGAGGCAGATATAAATAGAATCTCCTCTGGTGCCCTTTCATTTCCCTGCATTAGTTAATAAACACATTTTTATAGCGTCTGCTTTTCATTTTCCTCCTCTAAAGTTCTTTAGTTGCCTTAGTAAGAAAGAGAACAAAGCTCAGAATAAAACAAGATATTGGGGAAGAATTAACTATCTTAATTTTGGGGGCTGGAAGGGATTTTCAACATTACCTGGTCTGACCCTTCACATAATTTACATGGTGTGAGGCAGAGGTCTAGAGAAGGAGGTGGCTTAGCCAGGGTCACAGAACTTCACCTCTGATGAACTTAGCTGAAAAAACACAATCTTTGTTCTGGACGAGCATTGGGAGCCACAGTGAAACATGGTGTAGAAGAATGAGCAGACCAGGGCAGTGATTAAGGGGGGCGCTTTGGCCTCAGACTACCAGGGATTGAATCTTTGTCCACCTCATGCTGTCTGCCTTTGGGTAAGTGATTTAACATTGCTGGGGCTTAAGTTTCCTTACCTCCAAATAGGGATAATAATCGTACCTCCCTCAGGGTGCTGTTGAGTCAGACAACAGTTCACTAAAAAGTTTAGTACTGTACCTGGCACGTAGTAAGTGCTCAATACATTTTAGCTGTTATTGTTATTAAATAATTTTTTTAAAAGCTCTCATTGGGATGGTAATGGGCAGGCCCTCCATCTTTAGCCCTTTATGGCAGTAGCTGTGGGCACCCCATAAGGAGTAAATTCCTTATTTCCTCCAGTAGGAGGAAAGTCCCAGAGGTCCTTAATCCAAGGGCAGGCTTCTCTGCTAATGAGAGTATGTAGAAGCAGCACAGGTGTTCAGGGGTCAGCTCCATCAGAGAGGGCTGAAAATGATGCTGTCTGATCCTTTGAGAAGATCAAATACAAAGTGGATTTTAAGTGCTTAAAAAACGTGGGAGCTCAGTGAAAGGGAGGTGTTAGTAACAATAGTAAAACTAATGTTACCAAGTACATTAACAGCCATTATCTCATTTCATTCTCAATTATATATGAATATATAATCTATAGATATTATGTAGTAAGCCATCAACTCTCTTGAATAAACAGATGAGTAGTTGGATAGGCATTATTGTCCCTTTTTTTTTTTTTTTTTTTTTTTTTGCGGTACGCGGGCCTCTCACTGTTGTGGCCTCTCCCATTGCGGAACACAGGCTCTGGACGCGCAGGCCCAGCGGCCATGGCTCACGGACCCAGCCGCTCCGTGGCACGTGGGATACTCCCAGACCGGGGCACAAACCTGAGTCCCCTGCATCGGCAGGCAGACCCCCAACCACTGCGCCACCGGGGAAGCCCTATTGTCCTATTTGAACGAAGAAATAGGGACGCAGTCTTTTCTATGTAACAGACCACCCCAAAGTTTGGTAGCTTAAAGCAACAATGACTCCTTTCTTTTTTTTGTATGTGCATCTTTTATTTATTTATTTTTTTCTTATTAGTCATCCATTTAATACACATCAGTGTATACATGTCAGTCCCAATCTCCCAATTCATCACACCACCACCCCCAACCCCCCACCGCTTTCCCCCCTTGGTGTCCATACGTTTGTTCTCTACATCTGTGTCTCAACTTCTACCCTGCAAACCGGTTCATCTGTACCATTTTCTAGGTTCCACATACATGGGTTAATATACGATATTTGTTTTTCTCTTTCTGACTTATTCACTCTGTATGACAGTCTCTAGGTCCATCCACATCTCTACAAATGACCCAATTTCATTCCTTTTTATGGCTGAGTAATATTCCATTGTATGTATGTACCACATCTTCCTTATCCATTCATCTGTCGATGGGCACTTAGGTTGCTTCCATGACCTGGCTATTGTAAATAATGCTGCAGTGAACATTGGGGTGCATGTGTCTTTTTGAATTATGGTTTTCTCAGGGTATATGCCCAGTAGTGGGATTGCTGGGTCATATGTTAGTTCTATTTTTAGTTTTTTAAGGAACCTCCATACTGTTCTCCATAGTGGCTGTGTCAATTTACATTCCCAGCAACAGTGCAAGAGGTTTCCGTTTTCTTCACACCCTTTCCAGCATTTATTGCTTGTAGATTTTTTGATGGTGACCATTCTGACTGGTGTGTGGTGATACCTCATTGTAGTTTTCATTTGCATTTCTCTAATGATTAGTGATGTTGAGCATCCTTTCATGTGTTTGATGGCAATCTGTATATCTTCTTTGGAGAAATGTCTGTTTAGGTCTTCTGCCCATTTTTGGATGGGGTTGTTTGATTTTCTGATATTGACCTGCATGAGCTGTTTATATATTTTGGAGATTAATCCTTTGTCTGATGATTCATTTGCAAATATTTTCTCCCATTCTGAGGGTTGTCTTTTCATCTTGTTTATGGTTTCCTTTGCTGTGCAAAAGCTTTTAAGTTTCATTAGGTCCCATTTGTTTATTTTTGTTTTTATTTTCTTTACTGTAGGAGGTGGATCAAAAAAGATCTTGCTGTGATTTATGTCACAGAGTGTTCTTCCTATGTTTTCCTCTAAGAGTTTTATGGTGTCTGGTCTTACATTTAGTTTTCTAATCCATTTTGAGTTTATTTTTGTGTATGGTGGTAGGGAGTGTTCTAATTTCATTCTTTTACATGTAGCTGTCCAGTTTTCCCAGCACCACTTATTGAACAGACTGTCTTTTCTCCATTGTATATCCTTGCCTCCTTTGTCATAGATTAGTTTACCATAGGTGCATGGGCTTATCTCTGGGTTTTCTATTCTGTTCCGTTGATCTGTGTTTCTGTTTTTGTGCCAGTACCATATTGTCTTGCTTACTGTAGCTTTCTAGTATAGTCTGAAGTCAGTGAGTCTGATTCCTCAAGCTCCTTTTTTTTTCCCTCAAGACTGCTTTGGTTCTTTGGGGTCTTTTGTGTCTCCATACAAATCTTAAGATTTTTTGTTCTAGTTCTGTAAAAAAATGCCATTGGTAATTTGATGGGGACTGCATTGAATCTGTAGATTGCTTTGGGTAGTATAGTCATTTTCACAGTATTGATTCTTCCAATCCAAGAACATGGTATATCTCTCCATCTGTTGGTATCATCTTTAATTTGTTTCATCAGTGTCTTATAGTTTTCTGCATACAGGTCTTTTGTCTTTTAGGTAGGTTTATTCCTAGGTATTTTATTCTTTTTGTTGCAATGGTAAATGGGAGTGTTTCCTTCATTGCTCTTTCAGATTTTTCATCATTAGCGTATAGGAATGCAAGAGATTTCTGTGCATTAATTTTGCATCGTCCCACTTTACCAAGTTCATTGATTAGCTCTAGTAGTCTTCTGGTGGCATCTTTAGGATTCTCTATGTATAGTATCATGTCATCTGCAAACAGTGACAGTTTTACTTCTTCTTTTCCAATTTGTATTCCTTTTATTTCTTTTTCTTCTCTGACTGCCGTGGCTAGGACTTCCAAAACTATGTTGAATAATAGTGGTGAGAGTGGACATCCTTGTCTTGTTCCTGATCTTAGAGGAAATGCTTTCAGTTTTTCACCATTGAGAATGATGTTTGCTGTGGGATTTTCGTATATGGCCTTTAGTATGTTGAGGTGGTTCCCTCTATGCCCACTTTCTGGAGAGTTTTTATCATAAATGGGTGTTGAATTTTGTCAAAAGCTTTTTCTGCATCTGTTGAGATGATCATATGGTTTTTATTCTTCAATTTGTTAATATGGTGTATCACATTGATTGATTTGCATATATTGAAGAATCCTTGTATCTCTGGATAAATTCCACTTGATCATGGTGTATGATCCTTTTAATGTGTTGTTGGATTCTGTTTGCTAGTATTTTGTTGAGGATTTTTGCATCTGTATTCATCAGTGATATTGGTCTATAATTTTCTTTTTTTGTAGTATCTTTGTCTGGTTTTGGTATCAGGGTGATGGTGGCCTCATAGAATGAGTTTGGGAGTGTTTCTTCGTCTGCAATTTTTTGGAAGAGTTTGAGAAGGGTGGGTGTTAGCTCTTCTCTAAATGTTTGATAGAATTCACCTGTGAAGCCATCTGGTCCTGGACTTCTGTTTGTAGGAAGATTTTAAATCACAGTTTCAATTTCATTACTTGTGATTAGTCTGTTCATATTTTCTGTTTCTTCCTGGTTCAGTCTTGGAAGGTTATACCTTTTTAAGAAGTTGTCTGTTTCTTGCAGGTTGTCCACTGTATTGGCATAGAGTTGCTTGTAGTAGTCTCTTAGGATGCTGTGTATTTCTGTGGTGTCTGTTGTAACTTCTTTTTCATTTCTAAGTTTATTGATTTGAGTCATCTCACTCTTTTTTAATTAACATATTTCCATACAAATAACTCTAAGAAAGTTTAGTATTAGTTTTTTTTTTTGAATTTTACTTTATTTTTTTATACAGCAGGTTCTTATTAGTCGTCAGTTTTATACATATCAGTGTATTGATGTCAATCCCAATTGCCCAGTTCAGCACATCACCATCCCCAGCCCACCGCGGCTTTCCCCCCTTGGCATCCATATGTTTGTTCTCTACATCTGTGTCTCAACTTCTGCCCTGCAAACCGGTTCATCTGCACCGTTTTTCTGGGTTCCACATACATGCGTTAATATACGATATTTGTTTTTCTCTTTCTGACTTACTTCACTCTCTATGACAGTCTCCAGGTCCATCCACATCTCCACAAATGACTCAATTTCGTTCCTTTTTTATGGCTGAGTAATATTCCATTGTATATATGTACCACACCTTCTTTATCCATTTGTCTGTCGATGGGCATTTAGGGTGCTTCCATGACTTGGCTATTGTAAATAGTGCTGCAATGAACATTGGGGTGCATGTGTCTTTTTGAATTATAGTTTTCTCTGGGTATATGCCCAGTAGTGGTATTGCTGGATCATATGCTAATTCTATTTTTAGTTTTTTAAGGAACCTCCACACTGTTCTCCATAGTGGCTGTATCAATTTACATTCCCACCAGCAGTGCAAGAGGGTTCCTTTTTCTCCACACCCTCTCCAGCATTTCTTGTTTCTAGATTTTCTGATGATGCCCATTCTAACTGGTGTGAGGTGATACCTCATTGTAGTTTTGATTTGCATTTCTCTAATAGTGATGTTGAGCATCCTTTCATGTGTTTGATGGCAATCTGTAGGTCTTCTTTGGAGAAATGTCTGTTTAGGTCTTCTGCTCTTTTTTGGATTCGGTTGTTTGTTTCTTTAATATTGAGCTGCATGAACTGTTTATATATTTTGGAGATTAATCCTTTGTTTGTTAATTCATTTGCAAATATTTTCTCCCATTCTGAGGGTTGTTTTTTCGTCTTGTTTATGGTTTCCTTTGCTGTGCAAAAGCTTTTAAATTTCATTAGGTCCCATTTGTTTATTTTTGTTTTTATTTTCTTTACTGTAGGAGGTGGATCAAAAAAGTTCTTGCTGTGATTTATGTCACAGAGTGTTCTTCCTATGTTTTCCTCTAAGAGTTTTATGGTGTCCGGTCTTACATTTAGGTCTCTAATCCATTTTGAGTTTATTTTTGTGTATGGTGGTAGGGAGTGTTCTAATTTCATTGTTTTACATGTAGCTGTCCAGTTTTCCCAACACCACTTATTGAAGAGACTGTCTTTTCTCCATTGTATATCCTTGCCTCCTTTTTCGTAGATTACTTTACCGTAGGTGCATGGGTTTATCTCTGGGATTTCTATCTTGTTCCGTTGATCTATATTTCTGTTTTTGTGCCAGTATCATATTGTCTTGCTTACTGTAGCTTTCTAGTATAGTCTGAAGTCAGTGAGTCTGATTCCTCCTGCTCTGTTTTTTTCCCTCAAGACTGCTTTGGCTATTCGGGGTCTTTTGTGTCTCCATACAAATTTTAAGAATTTTTGTTCTAGCTCTGTGAAAAATGCCATTGGTAATTTGATGGGGATTGCACTGAATCTGTAGATTGCTTTGGGTAGTATAGTCATTTTCACAATATTGATTCTTCTAATCCAAGAACATGGCATATCTCTCCATCTGTTGGTATCATCTTTAATTTCTTTCATCAGTGTCTTATAGTTTTCTGCATACAGGTCTTTTGTCTTCCTAGGCAGGTTTATTCCTAGGTATTTTATTCTTTTTGTTGCAATGGTAAATGGGAGTGTTTCCTTCATTGCTCTTTCAGATTTTTCATCATTAGCGTATAGGAATGCAAGAGATTTCTGTGCATTAATTTTGTATCGTCCCACTTTACCAAGTTCATTGATTAGCTCTAGTAGTCTTCTGGTGGCATCTTTAGGATTCTCTATGTATAGTATCATGTCATCTGCAAACAGTGACAGTTTTACTTCTTCTTTTCCAATTTGTATTCCTTTTATTTCTTTTTCTTCTCTGACTGCCGTGGCTAGGACTTCCAAAACTATGTTGAATAATAGTGGTGAGAGTGGACATCCTTGTCTTGTTCCTGATCTTAGAGGAAATGCTTTCAGTTTTTCACCATTGAGAATGTTGTTTGCTGTGGGTTTGTTGTATATGGCCTTTATTATGTTGAGGTAGGTTCCCTCTATGCCCACTTTCTGGAGAGTTTTTATCATAAATGGGTGTTGAATTTTGTCAAAAGCTTTTTCTGCATCTGTTGAGGTGATCATATGGTTTTTATTCTTCAATTTGTTAATATGGTGTATCACATTGATTGATTTGCATATATTGAAAAATCCTTGGTCCCTGGGATAAATTCCACTTGATCATGGTGTATGATCCTTTTAATGTGTTGTTGGATTCTGTTTGCTAGTATTTTGTTGAGGATTTTTGCATCTATATTCATCAGTGATATTGGTCGGTAATTTTCTTTTTTTTGTAATATCTTTGTCTGGATTTTTGTATCAGGGTGATGGTGGCCTCATAGAATGAGTTTGGGAGTGTTCATTCCTCTGCAATTTTTTGGAAGAGTTTGAGAAGGATGGGTGTTATCTCTTCTCTAAATGTTTGATGGAATTTACCTGTGAAGCCATCTGGTCCTGGACTTCTGTTTGTAGGAAGATTTTAAATCACAGTTTCAGTTTCATTACGTGTGAGTGGTCTGTTCATATTTTCTGTTTCTTCCTGGTTCAGTCTTGGAAGGTTATACCTTTTTAAGAAGTTGTCTGTTTCTTCCAGGTTGTCCATTTTGTTGGCATAGAGTTGCTTGTAGTAGTCTATTAGGATGCTTTGTATTTCTGCAGTGTCTGTTGTAACTTCTCCTTTTTCATTTTTAATTTTATTGATTTGAGCCCTCTTTTTCTTTTTCTTGATGAGTCTGGCTAATGGTTTATCAATTTCATTTATCTTCTCAGAGAACCAGCTTTTAGTTTTATTTATCTTTGCTATTGTTTTCCTTGTTTCTATTTCATGTATTTCTGCTCTGATTTTTATGATTTCTTTCCTTCTGCTAAGTTTGGGTTTTGTTTGTTCTTCTTTCCCTAGTTCCTTTTGGTGTAACGTTAGAGTGTTTATTTGAGATTTTTCTTGTTTTTTGAGGTAGGCTTGTGTAGCTATAAACTTCCCTCATAGAAGTGCTTTTGCTGTATCCCCTGTGTTTTGGATCTTTGTGTTTTCATTGTCATTTGTCTGTAGGTATTTTTTGAATTCCTCTTTGATTTCTTCAGTGATTTCTTGGTTATTTAGTAATGTATTGTTTAGTCTCCGTATGTTTTTGGTTTTTACTTTTTTTCCCCTGTAATTGATTTCTAATCTCATAGCGTTTTGGTCAGAAAAGATGCTAGATGTGATTTCAGTTTTCTTAAATTTACTGAGGCTTGATTTGTGACCCAAGATGCGATCTATCCTGGAGAATATTCCTTGCACACTTGAGAAGAAAGCGTAATCTGCTGTTTTTGGGTGGAATGTCCTATAAATATCAATTAAATCTGTCTCGTCTTTTGTGACATTTAAAGCTTGTGTTTCCTTATTAATTTTCTGTCTGGATGATCTGTCCATTGGTGTAGGTGAGGTGTTAAAGTCCCCCACTATTATTGTGTTACAGTCGATTTCCTCTTTTAGAGCGGTTAGCAGTTGCGTTATGTATTGAGGTGCTCCTATGTTGCTTGCATATATATTTATAATTGTTGTATCTTTAGTTGGATTGATCCGTTGATCATTATGTAGTGTCCTTCCTTGTCTCTTGTAAGATTCTTTAAAGTCTTTTATCTGATATGAGTATTGCTACTCCAGCTTTCTTTTGATTTCCATTTGCATGAAATATGTTTATCCATCCCCTCACTTTCAGTCTGTATGTGTCCCTGGGTCTGAAGTGGGTCTCTTGTAGACAGCATATATAAGGGTCTTGTTTTTGTATCCATTCAGCAAGCCTGTGTCTTCTGGTTGGGGAATTTAATCCATTCACGTTTAAGGTAATTATCGATATGTATATTCCTATTACCATTTTCTTAATTTTGGGGGGTTTGTTTTTGTAGGTCATTTTCTTCTCTTGTGTTTCCCAGTTAGAGAAGTTCCTTTAGCATTTGTTGTAGAGCTGGTTTGGTGGTGCTGAATTCTCTTAGTTTTTGCTTGTCTGTAAAGCTTTTGATTTCTCTATCGAGTCTGAATGAGATTCTTGCTGGGTAGAGTAATCTTGGTTGTAGGTTCTTGCCTTTCATCACTTTAAATATATCATGCCACTCCCTTCTGGCTTGTAGAGTTTCTGCTGAGAAATCAGCTGTTAACCTTATGGGAGTTCCCTTATATGCTATTTGTCATTTTTCCTTTGCTGCTTTTAATAATTTTTGTCTTTAATTTTTGTATAGTTGATTACTATGTGTCTCAGTATGTTTCTCCTTGGGTTTATGCTGCCTGGGACTCTGTGTGCTTCCTGGACTTGGGTGGCTATTTCCTTTCCCATGTTAGGGAAGTTTTCAACTATAATGTCTTCAAATATTTTCTCGGGTCCTTTCTCTTCTCCTTCTGGGACCCTTATAATGGAATGTTGTTGCATTTAATGTTGTCCCAGAGGTCTCTTAGGCTGTCTTCATTTCTTTTCATTCTTTTTTCTTTATTCTTTTCAGCGGCAGTGAATTCCACCATTCTGTCTTTCCGGTCACTTATCTGTTCTTCTGCCTCAGTTATTCTGCTAGTGATTCCTTCTAGTTTATTTTTCATTTCAGTTATTGTATTGTTCATCTCTGTTTGTTTGTTCTTTAATTCTTCTAGGTCTTTGTTAAATATTTCTTGCATCTTCTCGAATTTTGCCTCCATTCTTTTTCCAAGGTCCTGGATCATCTTCACTATCATTATTCTGAATTTGTTTTCTGTAAGGTTGCCTATCTCCACTTCATTTAGTTGTTTTTCTGGGGTTTTATCTGGTTCCTTTCTCTGGTATATAGCCCTCTGCCTTTTCATCTTGCCTATCTTTCTGTGAATGTGGTTTTTGTTCCACAGGCTTCAGGATTGTCGTTCTTGTTGCTTCTGCTGTCTGCCCTCTGGTGGATGAGGCTCTCTAAGAGGCTTGTGGAAGTTTCCTGATGGGAGGGACTGGTGGTGGGTAGAGCTGGCTGTTGCTGTGGTGGGCAGAGGTCAGTAAAACTTTAATCCACTTGTCTGCTGATGGGGGGCTGGGTTCCCTCCGTGTTGGTTGGTTGGCCTGAGGCGACCCAGCACTGGAGCTCTTTGGTGGGACTAATGGTGGACTCTGGGAGGGCTCATGCCAAGGAGCACTCCCCAGAACTTCTGCTGCCCGTGTCCTTGTCCCTTGGTGAGCCACAGCCACCCCCCGCCTCTGCAGGAGACCCTCCAACACTAGCAGGTAGGTCTGGTTCACTCTCCTATGGGGTCACTGGTCCTACCCCTGGGTCCCGATGCGCACACTACTTTGTGTGTGTCCTCCAAGAGTGGAGTCTCTGTTTCCCCCAGTCCTGCTGAAGTCCTCCAATCAAATCCCACTAGCCTTCAAAGTCTGATTCTCTAGGAATTCCTCCTCCTGTTGCCACACCCCCAGGTTGGGAAGCCTGATGTGTGGGTCAGCACCTTCACTCCAGTGGATGGACTTCTGTGGTATAAGTGTTCTGCAGTTTGTGAGTCACCCACCCAGCAGTTATGGGATTTGATTTTATTGTGACAGCACCCCTCCTTCCATCTCAGTGTGGTTTCTCCTTTGTCTTTGCATGTGGGATATCGTTTTTGGTGAGTTCCAGTGTCTTCCTGTCGATGATTGTTCAGCAGTTATTTTCGATTCAGGTGTTCTCAAAAGAGGGAGTGAGAGCATGTCCTTCTACTCCGCCCTCTTGAATCAATCTCTCAACGACTCCTTTTTTCAATTTAATTGTATTGAAGTATTGTTGATTTACAATGTTGTATTAGTTTCTGGTGTACAGCCAGGTGATGCAGTTATACGTATATATGTATTCTTTTTCATATTCTTTAACTTTATGTTTTATCACAAGATATTGAGTATAGTTCCCTATGCTATACAATAGGATATTGTTGTTTATCCATTTTATATATAATAGTTTGCATCTGCTAATCCCAAACTCCTAATCCGCCCCTCTGCCAAGCCCCTCCCCTTTGGCAACCACAAATCTGTTCTCTATGTCTGTGAATCTGTTTCATAGATAAGTTCATTGGTAACAATGACTCCTTCTTCATGCTTCTGTAGATTGGCAGGGTGGCTCCTCTGCTGGTTTTGCCCAGACTCAAAATGCTGAAGGGTCTATTGGGTTGAGGGTCCAAGAGAGCCTCAGTGGTATATTTGGCAGTTGATGTTAGATGTGGGCTATGATGCCTTGCTTCTCCCCACGTTGCTTCCCCGCCCCCATAGACTAGATTAGCTTCCTTACATGGTGGTCTCAGGGAAGCATTCCAAGATGGTGGAGACAGAAGCTGCAAGGCTGTTGCTTCCACCATATTCTATTTGTCAAAGCAAGTCTCAAGACCAGCACAGATCCTAAGCTTGGAGAAACTCCCTCTGTCGATGAAAGAAGCTGTAAGGAAAATGTAGTTATATTTAATTTCTAGGAGATTAGCAGATTTCATCTTTCATCAGCATTTGGCCAGGGTCTCAGAGCCTATACGGGCCAGGGTCCCAGAGCCTATACGAGTCAGGGTCATGGCTTGAGCTTAGGTTTTGTGACTCCAGGGCTTGTGGCGTTTCTTCTACAGCACGACCACCTTTGCTGCAAGAGTAAATGCAGCTCAGGGATGAGGCAAAGATTTTCTGTCTTTAGACGTTTTAGGGCACTGGGCACCTGCTGTGTCTGTTGAAAAATGTCATAATCCTGAAACATTGTGGTTTAGACATAACATAGTTCTTTATTTGTACACAAAAATACCCATAATATGTTTACATGGTATAATTCAGTGTAGGCTCCTTAAAATGAGAACCTGACAGAATGGCTTGCTCTTCCAGGAGAACTAATGTGCATGTGTGTGGCTTAAGAGAGATTTGTTTAGGTTTCATCCTCTCAGTTATTCACAGAAATCTAGGCCTAGGAAAATAAGCTCTTTAAAAATGGTGAGGTTTGTGTAGTGGTCACATGGTTCCCAAGCATTTGGCTAAAGCTTGAGAAGATGAAACAAGGGTGACTGAAAACAAAAAAGAGATTAAATTTCAAGCCAACAGGGGCTCCTTTAAAACCTTAGAAAGAACAGAGCAGTCTGTTGAATAGAAAACCTATAGGAGAATCTGCCCAAATAGATTCCCAAACAGTAGAGATCTGTTTTGAGTAGTAGAAGAAAGTGTTTCACAAAATAGTTTGATTTTTTTTTTTTTTCTTCAGTGCTTGGGATGGCGACCTTTAGAACTGTACTGTGGCCTGAAAAATGTACTTAATGGCACTCAAAATGGTTTCTTAGAAGAGAATGCAGTAAAGTATAAATACTTGGTCTCCCATTCCTGCCTGCTAAGGGGGAGGAGATTGCTGCTCAGCGGCCTGCTTCTGCAGTGCTGGCTGGGGCAGCGGACAGAAGAAAGTGCCAGGAGGTGGGCAGCTTTGCAGGAGGAAGGGACCCAAGCCACCAGGGAGAAAGGACCCTGGATGGGATGCTGCTGAGGAGCTCTGAAGGAAGAGAAGGACAGCAGTGCACAGGGCACCTTTGGGGAGAAGGAAGTGTGCTTGTGAATCACCTGGGAGGATTTTTAGGAAGTTCAATCTTGTTCTCTAGTGCGGGGTGCAATTCCCTGTTTGTGCTTCAAGATACCTTCCCTAAAGTCTTTGCTGCTTCTTGAGACTTTTGGGGTCCAGTTTGTGTTTATTTTGAATATGACCCCAGATGGAGAAGCAGGAGCTAGAAGACCTAGTTTCATTTGAGTTATGCTAATTTTCTCCTAATCTTATTTTCTAGGCATTTTCACCTTTCCAACCATGAATTTTTTTCCATTGGTGGGGGGTTTACCAACCCTACAGGTGTTTTTTTTTTTCCTTTCCTATTTTGTTGTTGGCTTTCGCTAGTGGTGAGTTCTGATGTCTGTCTACAAGGCTCTCGCTGAAAAGTGCTCCCTGGGCCAATAGTGAGAGTTCAAGATATTGCTGATGCAACAGCAGGCATTTTCAGGGCCCAGCGCAGGCTGCTGTGAAGCTGCACATCTGAGCTCTGGCCTGCTTTCCCTAGCACAATTTTGCAAGTAATTTAGCAACTATGATGCTGTTCCAGGGCCACCCTGGCATTGGAGCCAGCAGGCACAGCAGGCATTCAAGTCATGCCGTTTGTATTCCGTGGTGTTTCTAGACAAGCTTTGTTACTCATATGAAAATCAGTTGTCATTGTGTTCCATTTCCCACTTCCGGCCCTTTCATGTTCCTTTTGTGACTGTGGGAGAGGGCATCTGAGTAGGGGGATATTTGGATTAAGATGAAAAAATAAGAGTCTTCCCTGGGGTTGTGTCAAAACCATAATGATAATAATGAGAGCACATACATGCATAGGTGCGTTGACTCTTACAGCCTTAGGAAGTAGGAGTGTCTAAATTTTGCAGGGGCTGGGAAATTATTATTTTTTAAAATGGTATTTTATATTGGAGTATAGTTGATTTACAACGTCGTGCTGGTTTCAGGTGTATAGCATAGTGATTCAGTGATACATATACATGTATCCCTTCTTTTTCAGATTCTTTTCTCATAGGTTATTACAGAGTATTGAGTCTAGTTCTCTGTGCTGTGCAGTAGGTTCATGTTGATTATCTATTTTATATATAGTAGTGTGTTTATGTTAATCCCAACCTCCTAATTTCCCCCTCCCACCCACCTTTCCTCTTTGGTAACCATAAGTTTGTTTTCTAAGTCTGTGAGTCTGTTTCTGTTTTTAAATAAGTTCATTTGTATCATTTTTAATTAGATTCCACATATAAGTGATATTGTATGATATTTGTCTTTCTCTGTCTGAAGGGCTGAAGGGCTGAGAAATTAAACAATTTACTTAGGGTTATACACCAAGTAAGTGGCAAAACTGACTTTTAAAAAATATCTTTAATTTTTTAAAAAATTAATTAATTTTTGGCTGCGTTGGGTCTTCGTTGCTGCATGTGGGCTTTCTGTAGTTGCGACGAGCGGGGGCTACTCTTTGTTGCAGTGTGTAGTCTTCTCATTGCGGTGGCTTCTCTTGTTGTGGAGCACGGCTCTAGGCGCACGGGCTTCAGTAGTTGTGGTGCATGGGCTCAGTAGTTGTGGATTGCAGGCTCTACAGTGCAGGCTCAGTAGTTGTGGCTCACGGGCTTGGTTGCTCTGCGGCATGTGGGATTTTCCCGGACCAGGGCTCAGAACCATCTCCCCTGCATTGGCAGGTGGATTCTTAACCACTGCACCACCAGAGAAGTCCCCCAAACTGACATTGGAACCCATATCTTGGCATAAGTTCCTAACCCTTAAGCTACAGTGTACCTCCTAGATGAGGGTCAGGAGGTCTGAGTTCTAACATAGCTGTTTGCTCTTGTGCAAGTCAGTTCCCCTGCCCAGATCTCAGTTTTGTTCAGGTGTAAAGTGAAATTTGGCTATAATCTTTTTTTTTTTTTTTTTTTTTTTGCGGTACGTGGGCCTCTCACTGCTGTGACCTCTCCCGTTGCGGAGCACAGGCTCCGGACGTGCAGGCTCAGCGGCCATGGCCCACGGGCCTAGCAGCTCCGCGGCATGTGGGATCTTCCCGGACTGGGGCACGAACCCATGTCCCCTGCATCGGCAGGTGGACTCTCAACCACTGCGCCACCAGGGAAGCCCTTGGTTATAATCTTTAAAGTCCATTCCAGCTGTATGAGTTTGTGATTCAGGAATTTACAGACACTTCTTATGTGCCAGGATGCTGATCTTATGATAGAAGGGAAGGCATTCCTGCCTTCTGGGTGGGCCATGGAACCAGTTATAGTCTAACAGGAGTAAATAAGAGTATAACGGTCCTGGAATGTAGCAGGCAGAAGTCACGCTCAAAGTAGTTAATAACTTGTTTGGTAATGAAAATCAACATATAAAATAAACTAATTTGAAAAGCCCTTTTAGTTTATATACTATCTATCTATATTTTAAAACTGCTTGGCAAATAATGTAAGTTGTGATGCATATCATTGGTCAAATCATTCTAATTTCCAAGTCATTTGTTGAGTTTTAGATTTTTTCCAGTTTTATTGAGATATAATTGACATATTTAAGATGTACAATGTGTTGATTTGATACACTTATATATTGCAAAATGACAACTACCATAGCATTAACTAACACCTCCATCACATCACAGAATACTTATTTTTGTGGTGAGAACATTTAAGATCTAGTCTTTTAGCAACTTTCAGGTATATAATGCAGTATTATTAACTATAAGCACTATGCTGTACACTAGATCCCCAGAACCTTTTCATCTTATGACTGGAAGTCTGTATTTTTTGACCAACATCTCCCCTTTCCTCCCAGACATTTGTAACCACAGTTCTAGTCAGTTTCTATGAATTCAGGTTTTTTGATTCCAAATATGTGATATCATAGTATTATTTGTCTTTCTCTGTCTGACTTATTTTACTTAGCTTAATGACCTCAAGTTTCATGCATGTTGTCACAATGGGCAGGATGTCCTTCTTTCTCATGGCTGAATAATATTCCATTGTGTATATACGTATATACGCTACATCTTTATCCATTCATCTGTTGACTAACACTTAGGTTGTTTTGATATCTTGGCTATTGTGACTAATGCTGCAATGAATATGGGAGTGCAGATAGCTCTTCCAGATCCTGTTTTCATTTCCTTTGGATATATACCCAGAAGAAGGATTGCTGGATTATGTGGTAGCTCTGTTTTTAATTTTTTGAGGAGCCTCCATACTGTTTTCCATAGTGGCACCACCAATTTACATTCTGGTCAGCAGTGCACAAGGGTTCCCTTTTCTCCACATCCTCCCCAAAACTTGTTGTCTCTTTTCTTTTTCAAGGCAGCGATTCTAACAGGTGTGAGGTGATACCTCATACGGTTTTGATTTGCATTTTCCTGATGATTAGTGATGTTGAGCACCTTTTCATGTACCTGTTGGCCATCTGTATGTCTTCTTTGGAAAAATGTCAATTCAGTTCCTGTGCACCTTTTAAAATTATATTGTTTATTTATTTATTTACTTTTTTTTTGTGGTACGTGGACCTCTCACTGCTGTGGCCTCTCCCGTTGTGGAGCACAGGCTCTGGACATGCAGGCTCAGCGGCCATGGCTCACAGGCCCAGCCGCTCCGCGGCATGTGGGATCTTCCTGGACTGGGGCACGAACCTGTGTCCCCCGCATCGGCAGGTGGACTCTCAACCACTGCGCCACCAGGGAAGCCCTATATTGTTTATTTTTGAATTGTATGGGTTCTTTATATATTTTGGATATTAAACCCTTATCACATAGGTGGTTTGCAAATGTTTTCTCTCATTCAGTAGGTTGCCTTTTCATTTTGTTGATGGTTTCCTTTGCTGTGCAGAAGCTTTTAATCTGATGTAGTCCCACTTGTTTGTTTTTGCTACTGTTGTTTTTGCTTTTGCTGTCAAATCCAAAAAATCATTGCCAAGACTGATGTCAAGGAGCTTACCTCCTATGTTTTGTTTTGTTTTTTTTTCTAGGAGTCTTGTCATTTCAGGTCTAAATCTTCACACCATACACAAAAATCAACTCAAAATGGATTAAGATAGGGGTCTGGTTTCATTTTTTTGTATGTGGCTTTCCAGTTTCCCAGCACCATTTATTGAAGATACTATCCTTTCTCCATTGTATACGAATGGTTCCTTTGTTGTAAATTAATTAGCCATATATGTGTGGATTTGTTTCAGGGCTCTAAATTCTGTTCTGTTGATCTGTGTCTTTATTTTTATCCCAATACCATACTGTTTGATTACTATAGCTTTGTAATATTGTTTGAAACCAGGAAGTGTTATACCTCCAGCTTTGCTCTTTCTCAATATTGCTTTGGCTATTGTGGATTTTTTGTGGTTGCATACACATTTTAGGATTGTTTGTTCTATATCTGTGAAAAATGCCATTGGAATTTTGATAGAGATTGCATTGCATTGGGTAGTATGGACATTTTAACAGTATTATTCAAATCCATGAGCATAAAATATCTTTCCATTTGTGTCTTCAATTTCTTTCACCAATGTCCTATAGTTTCCAATGTACAGACCTTTCACCTCCTTGCTTAAATTTATTCCTAAGTATTCTTTTGGGTGCTGTTTTAAATGACTTTGTTTTCTTAATTTCCCTTTCTGGATAGTTCACTATTATTGTATAGGAATGCAATTGATTTTTGTATATTTTTACTGAGTTTGTTTTCGTTCCAACAGGGTTTTTTTGGTTTTGATCCTTTAGGGTTTTCTATACATGATAGGTCTTCTGCAAATAGAGAAGATTTTACTTCTTCTTTTCTGATTTGAATAACTTTTCTTTATCTTGCCTAACTGCAAGTCTAGGACTTGCAGTGATATGTTGAATAGGAGTGCTAAGAGTGGACCGTCTTGTCTTGTTTTTGATCTTAGAGGAAAGGCTATCGGCTTTTTACCACTGACTATGGTGTTAGCTATGGGCTTGCCATATATGGCTTTTATTATGTTGAGGTACATCCCCTCTGTACCCAGTTTAAGTTTTTATCATTAAAGGATGTTGAATTTTGTCAAATACTTTTTCTTCATCTCCTAAGATGATCATACAACTTTTATTCTTTATTTTGTTAATATGGTGTATCACATCAATTAGCTTATGTTGAATCATTCTTGTATCACTGGAATAAATTCCATCTGGTTATGGTATATGATCCTTTTAATGTACTGTTGAATTCTGTTTGTTTAATATTTTGTTGAGGTTTCTTGCATTTATGTTCATCAGAGATAAGAGCCTGTAATTTCTTTTCTTGAAGTGTCATTGTCTGGCTTTGGTATCAGGGTAATGCTGGCCTCGTAAAACAGGTTTAGTAGTGTTCTCTCCTCTTCTAAGTTTTAGATTCTGTTGTGCTCTTTCAGTGCAGCTGCCATTGGCTGAAAGATGCCTGTCTGAACCACGATTTGACATGAGGCACTACGTCAAAGCCTTTCAGTGACTTCCCCAATATATGGATGGTATTTAGGGTACCAGAGCCGTGCACTGTGCTCTAGCAGGAGAGTGCTCAGGAGCATTTCCCATGAGTCAGGGGATGGGTACATCCATGGATGCCAATAGTTCCCATATGGATTTGACCCTGAAGGCAGAGACAGAGGCACAGGCTGACTATACTGTCTGCCTTGATGCCTTCACCAATGCTGGGTCTCTGTAGGGTAGTAGGTGGAGCTGCATAACCTTGCTACCACCACCCTTGCCCATTACACAACTGCAATGACATGTTAGACATCCAGACAGGAAATAAATAAGGAAACTTTTACTTTAAATGACATGTTAGATCAAATGGACTTAATAGATACATATAGAACGTTTAATCCAAAAGCAGCAGAATACACATTCTTTTTAAGAGCACATGAAATATTCTCTAGGATAGATCACATGATAGGCCACAAAACAAGCCTCAGTAAATTTAAGAAGATTGAAATAATATCAAGCATCTTTTCTGACCACAGTGGTATGAAACTAGAAATCAACTATAAGGAAAGAAACTGCAGAAAAACACAAATACACGGAGGCTAAACAATATGCTACAAAATGACAAATAGGTCACAGAAGAAATCAAAGAGGAAGTAAAAAATACCTGGAGACAAATGAAAATGGACACACAATGATCCAAAATCTGTGGGGTGCAGGAAAAGCCGCTCTAAGAGGGAAGTTTATAGCAATACAAGTTTACCTCAGAAAAAAAGAAAAATTTCAAAAAACCGAAGCTTTCTAATCTTTCTAAAGTAACTAGAAAAAGAAGAACAAACAAAACCCATGGATAGTAGAATAAAAACCATAAAGATCAGAGCAGAAAAAAATGAAATAGAGACTAAAATAAAATAAAATAGAAAAGACCAATGAAATTAAGACTGGTTCTTTGGGCTTCCCTGGTGGCGCAGTGGTTGAGAGTCTGCCTGCCGACCTTTGAAAAGACAAAGAAAATTGAGAAAACTTTAGCCTGACTTATATAGGCAAAAAGAGAGAGGGCCCAAATAAATAAAATCAGATATGAAAAAGTAGAAGTTACAACCAACACCACAGAAATACAAAGGATTGTAAAATATTACTATGAACAAATATATGCCAATAAAATGAACAACCTAAAAGAAATGGATAAATGCCTAGAAACATATAATCTCCCAAGACTAAATCAGGAAGAAATAGAAAATATGAACACACAAATTACCACTAATTAAATTGAACCAACAAACAAAGTCCAGGACAGGTTGGCTTCACAGGTGAATCCCACCAAACATTTAAAGAAGAGTTAATGCCTATCCTTCTCAAACTATTCCAAAAAATTGGAGAGGAAGGAATGTTTCTGAACTCATTCTATGATCCTAGCATAGAATCACCCTGGTACCAAAACCAGACAAAGGCACCACAAAGAAAATTACAGGCCAATATCACTGATGAACACAGATGCAAAAATTCTCAACAAATATTAGCAAGCCAAATTCAATAATACATTAAAAGCATCATGTAGCATGATCAAGTGAAGTTTATCCCAGGGTTGCAAGGATGGTCAATATCTGCAAATCAGTTAATGTGATACACCACATCAACAAATTGAAGAATAAAAATCATATGATCATCTCAATAGAAGAGAAAAAACTTCTGGCAAAATTCAACATCCATTTATGATAAAACTCTCAACAAAGTGGGTGTAGAGGGAACATATCTCAACATAATGAAGGCCATATATGACAAGTCCACAGCTAACATCATACTCAATGGTGAAAAGCTGAAAGCATTTCCTCTAAGATCAGGAATGAGATGGGGAAGTCCACTCTCACCACTTTAATTCAACATAGTATTAGAAGTCCTAACAACAGCAATCAGTCAAGAAAAAGATATAAAAGACGTCCCAATTGGGAAGGAAGAAGTAAAACTATCACTGTTGGCAAATGACATGATACTATATATAGAAAACTTAAGACACCATCAAAAAACTATTAGAGCTAACAAATTAATTCTGTAAAGTTGCAGGGTACAAAATTAATATACACAATTCTCTTGCATTTCTATACACTAAAACCAAATTGTTAGAAATTAAGAAAACAATCCCATGTACAGTTTCATCAGAGAATAAAATGCCTAGTAATAAATATAAGCAAGGAGGTTAAAGACCGTTACTCAGAAAACTATAAGACACTGTTGAAAGAAATTGAAGATGACACAACAGTTAGAAAGATACACAATGCTTATGGATTGGAAGACTTAGTATTGTTAAAATGACCATACAACCCAAGGCAAACTACCAGTTTGACAAGCAATCCCTATCAAAATACTAATGGCTTATTTTACAGAACTAGAACGACTAATTCTAAAATTCATATGGAAACACAAGTACCCTGAATAGCCAAAACAACTTTGAGAAAGAAGAACAAAGTGGGAGGTATCACACGCCTTGATCTCACACTATACTACAAAGCTACCATAATCAAAAGAGTATGGTACTGGCACAAAAGCAGACACACAGATAAATGGAACAAAATAGAGAGCCCAGAAATAAACCCATGCTTATATGTTCAATTAATCCATGACAAAGAAGGTAAGAACATACAATGAGGAAAAGACACCCTGTTCAATAAATGGTGTTGCAAAAACTGGATAACTATGTGCAAAAGAATTTTACTGGACTACTTTCTCACACTATGTACAAAAATAAGTTCAAAATTGATTAAAGAGCTAAATGTAAGACCTGAAACCATAAAACTTCCAGAAGTAAATGTAAGCAGTGTGCTCTTTGACATTGGGTTTAGAAATATCTTTCTGGATCTGTCTCCTCTGGCAAGGGAAACAAAGCAAAAATCAACAAATGGGACTACATCAAACTGAAAAGCTTTTGCACAGTGAAGAAAATCATCAAAAAAATGAAAAGCCAGCCTACTGACTGAATGGGAGATTTGCAAGTGATGTATCTGATAAGAGGTTAATATCCAAAACGTACAAAAAACACACACAACTCAACATCACTAAAACAAACAACCTCATTTAAAAATGGGCAGAAGACCTGAATAGACATTTTTCCAAAGAAGACATATAGATGGCCACCAGATGTATCAAAAGAGGCTCAACGTCACTAATAATCAGGGCAATGTAAATTGAAACCACAATGATATATAATCTCACACTTGTCAGAATGCCTATTAGCAAAAAGATAACAAAATCTCAACATAATAAAAGCCATTTATGACAAATCCACAGCCAATATAATACTTAATGCTGAAAAGCTGAAAGCCTTCCTGCTAAATTCTGGAACAAGACAAGGATGCCCATTCTCACTACTTCTCTTCAGCATTGTATTGTAAGTCCTAGACACAACAATAAGACGAGAAACAGAAATATGTAAAAGGTACCCGAATTGAAATAGAGGAGGTAAAATGATTCAGTTATACATATACATGTATCTATTCTTTTTCAAACACATTTAGGTTATTACAAAATATTGAGCAGAGTTCCCTGTGCTATACAATAGTTCCTTGTTGGCTCTCCATCTTAAATATAGCAGTGTGTACGTATTAATCCACTTTCACTTTGCTGTTTACCTAAAACTAACACATTATTAATCAACTATACTCCAATATAAAATAAAAATTAAAAAGAAGAAACAGAGCATTGGTCACTAAACATAATTTTTACTGTTTCTTAGAATGGCAATAGATTAATAAAATATGCAAATCAAAAAATCAAAAAACAAACAGAAATAGAAGAGGTAAAGTTGTCATTATATGCAGATGACATGATACTCTATATAGAAAACCCTAAAGACTCCACACAAAAGCTATTAGAACTAACAAATGAATTCAGCAAAGTATCAGGATACAAGATCAATATACAGAAACTTGCTGCATTTCTTTACATTAACAATGAAATCAGAAAGAGAAAGTAAAAAAACAATCCCATTTAAAACTGTGTCAGGGCTTCCCTGGTGGCGCAGTGGTTGAGAGTCCGCCTGCTGATGCAGGGGACGGGGGTTTGTGCCCCGGTCCGGGAAGATCCCACATGCCGTGGAGCTGCTGGGCCCGTGAGCCATGGCTGCTGGGCCTGCGTGTCCGGAGCCTGTGCTCCACAACGGGAGAGGCCACAGCAGTGAGAGGCCCGCGTACCGCAAAAAAACTAAGAAAAATAAAAGTTCTGTTAGGGCTTCCCTGGTGGCGCAGTGGTTGAGAGTCTGCCTGCTGATGCAGGGGACACGGGTTTGTGCCCCGGTCCGGGAGGATCCCACATGCTGCGGAGCGGCTAGGCCCGTGAGCCATGGCCGCTGAGCCTGTGTGTCCAGAGCCTGTGTTCTGCGAAGGGAGAGGCCAGGACACTGAGAGTCCCGCGTACCGCAAAAAATAAAACAAAAACCTGTGTCAAATAAAAAATACCTAGAAATAAGCCTAACCAAGGAGGTGAAAGACCTATATGCTGAGAACTGTTAAAACATTGATAAAGGAAATAGAAGATGATGCAAAGAAATGGAAAGATATCCCATGCTCTTGGATTAGGAGAATTAACGTTGTTAAAATGGCCATACTACCCAAAGCAATCTTCCAATTTAATGCAATCCCTATTAAATTGCTCATGACATGTTTCACAGAACCAGAAAAAATAATCCTCAAATTTATATGGAACCACAAAAGACCCAGAATTGCCTAAGCAATTCTGAGGAAAATGAACAAAGCTGGAGGCATAACCCTCCAGACTTCAGAGAATACTACAAAGCTAAATAATCACAACAAAAACATATAGATCAGTGGAACAGAATAGACATCCCAGAAATAAACCTGCACACCTCCAGTCAATTAATCTTCAACAAAGGAGGCAAGAATATACAATGGAGAAAAGTCAGTTTCTTCAGCAAGTAGTGTTGGGAAAGCTGGACAGCCTCATGTAAATCAATGAAGTTAGAATACTCCCTCACACCATACATGAAAATAAACTCAAAATGGCTTAAAGACTTAAATATAAGACATGATACCATAAGACTCCTAGAAGAGAACATAGGTGAAACATTCTTGCATGTAAATTGAGTAATATTTTCTTAAATCATCTCCCAAGGCAAGAGAGATAAAAGCAAAAATAAACAAATGAGACCTAATCAAACTTAAAAGATTTGCACAGCAAAGATAACCATAAGCAAAATGAAAATATAACCTATGGACTGGGAGAAAATATTTGCAAATGTTGTGAGCAAAAATGGCTTAATTTTCAAAATATACAAACAGCTCATATGATTCAATATCAAAAAACAAAAAACAAAAAATACAAAACCAAAAAACTGCAACAACCCAATCAAAAAATTTGTAGAAGACCTAAATAGACATTTTTCCAAAGACATACAGATGGCCAACAAGCACATGAAAAGATGCTCAACATTGCTAATTATTAGAAAAATGCAAATCAAAAGTACAATAAGTTATCACCTCATACCAGTGAGAATGGCCTTCATCAAAAGGTCTACAAATAATAAATGCTGGAGAGGGTGTGGTGAAAAGGGAACTCTCCTACACTGTTGGTGGGAATGTAAATTGGTGCATCCACTATAGAAAATAGTAAGGTGGTTGCTTAAAAACTAAAAATAGAGTTTACCATATGATCCAGCAATCCCACTCCTGGGCATATGTCCAGAAAAATGAAAACTCTAAAAACATACATGTACCCCAGTGTTCATAGCAGCACTATTTACAGTAGCCAAGACATGCAAGCAACTTAAGTGTCCATGAATGGATAAAGATGTGGTATATATATACATCAATATATACACATACATACAATGGAATATTACTCAGCCATAAAAAAGAATGAAATAATGCAATTTGCAGCAACATGGATGGACCTAAAGATTATCATACTAAGTGAAGTCAGACAGAGAAAGACAAATATTATATGATATCACTTATATGTGGAATCTAAAAATAATACAAATGAACTTATTTACAAAACAGAAGCAGACTCACAGACATAGAAAACAAACTTATAGTTACCAAAGGGGAAGGCAGCGGGGAAGGGATAAATTAGGAGTATGGGATTAACAGGTACATACCACTATATATTAAAAAAAACAACATGGATTTACCGTATAACACAGGGAACTATATTCAAAATCTTGTAATAACATATAATTGAAGACTCTGAAAAAGAATATATATGTATGACTGAGTCACTTTGCTGTATACCTGAAACTAACACAATAGTGTAAATCAACTATAGTTCAATTAAAAAGAGAAAAAGACAACAAATAACAAGTGTTGGAGAGGATGTAGAAAAAAGGGAACCCTTATGCACATTGGTAGGAATGTAAATTGGTACAGCTGCTATAGAAAACAATATGGAGTTTCCTCAAAACATTAAAAATAGAACTTTCATACGATCCAGCAATTCCACTTGTGAGTATTTTTCTGAAGAAAACAGAAACACTAATTCAAAAAGATATATGCACTCCTATGTTCATTGCAGTATTATTTGCAATAACCAAGATATGGAAGCAACCTAAGTGTCCATTAATAGGTGAATGGACAAAAAGAAGATGTGATATACACACGCAATGGAATATTATTCAGCCATTAAAAAACAATGAAATCAGGCTTCCCTGGTGGCGCAGTGGTTGAGAGTCCGCCTGCCGTTGCAGGGGAAATGGGTTTGTGACCCAGTCCGGGAAGATCCCACATGCTGCGGAGCAGCTGGGCCCATGAGCCGTGGCCGCTGAGCCTGCGTGTCCGGAGCCTGTGCTCCGCAACAGGAGAGGCCACAACAGTGAGAGGCCCGTGTATCACAAAACAACAAAACAAAACAAAAAACAAAACCAAAAAACAATGAAATCTTGCCATTTGCAACAACATGGATGGACCTAGAGGGTATTATGCTAAATGAAATGTCAGCCAGAGAAAGACATATACCATGTGATTTCACTAATACGTGGAATCCAAGAAAACAAAACAAATGAACAAACAAAACAGAAAAAGACTCATAGATACATAGTACAAACAGGTGGTTGCCAGAGTGGAGACGGGTGGAGGTATGAGTGAAATAAGTGAGGGAGATTAAGAAGTGTAAACTTCCAATTACAAAGTAAATGAGTCACAGAGATGAAGAGTACAGAAAGGGGAATATAGTCAATAATAATGTAATATCTTTGTATGGTGACAGGTGGTAACTAGACTTACTGTGGTGATCATTTTGTAATATATAGAAATATCAAATCATTATATTGTACATCAGGAACTAATTAAAATTTTCTTTTTTAATTCCAAGCAGCCAGAATGAAAATTTAAAGAATTTGGCTGCAGCTATTTAACCTAGGGGGTAAAAAATGTTTTACTTGTAGAGAATATCTGCCAGTCAGTTTTTTTTCTTCTTCTAAGTTAGAAATACAAGGAAAGAGACAAAAACTGCAGCTTGAGGGAATGAAGCTAGGAAAAAAAAGATCCCTGACAGTGTTGTGATGTTTCTTGGACATTGGAATTGGTTACCAAATATTTGATCAGACTGAGGTTTTGCCTAAAGGTGATCCGATCTATAAACTGCTTGAGAGGTGAGAGTTTAGACAAGGTAATTTCCACAGCCCCTTGAAAACTGTGTTTGGCAAAGAATGTTCTGAGGCCACATATATCAGAATTGCGTGGGGTGCTTCAATTGAGCTTTTGCATTTTTAACAAGTTTCCTTTATCAGTTATGATCCAGTCAGAGAAACAGCAATGGAGGAGAGATTTAATGAAAGGAATCAATTATTACATGAATTATCTGTTGTGGGGTTATAGAACACCCTAAAACTAGTAGCGTAAAGGAACAATTGTTTGTTATTGCTCCCCAGTCTAGTGGACAACTGGATTGCTCTTCTGATCTTGGCTGGTCTCCCTCATGTATCTGTGATGGGTGTCAAGCCAGCTAGGTGGCTCTGATTCTGTGGTCTGACTGATTGCTGGCTGGGGAACTTGCTTCTCCGTGAGGTCTCTCATCCTCCAGCAGGCTAGCTTAGGCTCATTCACACAGAAGATTAGTGAGATTCCAAAAGGAAGCATGCAAGGTCTTTAGGTCTAAAATCAGAACTGGCATATTGCTTTTGCTACTATTTACTGGCTTAAGCAAGTCATAAAGCCGGCCCAGACCCAAGAGATGGAGAAACAGATTTCACCTGTTGATGGGAGGAGCTTTTTTCTTTTAATAAATTTATTTATTTATTTATTTTTGGCTGCATTGGGTCTTCGTTGCTGCACGCGGGCTTCCTCTAGTGTGGCGAGCGGGGGCTACTCCTCGTTGCCGTGCGTGGGCTTCTCATTGCTGTGGCTTCTTTTGTTGTGGAGCATGGGCTCTAGGCATGTGGGATTCAGTAGTTGTGGCACGTGGGCTCAATAGTTGTGGCTCCTGGGCTCTAGAGTGCAGGCTCAGTAGTTGTGGCGCACGGGCTTAATTGCTCCACAGCATGTGGGATCTTCCCGGACCAGGGCTTGAACACGTGTCCCCTGCATTGGCAGGCAGATTCTTAGCCACTTCACCACTAGAGAAGTCCAGGAGGAGCTTTATAGTCACATTGCCAAGGGGAATAAATAGTCAGAAGGGATTAATTGGGACAATTTTGCCTATATTCTGTCATGGTAATAATGGTGTGAGGAGGAGGAGGAGTAAAAGGAACAAGGGATGTGCTGAGGATGAGCACTTCCTTAGTACGATTTTAATGGGACTGCTCCTTTTTAATAGGTGGAGTCTATCCCTCCATCTCTTGAGTCTGGGCTGGCCTTATGACTTGCCTTGGGGAGTGTGGGGCTGCGAGCAGACTGGAAAACAACTGCCACGCCCCTGTGGAATTCTTATCACATTACAGTTTTGAGATCTATTGCTCTAATATGCTATGATTCTAGGTGGGTAGTGAACTATAAGCCCCATCCCAAAGATGAACACTGGCTGGGTCAACTGTGGCTTGGTGAAGAATTCTTGGGAAATTACTCTTGCTGATTTCGACCTGTAACTAGGCTGGAGGTAGGGGTGTAGACAAGATAACTATGCTGAATGGGCAAGAAAGTCAGAGTTTGGTCTCATTCATTATTATCTCAAAGGAGATTATCTGTATGGAGAAGCAAGAGACACAAAAATCTTGATGTTTGTCATCTGATAAGTTGCTTGACCAATGGTTTTAGCCAGCAGCACAGAGGATTTGCATGACGGCGTGAGTGAGCAGGGTACGGAGAGGCAGGCAATCAGCATGAAAAAGTACAAGAATATTAATCCACTCAATCTGTTAAAGGTCTGTAAAAAGTCACAATTCTGGATCCTCTAATGAGCAGAGGGAATTTACATATTGTTAGAGAAATCCAGTAGCTTCCACTTAAGCGTCAGATAATGACTAACTACCACAGCTGAGGGGACATCCAAAGGATGGGGCAAGGGGCAGGAAGACAGAAGGCAGGGTGACAAAAGGTACAAGGATGACTGCTATTGGGGAGTTTACAAAAATTCCACACTGAACACCGCAGAAGCTTAATTATGGATCCCGAAGACAATTCAATATGTCATGGACTGATCTGGCACGAATGTGTTTTAAATATGCATTACTTTTCTGTGAGAACTATTTAACAGTGATTATTTATACTAAGGCTTAATCAATTAGTGTTTGAAACTGGCCTGCCAATGTGAAAGAAATAACTCCATAACCTGAGCTCTGTAAGACACTTTAGAAAGCATCCACTCCTTCTCCCTCATTGTGTCTATAATGAAACTGGGGCCCAGAAAGCTGCAGTGGCTTGTCTGAGGTCACACAGCTGATTAAAGACAAAATCAGGACTAGAACTTGAGCTGGGTGATTCCCAGTCAAATAGGTTTCATAATCTCTACCTTGTATTTTGACAGAGGTGAGGCCTGTATCTAAATGAAACTTGAAGACAGTGTTTTCTAGATTCATCAGAATCACCCATGAGTGCTTTTATACATCTGCCTGGAGCCTAAGCCAGAACTTCAGAGGCAGAATTCTGGGACAGCAGAACAAAACCTTAGGAGTGTGTATTAAAAACAACAACTCCCTTATGCGTTTTTGATGTCCTGTCTCCCTTTTCCCTTGCCCAGCCCTGGGTGAGGATATGGTTTTAGACATTGATTAGCAGGAGAGAGAATTCTTTCCAGAGGTCTACATACTTTCAGTTAGGTAAGGCCTGAAGCCCCTTCTTGACTGAGCGACTTCCTGAGGGGCTCATGTGCCGTACACCCTCACTCATCAGGGATTTCCATGGGCCCATCCTTTGTACAGGGAGTATTAACACTGAAGGTGCAACATTGGCTATTGACAAGTTGGCTCCCCCAAGTACATTCAGAAAATTGTAGGATGACATCCAGTTCAGGCCACCTCAAGTATTGATCCCCAGGTGCCATGTTGTTGGTGTGTTTGGCCAATAGTGAGTGTGAGTTAACAGGGAGGGAAGCCAGCTCTAGGGATAAGTGAGTCTTTCTTGCCCATTGTGTTATCTGCAGTTTCTAAAACAGTACTGGGCATATGTTAGGTGCTTAGTTAATATTTGTTGACCGACTGAATGAAATGGAGCCCCTTATTGGGTGCCAGCTGTGAAATAGCTGTACTTAATGTATCTTGAGTCATTAAGTGTCCTCTTTCCAGAAGTGTGGTTGGATTCTGAGTGTAGTTGGGGTTCATCCTGTAAAGCTCCACAGGGCCTAATGGATGATGATAAATCATAACCCTCCTAGGTGTTCAGAATCAATTTCACACCTCATCTGTTATCGTGAGCACAGTGTGTGAGAAAGTACCCTCATCGTGGTAATACATCAGTTTGCAAAAATAAAAAATGCCTGAAGATCAGAAAAGGGAACACCATTATAGTCCATGGTGCTTAATCAGCTACCCAGACATGGATGGATTTCAGGGGATATTTACATTTGAATCATGGCATCTAGAATGTCTCAAGTACAACCCATAGTTTATGGAAAGCATGGAAGCAATTTTAAGAAATCATTTCTCATTATCTGTAGTTAGAAACAATGTCTCTCTTTGTAGAAATATTCTTTCTACCAAAAAACAACAACAACAAAGGATAAATCCTATCTAGAGCAATGATAGCCTGGGCTGCCGGAATCCTCAGCGTGTCCCTGACAGACATCACTAACTGATCACAATATATTTTCCTGCTGTGCCCAGTACAGTCTCATTGCTTCTCCATCCAAGGATCTAAGAAACCATTACTGATTGATCTGAGGTGAACGGAAACTCACTCACTATCGCTGATCTAGAGTTAGTCTTTGACTGTTATTTCTCTGAAAAGCTAATATTAGCAGATAAGAGGATGAAGGGAACAGCAAAGGAAATGCTATATAGGTTTGGAAAGCATCTTGAATTGGTCAGCTGGTCCACTCCCTTGCTTCTGGACAGGATCATATTCAAAGCCATGGGCTGGGGATGATTTCCTCGCTGGCAGTGTTTCACCAACTGAGATGTGGGGGCCAGGTGCATCAGAATCACTTGGGTGACATTGTAGGCACTCGTGCCTCACTCAAGACTTACTGGATCAGAACCTCTGGATTTGAAGTCAAGTACACTGCATTGGAACAAGTATCCAGGTGTGTCGTAGTTACTCTAATGCTGGAGAACCACTGCCCTATGGAGATCTGGGGTCTAGTCTCAGCTCTTGCCATTCACTTGGGCCCATCCCTTACTAGAGCCTCCGTTTTCTTGTCTTAAGGAGAAATAATAACATCTGTGCCATCTACCTCATCGGGCAGCCATGAAGCTCACTTGAGTTGAGACACCTGAGAATGCTTTGAGGCAAAGTGACGGCTATAAACATGGAGTATATTGTTGTCCACCTATTAACCTTGGTGGGGAATTGGGGTATATTTTCAAAAGCTAATTTTAACTTTACCAGGAGCCAGTGATCTACTAAAAAACAGAATGACATAGGAGAAAAATAAAACAACTCTGCTGAAGAGACCTGAGCAGTAGTTCTCAACCATGCTTACAAATGAGAATCATCTGGGAAGGTTTTAAAAACTGCCTAAGCCAGATCCCCATCCAGGACAGAGTTACAAGAATCCGGGGAGTGAGCTTGGGACTTGGCAACCCTTGTGGGATCTATTCTGGTTTCCAGCCTTCCTGAAGCATGGCTGACCTGTTTCTCTTTCAAGCCTATCGGCATTTCAGTATTTCGCCAACACATTTCATTTTATTTAAGTTACTCAGGCTCACACTTGTTGCTTGCAACCAGGAAACCTTAATTGACATCTCATTAGCTGGTTAACCCTCAAAGTCTGTCTCCTTCACATCTGGATCCTGAGTGACTCACGCAGTTCCTGACATACAGTGGAGATGAAAAATTGGCTTAAGTAAATTGAGAGCTACACAAGTGCTGGTCCTAATTGGGACAGAGTAAATCTAGGTGTCCTCAAAGTGAAGAGATAATGCATGTAAGGTTCCTGGCTTTTATATGTGGACACTCAACAAATGATTGTAGTGGTTGTTTTTGAACACTGTGGAGATACAAAGGTGGGTAAGACGTGAATGAGTTTGTGGTAAACAAAATTTTATAAATAAAGAATGAAAGTCAAATATTACTGAACACAGTCATGCTCATTCATTTGTGTTGTCTGTGACAGATTTTGTGCTATGAATACAGAGTTAAGTAGTAGCAACAGAGACCATATGGCCTGCAAAGGCTAAAATATTTACTTTCTGGCTCTTATAAAAAAGGTTTGCTGACCTCTGGTCTAGCGGTGTAGATTGGATAAATGAGTGTGTGCTGGATATTCTCCTTTTGCCCCTCAGGATCAACTTTTCACCCCTTCCACCATGTTCTTTAGCCTGGGAGGCTGGCCTCTAGGGTAGGGTTTCTGGCAGTTGTTCTCAATGTCTGGTCCTGGAGTCAGCTTCATGCTAACATTGATGGTGATCTTGTGACAGATTCTTGAGCCCCATTCACCCCAGACCCATTGAATCAGAAAATCTGGGGGTGGGGGCCCAGGAATCTTTAACAGCTCTCAGGTGATCCTGATGTATGTTAACATTTGAGAACCACTGATCTATGAGTTCCCTTGCTCTTCAGCTTCCTGTTGATTTCCGCCAGTTAGGAGCATCAGCAAAAGATGGTTGGAGGGAGGGAAGAAGGAGAGCCAGGCAAGGTATTTGTTCACTGTCTCTCACCCTGTGGAGTGATTTGTGTATGTATGTCTGTATGTATTTATGTCTTTCCCCATCTGGGATTCTTTTAAATTGAAGTATAGTTGATTACAATATTATGTTAGTGTCAGGTGTACAGCAAAGTGATTGTTTTATATATATATATATATACTTTTATATATATTTATACTTTTTTTTTTTTTTGGTGGTACGCGGGCTTCTCACTGCTGTGGCCTCTCCCGTTGCGGAGCACAGGCTCCGGATGCGCAGGCTCAGCGGCCATGGCGCACGGACCCAGCCGCTCCGCGGCATGTGGGATCTTCCCAAACCGGGGCACGAACCCGTGTCCCCTGCATCGGCAGGCGGACTCTCAACCACTGTGCCACCAGGGAAGCCCATATATATTTATACTTTAAAAAATTATTTTCCATTATAGGTTATTACAAGGTATGGAATATAGTTTCCTGTGCTATACAGTAAATCCTTGTTGCTTATCTGTTTTATGTATAGTAGTTTGTGTCTATTAATTCCATACTCCTAATTTATCCCTTCCCTTTCCCCATTGGTAACTGTAAGTTTGTTTTCTATGTCTGTGAGACTGTTTCTGTTTTGTATATAGATTCATTTGTATTATTGTTCAGATTCCACATGTAAGTGATATCATATAATATTTGTCTTTCTCTGGCTGACTTACTTCACTTACTATGATAATCTCTAGGTCCATCCATGTTGCTGCAAATGGCATTATTTCATTCTTTTTTAATGGCTGAGTAATATTTGTGTGTGTGTGTGTGTGTGTGTGTGTGTCTCACATCTTCTTAAGCCAGTTGTCTGTTGGTGGGCACTTGGGTTTTTTCCATATCTTGGCTGTTATAAATAGTGCTGCTATGAACATTGGGGTGCATGCATCTTTTTGAATTAGTTTTAGTCTTTTCTATGGAGTTATTTAATTCCTCAACTGATAGTCCCAGCTCCTGTAAGGCAGCCCTCTCCAGGCAGCCTTCTTTGTATTGGGTCCCATTAGCAACAACTGTTTCCTCTTCTCATCCTTTTTCAGGCCTGCGAGTGGTTATAGGGGCCTCTATTGCCAGACTTGGGGCTCACACTAGCTGCCATAGTTTCTCTCTAGACTTCCCACACCTTTGTAAACAGTCCCTTTATGAAAAACAACTCAAATTATCCTAAAGTGAATGTGCTCTGTGCTGGGACCATGACACATAGAGTACATAAGATGCTAACTTGTAAGGTGTCATACTATAAAGGCAAAATGAATGATACTCAGTAAGTGTTTGGGGAGCCCAGAGGACAGAAAATCATTTCAGAAACTTTTAGGTGCTGAAGTCCTCACAGAAGGCTTCAGAGGAGGTGTGACCTTGGCTGGTCTCTTAAAGATGGATAACATGCACCTAAATGTAGAAAGCGTTCCAAGAGTTGGATAGTATGTATGACTCTCTAGGCAACCATGAGTCGTTGAATTGGATGAACATATAATGTTGGGTTGAGAACCACTGTTGTAGGTAGTAAGGTGCCATTGAAACTTTCTAAGTAGGTAAGTGATGTGGAGATAGTTTAAGAATGAACAATCCAGAATTTGGTAGTTAAGCAGACAGGCTATGGGATCAGAGGGACTAAAGTTAAAATCCAGGCCTGCCTCATATTAGCTGTGTGTCTATTAGTAAATAATTTAATATTTCTGAACCTTAGTTTCCTCTATAAAACAGAAATGGTGATACCTTGTATAGATGTCATAGAGGTTAAGTGAAGAGTTGTATGTAGAGCATTAGTACTGTGCCTGGAATACTGTAAATGTTCAATAAATCGTGTCATTAGTATGGTCACTCTTATTATCCTTCTCAACCCCAAGAACTTACCACATGCCCAAGAGCTGTGAATGTTAGATGGCAGACCAGTGGCCTGGGCTCCGGCAGCTAGAGGATACATCATCGTTGTGACTTAGCGTCATCGTCCAACATGGTTCTCCTTTCTCTGATGGCCTTCTGGAGAAGTTGCTGTGCATGCTCCAAGCAAGCTACTATCCCTACAGCTATCTCTAAGGGACACAGGGTCAAAAGGGTTCTCATTTAAGGGTGTCAGTACAGAGATCACTTGCACATTCTTAATTTTTAAAATTTTATTCAAGTGTAGTTGATGTACAATATTATATGTTACAGGTGTACATCATGGTGATTCACAATTTTTAAAGGTTATACTCCATTTATAGTTACTACGAAACATTAGCTATTTTCCCCATGCTGTATAATATATCCTTGCTTCTTATTTTATACCTAATAATTTGTACCTCTTACTCTTGTACTATTTTGTCCCTCCCCTGTCCCCTCTCCCTACTGATAGCCTCTAGTTTGTTCTCTATATCTGTGAGTCTGCTTCTTTTTTGTTATATTCACTAGTTTGTTGTGTGTTTTATTAGATGCCATATATGTGATATCATACAGTGTTTGTCTTTCTCTGTCTGACTTATTTCACTTAGTATAATGCCCTCCAAGTCCATCCATGTTGCTGCAAATGGCAAAATTTCATTCTTTTTTATGGCTGAGTAGTATTCCATTGTGTGTGTGTGTGTGTGTGTGTGTGTGTATCTATATAGTTATATGTATATCACATCTTTTTAATTGTTTTTGTTGAAGTATAGTTGATTTACAATGTTGTGTTAATTTCTGCTGTACAGAAAAATGATTCAGTTATGCACATATATACATTCTTTTTTAATGTTCTTTTCCATTATGGTTTATCATAGGATATTGAATATAGTTCCCTGTGCTATACAGTAGGACCTTGTTATCCATCTATTCTGTATATAATAGCTTACATCTGCAAACCCCAGCCTCCCACTCCATCCCCTCCAACCCCCTCCTCTTTGGCAACCACAAGTGTGTTCTCTATGTCCATGAGTCTGTTTCTGTTTCATAGACCTGTTCATTTGTGTCATATTTTAGATTTTACATATAAGTGATATCATATGGTATGTGTCATTCTCTTTATGATTTACTTCACTTAGTATGATAATCTCTGGTTGCGTCCATGTTGCTGCAAATGGCATTATTTCATTCGCTTTTATGGCTGAGAAGTGTATGTATATACGTAACATCTTACAGAAAAACCTGAACGAACTTTTTGGCCAACCCAATATATCATTTTTTTTTTTTTCCTGGAAGGATGTATAGTTTTTTTTTTAACTTTTAATTTTATACTGGAGTACTGTATAGTTTATTAACAATGTTGTGTTAGTTTCAGGTGTACAGCAAAGTGATTCAGTTATACATATACATGTATCTATTCCTTTTCAAATTCTTTTCCCATTTAAGTTCTTACATAATATTGAGCAGAGTTCCCTGTGCTATACTGTAGGTCCTTGTTGGTTATCCATTTTAAATATAGCCTTGTGTACATGTCAATCCCAAACTCCATAACTATCCCTTCCGCTGACCCTTCTCCCCTGGTAACCGTAAGTTTGTTCTCTAAGTCTTTGAGTCTGTTTCTGTTTTGTGAATAAGTTTATTTGCATCATTTTTTTTTAGATTCCACATATAAGCGATATCATACAATATTTCTCTTTCTCTGACTTACTTCACTCAGTATGACGATCTCTAGGTCCATCCATGTTGCTGCAAATGGCATTATTTCATCCTTTTTAATGGTTGAGTTAATATGTACCACATCTTCTTTATCCTTTCATCTGTAGCTGGACATGTAGGTTCCTTCCACGTCTTGGCTATTGTGAATAGTGCTGCTGTGAGGATAGGGGTGCGTGTATCTTTTAAAATTATAGTTGTCTGGATATATGCCCAAGAGTGGGATTGCTGGATCATATGGTAATTCTATTTTTAGTTTTCTGAGGAACCTCCATACTGTTCTCCATAGTGTCTGCACCAACTTACATTCCCACCAACAGTGTAGGAGGGTTCCCTTTTCTCCACACCCTCTCCAGCATTTGTTATTTGTAGACTTTTTAATGATGGTCATTCTGAATGGTGTGAGGTGGTACCTCATTGTACTTTTGATTTGCATTTTTCTAATAATTAGTGATGTTGAGCATCTTTTCATGTGCCTGTTGTCCATCTGTATTCTTCTTTGGAGAAATGTCTATTTAGGTCTTCTGCCCATTTTTTGATTGGGTTTTTTGGTTATTGAGTTGTATGAACTGTTGTATATTTTGGAAATTAAGCCCTTGTTGGTTGCATCATTTGCAGATATTTTCTCCCAGTTCATAGGTTGTCTTTTTGTTTTGTTTACAGTTTCCTTTGCTGTACAAAATCTTGTAAGTTTGATTAGTTCCCATTTGTTATTTTTGTTTTTATTTCTATTGCCTTGGGAGACTGACCTAAGAAAACACTGGTATGATTTATGTCAGAGAATGTTTTGCCTATGATCTCTTCTAGGAGTTTTATGGTGTCATGTCTTTTTTTTCTTTAATTTATTTTGGCTGCACCAGGTCTTAGTTATGGCATGTGGGATCTTTAGTTGTGGCATGTGGGATCTGCTAGTTGCAGCATGCAGACTTCTTAGTTGTGGCATGCATGTGGGATCTAGTTCCCCAAACAGGGATCAAACCAGGCCCCCTGCATTGGGAGTGTGGAGTCTTACCCACTGGACCACCAGAGAAGTCCCAGTGTCATGTCTTATATTTAAGTTTTTAAGCCATTTTGAGTTTATTTTTGTGTATGGTGAGAGGATGTATGCTAACTTCATTGATTTACATGCAGTTGTCCAACTTTCCCAACACCACTTGCTGAAGACTTTCCCCATTGTATATTCCTGCCTCCTTTGTCGAAGATTAATTGACTGCAGGTGTGTGGGTTTATTTCTTGGTCTCTATTCTGTTCCGTTGATCCATATGTCTGTTTTTGTCATACCATGCCATTTTGATTACTGTAGCTTTGTAGTATTGTCTGAAGTCTGGGAAGGTTATGCCTCCTGCTTTGTTCTTTTTCTTCAGGTATATCACATCTTCTTTAACCATTCATCTGTTGATGGGCACTTAGGTTGCTTCCATATCTTGGGTATTGTAAATAGTGCTGCTATGAACATTGGGGTGCATGTATCTTTTCAAATTACTGTTTTTAGTTTTTTGGATGTACACCCAGGAGAGGAATTGCTGGGTCAAATGGTAGTTCTATTTTTAGTTTTTTGAGAAACCTCCATATTGTTTTCCACAGTGGCTGCACCAATTTACATTCCCACCAAGAGTGTATGAGGTTTCCCTCTTCACCGTATCCTCACTGACATTTGCTGCACATTCTTAATTTAAATGCAAGAAAAAGGTTAGAATTTTCTCCTCAGAGAATGCCAAAATGAATTAAGTTACACTGCATGCAAAGACATTGGGGTGTCCTTGGTGCTTATCTGCAGGCGGTTTCATTTGAGGGGGTGGTCTTTTTTGACCATTTTTAAAATGAGCGATTCTCAACCAAGACATGCTGGTGGGATGCAGACAAATAACTGGATGTGGCAGCCTCTGTTCTTTCCTGATGCCCCTTTGAGGTAGGACATGGAAGTTTGATCCATCTCCAAAGTAGATACAGTCCAAGGAGTGTCCAGGAGAAGTGAAATTTAACTAAAGATTGTGTATGGGGATTAGAAGAGGGACCTACCTTTATACATCTTGTCCTTCTCCCTAGAGTAGTTCTTCCTTGCAAGCCATCTTTTGTATCCCTTCTTTTTTTTTTTTAACATGTTTATTGGAGTATAATTGCTTTACAATGGTGTGTTAGTTTCTGCTTTATAAGAAAGTGAATCAGTTATACATATACATATGTTCCAATATCTCTTCCCTCTTGCATCTCCCTCCCTCCCACCCAACCTATCCCACCCCTCTAGGTGGTCACAAAACACCGAGCTGATCTCCCTGGGCTATGCGGCTGCTTCCCACTAGCTATCTATTTTACGTTTGGTAGTGTATATATGTCCATGCCACTCTTTTGCTTTGTCACAGCTTACCCTTCCCCCTCCCCATATCCTCAAGTCCATTCTGTAGTAGGTCTGTGTCTTTATTCCTGTCTTACCCCTAGGTTCTTCATGACATTTTTTTTCTCTTAAATTCCATAGATATGTGTTAGCATACGGTGTTGGTCTTTCTCTATATGACTTACTTCACTCTGTATGACAGACTCTAGGTCTATCCACCTCATTACAAATAGCTCAATTTCGTTTCTTTTTATGGCTGAGTAATAATCCATTGTATATATGTGCCACATCTTCTTTATCCATTCATCCGATGATGGACACTTAGGTTGTTTCCATCTCCGGGCTATTGTAAATAGAGCTGCAATGAGCATTCTGGTACCTGACTCTTTGAATTATGGTTTTCTCAGGGAATATGCCCAGTAGTGCAATTGCTGGGTCATATGGTAGTTCTATTTGTAGTTTTTTAAGGAACCTCCATACTGTTCTCCATAGTGGCTGTACCAATTCACATTCCCACCAGCAGTGCAAGAGTGTTCCCTTTTCTCCACACCCTCTTCAGCATTTATTGTTTCTAGATTTCTTGATGATGGCCATTCTGACTGGTGTGAGATGATATCTCATTGTAGTTTTGATTTGCATTTCTCTAATGATTAATGATGAGCATTCTTTCATGTGTTTGTTGGCAGTCTGTATATCTTCTTTGGAGAAATGCCTATTTAAGTCTTCTGCCCATTTTTGGATTGGGTTGTTTGTTTTTTTGCTATTGAGCTGCATGAGCTGTTTATAAATTTTGGAGATTAATCCTTTGTCAGTTGCTTCATTTGCAAATATTTTCTCCCATTCTGAGGGTTGTCTTTTGGTCTTGTTTATGGTTTCCTTTGCTGTGCAAAAGCTTTGAAGTTTCATTAGGTCCCATTTGTTTATCTTTGTTTTTATTTCCACTTCTCTCGGAGGTGTGTCCGAAAGGATCTTGCTGTGATTTATGTCATAGAGTGTTCTGCCTATGTTTTCCTCTAAGAGTTTGATAGTTTCTGGCCTTACATTTAGGTCTTTAATCCATTTTGAGCTTATTTTTGTGTATGGTGTTAGGGAATGATCTAATCTCATACTTTTACATGTCCCTGTCCAGTTTTCCCAGCACCACTTATTGAAGAGGCTGTCCTTTCTCCACTGTACATTCCTGCCTCCTTTATCCAAGATAAGTTGATCATATGTGCATGGGTTTATCTCTGGGCTTTCTATCCTGTTCCATTGATCTATCTTTCTGTTTTTGTGCCAGTACCACACTGTCTTGATGACTGTAGCTTTGTAGTATAGTCTGAAGTCAGGGAGCCTGATTCCTCCAGCTCCGTTTTTCGTTCTCAAGATTGCTTTGGCTGTTCGGGGTCTTTTGTTTCTCCAAACAAATTTTGAAATTTCTTGTTCTAGTTCTGTGAAAAATGCCAGTGGTAGTTTGATAGGGATTGCATGGAATCTGTAGATTGCTTTGGGTAGTAGAGTCATTTTCACAATGTTGATTCATCCAATCCAGGAACATGGTATATCTCTCTATTTGTATCATCTTTAATTTCTTTCATCAGTGTCTTATAATTTTCTGCATACAGGTCTTTTGTCTCCTTAGGTAGGTTTATTTCTAGATATTTTATTCTTTTTGTTGCAGTGGTAAATGGGAGTGTTTTCTTGATTTCACTTTCAGATTTCTCATCATTAGTGTACAGGAATGCCAGAGATTTCTGTGCATTAATTTTGTATCCTGCCACTTTACCAAATTCATTGATTAGCTCTAGTAGTTTTCTGGTAGCATCTTTAGGATTCTCTATGTATAGCATCATGTCATCTGCAAACAGTGACAGCTTTACTTCTTCTTTTCCAATTTGGATTCCTTTTATTTCCTTTTCTTCTCTGATTGCTGTGGCTAAAACTTCCAAAACTAAGTTGAATAAGAGTGGTGAGAGTGGGCAGCCTTGTCTTGTTCCTGATCTTAGTGGAAATGGTTTCAGTTTTTCACCATTGAGGACAATGTTGGCTGTGGGTTTGTCATATGGCCTTTATTATGTTGAGGAAAGTTCCCTCTATGCCTACTTTCTGGAGGGTTTTTATCATAAATGGGTGTTGAATTTTGTCGAAAGCTTTCTCTGCATCTATTGAGATGATCATATGGTTTTTCTCCTTCAACTTGTTAATACGGTGTATCACATTGATTGATATGCGTATATTGAAGAATCCTTGCATTCCTGGAATAAACCCCACTTGATCATGGTGCGTGATCCTTTTCGTGTGCTGTTGGATTCTGTTTGCTAGTATTTTGTTGAGGATTTTTGCATCTATGTTCATCAGTGATATTGGCCTGTAGTTTTCTTTCTTTGTGACATCCTTGCCTGGTTTTGGTATCAAGGTGATGGTGGCCTCGTAGAATGAGTTTGGGAGTGTTCCTTCCTCTGAAATTGTTTGGAAGAGTTTGAGAAGGATGGGTGTTAGCTCTTCTCTAAATGTTTGGTAGAATTCGCCTGTGAAGCCAGATGGTCCTGGGCTTTTGTTTGTTCGAAGATTTTTCAACACAGTTTCAATTTCAGTGCTTATGATTGGTCTGTTCATATTTTCTATTTCTTCCTGGTTCAGTCTCGGCACATTGTGCATTTCTAAGAATTTGTCCATTTCTTCCAGGTTGTCCATTATATTGGCATAGAGTTGCTTGTAGTAATCTCTCATGATCCTTTGTATTTCTGCAGTGTCAGTTGTTACTTCTCCTTTTTTATTTCTAATTCTACTGATTTGAGTCTTCTCCCTTTTTTTCTCGATGAGTCTGGCTAATGGTTTGTCAATTTTTTTTATCTTCTTAAAGGACCAGCCTTTTGTTTTATTGATCTTTGCTATCGTTTCCTTCATTTCTTTTTCATTTATTTCTGATCTGATCTTTATGATTTATTTCCTTCTGCTAACTTTGGGGTTGTTTTGTTCTTCTTTCTCTAATTGCTTTAGGTGCAAGGTTAGGTTGTGTTTTTGAGATGTTTCCTGTTTCTTAAGGTAGGATTGTATTGCTATAAACTTCCCTCTTAGAACTGCTTTTGCTGCATCCCATAGGTTTTGGGTCGTCGTGTCTCCATTTTCATTTGTTTCTAGGTAGTTTTTGATTTCCTCTTTTTTTTTTTTTTCTTTTTTTTTTTCTTTTTGTGGTATGCAGGCCTCTCACTGTTGTGGCCTCTCCCGTTGCGGAGCACAGGCTCCGGACGCGCAGGCCCAGCGGCCATGGCTCACGGGCCCAGCCGCTCCGCGGCATATGGGATCCTCCCAGACCGGGGCACGAACCCGTATCCCCTGCATCGGCAGGCGGACTCCCAACCACTGCGCCACCAGGGAGGCCCTGATTTCCTCTTTGATTTCTTCAGTGATCACTTCGTTATTGCGTAATGTATTGTTTAGCCTCCATGTGTTTGTATTTTTTACAGCTCTTTTCCTGTAATTGATATGTAGTCTCATAGCATTGTGGTTGGAAAAGATACTTGATATGATTTCAATTTTCTTAAATTTACCAAGGCTTGATTTGTGACCCATGATATGACCTATCCTGGAGAATATTCCATGAGCACTTGAGAAAAATGTGTATTCTGTTGCTTTTGGATTGAATGTCCTATAAATATCAATTAAGTCCATCTTGTTTAATGTATCATTTAAAGCTTGTGTTTCCTTATTTATTTTCATTTTGGATGATCTGTCCATTGGTGAAAGTGGGGTGTTAAAGTCTCCTACTATGATTGTGTTACTGTCGATTTCCCCTTTTATGGCTGTTTGTATTTGCCTTATGTATTGAGGTGCTCTTATGTTGGGTGCATAAATATTTACAATTGTTATATCTTCTTGGATCGATCCCTTGATCATTATGTAGTGTCCTTTTTTGTCTCTTGTAATAGTCTTTATTTTAAAGTCTATTTTGTCTGATATGAGAATGGCTACTCCAGCTTTCTTTTGACTTCCATTTGCATGGAATATCTTTTTCCATCCCCTCACTTTCAGTCTGTATGTGTCCCTAAGTCTGAAGGGTCTCTTGTAGACAGCATATATACAGGTCTTGTTTTTGTATCCATTCAGACAGTCTGTATCTTTTGGTGGAGCATTTAATCCATTTATATTTAAGGTAATTATCGACATGTATGTTCCTATTCCCATTTCTTAATTGCTTTGGGTTTGTTATTGTAGGTCTTTTCCTTCTCTTGTGTTTCTTGCCCAGAGAAGTTCCTTTAGCATTTGTTATAAAGCTGGTTTGGTGGTGCTGAACTCTCTCAGCTTTTGCTTGTCTGTAAAGGTTTTAATTTCTCCATCAAATCTGAATGAGATCCTTGCTGTGTAGAATAATCTTGGTTGTAGGTTTTTCTCCTTCATCATTTTAAATATATCCTGCCACTGCCTTCTGGCTTGCAGAGTTTCTGCTGAAAGATAAGCTGTTTACCTTATGGGGATTCCCTTGTGTGTTATTTGTTGTTTTTCCCTTGCTGCTTTTAATATGTTTTCTTTGTATTTAATTTTTGATAGTTTGATTAATATGTGTCTTGGAGTGTTTCTCCTTGGATTTATTCCTGTATGGTACTCTCTGTGCTTCCTGGACTTGATTAACTATTTCCTGTTCCATATTAGGGAAGTTTTCAACTATAATCTCTTCAAATATTTTCTCAGTCCCTTTCTTTTTCTCTTCCTCTTCTGGCACCCCTATAATTCGAATGTTGGTGCGTTTAATGTTGTCCCAGAGGTCTCTGAGACTGTCCTCAGTTCTTTTCATTGTTTTTCTTTATTCTGCTCTGCAGTAATTATTTCCACTATTTTATCTTCCAGGTCACTTATCCGTTCTTCTGCCTCAGTTATTCTGCTATTGATCCCATCTAGAGTATTTTTAATTTCATTTATTGTGTTGCTCATCGTTACTTGATTCATCTTTAGTTCTTCTAGATCCTTGTTAAATGTTTCTTGCATTCTGTCTATTCTATTTCCAAGATTTTGGATCATCCTTACTATCATTATTCTGAATTCTTTTTCAGGTAGACTGCCTATTTCCTCTTCATTTGTTAGGTCTGGTGGGTTTTTACCTTGCTCCTTCATCTGCTGTGTGTTTCTCTGTCTTCTCATTTTGCTCATTTTACTGTGTTTGGGGTCTCCTTTTCACAGGCTGCAGGTTTGTAATTCCCGTTGTTTTTGGTGTCTGTCCCCAGTGGCTAAGGTTGGTTCAGTGGGTTGTGTAGGCTTCCTGGTGGAGGGGACTAGTACCTGTGTTCTGGTGGATGAGGCTGGATCTTGTCTTTCTGGTAGGCAGGTCCACATCTGGTGGTGTGTTTTGGGGTGTCTGTGGCCTTATTATGATTTTAGGCATCCTCTCTACTAACGGATGGGGCTGTGTTCCTGTCTTGGTAGTTGTTTGGCATAGGGTGTCCCACACTGTAGCTTGCTGGTCGTTGAGTGAAGCTGGGTCTTGGTGTTGAGATGGGGATCTCTGGGAGATTTTCGCCGTTTGATATTACGTGGAGCTTGGAGGTCTGTGGTGGACCAGTGTCCTGAAGTTGGCTCTCCCACCTCAGAGGCACAGCACTTACTCCTGGCTGGAGCAGCAAGAGCCTTTCATCTACACGGCTCAGAATAAAAGGGAGAAAAAATAGAAAGAAAGAAAGAAAGAAAGAAAGAAAGAGGATAAAATAAAATAATGTAAGATAAAATAAAATAAATTTATTAAAATAAAAAATAATTATTAAGAAACAAATCTTTAAAAGTAAAACAAAACAAAAGAAAACCAAAAAAACGGACAGACAGAACCCTAGGACAAATGGTGAAAGCAAAGCTATACAGACAAAATCTCCCACAGAAGCATACACATACATACTCACAAAAAGAGGAAAAGGGGAAAAAATAATATATCTTGCTCCCAAAGTCCACCTCCTCAATTTGGGATGATTCGTTGTCTAATCAGGTATTCCACAGACGCAGGGTACGTCAAGTTGATTGTGGAGGTTTAATCCGCTGCTTCTGAGGCTACTGGGAGAGATTTCCCTTTCTCTTCTTTGTTCTCACAGCTCCCGGGGTTCAGTTTTGGATTTGGCCCCGCCTCTGCATGTAGGTTGCCGGAAGGCGTCTGTTCTTCGCTCAGACAGGACTGGGTTAAAGGAGCCTCAGATTCGGGGGCTCTGGCTCACTCAGGCCGGGGGGAGGGAGGGGTACGGAGAGAGGGGCGAGCCTGCGGCGGCAGAGGACAGCGTGACGTTGCACCAGCCTGAGGCGCGCCGTGCGTTCTCCCGGGGAAGTTGTCCCTGGATCCCGGGACCCTGGCAGTGGCGGGCTGCACAGGATCCCTGGAAGTGGGGCGTGGACAGTGACCTGTGCTCGCACACAGGCTTCTTGGCGGCGGCAGAAGCAGCCCCAGCGTCCCACGCCCGTCTCTGGGGTCCGCGCTTTCAGCCGTGGCTCGCGCTCGTCTCTGGCGCTCCTTTAAGCAGCGCTCTTAATCCCCTCTCCTCGCGCACCAGGAAACAATGAGGGAAGAAAAAGTCTCTCCTCTTCGGCAGCTCCAGACTTTTCCCCGGACTCCCTCCCGGCTATAGCCGCGGCGCACTAACCCCTTCAGGCTTTGTTCACGCCGCCAGCCCCAGTCCTCTCCCTGCACTCCGACCGAAGCCCGAGCCTCAGCTCCCAGCCCCCACCCGCTCCAGCGGGTGAGCAGACAAGCCTCTGGGGCTGGTGAGTGCCGGTCGGCACCGATCCTCTGTGCGGGAATCTCTCCGCTTTGCCCTCTGCACCCCTGTTACTGCGCTCTCCTCCGCTACTCCGAAGCTTTCCCCCTCCGCCACCCGCAGTCTCCGCCCGCGAAGGGGCTTGTAGTGTGTGGAAATCTTTCCTCCTTCACGGCTCCCTCCCACTGGTGCAGGTCCCGTCCCTATCCTATTGTCTCTGTTTATTCTTTTCTCTTTTGCCCCACCCAGGTACGTGGGGAGTTTCTTGCCTTTTGGGAGGTCTGAGGCCTTCTGCCAGCGTTCAGTAGGTGTTCTGTAGGAGTTGTTCCACGTGTAGATGTATTTCTGGTGTATTTGTGGGGAGGAAGGTGATCTCCACGTCTTCCTCTTTCGCCATCTTCTCAAATCTCGTATCCCTTCTTTTTTAACTCACAAATCTCCAATATTAAAAAAAACAACACTCTGCTCTCTCATTCTGTGGCATTTCACCCTCGCCCTGTGCTTGTAAACCTCCACTCAGCAAAACCTACCATAATAAGGTATGTTACTGATTTCCCTCATCACCGCCCCCCCCGCCCCCTGCCAATGAAATGGGGTAGATTCGATTAAAGCCTCCATTCACCATACTCTAGGTAGAGTTCAGCTAATGGTGGTGGTGGTGGAATTCCAAACAGAAAAGTGTTGGGTTGTGTCTCTCTAGGACAGAGGGAAACAGTGGGTCTTGAACACAGTTTGCTTTTCAAATGATGACCCGCCTGCCTTCTTTTATTATTAAATTATTATTTTTTATTTTTTATACAATTTTAAGGGTTACTGTTCATTTACATTTATTATAAAATATGGGCTATATTTCCCATGTTGTAGAACACATCTTTGAGCCTATCTTACACGCAATAGCTTGTACTTTTCACTCCCCTACCCATCTGTTGCCCCTCCCCACTGGTAACCACTAGTTTGTTCTCTATATCTGTGAGCCTGCTTCTTTTTTGTTTTATTCACTAGTCTGTTGTGTTTTTTAGATTCCACATATAAGTGATATTGCATAGTATTTGTCTTTCTCTGTCTGACTTATTTCACTTAGCATAATGCCCTCCAAGTCCATTCACGTTCCTGCAAATGACAAAAGTTTGCTCTTTTTTATGGCTGAGTAGTATTCCATTATGTATGTTTATATATACCACATCTTCTTTACCCATCCATCTGTTGATGGACACTTAGGTTGCTTCCATGTCTTCTGCCTGCCCTCTTTTGATGGTAGTACCCGAAAATCTCTTCTCTTGGGCTAGTCAGCTTACCAAAAAGAGTTCTCCAATCTCCTGTTTGGGAGGGGCCTTGGCTTTGGGGCTGCCCCCATTCTAAGAGCTGAGGGCCTAACCTTTCGATCAGGGAGGAGCTTGCTCTCAGCCTGTGCTCTGCTCATGGTACCTCCTGCAGAATCTTCATTTCAGCCTCCTACCTGGTTTGGGGAATGGAGGTTCCATGTCTGCACTGGTTGGGGTAGGAGAGCTGGCTCAGGCTTTGAAGCACCTTGTTTTCAGCTCCACTCCCTGGATCCCCATTTTCAGAGTTACCTGGTGCTTCTGATTCCCAAACCTCTGAGGTCTGTTGGTAGGCACTGTCGGGATTCATGTTGGTTTCTCACCCTGCAGGTCCTTTGCAGAGAGAAGACAGCTGAAATGTAATCCAGTTACCCTTCCTTTATTTCTTTTCCATTTTCCTAAGTTTTTTTTTTTTTTTTTTTTTTTTACTCCTCTTTGTCTTTAGTTCTCTCCCTTTCTCTTTGTTCTTGAGGATTTGTACCTTTCTACTCCCTTAACTCATATTCTAGTGGGATTTTAGGAGAGAGTGGAGATAAATGTGTATGTCAGTCTACCTCATTTAACTGGAAGTTGAGCTGATGTTCTCTTTTTCTGTTTCAAAAGTTAACTTTTTCTGTTGTTGCTGGTTGTGTGGGTTTGCCAGCCTTTCATTAACCAGAGTCATTTGTTTTCATCCTGGAATACCCATGGAGATTTCTTTTAGGTTTCAGAATTTGTCTTTAGAAGATTTTCAGCCAAGGAGCTGATATATGCCCTATTTTCAAAGCTTGCCTGGGTGAGCAATGCATCCATTCAAGACAGAAGTGGTACAAGGTCTTATCAGTCTGGACCTGTCAGCCTGGGTAAAGGGGCCTTCCATCTTCCCAGGAAACCTTTCACAGAATGATGCCGAGGTATCTTAGTTATTAGAGAAAGCCTACACATCACTCAAATCAGTTCTCAGCTCCCCTGTGCTCTGAGTTTGTATCTACAGTCATTAGTATCATCTCTGGGTGTTTTCTCTGCTTTACTGGGATTCTGTGTTAATCTGCTTCTTCCTTGGCCCTCGTGTCTCCTTCATCACTCAAAATATACAGCTGCTCTGTCCTGGCACAGTGGGTTCCTTACACCATTTCAGTTCTTACTACTTCATACGCTCCAGAGCTATGAAGGATTTTAGAGATCACCTAGTGGCTTCAAACTTGCAGCCTACAGATCAAAAAGAAGAGTTTTAACCAATCTTGGGGGAAAGCCTGGTACATGAAGCAGGTAGAATGAGAGCTGTTCTGGGTAATGTAGGGAAGGGAATCTACCCCATCCTGATCACATCTCCCCAAGGAGATGGATTAACCACCACTGATCCCATTTAACTCTCATCTTGAATGTGAGAGGCTGAGTCCCTGAGTTGGGAAGTTATTTGCAGAAGGTCATGTAGTGGACTAGTTCAGGATTTGAATCAAGTCCTCCTTATACTTTACCGTTTCCTCTAGATCCCCAAATGATGAAGTCAGAAGGGTGATTGTGGAGACTTTCAAGTGAGTGATCAAACAGTGGCTGCATCCTATGAGCCTGACTGCCCCTTTTTTCAAAGGCTCCACTCATCCATAGTCTTGTATGAAAAAATCATAAATAATAATTCTCACTGAAACGGCCTCCTTTCTGCCCCAGAACTGGTGTCCCGCTGGCTTGTTAATTTTAGTTTGGGAGTCAGAGACCTAGTGACAACTGCTATTGTGCAGGGCTCCTTGGCTGTTCAATAAATGCTAATAAACCATAAGCTGCAATCCTAACAATCCCTGCCGCCCGAACCAAACTGCAAGGGCAAAGATGACTTTGGTCTGAATTGGATTTGGAAAGGCTGAAAGAACAGGCTTTGAGTACGCAATGGAAATGCCAGTCGAATATTAATTACAGTGGCAGTGCCGGCCTGCGGAAGGCGCATTGGTTCAGCCACAAGAACGAAGAACGGGAGAGGGATGATGAATGCAGATGAGATGCTTCTGCCTGTGAAATCCAAGTGTGGCTTCACAACGAAGCCAGGGAGCCTCGGGTGGTTTTCTGCAGCTCTCCTGGTGTTCAGAGAGGTCTTTCTGGTCTTCTCATTTGCTCGTTTTATTTATTCCTCAGAATCACCAGGGTGACGCAGCCATGAGCTATCTTAGGGGCAGGTTTTAATTAGTGGCTTGGGGATTCCAAAAGTGGCAGCGAGGTAGATGGGGGCTCCATAACCTCTTTGCCCCAGTGATTATTTACCACATTCCAGGAATGGGCTGTTCTGGTCCACGGTGAACCAGACACATAATTATAACCGGTCCCTTTATGCAGCAGGCGTCTACACACAACCGCGCGTGCGCGCGCGCACACACACACACACACACACACACACACACACACACACACACACACACACACACAGCATTAACAGCATCGGGCTGTCGGGCGGGCAGGGATAGAAGTTTGCTTATGAAAATAGGGAGCCATAGGTAAGAGATAATTTCCATATATCTCAGCCCCTGGCAAACTTTTAAATTATGTATACTGAAGAATTTCCTACAGCTCTAACTGCCCAATGGATTGTGTGACTAATTGTTTCCTTCCACTTAAAATGAGAGCCTCCTGGTAGGCTGTATGTTTCGGTTCAGTTATGTCGCCCCGACCAGAGCCGAGGCCATTTTAGCCACCTGAGGGGTGTGCTAATTGTTCTGAAGTGTGCTGCCTGGGGTGCGCCTCATTGCTGTAGTGGTTTTAATGGAACTTCTAATTAAGAATAAGAAATGAAAAGGGGCTGGGTGCATTCCTCCCACATCAGGGGTTCAGGCAGGGCGCCTTTGAGCACAGCAGTGTGAGCATGCCCATGGTGGGAGCCAGCTGGAGCAGAAATTGATGTGCCTCAGGTGTGGTTTGTCTACAGGCTTGGTGCAGGCTGTTGGAGCTGTAATTAGAGCTGGGCCAATGTCACCGTGGTGTCCGGGGTTCCAGTCTTCCCAGGCGCTGTGTCAGTGTTTGGAGGGGGTGCTGGTGGAGGAGCTGAAGGGGAGGAGGCTGGAAAGTTTAAGTAGCTGGAAATACAGCCTGAGGGAGTTGGTGAGACAGGACTATTCTGGCAAATCACATGCCCTGACGCTTCCGTAGGACCAGCCTGCCCTGGTTGTTAATTACAGTGGGCTGGGAATCCCACCGGGGTTCGGAACACTAGTTTTGTCTCTTGTTAACCGAACACCTTTGGGTAAACTGTTTAACTTTTCCGAGTCTCAGTTTGCTTTACCTGTAAAATGGGGATGAAAAATATGAATTAAGTTTGATGTTATTTTGGCATCATGGACTTAGAACTCAGGAATGTCTGCATCCCACATGGACAATCATTTCTCCCCTCTGTGGGACCCCACTTCCCAATTCCCCTTACTCCGTTCTTCCCAGACTAGTACCACAAGGAACATTAGCAGAATGGGAACAAAAATAATTTATTTATAACTGAGCCCAGCGAACCAACGTAGGAGAAAGAAAAGGGAACGAAAGAGAGGTTGGCTTTCTCCATGAGACGAGTCTCAGCTTCGTGTGCTGACTGACCTCATGGAAGGAGGAAAGAGAGACACAGGAGAGCTCAGATGTGTCTGGAACTCTTTTAAGATATAGGCCATCAAGAATCACTGATTTTCCTGGCACTCTGACCATTGGATCATTCTCTGGTCCTTGTCTATAGGGAAGAGAAGAGTGGGAGGCTGAGACAGAGACCTCATGGTATGAGAGAGGCAGAGGAAATGTCTCTCCCCACCTCTGTCTCCTAGATTTGTAGTCAGGACTAGATGAAAGAACATTCTTATGAGCCAGTCTGCTACTATCATTGGCCAAGGCTTGGTTCTAGCCCTGGAATGACCTGTGATTTCAAGCTCTGGCATTCTATCAGGAGTGATTAAAAAAAAAAAGACGCCAGTCTGTATTGAGTTCCTTCAGTGGCGTGCAGAGGGGTTTGAGAGTTCAGTGACCAGGGAAAGCTTTATGGAAGAAGTGGTCGTTAGAGGTCTGAATGTGAGATGTGGGCTTCGATCAGGCGTTCTAGGCAGAGGAAGTGGCCCAACCAAAGGAACAGAGGTTGGAAAGTGTAAAATGTGTCTAGGATGGCAAGCAGCCTGATTCCCTCAATTGCAGGCTCTGAGCTCGGCAAGGTAGGTCAGGGTCAGGCGATGGGGGCTCAGTGAACACCTGGTTCAGGAGTTGGGCCATAAATAGAACACACAGCTCTTGCTTCTCTCCTTTGGGAGTTATTTTTATTTTTAAAATAAATAAATTTATTTATTTATTTATTTTTGGCTGCGTTGGGTCTTCATTGCTGTGTGTGGGCTTTCTCTGGTTGCTGCGAGCGGGGGCTACTCTTCGTTGTGGTGTGCAGGCTTCTCATTGTGGTGGCTTCTCGTTGGGGAGCACGGGCTCTTGGTGCACAGGCTTCAGTAGTTGTGGCTCGTGGGCTCAGTAGCTGTGGCACGTGGGCTCAGTAGCTGTGACTCACGGGCTTAGTTGCTCCGCTGCATGCGGGATCTTCCCCGACCAGGGCTCGAACCTGTGTCCGCTGCATTGGCAGGCGGATTCTTAACCACTGCACCACCAGGGAAGCCCGGGAGTTATCTTAATATCCTTCAGATTCCTTCCCTGCCACCTGCTTACTCTCCCTGCCCACCCGCCACCTTCCAACTATATTTGTCGTTTGCTAGTGCTTAGCCAGTCAGCAGGTTTTCAGTTGACTTAGTAGTGGCTTTAATTATCCTTTTGAAAAGCTGATTAGTCTGGTTTCAAACACATGTACTGAAAAAAGATTTCTTACTGATAGCTTGAGTGGAAGCTTCAAGGGCATTTAGGAGTCAACTGAGTATGTGTTCTTACAGAGGAGAATCATGAATTCAGAAAAATGTGGTGGCCTTAGTGGTCTCCAGGCCAACCTTTTCATTTTACATATATAGAGAGGAAAAAGTCCCACAATAAGAAATTTGCAGATCTCCTGACTCTTAATTCAGTCAGGCCTCTTTTCACTGCATTGTGGAAGGAGTGTAACCTAGAGGTTAATATTTTGGGCCCTGGATTTGGGCTCCTCAATGTTGAATCTTGGCTCTTAGCCACATAATTGCCTGTTGACTTTTGGGAACGGTATTAAGCCTCAGTTTACCCATCTATAAAATGGGACAAGGAAGCCAAGTGGAAAAATACATTATCATTTTCAGGGAACAAAAAAAAGGGCGTATATTGATATTTCCTATTTGTACGAGAGCTGCCTGATGTGTAGGCAGTCATGTCCAAGGGGTGAAGCAAGGGTCTTCTAAAGAAAGGGTCTTTTGGCCAAAGATGTCGATATCCTCACTCTGGCCTGCTACCCTTCCTGCTTTATCTTCGGGATGAAGGACCCCAGGACCTCTTAAAATAGATGAATTACCAAGATGGGATCTCACATTAGATCATGATGTTCATTAAGATCGTGCTTTGAATGACATCCTCTGGTTTATTCTGAGCCGATGGTGAGGCCAGGAGGGTGACATGAGGTCCTGCTTGGAAGGGTACCCATGGGCCCATTTGGTAAAAGCACCTATTGAGGGTACCTCAGAGATTCCATTTTCTTTTTTTTAAAAATATATATATATATATATTTTTTTTATTTATTTACTTTTGGCTGCATTGGGTCTTCATTGCTGCGTGTGGGCTTTCTCTAGTTGCGGTGAGCGGGGGCTACTCTTCCCTGCGGTGCGTGGGCTTCTCATTGTGGTGGCTTCTCTTGTTGCGGAGCACAGGCTCTAGGCGTGCAGAGTTCAGTAGTTGTGACACGCGGGCTCAGTAGTTGTGGCTTGCAGGCTCTAGAGCACAGGCTCAGTAGTTGTGGTGCACGGGCTTAGTTGCTCCATGGCATGTGAGGTCTTCCCGGACCAGGGCTCGAACCCGTGTCCCCTGCATTGGCAGGCGGATTCTTAACCCCTGTGCCACCAGGGAAGCCCCTCCATTTTCAACATGGAACAGATCTTCTAAATCTCTGTCCTCTGGCCAGCTGGGGCAATTGAGGGTAGCAGAGGTGACCCTCAACCTCCAGCAAGTTCACATCCCCTCTTTGGGCCCTTTATCCCTTCTCTGGTTCCTTGTTCCTTAAAAAGAGAAGGACTTGGCTAGAAGCCTAGCAATCGTTAAGCTCTCAGGGTTTCTGTACTCCCTTCCTGAACGAGAACGCTCACTGTCCAACATAATAGTCTGTTACAAATGGGGAAAGCAAACGTGTGCTGGTCTTCACACTTTTGTCTTTTGCATCCAGTAAAAGGGACAAATGCTGCTTTTTCGTGTGTGTGTGTGTGGGGGGGATGGTGGGTTGTCTTAAAGGCAAGATTGGAGGTTCAGAAGAAGCAGCTAGGGGAGCTTCAGAATTCTGTTCCGCCTCTGCAGACCAGAGAACTCCAAGGTGACTTTAAAAAATAATTAATTAATTAATTAATTAATTTTTGGCTGCGTTGGGTCTTCATTGCTGCGTGTGGGCTTTCTCTTACGGCGAGTGGGGGCTACACTTCATTGCGGTGCGCGGGCTCCTCATTGCGGTGGCTTCTCTTGTTGTGGAGCACGGGCTCTAGGCGTGCGGGCTTCAGTAGTTGTGGCACACGTGCGGGCTCAGTAGTTGTGGCTCGCGGGCTCTAGAGCACAGGCTCAGTAGTTGTGGCGCACGGGCTTAGTTGCTCCGTGGCATGTGGGATCTTCCCAGACCAGGGCTTGAACTCGTGTCCCCTGCATTAGCAGGTGGATTCTTAACATGCGCCACCAGGGAAGTCCCCGAGAGATGACTTCTTACTAGTATAGCCCCACCCTTCACCCCCCAGGCTGCCCTTTTGCAAACAGGGCGATATGAATTTCATAGTCAAACAGATCTATGCTGGCTCACCTGCTGTGTGGCCTGATATTTTAAAATTTTACCCTTTTGGGTTAATCTTCTCATTTTTAAATGTGCAAGCAGAGCTGGAAGGGACTGCCAGTTCATCTCTAGCTGATGAGATGGTTGAAGAGTCCTCTCCTTGGGGGGTGTCAGCAGACCCCAACTCCAGTCTCTGCTCTAACTCCAAATTACTGGGTGACCGTGCGCACAGCCACTTACCTCTCACCTAAGTTTTGTCGTCAGCATCTTAAGGAATATCTCCCACCTCAACCTGTGGGAACATAGGAGAGCTGGGGTAGACATCTGGGACCCGGGAAGGGATGGGTGGGGTGGGCTCAAGACACGGAAGAAAGAACACTTTTCCTCAAAGTTCAGTCAAGTGTCTGTCAGGCAGCCTCCCTTTGCTGCACTGGGGTCTGAGAACAGGCTCTGAGGATACTGTGCCTCCCAGGTGGCCTGGGGCTTTGTTGTGCCTGAGTTTACCTTCCTCCAGCCCTGATCTATGAGGGGCTGGCTCCTCCGATAGCCTGGGAGTCAGGGGAGAGATGGTGGCTGTTTAAATTTGGGGTCAGAGGAGGGGCTTAGGGACGGTGATGTGCATGGTATTGGAGCTGGTCTTGGTGTTTTATTTACACAGCAAGCAGCCACGTTTCCGGAGGGGTGTGAAGGTATTGACAGAGATTATAGGAGAGTGAATTTCCTATTCGTCCACCCCTTCACACCTGGAGCGAGCTGACCCTGTGTGAGGGAGAGGCGTCCTGGCTCCGGCTCCCTCCTGACAACTGGAAATGCCGGCTGCCCTGCCCGCTCCTGGGGTGTTTGTAATTCCTTAATACCTACTGATATCAGAAAGGCAACGTGGCGCCTCCCCGGGTGCATTATCTTCCCAAATAGGGTTGCCGCCCTCCTGCCTTCTCTACTCTCTCTGAAACCAGCCCCCATCTATGATTTTCTTCAATAGCAAGAGTCACCATATTGCTGAGCTCTGACATGTGCAGGGCACTGGGAACACATCAGAGAACAAGACCACTGGCTCCCTCCCTTATGGGATCGTTCTTGTGTGTGGTGTGCGCATGCGCACGCGCAAGACTCAAACAACTGTGCGAACAGTACATTGATTTACCAGAGGTCCTTCCCCCACTGTAACCAGCCTCCCCAAAATAGCTTTCAGAATCACAGAATGTTAGAACCAGGCCAATTCCCACCCTGAGTGTTTGGGGAATCTGAGTGAACCTCAGTTTGAGGTTGAAACCCGGGGAAGGGATTTGTCCAGAGTCAGAGCAGAAACTGGGCAGGGCCAGAGTTGAAACCTGGCCTCCAACTCCTGGCTCGGCTTCCCCTGCGACTTGTTATTCCTGCTTCAGCTGCAGGAGGAATCCTCAGGTGTGGCAGCTCCTCCACCGATGCTAGATGCTAGGTGGCACCAGCACACCTTGGAACAAAAAGGCTCCCAATCTGGCTGCCATCTGAAAATGCCTGAATCCTCACTGCGGGCAGCCTGAAGTCCGGGCTGGGTGCTGTCTTCTCCTAGTGCCCTCACAAGGCCTGCCTGCTCGGGGGGCTGCCCCTGATTACAGTCCCACTTCCTTCATCCCTTCCCGGGTCCCAGATGCCTTGGGGACCTGTTCGCTGGTTACCTGGAAGAATTCACTCCTATGTGATTGATTTCTTCTTGGGGCTCTCTGTGCAGAATGGAGAGTTCTGGCTGGGTGATCAGCTCAGGGGAGCTATTTTAGGGCCATGAAGGCACAAACTCCCCTTAGGTGCTGGTATCTTTCTTACTTACTGAAGCTTCTGTCTGGGTGAACAACCCAGCTGAACATGGTGTGGTCTCTCCCCAGGTCACATTGCCAGTCTGTGACAGAGGGGGGATGGAGTCCAGGCTTGCTAAGCACCGCACTACTTTGTCTCTCAAGAGAATGTCCAGAAGACAAGACCCTCTGTCACTTGGACCCTACCTGCCCCTCCAGTGCCATCTCACAGTTGTGGAGCTCTGTGGCTAAGAGTATGGGCTCTGGTTTCAGACTCCTGGGATTGGAATGGCGTCTCCCCAGTTGTTAATTGTGTTACCGTGCCATGTTTATGGAACATTTCTCTGCCTCAGTTTCTCCCTCTGTGAATGGGATGGGGTAGATTACATAGGATCTCAAATTTCTTTGCAACTTCCCCCACTAAAGGTGGAGTATACTTTCCCACCCCCCTGAAACTGAACTGGCCTTGTGACTTGCTTCCATAGGAATGTGGTGGCAATAATGTGTGAATTCTGAGCCTAGGTGTCAAGAGGCTTTGCAACTTCTGTTCTTTCAGGACATTGCTGCCATGTGACAAGCCCGGCTGATGCCACTGAGGATGTGAGGCCACGTGGAAGGAGATCCCAGCCATCCAGCCCAAATTGCCCACTCACAGCATTGTGAGTACATGAATTATTTTGGGGGTGGTTTGTTATGTTGCTGAAGCTGACTGAAATAGGGGAGAATAATAGTACAGTAGTCTCTCCTTATCCATGATTTTGCTATCTACAGTTTCAGTTACCTGTGCTCAACCATGGCCCAAAAATACCAAATGGAAAATTCTAGACAGAATTTGTAAGTTTTAAGTTGCATGATTTTGCGGGTACTTTGATGAAATCTTGTGCCTTCCCACCTGGGACATGAATCATCCCTTTCTCCAGCATATCCGAGCAGTATATGCGACCCCCATTACTCACTTAGTAGTGCTCTAGTCTCAGTTATCAGATCGATGGTCCTGGTATTGCAGTCCTGGGGCAGGTAGGGACCAAGTGACAGAGGGTCTTGTCTTCTGTCCAAGTCACCCTTACTTCACTGAATAATGGCCCCCAAACACAACAGTAGTGATGCCAGCAATTTGGATATTCTCTTACTGTGCCTGATTTATAAATTTTATCATAGGTATGTATGTATAGGAAAAGACATAGTGTATATAGGGTTTGGTACTGTCTGTGGTTTCAGGTATTTACTGGGGGTCTTGGCGCATAATCTCCTAGAATAAGGGGGACTGCTGTACCTACCTTGAAGGGTTGCGGTGAGGTTTACATAATAATGGGAACTTAGATCAGCACCTAGCACACATGAAGCAAATACAGTCGTTACTACTAACATCATCATGGGGCACTTCCTCTTGCTTACTGCATTCTAGTCCCACTGACCTCCTTTCTTCTTATTCTTCTTTCTTCCTTGTTCCTTCTTTCTCCTCCTCCTCCTCCTCCTCCTCCTTCTTTTTCTAAAAAAAAATTATTTTTTTTGCAGTACACGGGCTTCTCACTGCTGTGGCCTCTCCCGTTGCGGGGCACAGGCTCCGGACGCGCAGGCTCGGCGGCCATGGCTCACGGGCCCAGCCGCTCCGCGTCATGTGTGATCCTCCCGGACCGGGGCACGAACCCGTGTCCCCTGCATCGGCAGGTGGACTCTCAACCACTGCGCCACCAGGGAAGCCCTTCTTCTTCTTTTAAATATACCAAACTCTTCCTTTTTCAGGGCTTTCATACTTAATTCTCTCCGTTTGGAATTGTCCTTCCCTGCTGTCTTGTTTTCATTGTTGTGGTCTCAGCTGAAACGTCTCCTCCTTGGAGAGGTCTTCTCTGAATCTCCCTCCTCCCTTCCTCTCCATTTTTGCTTCCTTTCATTGTGTCTGATCATCACATTTATTGATTTCCTTGAATGTTGTCTGGCGCCCCTTCTAGATTTCAAGTCCCTTGAGGGCAGGAGCTGGGCTTTTATCCTTTTTGCCCACCACGGTGCCGTGCACAGCAGGCACTCATTTGGTATTTGCTGAATGAGTGGATGAAAAGAGGCATCTAACCAATAGGAGTCTGAGGTTGGTGTCTGGTTTCCAGGAAGAGGGGAGTATCCAGGTTGGAGTTTCAGAGAGAGGAGACTATGTGTGCTGCTTCTCATTCTTACAGCCGTTTAGTTGTTTTTTTTTTTTTTTTTACATGACTGCTAAGTTTAATTCAACGGCTACACCCACTCCTGCCTTGTAAAAATAACAGAATGCTCCTCTCAAAGTTACATCGAGATGGGAGCACAGGTTTGTTGTTTTTGATACAGCTTTACAAAAAGTTGGCACCAAATGCACATAAAGTTTTAAGGCTTAATAAAAATACAGATGAGTAATTTCTCAGTGCAGCTTGGAGGTTGAGAAAAGGATGCTAAGAGTTAATGAAGCTTCCAAATACAGGCAGTCCCCAATGTACAGAGCATTTTCCAAATGTAAATGGCCTCCCCCATCAGGTTCAAAGGACCAAAAACTTTTCTGCTGCTCCTCCCAGTGACCAGACTGCTCAGGGCTCTCTAAACCCATGCCCACGGCCCCAAGGAGGGAAAGGAAGAGGGAAGATGGGAACAAAAGTAAGGTGATGTGGTCACTGCTGCCCAGAGGCTCTGCTCTGGTTGTTTTCCTCCTTCCCCCAGGCCTCTAACCCCAGCTCTGCTCTGGAAGTCCCTGCCAGGGGACAGATCTAAACAGCTCTTCCCCTCATGTAACTGACGGGGACACTGAAGCCCCGAGGGCCAGCAGCACATCAGGGTCTTCTTGGCAATCCAATTTGGAATTCACAAATCATTTTCTTGTATATTAAAAAAAAAGTTATAAATAGAAGTTCATTTCTACCTTTGGAACATCTAGCCGTTTAGGTTTTTGTCACACTCTTTGTTGGATCAGTTATGTTCCTGATATTCTATGTCCAACAAGGCTATGGGCTTCTTTAGAAAGAGATTGAGTCCCTCACAGCCCCAAGCACATTGTCAGGCATCTAGTAGGGGCTTAACAGAAGTTTATTGGATAGATAAATGGATGGACGGGTGGATGAATAGATGAATAAATGAGTGAATGTAAAGAAGGATGGGTGGACAGTAGTACTCAGACTGCAGGCAACCATGGAAAACCATGTTTATTTTTTCCTTCTAATAAAGGACAGTACATTTCCAGTCAATCTGTAAAATGTCATGAACGTATAAAAATGTATTAAGTACAGTCATTAGCATTACATTGCAGAGAAATAGTTGTTATAACCCTTTCCCCTAAGATGGTACTTGGATGGTCACTATTGGTTTGCTTTAACAAAAAAGGGCAAGAGTAGGTGACCAGTTGGCCTGGTTGGCCCAGGACTAAGGAGTTTCCCAGGATGTGGGGCTTTCAGTGCTAAAACTGGGAAAAGCCCAGGCAAACTGGGATGGTTGGTCATGCAAGAAAGAGAGCAGCACGAGCATGTTGGGTGTGCTTTGGCATTTAGGTACAGGGGTCCGATATTTTCTCAACTTCCCATGACCTCGCCTCCTCTTAGCTCTGGAATAAAAATCCCTGTGTTATTATCAAGGGTGTTACAGCTTTCAAAGGGTTTTAACAACCCCGTGTAATTTTGACTTGCTTTTTATGCCAAGCCTGGCAGGTGGGGCAGTTCTAACGTGATTGCGGGTGAAGCATGCTACGTCAGTGCTCCTAGCTCCTAGAGAATACGGGGCAGAGAAAAGACTCCCACCCCCATCTCCTGAGGCCAGTGTTCTTCCCACTACTCTGTTCTTTTCTGAAACATCCTACCTGTCTCATCTGGCTTTCAGGAGTGAGCAGGAATCATACGGGGGAAAGGAAGGACCCTGAGATCCAAGCTTTGTCTCAGTCCCCTCATTTGGGACAATTTATATGATTACTGCTTTGCCTGATGTGTTTACCTACTCCTCCCCTAGCAATCCTCATGAAGGATTCCCCTGAAGACCCACCAGCTGGTCAGTGCTGGCATCATTATGTGGCAAAGTCAGTGAAAGAGATCCAGTATGTTTGGGCCATGTCCCAAATGGCCCTTCCAGTTAAGGTTTGCCAGCAGGATGGTCAGAGGACCAGCTCAGTCTGCCATGTGCCAGCTTGATTGTTGAGCTCTTTTTGGGTACTTCTGCTGAGGAGTTACTCAAGTGATAAGTCAGTTCATGGGGTGGCTGTAACTTGCCACACTTGTTCCCTCCCTTGTACTTTTTGCCTGACATATATGGGCACCACCTTAAGGCGGGAGGGTTCAGTAATCCTCCCTGGCTCACCTTAAAAGACTAGGGACAGGCTATCCTTGCCCATGGTAGACCTCACTTCTCTTGACAGTGTATTAGAATCCTATCATCCATTCTTTTATTCCAATACTGTTTTGAGCTCTTTTGCATTTTTGGCATTTATGGCCTCTAGGGATAAGAAGTCTATGTAATCCTTCTTTTCCCTGTGAAGTGAGACTTCCTCTGGCTCTCCCTAATTCACCTGAAGCCTGTGATATTCTGGGATAAGCTTAATACATGGGGTTTGACACTGGTCCTACTCTTTCAGATGTTGTTTGGGCTCAGAGTTGCTCTGTCATGCGGGTCGTCTATTCTGGGTGCAGCTGTGTAAAGGTCTGATCTTAGAGTTTTCCTTTTCTGAGAGTTGAATGAGGAATGGGTACAGGCTTCCCCTGCTATCTGAAAGTAGGGCGTTAGTATGAAAATTTTCGTAAGCTGAAATGGCGTAAACAAAGAAGCAGTTACCTTAGGACACATCTTGCTAATGGATGCACAGAATATCTGGATAAATCCAGATAAAGCACAGCTGCTTAGACACAGTTCAAAGCCATGGCGGTTTGATTCTGAGATGCTGAGTGTAGTCCTTGGGGAAGGAGTTGCGTGGTGCCACTCAGTGCTCAGCGCTCTGTAACCGCTGGCTGCAAAACAAATGCTGAATGCTATTGTCACTTTTCACCTTTTCTGGGGGGTAAAAGCAGAAAGAAATTCAACTCTTTCGATTTCTTTCGGTTAGCAACAACAGGTACCGATGTAGGTCTTTGGTAAAAGTGAAATGGCTTAAGGCAAACTTCTGAAAAGTGGGGCATATTTGTACTTTTATTTAAAAATAAATAAAGTAAATATCTTTCAAAGAAGAGTGCTGGCCATGCCCTCTTGGTAGAGTCCCCAGACTGTGGGACACGTAGCCTATTAGCTGAAGCATGGAGTTTCTGCTTCACATACTTACGTCCATTCGCTTTCACATGCTTATGTTCTTTCTGCCTCTTAAACTAGTTGCAGCCTTATGACCCTCAGAAGTGTTTCTGGCTCTGAGTTCAAATCTGATTTTAGGGCTTCCCTGGTGGCGCAGTGGTTGAGAGTCCGCCTGACGATGCAGGGGACATGGGTTCGTGCCCCGGTCCGGGAAGATCCCACAGGCTGCGGAGCGGCTAGGCCCGTGAGCCATGGCCACTGAGCCTGCATGTCTGGAGCCTGTGCTCCGCAATGGGAGAGGCCACAACAGTGAGAGGCCCGCGTACCGCAAAAAACACACAAATCTGATTTTAATCTTTAGATGTGATTTTCTTTGGTTTAGAGCAGACCCAACTCTGAGAATGGAAGGGATGTTAACCCCGACATGACCATCCCTGCAATACACTTGAGATGAGGCACTTGTGTGTATGAGACTCTTCTGAAACTTGAACTCTTGACTCCGAGGGCTGAGGTGATGGTTTGACAAGCCCAGAAACTTCCAGATCTTGAGATATTGGCTGGCTCGCTACACTTCTTGGCATCTGGGAAACTGATGGCCCAGTTGCCTTGGGTTGTAGGCTGTACTTATCTAGAGGGTCAAAGAATGTCTCTGGGTTAAAAAATGAAAAAAACTCAATGCAATAGAAATATAGCTTCCTTATAAAAAAACCTTTTGCAAGAAGTGCTGCCTGGCAGCAGGAGAAAACTAGAGGTCGAGTGGTTTCCAGTCCTTTTTTGTCAGACCCCTTGGGGCCAGCACTTCCTCTAAGGAAGTCAAGCCTGGTGGGGAGAAGAGGGTAAGATGGGCACATTCTTCCCTTCATGAAGAGGAAGAGTCGTGGTTAAGTAAGCCAGTGATTAGGCGGCCTTCTCTGAGTTTGTGCAGATCTCTGCAGGCCCCTCATATGGTCAGTGAACTCTGGGATCGGCGATGGCTGCCCTGGCTGAAGGGCCGGTTCGAGTTAGTCTGTCCACTTGAGTAGGCTCTGGATGCCATCATCCTACTAGGCTCCAGGAGAAGGTGCTCCCCAGATGAGAATTTAGCCCAGGAGTCCCGTGAGCATGGGTCATCCCTTATGTGGTCTCCACTGGATCTCTCTCCGGGCAGCACCCAGTCCTCTTTGTACTTGCACTCCACAGGGCTTGAGCTCTTTGGGGTGCTGGCTCTGAAGCTCTGTTCTGGGGCAGGTGGCCCTGGACGGTGGGTGGGCTGGGCCTCTCCAGGGACAGTGGCAGGCCTCTGTTGGCTTCTCCAGCTCTGGATTTCCATCTCTCTTTTGTCCATGGGGAGTTTGTCAATTTTCTGAGCTTTTAAGATCGGAGACTTCCCATATGTCCCTTTTAGAGCCAGGAAAAAGTACCTGGTGGGAAATAATAGAATAAAGATATTTTCTGACTTCTGACTTCTTGAATTTCAGCATTGAAAGGGTCCCTAGAATCCAACTCCCTACCCAGGGAAAGATCTTTTTTTTTTTTTCAAACAATGGTAATTTAATGTTAGTTATTATAAAGAAAAGGTTACCATGTATTGGCCTTTAATGACTGCATGAATCATGGGGTACTTCCTTGGGGAAGCCTTTTTTGATTGAACTTCCTTCTCATAAATGCTTGTACCACCTCTTAGTTCGTAATGATGGCACTTAAAAAATTATTTTAAAAAATTTTTCATTTATTTATTTTTAACATCTTTATTGGAGTATATTTGCCTTACAATGGTGTGTTAGTTTCTGCTGTATGACAAAGTGAATCAGCTATACATATACCTATATCCCCATATCTCCTCCCTCTTGCGTTTCCCTCCCACCCTTCCTATCCCACCCCTCTAGGTGGTCACAAAGCATCGAGCTGATCTCCCTGTGCTATGTGGCTGCTTCCCACTAGCTATCTATTTTACATTTGGTAGTGTATATATGTCCATGCCACTCTCTCACTTCGTCCCAGCTTACCCTTCCCCCTCCCCGTGTCCTCAAGTCCATTCTCTATGTCTGAGTCTTTATTCCTGTCCTGCCGCTAGGTTCTTCATAACTTTTTTTTTTCTGGATTCCATATATATGTGTGAGCGTACAGTATTTGTTTTTCTCTTTCTGACTTACTTCACTCTGTATGACAGACTCTAAGTCCATCCACCTCACTACAAATTACTCAATTTCGTTTCTTTTTATGGCTGAGTAATATTCCATTGTATATCTGTGCCACATCTTCATTATCCATTCATCTGTCAGTGGGCACTTAGGTTGCTTCCATGTCCTGGCTATTGTAAATAGAGCTGCAATTAACATTGTGGTACCTGACTCTTTTTGAATTACGGTTTTCTCAGGGTATATGCCCAATAGTGAGATTGCTGGGTCGTATGGTAGTTCTATTTTTAGTTTTTTAAGGAACCTCCATACTGTTCTCCATAGTGGCTGTATCAATTTACATTCCCACCAACAGTGCAAGAGGGTTCCCTTTTCTCCACACCCTCTCCAGCATTTATTCGGGAAAGGTCATCTTTGCCACTCTCTTGACTGATGGATCAAACCTATGCCTGTACGCCTCTGGTACTGGGGAGTTCAACAACAAAATATAACAGCTAACATTTGTTAGGTACCAGGACTATTCTAAGTGCTTTACATATTATTAACTCATATTATTCTTCCCCAAATCCCATGTGGTTGGTACTTTTGTTTCCCGCTATGTACAGACATGGAAACTGAGGCACTGAGAGATTGAATGATTTGTCCAGAGCCACACAGTGGTCAAGCTGTGGTCAAGACCAAGTGCTGTGGATTCTGAGGCTTTTCTCTCATCTACCATGCACGAGGCAGTCCATTCTATTTCTGAGCTGTTCTAATGTAGGCAAATTTACTTGCTTTGGAATGTCAACTCTTCGTGGAACTTAATAATTTTAAAGTAGTTTCCCAATACGTTCTTTTCTTGAATCCACAGGCTATGCTAGCTTCACAGCATCAGTGTATTATCACTCTTTTCCAGATGAAGATACTGAGGTCCCAAGTGATGAGATGGGTTTCCTAATGTCTCCCGAGAAGTTGATAGATCTCCTTGATGGTTAACTCAAGGTTCCTTTCCCCTGCCAAGCTTCCTGTAGCCTGTAGTGGACTCTGGAATCAGGGGTCTCTATATGTGCCTAGAATATTTTCCTGTTCCAAGTTTAGGTAAGAAGGTAACTAAAACTATGTGATCTGTGGAGAAGCATATACCATCTTGTGATGCTGGGCAGCTCATACCCCCTCTCTGGGTGTCAGTTTATCTAAAACATAATCCAGTTGGTCCAGAGGACATCTAAGGTCTTTTCCAAAAATAATCCTTAAATGTTTTTGTTTTTTATTTCTAAAGCCTTATAAGCAGAGAGGCTCCCATCCTTCTATTATGTCTAAAAGATTCAGGATGATCTCAAAGTGAGCAGGGGTTTCTGAAGACCACAGTAGATCCTACGGAATCAGAAACTTTTCCCCATTCTTTCTCATCTCACCCAGGGAGGCAGTGCAGGTGGCCATTACATATGTGTTTCAGGAAAGACCCAACTTCTTGCGGGAAACTGGAATTTTCTCAGTTTAAACATTCCCCCAAGCTACCAATTTCCCTCTCTGTCCATTTAGTGAACAAATACCTGGCAAGTTCCTACAATGGGCCAAGCCCCAAGGGATTATTAAGCTGGGAACCAGACTGACAGGAATTTTGCTGTCAGGAAGCACAGGAACAGAGTTAGAAGCCGCAGGAGCAGTGAGAGTGTCAGACACGTGATCTGGTGCAAGAAATCTTCCTTGAGGAGGAAACGTTATAGGTGAGGACTGAGGGATGCATAGGAGGAAGCCAGGCAAAGAGGGGGTGAGAAGCAGACCCTGGGCTCAATGGCTGCAGTGTGGAGAGTGAGGGACTCGGACACAGAGGGGTTGGCAGGGTCAGAGCAGGCAAGGACCATGGGGAATGTTTTGGGTTTTGTGCATTACTGTAAAGGCCTTGGGAAGGCCTTGGAAAGTTATGAACATGACACGATTACACTTTGACACAATGATAATGGATTAGAGTAAAACCCAGTAGGAGACTATTGAAGTAATTCAGAGTGAAAGTCTTATAACCTATCCATGGTGGTGGCTGTCGAAATGGAAATAGCAGATGGAAATACCTACTGAGAAATAGGTTAGCAGATAAAATTGTCGGGTCTTGGTGGTGGGTGAGAGAGGGGCATGTGGTGGGTGGTATCAAGGCTAAGTCTCATGGGCCTGCCTGGATCCTAAGTGGTCACAGTGGATGAAAGGAACTCGGGAAGAGAGCCAGGTTTCTGGGATGTTGGTGGTGGTGACAGAAAGTAGATAGTGAATTAAATTATAGATGTCTCCCACTTTCCTCAGATGTAGCAGGCCCAGTGCTGGTGAGGCATAGGTAGCTAGAAAGATGTATCTGGGATTCCGGAGAAGGATCTGGGCTGGGAGTTTATATTAGAGATTCATTTGTGAAAAATGATATTTAACTTTCACAATAGGGGTTGCTATGTTTATGGAAAGAGTTAAAGTGAGAAGACAAAAGAACCTAGGACAAAGGCTTGACAATACACCATGTCAAAGACATGAACCAGCAAAAGAAACAAAGAAGAAGTAGGAGAAAAACCAAGAGAGTTCTGTGTTACTGAAGCTAAATGAAGAGTGTCCAAGGGCTCTATTGTAGTGAATTACCATGCTGCATTGTGTTTTAAAGTTTGTATGTTAGTTATTTAAGAGATAAAACAAAAGAAACTTACTTTCTCTTAGTTTAAGAGAATCCATATAGTTCCTTTATACTGGTTGAAGTAATTAGACCGAGATAAGTGAGGTCACAGTTGGTGGCTAATTATCACAAGCTTGGTGAGTGAAAGCAATCTTATTATAAGTACAGCTTACATCTTTAAGTGAACAAATAGAGTTTTCTGTAGCAAACATTCTATCATGTAGATTTCTGTAACAAAAATTAATTGTTCTAAGGTAACAAGTCAACAGTCCTTGGAGCTATTAAAATAATCCTTTCTCTGTCAAAGGAAATCTCTTTGCCTTTCTTAGGCAACAGAATTAAACAGTAATTTAAGTTTATGATGATAATCTAGAATAAGCAGAGATTTAACTTGTGCACTATGGTAACTGGCAAGAAAATATTTGCCTACTTTCCCCTAAGCTGTCCCTCGTTTGTTTAACAAGCTGTAATGTTGAGTGTTTGTCTTTTCCAAGAACATTCATACTTTTCAACAACCCTCATCAAGCTGGTAGCCTCTGGCTCCAAATGTGTCTTCTAACCAAGGGTAGGACAAGAATCCTCGGCTGATGATTTGCTCTTTCCATACGCCAGATAAGACACAGAACAGAGGAGGTCAGTCCTTGGTCAGAGGTGATCATCACCATGTTTAACCCCAAAAGTGTGGACAAAAATATTTAACCCACATATTTGATGCCCTTTTCCAATGAGGGCAGGACCTTCATGGTCTCTCCCAGTCTCCGTCTCCCAAGGGGTTGGGCTGAGAAAGGGGGTGGGTGGGTGGGAAATAATGTCCTCTGAGGCTTGTGCTTAATTGCTTCCCACTCCTCAGTCCTAGGGCCCTCTTTTAATACTAGTTACTTTCACCTGTATTACGATCAAACTTCTGTCTGAATTGTCCACTGGGTTGTAGACTTCTTGAGAGCAAGAGTTCTGCTTTATTCATCTTTCTGTTTCTTTAGCATCTTTTTCTCATTTATCTCTGAGGGCGGCCTACATGACAAGAACTCTGCTAGCTGTGGGTTATATAATGATAAGGAGATACCTTCCTTCCCGGAGTGAATGGTCAGACCAAGACAAACAGATAAAACAGATAACGTGGGTTAAAGGTAGTAGTGACAGATAGACCCAGGTCATGGGAACACATGAGCGAGGGGGATCTGTTTCAGCCTGAGGGAGGCAGGTGAAGTCATGCAAGGGTTCTGGAATTGCTCATGCCTGAGATGATGTCAAAGGGTGAGGCGGTCTGGTAACGAGGGGCATTTTGACTAGAAGGGACAGTATGAACACAGGCAGGAAGGGGCGAGGGCAGGGAGCCTTTAGGGAAGTCCAAGAAGCTTGGTGATGTGGAGCCCAAAGTTTGGGCTTTGGGAGCAGGGGGATAAGGCTGTAGAGGCCAGTAGGGGCCAAGCAGGGAGGCTGCGTCCACAGTGCGTACTCAGCCGTTTGTTGAGTTCACAGTAGTGTTTGTCATATTGGTATCTTCAGCCTCTAAACCCTGCATCAGATGTCAAGGTTCTGAGGTGGCTTACGAAGAAGAAAGGGAGCCCCAACTAGGTTAAGCAAAAAGCTGCCAAACTTAGTAAAGGAAGCAAAGTAGGCTAATGGCTCTCTGCCTAAGTTTGGATTAGGAAAAGCTCTGCACAGTGTTGCAATGGTTTCTTGACTGTGGCTTATAATGATAAAGTAGCTGAATTTCAATGTTCAGAGCAGACGAGATCCTAAGGATGGAGAGAGGCTGAGTCTTGCCTCTGGGTACAGCATCATTAAGTTCACCAAATGTTCTGACTAGAGAGTGTGGGATGGAGAACAGAACACTGGCCTCCAAGTTGGGAGAACTCAGCTCCCACTGTGACCTGTGGTGGGCTGGAGGACACATTCTGGTCCCTCATAGGACTTAAGCTGTTCCATGAGCAAGTAGGACTACAACCACAGCTTTGCCTAATTTCTAGGTGATTTTGCAGAAGGCAAATGAGGAGCTAGAGAGAAAAAGCACGTGTCGAGAGTAAATTCTAAGGACACGCCAGGCGTTGTTGTCGCTGTTGCTGTTTTTCGGGAAAAGGCGAATGTAGAGGATTTAGGCTGGAAATGTTAGAAATAGTCCCTCTGCTTGAATGACTTATTTGGCAAACACAGGGTGTGTGTTTTAACAAATTTGAGTAGTATTAAAAAGTTGGCTATTTCATGCAAAATTTGAATTTCTGGGAAAAATCTAAAGCTCTGAAATGCTAGTCTTGATCTTTCCCTGTGACAGTGACAGGCTGAAGCTTAGAAGTTCCTTCTCCTAATGTCTGTCTGTACTTCACCTGGTTTGCTGCTGTTGCTTACCTGTCCCTGTAGGCATTTGAGAGTGAGACTCCTGGGCTAAGGAATAAAGGACTGTAGAGCTTTTCAAAATAATTCTTTTTACACAACAAAGTTTGTATGGCAGGAGGGTAGGAATTAGTACTCTCCTTTTACAGATGTTATAACAGAGGTTATGCCAGATTTGGTGACTTTGCTGCTCTGTGGCTGAGCTGGGACCGGAGTCCGTGCTATTTGCCTCCAAGTTCATTATTCTTTCTGTCCTAGCTCCCTATCTTTGAAACAATAGCCTCAAGCATCCCAGCTGGAGTCAAACTCCTGACTCTTGGGCTATGAAAATGGCTGACTGAGGGGAGAGTGGTAGTTCTAGGAAGAAAATAGCACCCCCTGTTCAAACCTTGGGAGAAGAGCCACGACCGGTGTGAGGAAGCAGACGAGGTAGAAAGTGGGGTCTGAGAGCTGGCCTTCCATCACCCAGTAGGGGTTGATGGGACTGTTGCAGATGACGCAGGTGGCGTTGTACACTAGGGATACCACAAAGTACATCAGGAAGCTGCCTGCGAGAACAAGCCCATGGATGATGGTCTGTGGAAGGAAAGAAGTAAACACTGTTGAAGGGATAGCTTAGATTAGGGGGGAATGCAGTCACACTACTTTAACTTGTTTTAAACTTCTTTTTTGGGGAATGCCACATACCTATAAACAATTTTAAAAAGTGTGCCATTTAATGGCTTATGATAAAGTAAACACCTATGTTGCTACCACCCAGAATTTGAACACACATACCCCGGAAACCCCTAAATCACCTTGACTTTGGTGATAATTTTCATGATATTCTTTAGTTTTACTACCTATGTTTCTCCCTTAATAGTCTGTTTTTAAAAATTAATCATATTTGATGTGACTTTTGTCTTTTTTCCTCAGTATTATGTTTGTGTGATGAATTCATGTTTTCTACACGTGGCTGTTATTCATTTCCAAAGCAGTGCCGTCTTCTGTAGTCTGATCTCATTTTGCCCTGTTTTATGCTGCTTTCCTTCCAATTCTTGTCCTCTTTTAAACTTACTGACGATTCCATATAATTTCATTTCCCTGTCTACTAGTTTGAAAGTTATATATTTCATTTCCATTCCTTAGTGATTACTCAATAAATGCTAATAAGCAGTTTTAACTTACTGTGGTATAAAGTTTCTATGTTTCCCTCCTCCTGAATACATTAACTTTAGAACACATTAACTTTGTTTCCCTCCCTCCTGATTCATATCTCATTGCTACTGTGTATTTAAATTCTATCATCTTTTTAAATCACATAAGTCATTATTACAGTTTAATATGGTCAATATTCATTAAGATTTACTTACATGCTTGACACTTTCTATGCCTTCATTCCCTCTTGCATTTTGGACTTACCATCTGAGCTTTCTTTCCTTATACTTTAAAAAAAAACTATATTACAGTGTAGTTGATTAACAATGTTGTGTTAGTTTCAGGTGTACAGCAAAGTGATTCAGTTATACATATACAAGTATCTCTTCTCTTTCAAATTCTTTTCCCATTTAGGTTACTACAGAATATTGAGCAGAGTTCCCTGTGCTATATACAGTAGGTCCTTGTTGGTTACCTATTTTAAATATAGCCGTGTGCACATGTCAATCCCAATCTCCCAATCTATCCCTCCCACCCTGCTTTCCCCCTGGTAACCATAAGTTTGTTCTCTAAGTCTGTGAGTGTTTCTGTTTTGTGAATAAGTTCATTTGTGTCATTTTTAAAGATTCTGCATAGAAGTGATACCATATGATTGCTATTCATGTTTCTTTGACTTACTTCACTTAGTAATGTAAGTAATGGACCTGGATAATCTCCAGGTCCATCCATGTTGTTGCAAATGGCATTATTTCATTCTTTTTAATGGCCGAGTAATATTCCATTGTATATACGTACCACATCTTCTTTATCCATTCCTCTGTCGATGGACATTTAGGGTGCTTCCATGTCTTGGCTATTGTAAACAGTGCTGCCATGAACATTGGGGTGTCTTTCCTTATACTTTAAATAGAGTTGACCTTTGAACAACATGGGTTTGAACTGTGCGGGTCCACTTAAATGTGGATTTTTCTCAACAAATACTACAGTATTACCTGATCTGTGGTTGGTTGAATCCACAGATACAGAGAACTGATTATGGGACTTGAGCATCCACAGATTTTGGTATTTGCATTGGGTCCTGGAACCAATCCCCTGTGGATACTGAGGGATGGCTGTACATCCTTTAGAATATCCTTTCGTGAAAGTCTGCTGGTGATGCATTCTCTGATCCATTATTTCATTCTCATTCTTAAAAGCTATTTTTGATCTTGTTGGGAAGTTATTTTCTTTTAGTATATTTAAGATAGCATTTCACTATCTTCTGGCTTCTGTTGTTGCTATTGAGAAGTGAGCAACTCTTTATCTGTTATTCCTTAGAAGGAAATCTCTTATAACGTGGCTGCTTTTATGATTTTTATTTCGTCTTCAGTGTTCTATAGTTTCCTTATAAGTGTGGATTTAAAAAAAATGTATCTTGCTTGGGTTTTGCTGATCTTCTTGAATTCATGGATTGATGTCTTTCATTACTTTTGCAAAATCCTCAAGTCACTATCTTTTCAAATATTGCCTCTGTCTCATTTTCTCCTCCTTTCCTTCTGAGACTCTAATCAAATGTATGTTAGATCTTTTAAGATACCACCATATCTTCTATATATCTCAATATCTGTTCTATAATTTTCATTATTGTACTTTTGTTTTATATTCTGGATAATTTGACCAGTTCACTAATTCTCCCCTCAGCTGTGCCTAATCTGCTGTTAATCCAGCCATTGAAACTTAAATTACAGTTATTGTATTTTTTAATTTCTAAGAGTTTTATTTGGTCTTTTTTTCACATCTTCTAGGTTTCTTTGCATGGTTTTCCAATTCTTGCAGATATTTTAAAGCTTAATCTTTAAACATAGCAAACAAACCTTTTCTATGATTTATATCTGATAATTCCAATACCTGAGATATTTGTTACTGATGTTTGTGCTTGTGATCCTCATTGAGTTCTTGTTTCCTTTTGAGCTTCATTATTTATCTTTTTGTGTGTTTTTGAAAATTTTATTTTTCTTACTCATTTGAGAGTTATTGAAATTTCTTAATGCAATCTGTTGTTATATAGTGCAAAAACTTAAAGTCTATTGTTCATTATATATATTTTAATTGAAGTATAGTTGCAGTGATTCAGTTATATATATATATATATATATATATATATATATATATATATATATATATATATATATATATATACTTTTTCAGATTCTTTTCCCTTATAGGTTATTACAAAATTGAGTATAGTTGCCTGTGCTCTACAGTAGGTCCTTGTTGGTTATCTATTTTGTATATAGTTGTGTGTGTATGTTAATCCCTCCCCCTCCCCCACCCCTTTCCACTTTGGTAACCATAAATTTGTTTTCTATGTCTGTGGGTCTATTTCTGTTTTGTAAATAAGTTCATTTGTATCTTTAAAAAAAATTATGATATAAGTGATACCATATATTTCTCTTTCTCTGTCTGGCTTACTTCACTTAGTATGGTAATGAGCTTCCTTATCTTTGAATATGTGATGCTTCTTGGCCTTGGAAAATTAGTGGGGATCCTTTGAGGCTTAGGAAAACTTTCCCTGGAGAGGGTGTGTGTGTATTTTGTAATATCCTTGGGCATTGTCAGTTACTTTAAACTGAATTCATACGTCAAAATTTGGCTCACCCAGGTGGTACAAAGAATCTGGGCTGCAAATCTGTGTGAGGCCAGCCCATGGTCCATTTCCCAGGATAAGTCCTTTTTACTGATTCTCCCAGCTCTCTTCAGCACAGTGGGAACAATCCCTACAGTCCCTGCTGGGGAGGGGAGTGCAGGTAGGTCCACTTTTGGGTATACTTTTACTCTGAAGGTAGAGCCTTTGGGGTCCTAATTTAATGTGATCTCTTATTAGACTCCCACTTTAGCAGCCTGGGTTTTAATTTCTGAACTTTACGCTCAATGAAGTCTGCCAAAAAGTTCATTTTGGGCAGGGTTGCAAACGCTTTGAAGAAAACAGAGGCTTTGGCTCAGCTTGCTTCTCTACAAACCCACTTTCCCAGAGGGTTTGGTCTTTATCCTGTCATCGTTTTCATACCTTTAGCATATGTATACATATATACTTGTGTGTGTATATATATTTATATATATATTATATGTGTGTATACATATATATGTTTATATATATATATACATATATTAAATAAATAGATACATACATACATACACACACACACACACATTAATTTGTTTTCAGTGGAAGAGGTGGTTTGAATATCCTAGCCCCTGTTCCTGAAAAAGAAAGCAGTTAGCTAACTTTTTAAATCACTTTGGTGGGGACTGTGAAAGCTGACACAGCTATTAAAATTCATGTTAGATTTCTACCCAGGGAAGAAAGACATTCTCCCTCTGCTTCAAGCACTTTAAAAAGGGAAACACTTTTTTCATAATGATTCTAGTAGCTAACTAACTCCTTTCCCAAGAGCAACAGAAATCACCAGTAACTACCAGGATACCTGGTCTAGAGATGCATTAGGTGGATTAATAGTGCTGAATGGTGAGTGAAAGGAACAGGTTCTGTCTTTTAAAGCAGCTGAATGCAGTGCTCTGAGAAAGAGGGCCGAATGACCAGTCATTACCCATTTAATATATTACACATTGAGGCCTGATTATTTACAGGGTAATTTTGAAAGGTTAATAAGATAACCTAATGGTTAAGAGGGTCATGGAGAGCAGAGATCCTCTTGGGAAATACCTTGTGCTGGTGTTTTAAAAAAAAGTAATTAAATTATTGTGAAATATTTCAAGCGCATAGTCAACAAATCTCATATACTTGACATCCAGCTTTATCAATTTTAACCCTATGCCATATAAAGGGGAGCAGAATATATCACCCCAAAATAAGTCTCTGGCATAAGGATTATCTTGAGCTGGTTATTTTTAAGAAACAGCAGACAGAGGAGGAGCTCTGGAAACTGAAAAGAAGTTATCTTTTTGTAAGAGACATTTACAGTTATAAGAAGGGAAAATCTCCATTTGTAAGGGTGTCTCCCTCTCTGTACCTGGAAGAAAAGGACAATTCTCTATTTCTAGGAAATCTTTATCAACTCCAATATCTGGCCTCCCCTAGCCGCAAAACTTCTTTTGTCTTTAGCTAGAGATGGTATTTAAGGTGGTGGCCAGGGCCATTTCAGAAAGTTACTCCGTTTCCTGGCCTCTCCCATGTGTATAGGAAGTATTTATTAAACTTTTGTTTTTCTCCCATTAATCTGTCTTTTATTACAGGAGTGTCTAAGCTGAGAACCTAGAAGGGTAGAGGGAAAATTATTTTTTCTTCCTCTACACATATTTGCCTCAGATTTTATTAAAAGATTAAGCCTTACAGATACAGTTCAAGCACCCATGTATCCCTTGAAAATACCTTCTCATTAATCTTGAAAATAAACTCAGTGTTCATCATTCTTCTGTGTATTTTATATATACATGTTTATGTATCCATGTTAATGGATGCTTTTTAATTTTATCATGTATAGGTATCCCTCTGAATTATGCTTCGGACCTTTATTTTTGTTGATAAATGCCATTCTAGTTTATTCATTTTAACTGTTCTAGTGTATGAATATGCCACTATTTACTTACTTTCCTGTTTCCTGTTAATGAACATTTTAATGAACATTTAAGCTGTTTCCGATTTTTTGCTATTAAGAACAATGAAGAAACAAACATTCTTGTACATGTCTATGTATATACATGTGCAAAAGGATGGCCCAGGGTGCATATTTAGCAGTGGAATTGTGTCATAGCATATAGTGAGTACTTAAACTCCTCTAGCTATTTTCAAGTTGCTCTCTAGAATGGTGGTGTCAGTTTATAGTTTACCAAGAGAATATGAAAGTTCCTTGGTTGGGCTTTATTATGTTTAACGTGCTACTGAATTAGTGTGGCAATATTTTATTTAGAACTTTTTACATTTATGTTCATTGAACAGATTGGTCTGTAATTTTGTTTTCTTGAACAATGCGTGCTCATTTTAGTATCAGAATTATTCTAGCCATGAACATTGAATTGCCTATATTTTCTATTTTTTTGAATCCATGAAACAATGGGTATGAGAGAGGAATTATCTGTCCCTTATAAGTTTGGTCAAACTGACCTTTATAATCCTTTGGCTTGGTGTCTTTAGGAACAGGGTTACTGATTCAATTTCTGTAATAGTGATTGGTTTATTCATGTTTGCTGAATGATTTTGACTATGTTTTGGTAAAATTTACATTTAAAGGAATTATTTTTATTATTTTTTTTAAAAGGTTAAGTCTTGGGACTTCCCTGGTGACGCAGTGGTTGGGAATCTGCCTGCCAATGCAGAGGACACGGGTTCGAGCCCTGGTCTGGGAGGATACCACATGCTGCAGAGCAACTAAGCCCGTGAGCCACGGCTGCTGAGCCCAAGTGCCACAACTACTGAAGCCCGCGCACCTAGAGCCTGTGCTCTGCAACAGGAGAGGCCACCGCTATGAGAGGCCCGCGCACCGTGGTGAGGAGTGGCCCCTGCTCGCCGCAACTAGAGAAAGCCCGCACACAGCAGAAGACTCAACACAGCCAAAAATAAATAAATTAATTTTAAAAAGCCAAGTCTTTATTTTTATTTGGCTGCATTAGGTCTTCGTTGCTGTGGGTGGGCTTCTCACTGCAGTGGCTTCTCTTGTTGTGGAGCACGGGCTCTAGGTGTGTGGGCTTCAGTAGTTGTGGCACGCGGGGTCAGTAGTTGCAGCTCATGGGCTCTAGAGTGCAGGCTCAGTAGTTGTGGCGCATGGGCTTAGTTGCTCCACGGTATGTGGAATCTTCCTGGACCAGGGCTCGAACCTGTGTCCCCTGCATTGGCAGGCGGATTCTTAACCACTTCACCACCAGGGAAGTCCCCATTTAAAGAAATTATTGACTTTAAATTTTCAGAAAAATATTTACATGGACCTTTGTGTATGCAAGTTTCGCATCTGTAGATACGACGGGCTGAATATTCTATGCCATTTTATCTAAAGGACTTGAGCATCCATGGGTTTTGGTATCCATGGAGGTCCTAGAACCAGTCCCCCACAGGTATAAGAGATGACTATATATTCATAATTGCAGTCTTTCTTTTTCATTCCTAGTAGCATTTTTGTGGTCTTCTCTTTCAGTGTCTTCCCCTGGATCAGTTTTTTCAGAGATGTGTTTTCATTAGGGTTTTGAAGAGCTCAGTTTTGGTCTTACTGATCTTTCCTATTGTTTCCTTGATTCTTCTCTAATCTTTTTTTCTTTAGGTTTATATGGTAACTTTTTTAAGTTCCTTGAGTTGAACTTTTTAACTTACCTCTTTTTCATCTTTTTGTTTTTCATAGTAAAAGCTTTAGGTGCATCCCACAAGTTTGCATATATAATATTTTTATAGTTGTTCAGCAGCAATAAGTATAATTTCCATCATGACTTACTCGACCTCATGAATTGCATATTTAGATGTGCTTTTTGAAGTATCCAGTCATGTTAGGCTTGTTTGGCTATATTTTTATTACTTGTTTTTAATCTAAATGCATTGTTGTCAGAAAATATGTTCTTTATGATAATGATTCTTTCAGAGTCCTTTGTGATTTAGAATTTGGTCTTTTTCTTTAAATTTTTGGTATATGGACCAGGTGTCTTTGAAAGATGCATGTTTACTATTTGTTAGAGCAGGATTTTATATATTAGCTCTAACTACATTAGGTCAAATGTGGTAATTTATTCAAAGCTTGATCTATGTCTGTTTCTGATAGAGTTCTATAAAAATCTCATACTAGAATTGTTAAGTTTTTCCATTTCTCTTTATATTCACTGGATGAAAAAAGTCCAATCTGATAATTTTTGCTTTTAATAGGCAAATTAAATCCATTTACATTTATTATGAGTACTGGTATATTTGGCTTTATTTTGAACATATTTTTTATTTTTACCATCATTTTCTTTGCTCTTACCTTTTCCTCTTCCTTACAGCCTGGAGAATTGATAGTTTCCTATATTCCTCTAATTTCTTTCCTCTCCTTTATGCTTAATCTTAAATTTTAGGAGATACTAAATAAATGTTGACTTTTCTGGAACAATTTAAGTGTGTATTTCTATTTTCTTCCTATTCACAATGAAGTCTTCAGCATACGTTAATTACCTATTGAACAGCCCTTCCTGGCCATTATGTGTTTCTTGTACTTTTAGCTTTTATGTTCTTGCATGTTTCTTTCTTCCTTTAGTGAGGGTCTATGGGTGGTAGACCTTACAGAGTTTATCTGAAAATGTCATTTATCACTTAGTCTTAAGCGATAGTGTAACTGTTTGTTATTTTGCCTCAGGTCTTTGAAGATAATTACTCCATTGCTTTTTTGGTTTCTACTGTTTTTTTAACTGCTGTTAAATTTCAAGTAATTTGTGCATAGTCTGTCTTTCACACTGTACAGTTTTACTATGATATACCAGGCAATATACCCGGGTTTATTTTGATTAATCGTCATTCTCAGTGATGATCTCTTCAGATACTGCTTCTCTACTATTCTTTGCTTGTTCTTCTGTGACTCTGACTCCTATTATGTAGCTGCTGGAACCATTTATTCTAGCCACCATTCCTCTTGATTACATTTTCATATTTGTGTGGCATTCTGGATGGGTACCCATACTACCTTCCAATTTGGTAGTTTACTTTTAGCCAGTGTCCAGTCTAATTTCAATGACAAAATTTTTCTATTTTTCAAGAGTTCTAAATGTTTCCTTATCTTGGCTCAGTTCTCAGTATTAAAGTTATGACTCTTGCCTGCCTTCCTCACAGCTTCTAAGTGGTTTTTCTGGTGGTTCTGAAAGAAATTTATCCTGTACTTAAGCTTGGCTAGCTAGGCCTTTTCGTTTTCATCATTTTGGTCCATCTGTCATTGGCATGAATTGGAGCAAAGGGGTTTTCCAGATGGGAACTCCGTGATCTGGAAGCTCCCTTGGGAGGCTCTTATCAGCCACTGCCCAATGTCAGGGCCTGGCCTAACTTGTGATAGTAGGGCATGGGGAGGAAGTCCCATTGCAGAATGCTGGGAACACACGGAGCCTACTTAGGGAGGTCTTCTAAATGGTTAATACAAATGCTTTCAGAAAGAGCCATTTCAGCTTGGCTAAAGACAAATCTTTCTGTCAAGTGGTCTCCTTGCACCAGTCAGTCTTACCTTCTCACACTATTAGCACAGAGTCAGCTGGCCAGGGTTCAAACTAGCTTCTGTCTTGAACTACTTAGGGAAAGTTTCTTAACCTCTTTATATTCATTTCTATATCTATAAAATGGGAATTAAAAACAACACCTAACACATGCGTATATTGCAAAAGGATTTCCACAGTAAGTTTAGTTAACATTCATCACTTTGCAATACAGTTGACGCTTGAACAACACAGGTTTGAACTGCACGGGTCCACTTATACACAGGTTTTTTTCACTAAATACATACTATAGTACTACACGATTGAAGCTATGGATGTGGAACTGCAGGTACGGAAGGCCAACGATAAAGTTATGTGTGGATTTTCCCCTGTGTGGAGGGTTGGCGCCCCTAAACTCCAAACTGTTCAAGTGTCAACTATATATGTATGTCAAGTCATTATGTTGTACAACTTAAACTTATACAGTGCTGTATGTCAATCATATCTCAATAAAACTGGAAAAAAAACAGAACAAAACACTCCAAATACCATCTAACACAAAGGGCTCTGGGAGGTTAAGTAAGATAATACATTAAAACATGTAGATATGTACCTGGCATATAATTTTAAGCTCTTTGTTTTTGTAATTATCATTGACTAGTCGTATTTAATGAGAAAGATAGTGTTACCTTTTTTTTTTTTTTTTTTTTTTTTTTTGTGTGGTACGTGGGCCTCTCCTGTTGCAGAGCACAGGCTCCGGACGCGCAGGCTCAGCGGCCATGGCTCACGGGCCCAGCCGCTCCGCGGCATGTGGGATCTTCCCGAACTGGGGCACAAACCCGTGTCCCCTGCATCGGCAGGCGGACTCTCAACCACTGCACCACCAGGGAAGCCCTAGTGTTACCTTTTTATTTTTTATTTTTTATTTTTATTTATTTATTTTTTTTTGCGGTACGCGGGCCTCTCACAGTTGTGGCCTCTCCCGCTGCAGAGCACAGGCTCCGGACGCACAGGCTCAGCGGCCATGGCTCACGGGCCCAGCCGCTCCGCGGCATGTGGGATCCTCCCGGACCGGGGCACGAACCAGTGTCCCCTGCATCGGCAGGTGGACTCTCAACCACTGCGCCACCAGGGAAGCCCTAGTGTTACCTTTTTAGATACTAAAATGTGATATTTGGACGTGCTTGAGATATGCTTACATGGAGACAGTCTTCTAATCTTTTACCCCCAAGTTAAATGGGGAGCATACCTCCCTAACACAGCCTCAAGTATGATCAGTCTAATGTTTTCCTTTGTCTCTCCAACACCCCTGAATTTTTAAATCAAAAATATGCATTTTGGCAACAAATTGTCTCATTGTTCTTTATGAATTAGTTTTTTCATCCTGGCTAGATGGTTACAAAGTTGAGGCCAGCAATTTTATCTTCTCTACCTCTTTATCCCTGTACAAGTGGAACACAGGTAGGGGTTCAGTATGTATTTATCCAGTGGATCAATTATATGGAGTAAAGCAGCTCAGAAATCTGAAGGTGGTTGATGAACAGGAACACAATTTTTAGGCCATAAGGGCTCTGGGGCACTTACCCAGGTCTTCATTTCCATTGCCTGGTGCAGGAGGATTGTGGCGAGGGAAACGGTGTTGATGGGTGTCCCAAAGGTAAAGATGTCGATATCAGAATCCTTGTAGGTCTGCAGAGGAGGAACAAACAGGCACTGGCAGATGTGCCCATGGACTGAAGGCCTTGGCTTTGACAAGTGATTGTAAAACATCAGTGAAGGCAGGTGTCAAGGGAGGGGCAGGCTAGGGAGAAGGCATCCAGCTGCCATCATGTGGAGCTGACCCAAGGGACAGACAAGAGAAGGAGTGAGTTGACAGGACTAAACTCTTTAAAGAACATTTGCAAAGGAAGCCATGATGGGTATTCCAGAACATTGCAGAAGGAGTCAAGAAAGAATTTACTGAGTACCTACCAGGCACAACACCAACTGCTAAAGACAGTGCTGTGTCCACTTTCAAGTAGTTTAGAGACCAGCTAGGCAGGGCAAATGTGGTACAATTTAAGGGTATAAATGCTATAATGGAAGCAAGTACAAGGAACGCTGGGAGTAGAGAAGAGGAATCAGCTGAGACTATAATAAGAGGAGTTAGTCTCTTGAAAAGAGAGAGGAAAGGCAAAGGCCAGAACTGAGGGTGAAAAGTCCAAATCCTCCTAGATGGTAGGTCTGTTGAGCACATAGTAAGGGCAAAAGATGAAGCAGGAAAGGCAAGCAGAGACCTGACCAGGGAGGGTATTGTAAACCAGAAAATTCAAAGAAAGCACAAAATGCCCACCTCAACACTCATCGTGTTGCTATTTGCAAACGAACACGAGCCAGAGACTAGACACCACTGGTTTCCTGGGAGCAATTACCCCACACCTGAGTTCCCTGTCTAGGATGAATACAGATATCCTATGCTATATAAATTCTCACTCTTTAAACTGGGGAACCAAATTGAGATGGGGCTGGAATCCCTTACTATCTGCATTCTTGTTTTTATTATAATGTAGTATCGCTTATTATCAGAACTTCCTGCCTTGACCTTGGAAGCACAAATCTAAATATAAACCAAGGGTTGCAAATCCAAATACCTTCAGTGCTCAAGTAAGAAGCAGTACATGAGTGAAGAAGGCCAGGCATGACACAAAAGGGCATGGTGGGGACTATGGCAAACTGGAGCACATGCCCCCCATCTAAGCAGGGCAGTGAGTCAACTCTGGATTCTCGCCACGAGGGAAAAATGACCCAGTGTAATAATAGCTTTCAGTGTTTCAGAAGCTGGCAGAAATTAAGACGTTTTGGTAAAATATTCTGACTTTTTGAATACCTAGGGTAGGGTGGAGTCTGCAGGCCTCCTCTTTGGAGCCCCTGCTCTGAAGATGCTATTAGGAAACTATTAGTCTGGGATTTCCTATAAACAGGACCAGTTCTACACTACTATTTGTACGGTTAGAATGGGACCATACAACTTACCAGGTAGGGGATAAAGAAACAGACGAGGCTCTGGTAGAACGCATCCGCCATGGAAATCCAGAAAGTCAACAGGTTATAGCCCTGCCAGGAAATAACAATATCGACAGTAACCACCATCAAAGCAAGCCTCTGTTCTTTGTAAGCAACTTTCTTGTGCATGGCCGGACTAGACAACACGGCACTTACAATGCTTCTTATCTTAGAAGCAATAGAATGGAACGATTAAGAGCATGGGCCTGGGGGTGACAGACCTCAGGTCCAGCTCCAGCACTGTGTGACCTTAGTGAAAGTCACTAGACTTCTTTGAGCATTGTTTCTTCTTCCTTAGAAAGTAGAGAAAAACACCACCAACTATTTCCTTGGGTTTCAAGAGGTCTAAATGCAATTGTGCTTTGGTAGCTAGTAAAGGCTCAGCTACCAAATATATTACCAAATTATTACCAAATGATAATGAATGATTATCATTCATTAGCACATTGTTAGTGCTAATACAGACTTGGTAGGTTTAGAGATTCTGAGGTTTCTAAATAGCATCTGAAAGAGAACCCTCAATCACAGCCCAGGGTCACAGGTTCCCAAGATCTAGATGGCTTCAGAGACAACCTTTCTTGTTTTGTGCTTTACTCTTCTTGCCTTCCCTGGGAAAAGTGAAACTGTTCACATTGTATGTTTTTGCCACATTCACTTCTTTTAATGTTAGTTACTCAAGGAAGACATTACGCAGCTAGCTCGCCTCTGGGAAGGAGACAGTTAGAAGGGCCCAGGATGTATGCGTGCCATTGCCACGTCTCCCTTGCTTGAAGTGCTGGGGTTGCTGTGTTGCTCTCCACCTGTCTCTGGGTGAGGATGGGGCTTGGTTCTTCACTGGCTGTCCCCAAAATATCACCAGCTCTCAAGCACCACCTCTGGCTTTGCCCTCCTTTTCCCCAGGTGCAAAGGTACCCTCGTGCATATCGACATCCCTTTTCCCAGAGCTCCCTCTTCGAGGCAGTCAGGTCCCCTCTCTGCCTCCTGCATCCAAGCTCCTGGCCCATGTCTGTGCTAGTCAGGCTGCCTGCTGTCTGACTTCTCCAGATCATTTAGGGCATCAGTGTGACCTCTGTGCCTTGTTAGAGACTGTTCTGATGGTTTTAGTCCAGGGGTTCCCAAACAAAGCCTTGGGCATTCTATTGAAAGCCTACAGACAAAGACCAGATAAGGGTGATGGGATCTTTCTGTAAGCCCTCTTCCCCTTTAACTAGGGCAGTCCCATATTAATGTGTGACGTAATTAAGAAATAACTGAAAAGAAAAATACCCACTGGTCTGGTCCATCACCTTCAACAGCAAATGAGAAACAGGCCAGAAACGGAGCAGCGTTTCTGGGTCACATGGGAGGTAAGTGGCAGAGGGGTGACCAGAACACAGGACCGCCAGCCCAGCACTCCTTCTCTGACACCTCAAGGGAGGAGCTGGAGGTCACCTCCCCGCCTACCCAAGCCCCTTACCTCAGAGTTCTGGCCACTCTTGTACAGCTCAGGCAACGCCAGGAGTGTTTCCATAGAGATGTCTTTATCGAGGACTCCGAAGACAAGAGGAGGCAAAGAGGTGAAGAAGAGATTGAAGAAGATCAACTGCCAGTAATCGATCATGGTGGAGCCAGAGAAACCACAGAAGAACTGGTACCAGAAGAGCAGGTTGACGTAGCTCTGCAGGCAGAGAGTGTGGCCTTGTGACTGAGGACCCACAGACAGCCGGGTCACCAGATGCTGCTTGGAGCTCTGACAAGTCCCTACTCAGACTTGGAGCTTCAGTTTCCTTGTTTGTGACAGGCAAGGTTGTATAAAGATTGCAGGTAATTTTCATCCCTTAGATTCTACCATTACCACTTCTAATACTACTACTAACCTTCCTTAGGACCTGAAAGGAATTCGACCGATTTGTTAAGTATACATTGTTAAGAGCATAGGTTTTTGGAGGCAGAGAGGACTGGTTTTGAATTCCCAGTTGGGTAATGTACTAGCTTGAGTCACACCCCAGTTGGGTGTGAACTTGGTCAAATTGCTTAGCCTTTCTGAACGTCATCTTGCCATCTTTTGGATACGATTAGTAGTACCTAGACCATGACATGTGATACCAAAAGGTAGTAGTTGTGCTTAGTAGTATGGTAAGAGGTAGGGACACCAGAAAGACTTGACTGTGGGCAGGAAGGCTGGCGGGAGGATGACTTCGTGAGGAGGTTGACCTCACAACACTTGCCTCATGGTCACACAGCTCAAAAGGTGAAGAAGAAAATCTTGTGCCTAAGTTGCTTTATGCTTTCAAAAGATCTTTCTACCCAAGACCTCCTCACCTGAGAAGGGCTGGGTCACTATTACTATCTAACATATTGTGATGTGGTTTGGTGACTTGACCAAGGTCACAGAAGCAGCCGGTCCTGGGATTAGAACTAGAACTTCTCAGCTCTGCGTGGCTGGGGCACAGAGGGGTGAAGGATGTTGTAAGGAATCTTTCAGTGGGTTTGTGTTCAAGCTAGAATTCTCATGCCCTAATTGCTGGGCCCATGTTATTTTTAAAAGCCTCTCTGTTTAGTATTTTAATACTACTAGTAATATTAACATTCATATTAACACCACGATTGTTATTTGAGCTTCTATTTGTGATAGGTGTGTGACATACTATATTAGTATATACCAGATTAGTAGATGTGCAATATACATAATTTGTCCCATCAACCTAGCAAGATTAATGTTATTGCTAATAATATCATACTACATTTATGTATTATTAAATATTATAACTTGATAATAATGTTAATATTATTTAACATTATCTACAGACAAGGAATCTGAGGCTCTGAGATACTCAGTTACACCTTGCCTGTGTTCACAGCCAGGAAATGGCACAATCAGCACCTGGGTTTTCAAAGCTTCCTCCTCAACCACACCCAAGACCTCTTAGTCCTGTTTTTGGATTATATAATAACAATGCTGACCGAGATTCTTCCAGCCGAGGCACTCCATCCTTTGGCTTTTCTGCCAAGATGACTAATGGGAGGTTTCCTGGCTCTGAAGGAGACCCCGGTGCTCTGAGACACCCTGAATGGACCTTGAATCTCTCTGTCTGAGGGCCAGGCTCCCCTCCATTGCTGCTCTGGGGCTTCAGGTCACCCTGCTCCCACTCCAGTCCTGTGATGCTGTGAGGGCTTTTCTCCTATGAGTTTTGGTGAAGTTATTTCTCAGAGGAGGAGATTTGGGAAGGAGAGGGCTTGGTCTGTGTCCTGTGCTGTAGGTAGGTTTGAAATATACTATGGGCAGACATTGAGTCCCCAAATCAATATCACTCACTTGTGCACTTGACAGGATTGGTTTAAGAAGAAGCAAAGTGCTAAAGTCTCCTTGATACGAGGGTTCAGCAACTGCATGAGGCTTTGACTGCTTGTTTTTTTTTTTTTTTTTTTAGCCCTTTGAGCACCTTGCCTTGCTTCTTCCTCCCCAGCTAGCTGTGTAAGACAATAACTCTTATCTCCATGTATGCACAGGCAGCTTGAGTGGCTCAGATGGGGTAAGTGACTACACCAAAGTCCCTCTGCCAGTTGGGGCTGGAACTGTGACTTGAGGTTGTAGAACCTTAGGACGCCAGGGCTGGAAGTGACGCCATCTACAGACGAGGCCAAGAATAGCAACGGCAGCAAACAACAGCAACACAGACTCCTAAAGCGCATCTTATGTGCCAAACTCTGTTCTGACCCATCAGTCCATCTACCAGCCTTATGAGTATATCACTACTGTCCTCATTTTACAATTGAGAAAACCGAGCCTCAGAGAGGTCAAATCATGGGGCTGGGGTTACAGACTAGTAAGTAACAAAGCTGGAGTCCAGACCTAGATGTTCTGGCTAAACAATATGCTACTAAACAACCAATGGATCACTGAAGAAATCAAAGAGGAAATAAAAAAATACCTACAGACAAAAGACAATGAAAACATGATCATCCAAAACCTATGGGACGCAGCAAAAGCAGTTCTAAGAGGGAAGTGTCTAGAAATACAATCTTACCTCAAGAAACAAGAAAAGTCACAAACACCTAACCTTACACCCAAAACAACTAGAGAATGACAAACAAAACCCAAAGTTAGTAGAAGGAAAGAAATCTTAAAGATCAGAGCAGAAACAAATGAAATAGAGATGAAGAAAACAATAGAAAAAGATCAGTGAAACTAAAAACTGGCTCTTTGAAAGATAAAATTGATAAACGTTTAGTGAGACTCATCAAGAAAAAAAGGGAGAGGGCTTGTATCAATAAAATTAGAAATGGAAAAGTTACAACAGACACTACAGAAATACAAAGGATTGTAAGATATCACTCTACACTAATAAAATGGACAACCTAGAAGAAATGGACAAATTCTCAGAAAGGTATAACCTTCCAAGACCCAACCAGGAAGAAGTAGAAAATATGAACAGAACAATCACAAGTACTGAAATCGAAACTGTGATTAAAAATTTCCAACAAACCAAAGTCCAGGACCAGATGGCTTCACAATCGAATTCTTTCAAACATTTAGAGAAGAATTAACACCTATCCTTTTGAAGCTATTTCAAAAAATCACAAGGAAGGAACACACCCAAACTCATTCTACGAGACCACCATCACCCTGATACCAAAACCAGACAAAGTTACCACACATGAAAAAAATTACAGGCCAATATCATTGATGAACATAGATGCAAAGATCCTCAACAAAACACTAGCAAACCAAATCCATACACTTAAAAGGATTGTGCACCCTTATCAAGTGGGATTTATCCCAGGGATGAAAGGATTTTTCAATATCCACAAATCATTGTGATACACTACGTCGACAAACTGAAGAATAAAAACCATATGATTATCTCAATAGATGCAGAAAAAGCTTTTGACAAAATTCAACACCCACTTATGATAAAAACTCTCCAGAAAGTGGGCATAGAGGGAACCTACCTCAACCTAATAAAGGCCATATATGACAGACCCACAGCAAACAACATTCTCATTGGTGAAAAACTGAAAGCATTTCCTCTAAGGTCAGGAACAAGACAAGGATGTCCAGTCTTGCCACTTTTATTCAACATAGTCTTGGAAGTCCTAGCCATGGCAATTAGAGAAGGAAAAGAAATAATAGGAATCCAAATTGGAAAAGAAATGTAAAACTGTCACTGTTTGCAGATGACATGATACTATATATAGACAATCCTAAAGATGCTACCAGAAAACTACTAGAGCTCATCAGTGATAAAGTTGCAGGATACAAAATTAACACACAGAAATCACTTGTATTTCTGTACACTAACAACAAGAGATCAGAAAGAAATGAAGGAAACAATCCCACTTACCATCACATCAAAAAGAATAAAATACCTAGGAATAAACCTACCTGAGGAGGAAAGAGACCTGTACTCTGAAAACTATTAGATGCTGATGAAAGAACTTGAACATGACACAAACAGATGGAGAGATATACCATGTTCTTGGATTGGAAGAATCAACATTGTCAAATGACTATACTACCCAAAGCAATCTACAGGTTCAATGCAATCCCCATCAAATTACCAATGGCATTTTTCACAGAACTAGACCACAAAGTTTTACAATTTGTATGGAAACACAGAAGACCCCGTATAGCCAAAGCTATTTGAAAAAGAAAAATGGAGCTGGAGGAATCGGACTCTCTGACTTCAGACTATGCTACAAAGCTACAGTTGTCAAAATACTATGGTACTGGCACAAGAATAGAAATATAGATCAAAGGAATAGGCTAGAAAGCCCAGAAATAAACCCACACAGCTATGGTCAGTTAATCTATGACAAAAGAGGCAAGAGTATACAGTGGAGAAAAGACAGTCTCTTCAATAAGTGGTGCTGGGAAAACTGGACAGCTACATGTAAAAAAATGAAACTAGAACATTCTTTAACGCCATACACAAAAATAAATAAACTCAAAATGGTTTAAAGACTTAAATATAAGACATGACAGCATAAAACTCCTAGAAGAGAACATAGACAAAACATTCTCTGACATATATCATACCAATGTTTTCTTAGGTCAGTCTCCCAAGGCAATAGAAATAAAAGCAAAAATAAACAAATGGGACCTAATCAAACTTATAAGCTTTTGTACAGTAAAGGAAACCATAAACAAAATGAAAAGACAACCTACGTACTGGGAGGAAATATTTACAAACAAAGCGACCTACAGGAGATTCATCTCCAAAATATACAAATAGCTCATGCAGCTCAATATAAAACAAACCAACCAACCAGTCAAAAAATTGGCAGACCTAAATAGACATTTCTCCAAAGAAGACATATGGATGGCCAAAAAGCACATGAAAAGATGCTCAACATCACTAACTGTAAGAGAAATGCAAATCAAAACTACAATGAGGTATCACCTCACACTGGTCAGGATGGCCATCATCAAAATACCTACAAACAACAAATGCTAGAGAGGGTGTGGATAAAAGGGAACCCTCTTGCACTGTTGGTGGGAATGTAAATTGATATAGCCACTATGGAGGTTCCTTAAAAAACTAAAAACAGCTACCATGTGATCCAGCAATCCCACTCCTGGGCATATATCTGGAGAAAAGCATAATTTGAAAGGATATATGCACCCCAGTGTTCATTGCAGCACTATTTACAGTAGCCAAGACATGGAAGCAACCCAAATGTTCACTGACAGAGGAATGGATGAAGAAGATGTGGTACATATATACAATGGAATATTACTCAGCCATAAAAAGAATGATATAATGCCATTTGTAGCAACATGGACCTAGAGATTGTCATACTGAGTGAGATAAGTCAGAGAAAGACAAAGATCATATGATATCGCTTATGTGGAACTAAAAAAATGATATAAACGAACTTACAAAATAGAAACAGACTCACGGACTTTGTAAACAAACTTATGGTTACCAAAGGGGAAAGGTTGGGGGAGGGATAAATTAGGAGTTTGGGATTAACATATACATACTATATAAAATAGATAATATAAAATATATAATCAACAAGAACCTACTATATAGCACAGGGAACTCTACTCAATAATCAGTTATAACATTATTACTCTTATTATTACTAATAACATATATGGGGAAAGAATCTGAAAAGGAATGGGTATATGTATAACTGAATCAGTTTGCTGTACCCCTGAAACTAACACAACACTGTAAACCAAGTATACTGTTATATAACACAAAAATTAAATTAAAAAGGAATAATCCAATTAAAAAATTGAAACTGTATTAATCCTTAAAAAAAAAAAAAAGAATACAAGGTTCCTGACCTCCAGTCTTGAGCTTTTAATACCACATCATTATACTGCTCTTCCTCTTCTGCTCTACCAGGGATTTTCAGTTAGAGACATATGTATACCAGTGCTACTCCAAGTGTTGTGCATGGACCTGTGTTGACCCAGGAATGTTTGTTACTGGTCCATGATGAGACAAGTAAAGAAACTGAAAGAAAGCATTTAGAAACTTGTATAAGCAATTTGACAGAGTAGTTTATATCTGTTGAATGTAATAGTAAACAATTTGGACTTGTGTTAAAAAAAAAATAGTGTCTTATCCCAGGTTCCTGGTGCGACTAAACTCCTCCTTTTTCTATGTCCTGATCTACACTCTTATGTTTCCTTTATAACTTGCCTACTGCCTTTGTGTTTTTACTGTAAATCTCTTACAGTTGCTTTTGGAATTAGATACAACGTATGCTATAAAATGATGCATAAACTTCCTGAAATATTTCCTGTAAGGACTCAGGTTGTCAAACATCTCCTCCTTGGCCAGGAAACTGATTAACTCATAGTTAAATATCCTTGTCTTTCAGACCATGGTTTAAATGCTATTTTCTTCTGGATTGATTAGAGTAAGAGTCTTCTGGCGATATGTCCATAGCACCCTGGCCTTACTCTAGGGAGATGCACTGAAGAAAATGTTTTAAAAATTTTAATTTCTTTCCCCCATAGGAGGGCTTGTCAGTCTTTAATGTTCATATGGATCACCTGGGGATCTTATTCACAGTGAAGATTCTGAGTTAGTGGGCCTGGCGTGCACCCTGAGGATCCCCATTTCTAATAAGCATCGAAGTGAGCTAATGCTGGGGGTCCAGGAATCACATTTTGAGATTTATTGAAACCAGGAGGTGACAAACTACATTCTGCATGTCAAGTCCAGCCAAAAATAAGGTTTTACTGGGACACAGCAACAACGATGCATCGGCATATTGTCTATAGCTGCCACAGTGGAGCTGAGTCGGTGCGACAGAGGCTATACGGCCCACAAAGCGGACAATATTTATGAGCAGGCCCTTTGCAGAAGAAGTTTGCTGAGCCCCGACTTAGACCGTAAGCCTCATGAGAGTGGGGACCACGTGTGTCTAGATCTCTGCTCTATACCCAGTGCCTGATAATGTTCCCGACACGGCAGATGTTCAATAATTATTTGAACAAACTAAGTACATCTTGGTGGTTCTACTGTCCTCACATGCATCCTAGAGTTTTAACATGAAAGTGTGTTTCCTTCCACAGGTCGTGTTAGGATCTTGTGCGTTTCCACTTGCTCTGCCTGGCTGGAATCTCTGCACCCCGGGGAGACCGTATTGAACCCCGTGTTGGCATCGCTGAGACTGGGCGCCTGTTTTTCCTCCCAAGAAGCTACAGTGCAGTAATTAATTCATTGTTCACATTTCAGAGCAGGCAGGGTTTTAATCCCCTCTGAAATTGGTTTCGGATATGGAAGTCATAGTATTCCACCCTCTAATTGCAAAGGGGAGATAATACGGCATCAGTATCACAATTTCAATCCCGGTATTGAGCTGGAAATAAATATCATTTAAGCTCTGAAAACATGGCTGGCTGGAAACGTTTCCTTTTCTATTCACAAATTTAATGCAGAGAAGAGGTTGTGCTTATTCAAAAGAACGATTCTTTTGGAGGCAAGGAAAAACATTAAACGGGGGCATTTTGAATTCTAACTACACAGTCTTTCTGGTCAAATAGAGACTTGTTTGCATGGACTTGCTGAAATAATGGTACCATCCAGTGTATGGAATTTACATTATTTTTTGTCATGCTGTTTATTTACATATACATTGAACTTTGCACAGAAATGCTTATTCCCGAGTCAGGGTAACTGGGACACTGCCTGAAAGCAGGCCTGGGAGAATGGAGTGAGAGGAAAAAATATATGCCATTTTGTAGCTGCTACTTGGCTACTGTGTTTCCCTTCCATCACTCTGGTCTTAATCCTCCCTTTTTCCTTATGCAAAAAGGAATTGGATTCTATTTGGAGTCTCTTGGGGATTATTCAAAGGTCCTCAAGCTAGATAATGAAAAACGCAGGCCCTGTTCTCTCCCTTAGTACAGCAGTGCTCTGACTTCTTCCTAGGCCCATTGTTAATCAAGGGCTTTGCAAGCAAGAGCCTCTGACAGTTTTAATACCTCAGTTGGTGGTGTGCCTGCTTTAGGCCCTTATCAACAAGACAAAAACACATATATCTTTCAGAGAAACAATAATACCTTCAAATGACTGTATAGTGCTACGTGCAATCCAGAGCTCTGATGCTAAAACCTCTCGATAATACTTCTAGGGACAGAGGGAGTCCTAGTCTCCCCATATTATTGATGAGGAAACCAAGGCTCAGAGAGCTGAAGTACCTCTTTCAAGTTCACATAGCATACTAGAGTCAGGCAAGACTAAAACCCAGATGATCACCCTGCTCTAAACATTTTTGCTAATGTATGTTTTACTTAGAAGTCCTTGTTGGGAATGCTGGCGATGTTGAAGTGATACACAGGGTCTTGGGTGGAAGCCCAAGATCCTAAACCTTCCCCTTCACTCTCCTGAGGGTCAGGGTGCTGCTCTTGAATATCCGGGTGACTCTATCTGGGGAGGAAACCTAAGCTACAAGTTAGGCGAGTTGCTCTTCAAATCCTTCTTCCTTGCAGTCAGAAAAGAAATCTCATTTATGGAGGCCCTCTAAGAGTTATGACAGCAGCAATGATAAAAAGAATGGCTAACTTTATAGGGTGATCACTAAGCGCTAATCACTTTCTACACAAGCTGTCAATTCATCCCCATGGCAAGTGTGTGAGAAAGGTACTATTACCATCCCCATTTTAGAGATGAGGAAACTAAGGTGTGAAGCCATTACCAAATACAGGAGCCTCAATTTGAACCAAATCTGATCTGACTCCAGAGTACTCACGCTGCCCCCTATGTGCCAGGTGCGTGCCAATGTTGACGATAATCTCACCAAATAGTACTAGCCCATTTTATCAAAGACAAAATTGAGGCCCAGAGAACTGAATTATCTTGCCCAAGGTCACCGAGCTAGTAAGGGACAGTTGCAGGATTCAAAATCCAGGTTAGCCTGACTTATTTCCTTACACAGAGATGCTTTGTCTATTTCAGTGGGGAGAGCTGGCTTTCCCCTGGCCACGACTCCCAAGGCTCCAGTGGGAGGTTACCGCAGGGCTACTCACCACGTTCTTGTAGAAGTAGTACGCCACCATCCTGGCCAGGCGTGAGTAACACCAGTGTCCGTGCACAAGCAGCAGCTTCTTGAGGTGTCTGAAGTGGGAGATGGCAAAGTCGCTGGACATGACGGCCTGAGAGGGCAGAGCAGACACATCAGCTTCCATTCACAGCTGCCAGTGCACCAAAGAGGCTCCCTTGAGGGTGCCGCTGTGTCCTGGGTCCACAGCCGGTAGGGTCTAAAAGACCCTTTGTCACGTGTAGCACCCTTGGGTGGCTTTATGGACTCTGACACCCCACCCTCTCCTCTGGGAAATGCAAGCCCCACTAGAATCCAAGGAGGGCAGGTCAGAAGGGACCAGTGGTCTGGTCTGGCCCTTCACCTCCTTCCACTTATCCAATAAGCATTTATTGTGAACCAGTGTGTTTTGGGCACCATCTAGGGATGTGGTGGTTGACCAGAGAGTAGGGGCTTCCATGCAAGTGATCCTCAAACCTCTCAACACCCTTGGCCACCCACCAAGGCAGGCCATTTGCTCCAGTCTCATGTGGAGCTGATGGATGGATAGCTCTTCCTTTCCATGGAGCTGAAATGTGTCTTTTGTCCTTGGGATGACTCAGAACAAGGCCCAGTTCATATTAATTTCTCAGAGTATGAGGTTTGGACGTGCCTGGTTATAAATCCTGGTCCGAGTCTTGGTCAGGGCGTTTAACCTCTCTCAGCCTCAGTTTCCTCATCTGAAAAAGTGGAATAACAATCCCTAACACACAGGGTGGTGGCTGCTGAAATTAACTGGGATAATAAGCGTGAAGTGCGAATAGAGTGCTGGCCTACGATAGACACTCAGAAGGTGACGGTGTTCGTTCCTCCCCACCAACAAATTTAGGCACCACCTAATGTCTGCACTGGTGGTGGGAATACAATCGTTAATGGTTCAGAACCCCAAGGTGGGGTCTGTCTTAATGGGGGACATCAGCAGCTCAAGTTAGTATGCTTGTTACAAGCTGAATTTGAGTAATTTTGGTACACTTTTAAGGTATACCAAGCAACTTATAGGTCCATGTAGCCATCACGACTAAAATGGCAATTGAAAAATATTTTCCGATGTCCTTACATCTGTCACTGCTCACAGAGGGCACTGCAAACTTGGATGTGGGTGGAGGTTACAGGGAGGAAGCATGGAATCGTGAAGGCTTTGTTTTCCCTGAATGGTTGGGTACTATTTGGCTTTAGAATATGGGTATCGCCAGCTGTCTATAAGAAGCCAAGCATCTTTGATCACTCTCTTTATTCTGAAGGACTGGGCAGTAGGGATGTGGTGATGGAGGTTTTGTATAGGCAAGGATACCTGCCTTTCAGATGATAATTCTGCAAAGCTCTTCAGGATAAATTCCTCCAACACTGTGGGGAATTGCTTAACTCACTAATAATGATAAAGGAGAGTAAGAAAGTAACAAGTAGAGTTGAAACAAATGATACCTGCATGCCTTCCTGTCCAGATATTCCAATCCCAATATCAGCAGCTTGAATCATGCTTACGTCATTTGCTCCATCACCTGAAAGGAGAGAGGTCATGAGATCCTGGTCCAACTGCTATGTGACAATGAGAAGTTTTATACAAGTGGCCCTAAATTGTCCCTATTTTGTGCATAAGTGAATCCTTTTAATGTTGCTCTGAGTAGGCCTATAGGAAGGGTCATTGCTACAGGCATTTAGCCTGAGAGATCTTTTCTTCTTTGGACAAGAAGCCCTACTCTTTCTTTATCATTTACCAAATATTTATTGTGTCTTTTTCTTAGGTACAATATTAGGTATTGGGAATACAATGGTATGTGAGCCTTGGGCAGTGCTTTACAGTTTGCCAAAAAGGCCTTCTCAGGTGTTACAGTGGGCTTCACTGAGAAGCAAATGGAGAATTTGAGCAACACAGGGACTCGGCAAGGGTAATCCAGGTAGTGAAGGGACCCAGAAGCACTGGAACTAAGATCTTTCTCTTTCCATGGCCAGCATACCTCCCCTCACTCAGTATAACTTACACTGACACCACATCGAGACAACTGGAAGGCTGGACAGCTAGACCATCAGAGATTGTCAATGGTGTCCAAGGACCGGGACAGTGTTCAGTGATGTTTCCAAATATAGGAACATGGGATTGACTCATGTTTTAGGTTGAGGTACATTGGGTCACTTTGGGTTCCCAGTCAATGAATCAGTTGTTTCAGGAAACTGGAGGTTAGGGCACGGAAATACATACACACACATGCCACCTTTTATACCAGCACCGTCAAACAGATTTTTCTGTGATAGAAATGTCCTATATCTTTACTGTCCAATTGGAAAACCATTAGCCCCCTATGACTACTGAAATGTGGCTGGTGAATTTCTCTTTAATTTTAAATTTAACTTTAAATAGCCACATATAACAGGTGGCAACCATGTTGGACGGCACAGCTCTAAACAGTGAGGTCTTCCTCACAAGCCTGGCTTTTCCAGACTATGATGCCTTATCCATCAGACTAGAGTTTAGCAAACTTTTTCTGTAAAGGGCCAGATAGTAAATATTTTAGGCTTTGTGGGCCAAGAAGCAAAACTGAACAACTGTTCCTGCTGAGAGGCAAATCGTTTTTACACATTTTACTATTAAAAACACAAAAACTATTCTTAGCATCTCTACAGAAATATGCAGTGGGCCAGTCTCAGCTTGAGGGCCATGATTTGTAGACTGAACTGCCTTCATCCTTCTCTTTCTCCTGGCACCACCTGTTTTTCCAGTGGGTTCTCATAATAATCTGCAAGTCAATTTATATGACATATTAGAGAGAATATGGATTTGGGGGAGAAAATTTTCTTCTCCTAATTATCTGGCAACAAACTTCATTAAGCTCAAACATTTTGTCAGTATAACTCGCTGTTATTCTTCTAACGATGATTTTTTTTTTCCTTGATAACACAGCAGTGCATGATTTTCATCTTTCCCATGGCAGAACAAATCTACCCTTTAACTTCTGTTAGCAAGGCAAGGGAAGCAGAGGTGTGGAATCCTGCTATTTCTTGTGCTGCTGGCTTTGTTTCTGCTGCTGTGGCAGTGAAGCCAGTCCCTTACCTCTGGGAATCAATCCCGGGCTGTTGCCTTGAAGAGGACAATTCAGGGAATAAACTTAGGATGCAGTTGCTAAAGCTCTGCCCCCTCTATTCTTCCTGCCCACTCCTTTTTTTTTTTTTTTTTTTTTTCTGGTTTTGAACTGCTTTTACCTGAAGACCAGGAGAAAAGGAAAAAAAAAAAACAAAACCCACCAATGTAAAGTAGGCCCCTTATTTGAAATGCCAGGAAAGAAAATCTCTTTCCATGTCTTTGTAGGAGGAAGAGAACCTGAACCATCTGTAAAAATGTCCTTACACAAAAGCAACGTTTACCATGTGCTTGGTATGCGCTGGGCACGGGATGGAACTGAGTAAGACTGACATTGCCCCTCCACTCAGGAAACTTCTGGTCTCCTGAGCAGCCTAGCACTGAAGGCATAACAGTGCTGTGGAGCTCTGTGGGAGCCCACGGAGTAAAGGAATATTAGGCGGGGTTGGAGGAGGTTTTACAGAGGAAACGGCTTGAGCAAAGGTCAGGAAGCGAGAGAGGACGAGGCTCCTGGAGAATGGAAAGCAGCTTCATGGGGTTGGGACATGGACTGCTGGATGTTGTGGGGAGGAAGGCAGCTGGAGAGAGAATGGAGCCCAGATCATGAAGGTTCTTGTAAACAAGCTTTGGTTGTTCCTGGAAGGTTTGAAGTAAGGACACTTAATTTCTCTGCCTCAACCATGGATAAAATTTAATCCCCTATGAGAAATTCTTCAACAACCAACATGCCAGCATTTATGGAGGATATGCTTTGTGTGGAGTCTCATATTTAGAAATGAATATACAACACTAAACGTGGGACAAGCTTCACTTTTTAGATCTCCCCACCAGCCATCAACACTCGACAGAAAATCAAGTCCACAGGCACCTGAGGTGCGTGATATTGTGCCATGTGTTGAGTATTGAAGGGCACATGGTCGGCATCCCAGAAGTGAGTGGGCCTGGATGTATATTGAGCTACCTGGATATTCTGAACTTGAGGCCCCTCTTGGCTTTGGCCTCCATCCAAGTCCTGACTTTTCCTTAGCAGACCTGTTCATCCTGAGAACTTGGATTTGCTTTCTCACCCTGCTTAGCTTCTGCTCACCTGCTGACTGCCACATCTTGATTGTCACTTTGAACTCTCTCCCTCTAAGACAATGACCCTCAGCTTGAGCATCCTGACGGTGATACCTGACCCCTCACCTCTGGTCCAGAGTGGGCTTGCCCAGCTTCCCCCCACATCTCCACATGACGGGTACCTATGGAAAGGGTCATGACTCTTAGCCTGTCTCGCACCAGCTTGACGAGCATACTCTTCTGGAGTGGGGTGGAGCGGCAGCACAGGACAGACCGGCAGTACTGGGTCAACTCCAGAAATTTATCCTCCAGTTTCCCCTGGAAAATGGCATTCAACGTCTTCCCATCAATGACCAATCCAACCTCTGGAACTGCAGCTCCTGAGGTGGGGGGTGGCGTCGCAGAAGGTAGGCGGAACCCAGAGAGCTTGTGGTCCGGCTTCTGTGGTCCATGAGATTGCTTTACCTCTTCCAATACCAAGTTGAGGATGGATTCACAGGTTTTCTATAAAGAGCAGAATAATGAATTTTGTGTCAGTAACCAACATTGGAAACAGGTTAAAAATGTCACTTTATGCTTTAGCTAAAGAGTTATAAAACTCTACCCCCATAGAGATGACCCAGGATTTCACTCTCTGATTTTGACATTTCTCTGCAATATTTCAAACAGCATCAAAGCAATAGTAATTTGGAACCAAATTAATGGCCAAAATAGGAGAGACAGCTTGGGAATGGGAGTGGAGGTAGCTCAGCAAGATGGGGGACTTTTACAGGGATGATAGAATGTAGTAAATGATACTGATATGATGGCAAACGATGACACTGTGTCATGCTGGTGTCCTGCTTCCCATTTCTCACAAGTCACTTCTGTTCCCCTTTGTTCCTCAGGACATTCCTGTGTGGTAGGTAGGGTGAGTATTACTGACTTTAGTTTCGAGATGAGGAAACTGAAACAGTGAAATCCTTAGTAACTTGCCCAAGGTCATCTCGAATTGTGGCTTCTTAACTGAAAAAATACACTGACTGCGTGTTTATCCGTTTGTATAAATGTATTGGTCGTACTGATTAAAACTGACCATGTATGTGAGTCTTACTGAGTTTTTCTGATGTTTACCTTGAAACATGGTGAAGAAATTGTCTCCTCTTATCAATTCTCCATTACTGTTGATTGTATCAAAGATAAAGACAGATCTTGGATCTAAAGATATCCTTAATACCTCTTTCACTTGTTTAAACATCACTTTTAAACGAAGATAGAGAAAAGTGGTGGCAGTCAGCTGTATTATCAATTTTAATTTCATTGTTCTGTTCACGGGGTCTTTATTTAGCAGTGTTCTTTTATCTGTGGCAAGGGATGATGATTCTTCATTTACTGTAGTGCTAAAAAATTCTTCTAAAACTAAGCTTTGAAAAGTTCAAAGTGAGTCTATTTAAATGAAATCATTAAATAAACAACAGTGTAGATAATATGTGGATTTAGGCAAAAATCATGAAGGTTGTTCTGAAATGACAAGTTTGGAGACCCCTGATCTAGAAGCTTCTGAGAATCTTTGGAATAATTCCTTCTGGAGTGAGTAGGACTGCAGTTCATTATTCTGGAGGCTTCCTTTAGGGGGTGCTAAACTGAGCACTGCAAGCAATAGGTTGTGCACAGGACCTAGCGGGGCCACAGCAAGTAGTTCAGGAGCAGGTGGTTATACCCGAAGCACTTTTCTGGGAAAGAGATCGAGGTAGTCCTTGCTGGAACTTGGGGTTGGCACACAGTAAGTATATCCAGGCATACCTTGGAGATATTGTGGGTTTGGTTCCAGACCACTGCAATAAAGTGAATATTGCAATAAAGTGAGTCACATGAAATTTTTGGTTTCCCAGGGCATATAAAAGTTATGTTTAGTAAGTATACAGTAACATTATGTCTAAAAAAACTGTACATATGTTAATTAAAATACTTATGGCTAAAAAGTGTTATCATCTGAGCCTTCAGCAAGTGGTAATCCTTTTGCTGGGGGAGGGTCTTGCCTCGATGTCCGTGGCTGCTGACTGATCTGGGTGGTGTTTGCTAAGGCTGGGGTAAGCTGAGGCGATTTCTTAAAATAAGACAACAATGAAGGGTGCTACATCGATGGACTCTTCCTTTCATGAAGGATTTCCCTGTAGCCTGAAATGCTGTTTGGTGACATTTTACCCACAGTAGAACTTTCTAAATTGGAGTCCATGCTCTCAAACCCTGCTGCTGCTTTATCAACTGAATTTATGTAATATGCTAAATCCTTTGGTGTCATTTCAACAGTCTTCACAGCATCTTCACCAGGAGCAGATTCCATCTCAAGAAACCACTCTCTTTGCTCATCCATAAGAAGCAACGCCTCATCCACTGAAGTTTTACCTGCGATTGCAGCACTTCAGTCCCATCTTCAGGCTCCACTTCGAATTCCAGTTCTCTTGCCATTTCTGCCACATCGGCAGTGACTCCCTGCACCGAAGACTTGACCCCCTCAAAGTCATCCATGAGGGCTGGAATCAACTTCTTCTAAACTCCTGGTAGTGTTGATATTTTGTCCTCTTCCCATGAGTCACAACTGTTCATAATAGCATCTAGAATGGTGAATCCTTTCCATAGGTTTTCAATTTATTTTGCCCACAACCAGCAGAGGAATCACTGCCTATGGCAGTTATAACCTTATGGAATATATTTCTTAAATAATGACTTGAAAATTGAAGTTTCTCCTTGACCCATGGGCTGTAGAATGGATGTCATGTTATCAGTCATGAAAACAACATTAATCTTGTTGTCCATCTCCATCAGAGCTCTTAGGTGACCAGGTGCATTGTCTGTGAGCAGTAATATTTTGAAAGGAATCTCTTTTTCTGAGCAGTAGTAGATCTCAGCAGTGGGCTTAAAATATTCAGTAAACCATGCTGTAAACAGTTATGCTGTCATCCAGGTTTTGTTGTTCCTTTTATAGAACATTGGCAGAGTAGATTTTAGCATAATTCTTTTTTTTTTTTTTTTTTTTTTGCTGTACGCGGGCCTCTCACTGCTGTGGCCTCTCCCGTTGCGGAGCACAGGCTCCGGACACACAGGCTCCACGGCCATGGCTCGCGGGCCCAGCCGCTCCGCGGCATGTGGGATCTTCCGGGATCGGGGCACGAACCCGTGTCCCCTGCATCGGCAGGCGGACTCTCAACCACTGCGCCACCAGGGAAGCCCCCAGATTTTAGCATAATTCTTAAAGGTCCTAGGATTTTCATAATCGTCAATGAGCATCGGCTTCAACTTAAAGTGACCAGCTGCATTAGCCCCTAACAGAGTCAGCCTGTCATTTGAAGCTTTGAAGCTGGGCACTGACTTCTCTCTAGCCATAAAAGTCCTAGACTGCATCTTCTTCCAATATAACACTGTTTTCTCTACATTGAAAATGTGTTGTTTAGTGTAGCCACCTTCATTAATGATCTTAGCTAGATCTTCTGCATAACTTGCTGCAGCTTCTACATCAGCACTTGCTGCTTCACCTTGTACTTTTATGTGATGGAGATGGCTTCTTTCCTTAAACCTCATGAACCAACCTCTGCTAGCTTCAAACTTTTCTTCTTCAGCTTCCTCACCTCTCTCAGCCTTCATGGAATTGAAGAGAGTTAGGGCCTTGCTCTGGATTAGGCTTGGCTTAAAGGCATGTTGTGGCTGGCTTGATCTTCTATCCAGACCACTAGAACTTTCTCTGTATCAGCAGTAAGGCTGATTCACTTTCTTATCATTCATGTGTTTATCAGAGTAGCACTTTTAATTTCCTTCAAGAATTTTTCCTTTGCATTCACAACTTAGCTAACTGGCACAAGACACCTAGCTTTTGGTCTGTCCCAGATTTCAACATGCCTTCTTTACTAAGCTTAATCATTTCTAGCTTTTGGTTTAAAGCTAGAATTTCTAGCTTTTGGTTAAAAGCTAGAGATATGCAACTCTTCCTCTCAAACACTTGGAGGCCATTGTAGGGTTATTAATTGACCTAATTTTGATATTGTTGTGTCTCAGGGAATAGGGAGGCCTGAGGAGAGTGGGGGGAGATGGAACAACCTGTCCGTGGAGCAGTCAGAACACCGACAACATTTACCAGTTAGGTTCGCTGTGTTATATGGGTGCGGGTCGTGGTACCCTAAAACATCAAAGAACACTAGTCACAGATCACCATAACAAATACAGTAATAATAAAGAAGCTTGAAATACTGCGAGAGTTACCAAAATGTGACACAGAGACCCAAAGTGATGAAATGCTTTTGGAAAGATGGCGCCAACAGACTTGCTCAATGCAGGGTTGCCACGAAACTTCAATTTGTAAAAAAGTATCTGCAAAGTGCAATGAAGTGCAATAAAATGAGGTATGCTGTCAATTCTTCCAATATGTGACTGCAGCAAGTCATTGGAAATATAAGCTTCAAATTAAAATCTCTGAATTTACTTATTTCAAATTTTCTATGTAATAATCACAATCGTTACCATTCATTTAACATTCAGTATCTGTCAGGTACTGAGGCAGGCAGCCTCTAAGATGGTTCTCAGTGATCTCCACCTCCTGGTGTTCATGTCCTTCCTTGTGTAACCTCCAACCCTTGAGTGTGGTTATGACTAATGACTCCTTTCTAATGAAGAGAATTCTGCAAAAGTGATGGGATGTCGCTTCCCAGGTCAGTTTATCTAAAGACTGTGGCTACCAATTTTGGCAATCTTTCTCACTCTCTCTCTTGAATGGCTTACCCTGGAGAAAACCAGCTGTCATGCTGTGAAGCAGCTCGGTAGAGGGGCCCCTGTGGTGAGGAACCAAAGCCTGTCAATAATCATGTCTGTGAGCTTGAAAGAAGGACTCCTCTCCATCCTCAAATGACCCAACCAGTTGAGCCTTCAGATGAGCTCACATCCCTGACTGCTAGCCTGACTGCAACCCCAGGAGAGACCTTGAACCAGAGGTCCCCAGCTAAGCTGCTCCTGGACTCATAACCCACACATACGGTGGGATAATAAATGTTTACTGTTTTCAGCTGCTAAGTTTTGGGGTAATTTGTCAACTCATATAAATACTGTGCTAGTAAGTATTGTTCTTCTGTGAACTTATTTAACCCTCCCAATAGCCTCTGAAAGAAATCTTTTTTTTTTTTTTTTTTTCGGTACGTGGGCCTCTCACGTCGTGGCCTCTCCCGTTGCGGAGCACAGGCTCCGGATGTGCAGGCTCAGTGGCCATGGCTCACGGGCCCAGCCGCTCCGCGGCATGTGGGATCTTCCCGGACCGGGGCACGAACCCGTGTCCCCTGCATCGGCAGGCAGACTCTCAACCACTGCGCCACCAGGGAAGCCCTGAAATAAATCTTTTTAATCCCTATTCTACAGATGAGAAGAATGAAGTTCAGAGAGATATGGTATTTGGACCATATTAAGCCTTCAATATATGTTGTTAATAATAACAATAATAGTTGCTATTACCAGTTCCTATCTAATACTATATAGTCCCTTCTAAAATTCCTTGACAGATCAACATTTCCAGTGGTGGGTTAGTAATTTTCTCATGTTATGGATGAGAACCCTGAGTTCTAGACAGGTCCCATGGCTTGCTTATAGCTTTGAGATATATAACAAAAAAACCATAGCCCTAAATCAATTTATATTGAATCAGGCAAATTAAAACCCTTAGAGGAAATATCCACCAAATATGTAATTACATTAAACTGGGGTTTAAATAAGTCTGAGATTTAGAATAGGTTTCCCCAGTTTCTGTCTTAACATATCTCTGCACCTACTACTTTCCCAAGGGGATGAGAAAGCCTAATTTTCCAGGTTTAGTGGGCCTGGGGGTGTAGGTAGGGCCCAACATTCAGGTACCATCTTGGAGGGTTGTGGACAGCTTTAAAACTGTTGACAGTGACTGAGCTCAACTTGGAACATGGCCCACAGTTCCTTGGGAACTTTGGCTAATTAATCAAGAGACATCTTCCGCTTCCTACAGGAATGCACTGCATTTAACAGAACCCACAGAAGCCCACTCTATCCCCCTCAGGAGCACTCACGGGCTTGTTGATATCCTCCTCCTGGAATCTACTGGAGTGAAATGATTGCAAATGGAATTTCCATTGCAAGTGGGGCAGGCAGATATCCACACTATTGCAGGGATCAAGCACTCAAGCAAGCTGCAGATTATTTTCTTTCCTAGGCATAATATTAATGCCAAGATTTCCCTGAGAATAGTTTCATTTTGAAAATTCATTGGGGTTTAATCTAATCATGGCATTATCTGTTCACCTGACAAGAAAATAAGTGATTTTCCCAATTCATCTAAAAGGCCTCTGGCACTTTTATTAGGATTCACTACCTCTTTAAAAAACATATGTGTACGTGGATTCTTCATGGAATGAAAACCAAATTGAAACCTGTAAACGTCTATTCTGGGTCCAGTTCAGCCTCAGGCAAAAGGGAAGGCGTGAGATCCCATCACCCTTCCTGCCTCTTTCTGCGCTGCTCATTCCATCTTCCATCTTCCTCCCGCTCTCCATCCTTTTCCCCATGGTATGTTCTAGGTCTCCAGGTGCCCGTCCCCCCCAACAACCCACTGCTTTCCTTGTTACAACCGCACATCTAATCCAGTCCTGCTCCCTTTGATAGGAGCACACAACTCAATGCCTACTTCCCATATTCATCAGCCAAGGAGATAGTGGAACTTTACATTCTGCAGTTTGCATCATGAAAATAGATTTTTTCCTCCTAAATATAAAACTGTGTTATGACTTTAAATACGCTTCTTTAGACTTTATACGGTCCTCTGTCTCCAAACCTTGCTCCCTGCCACTCACAACCTATTCAGGCTGAAAATTGCAGTTTTCAAACTTGGCTTATCTTTCTCTCTCTCCTCCATCCCATCAAAACATACTGGTCTCATGTATCATTTCCTTTGGGTTTTATTCTGTGGCAACAAATTGCACATATGAATTGGAGCTGAAATTTTAAACTCAGAATCATTTCTATTTAATTGGGGTTTTTCAATGGATAAGTTAATCCAAAGTATAAGAAACAATTGAGGATCTGCGAGCAAACAGTCTGGTATAATGCAAATAGCACTGGCCTGGCCGGAGAAGAGCATTTTAGACTTAGTCCATCAGAAACTACCAGGGTGGCCCTGGGCAAGTGACTTAGCTCCAGTGGTCCTCAGTTTCTCATGTGTAGAATGGGGAGACTGGGCCAAGGATGAGATTCGAGAGAGGCACATCTCGCTACTAGGTACTGCTAGATGTAATATAAATAGACTGGTCAACCATATGTGGGGATGGGGTCGAGGATATTGGGCTGGATGCCTTCTAGGGCCCTCGGAACTCCAAGATTTGGGGGTAGGGGTGCTTCTCCTGTGTACCCAAGTCCCACCCACAATCCCGTCTCCTGTTGGCCTAGAAGCTGCTCCGCACTTGGACATTTGAGCTCTACTTTGGCCTCACCTGACTTTCTGTGTTAATGGAATAAACGGTGTCCGTCTGGTCTAACAGTCTGCAGGCATAGGCAATATTGACTGCCGTCTGCTGCTTATCTCCAGTCAGGACCCAGAGCCGGATCCCAGCCTCCCGCAGAGCAGCGACTGTGTCTGGAACTCCTTCCTGCAGCCGGTCTTCGATCCCAGTGGCTCCTGGAGTGATTAGAGACACCAGAACTCACATTCATGTTGAGCAAGTAGCTGCTTAATTTCCCCAAAGCCCTATCAAGCCAGGCAATGATTATTAACTTATGTCTCATGTTCTAGGCTGTGCTAAATGCCCAGGATACAGCAGTGAAATAGACAGAGCTGGTCCCCACCCTCTCGGTGCTCAAAGGCCTGTTGAATAAGGATTTATAACTGAGCTATGTGAGGAGAGAAGCCCAGGGTGCCGGGCAAACATATATCAGGAGACCCGAACTTCATTTGGAAGGTCAGGGAAGGCCTTGCTGAGGAAGGGCCACTTAAGCTCAGACCTGGGAGATAAACCCAAAAGGTGGGGAAGGAGGGGGAATTCCAGGCAGAGGGATCAGCATGTGTGAAGGCCCAGAGGTCAGAGTAGAAGATGACACAGAAAGGCAGGCAGAGCAGGGAGAGAGACGAGGCCAGGCAGGGAGGGGTGGAGCTGGATCCTGTAGAGCCTGTCAGGGCATGAAGGGATTTGGCATTTATTTGGTAGAAAGAACGCTATTAAAGGGAGTTAAGTTGGAGAGTGATGGGATCGGTCATGAATTTTAAGATCATTCTCGAGAATGGATTGGAGGGTGGAGGAAGCAGGATGAGATTCAGGGCTAACAGTCAGAGGAGAGCTGGTGTGGCTGGACTGGCATAGCGGCAATAGCAGTGGAAAGAGATGGAGAGACTGGAATCTTTGCTCTGCAAGCGCTCACCACAGAATTAACAGACTTGGGTTTTTGATAACGTTCTTGGAGGGCATTAAAGATGCGGATTCCATCATTTTTTGAATGGTCTCAAGCATTGAGCCAAACTTGATGATTATATACCCAAATATCCAATAGCTGCTCAGTGATTAAGCAAAAATAAATCTGCATTTAAATTGAGATTCATTTCAGACCACAGACTAATGGCTACCCATCTCACTCTGGGCAGGAACAGGTGTGCCATTTCTTTTAATAATCCCGAGTGACAATAGGTTGGCAAAGCAGTTACATTAGATGCATATTGAAAAGTTGATTTAATATTGTGGGACTCGGTGTGAATGCATGGCAGCTTTTTTTTTTTTTTTTTTGCAGTACGCGGGCCTCTCACTGTCGTGGCCTCTCCCGTTGTGGAGCACAGGCTCCGGACGCGCAGGCTCAGTGGCCATGGCTCACGGGCCCAGCCACTCTGTGGCATGTGGGATCTTCCTGGACCGGGGCACGAACCCGCGTCCCCTGCATCGGCAGGCGGACTCTCAACCACTGCGCCACCAGGGAAGCCCTGCATGGCAGCTTTTTAATGGCATGGCAGTTTCTTCGTGGCAGGATGAATTCTATTCCCAGCCCTAGTCCTCTCCATCGCAAGCCATCTTGAGGGAAGAAAACAAACCTCTCTATCGTGAAATGTGCCTGTTTCGTATTTCAGGCCCAAGTGCACAGGTAAACCAACCCATGAAAAGTGATGCCCGATCGTCGTCTCTTCTGCCAAGCGTTAGCCTGGAAGGTGAGACTGAAAATGATGTGTGTTCCCGGGAGGCAGGGTGAAGGAGAGAGCAGGAAAAACACATTTAGTTGTGTGAAAGAGAAAATGAAACAGGAAGGTGGAGAGAGCCTTTCTCAGCCAGGGAAGCCGACGACGGGTCCTGACAGGTGTGTTCTCTTTCATGAACTACCGGCTCAGGGGCATTTCTCACCAGCTGAGGCCAAAAGGGTCCCCTGAAACAGAAGAAACCGTAGGGGAGAGGGTGTGAAGGGGGGTCAGGTGCCCTCATGGGATGACATTCCGGGGGTGGCCCGGGGTGCCGGATGGAGCTGTCTGGACTAGCTACCCTCTAGTTCCTGTTAAAATGGGTTCTCGAGGCCAGCTTTCAAGGGGGCCTTGTGAGGCAGCGGACAAAAGCCCCTGCGGTCCAAACACAGGAAACAAAAAAGCCAAAGGAGGTGGGGAGCAAACCTGTCTCCCCCTGTTTTCCACCCATCTGACCAAATCTTGCTGGTACGTTTTATATATAAAGAGGTATTACTGTCTCCTTACAGCGACCCTGGGTCTTCCCCCTTCCACCCTGCTTGGCTGAGCTTGGTGATTTAGCCAGAGGAGGCACAAAGGCTCAGAGGGGTATGGGGATGTGTCCCTGAGCACACAGCAAGGCCTCCACAGGGCCAAGATGTGGCCTTCATCCCCAGGCCAGCACTGCCTTCCAAGATGAAAGAAGCCTTTTGCCACATGGCCAGTATGTGCATGCTGTTCAGGCATCGCCTTTCCTGGATCTTATTCCCGAGCTGTGAAGAGATCAGTCTGATACATAAAGCCTCCCCCTTCTCCCTGGGCAACGCTCTTCCTTCAACAGAAATCCAACGCTGTCTCTTAGCTGGTGTTTTCCATCTTTCCCCCGAGAGTATCTATCTAACTTCTATACGTCTTTACAGCAGCAGAGTGATTTTTGTAAAACACAAATCTGTCCCTGCTTTGATCCCCGTCCCCCCTCCAAACCTTTAGCCTATGATCTACATGGCCCTTCATAACCTGCATCCTGCTGATCTCTTGCACCTCGCCTCATCCTGTTGATCTCCCCTGCGCTCTGGGGTCCAGACGTAGAAGACCTCTGAGTCTCCAGCTAGCCCAGGCTTTCCTGCCTCCAGGCCTTCATTCGGGTCCTGCCCTCTCCTGGAACACCCTCCCCCTTTGACCGGCTCCTTTACTCTGCTCAGTTCTGGCTGCCCTGCACCCTTCTTGGCTCCACAGTAGGTTGCCACCTTCTCCTTTGTGCTTTCATCCCACCAGGTACATCTTCCAGCCCACCTCTCATCACACTCTGTTGAAATTACTTGTTTAATCATCCAAGTGTCTTTGCTAGACTCTGAGCTCCAGGAGGGCAGGGTCTGTGTTGCTTTTTAAAAATTTTTATGGGAGTATAGTTGATTTACAGTGTTGTGTTAGTTTCAGGTGAGGGTCTGCGGCTCTTGTTCCCTGTTGTAGCCATGATACCTAGCATGCTACTTGGCACATAGTAAGTGCTCAATAAACATTTGAACGACTGGAGGAGAAGCAACCAGGCTTCATCCAGCAGGGAGTGCAGGAATGCTCCTGGGGCATCATCAGGAAGCTGCGTGTGGAGTCTGGGTTGGATATCGGCACAGCCCATTGGCGCCAAATGCCTGGAAGGGCACCCCAGGGAGGTTCCTAATTGAGACACATTTGTAGCAGTGTCAGAATCAAGGCCAAGAACTCCTTTTCCAGCTTGCAGTATTCCTTTTTAAAAATGTAATGATCACTTATTTTTACCTACCGAGTAAGGTGAGTTGATTCTCCAGGTGCTGTGCTGTCGCCATGAGAAGCTCATCTCTGTTGTTGAGGGACGCCTCAGCCTCACGCCGGAAACTGGCCCATCTCTGGAAGTCCTCTTCACTTAAGATCTATGCAAAAAGAAGAGGGTTGTTCACAGCTCTGGGTGACTCCCTCCCCCTGCCCATGTGCTGGGCCTCCTACGGGCCAGTGTGAGCTTCACTGTACAATTAGATGGGGCTTTTCCCTCTCTCTCTCTCTCTATATATATATATATATTGAGTCTTGAATTGATGAAGTATTGGTTCTTCGTGTTCCATTATCATCAAACTTCCGTTGAGCCCCTGTGATGCTCTGGTCACCAGAGATATACCAGTGATCAAGACAGACAAGAATCCTATAGGCCTGAGCTTATATGCTAGTGGAGGGTGAGAGACATTATCCAAGTGAATAATTTAAAAGAATGGATCATGTCAAGGAGTTCCATACAGAAAACAAAGAGGGTGATATGATGGCGTATGACAGGGTAGGGGGATAGTTGTGGGAAGAGGGGTTATTTCATTTGGATCGTCAGGTCCCTGAGATAAGGTGACATGTAGGCTGAGACCCAATGACAAGAAGGGTTCTGTCACGGGGAGGGGTAAGTTCAAAGGCCATGAGATAGCAGTGGACTTGGCTTTCTTTCTGTCCCTTGAACATACCAGTTGGCTTAAGGATGGAGAGCCAGGTGGAGAGGACCAGCAATGAGGCTGGAAATGTGAGGAGCAGCCAGATCTTGCATAGCCTGGTAGACCATTCCACCAGCTACTGGGGGTGCCCAATGGCTGAAAGAATCCAACTAGAGGGCATATCTGGAGTCCATAGCACTTTTAGACCCCTCTGTTGGCATTATATCCTTACTGTCTCTTATAGTAATGAATGACTCTTTTCTTCAAGCATCAAATATTCTTTAATTTTCCCTCCGTGCATGGCACTGTAGGGAAAACCAAGGGGACACAGGTAGGCCTTTTGCTCTCAAGGAAGAACAGTCTCATCAGAGGAGGCCAAATAGGAATAGATCATGTCAATAAAAAATAGAAGGTGGTAAGGATATTATTACAATTTATAGAATAGTAATGCTGGTCACTGTCCCAGGTGCTGTACCTGTGTTATCTTAGTTAATGTCCCTGACAATTATATGAGGTAGGGAACACTAGCACCTTTTTACAGATAAGAACATCCCCAAACTCAGAGAGGTGAAGAAACTTGCCCAAGGTCACACCACAGATAAGTGGTGAGATTGGGATTCGCCCCCTGGTAGGTCTGACTTCAAAGTGGGTGCTCTTAAACTTTATGGTGCACTAAGCACCTACAAGAGAGATGAAGAGCTCTGGGGATTTATGGAGAAGAAGCCCCTTCTAGCCACCTTGAAATGTATGCCCCCTATCTGATTTTAGGTGCCTCATTAGATGCCCCAGCTCTGGGATTCATAGCTCTTTGCCTCCTTTCCTGTAGGGGCAGCAAAGTGAAAGACCTGAAGGGCATAAGGTGGGTAATCTACTTGACTATAGCTGGGACAAGGGCAATGCAATCGGGAATGGTAGGAGCCGTGACCAACCCCAGAACACAACAGAATATATCCTTCACCAAAGGGATCAGCTGTTACATGGCTCTAGCTATTTGTAGCTATTCAAGAATGGAGATCCAGTTTTCCAGATCCTCTGCATTTTCAAGAGAAACCAGAAATCTAGATTTGTATGTGATCACATAAAATCTCCCCAATTCCAAATCTAGGCAAATAATGCAAATGTTCAAAGGATATTTGAAGGCAAAATTATAACATTAAAAAATGATGAGTTATAGGTTATCAGTTACATAGACAATGGAAAGCAAGGAACCACAAAGCCACACTAATAAGGAACCTTGCCACTCAGATTTTTGTCCCAGCAAAATTGTCAAAGTCATGGGTCTCTGTGGTCAGAATAGATAATTTTGAAAGTATTAAAACAACCAACATTGAGGATCTTCTAAAAAAGAAATAGAAAAGACAGAAGCAGGGTCGAGGCCTTTCAGCCACTAAGCGTGGAATTTCTTCTCACCTTCTTGGCGATGCACAATGTTCGAAGGCCATCTCTTGCATACAAGTCTAGATGCCTCTGGGTCTGGGCTCGGATTTTCCTCATCTTCTTTTCCACATCAGCGTGAGTCGCTGTCAAATAGTCATTGTCCCCCATGAGGTCGTGGGCGATTGCTTAGGGATCCCGTTCCTAACACTCAGGCATCTTTACAGGAGGAATTCCCTCATACCCCTGCCCCCCGTAAACATGGAACAGCTCTCCCAGGCTGCCCTGGAAGGCGGTAACTCCACGGGTCCTTAAATTGTCTGCTCTCTATATCTGATCATCCAAAGTCTGGCTGAGAGAAGTACTATTTAGGGAAGGTAGGTGGTTCCAGGTATTGTTCCCAAATGCCTGTTTGCAGGAATTCCCTGGCGGTCCAGTGGTTAGGAAAATGTGCTTCCACTGCAGGGGGCATGGGTTTGATCCCTGGTCAGGGAACTAAGATCCTGCATGCTGTGAGGCAAAAAAAAAAAAAAAAAAAGCATGGATAACCCAAACATCTGTTTGAATCAGAACCACCAGGGAACTTAAACCAATAATAGAGATTCGCAGGTCAGGTTGAAGGCCTGCTGAATCAGGGGACCAGAAGTCTGAGTGTTTCTTGTTACCTAAGGAGTTTTCCATGTGGCCAGTTTAGCCTTGGATGACCAGTTTGCTAAGTCTCAGACATACTATCCATCACCTTCTCTGTCACCTACTTTAGTCCTTATAGCAAGTTGCTTCCAAGGTGGCTACAGACCTGAATCTCATTACTAAGTTCCTCACCATATTGGGTTTGCTGAGTTAGGCTTAGAAAAAATATTTTTTGGATTCCTATAAATCTACTGTGAAAAATATTTCATTGTGTTGCTCAAAGTCCCCCTTCTGAAGTCCTACATAATACGATTCTCTTAGAAGAAATTTATCTTTTTCTTTTGAAATTCCAGTACTTTGATCTATCAGAGAAAAGAGAATTTTTCAGCCTGGGCTGGTGGTTATGGGGCAGGATTGATGCAATCACCACTTCCTTTATCTAAGATGTGATAGCCATCACTAATCAGTGGCAGCACTTTGTAAATCTGAGCTTGGAAAAAGCTTCTGAATCCTTCTTTACCAGGGCTGGATTGAGATCTTTAGAAGCCCTAAGCGGTAAACAGATTTTGTGCACTTTGTCCATCCCTCCATATAGTGCAAAATTAAAAGTACAATTCTTAACAGTAAGATAAGTATAAGGAAGTCCAACAAAGCTCTGACTTTCTCCATGATACTATTCTAAGGCTGCTTTTATGCAGTACAAAAATCCCTTCAAAGATTATTTTCTCATTTTTCAGATGCTACTGGTTTCCTGGTACCTTAATGACAGTCTTTGTACCTTATCTTTTTTTTTTTTTTTTTTTTTTTTTTTGTGGTGCACGGGCCCCTCACTGCTGTGGCCTCTCCCGTTGCGGAGCACAGGCTCCGGACGTGCAGGCTCAGCGTCCATGGCTCACGGGCCCAGCTGCTCCGCGGCATGTGGGATCTTTCCGGACCGGGGCACGAACCCGTGTTCCCTGCATCAGCAGGCGGACTCTCAACAACTGCGCCACCAGGGAAGCCCTGTACCTTATCTTTTTGAGCACTATCCACAATATTTTATTTTCAAAGACATCACCTCCTGAGATAAAACACCTTTTGCCTTCTACCTGTGTGCCTTTGAGTTTACATTTTTGCTCAGGCTCCCAGGAACCTCAGGGTCAAATTGAATGTTCAAACACTGTAAATATATTAAACCCTGAGGTTATTTTTTCCCCCTCCTCTTGAAATCTTTGCTTCACAAATCTTATAGTAACACTGTCTATGTATTTTTTATTGGAGGCATCGGTAATCCATTTTGGAATCAGGTGAGGAACAGAGAAAGAAACATTTCCAGGGCAGCGTGGAAGGCTGTTGCCTGGGGATAGAATGCCGTGGCACCCTTGACTCGGAAACACTGAATTCACTTGTCTGCCAGAGTCTGGGGATGAAGAGACTTAATGAGCTCCCTTCCCATTCAAAACACTCATCTATCCCCATGAACCTCTTGGCTCTGATCCATAGCTGATAATTCAGGAGGCACAGGGCTGCCTGGGCAATTCTAAAGCTTGGCTAGAATGTACTACCCTGGGAGAATCACAGCCCCATAACTGTCTTCTCCTTGTTAGCAATCAGGAAGCGGCTGCACACTAATTCATGCTGTTCCAAAATTGGACACTGATATGTAGAGACTTTGGAACATTTTTCTGGCTTGGAGCAAGTTTATGAAAATCTATTTGGGGGAGGCTGGGGAAAGGGATGATAAAGAGGACCACCTGAGGCTTCCCAGAGTGAACCGAGCCTGATGCAGAGTTCTGGTAGCACGGAAAGAGCTCTGAACTGGGATTCAGGATACCTCCACCTAGGATTTACCACTAGTTAGCTGGGGCCACTTCTTTTAAGTCACTTCCCTCTTTGGGTTCAGTTGGCTTCTCTCCAAAACTAAGAGTTAGGACCACAGTGTGTTCTAGGGTATGTTAATGGGTGTCCTGGTGAAAAAAAGTTGTGTATGGAGAGCCCATCTTTAAATGAGTTTGGAAAACTAGAAACTGGGATAAATAAAGTTAAAGAAGTTCCTCTATGACAAGACTGCCCAAACAAAGCCTTTAATAAGTTAATAATGAGCTCTAATTCTGCAGGTCGTGGAGACGTGTAAAGCAAGCTGCTTTGTGGAGAACATCTTGAGGGTTTGTGTTCCAGTTGGGACCTGCCGGACTGAGGGACACTATAACCTGAGCCCCTGGTTACCGTCCACGCCGCCTGTTAAATAAGCCCTCTCTTCTTGGAACCCAGGGAGGTGGACTCACCACAGGCTGGGTCTTCCAGCAGGTCCATGATAACGCAGTCGGCACCCTTGGTGTAGACGACGATCTCACCGGTCAGCGGGTGCCTCACGACCACGGACATCCTCTTCCTGACAGAGTCAAACTCCAGGGTGCAGAGGATGTCGAAGGTGAGGCAGGTGCCCTGGGGCAAGCGCACGGTCACCTGCTTGGGCGTCCGGGACACCAGCGTGAAGCTGTAGGCACGGGCAGCGTGCACCAGGGCAGCCTCATCCGGGCTCTCAGCCTCGTAACAGACATCGGGGCCGGCCAGGCTGAGGGCCGGGGCCTGCAGCACCTCCTCCAGGGAGGCACCTGGAACTGCGCCCAGGATGTCGGTCTGCTCCCATGTGCTGCTCCTGTAGCCGCCGTCGGTGGAGTAGCTGCCACTGCTCACAGACGTGTTGTCTCTCTCTTCTGAGTCCGTGGTGGGCATGTTGGCCCCCAAACTCTCCCCCAGGTCCACGTCGGAGGGTGCGGTGGTCGAGAATGACTGGCTGAGGCTCGAAAGCTTCAACCTGTGGAACAGCTGCTGAATCTTCTCCAGGGATGTCACCAGAGCCTTGGTCGAGGGTGGCACTGTGACCTTGTGGTAGAGGAGGGAAGGAGACCATGACTCTCCACGTTGGGAAAACTATCAAGCTGTCTTATGAATCTCATTTTGCAATCAGTGAATTGGGTGGGCCTTCAGTGATGGTGGGCAAGTCTTCTCCCCTCTGTGAGCCTCGGTTTACCCACCTATAACATGAGGGAGTTAGGCCATTGGTTTCCTTCCAGCCCTGACATCATAGGGATTGGCGATACTCATTTTCCTCTATCTTATGACCATCCCACTCTGATCATGGGCAAAGCAAAGCAAAGCAAAAGAGACAAAAGGCAGACTCATAGTAGGGGTTCACATGCCCTGCACCCTTACCATCGCCTTGTCTGCTTTATTTTTGCACGCAGCTTCTCACTTCATCCTCCCAGCGATGCTAGGGGAGCCTATTATTATCCCAATTTCTGGATGAGGCAACTGAGGCATAAAGAGGTTAAATTGGCTGTGATCACCCAGTGTGTAGATAGCAGCGCTGGGTCTCAAATCTGGGTCCGTCTGACTCCAGGGATTGGGCTCTTGAGCTACCTGCCAGCTAAAGCCTCCCCATTAACGTGCAAATTGAGAATTGGATGCTGTCCTTCCACAAATGGTACTGCTTTCTCTCTTGAAAATAGGGAGAATTGCTCAGATAATGCTTCCTGCATTCCCCAAACTCCCTGAAGACTTCTGATTACTTGCCGACTTTTCAGGGTAGTTTAGAATCTGGGTGTAATAATGGGGGCTCTGGTTTGGTGCCTGGATGAACGCCTCTTTTTCTTGATTTTGTGGCCACATGTTGTATAACACCCAATTATTCTTATTTTTCACTTACAAGGGAGCTTGGGTGAGAGTATGTGGATAATCAAAGATAAATCTATCTTCTGTACTGAAAAATAATTCAGAGTATAATGTCCTATGAGTGGCCATCCAGGTGCATTATCTCCAAACTGGCAGAACTTCACACATGGTGTTAATTATTTTTTTAACCCTCCATTAAAAAGCAGATACCACTATACCGTGATATTATTACAGAATCGTACAGATCATTCTGCCGTGTATTCACCATACACCCTTCCTTAAGTTCCTCTAGCTCTCTGAGCCACGCCACTGTTTCTTCACTTGTTAAATCCAAAGACATACCTCCTAGGACTGTTGGACTGTGAGGATTAAATGATAGTGCAGGTGACATGTTTGGCATGGAGCCTGGCACACCGCAAGTGCTCAGTAAATATTAACTTTTAACATCTACCCTGCAGACAGACAGACACAAAAATGTGAAACCTATATAGAGAGCTCATATGGAACTTTTAATATTTTATTTAAAAAATGAGATTGAGGCCCAGAGAGGCTAAGAGCTCTGTTCAAGGTCTCACAGTGATGAAATGGTGACAGTGTGGCTAGGACCCAAGTATCTTGTCCCCCTGTGCAGGGCTTCCGCCCTCACCCCTCCCCCTCCTCCCATCCATCCCACCTTACCATCAGCGGTCCTTACCCTCTGACGGGGCTCTGCGGTCGTGGACACCGTGACGGAGTTGCAGATGGTTAAGGCCAGGAAGAAGTCAGCAGTGGAGGAGGTGGTGGAGAGGGAAGGCTTGGCAGGTCTGCTGTCTGACAGGGTTTCCAGCCACTGGGCTGCATCTCGTACCTTGGTCAGGAGGTTTTTATCCGGAGTCACATCTTTTTCCTGGGAGAGAAAAGCCCAGGTCAGAGTCTTTCCTGAAGGGACTGGGGAGGAAAGCCCCTCCGGCAGATTCTTTCATGCCTGGGAAAGGCTGATACAGTCCCCCCCTGCGATCCTGCATCCAGCACGTCTCCCCCTCCCCTGAGCCTGGTCATTGTAGAGTGTGGTTTGGTTCCTCCCTTTCCCTCAACCCCACATGTCCATCAGTTATAGACTCTGGTAGTTCTTTCCCCACAGGGTTTCCCCACCATTTACCCCTCATTCCTGATGTTTCCAGCCAAGCGCAGACCCTCTAGCCCTCCAGCTTGGATTTCTGCATCAGCCTCTAAAGTGAAGTGGCTGCCTTTCACCTCTCTTCTTTCAAACCCTTCATATGTATCACCCATTCATCCTCCTAAAATACTATTTCCCTCAAGGTATTCTTGAGCGTGAAAAAATTCCAGGAGATCTTCATTGTAAACACGATCTATTCAGTCTGGCATCTAAATTCTTTCCCATTTGCATTTCCACTCTTGATTCCCACCACTCTGCACTGTGGACCCTCAGCTAGGCCAGGTGGTCTGTTTGCTGCCTCCTGGGGGTATATTCCCCTCCTCTGCCTCTGATCACACCCTGTTTGAAGTCCTCTCCTGTCTACCCAACTCCTACCTAGACATCAGTAACCATGAAAACTCCACGGGTCCATGAGATCTGATCCAGCCCACAGAGAGTTCTCTGTCTCTGAGCCGCAGGCTCCTGAATGCAGAATGTGCACAGGAGGCAGGGTAAGGTGAATGAGGGAAGCTGGCCAAGGTACAGATGAGGACACTATGGGATGGGGGGCTGTGAGACCTGGCAAATCCCACCCCACCTAAAAGGGGGCAACTGCTCTGCTACTAACATGCTCCAGGGCTGGTACATTTTGCCAAATCTCTGTATTTTTCAAGATAAAGTAGAGATGATGTGAGAACTGTTTTTTTTTTTTTTTTCTTTTCTTTTTTAAAAATACTGTGGGCTGGATCTGACTCATGGATTTCCAATTTTTCCACATCTTTGTAGAAGTTGCCACTTCTACCGTCCCTCTAGAATTCACTACATATTGACCTATATTTTAAATTCAATTTTCTTATGTCCATGTTTAATCTCTCTAGAGAAAAACCAAGAGCCTGAAAGACAGAGACTGCCTTTTCATGAAGTTGTATCTTCTGTAACCCCAAAGGTTGCTTTGTTTGAAGCAGAAGTTCAATAAACACTAGCTCTTCATAGATATGACAAAAGCCATTCCGCAAAAAGCCATTTCTATCAATGTTCAGAGTTCACAGGTTAATTAAAGTTTAGAAGAGAGTCAATGATTGGAAGCAATGAACTGAGGGAATCTTGACTGATTCGTGCAGAGTGAAGACTGAGGGCCAACATGCTAGCAAATTTTACAAACAAGAACCCACGTTGAGATGAAAAACATCCTGTGGGGAAAGAGTCCTCAGACTGTGTCTTCTCTGACTACCAACTGCAGTGACTCCAGAAGTCAGATTCTAACCTCCCTGGGACTGCTGGCACAGGCGAGAGCCACAGGGGAGGAAACCCAGACTGATGTGGAGGTGCTGGATGGCTGGAGGGATGAGAGTCAGGTTTTCCAACAGCACAGCTTGATCAGGTAAGTGGACTGCGGGTGGAGCTCACACTGTAAAGGGTTCTGACCTTCATTTGGAGAGCTTTCCCAGAGCTAACACCTACACTTCCAACTTGTTTATACCATCTTAAGAGGACAGTGTCCAGAAAAAAGCCTTTTTATTAAGAGGAAGAGTGCGAGTAAAACCACATCAAGTCTGCATTTCCTTTCCTTGCCCTGTAGTAAGTAATGGTGGGCCATCCATACCATACAGTGACCCTATTTTCAGAAAGCTTAGGAAGGAGCAGGAACCATCCATCCTCCCTGCCTTTGAGTACAGTTGTCATAGCAGGAGCTCACAGTGACGGAGCTAATCCTACCTTTCCAACAATGCCCGTTATGTGATCTCAATGGGTTCTCACAGTCCCAGGTTGAGATGAAACTAGCCCCAACTTAACGGAAACCCAGAGAGATGTCTGACTTGACCAGTGTCACCCAAGGAGTCATTGTAAAGCCAGAATTGATGTCAGACCCCTTGATTGCGAGCCTAGGGTCTTCCTTTCTGTGGTCGTGGTAAAGTAGCTATGTTCCCTTATTAATGCTCCCGTGCGTATTCCTCTAACCAGATTCCAGGGTCCATCCAGTTTACCAACATCACTCACGGGACTCTGAGCCAATTTCTGATAATAGTAACGACAGTTCCATTTCGTGGGGTGTTTCTTATGTTCCGGGTACATCCATTATCTCACTGCATCCCCACAGCACACTATCTACTGAGTACTATTACTCTCCCAGTTACCTCTGTACTTCAAACGAGGAAATTGCTGCCCAGGGAGATTAGGTGTCTTGCCCAAGGTCTCACAGCAAGTTGATTCAAGATAGTCCGACTCTAGAATTCATGTTATTTAACCTCCATGCCAGGCAAGATCTCCCATGAGAAGGAAGTGGACTTTGATACTTGCTGACAGTTGGCATCTTTAGCGTCTGGGATCCCAAATACAACTGACGGGCTTCTATATCTAATCCTTAGGGCTCAGCAGGGAGTCCATGAGATTATAAAGGGGATTATGGGGATCTTTCTCAGAAAGTAGATTTCATTTTTTTTTTTTTTTTGGGCAGGGGTACATGAATGGGATGCTTTTAACCCTTACCAAAGATACCCAGACTTGGGAACAAGCTTGGAGGTCATCAAGGCCAAATCCCCTATTTTCCTGATGCTAAAACTGAGTGCCAGGTAGGATAGTGAACTCCCCAAGATTGCACATTGAATCAGGGTCAGAACTAGGACAGTTTTCACACCACCTGACTCCGGCCTCTGACAGCACACCGCTTTGCTCCAAGCTATGCATTGTGTATTTCCAAACGGTGACACAGTTAAAATGATTTAACGGTTATGTATTGCATGTCCATTACTCTCTAGTCTCTAAGTGCCATGAGGGCAGAGACTGTGATGTGTCCCCGGTGCCTGGCAGCCTGTAGGCACTCACTCAAACCTTTGTTGCCTGACTCCTATCTAGGACACCATGCTACCTCACCACTGATTAACCCATGCGGGTTCTTTGTTAAAACTCTTATTTAGTATATTTCTACCCGATCATATAGCAATGCACAAAAAAAAAGTTCTGCAAAGGGCCTGCTTCTCTCTGGCATTGGCAGCAGGCCCAGCCTGCAGGTGTCAGCGGCAGATGTCAGGGAAGCTTTAGCCAGGCACGCAAACTTGTTTCTGCAGGGCAAGCTTTTTCGTGGTTCCCTTCATCCACAGCCCATTGGTTTGCTGTCCGGTTCATTAACATTTAGGAACTTGGCATGTAGGACGCTTTTAGAGAAAGCAGTGCCCCCAACCCCTTCCAGGCCCTTTGGCTAGTCTATTTCTCTGAAGGAAAAGAAATATACATTTGTGGGGCTACCAGTTGCTCAGATTAGAGCTTTGTGGCAGCTGGGCACCCAACTGGTTGGATTTCTTTCTATTGCAGAACACCTGAAGCTCAGATAAACCCTCTTTGGGGAAGGTGATCTCTGACCTCACACCACACCCTCAAGGATCCTCTCATTATCATCAGATTATATCTATTGACAACTTACAGCAAAGTCAGGGGCTTTGGTAAGTGCTTCCATGTACATCATGTAATCATTATAACAGCATCAAAATAGCTACTATCATTCTCCCATTTTATTTATGAGGCAAATGAGGCTCACTGAAGAGAAGTAACTTGGCTAAGCTTCCAAAATCAATTAAAAAGCTGGGTCTTGAATCCAGTTCTGCTGATGCCAAAACCCAAACCCTTAAGCACGATGCCAGCACTTCCCAAACTCTAACATATACACAAATCAGCTGGGTGTATTATTTAAATGCATATGCTGATGCAGCAGGTCTGGAGTGGGGTCTGAGCATCTGCATTTCTACAGGCTCCCAAGCGGTGCTCCTCCTGGGGGTCCGAGGACAAGAGTTTGAATAGCAAGGCTCTAGGCTATAGGGTTGCCCTATCACTCCCACCTCCTCTCTGACTGGGGAATGCTTTGCATTGAAGGCTGGGAGAAGAAGGCCAAGCTCCATTCCATTACTCTCCTCTCAGTTTTAGTGACGGCTCACTCATGGTCACATTGATGACTATCACTAATTGGGTGCAGTAGATTGTTGCTATGGGAACCCACAGAGCCAGCGGTGGAAATGAACAGGAACCCTGGTGCATATAGGCCTGGAAGCAAACTCTGTGGCTTGGTTCCTCCCACGCCTCCATCTCCTCCTTCACCTCTCTCCGACCTGTGCCTCTTATTCCAGCCATTCCTTGGAACCCCAAGTCTCCATTTGCTTGTGCAGAATGTCTCCCCTAAAACAACCTGCACTCTCCCCAATAGATGGTCTCTTCTCTTTGCTCTGGTTAACCTTTAAAATTTTGTCTCAAATTCAGCTCTGATGCTAACCCAGGAAGCCCCCTGATGCCTAGTTTGATGGAGGTGCACCTCTTCTGGGCGCCTATAGAACCTCTGCACCCATACACCCCAGCACTGAGAGCAGTGTCCTGTAGGCACTGGGGTTCTTGCCCCTTAACTGGGCTGTAAGTGCCTGAAATCAGGGACAATGCCCCATTAGACTTTACATCCCCAGTGTCTGTAACAGTACTTGCCATATTATTTAGTATTTGTTGACCGACCGACAATAAATGAAAGGCTATTCTAAAGACATGTAGACACTGAGAACACAAAGACTTGGGAGAAGGGGAGCAAGCAAACCCTTCTGTTTGCTTTGGTGAGTGTCTGACCTCGTACAACCATGTGAGAAGTATCGATCAACATTTAAAAAACGCACACCATCTCAATGTAGCAGTTATGCTCTAAGAATGCCATAGAAAAACTTATATACATGTATAAACATGTGGTGGCTCGACCATCCAACAAATTCTAACAGCCATTAAAAATGGGATAAGCGGCTCTCCATTGAATATCTGTCAGTTTGTTTACATATATGAAATATTCCCCAAGATTCATTAGGTTAAAAAAAAGTCCAAAGTCCAAAACAGTGTGTATGCTATGCTTCTGTTTGTGGGAAAGGATGTGTTTCTGTGTACACCCCACTTGCCTGCTTCTATATAGATACAGCACCTCTGGAAAAGACACAGGAATATACAAATAATGGTTGTCTCTGAGGTGGTGGGGAATCGAGGAGGGAGGGAGGCTTACTCTCTTCATTTGACTTTTGGTTCCTTTTGAATACTTAGCCACGTGGTTGTATTGCTATTGCGGAAACAAACTTTCCCAGTTGCTGGGAAGCTGAAGGCTGAAGTATTATTTAGGGCAGTCATGTTGTTGCCCTTGATGAGGTTGTGGCCTTGATGATATTGAGTTTGGTTCAAGAATGGGGAGAGCTCAATATTAGTAAATATTTGCTTAAATAGAAGCATGTGGATTATTGAGGTAAGCTTTTCCCCAATGGGACAGAAGCCCCAAGGAAAAAAACTCAGTGGCCTAATAGCAAGAAGAGAGTTTCCCATAGCATCCATTCATGATAAAAACCCTTACCAAAGTGGGTAGAGCGGGGTCATATCTCAGCATAATAAAATCTAATTATGACAGACCCACAGCCAACAAAATAATCAACAGAGAAAGTCTTCCTGCTAAAATCTGGAATGAGACAAGGACGCCCACTCTCACCTCTTCTATTCAACATAGTACTGGGAGTCCTAGCCACAGCAGTTAGACAAGAAAAATAAAAGATATCCAATCTGGAAGGGAAGAGGTAAAATTGTCATTATATACAGATGACATGATATTATACATAGAAAACCCTAAAGACTCCACACAAAAACTACTAAAACTGATAAATGATTTCAGCAAGGTAGCAGGATACAAGTTTAACATATAGAAATCTGTTGCATTTCTTTACATTAACAATGAAATATCAGAAAGATAGACTAAAAAAACAATTCCTTTTAAAACTGCATCAAAAAACCCCAAAACTACAACCAAACTTAGGAATAAACCTGACCAAGGAACTGAAAGACTTATCTGCTGAGAACTATTAAACAATGATAAAGGAAATTGAAGATCATACAAAGAAATGGAAAGATATTCCATGTTCTCGGATTTGAAGAACTAATATTGTTAAAATGACCAGACTACTCAAAATAATCTATAGATTTAATGTGATCCCTATCAAATTACCCATGACATTTTTCACAGAACTAGAACAAAGAATGCTAAAATTTGTATGGAGCCACGGAAGACCCAGAATTCCCAAAGCAATTCTGGGGAAAAACAGCAAAACTGGAGGCATAACCCTCCCAGACTTCAGACAATACTACAAAGCTACTGTAATCAAAACAACATGATAGGGCTTCCCTGGTGGCACAGTGGTTGAGAGTCCGCCTGCCGATGCAGGGGACACTGGTTCGTGCCCCGGTCTGGGAAGATCCCACATGCTGCGGAGCGGCTGGGCCCGTGAGCTGTGGCCACTGGGCCTGCGTGTCCGGAGCCTGTGCTCCGCAACGGGAGAGGCCACAACAGTGAGAGGCCCGCGTACAGCAAACAAACAACAACAACAACAGCAACAACATGATATTGGCACAATAACAGACATATGGATCAATGGAACAGTAGAGAGAGCCCAGAAATAAACCCACACACCTATGGCCAATTAATCTTTGACAAAGGAGGCAAGGATATACAATGGAGAAAAGACAGTCTCTTCAGCAAGTGGTGTTGGGAAAGCTGTAAATGTAAATGTAAATCAATGAAGTTAGAACACACCCCCAAACCATACACAAAAAAATAAACTCAAAATGCCTTAAAGACTTAAATATAAGACATGACAACATAAAATTCCTAGAAGAGAATATAGGCAAAACATTCTCTGACATAAATCGTACCAATGTTTTCTTAAGTCAGTCTCCCAAGACAAAAGAAATAAAAGCAAAAATAAACCAATGGGACCTAATCAAACTTATAAGCTTTTGCACAGCAAAGGAAACCATAAACAAAATGAAAAGACAACCTACAGACTGGGAAAAAATATTTGCAAATGATGTGACCAACAGGAGCTTAATTTCCAAAATATACAAACAGCTCATACAACTCAACAACAACAAAACAAAAAACCCAATCTAAAAATGGGCAGAAGACCCAAATAGACATTTCTCCAAAGAAGACATACAGATGGCCAATAGGCACATGAAAAGATGCTCAATATTGCTACTTATTAGAAAAATGCAAATCACAACTATAATGAGGTATCACATCACACTGGTCAGAATGGCCATCATCAAAAGTCTACAAATAACAAATGCTGGAGAGGGTGTGGAGAAAAGGGAACCCTCTTATACTGTTGGTGGGAATGTAAATTGGTGCAACCACTATGGAAAACAGTGTGGAGGCTCCTTAAAAAACTAAAAATAGAGTTGCCATATGATCCAGCAATCTCACTCCTGGGCATATATCCGGAGAAAACTCTAATTCAAAAAGATATATTCAGGGGCTTCCCTGGTGGCGCAGTGGTTGAGAGTCTGCCTGCCGATGCAGGGGACACCGGTTCGTGCCCCAGTCCAGGGGGATCGCACATGCTGCGGAGCGGCTGGGCCCGTGAGCCATGGCCGCTGAGCCTGCACATCCGGAGCCTGTGCTCCGCAACGGGAGAGGCCACAACAGTGAGAGGCCCGCGTACCGCAATAAAACCCCCAACAAACCAAAAAGATATATTCAGCCCAGTGTTCACAGTAGCACTATTTACAATAGTCAAGACATGGAAGTAACCTAAATGCCCATCAACAGATGAATGGATAAAGAAGGTGTGTGTGTGTGTGTGTGTGTGTGTGTGTGTGTGTGTGTGTGTGTGTGTGTTTAAGCCAGCCATTAAAAAGAATGAAATAATGCCATTTGCAGCAACATGGATGAACCTTGAGATTATCATACTAAGTGAAGTAAGTCTGACAGAGAAAGATAAATACCACATGATACCACTTATATGTGGATCTAAAATATGATACAAATGAACTTATTTATGAAACAGAAACAGACTCATGGACATAGAAGACAAACTTATGGTTACCAAAGGGAAAGGGGGTGGGTAGGAATAAGTTAGGAGTTTGGGATTAGCAGATAGAAACTACTATACGTAAAACAGATAAACAACAAGGTCCTACTGTATAGCACAGGGAACTGTATTCAATATCCTGTAATTAGCCATAATGGAAAAGTATATGAAAAAGAATATGTCTGTATCTATCTATCTATCTATCTATCTATCTATCTATCTGAATCACGTTGCTATACACCACAAACTAATACAACATTGTAAATCAACTATACTTCAATTAAAAAAAAAAAAGAAAAAAAGAAAGAAGTATCCCAGATCTTGTAAGACCCAGTTCTGTGAAAAGGGTCACCACAGCTGTATGCCTCCATTTGGGACCCTGGGAGCTAAGGGAAGCAAAGCTGAGACAGGCTTCATCCATTTCTTGCCCTGTGTGGTCACATCACTTACTAAAAGATTTTGCGTGCTTGACTAGTTAAATCAGGACTCTTACCTAACCTTGCTGTGGGAGTCTGTGCATGTTGGCTGTCCCTGTCAGCCCGGAGCAGACTATAAGTGTGGCACAAATATCTTCCCAAGAACGAAAGGAAGACCAAGTTTCAAGAAATGAGGCAGAGGGCCAGAGACATCGCCTCTACTTCCCTCCATTGCATTCTTTCTAGACAGGTGGGAGGGGTCGTGCCCTCAGAAGGGAGAGGTGGTGGGGTTTGGAACCTAAACGGCACTGATGCAAACTTTATGATTAGGAAAATAGTCTTTGGTCTGATGACACAAAAATATATTTCCAAGTGGCATGTCTAAGCAAAGACTCTCTACTCCAATCTTGGCTGCTTACAGACCAGGGGTGAAAAGGCATTTCATTTTCCCTCTGGCAGGACTATTAAATGCTGACTCAGAACTCACCACTTTCCTAAGAATATTACCCCACCCTAAAGCCACAGATTTTAGAGCAGCCAATTAGACAACAATAACAGATGCTTCCTTGATCTTTGTAGTAAAAGGAAAAAGCCAGCTTTTGTTGTAGTGGTTGTTATTGTTGATGCTCATTTTATTTTTGGTTCAGAGCAATAGGCTTCTTTGGAATGGGGTTGGGTGCTCCGCCATGACCTGGCATCCCTGGGGCTTCAGAGGCAAGTTCTGGCTGAGTTTACAAAGGAAAGGTAAAGCACTGGTTTTGCCAAGAGATTATTCAACAAGGTTGGCTGCCAGACGGGCGGGTGGAAGAGGAGGCAACACAGAAAGCCTGCCAAGGGGTGGGGGGGAGCGGGAGCCAGGAGCCAGGGCATCCCCCTGGGGCTGCCACGGACGTTCTCCATGGACTCACTCAAGGGTCTGCCACTCAGCCACAGAGAGTTTACAGGTTAGTGCCAGAGCCATTTAAGACAACATAAATCACTCCCTTTAGCCAATGCCTCCCAAGCTGTACAAGGCGCCTGTCTGAGCCAAATGAAGACTATTTTCCAGTGGGGTGATGGTATGCTTAGAGTGTTTCTCAATCTTGGTTGCTCACTGGAATCATCAGAAATAAAAACATGAATGCTCAGGCCCCACCCTAGACCGAATATCCCAGAATCTCAGGGGAGAGAGCTTGACATTGTGTTTTATGAAAACTCCCATTTCCCCTCCCTGTCATCAGTTATGTGAACGTTTGCCCAAGGCAGACATCTTTCCTTTAGAAAAGTCATTTAAAACTTCTATTAGCTATCCATCTGTCTAGAACACATGAGCTTTAAGAATTAAATCCTCAAAATCAACTCACGAGGCATAACAATAATCCCTTTTCAAGATGAGAACATCGAGGCTTCCAGCTCAGTGAGTTGACCAAAGTCACAGAGCTAATACACGGTGGAGCAAAGATGAGAACCTGGGACATTTGACCCCAAATGTGCTTAATTCATAGCTGGCAGCGACCTTGCAGGTCAGCACAAGCATCATGGTGTTTGACTTTTAGAACAGCCAGTCAGAGTTGTAAGCAACGTATTTTCAGGTGATGAAACAGGGATAGAGAGAGGTTTAACGTGTTGCATAAGGCCACCCAGCAAGCCTCAGCAGAGTTGAAACCAGAGCCTATGTTTCCTGACCCTTGGCCCAGTGCCCTCCCTAACAAATAGCCAGGATGCTATTGTCCCAATGACCCCAGATTTTCAGCCTGACTTGTAGAACAGCATATTTAGCAGCTCATAAAGAGAACACATCACCATCCTCTCCTGCTCAGGCAACAAGAGTTGGGTCTTACTCTATGTGTCAATTTCCTTATTGTTCCTAAATGCATTTAGTTAGAACTGGACTTGGAATGTGCCAGCCAGGCAGAACGATGACATCCAGGATCTGGAGACAGCTCATAAGTTAACATGTCCCTTTCACTGACCGTCAGCTAAGGGCCCCGAATAAAAGTTATACTGACTGACTCAGGGCTGCAATTTCTCTGGGCTGCTGAGATTTGTCAGGCTGGGCAATGAATCTGTGTATCCCAAATGAGATCTACACAGGAAAGCTTCCTTTTTTTCCCCCGTGTCCTGGGGGAGACATTCTCAGACACACGGGATGCTCATGGTATCTAGAACTGGAAGATGCCAAAAGACACCAGTAGTGCAAGACTTACTACCTGTGCCCAATGAGAATTCACTGAATTCATTGTCCAGATATTTAGGTAAAGAGCTGAGGGGAAGGGCATTCCATTCAGAAGGGACAATTAAATTAAAGAAGGAAAGACTTGACAACATGCATGTCTCGTTGTTACCTCATTTGGGAAAATCAGAAAGAAAAATAAAACCCAAAATCTTCCCAAAGGCATCAATGGATCATTCTTCTTGTAGGTTTATAAGCATCATATGTCTTACCACACTGTTACTGTTTTCTCCTTGCTACTATTGCATTTCTGTGCACGATAATAACATAAGAGAGCTAAACCTGTACTTACTTAAAGTTAGATAAACAACAACCCAGAACATACAGACTCACAGCATTTCTTGTCACAGTCAGAAAACAGAGTCCTGGGTAATGAATACTAGGTAGCAATGTGGAAAAGGCTCTTGATATCGTGTCAGATTAAAAAAACCCAGCAGCTATAACTTATGTGTACTATGACTGCAAAAATGTTAAAATATGTAGTTTGTGTGTGTGCATGTGTGTGTGTGTGTGTGTGTGTGTGTATTAGTGCGGGAAATAAAAGACTGGAAGGAAATTCACCAAAATGATCATTTTGAAAATCTAATGTTCTAATAATGGTACAATAGCACTTTCAGTCCCTCTGTATGTGTGTCTTGTTCAAGATACCTGGGGCTCCCTGAGGCCTTTTCTGTAAGTGCAGAAGACTCTGGATGATGTGTTCCCCAGAGGAAGAGCCTGGTGCAGAGGAAAGTGGGATGAGACAGGAGTCAGAGGCCCTGGTTCTGGCCTTGACTTTTTGGGCATGCTGTGTCACCTTGGGGAAAGAACTCAGTTTCTTCACCTGCTGCCTGGACGTCTAGTGGTAACTATCCCAATGGATCAAATGTGAGGGACCAGATGCAGAAAGCCCCACAGTTGCAAAGTTGAACATCCTAGGGGCCTGGCAGTTAGCCTAAGGGAGTGAGGTGGACTGAGGAAATTTGACAGAGATGTTCTTTGCATCATAACAATTTAAGACTCTTTATCACAATAAATACATTCTCCCATTTTTCTTGAAACCTAAGCCTTACAGGCTCATCTTTTGTTTTTCCACTTTATAGAAACATGGGCATGTCAGATATTTCTTTTTCCTCTTAACTGTATTTTGGAAAAAATGCATAATGAACATGCTGCTGGGCCTCAGCTCAGGGATGAGGATAAAGAGAGAGGGGGTGAGGGACAGTGATGAACTGAGGATGGCACGCCCAGGCTGAGGAGCACCGACTTCTTCATTCAAACCACTTATTGCCACAAGGAAATGCCGGCTTAGTGGGGACACTTTTTTCAATTCCATTTAGAAATCTCCCAATTTCTAAACATTGAACATTTGAAATTAACAAGACTCGTACATGCCCCAAAAAACCTGTGTAGATTACATACACGACCAAGAGCTGCCATTCTGAGAGCTCTTCAGGGTTTATACACCCTTTTCTCTTTCATACCCCAGAGCCCTCCCCCTTCTCTCCCGAGACAGGCCACTAGCAATTCAAAGAGGAAAAGGCAGGGACTTACTATGGAGCTGCTGAAGGCCACAGGGGGCTGTGAGATTTCACAGCGCCCCATGGACCTTTGTCGCAAGTGGCCCTGGATGCATGCCTGGGCACTCTGGCTCCTTCTCAGAGGCTGGGACCCTCCTTGGCCCCTTTTTGTTGCTGGTCCCTGGTCCCTTCGGGCTGGGAAGGACAAGCACTTGTATTGGGTCCACTCTTCACTGTCTGAGTCCAGCTCCTTTGGGGTCTCTAGTCGCTTAGCTGCAGGAAAGAAACTCCGTTATTGCGCCAGTCATACCTTGGCCAGACCATCGTTGCGGAGATGCCAGACTTTGGGGGTGGAGCTAAGAGTAGGCAGCTGGCTACCCTAGCTGGTGAAAGAGGGGTGCAACTAAGTTGCACAGGTTCAAATCCTGGCTCTCCTGCCTCCTAGCTATGTGACTTTGAGCTTCGCATAACCTGTGCCTCTCTTTCCTCAATTAGGGGTTATAAAAAAGTACCTAACTCACAGGGTTGTTTTGAAGACTTAATGATATAATGATATAAAAGTGATTAGCAGACCCTAAGGGCTGGTAGTGGTAGCTGTATTATTATTAAGAAGAGATTAGAAGCTCCATGTAAATGGTGACCACTGTGGCAAAGGGGATTGCACCGCCTATAATATCCCCTCTTTTCTCTTTCTCCATCCCTCCCACTCAAGAGAATGAATGCTGCTCTTGTGAGTTTCTTCTCCTAGTTAGGAAGCATGTGTGTGTGTGTGTGTGTGTGTGTGTGTGTGTGTGTGTGTGTTGTTGGGGGAGGGAGCTGAGGGGATCAGTCAGCTCTGTCGGCCACCTTCAGTCTATGCAAGATGACAGTCCAGGCATTTTATAGCCACATCCCCTAAGGCAAAGCTTTGTGTCAGTGAAAATCTAAGAGATCAGTTAGCATGGAGGGCATTTCCTGGATGTATCACATCTCACCATGTGCCTACACCTGGGCCTGTCCTGTCAGGTAAGGGGACCTGAGAAATTCTTAAACTTTGGCTGCATGACTGGCACATAATTTGGACATTTCCCCAGTGCATTCCTGACGGATAAAAATCCTGTGTGTAAATGGCACCAGACAAAGATCAACTGACTGGAGGGCTCCTACACAGGAGATCACTGATAGCCTTTGTGAACAAATGAAAGTTTACAAGTGATAAGAACAGCATTGATCTGTGACAAGGAAGCCACAGGGATGCAGGAAGCCACTTCCCACAGAGCCACCCAGCCTCTGCTGGGAGCCAGGATAATGGTTTTTATCACCATTCTCTCAGGAGAGCAGGGGCAATTCCTTTAGAAGAGGGGTGGGAGCCCCTGGAAGCCCTCGTACCATTTTCTTGGTGAGAATACTCATGGCCCATGATGGTACAACGCCTGAACACCATCTTGTTCTCGGTCAGCGTCCCCGTCTTGTCAGAGAAGATGTACTGGATCTGGCCCAAGTCCTCAGTGATGTTCAGGGCTCGACACTGAATGGACAAATAGGTCTCTTCATCATACAGGTCAAGGTCATTGTGCAGGAAGAAGACTTGCCCGAGCTTCACCAGCTCAATGGACACGTACAGGGAGATTGGGATCAGTATCTGTGGGGAGATCAATTCCCATCGTATCAGAAAACGGGCCGGTCCCCCATCTCAGAACCTTCACTGGGTGATGGGAGTAGCAAAGGGATTTCATGGAAAGCTCAGGTCAGCTCACATGATGGACTTTCTCTGAGAAATTAAAGATTAATGACCTCATGCCTCCCTTGGCATTCTTAGGGTCATCTGAGAAAGAGATACGCCTTCTTCAACCAGAGATATCCAGTACGGGGTAGGCACTCACCATCGCTTGTTTAATGACTGAGCCAGAAGGAGGTAAGGAGCTCTAGCTACCTCAGTCCAGAGTCTCCTGATGCCCCTCGGATCTCTATGCCACCAAAGACTGCTGCCCATTTTGACGGGTATTCAGACTCATTTTCTTTTTAAGGATAGTTAACTTGCAATGCTGTGTTGGGTTCAGGTATGCAGCAAAGTGCTTTAGTTTTATGTACATAATATACATATATATATATTCTTTTCCATTGTCGTTTTGAATATGCTACACAGTAGATTGTTGTTGTCTATCTATTTGATATATAGTAGTGTGTATCAGCTAATCGCAAACTGCTAATTTATCCCTCCCCCCACCTTTTCCCTTTGGTAACCATCAGTTTGTTTCCTATTCAGACTCATTGTTGATCACTGCCCACTGATCCAATACCTAGTACCTATCAGGTGCTTTAGGTGTCACATGCCGTTCTAGGTCCTGCAAATGGCAGTGAGCAGAACAAAACCTCACATTCTAGTAAACAAACAAAGAAATAGATACTGGGTAGCGGTAAGTCTCATGAAAAAGAGTAAAGAAAAGTGAAAAGGGTGAAGGCTGGGAGGGAGTGGGTCATAAGCCATGACCTTTGCGCAGAGACCTGAAGAAATGAGGGTGTGAGTGTGAGGTTATCTGTGGGAAGAGGACGGTTCCGGGCAGTGCATGGGTGGCTGGGTGCTTGCAGGGCGGGCGTGAGAGTCAGCAGGCCTGTGTATGAGTGTGCAGGAAACAGCTCGGAGACGTGGTCCAGGAGGGAGTCGGGGTCCAGATCACCTAGGACCTTGGTTGCAGTCAGAACTTCAGTTTTCACGTTAAGTGGACGTGAAACCACCAGAGGGTTCAGTGCAGAGGAGAGCATGACCCGACTCACATTTTAAAAGGATTACTGTGCTCAATGAATGAACGAACTCATGAATGAAAAAGGATCATCAGTAAGAGGACAGTGAAACACCCTCAAATACTGTAAGAACTCAAACATAGATGGGGTTTTGTTAAAACAAAACTACAACTTGCCTTATCTTTTCATAGACTGTGGTTACTTATAGAGCCTGAGGATCTTTAAACTCTGTCTCTTTATACTTCACTGCAGGTGTTTACCTACAGTAATTGCCTTTCTTACCTCTCTCGTAGGTGCTCTATGTTTTTGTTTTTTTCCTCCTATATAGTGCCAGTTCTCTTTTTCCATCTCAAACTTTCAAATGAGAAAACACTAACCTGTGGTTTCTTTCTCTCAGTGCTTGGGGTCTGAAAGTTCTCTGTAGTTCTCTGTGCTGCATTATCTTTTGTTGTTCCCAGGTCACTAGGGTTTACCTGTTTAGATCTGGCAGAGGGACAGGCACACGTGGATCACTGCTATAATCTTACTTTTAAATGGAAAATCCTGATAAATATTTCCCTCTGTTATTATCTGAGGCCAAGGTCCCCTCCACAAGGCAGGGCTGGTCCTGGCATAATCCCAGTTGTGAATACTTTCAAAGACCCATAAGAAAGTGACAAATATTTCCCCATCTCAGTCCAGTTAGTTCTTTCACGGGGCCAGCGCTGATTTTTCTTTATTTTGCAAAGTTGTGCAGATATTGGCCACGGGTCTTCTGAGTCCCAAGTTACAGAGGGCCTCCTACCTGGAGCAGAATGATCATGGTGAGGAACATGTAGAAGCCTCCAAGGGCAAGGGGAAGGAAGTTGCCCTCGGCATCTGGCACATCAAAGGGAGGGTGTTCTGCAAAGGTTCCATTCCAGAGGCTGTGACCTAAGAGGAGGCAAAGCCAGGTATGAGGCAAAATCTTCAACTAATCCTAAATTGGTCAATTACATCAGCCCTTCCTTGACCTATTGCCAGAAATGAGTGTGCTTTGCAGGAGCCCATCCTTATTCTATATAACATAGGGGTGTGTGTGTGTGTGTGTGTGTGTGTGTGTGTGTGTGTGTGTGTGTGTGTGTGTGTGTGTGTGTGTGTGTGTGTGTGTGTGTGTGTGTGTGTGTGTGTGTGTGTGTGTGTGTGTGTGTGTGTGTGTGTGTGTGTATTCATTATGTCTAAAGTGGTCCTTCATATATACTACATTTCAATCTCTTGATAGGCATTAAGTCTGTCCTCCCAGAGGAGACTAGCATGGGGATTACTTACATTTTGTTGAAATCCTGTTATTCAGCGGTTGGAAAACGAGAAAGGGGCATGAGTTTTTTTTTCAGTTGTGTGGTAGAAAGTACATGGCTGGGAAGTCTTGACAGACCTGAATCCTAGTCCCTCTTTCTCTCCCATGCACATACCCATCCACCCATCCATCCATCCAGTCAATCATCCAATTACCTATCCACCCATTCACCCTTCCACCCGTCCATGCATCCATACATGCATCCATCTATCCACCCATCCGTCCATCCATCTGTATCTCTGTTCACTCACTCCTCCCTGCCTCCTTCCTTCCCTCCCTTTATCCAACATTTTTTAATTCAAGAAAGAGTCGGTCCTACTTCTTGTCTTTGAGGAGTTCCCTACCAAGTCAGGGAGTACGATGTAAAGATACAAATCCCACCTAGCATGAGGTGTGCTATGCCAGATCCTGGAGCACTACAAGAGCCCATAGTGACAGCACCAGATGCAGACCGAACCCTCTGTTTCCTTAACTGTAAATGGGGATAACAACACCCATCAAGTGAGGATTGATAAGTGCACCTCGCACCGAGCTCTCTGAATCTCAGCATCCTCATCGGTCAATTAGTAATAATACCTTCTCCATGGGGTTGTTGTGAGAACAGGATAACCTAATGTGTGTGATGCTCTTGGCCCCAGGGCAGGGACTATAGAGAATAAAAGGCATAGGGGTTCCTACCCTGCCCCTAAGTTACTTCTTTGCACAGGAGGTTGGGTCACATACCATCAGATACAGCAGAAGAAAGGAGACTTACCGACGTGAGGTTAAGGGCCAAATGTAAGGCACAGAGTAAGGGTTACTACAGACCATGAAAGAAGTCGGAGCAGGCTGCATGGAGGAGGAGGCCTGAAGGGGTTCTGAAGCCCAGGTGGGTACTGGGTGATCAGAAAAACCTGGGGAGGACATTCTGGGCAAATAAAAATGAAGCACCATCTTCACACAACTAAAGCAAACATGTGATAAATGACCCTGAATGGTGCTCATTCGAGAGCTTTCCTCTCCCGCGGGAACTGTGTTTGATATGGTGCCAGCAGCCGCCTGTGTTATTCTCAGACAGTACAGAATCCTGCCTCTCCCAATTACTTTCTCCACGTATTTATTATTTTGGGCAATCTACCAAGCTGCTTCTGGTTGGCCTGTACCTCACCTAACTCTGTGACCTTTTAATCATTCACTTCCTTTCCCTGGAGACGCAGTGAGATGATCTCCGATGTCCTTTCCAGGTCTGACGTCCCCTGAAAAACCTGTCCTGAAGCAGAGCTGACAGTTCTCCAGAATTTCCGGGGACACGGGGATGGCCCACAAAACAAACAGTTGGTTTTCTTGTTTGCCTGCTTCCCTCGCATGCAGGTGCTGCTCTTCCAGCCATGAGCCCCTCACGTGGAGTGCCATTAGACACATCTGGGAAGCATATTCACTCAAAACTCCAGGCCACGCACAAGATTGAATCCCACTGTCCTCACTGTCGTGACACAGAAAATCTCTGTGGGCCTAGGAAGATCTTAAGCTTTAGACACTGTCTTTTTTTAATTTTGCGCCTCACTGGGGCTTATTTCCGCACCTCATGTCTTGCAGGATCTCAGTTCCCCTGCCAGGGATTAAACCCGGGCCACAGCAGTAACAGCACTGAATCCTAACCTCTAGGCGACCAGGGGACTCCCTGGACACTGTCTTTTAAAAACAGTGATGGGTGCGATTTCGGACAAAAGCAAGTAAAGCGCAAACGCTATAGCTGCTCACTGGCGTGGGGTTGGCAGGGGGTTCTGGACTCAGCATCCGAGTTCTTCCTTCTGATCCTCCCTGCTTCTTTTTGGGGTCTCCTTTAGGGTCCTGAGAACCATCCTTAGTGTTAAGCCATAGAGGGGGAGAGTGGGTAAGAGTGAGGGCCTCTCTTCCCCTACCCTCCGAGGATCTACTGAAATGGCTCCAGATCACTCGTGTCTATATCTCCCACAGCTGTCTACACCTGGCCGTTGTAGAACCTGGCCACAGCCCAGCTCTAATCAGGTCTCCATCCTTGGCCTTGCTCTTGGCACACCAAATGGCCAAACACTCCTGCATAACATGGCTCTCCTTCCTGCTGCTGTGCTTTGATTGTGCTGTCCCTGGGGTAAAGTGACCTCTCTCTTTCCTTTCACAGCTGCCTGCCCCATCCTATTCCTGTCACCACCCTCCTCCGGTGAGCACCTACTGCATCTGGAATCAGCTCCAGCAAGACTTTCTTCCTTGATGCTCCCATAATCCCCGTCGTGGGCTGAATAATGGCCCCCTAAGGTATCCACGTCCTCATCCCTGGGTCCTGTGAATGTGCTACCTTAGATGGCAAAAGGGACTTTGCAGATGTGATTTAGTTAAGGATCTTGAGATGGGGAAGGGGAGCCTGGACTATCCAGGTGGGCCCAATGATGGAACTACAAGTACCCCTATAAAAGGGAGACAGAGGGCCACACTCCCACAGACAAGGAGAAGGAAATGTCAGTGGAAATTGGAGCAATGCGTTTTGAAGATGAAAGAAGATGCTTCAAAGGGAGCAACACAGGCAGCCAGTAGAAACTGAAAAAGACAAGGGACCGATTCTCCCCCTGGAATCTCCAGCCCTGAGGACACCTTGGTCTTAATCCAGTGAAACTGACTTTGGACTTCTGAACTCCACAGCTATAACAGAATCAACTAGCATTGTTTTAAACCACTTAATTTGTGTTGACTTTTGACAGTGGCACTAGGAAACGAGCACAGCACCTGGTACCGCCCTCACTGAGTGGGATAGATGGTGTTACTGATTCTGCTCTCAGGTTGGACTTCCTCCTACTAGACTATGAGGACCTTCCTGCTCTTTGAGGACCGGTCCTGTGATTGATTCATCTTGTTACCCTTTCATGGTAAGGGGGTGCCTGGGTTCAGGAAGTATTTCTTGGACCGATACATGATAGATGATCTTCCTAAGATTTAGAGTGCATACTACTTTCAGGAGAATGTCATCTGCATTTGTACTTAATTGGCACCCTGTTCGAGTACAGAGTAGGCTTTCTTTGAGGCTTTTCTTTCTTTAGATGAGGAAACTGAGGCTCCAAGTTGCAGCAACTCGCCCAAAGAAACAGAAGATGACTGTGGGGTTGTCCTTTCCAGAACCTTCCATACCTACAGCCCCAGTGAGGCACATGAGGAAGAGGATCCCGATGCAGAAGAAGATGTCTGTGTTCATGCGCCGCTCGATCTTGCTGCGTTTGTACCGTGGGCCACTGTTGTTCAGCATGGCTTTTGTCTCATGGCCTTTGAGAGAAAAAGAGATCATCAGTCCTTGGCCCCTGTTTGCCTCTGGCTCTTTTCCCATGAGATTTCGATACAAGAGAAGCTTCATCCTCTAACCTGAATCTGTCCTGCTGCAGGGAGGTTCTGGGAACGGCCGAAGAGACCTCACACAACTTGTCAGCAGGTTTTTACTGAACATCCCCTACCTGCCAGGCACTGGTGGGTATGGACAGGGCTACTGTGCACAGGCTGTGCCCTGCACAACTCGAGAGGTGGCCCTCATTTTGTGGCTGTCACAGATTCGTAAGTCCATTAGGACACATTTGTAGCAAATGACAGTAAGCTGTCTTGAGGAAGGGCCATCTTTTTCTAATTTGCGCAGAGGTGCTGTTATGGGTTCAGTGGTGGGATACAGTGGTGAGACAGATGATTCACAATCTGGTGAAAATATACAGAGAAATAAGTAAATAAGGTAATTACAGTTAGCCATAAGTCCCATGAAGTAAACAATAAGTAAGGGGCTAATCAATAAGAGAGGGTGTTACAGAGTGTGGTCAGGGAAGGCTTCTCAGAGGAGGTGACATTTGAGGGAGACCTGAAGGGAGAGAGAAGAGTTGGGAGAAAAGGGTTTTAGGCTGGGGAACAGTATGTGCCAAGGCCCTGTGGCAGGACTGTACTTGAGGCCAGTAATTATCATGCTTGCTTCTTTGCCTAAGGTGTTGTCGTGCTCGTGCAAGAGTGGTAGCGGTCAAAGGTTTCCACCCCAGCATTAATTCTGGGCAGCTACTCTCCTACCCTGGAGTTCTGCATAAAGTTCTGTTTAAAGAAAAGACAGTAAAATTTAAAAACTACTGAGCTCATTCAGGCACCCGCCCCCCTTTTTTCTTCCAATTAGAGAAATTCAGGACCAAAACGTAGAAGGGACCCACTCCAAATGAAAGAATAAATTGACCCCAGAGCCACATGGAGAACCCAGGGTTCTGGCTCCCAGTCTATTTCTCCTTCCAGTCACTCCTGGAAACCACCCAGCTAAGAGGTGAGAGTCAAACTGAGCCTTTGTCTTTAGAACAGAGCCTCCCCCTCTGGGGCTACCAAATTGTATTTACCATGCTGTACCCCTCAGCAGTCAAATTAAAAGAGACCCGTCACATATTTTCTGTGCAAAATTACAGAAAACCAATATATCAGCTCCAACAGTGCGTGGTTTAATGCTACTTAGCTGGTGGCCTTGTGGATTTAAAGCAGCAACAAAACTGTAGGAGTGAGCATGCTAGGCTTATTAAATTAGACTCAAGTTGCTGCAGCTGTGCAGGGGCTGACACAGCTGTGGTTCCTGCGTGCCCCAGGCTCACCCCGTAAAAGGGGTCCTCGGACCACCCCCTGCACCCACCTGCTTCCTCACTTCCTAAGATGCCCCTGTTCTTTTGGCAAAATTTGGGCTCAAGGGGGAGGCAGTATGGTGTAGTGGATAGAATGTGGGCTCTAGTGTCCGACAGAGCTTGGCTCTGCAGGGACCTGACCTTGGGTTATAGGGAATTAATCTCAGGAGACATGTGACCTTGGGGGAATTAATCCTTCTGTATCTCAATCCCTCATCTGCAAAATGAGATATAATCGTTGTGTGTTTTGGGGTAGGGGAGCGAACTGATATACATAAAGGACCTAAATTAGTTTCCGGTACACAGTAGGGGCTCAATACATGTTTGCTGTGAGGAACGCATACCTCCACACTGAATCTCTTCCTTCTGGAAAGCTCACTTGTCCATTTTCTGGCCTTTGACTCCGAGGTGCTCCTACTTTGTCCACCTGTGTTATCAAGGCAGAGAATGTAGCTCTAAGCCAGTCATTCTCCCCAGGGGACACCTGGCCAAGTCATGAGAAATCTTTGGTTGTCACCTTTGAGGAGGTGGGTGCTAATGACATCTAGTGAGCAGAAGCCAGGGATGCTGCTAAACACCCTATAGGACGGCCCCCACCACAAAGAACCATCTGGAACAAATGTCAGCGGTGCTGAGGCTGAGAACCCCTGGTCTAGACAGTAACACTAAACACAGTTTGTACCATTTTTGCTCACATTTTTTGAGACCCTAATGTGTGCCAGGCCTTGTGCACCTTATAACCCTAGGAGGCAGGGGTTATCAGTGTTCCTTGTGCTGAAAACTTAGCCAGCTTCTCAGGAACTTGCAGCCAGGCAGCGATTCAGCCCCAGGCAGCCTGAGTCCCCAGTCACGATTAATTCTCCCTCCATCTGCCTCGCCACACACCACTCCCATCACCCACTCCTGATTAGGCAGAGAAGTAAATCCATGTCTATGCAGGTTTTTTGGTGCAGTAGGGATTGTTGAAGCGTTCATGTCTACTAGGTCTACCAGATGGCATTGAACTCCATTGCCAAAGACCCTTGAAAGCAGTGACCTGTGCTGACAAATATAACATCCCTCCCCCAAATTAGGGAAAGCCAGCTACACTGTGACACAACTTTTTAAAAAGCATTTTTCTTTTTTTTAAATTTAATTTGATTAATTTATTTTTTATACAGCAGGTTCTTATTAGTTATCTATTTTATACGTATTAGTGTATATATGTCAATCCCAATCTCCCAATTCATCCCACCACCACCACCACCCCCTCACATTTCCCCCTTGGTGTCCATACGTTTGTTCTCTACATCTGTGTCTCTATTTCTGCCTTGCAAACCGGTTCATCTGTACCATTTTCTAGACTCCACATATATGCGTTAATATACGATATTTGTTTTTCTCTTTCTGACTTACTTCACTCTGTATGACAGTCTCTAGGTCCATCCATGTCTCTACAAATGACCCAATTTTGTTCCTTTTTATGGCTGAGTAATATTCCATTGTGTATATGTACCACATCTTCTTTATCCATTCATCTGTCGATGGACATTTAGGTTGTTTCCATGACCTGGCTATTGTAAATAGTGCTACAGTGAACATTGGGGTGCACGTGTCTTTCTGAATTATGGTTTTCTCAGGGTATGTGTCCAGTAGTGGGATTTCTGGGTCATATGGTAATTCTATTTTTAGTTTTTTCAGGAACCTCCATACTGTTCTCCACAGTGGCTGTATCAATTTACTTTCCCACCAGCAGTGCAAGAGGGTTCCCTTTTCTCCACACCTTCTCCAGCATTTGTTGAAAAACCTATTTTTCTTTCACAGTCCCCCAAAGGGAATCTTAGGGTGGATTGATGTTTTAGTGCTCTTCTATGTCTAACAAAAGTGGGAGTCTACTCAGACCAAAACAAATCAAATCAAACAAAATAACAAGCAAATGAAATACTACAAGGTGTCCCAGTGAGTGGAACATCCAGGGAAACGTATTCTGGAGACTTCCAGGGAAGGTAGACACTCCAGGGAGACTGTGTTTCCTCTACAGAAGAAGTCTGCAGTTGTTCACGTAACAATAGACACGTACTGAGTACCCACGGAGTGCCAGGTGCTAGGTACTGGGGATACAGCAGTCCCAAGACCTCCCTCCAATACTTCAGGTATCATTGTGAGAAGTGCTGCTGTTACCTTTCTTCAATGCGAAGCAAAATCAAAGTGCAAAGGAGAGATAGACCACCGTATATGGAGCCACAAAATGAATAAAGATAATAATAAAAACAATAACTAAAACCCATCCCGCCCTCACTTGCTACACACAGTACTGGGTTCTTTCCATGTGCTGGGTCACTGGACCCTCATGGGGGACCTATGGGGCAGATACAAATATTCTTCCTGTCGTATAGATGAGGACACTGAGGCACACAAGGTGAAATTGCTAAGTTTGGTGAGGTTATTCCTCAGGCTCAAGAAGATACTCTTCATCCCACCTATGGTTAGTGTCAGAAAAGTGTTAGGGATACATGAGCATGAGTTCCCCTCCCTGTCTTGTCTGGATGAGTGACAGTAACTTGGAACTGAATTATGTCTCTGTGGACCAAGTGAACTGCTGTGATTCCAGCCTCAGTTTGCTTAGCTGAGAAATGGGAAGTCACATGACTACTCCTTAGAACTGATATGAGTTCCCACTGTCTGAAGATAAATTTGGAGGAGGTTTTGGAGGAGAGAGGATAAAGGACAGGGACATAGGAAGCTGTCCAGGGATAGTCACCTGCGTAGATGACAATGCCAACAGCCACTTTGGTGTTTCTGATGGTGCAGCCTCGAAGCAGAAGACTCTCACTGCCAAAGCCGGTTCTGCTCTGGTCGGGATGTTCCCTGGGGATGAGGAAAGAGAGGGAGCTGTTTGGTGGCCTCTCCACGCTGTCATGGGTTAGTGTCATAGAATTCGAGTGGCGAGTAACAAGATCCCTCTTCTCTCTCTTCTTCAGAAGAGTGATGTTAACTCAGAATCTAATCCCCATGTTCAAGTGCAACTCTTCATTGCTCCTGGGATGTCTAGTGGGGGCTGGACCATTAGAAGGGAATTACCCATCCCTAAGGACGTAATCATTTACTCACCTAAAAGGCAGAACTCTGCTGAGGAAGCCTTAAAATAAACAGACCTCACAGGAGGTGGACCAGCGACCCTGTGCAACATCCTGCAAGGCAGCTTCTCAAAAGCGAGGTACGTGGAGTGTTTCCCTTTCTCTAGCCTCTGGAAGCATTGCAATTTTCCACCTCACACTAGAAACTCCTGAGTCCGTCCACATTAGTGATCACTCAGCGTCTGGCCCTTATTCTATCCTGATGCCCTCCATTTGGGTTTTTCAGGAAATTTAAATAAAACTTTCCCACAACATTGGGGAGAACAGAAAAGTAATAATCTGGACTGACCAACTGGACTTTCAGGGCTCATCCATGAGGCCCGGGCAGGTTGGGAAAGACAACTCTAAGGGCAGCAGCCAGGAAGAGGAGGTGCTGGGGATCGAATGGAACTGGGAAAGTGCTGTCTGAGATGAGGGGCCAGAGACCAGGATGAAGCTTAGAAAGGCTGGGTGCTGGCATGAGCTGTTTGGGGGAGAAAGGATTACAAAGAGAAACCCAGCGATGAGGCTGCTCTCTAAGAGGAAGGAGAATGACTCAAGGGATGGGTGACTTGGGATGAACCAAATCCACAAAACTCGGGCACGAGGGTAGACTCCTTGCCTGGGCAGCTGGCAAGCTCTACCTTGCCAGGTGACTGTGATGAATCCTCTTCTCTCCCAGGAGCTCGTCCTTTCTCGCCTGTCTCTGTCTGCTCTCTATGAGCTTTTAAAAAGTAATTTGCGTTGAAAAGCTGCTATTTCTCTTGTACTGTTCTTACGCTTTCCCCTCTTATCTTGCTCCTCAAGATATCTCATATGGCCTGAGAAAATGTGGATGGAGGGAAAGCATTGACACCTGCCTCCCAAGAAGCCTTCTTAAGCTTCATTGCAGGGCACATTGGTAGAGAAGTTGCTATAACATGTCTGAGCTGTGTGTGCAGACAATGGAAAACACACCGGGGTTGGAATGAAAAGACCCGGCTGTAAGTCCTGGCTTTGCCTTGAAGCTGCTGTGTGCCTCTGGGAGAATCCTGAAAACTCTTATCATCAGATCTCCCATCTGAAAAATGGGAATCATAATTCTCACTTTCCTGGGTTGTTTTGCAGATTAAATGAGACCATGGTCTGTGAAAGTCCTCTAACCCTTAAAGCCAGAATATGGGCATTTATTCACATCTGTTACCACTACTCTTTTTTTTTTTTTTTTTTTTTGCAGTAAGACCAGCAGTCAAATGTGGGAGCAAAATTACAATAAAACTCTTAGGCTGAACCAGAGGTGAGGAACAATAACAACAATAATTCCAACAGCAGCAGTCGCATTAACTATCTACTCTGTGCCAGTTTCTGTGCTACGGGCTTTGCATATGATCAGTTCTTAGACAAGAAAAATCCTGTGATGTAGATATAATCTTTATTTTACAGATGTGGAAATGAAGGCCCAGAGAGGTTAATTAATTTACTCAAGGTCACACAGCTTGTAAGTGATGGAGCCTAGTTTCGAACCTAGGTCTGTCCAACTCCAAAGTCCCCATTCTTACCTACAGGGCAGTAAAGGCCCCTTCAGAAATCTGATCTAAATTCAATCCTACTTGCCTCCCCTGAATCAGAGTGTGGTCTCGATTTTGATGCTGTTTCACCAGAGTTCTGAAAAAACTATTAGTGAATTTAACCCTGTGAGATAATTAAATATCACTCCAGCAAAAAAAAAAAAAAAAAAAAGAGAGACTAGAAAAGTTTTCCCAATTTAGTTAGTTTTCCCTAGCCCTTTTTTTATGATAAAAAGAAATAGGGCCTCCCTGGTGGCGCAAGTGGTTGAGAGTCCGCCTGCCGATGCAGGGGATACGGGTTCGTGCCCCGGTCTGGGAGGATCCCATATGCCGCGGAGCGGCTGGGCCCGTGAGCCATGGCCGCTGAGCCTGCGCGTCCGGAGCCTGCGCGACCGGAGCCTGTGCTCCTCAACGGGGGAGGCCACAACAGTGAGAGGCCCGCATACCGCAAAAAAAAAAAAAAAAAGAAAATAAATAAACTTCCTTAGGATCCAGATGCTTATCTGTTTGGCCATTTCAAGAAAAAAATGTTTTCTAGCTGCAGAGGAGATATTTACAAGCAGCATACAGGCGGCACATACTTACATATAACCCTTAAACCTGTTAAGGTGGTTGTTAGGCTTCTCACACACGATGATGTTGTGGAAACCTTCTGGTTGGAACTGTACCTCCTGTGAGAGAGAGGACGCTGTGAGGTTATTAAGTCAGAGGGATCTCGTTTTAATAGGATCATCAGGAGAGCTAATCACTGTTAGAACCATTGCAAATAAGGTAATCTCCGCTTTGTCACACTGTGATAGTTGTAATGTGTTAAAAGAAACAGTTAAATCCTCATTAAGAGGGAGAGAATAGATGCAGATGAAAAGTTGGATGTGCTGCAAAGGGAGGGCCCTGTCCTGACCACTTTTCCCTGGCCTGGGTTTGAGTCTCTAGACTCAAGTTGCCCCATAGAATTTACTGCAATGATGGAAATGTTCTATGTCCACACTGTATAATGTAGAAGCCACGCATTGCATGTGGCTGCTGAAATATGGTAGTATGACTGAGGAACTGATTTTTAAATTTTATTTAATTTCACTTAATAATTTAAATAGCCACATGGCGGCTAGTGGCTACCAAACTGGGCAGCACAGAAATAGATGATCAAAAAAGTAGAGATTATAAATCACACGACCTACAGCTAGCAGATATTCGTGTGTATACAGAACTTCCAGGCTTTAAAAAATATATGCATACACCTACATACACATTTATGTATGGACAAACATACACATTTATGCATTTCAACAACAAGATTTAGTGTTCGTACAACTTGAACATTTTTACATGTTACCTGGATAGATACCTATTGCATGAATGTCGCCCTATTTCATTTAATCCTTTCACTACTGAACATTGACATGGTTTCAATTGTTTGGCTGTTGCAAAAATGCTGTGAAAATAGTAGCTAATAAAACAAAATAAGTAGGGACTTCCCTGGTGGCACAGTGGTTGGAAGTCCGCCTGCTGGTGAGGGGGACATGGGTTAGAGCCCTGGTCTGGGAGGATCCCGTGTGCCGCAGAGCATCTGAGCCCGTGCACCACAACTACTGAGCCTGTGCTCTGGAGCCCGTGAGCCACAACTACTGAAGCCCGCACACCTGGGGCCTGTGCTCTGAAGCAAAGAGAAGCCACTGCAATGGGAAGCCCGTACACCGCAACAAAGATTAGCCCCCGCTTGCCACAACTAGAGAAAGCCCACAACCCACAAGACCCAACGCAGCCAAAAATAAATAAATAAAATAAAAATTCCCTAAAAACAAACAAAAAAACACAAAACAAGTAGCATTTACTGACTCTTATTTCTGTCAGATGCTGCAATGAGAACTTAAGAAATGCTATTTTTTTTTTCAAGCTTTCAATCATTTTATGAAGTAAGAATTTTGATTAGCCCCTCTTTAGAGATGGAAAAACTGTGACTCACAAGGGTTAAGTGGCTGTCCGTGGTCATATCAAGACTGGGATTTGAATCCAAGTCTGAGTGCAGACCCTCTGTTCTTTACTTGCACAGCACACTGCCCCCTGGTGAACATTCTTATGGCAAAGCATTTAAAACACATTCTCGACTCTTCACTTTTCTCTTTCATTCAGTATTTTAGTTGTACAATCTCTTTACGTTCAATGAGGGGGAAAACATAACTAGGGGTGGGGAGATCTTGCTTTCTAATTCTACCCTAATTTCTAATTTCTAATTGGCTAATAGTACATTCAGCTCTTGAGCCTCAGTTTTCTCCTCTGTAGAATGGGGCTAACACCACCTCCCTGTCCATCTCACTTGTGCCCCAGAAGGTAGAATCCATGTGGGAAAGTTTTGAAAGGTATAACATGCTATGCATATAGAATGAAGGAGTACAAAAGGCGGGATTGGAATTGTTCCCCAGGGTAGAGCTTTTAGCACCGGGAGTGAATTTATCACTCCAAGCTTCAAGGTACAGCTGTTCAAAGGAGTAAATTGATTAGAAGAAATGATAGCATTTTCTGGCTTCGTGTAAATATACTGTCCATTGGTTCTGTGAGGCGCCAACATAAACTCTCCATTCACTTGAAATAAATTACCCATCCAGGAGTTTCTAAAAATACAGCCCTTTTTCCTCCAAGTATTGATTCTTTCAGGGACAAACACTTGCCGAGTTCTGAGATGATGACAAATCACGCTGTAATTTGTCAGCTGCTTTCACGGCCCTGATTAAGCCGTGTGCTTCCCTCCTGATCTGTACCACTCAGCTCATCGCTAGCTTTCTAAATCCAAACTTATTTCAGATGTGAGTGGCAGCAGGTTCTGAGAGCTCATGATTCTGCTGCAGTGAGTCCCTGTCAGCTGTTTAATCATACCAGGCGGATCTCTGGCAGTGTTGAAGTCTCTTGTCCCTCAGTGGGGCTTCCCAATGACCTTCCTCTTGAAGCACCCCTTGTTCTTTTATTCTTCTGGGCACTGGCCTTGGGTGCTTTGTTTCCCTCTCTACACGGAGAGGTGATTTCGCCCTTTCTAGCTCTCTGACCTCGGGCCCCTTCTGTTCCTCCCCGCGACAGACTGTGGAGAGGGCCACACAGCCCGGCTGTCTCCAGAGAACCCATCAGCATGGCTTGCTTTTTAGGCTTTCCTGTAACTCACTCCAGGGAGCTGCTAGGAGAACTCAAGGACAGCAGCGGCGGGGGCATTGCCAAGCCCTACAAATCTGTCAGGGTCCTTATTTTTTACCTTGTTCAGGAATTTCTGATTCACTTCGGACTCACTACCCCTTAGCTTTTCTTAGCTTGGGAATGAAGCCCACCTAACCACCTTTTCTTTCTGACCCAGGCTTTTATCTAAGGTGTTGTCCTTATGAAAGGAACAGTCATCAGGGTACAGGAAAAGGCAAACCCTTTCCAGAGAGCACAGTGTATTTGTGGTTCTTCAGGCCAGACCTACTGATCTGGAGTATTTACTATGTGCCAGGCACATAAGTTCATTAAGTTCTCACAGTAACCTTAAGAGGTGTGGATAGAAGTGCAAATGCAGATTCAATAAAACAATTGACTTCTGGTTGGTAAGTAACAGAGCCGGCACTGCAATCCACATCGTCGGACTCCAAAGCCAATCATCATTACTGTCATTTTCATTGTTATCATCGTCGTCATCAATACATTTCTTCCACTTTCTCCTCTCATTGTTATTATTATTACAGTACTTACTGAATGCTTATTGTGTGTCAAGTGTAACTAAATATTTTATACATGCTATTCTCTTGAATTCACACAATAACTCCATCAGGTAGGTACTATTATTACCCTATTTTACAAATGAAGGACCTAAGGCTTAGAGAGATTCAGTGAAGTTTCCCAATGGCACACAGCTAGCAAAGCAGAAGACAGGCTTTAACCTCAGGACGTCTGACGCCACACAGACAGCTCTCTTAAACCACAGTGTTATTTTGATGCACAATGAAAGATTATTGTTTAAGATCTCCTTTTGGCTCTATTTCCTTTTCTATATTCCTTTTCCACTTCCTATGACCGAAGTACAATAAATGAGGTCTGTATATAGTTGACTCTTGAACAACATGGGTTTGAACTGTGTGGATCCACTTATGCAGTTTTTTTCAATAGTAAATACTACAGTGCTACCCGATCTGTGGTCGGTTGAATTGGTAGATGTGGAACTGTGAGTACAGAGGACTGGCTATAAATTATATGTGGATTTTCCATGGTGTGGATGGTTAGCATCCCTGACCCCAGTGTTATTCAAGGGTCAAATGTATGTGGAATCTAAATTTAAAGAAAAAACTTATTGCCAGAGGCAGGGAGTTGTGGGTGGGTGAAATGGGTGAAGGGGGTCAAAAGTTACAAACTTCCAGTTAAAAAATAAATAAGTCAAGGAATATAACATAAGCATGGCAACAATGTTTAATAATACTGTATTGCATATTTGAAAGTTGTTAAGAGAGTACACCTTAAAAGTGCTGTACATAAGAAAAAAAATAACTATGTATGATGACAGGTATTAACTTAGACTTATTGTGGTGACCATTTCACAATATATACAAATATAAAATCATTACGTTAGACACCTAGAACTAATATAATGTTATATGCCAGTTGTATCTCAATAAAAAATGTAAGCAAACCCCAGTGTCTAGAAACCATCATCATTATCACCATCACTACCACCCTTCTTAACTTGGGTCCAATAAGGAAGAATCAAAAACTAAATTATATAATATTGTCATGTTGACCTTTGATTTACTGCTATTAAAATTTTTTTATTTCTTTGACTGTTTCTAAAAGATTTGTATTTATGTTTCATGAAAGGTTTTGCACTGGCTCACTTTCATTTTTTCTAGTGTCTACACAGACATCTGGTTGATTGGCAGCTCAAGGCATTTTTAGACCAGGGTAGCTCAACTTGCCACTCTTGACATTTTGGGCTGGATAATTCTTTGATGTTTAGCAGCATCCCTGGCCTTTACCAGCTTGATGCCAGTAGCACCCTCCCCTTCTCCCCCTCAGTTGTGAGAGCCAAAAATGTTTACAGACATTTCCAAATGTCCCTTGGGGGAGGGGGAAGAACAAAGAATTGCTCTAGAAAAAGTTCCAAGTTAACATGAGATAATTTGCCGAGATTGAGAATACCCTCTATCCTACCAGTCCATTAGGAAAGGACACAGTCCAAATTTTTCTATTTTCTTCTCTTCAGTTGGAAAAAAGTTAGGTTTTATGACTGGGGGTCATAATGACTTGTAATAAGAGAAATCTGTATATATCACTCGTCTACCACAGAAACTACTGCATAAGCATGGTGGAGGTTCCCGGCAATATATGTACTATCCTACAGTTACAAATAAAAAGGCGGGGGGGGGGGGCTTCCCTGGTGGCACAGTGGTTAAGAATCCGCCTGCCAATGCAGGGGACATGGGTTGGAGCCCTGGTCTGGGAAGATCCCGCATGTCACAGGGCAACTAAGCCTGTGCACCACAACTGCTGAGCCTGCACTCTAGAGCCCGCAAGTCACAACTACTGAGCTCGTGTGCCACAGCTACTGAAGCCCGCACTCCTAGAGCCCATGCTCCGCAACAAGAGAAGCCACCACAATGAGAAGCCCATGCACTGCAATGAAGAGTAGCCCCTGCTCACCACAACTAGAGAAAGCCTGTGTGCAGCAACAAAGACCCAACGCAGCCAAAAATAAATAAATAAATAAATAAACAAAAGGGAATTTGTTATGAAAAAAGAATTCATTTTTAACATATAGTAGAAAACATATAAAAATTACTACAACTAATAAGCAATGTGGTGTGTTACCTCTTCCAAGTATAATTTGCATTTTAAAGTAGGGTACCTTCAAAGGGTAGAGGTTAAGATACTAAATTGCCTAGACAGAGAACATTCTTTTGAGAATTATTACTTTATATATATTTTTAGCATTTGAGAGTTTTTTTATTTGCCACTTCCTCTATGAAGCCCACCCATATCCCCACAGACTGTTTCACCCCAGCCAACAAAAATTGCTCTTTTAACATGTTTCCACATCAACTCTCATGCCTCCATTTAACACTGATGTATCTAGATCTCTGCTTCCTTGAGTAAACTGTCATCTTCCTCTAGAGCATCTCCTGTGTTAATAGGCACACTATAAAGACTTGGAGAGGTAAGGTTAGTGCTGGGGAGATGAATATTATAAATATTAATACTGAAAGGTGATGGATGAGGAGGTAACAAAGAAAACCTCTCTGTAAAGACTGCTCCACACAAGTAGGAAAAGCCCCAGGTACAAATCTTAACTTTGATTCATGGGAATAAGATTGCTTCTTGCAAGGAAATTCTTTGGCTCAACTAATAAAAAAAAAGAAAAAAAGTAGTCAAAATCCTAGATCCCAACATGGGCCAGACTAGTCTCCCATTCATCCATGCATCCAACCATCCATCCATCCATCCGTGTATTCAAGTATTTATTGAATACTCATAATGTATGAGCCATGGAAGTGAGAATTGGAGAGAAGGCAGAGGTTACTGACACAAATCAATTATTGCAGCCATAAAACAATTCAAAGTTCCCAGTTTAGCCGGGTGTGTCAATGGTGGTATCAGTGAAAGCAAAGGAAAGTGAGCCAAGTGTTAGTGTGTAATGACCCTCCAGGATTAATGTACTCCTCACTGACCTATGCCCTAGATACAGTAAGCTGTATCCTCCTGGGGCAACCGGGAAGGCCATGGTGAATCAAAGAGGTTGAGATATATTCCTGTATCTAGAATAGGCCATTTCCCTTGAATTAGCCTCAACTTTTACTTTCCTAGGCTTACTTTTCACTATTATTCAAAGTTGATCAATAAATATGATTACATTAATGTATGGATGATCTTTTGAAATTGTCTGTAGTGGATAGTTGTTTTCTGCTGACTCACTCACTATTGTGTTCTCCTTTCTTTAACAATCCTTTAACTTCCTTTTGGAAAACTACCTTTTCTCCCTGGTTGATAATCTTAATGAGACTATAAATCACGATGCCCTGCCCACTAAATTCGTTCACTGTGGGACTTTGCCTTGAGTAGAATAACTCAGGGAAGGAAAAACAAAGGAGAACATTAAGTAATTGCTGCTACCACTATTCTCCTGCTGAGCTGAAATTTCCTGGTTCTTGTTTCTGAGCCTGGTTCTTCAGATTTCCTTAGAATCTGTGAGTCATATTGTGTACTTCATCCCTTCCACCTCACCTCCCAGCACACTTTTTTTGATAATTCTGTCTTGTTTAAGTGAGCCAGAATCATTTCTGTTCCTTGAAAACAAAGAATCCTAATCAACACAGTGGTCTACTCAGTCCATTGGACATCTCTAGGCCTTTAAAAAATAATGATGTTTGTTTACTTGGTAAAATCACACTTCACAAAATGCTGCCCCTTATTTATGTGACCTTATTTGATCTTCCCAACTCTTCTTTGAAGGGTTCAGGACAGGTTAGTCCCATTTTATAAGAGAGAAACCTGAGTGTTGGTGATGCTAAGTAAGTTGCCCAAGGTCACACAGCTCATGAACACCCACGTTTGTCTGATTCTAAAGCTTGTGCTTGTTCTTTGCTGGATGTAAGCATTTAATGCTGTCTTCTTATAGAGCAAACCCTCTGAGCCTTTTTCATGATTTCTTTGCAAGTTTTTCACATTGACAATTCCCTTAAACCTTCATTGCCAAGCTCAAGGGTTTACCTCTTAAGGATCCATATGTCTACCACAGATCATAGCAAATTCTCCTTCCTTTGAGCCTAGACAGTTTGTAATATCCACAACACTCACTTGGAACTTGAAATGTTTTACACTTTTATTTGTCAAATACCAAGCTGTTTCTATAAGCCAATTGGTAGATGAAGCATTGCAACTTGTCTATACATCCCCATGTGCACCAAAATGCTGTCTGTAGACAGAGTAAAAATAACTCTCACACATACATGGTTTTCAAATTTCTGTAGGAATTCCTGAGATCAATAAATACAAATCCATTTTAAAAGGTCACCAAATTCATGGTAGCTTTTTGTTGTAATTTATTTTCTTAACTAACAGACACTGAAAAGACAACCACTTTCAGGGAGGAAGGATGGGGGGGTTAGGATTATCAAAATTTTTTGATAGTCACTGAGGGTCTTTATGTTAAAGAAAAATAGGGGCCCATAGCTCTAGGCTCTTACAGGACAGGAACTATGTCTTAGACCATTCTGAAACCCCTCTAGAGCCATTAGGAAATATTCAAGAAAGATTCTGCTAGCCAGATGGCAGAGTAGGAAAACCATGAGCTCTACTCCTCCCATGGGCATATCAAATTATAACTATTTACAGAGCAACTATCAATGAGAATGACCTGAAGACTAGCAGAAGAGAGTTTTCAAAACTCTCTCTATAATGAAGGAACCACAAGGAGATGGGTAGGAGGTACAGAGACATGGTAATAGTCAAGATCCATACCCCCAGGTAAGCAACCCACAGATGGGAGGGTAATTCACAACTGCAACGGTTCTCCCCAAGGAGTAAGTTCTGAGCCCTACATCAGGCTCCCCAGCCCAGGAGTTCTGCATGAGGAAGACAAGGCCCTAGACTACCTTGTTTTGAAGGCCAGTGGGGCTTGTGTATGGGAGAGCTGAAGGAAACAGAGACTTCATTCTTAAAATGCACAAGCAAAATCTCACACACTCTGAGACCCAGAACAAAGGCTGTCATTTGAAAGGAGCCTGGGTCAGACTCACTTACTAATCTTGGAGAGCCTCCCAGAGAGGCCAGAGGCAACTGGGACTCCCTCTGGGAGATGCTGGTGGAAGTCATTTTCAGAAGCTCATTCTACCACGAGGACTCTGATGTTGCCAATTGCCATCCTGAAGTCCTCTTTCTAGCCTATTAGAGCTGGGGCCTGGCCCCACCCACCAGCCTGTGAAACACAATGATTCAAAATCTATGCAACACAACAAAAGCAGTTCTAAGGAGGAAGTTTATAGAGATACAAGCTTACCTCAGGAAACAAGAAAAATCTCAAAAGAACAACATAGCCTTATACTTAAAGTAACTAGAAAAAGAAGAACAAACAAAACTGTAAGTTAGTAGAAGAAAAGAAACAGTAAAGGGCCTCCCTGGTGGCGCAAGTGGTTGAGAGTCCGCCTGCCGATGCAGGGGATACGGGTTCGTGCCCCGGTCTGGGAGGATCCCATATGCCGCGGAGCGGCTGGGCCCGTGAGCCATGGCCGCTGAGCCTGCGCGTCTGGAGCCTGTGCTCCGCAACGGGAGAGGCCACAACAGTGAGAGGCCCGCATACCGCAAAAAAAAAAAAAAAAAGAAACAGTAAAGATTAGAGTGAAAATAAATGAAATAGAGACTAAAAAAGCAAAAAAGAAAGAACAATGAAATTAAGATCTGGTTCTTTGAAAAGACAAACAAAATTGATAAAGCTTTAGCCATACTCATCAAGAAAATGAGAGAAAACTCAAAAAAGTCAGAAATGAAGGAAGCTACAACTGACACCACAGAAATACAAAGGATCAGAAGAGATTACTATGAACAGTTATATGCCAATAAAATGAAAAGACAGGAGAATGGATAAACTGGTAGAAACATATGATCTCCCAAGACTGAATCAGAAAGAAATATAAAATATGAACAGACCACTAATACCACAAATGAAATTGAATCAGTAGCCAAAAAAGCTCCCAATAAGCAAAACTCCAGGACCAGATGGCTTCACAGGTAAATTCTACCAAATACGTAAAGAAGAGTTACTTCCTACGCTTCTCAAACTATTCCTAAAAATTGAAGAGGAATGCTTTCAAACTTATTCTATGAGTTCAGCATCACCCTGATTCCAAAACCAAAGACAAAAAAAGAAAAATTAGATATGGGGAGGAGGAAGGGTAAGCCATGACAAACTGAGAGAGTGGGATGGACATATATACAATACCAAACGTAAAATAGCTAGCTAGTGGGAAACAGCCGCATAGCACAGGGAGATCAGCTAGGTGGTTTGTGACCACCCAGAGGGGTGGGATAGGGAGGATGGGAGGGAGGGAGATGCAAGAGGGAAGAGATATGGGAACATATGTATATGTATAACTGATTCACTTTGTTATATAGTAGGAACTAACACACCATTGTAAAGCAATTATATGCCAATAAAGATGTTAAAAAAAGAGAAAAATTATAGGCCAATATCAATGATAAATATATATGGAAAAATCCTCAACAAAATATTAGCAAACCAAATTTAACAATACATTAAAAGGATCATTTACCATGGTAAAGTGGGATTTATTCCAGGGATGCAGGGATCATTCAATACCTGCAAATCAATGTGATGCACCATATTAACAAACTGAAGAATAAAAAGTCATATGGCCATCTCAAGAGATGCAGAAAAAGCTTCTGACAAAATTCAACATCCATTTATGTAAAAAAAAAACCTCTCAACAAAGTGGGCATAGAGGGAATACAACTAAACATAATGAAACCCATGTAAGACAAACCTGCAAGCAACATCATACTCAACAGTGAAAAGCTGAAAGCATTTCCTCTAACATCAAGAACTAGACAAGGATGCCACCTATTACCACTTTTATTCAACATAGTATTGGAAGACCTAGCTATTGCAATCAGACAAGAGAAAGAAGTAAAAGGCATCGAAATAGGGAAGGAAGAAGTAAAAGGTCACTATTTGCAGATGACATGATACTACACATAGAAAATGCTAAAGACGCCAACAAAAAACTACTAGAACCCATCAGTGAATTTGGTAAAGCTGCAGGATACAAAATTAATACATAGAAACCTGTTGCATTTCTATACACTAACAATGAACTATCAGAAAGAGAAATTAAGAAAACAATCCCATTTACATTTGCATCAAAAAGAATAAAATACCTAGGAATAAATCTAACCAAGGAGATTAAAGACCTGTATTTGGGAAACTGTAAGATACTGATAAAAGAAACTGAAGACAACACAAACAAATGGAAAGGTACACTATTCTCATGGACTGGAAGAAATAATATTGTTAAAGTGACCGTACTACCCAGTGCAATCTATAGATTCAATATAATCCCTATTAAAACACCAATGGTAAATTTTACAGAACTAGAACAAATAATTCTAAAATTTAATTAGAAGCACAAATGATGCAGAATAGCCAAAATAATGTTGAGAAAGAACAGAAGAACTGGAAGTATCACACTCCCTGATTTCAAACTATACTACAGTCATCAAGCCGGCATGGTACTGGCATAAAAAATGACACATAGATCAATGGAACAGAATAGAGAGCCCAGAAATAAACCCATGCTTATACGGTCAATTAACCTATGACAAAGGAGGCAAGAATATACAATGGGGAAAGACAGTCTCCTCAATAAATGGTGCTGGGAAAACTGGACAGCTACATGTGAAATAAACTGTACTACTTTCTCATACTACATACAAAAATAAACTCAAAATGGATTAAAGACTTAAATCTGAGGCCTGAGACCATAAAACTCCTAGAAGAAAGCATAGACAGTACATTCTTTAACATCAGTCTTAGCAATATTGTTTTTCTGAGGATCTGGTTCCTCAGGCAAGGGAAACAAAAGCAAACTTCCAGTTACAAAATAAATGAGCCATGGGGATGAAATGTACAATATGGGGAATATAGTCAATAATAATGTAGTATCTTTGTATGGTGACAGGTGGTAACTAGATTTGCGGTGATCATTTTGTAATGTATAGAAATATCGAATCACTATGTGGTGTACCAGAACTAACATATTGTTGTAGGTCAATTATAGTTTAATACTGGCCAACCAATCAAACAAACTCATAGAAAAAGAGATCAGATTTATGGTTACCGAGGCAGGAGGTGGGGGGAGGGGGAATTGGATGAAGGCAGTAAAAGGTACGAACTTCTAGTTATAAGATAAATAACTATTAGGTAAGGAATGTACAACATGATTAACATTGCTGACATGAATTAACATTGCTGTATGTTATATATGAAACTTGGTAAGAGAATAACTCCTAAGAATCCTCATCACAAGGAAAAACATACTTTTTCATTTTCTTATATTTTGTATCTATGAGATGATGGATGATCACTAAACTCATTGTGGTAATCATTTCATGATGTATGTCAGTCACATCACTATACTCTACACCTTAAACGGAAACAGTGCCGTATGTCAATTATATCTCAATAAAACTCAAAGAAAATGAAAAGCAAAACAAAAAAATAAAGAGCTAAGCTCATTAAAAAAATAAAACGAAAGATTCTGTTCATTGAAGAAAGAGAAATCAGCTAAACTCTTTCCTCCAACAGAGAAAGCACTTACATATTGAGCTTTTATCATAAGCTGGTGATGTATGTGAAAAAGAAGAGTTGAACAAGGGATTGCCAAGCTTCTGCAAAGCTCTCAGTGTGTGTTTTTATACAACTCTCAGGTTAGACGACTAGAAGAGCCATCTCCACTCCATGCCAGGAGGAGGATGACAAAGCAGCATTTGTAAGTCATTTGTGGACTCTGCAAGGACTCACAGGCTCACAGGGACTCTGCAAGGACTGGGGTTACAGGGTACAGAAACCACACCAACCTGGGCAGCTACACAGGAGATATAATGTGACCTTAGAAGAGTACTACTTAAAGTGGTTAAAAAAATATTTTTTTTTAGCATACTAGTTTGGATAAGTGGTAGAATTAAATGTTCTTCATGCCCCAGCTGCTGAGTCAGGTGACTGAGGTTTCCTCCCTGACATGCGACATGCAAATTAACCCGGTGATTTCTGAGAATTCTATCTGAAAACTGATGACATTTACCAGAACTTGATAACCTTCCTGCTTTCTGGTCAGAGTTCTTTTCAAGATAACCTGCAACAGTGACTGGCAGATACTTTCCTCTCTGACTCTGGATGAGGAAATTGTCTGCGTGTGCAAGTACCTGGGTCTCCCTGCCTGCCCCAGTGATTCCCACAAAAGCACACAGAGTGGGCTGGAGGGCTGTGGGAGAAGAGGTCTATTTAAGTATTCCTTATAGTCTGTGTTCCCTTTTTTATAAGTGGATAAATATTCTGATTTTTATTCAGGGCGAAGACTAAATTTAATCTTGAAATCTTCCCATGACATTTTTCCAACAAAAAGGCGTGGGTTTGGCATGTGAAGCTAATACTGAAAAAAGAATGATTTCTTCTGTCATTCCTAAAAGGAATCAATTAATTATTGGTGGAATTGTTTGTTAACAATTGTCTGTTTAATTCCCTCTTAGAGCCTGTATCTCTCTTGTTTACACCTGGACCCCCAGAGCATGCTACAGTACTTGCCATATAGAAGGCATTCAGTCAATATTTGGTGAATGAATGCATGAATGCATGATGCTGGAAATATGAGCAGCTGCCACCAGATGGGCAGTGGAGCCTTAAGGGAGTGTTGCAAAGACATTCTTTTCTGTACACATTTTTATTGCTGTGGATAACTGAGACGCAAGAAAATGACATGAGATCCAATGTTCTGTACCTCATGTTTTGGCAAAAGAGGTGACAAAGAAGAGAGTAGGAATTCCAGTTTGAGAAAATCTATATTCAGTTATTTCCAGAAGAGATGATCATAATGAGTCACCCCTGTGATAACAACAACAACAGTGACAAATCCTAACACAGTGTCTGGCAACAGAAGGACCTCATCGGGGGCTGGTTGAGTAAATGAATTTATCGAATGAACTACAAAGAGGTATGTGCAGTGGTTGAGAGTGGCAAGAACGAAGTCTATGGGAGCACAAAGAAAGGAGGGATTCATCACAGGTACCTGGTGCCTAGGCAGAGAAAGGGCAGATGGGAAAGGGTTTTTGGGGAAGAGGAAATGCCACTGGGAGCTATAGGAGAGAGGACACTGGACCCCCCTCCTTAAGCATAGATGACCTTTGTTGTACCTAAGTTAGGCTTATATAGCCCTGATGCAGAATAGATGCAATGGATATTTATTGATATGCTGCTCAGTACTCTCCTGCGTCACAGGCCAATTTCAAACATGAAGTTGAACTAGAGGATGCCAAGGACAGAATCCTTCCCCACTGGCCAGAGTGAATTGGTCTAGGGGTGGGCACATGACACCAGCCAGGCTAATCACTCCCTCTCCCTGGGATGCTTTTCAAGCTGGACAACAGGGAAGGTCTCCAGTCCCTTTTTGGGGGGTAGGGTGTAAATGCAGTTTTATTGGTGCCAATTTTTCTTCCACATGAAACAAACTGGTTTGAGAGATTGAAACCAAACATGGAGAGAAATGTAGACAAAGGAGATGGAGATTGTACTGATGGATAGAAATTTCGGGTCCACATCACTCTGAGGCCCACCTCACCCTGTATCCTTCCAATAAGATTCCTTTTTGTCCAAGCTACTTTGAACTGGAGTTCTGTCATCTGCAACCAAGAGTCCCGACTAATCCATATACTAGAGTGGTATGTCTCTCCTTTGAGATACCAAGTATTTCCCACATTGGCCTGAAATATCCACAATTATCCATAGTGTTTAAGACAGTGAAGGCCACTATTACAACATAAATATGTTACCGTGGGGTATGGAGATAGTGGGAGGGAGAAAAACCTTAAGATGTTAAAGATTTCATCTGTTTAACACCTTAATGAGATTATATCTTTCACACAACATGGCAGAGCTTCCTAATGAGGCCCTTAAGGGGTAAAAATGGAAAAAGAATGTTTAATAGAAGTGGGCAAACCATTGGGAAGGGGGCATCCCATGTCTCTGTGTGTGTGTGTGTGTGTGTGTGTGCACCCATGCCCCAGCAGAACTCTGGAGGAGAGATTCACCAAAAGGAAGTCAGACAAGCAAGAAGAACTACAATCCTGCAGCCTGTGGAACAAAAACCACATTCACAGAAAGGTAAACAAGATGAAAAGGCAAAAGGATATGTACCAGATGAAGGAACAAAATAAAACCCCAGAAAAACAACTAAATGAAGTGGAGATAGGCAACCTTCCAGAAAAATAATTCAGAATAATGATAGTGAAGATAATCCAGGACCTTGGGAAAATGAATGGAGGCAAAGATCGAGAAGATGCAAGAAATGTATAACAAAGACCTAGAAGAATTAAAGAACGAACAAACACAAACAAACAGAGATGAACAATACAATAACTGAAATGAAAACTACACTAGAAGGAATCAATAGCAGAATAACTGAGGCGTAAGAACGGATAAGTGACCTGGAAGACAGAATGGTGGAATTAACAGTTGTGGAAGAGAATAAAGAAAAAACAATGAAAAGAAATGAAGACAGCCTAAGAGAACTCTGTGACAACATTAAATGCAAGAACACTCGCATTATAGGGGTCCCAAAAGGAGAGGAGAGAGAGAAAGGACCAGAGAAAATATTTGAAGAGATGATAGTCGAAAACTTCCCTAACATGGGAAAGGAAATAGCCACCCAAGTGCAGGAAGTGCAGACAGTCCCATACAGGATAAACCCAAGGAGAAACATGGCAAGTCATATAGTAATCAAACTGGCAAAAAATAAAGACAAAGAAAAATTATTGAAAGCATCAAGGGAAAAATGACAACATACAAGGGAACTCCCATAAGGTTAACAGCTGATTTCTCAGCAGAAACTCTACAAGCCAGAAGGGAGTGGCATGATATATTTAAAGTGATGAAAGGGAAGAACCTACAACAAAGATTACTCTACCCAGCAAGGATCTCATTCAGATTCAACGGAGAAATCAAAAGCTTTACAGACAAGCAAAAGCTAAGAGAATTCAGCACCACCAAAACAGCTCTACAACAAAAGCTAAAGGAATTTCTCTAAGTGGGAAACACAAGAGAAGAAGAAAAGGACCTACTAAGACAAACCCAAAACAATTAACAAAATGGGCACAGTAATATACATATCTATAATTACGTTAAACATGAATGGATTAAATGCTCCAACCAAAAGACACAGGCTTGCTGAATGGATACAAAAACAAGACCCATAGAGATGCTGTCTACTAGAGACCCACTTCAGACCTAGGGACACATACAGACTGAAAGTGAGGGGATGGAAAAAGATATTCCATGCAAATAGAAATCAAAAGAAAGCTGGAGTAGCTATACTCATATCAGATAAAATAGACTGTAATATAAAGAATGTTACAAGAGGCAAGGAAGGACACTACATAATGATCAAGGGATCAATCCAAGAAGAAGATATAACAGTTATAAATATATATGCACCCAACATAGGAGCACCTCAATACATAAGGCAACTGCTAACAGCTATAAAAGAGGAAATCGACAGTGACACAGTAATATTGGGGGACTTTAACATCTCACTTACACCAATGGATAGATCATCCAAAATGAAAATAAATAAGGAAACAGAAGCTTTAAATGACACAATAGATGAGAAAGTTTTAATTGATATTTATAGGACCTTTCATCCCAAAACAGCAGATTACACTTTCTTCTCAAGTGCGCATGGAACATTCTCCAGGATAGATCACATCTTGGGTCACAAATCAAGCCCCAGTAAATTTAACAAAATTTAAATCATATCTAGCATCTTTTCTGATCAAAACGCTATGAGATTAGAAATGAATTACAGGGAAAAAACCTAAAAAAAAAAACACATGGAGGTTAAACAATACGTTACTAAATAATCAAGAGATCACTGAAGAAATCAAGGAGGAAATGAAAAAATACCTAAAGAAAAATGACAATGAAAACACAACGATCCAAAACCTATGGGATGCAGCAAAAGCAGTTCTAAGAGGGAAGTTTATAGCTATGCAAGCCTACCTCAAGAAAAAAGAAAAATCTCAAGTAAACAATCTAACCTTACACCTAAAGGAACTAGAGAAAGAAGAACAAAGAAAACCCAAAGTTAGCAGAAGGAAAGAAATCATAAAGATCAGAGCAGAAATAAATGAAATAGAAACAAAGAAAACAACAGCAAAAGTCAATAAAACTAAAAGCTGGTTCTTTGAGAAGATAGACAAAATTCATAAACCATTAGCCAGACTCATCAAGAAAAAGAGGGAGAGGACTCAAATCAATAAAATTAGAAATGAAAAAGGAGAAGTTACAACAGACAATGCAGAAATACAAAGCGTCCTAAGAGACTACTACAAGCAACTCTATATCAATAAAATGGACAACCTGGAAGAAATGGACAAATCCTTAGAAAGGTAGAACCTTCCAAGACTGAACCAGGAAGAAAGAGAAAATATGAACAGACCAATCACAAGTAATGAAATTGAAACTGTGATTAAAAATCTGCCAACAAACAAAAGTCCAGGACCAGATGGCTTCACAGGTGAATTCTGTCAAACCTTTAGAGAAGAGCTAACACCCATCTTTCTCAAACTCTTCCAAAAAATTGCAGAGGAAGGAAAACTCCCAAACTCATTCTATGAGGTCACCATCACCTTGATATCAAAACCAGACAAAGATACTACAAGAAAAGAAAATTACAGACCAATATCACTGATGAATAGAGATGCAAAAATCCTCAACAAACTACTAGCAAACAGAATCCAACAACATATTAAAAGGATCATACACCATGATCAAGTGGGATTTATCCCAGGGACCAAGGATTCTTCAATATACACAAATCAATCAATGTGATACACCATATTAGCAAACTGAAGAATAAAAACCATATGATCATCTCAATAGATATAGAAAAAGCTTTTGACAAAATTCAACACCCATTTATGATAAAAACTTTCCAGAAAGTGGGCACAGAGGGAAACTACCTCAACATAATAAAGGCCATATACAACAAACCCACAGCAAACATCATTCTCAATGGTGCAAAACTAAAAGCATTTCCTCTAAGATCAGAAATGAGACAGGGATGACCACTCTCACCACTATTATTCAACATAGTTTTGGAAGTCCTAGCCACAGCAATCAGAGAAGAAAAAGAAATAAAAGGAATACAAATTGGAAAAGAAGAAGTAAAACTGTCATTGTTTGCTGATGACATGATACTATACATAGAGAATCCTAAAAGTGCCACCAGAAAACTACTAGAGCTAATCAATGGATTTGGTAAAGTTGCAGGATACAAAATTAATGCATAGAAATCTCTTGCATTCCTATACACTAATGATGAAAAATCTGAAAGAGTAATTAAGGAAACACTCCCATTTACCATTGCAACAAAAAGAATAAAATACCTAGGAATAAACCTACCTAAGGACACAAAAGACCTGTATGCAGAAAACTATAAGACACTGATGAAAGAAATTAAAGATGATACAAACAGATGGAGAGATATACCATATTCTTGGATTGGAAGAATCAATACTGTGAAAATGACTATACTACCCAAAGAAATTTACAGATTCAATGCAATCCCTATCAAATTACCAATGGCAGTTTTTACAGAACTAGAAGAAATCCTCGTAAAATTTGTATGGAGACACAAAAGACCCTGAATAGCCAAAGCAGTCTTGAGGGAAAAAAATGGAGCTGGAGGGATCAGACTCCCTGACTTCAGACTATACTAGAAAGCTACATTAATCAACACAATATGGTACTAGCACAAAAACAGAAACAGATCAATGGAACAAGATAGTAAGCCCGGAGAGAAACCCACGCACCTGTGGTCAACTAATCTATGACAAAGGAGGCAAAGATATACCATGGAGAAAAGACAGTCTCTTCAATAAGTGATGCTGGGAAAATTGGACAGCTATATGTAAAAGAATGAAATTAGAACACTCCCTAACACCGTACACAAAAATAAAGTCAAAATGGATTTGACACCTAAATGTAAGATCGCACACTATAAAACTCTTAGAGGAAAACATAGGAAGAACACTCTTTGACATAAATCACAGCAAGATTTTTTGGATCCACCTCCTAGAGTAATGGGAATAAAAACAAATAAACAAATGAGACCTAATGAAACTTCAAAGCTTTTGCACAGCAAAGGAAACCATAAACAATATGAAAAGCAACCCTCAGAATGGGAGAAAATATTTGCAAATGAAGAAACGGACAAAGGATTAATCTCCAAAAGATATAAACAGCCCATGCAGCTCAATATTAAAGAAACAAACAACCCAATCCAAAAATGGGCAGAATACCTAAATAGACATTTCTCCAAAAAGACATACAGATGGCCAAGAAGCACATGAAAAGCTGCTTAACATCACTAATTATTAGAGAAATGCAAATCAAAACTACAATGAGGTATCACTGCACACCAGTTAGAATGGGCATCATCAGGACATCTACAAACAACAAATGCTGGAGAGGGTGTGGAGAAAAGGGAACCCTCTTGCACTCTAGGTGGGAAGGTAAATTGATACAGCACTATGGAGAACAGTATGGAGTTTCCTTAAAAAACTAAAAATAGAACTACCAGCAATCGACCCAGCAATCCCACCACTGGGCATATACCCAGAGAAAACTATAATTCAAAAAGACACATGCACCCCAATGTTCATTGCAGCACTATTTACAATAGCCAGGTCATGGAAGCATCCTAAATGCCCATTGACAGACGGATGGATAAAGAACATGTGGTACATGTATACAATGGAATATTACTCAGCCATAAAAAGGAACAAAATTGAGTCATTTGTTGAGACGTGGATGGATCTAGAGATTGTCATACAGAGTGAAGTAAGTCAGAAAGAGAAAAAGAAATATCGTATGTTAACACATGTATGTGGAACCTAGAAAAATGGTACAGATGAACTGGTTTGCAGGGCAGAAGTTGAGACACAGATGTAGAGAACAAATGTATGGACACCAAGGGGGGAAAACCGTGGTGGGGTGGGGATGGTGGTGTGCTGAACTGGGCGATTGGGATTGACATGTATACACTGATGTGTATAAAATTGATGACTAATAAGAACCTGCAGTATAAACAAACAAACAAAAAACAAGTAATACTAAACTTTCTTTGGGTTATTTGTATGGAAATATGTTAATATAAATGTTTCAGACGTTACATGAAATTTCTAAAAATCTTATATGTTCTGGTATAATGTTATAAGTCATAATTCTAGTTATTACTTTAAAATGTATATCTCAGAAATAACTATATTTTCTTGTCAATTGCATTATATGAACTTTCATCAAATCTTTAACCGAGGGCCTCCCTGGTGGCGCAGTGGTTGAGAGTCCGCCTGCCGATGCAGGGGACACGGGTTCGTGCCCCGATCCCGGAGGATCCCACATGCCGCGGAGCGGCTGGGCCCGCGAGCCATGGCCGCGGAGCCTGTGTGTCCGGAGCCTGTGCTCCGCAACGGGAGAGGCCACAGCAGTGAGAGGCCCGCGTACAATCTTTAACCGTGGTCATCTTTAAGTCTTTTGTCATTTACAGACCATTCTGGGTGTACTGTGATGCTTTTGCAAAAATGATCCGACAAAAGGGTTTCATCTTCAAGGAATTCATGGAAAAGACTCTGACAAGTACAGGTTTCTGGTAACTGACTACAGTGCTGAACTGAATGAATAAGCATTTTCAGAACTCTAATGGAAAACTGATGAACTCATAAAAGTGCTAACAAAAGATCAAGATGAAAAAACAAATTAATTACATGGGACTGAGTGAACTGATGAGGATGATTATAATTTTTGTGACTTTTTGTTTGAATTTAAAAAAAAAGGAAGTCAGGGGGCTATAAAAATAAAAACAACAGCTTTTTGTAGGGTTGTGTCCATCATGGTCATACTAAGTATTATTGTATATAATTATAACTAAAACTTATAAAACTTCATATTTTCATATATATGAAAATTGTATTTATTTGACAAATGGAAAATACATACAAAAGAATCTAAAATTTACTTTGGCAGTGGGAGAAATAATCAGGTACATCAGAATTTAGTTCCAATTCTGTGTCCGTACTATATTAGCTAGGTAATCCTTGACAAGATTCAGTCTCTCTGAAATTAAGTTTTCTCATCTTGAAAATGTTGTTAATTCTACTTCTAATGGTGAGTGTCCAATATTGAGTGTCAAATATCAAAAAGGGAGCTGTGTAGTACAGTGGTTAAGGACTTTGCCTGATGTGGGAGAAGGATTTACATACTCGATATTGATGAGGTTGAGTAAAACCCTCTAGCCCTGAATTTGAATTGAAGTATCAGCATAATTCTTGATGTATTTAATCCTAAAAAAAAAAAGTCCTAGTTCTGTTCACTTAAATGGCTTAGAAACAATGATCAACCCAATAGCAAAAAAGACTCCAGCATTTACTTACTATGATTTCTAAATGCCATTTTTCTATAGAAAGGGACTAGACTTATCAAAGACTACTGAGGTCATGGCAAAAGAACTTGGAAGCCAATTTGAAGAAGTTCCCACTGGCTAAAGATGGGATAGTCAATCAAGATAATAACTGCAATGATTTGACATACATCAAACATGTTTAAATCCAGGAGTTCATATTGATACTAAGAAAGAAAAACTCATTGGTCAACTTTGGGGGATGTTAGGGAATCAAGTCATTGTTTTAAAACTGGTAAATAAAAGGAAAGGAACAAACACTTATCCTGCCTTTATAGAGGGTAGTGCACAGTAACCAAATACTTGATGAGGGGAAATTCCTCTTTATACATGAGTTAGAGTGTCACCATTTTGCAAACCCCACTGAATTAATGGATCTAAACAATGATCATCAATGACTGCTTACACTGAAAAAAGACCACCAGACATTTTGTACCTCAAGATGGTAACACACTTTATTTCCTATGATGTAATGTTGACATAAACATGCACACAAACACAAGTCTAGTCTGAGTCTGATTTAGGCACTAGATCCAACCACCAATTTACAGAAATATAGTGGGTAGGAAAACATAAAATGGAGCCACAAGGAAACAACACAGTCAGCAAAATCCAGACTATGGGAAATTTTATGGGACAAACAACTTGGTTTATTCAGCAGCAAAAACTAAATACGCAAGGAAACAAAGAAAAACTGAATAGGGAACCTACAGAGTAAAAGAGTTTTAAGAAAGTAATCTTAGTATTTGGCCTTATTTTGATCCTTATTCAAACAAACTGGAAGTATTGAACACCGACTTGAAAGTTGAGATCAAGGAATCATTGCCACCATTTTAGGCATGACAAAGATAGAATGGTATATTTAAAAAAATCCTATTCTTGACAGATAGATAATGAAATATTTACAGATACAATGCTGGATATTGAAAAGACATGCTTCAAAATAATTAACAGAGAGAAGAGGGTGGGGATCTAGATAAAACAAGATTGGTTATGAGCTGATTGTTGAAATTTGGTGATGAGCACATAAAAATTTATCATATTATTCTTACTTTTGTATATACTTGAAAATTCCCATAATGAAAAGTTAAAATAAAAGAACTCTGCTTGGGTTTAAAGCTGAGCTCAGTCCTTTGCTTGCAGAGTTATTGAACTGTTCTTGCTTCATTTGTCAAATGGGGATAATCAAAGTGCCTCTCTCATAGGGTTTTTCAGAAGGAGTAGAAAGAAATAATAGGTATGAAACACTTAGAAGAGCTGCTTATAGCACAGAGTATGTGCTCAACCAAGTTATCTTTTGATACTGTTGTTTATTAGTAGTAGTAGTAGTATTGTATACTGTTACGTAGATCTTATATTAAAAGATATAGAAAATGTGATCTCTGCTCAACATTTAATCACTGGCCCAAAAGTAAAAAGACTAAGTATCATTCTTTTTTTTTAGTTGTTAAGCAGTTTAAATTTTATTGACCTCCTGGTTTTTTAAAAAAAGTTAAATTTAAGGTCACACCTCTAAGTTCGTTGCATTATATACAGATCGTGCAGAGTATGACTATGAAGAGATACAAATTAGTCCACACTGAAAAATATTTACTAGGGTACAGGATCATTTTCATAAATACATATAAAATTCTTTTCAAGATAGAAGAGGACTGACTCTTCAGGTTTCCTGAGACACTTTTCAAAGTGACTGAAGGCACAAAATGTGCACTATTGTGAATACATACATGTGCCTCTAATACAGCCCATCAAAGATCTGGCTTCATGACTTACAAAACTAAATGTACTGAAATGAGATTCTGCTTCTTAGCTGAAAAACCACAGAACCTATAAACATCATGTAGATAATTACTCCAAAATAGGGAGATAAAAATACAAGCACTTTATTTGAAAAAGCAAACACAAAAGATAGGTGTAAATTCAAAGTGTTTACATGCTTCCATTTTGAATAATTCAGTTAAGAACCTATACAAGTTTGTTCCCAGAAGCTAATGCATCAATCACTAGTCTCCACTAAGGAAAAGGAATTCTAAAAATTAACATGATTTTCAATAACTCAGATTTCACTATTTATATAAAAACCTAGAGAGACCAATAATATCCAACAGCTTCAAAAGATAAGCTAAAGACTTTTTGATGTAATCAATTTACCAATGTTTAATATACACACAAGGAAAATACACTCACTCTATAATTTCTTATAAAATAGCAAGTAAGGAGTAGATGTAGGAGATGTAGAAGGGGAAAGAGAATTCAAAAAGTCCTTCTCTTCAGTAACTTTCACTTGAGAATCATTAAAAAGCAACCACTTCCCCTCATACTCCTTTAAGCTTTGCACTGCATATGAAATTTTGTTTTCAAAATCACTCATGTTAATGCCTGTTTGGTCATTGGATTCCTTGTTTCTATCAGATTCATGGGTCCCATTAGTATTGTTCGTCTCAGAATTTCTATTTTCAGCAAATGCTGTACTGGCAACTTTATCAGGATGAGATGCTTTGTTGTATAACTCATAATCTGCTTGAGTCTTTTGTCCTCTGAGAAGTCCAAGAGTGTCTACATTTTTTTTGTTCAAAACTTTACTTGGCTGGGTATTTCCACTGACTCTAATCGACACTTCTTCATCGTCATAGTTTTTGACCACACCCCTTGCTTCCTCCTCATTCAATGGTTCTGGCTTACCTACTTCACACATTTGGTGGATCACAAAATTTTCCTCATCTAGTTCTAAACTGTTAAGGTCAGTGACTTTCACAGCAGCAGTATAATGCCCGCTACTAATTGTAATGCCACTATGCATCACAACTGCAAATAATCCATAGCTGTCATTGGTTGGCTTTGTGCTCCATTCTTCTAGTGACAGTTTAAGAGGTATCAGTAAAGGAGTGTTGATCTTGGAAAGTCCACCACCATAACAATCAAACTCCAAGCCACTAGCAGCAAAGCACTTCAAATGAATAGTTAGAACTTCAGGCATTGCGTCAAACAAAAGACTTCGTTCAGCTTCAGTATAATGACGGCAATTTTCACAGAAATATTTATTTTCTCCTCCAATCCTCTCCACTGAAGCAAACTGGGAAATTGCCCATCTCAGGGTCTTCATGTCTGGTTTTGGCTCTGAAGAACTTTCAGGACTCTCCTCTACTTTGGAAAGCTCATCTTCTTGCACTGGTACAATGATGTCTTGAAAATCTTCTCTTCTTTCTGTTAAGCTTTCACATTCTAAGCAACGAGTCCTTATTACCAGCTGACCTTGAAATAGTTTCTCCACCAGCTCAAAACCAATTGGCTCTGCACCTTTGTTGATGGGCTTAACTTCCTTAACAGGCATAACATTCTTCCCTGGAGATTCAAGTCCACAACCATCAGCTGTATTATCATTCTCATACTTCCCCATGTCCTCTTCAAGACCACGTTCATTTTCTTTAGATTGTCCTTTGGATTCTTGGTTTGTTGTTATTTTACCCAGACTAAAGAATTTAGAAATAATGCTGAGTAGCTTAGCTATAGACTTGAACCAGTTTCTTTTAACTCTTGATGTCTTTTGTGAGAGTCTTGCACTCTCATTTTCAGAAATGTACTGGGGGATTATTTTAGCAGGAATATCTGATGAATCAACTGTAGCTTTTCTTTTTGATCTGGTTTGTCTCTGGTTTTCTTTCAAAGACTGGTGGTCCTTAGAGACTTTAACTTTTTTCTTCATGTTACCAAGTTCAGTGTCACTTTTTCTTTTCCCATGTACTTTTGGCAACTTTTCTTTATAGTCTTCAGAATGCCTCATACTGTCCATCTCCATGCTGTTATGACCACTCATTTCCTCTTTCTGATGTTTTTCTTCTACCTTAGTAGATAACTCTGCCACATTTTTTACTCCTTTTTTTAGGAGTTGGCATGTTTCTTGAATGTGTCCCAAAATACACTGTAATACTTCCTGTGCATCATGCTGTAGATATCCTCCATACATAGGGTTGAGTTTCCTGAGTGTGTTAAGTAGTCGCCTTGGCTGAGTAGCAAGTTTATGAGAATATTTCTCTGGATGTAAGAGAAAACTAGCCTGAAGCTGTTCGACTGAAATGATCAAGGAATGTAAGCTGCATATTAGTTCAAAACTTACTGAAGAATCTCCTTTGCAATTTCCCTTAGCTTTCTGACTGGCTTCATCTTTTAGGGCTTCTTTCTTCCTTGAAATAATATTAAATAAGTGCTTCACTCCAGATTTAAAACCAGGACAAAAATATAATACCTGAAGTATACTATTAAGATAACAAGTATTGCCGAGATTATTCAGTCCCACAAACGGTAACAAGTTTTTTCTCTTCTCACAGTTGACACGTGAGGACTGTGCTGCAGGAATAACTTGATCAATTTCAGATCCTCTGTATTCAGAAGTTTTTTTCTTCATTTCCTTGAGAATCTGTGAAATCCAAGGCTCTCTTGGTTTCCTTCTTCTGAAAAAACTTCAAGGGACGTCTGGGTTTTTTTGAGGGACTACCTCTTGAAAGCCTATTACTTTCACGAGGTATGACACGGGGCATTTTCTCTTCAAATCCCAAGGAGTTGAGGAGAATTCATTTATACAGGGACCCTGTAATCACCAAGCATATCTAGAATATAACATTTGACCAGGCGCCGTATCTCCTGCTATACCATTTCTTGCTCCTGGCTGTCCTTATCACTGGGGGTTGTGACATCACCAATGTTTCTCCCGTAACTATGGTCATGGCCCAGAGCGCGAGGTCCGCGGCGGTGACGCCGACGAGTCTAACCGGGCTGAGGGCGGGGGCGACAGGTGAGCCCCTGCCCCGAGCCTGCGGGGGGGCCCGCGACCCACGGAAAAGCTGGCCGGATCGCCCTCCCCGCAGGGGAGTGACCATTCGCTCTCAAGAGCGGGAACCCGGGCTGCGGCTCGGTCCTGCCTGGGCGCCGGCACCGACTACATCCCCGAAGCGGCGCCCGACCGCGCCCGCCCCCGCCCCCGCCCCCGTCCCCGCCCCCGTCCCCGCCCCAGGACGGCAAGGAGCGCCAGAAGCGGCTCCGCTCGCCCGGCGCCCGAACCGCTGGGGTCTTCCCCACGACGCCGCCGACGGGAACTTGGCGCATTTTCCTCAGTCTCAGGACTCGTGTGTTTTAGCCTCCGCCCGCGCCAGCGCTGCGATTGGAGGTGGCGTCCTACGAAAGTGCCGGTCCTAGTCTCCAGGCTGCAGAGACGCGAAAGGCTAGAGCCACCTCACGACCGCCACTAGCCCTCCTGGCACGCACGGGCTCCGGAACCAGCCGGAACGGTAGTTGCCCCAAGCTGGTAACGGGTTCTGCAGTTTCAAACAGCGCAGGCAACGTCACGGGCAGCTCGCCCTAAGTATCATTCTTCAAGAAAATGTGTAACAGCCCACTAGGGGCAGTCCCATTATCAAATCCACCAGGAAGGAGGATTCCTCTCTGGTCCTCAGGGCAGACAAGTTGAATGGACAGACAGCCGGAACGGTAGTTGCCCCAAGCTGGTAACGGGTTCTGCACTTTCAAACAGCGCAGGCAACGTCACGGGCAGCTCGCCCTAAGTATCATTCTTCAAGAAAATGTGTAACAGCCCACTAGGGGCAGTCCCATTATCAAATCCACCAGGAAGGAGGATTCTTCTCTGGTCCTCAGGGCAGACAAGTTGAATGAAACAGATTTTGTTTCATTCAAGATGCATCATCACTGAACTGGGATGGTGACAGATAATCCCCCATCCCACCTCAACTCCGTAGGTAAAGTGCTCTCCTGTCTAAATATGTTAAATCAGCACACACATTCACTGCGGAGGATCCAGGTTACAATGGCTCTTTTTAGTTGAGCAAATGGCTTAAAAGCACTAACCATCAGTGGAATTCAAGCTAGTTAAAAGGCAGAGTCAATTAAGAATCTTTCACGTGGGCAATAAAACAGATAGGCACAATTATTACATTAATCAATGGTGCTCTAGGCCAGTACTTTCCAACTTCAATTGCACATGAATCACCTGGGGATCTCTTAAACTGCAGAGTCTGGTTTAGTTCGGGGCAGGGCCTGAAATTTTGCATTTCTGACAAGCTTTTGGGTGATGCTGAAGAGGCTAGTCCATGTCAACTTGGTGTCTCAAATTCCTTGTCACTGGGCAATGATCTGACACACACTTCAGTAGGATTTGGGCTTCAGTGGTTTGGACAAAAGATAACTAGGAGAACTGCTCTGAAATACTAATTGGAAGAATTCATTTCTGATTCTTTGGCTTTGGTAAATGTTCCATCTACCAAAATAAATGGCACATACTTATTTTCAGGTGTCAAATCTCTAGTGCCCATCTTGGAACCCCTTTAAAGAAGAGATTTTACTAAGCCGGGGGCAGTGGAAGAAGGATGGATTGGGAGTTTGGGATTAGCAGATGCAAACTATTATATACAGAATAGATAAACAACAAGGTCCTACTGTATAGCACAGGGAATTAGATTCAATATTCTTTGATAAACCATAATGGAAAAGACTATGAAAAAAGAATGTATATATGTGTAGAACTGACTCATTTTGCTGTACAGCATAAATTAAAATAATATTGTAAATTAACTATACTTCAATTAATAATTTTTTTCAAAAGAAGTGATTTCAGGTGTCAAAAATGTCCCCAAAGAGAAAACTGTACAATTTAATTCTCTAATGAAGTCCTCTTGCCTGTTCTGCAGACCTCGGCATAATCCTAATTTTGTATTCCTTCCTTTTCTGTCCTTTTCCCAGCAATGGGATGTAGGAATAAATCTTTCAAGAACAGGTCAATAATGGTGTGAAAGTAAAGACGGCCCATCATGATAAAAGTTCCAATTGAAAAAAAAAAAAAAAAAAAACCCCGAAACCTGACTTGTCCAAGTTGCATTCTGGGAAATGGATTTTGAAACTAACTCTTTGGCAACCTTGAGAATGATGTGCTGTGTCACAGGGGAAAGATCCTTTTGAGAAGCTCTCTCATGTTCATAATTTCCTCTGAACCTAGACAGGAAAGGCAAGGATGAGCTGTCTAAGCCATGAGGATGGTCAGCCTCTCGGTCATTCCTCACCTGTTGTGATCACTTGTGTTCCACACAATGTAGATTAATGTGTTCAAGTTTCCGTATGAAGGTGAAAAATTATTGTGCCCCAAATGGTTCTGAGGTTAAATGAGTTTGGAAAGCTCAGGGTTAAAGAAAGTTTAACTGGCCTCCTTCCTCTAGGTCTTCTCTGAGACCTTAAAATGTTCATGGACATTGGAACCTCCAAGAGGGGTCCATAGGACTCCGGCCTCCTAATCAGATTGGACCACAGACCTTGTTTTTTAAGAACTATCTCTTGAGATAAGGGTTTGGCAGACTCCACCTTGAGAAGTGCTGATCTAGAGGAGCTGGGACAAAGTTTGTCTTACTGACTCTGGATGAACAGAACACAGCAGTGAAAATGGTTGTGGGTATATGGTGTGGGGTTGGGAGTTTCTAGAAATCTCTGAGGTTAGTAAAAATCCCCTTTGGGCAAAATAAAAGTCTCATAGCCAATAGGAATAACAAGCTAAAAAAAGTCATTAATACTAATTATTTAAGGTATTAAATTGACAAACAAACCATATTTGCAGGTGTTCAAAATCTTCTCTGAGACAAGTGGTGAATTTTGCCTTTTCTGTACCTTAGGGTTTTCATCTGTCTAATGGAGTAGTGATGTCCCCCTCACAGGATGGTCATGAGGACAAAGGACAATATGGGCAAAACATGTAAGACTCCTGTAGATGGTGGCTTTATTCCCATTATTATGATGAGTGTTTTTTGGAGGTAACACCTTCCCTTTATTATACAGGTTTTTGATGAACTAGTGGTAGGTTCCTATTAAGATCATCCGGGAGAACATTTAAAAAATATGCATGCCCAGACCACTACTCAGTCCCCATGAATCATAATTTGGTGATGATAATGGGGAAGGATGCATGTGTATATGAAAAAGTTTCTCCCTGTGATGGTTATGATACATCCAAAACACCTTCAATGCGTTTAAGGCAAATTTCTAAGTTGGGATCCCGCCTCTCCTGTAGTGGTCCTGGGATATGGTCCTTGGAATACAAGGTTTCTGTGGTTCAATAAGTAGAAATCTTATATACTAGTACCTCCCTGCCCCTCCCTTGCCCTTTATTAAAGTATCTGAGAAGTTCTGCAGGACACACTGTTGGAAGACTTGTAACCTATTGCCTTCTGATCTTATAGGACAGTGCAACATGTATTTTTCTTGCAACATCTTTGTTCAACACACTTGAGAAATATTATATATAGAGTTAGTCAGAAGAGAATTCTGTCCATATTCAGAAATCTTTTTGCACTGAAGACATAAGGGAGAGGCAAGGTCGCAAAGAGCAGCTAAAATTCCTCCTCCCCAGGGAGCTGGCTAGGCCTGCTTTTATTCTTCCTGCTGTTTGTTACTTACATGTGGAAAGAATATTGAAAACGATAAATGTGTGTTTTCAAGTAAGCAATTCTGGGTAAAGTCTGGGTGAGAGTCAAAGGACCAGGGAGATGAGCTACTGCAAACCTTAAGTGCTGAGACTGGACAAACTTGGCTTTGAATCCTGGTTCCAATACTTCCCAGCTTAGTGACCTTGGGCAAGTTACTTCACGTTTCTGTGCCTCACTTACCTTATATGTATAAGAGCTTTAAAAAAGGCATTATTATTAGTACTATTTATCCCTGTTCTTATAGAACTGGAAAAGCACACTTAAGCAAAGTGAGGGGGAGAATCAAGAAGTGAAATAGAATAGAGAATTCTGGAAACTTTCAAAATCAAATAAATCTTGTTCCCTTTACAAGTGAATTTATTTATTTTGGTAAATCATTACACCAAGTACCCTATTAGAATTTAGGGTTAGAGTTTGAGAGATGTGATTAACTTGAATTAGCTGGTTTATAGCAGTGCAGCGTGAAGGACCCTTTCATCCAGCTCTTCATTCTAGTCAAATCCCAAACTATCAGACTAATTAATATACAAGAAACAGCTTGGGAGCCACTGCCAATGGCAAAAAAGAGAAGGGACTGGGTGAACCTCAACAGTGCCGAAATAACTGCCTGAGAAAGAGTAAAAGACTTAGAGTTATGGTGAGGATGTTGGGGTGGGCCAGCTGAAGGGTAGATTTACAAACGCACACACATTTTGCTGCTCCTAGAACTTAAAACAACAACAAAAACGGGGGCTTCCCTGGTGGCGCAGTGGTTAAGAATCCGCCTGCCAATGCAGGGGACACAGGTTCGAGCCCTGGTCCGGGAAGATCCCACATGCCACGGAGCAGCTAAGCCCGTGCGCCAAAACTACTGAGCCTGCACTCTAGAGCCTGCGTGCCACAACTACTGAGCCCACACACCACAACTACTGAGCCTGCAAGCCACAACTGAGTCCGTGCACCACAACTACTGAAGCTCAAGTGCCTAGAGCCCGTGCTCCACAACAAGAGAAGCCCCCACTCACCACAGCTAGAGAAAGCCTGTGCACAGCAATGAAGACCCAACACAGCCAAAAATAAATAAATGAATAAATAAATAAATAAATTAAAACAACAACAAAAACCAAAACCCGATAGAATAGAATAGAAAGTTTCAGCGTCCTTTGCATGCAGTATGACTGAGGTGGCAGTCTTACACACTCACACACATACCCACATGTGCATGTGGATAGGTGTGTGTGTGCAATATGTATTTCTTATCGTGACTTGTGGTTAAAAAAGCTTGAAAACCTTTGCTCTAGAGGGCAGCCCACAGGGCCCTGAGCCAAGAAATAGATTATTTTGTGTCTAGAATGGCGCTGTGAGCTTACCCAGATCCCGCCCTACATTTTTGTAAACACTGGGATGATTGGGTGAGTGTGACAAGGACAAGCAAAGGAGAGAAAACTCAGACGCCAAGCCCCAGGGCAGTGATTGACTCAACAGAGCCTGGACACCAATGGGAGGACCGAGCCACTATCACAACCACAAAGCAAGGTGACGGCGCGGTGGCCATGGTGGTTTCCATTCCCACTGTAGGAACTGTAGCCGAGGTAGCAGCCATAGACCATTTACTGTGTATCTGCAATGCAGCAAACCCTCTAGTTTGTTCTCTACGTTCCTTATCTCACTTGAATCACACAGCAAAACTTGGGGAGAGCCATTCTTATTATTCCCATTGTAAGGATGAGAGAACAGAGTTCAGTCATAGAAAAGCGATTTTATGAGAACTGTTCATCTGGGGCTTTGAGAGAGGCAAAGTGAGGTATGATGAGTGGCCTTCTCTTGAGAAGTTTCTGTCTAGATAACGAAACGTTAGCTCATGAGCATCTCTGAGGAATGAACCACTTGCCTTCCTTCTTCTAAATCCCCTGATTCATTCGTTTTCTCCCTAGCCACAGGCTGTCAGGATGAAGAGGAGTGATAGAATTTTATTCTTTTCTATGTATAGAGCAAGGTACCAGATGGGAAATCAACACTTTCAAGGGGAATTTTAATAGAAAACTGGAATATCACACCCAGTTTTGATCAGTCAATGAATATTGCCTATGAACGCCATTGATATTTACTGCCAACTATTTACTGGTCTCTTACTTACTATGTGCCTAGCTTCATGCTAAGTAATTCATGTACATATTATTTTATAATCGAGCAGGACCTTATGGGGCCTTTTTGGGGCTGACCTCTCCCCCATATTCCTTGCTTTAGTTCCTTTCTGAAGTACCTAGATAATAGTATCTGATGCACATTTCCTGAGTTGTTTGACAGACATGAAAACCCCCATCAAATGGAAGATATTAACTATTTGATGACCATGAGCACATAGCCCCAAGACCTAATGGCGCCTGTGGATTGATAAACCCTGTGACACCACCCTGTTCCCTTACCATCAACCAATCAGAGAATTGTGCATGAGGAGATCACATACCCTGTGACCCCCCTCCCTTAGCTGGCCTTTAAAAATGTTTTCCTGAAACCCATCAGGGAGTTCAGTCTTTGTGAGCACCAGCTGTCCCAGACTATTTGTATGGAGCCTTACAATAAATGCTGTGTTTTCCTTCACTACGACCCAGTGTCAGTAGACTGGCTTTACTGCATGTGGGCAAAAGCAGAACCAAGTTTGGCTCAGTAACAATTCAGTCTTCAGAAACACCCTATGGAGAGGGTACTATTTTTGTGCCCATTTTCCAGATGAGGGAATGAAGGTGTGAGAGGGTAATAACTTGCCTTAGGTGAGACAGCTAATAAATGGTGGCGTTGGGCTTTGGGTTCAGCTCTGCCAGACTCTAGAGCCTGGGCTCTTCACCACCAAACGATCATGATTCCTCCATGATATCCAAGGTATCACACACATAAAGTGGGGATTAAATTAAAATGTTGATGATCACTCCCTGTCCTTAAAGAGGTTTCAGTACTGTTGAGAAGGTAAGACCTACACAAATGGAAAAATAGTTAATGATACCTTGCTGCTTTTTTGCTGCGGTCAAAGGAGTACTAGAAAACATTCATGGAAGGAGAAATTGCTGAAGCTGAGCTGGGCAGGATGAGCCAGGATTGGATAAGCACAGAAAAATGGGTTGGTCTTGAGTCATTGAGCAGATACTAGACTCCTCGGTTTAGAGCAGAAAGCAGTTTCTTCAGTTGAATGGAGGGGGTCCCCATTTAAGGATTCTGAGGCCTTCAGCAAGTGCTTTACCTTTCCCAAGCCTCAGTTTCCCCATCCATGAGAAGGGGATGATATCCATCTCAGAGAGTTGGTGGGAAGATTAAGTGTACCTAAGTGCCTGGGAAAAGGAGGCATCTACTACATTCTCCTCTACACAACAGATTAAATAAAGTCTCCCAGTAGGACTGGCTGGCATCTTCCCTTCGCCATTCCAGTTGAAGATCTTAGAAAGAGCCCTACCTGCTGTGTGAAGCCCTTTACAACATGCCTCTGTTTGAGGTTTGTCTCTCCATCCAAGTTGGAAGTTTCCAGATGACAGATCCCACTGGGGTCCGAGGAAAAGAGGAGGAGTGTGTCGGCTGGGATGATCTCATTGCATTGCATTTGGATGAAGTCCCCCACTTGCACGTCCTTCCAGCACTTCTGCGTGTAGCTCTGTTCTTTTCTGGGGTTGGAGAAAGACAGGGGCAGAGTGAATGTTAAAGCTCTCCAGAACATGAATGAGTGAATGGAAAAGGTCCCCCTGCACCTAACATCCTCCAGTCAGCCTGTCACAGGACTGCTCTGTATTCTACCTTGCCCCAAATGACCACTATCATCATCCCTAGAAAAGCAAAGCATGATCTATAGAATCCCACTAGTAAAGAGCCCTCCTTCTGACCATGTAGACTTTTGATTGACTGTCGGCTATTGACTGGTTGCTGTGCTCAGCCCTTGCTTTCTAGCAGGAGAAAAAATTTAAAGGATAAGGTGATTATATAGTCATATTAACATAGTATTCTTAATATACATCACTTCCTAGAATACCCAGTTATCACTGTAGAAAGCAGGGTCACAAAAGAATGGAGTATAGGAAAGACTGCTGCTGTTTGTGGGTGGAGAGCGGCAGTGGGAAAGGTGAGAATATAGACCATTGTCTAGGAAGATCTGGAGTGGTGCTGAAATAGGAAGCAGGGAATTAGGAAGATGGCACCAGGAACTTTGATAGGATGGGCCCCACAGTGACCACAGGATCAGAGGGCTAAAGAAATCTGAGAAAATGATGTACTTTCTCTTCCTATCCAATTTTTCAAGCTTGGGTAATAACAGGGGCAGCAACAATTGTGAATTTAACATTTCTTCCGTGCCAAGCACTAGGGTGAATGAATACTTCATTTACTTGCATAATAACTCATTGGAGGAGACGTTATACCCATCTCATAATGAGGAACTTGAGGGTTCAAGAGAAATTTCCCAGGGCCTTACAAAAACAGAGCTGGACCCCAAGTCTGGGTCCAACTTGACACAAAACCCAGTTTTCACTGCTTGAATATCCTACCTCCTGGAAATCATTCCCCTCTTTCCTCTCCAGTGGCATGGCAGCATCAGCTTTATAGCCCTGGCAGAAGGACTCGCTACTCCCCAGGGGAATACATTCCATTTCTAAGAGCCCTCATTTTACGAAATTCTTCCTTCTGATTAGCCAAATGTTGAACTAATTCTGCTCTCCCAGGCAATCTGATTTACTTCATCTTCTACCATATATATATATATATATATATATATATTTAATGAATTTATTTTATTTTTGGCTGTGTTGGGTCTTTGTTGCCGCATGTGGGCTTTTCTCTACTTGTGGCAAGCAGGGGCTACTCTTCGTTGCGGTGTGCGGGCTTCTCATTGTGGTGGCTTCTCTTGTTGCGGAGCTCAGGCTCTAGGTGCCTGGGCTTCAGTAGCTGTGGCTCATGGGCTCTAGAGCGCAAGCTCAGTAGCTGTGGCGCACGGGCTGAGTTGCTTCCAGGCATGTAGGATCTTCCCGGAGCAGGGCTCGAACCAGTGTCTCCTGCACTGGCAGATGGATTCTTAATCACTGCGCCACACAGGGAAGCCCTAAAAAAATACTTTAAAGTATCCATTAGGTGTCTTTTGAAGCCTTTTGGACTTGCCAAGTCAAATTTAACTTTCCAAGTGTCCTCAATTATTCTGTGTGACACAGATTCAAGGTCTGTCTTAGAGGAGAGGGCTCTTCTGACTAAGGCTGTGTTTGGAAATGTTCCTCTCTAAATGTGGGATCTGGGACCAGACCAATATTCCACACGTGGTCTTTTAAACTAAGTCCAGCTGGCTTGCAGCTGGATGCCTCTGAGCCCATCCAGGCCTGGAGAAGCAGGCTCTCTTTTGCTCTTTTTCTCCACTGATGCTGAGCCTCTCTGGACATGTTACTGCTTCTGTTTTTGTTGGAATCTGAGCTGCCCTGGGCATGACAAGACCACTCTTCCACAGAGAAAGAGACGTGACAAATTTCACTTTTCTCCTCTGAGTTCGTAAAAGTCCTTGAGGAGGATAAGGGTTTGACGCCTTCCTCCTTTCTTTGGGGGCCCTCTAGAGAACCCCAAGCAAGCCCTCCTAAGACCCCATTTTCCTTGTCAAAAAGATCCTTGCAAAGGACTCCCCCAGTTTCCTGAAATACATGCACATCCATCTGGAAGACTTTTGGAAGGCCAACCAAGGGAAGATCGGATCAGAGTCTATAAAATAATCAGGGATTACAATTAGGGAGCAGTCTTGTAACTCTAAAGACCCACAGAGTTCTGTGGAAGTGCCCATGCTCTAGGGAGCCCAGTGCAGCAGCCACTGGTTAACCGTGGGCAGTATCACCCAAACGGGGACCACTTCTGAGCATTTTGTGGGCAGTGCATCTGTAGCATTTTAATAATAATTATTTTAATGGAAAAAGGATGTAACAGGTTTCTAAGCACTTTTTCATTCCCTCAGCTTATTTTAGAGCAGACTATCATCTGCTCTACATTATTTTTTTATTTTTATTATTTTTTACCATGAAAAATAGAGACAGTCCCCCCAGATCTGTTTCTTGCTGTCATTTCAGAAAAACATTTATCTGTTGATTCAGGGAAGAATTGTTTTTTTTTCTTTTTTGTTTTTTTTTTTTTGTTTTGTTTTTGCGTTATGCAGGCCTCCCACTGTTGTGGCCTCTCCTGTTGCGGAGCACAGGCTCCGGACGTGCAGGCTCAGCAGCCATGGCTCACGGGCCCAGCCGCTCCGCGGCATGTGGGATCCTCCCAGACCGGGGCACGAACCCGTGTCCCCTGCATCGGCAGGCGGACTCTCAACCACTGCGCCACCAGGGAAGCCCTGTTTTTTTTTTCTTTAGAGCAGCCTTGGGAACACCTGTTAAATGTCCAAATATAAAGCTACTTGAAGAAATTGGAATGGCAGATACTCTCCATTGGAAAAGGAATCTTGTATGGTGAAGGAGGGAGGCTTTCTCTATTGCTTTTTTTTTTTTTCCTTTTTGAGAGGACACTTAAAAAAAAAGGATCCTTGAATATTACAGCAAAATTGCTCCAAGGAATAAAGGATTATCACTCAACTTGTCTTTACACTTCTGCCCTTTGACTTCTGCCCTATTGGGTAATGCCTTTGGGGATGGCCCACCATTGGTTGCTTGCTGTAATCTCAGCAATCTGGCTGGTATTGAGATTAGATTTAATGAGCACACCTTTGACTGTGAACAATATCCTGACTGCCAACACTTCCAGAGCACACTGGTTCAAACCAGAAGGTTTGCAAAAGCTAGTTGGGAACGCTACATACATAGACATACCGAAGGCAAGGCCAATGCACTTCCACCCGTGAACACTGATATTCATTCTTCTTCCTTCTAATAAAGGGCTCCACTGCATATTATGGGATGTAAATTATTAATGGGATGGACGATGGATGTTATGCAGATGAACTTATGAAATATATGTGTGTGTATATATGTGTGTGTGTGTGTGTGTGTGTATTTATGAGCAGTCACTTCTGTGAGTTTGGCTGGAGTGCTGACTTGTCAATTCCCATAATGATGATAGGTATCGCAAGGTCAATGGAACCACACAAGAAGCTATAAGTCAGACTGGTCTCTGTTTTCTTTCTATTATTCTTTGGGTCCCTGGGAGGTCCTGTCCAGTACTGCTGTCCTGTTAATAATCGCCTGTCTTTCCTTTAGATGTCATCTTCTCTTCCTTAGGATGACATGCAGTGGTGAAGGGACACTCTTCATCCCTGTTGTAGGCTTACCCTCCCCAAAACAGAGATTGCCCATGTCCGGGTCGTGCTGCTCAAACAGAGGCACATACACCTCCAGGCACACATCTTGTCGTGTGTGTCCAGGAGCACTGAAGTTATGGGAACAACATGATTTTTGGGGTGTTCAAAATTTTTTGGGGGGGACATAATTTAGTAATTTAGCTGGTACAAAATTTGAAGAATTTTATATTTATATTGACCCAAATGTAGTAATATTATAGAATCAGAGTCAGATTTTATAGGAATCTTGGAATAAGAAAAAGTGACATCAGGGACATTTCCTTCTTGCACTGGGTTATTCTGTGCTGGTTTCCTGATCCTCTGGGGGCCCACTTTGTCTCCTCAACTGTGGAAAAGGCAAGGGTGCATAGCTCCAGGGTTGGGGCGTCCAGCCCGAGGAGGTGCTGAGTGGCTGAATCCAGCTGAGGCAGAAAAGCGGCGTGCTTCTGCATTGAGGGATGCCCAGATGTGGCCACAGCTGGCTGGGAGCCACCTTTGGGAGTCATTCCTGGGTTAATCCAGCCCGTTCAGAACAGCTGCCCCGGGTGGACACATGCACACACTCCTGGTCATTTCCCTGCTCAGTGAGTCCACACCTGGGAACTGATTGCTATTTTAGTTTTGTGGCATGTTCACTGCTGCTTAAAAATAAGACAAATCGATGTGGCTGGGGACGAAGACTCCATCTGGCAGATTCTGCCTTGGGGAGAAATTAAGTGCAGTGCTAAATGGCTTTCTGAGAGGAGATAGGGCTTATTAAGAGGTAAATAAACAGCAAGAGAGGTTTATAACCAACTGGATCCTGTGGGGAAGCAGGTGAAAGGGGGGAATGGAGGAGGAGAAGGTGCTTAAGCTTCCATTTCTCAAATACTATGTGGGTTTTGTAAAAAGGGTTTCAAGGAACTAGAGTAGAGTGGATTTCTCAGGAAGCTTAGTTGTCTGTGGGATTTCCCATTCAGTGTAAGATGATGAGCTGACCTGGGCTGTCCTTCAGGAAGCTGGAATGTCAGGCCCAGGATGGTCAGCATCACTACCCCAGGGTGAAAGGGGAAGCCAGTGAGAATGAGTGCAATCTAGGGATTAAGAGTGGGTTTGAATCTCAGCTTCACCGCTTACTACCTGTGTGACTTGGGGAAGTTACTTAATCTTTCAGAGACTCTGTTTCTTCAGTTGAAGGTAATACGTGTATTTGCCTCAGAGGGTGATTGGAAGGATTAGTGGCATGACCCATGTAAGGGACTGAGATCTTGGTTTTGCACTTAGTAAGTACTTGATGAATACAAGCTTCTTTTATGATGTTGATGACAATGAATGTTAATGCTATGGTGAGGGCTAACCACCACCGCCAGCCCCAGCATTTTCTTCTTCATGTTATTGGGATGCCTGCTTTATGTCTGTGATTACATTTCATGAATTGGGCTCAGGCACATAATGTGCAAACACAAGGAACTTAAAAAATCCAAACATTTTCCCCACGTCCAGAAAAGAAGGACCCAAATTCAGCCTACTGAAGACTAAGGGCTCTGGATGCTGGCTACTGGGCAAACTCCCAGAAAAATACATTGTTAAAATCAGGGCTGCCCATCAAGTTCTTTGTGGATGTTGACAAACTAGTTCTAAAGCTTATATAAAGAGGCTAAAGACCCACACTAGCCAACTCGATAATTGAAGGAGAGGATTGACACTACCTATCCTCGAGACTTACTATAAAGTTACGGTAATCAAGACAGTGCGGTATTGGCAAAAGAGGAGACAAATAGATCAATGGAACAGAATAGATAGCCCAGAAATAGATTCACATAATTATAGTCAACTGACTTTTGACAAAGGAACAAAGGCAATACAACCGAGCAAAGATAATCTTTTCAACAAATGGATGTCCACATGCCAAAAAAAAAAAAAAAGAGAGAAGAATCCAGACACAGACCTTACACTCTTGACAAAAATTAACTCAGAATGCATCACAGACCTAAATGTAAAATGCAGAACTATAAAACTCCTAGAAGACAACATAGCAGGAAACCTAGATGACCTTGGGTATGGCGATGACTTTTTAGGTAAACACCATAGGCACTATTCATGAAAGAAGTAACTGAGAAGCTGGACTTCATTAAAATTAAAAATTTCTGTTCTATGACAGAATGGTAAGAGAATGAGAAGACGAGCCACCATCTGGGAGAAAATATGTGTTTTGCAAAAGACACATCTGATAAAGGGTCATTATTCAAAATATAAAAAGAAAAAAACAAACTCAAAACTCAACAAGAGAACAAACAATACAATTAAAAATGGAGAAAAGATCTGAATAGACATCTCACCAAAGAAGATATACAGATGTCAAATAAGCATGACAAGAGCTCCACATCCCATGTCATCAGAGGAATGCAAATTAAAATGAGATGCCACAAAATACCTGTTTGAATGCCCCGACTCTTGACCACTCACACCACCAGTTGCTGGTGGGGAGGTAGAGCAAGAGGCACCCTCACATGCTGTTGGTAGGAATGCACAGTGGTCCAGCCCCTTTGAAAGACAAGGTGGTGGTTTCTTATACAACTAAACGTATTCTTACTCTACGATCTAGCAATCACATATCCTATTTACCTGAATGAGTTGAAAACTTATGCCACGCAAAATCCCACACATGTATGTTTATGGCAGCTTTCTTCATAATTTCCAAAACTTGGAAGCATCCAGATGTCCTTCAGTAGGTGAATGAATGAACTATGGTACATGCGGACAATGAAATATTATTCATAGCTAAAAAGAAGTGAGCTATCAAGCCATGATAAGACATGGAGGGAACTTATGTGCATATGGCTAAGTGAAAGAAGCCAATGTGAAAAGGCTACACACTGTATGATGTCAACTGTAAGACATTCTGGAAAAGGCAAAACTATGGAGACAGTAAAAATAACAGTGATTGCCAGGGGTTGGGAGGTGGGTAGGGATGAACAGATGGAGCACAGAGGATATTTAGGGAAGTGAAACTACTCTGTATGATACCGTCATGGTGGATACAGGTCGTTATACATTTGACCAAACCCATAGAATGTATAATACCTAGAGTGAGCCGTCTTGTAAACTATGGACTTTGGGTGACTATGATGTCTCAATGTTGGTTCATTAATTTCGACAAACGGACCACTTTGGTGAGGGATGTTGATAATGGAGGAAGTTGTGCGTGTGTGAGGGCAGAGGGTATATGGGAAATCTCTGTACCTTCCCCTCAGTTTTACTGTGAAGCTAAAACAAGGCTGGAGGAAATTTGATAAATCTCCAGTTTGGGTGAGGAAACTGACCTGGCCAAGGTGTATAGCAACAAAACTTGGGTTGGAACCTCTATTCTTTCCATGGCTCCAAGAAGAGTCAAGCGTCCTGAAGCTGGTTCAGGAATACTTGAAATGCCCAACTGTCTTTGTCTTGACAGCGGTGTGCTCACGTAGAGACAATATCGTGGGGGTGGTTCAAAGCTCTGGAGTCATGTGAGCCTGACTAAACCCCAGAACTACTACTTACTTCTTACATACAAGGTAGTGTGACCCTGAACCCACTACTTGACTATATGACCCTCAATTTATTCATCTACCAAATGGACAAATAAAATCTATTCTACAGGTTAAAGTGAGAGTTCAATAAGATAATACATGAAATGACCTTAGAGCAAATGGCATTTACTGCTGCTATTATGATCATTAGTTATTATTAGCTTGGAGCAAACAGGGTCACTGCTGTGGTGATAGGAGAACAGAATCTGTGTGGTTGTCTATTTTCATGAGCTGTCGTGAATGAGGGGTGGGCTTTGTGGTTGGAGGAGGAGCTTAGTAAGGGGGAAGGAACTGCAAAGGGAGGAAGGGTCCTGTGGCTTCTGTCCTGACCTGGTCCCACAAAATGGAAATGGAACAGCAGTTAAAGGTTTAGCGTTAAGTTAAAGTTACGCTAAAGACAGCATGGGCCTGGGGCAGAGGGCAGTGAGTGCAGCTGTGTCCCCGCACCCGCCTGTTTGCTACAGACCACGATGACAGGGGCTTTAGACTCAGGGAAGCTCCAGAAAGAAACAGTTGAGGCCAGAGGAGTGGGTAGGAGACCTGGACCCCTGGCTTGGATGGAAATATTGGGGGACATGAACATATTAACTATACCTGAGGATGCCCAGATATACCTGGGGAGGCCTGAGTATTAGGGCGGGAAGAATGAAGACCCAAATCAGCAGCTTGGAGCATCTGTATTTATGTGAATTCATTAACACCCAGAGGCCTAATTGTTTCATGTGTCTTCTACTTTCAACTATGTAATAAGCTTGCTGAGAGATGGGATGACCCTGAGTCTTATATTTCCGTACCTACACGGAGTCCGGTATGGTGTCTAGCACACAGGGGAGTGTTCAGTAAATATTCAGTAATTGATTCCTTGTAGATTGGTCTTGAACATGAGGCAGTAGAGGAGAAGCTTTTCCTAATCTTAAGTCATTTTGACATCTTTTTGTTATGGACGCACTAATGGAGGCTTCCCCAAATGGCATCATAATAATATGATGTATGATATGATGAGATATGATGAGATGATATAATATAATATAATGTATTTAATGTAATGTAATAGAATAAACTTATTTGTATTAAGTGCCTATAATAAGCCCAGCATTTAACCAACGTTACCATTTAGCTGCCTAATAATGACACAACTTTTATTATTACTGTTATCTCAGTTTCATAGATGAGGAAACTTAAGCCCAGAAAGGTTATCTAACTTGTATAAGGTCACATAGGTGTGTCTGCCAGGGCATAGGAGTGATAGCTGTGGGGACTTCATGGCTCAGCGTGGTCTCTTGGTCCTGTTCAAAAGTGCAGTACTAAGCAGATGACGCCTCAGAAGCTGGTGACATAAACATAACTGAGGCTGGGTGGGGAACAGGAGCCTCAGCTTTTGGAATTGTGAGCTCCACAATGGCAAATCAGAGGCTATAAATGCTCACCCGCTCAGATACAAATCAGGCCTGTTGACACAAGTGCAGAGCTTCAGGGACACCTGAATTCTTGTTTTATGATTCTTCCACCCATTGAGTTTGGGGGAGAACCTAATGCATTCTATCCTGAAATGACAAGCTGAATTGGCCAACATAGTTTATGGCCTTCTCTGAGCACAGGGCGAGGCCATGGGAGTCGAGTGAGCACTTGCAAAACTGACCCTTTAGAGAGGAGGCTACTTGGCTGGTGCCAAATGCAGAGCAAAGACCCGCAGAGTGGGTGCAGGGGTCTGCTGGTCTGTCAACTACAGCCAGTGGCACTTTTCATAGTCATGCTTCAAATGACACTGTGATCCTCTGTTTTGTGCACTTTCAGATTCTTTCCCCAGGCCTATTTTGCTATGTTATTAAAGCTTGGAGTCAAGTTCTATGGTAAAGCGTTTGTCTTCTTCCATGCGGTTCAAAACCCCAGCCAATGATCCGTCTTTCTTACTTCTCTTGAGTCAAGCTCATGGTGACTCTTGGCTATCAAGGTTATAGAACTCTCCTTAGTAATATTTTAGCCAATATTTTCTGAGGGCTACTGAATGCCAGAAACTATACTAAGCATTTCACATGCATTACTTCATTTAACAGCTGCAGCAAACCGATGGTACAGCTGTTCATTTAACAGCTGCAGCAAACCAATGGTACAGCTGTTCATTTAACAGCTGCAGCAAACTGAGGATATAGTTTTAGGGTAAAGAATACATTGTATTTCGATGTTAGGACGGCCCTGGCAAAGCCTAAATTCTACCCTGTCAATCATCTCATATCCTTTGGGTTTCCCAGAGGGATGATATATGGAGGAAAATGATAGTAGAATGGGGATCAAATAGCTACTATATTAAGAGTCACACAAATATGATATTTGAATGTACATTCTATGTTAGAAGCTGGGTTGGGAGAAGTGGCTTAGGCTCTGGGCCAGATGAAGCCACCTAAATCCCTCACCTAAATCTAAATCTTGGTCTGGGTGTGCTCAGGAGTGCTGTGGAAACGGAGTTAGGGGAAAGAGGTCGTGACAGACCCAGGATGAGGACCTCTGGTTTCCTCATTCTCAGGCTTTCCTATGGGGGCACCGGCACGGAAGGAAACTGACATACAAATAAAAACAGGCTGCAGGCCAGGCATCTGCCTTCTCCAACAGAGCTTTCCACAGCTGGGAAACCAGGCCTTCAGTGCCATGCTGTCAGAAGACTGGCTGCGATCCTGTAGCATCTGGAATTCTTTTTATGTTATAGCAGCCACCTGACTTACAGAAAAGAGAATCTTCAAGTCTTGGTAAAAAGTCAGAAGTTAAACGCTTCTAGGGAATTCCCTGGCGGTCCAGTGTCTAGGACTCGGAGCTTTCGCTGCCAGGGCCTGAGTTCAATCCCTGGTCGGGGAACTAAGATCCCCCAAGCCATGCGGTGAGGCCAATAAAATAAAATAAAGTTTCTAATCGGAATCATTTCTCTCTTAAGCTCCTGATATCTCTTGATCCTGGTCTTTTTGATACCAGCATAAATCACACATACAACCTTTAGGTGACACATGAATAGGCTGTGAGCTGACCTGTTTTCTTTACCTATTTGAATGCTGCTCGTCCTTCAGTGCCCTCCTGAAATGTCACCTCTTCAGAGAAGGCTTCCCTCGGCTGGCTCTGATGTTTCTGGCAGGCAGCTGTGTCACTGCGGCCCATGCATGACTGTGACCCTTTGTCCATAGGCAAGGGACACTGTAGCTGTTTACAAGTTCCTCATGCTCTCTGGACTGAGAGCCCCTCGAGGGTACATGGGGCCTTCCATGTTGATATACACGGCCTCGGTCCAGACGTAAGACTTGCTGAACAGATGAATAATTGTGTGCTCAGCTGCTGAAACAGTAGAAGGCTTTTACTGCATTACAATATGGGGACAAAAACCTTCATGGATTCCCTTGGTTCCCACTCCTGCTTCCTTGTTGCCTGTTTTCTGAATACAAATAAAAATATATGAAGCTGGATGGAAAAATACAATTCTCTTGCTGGGTATGGTTTCTAGATTCATTAAATTGAGCCCTGGGAGAAACTAAGCTAATACAATTCTGAAGCTAATCTCTCCTTGAAGTCATTCCATAAATCTGATTAATGGGTCACCTTTAGACCACAAGCACAGTTGCTATCTTAAAAGAAAATGCTCTAACAGGATTGTAATTCTGTAAACAAGGCTTCTGCTGTTTGCAAAAAGATTCTCTCACAGTATAAACAAGTCTAGGCTGGATGATACATGGGATTAAGGTGAGCAAAATTCTTAGGGTCCTAGTACTCAACTGTACAAAAATGAGGACATTTGACATCAGTTTCTCAAATGTGTGAATCTGAGACAAAATGGATAGAACTAGTGCTTGAGATATAAGCTTTTATGCTGCTTCTCAGAAAAAAAATATTGTCCTCTCAGATCTTGTATTCTTTGCCTGACATCCCGTCATGTATTTTGTTGGCCAAAAAGTTCAGTCGGGGTTTCCAGTAAGATGGGATGACAAACCCGAACAAACTTTTTGGCCAACCCAATAGCTTCAACGTTTGGCAAAAGGAAATGTTCCCTCAGCATCATCACTTAAGATAATAATAATATCTAGCATTTTCTAACTTCCTATTCTGAGGTTTTTCATAGAATTAATCCACTTCAGGGTTAGAAGAACTTTAAGGATATATACTACAGAATGTCCCAAAGTCTGTCTGCCCCTGTTAATATGTGGAAAGCAATTCACAAGGAGTTGAGGCTCAAAACTATTTTAAGGTGATGATGTTGAGGACATGGTGGTGGCCTCTCCAACATGTGTTTCTCCTTCTCTTGGAAATACCTCATTTTTTAAATTTGGATTTTTCACCTTCCCTGTGTAGCCCATATGCTTTCAGGGAAGTGAACCTCATGCTGGGCTCTATGGCTCAGGTATAACCTAATTAGCATAATCTCACCTCCTGCTCAGAGGGATTGGTTCAGGAATGGGCATGTGACCCACTGGGGTCACTGAGAGATGAGGAAGATCTGGGGAGTAAGCTTCCTGGACCTTCCAAGAATGCTTCTGGAAGTGCTTTTCTTTCTCCCTTTGTGGGTTATTATATGTAGATGTGAGGGCTGGAGCTGCTGCAGCCATCCCATTGCCATGAGGGAAATCTACCTGAGGGTAAAGATGACACAGAGGGGGACGGAATGAAAAGGAGAGCTAACTGCTGCGGCTAGAAGGCTGATTGGCTGAATGAACCATGCCTGATCACCTGCCCACCTCAGCATATTTGTAGTGACTTAAGAAACAAAGTCTCTTCATTGTTAAAATTGTTTAAGTTGAGGTTTCTGCTTCTTGGAGTAGAGAGCATCTCAACTGACACAACAGAATATATATAAAACTGAATCACCTTGCTGTATACTTGAAACTAACACAACATTGTAAATTAATTATACTTCAGTTAAAAATATGAATTTGTATATCCATTATCAATAACCATAAAGTCTTCCCAAGTACATATTGCATGATATGTGCTTTTCTTTTTTTTAAAATTAATTAATTAATTTTGGGCTGTGTTGGGTCTTCATTTCTGTGTGAGGGCTTTCTCTAGTTGCAGCGAGCTGGGGCCACTCTTCATCGTGGTGCGCGGGCCTCTCACTGTTGCGGCCTCTCTTGTTGCGGAGCACAAGCTCCAGACGCGCAGGCTCAGTAGTTGTGGCTCACGGGCCTAGTTGCTCCGCGGCATGTGGGACCTTCCCAGACCAGGGCTCGAACCCGTGTCCCCTGCATTGGCAGGCGGATTCTCAACCACTGTGCCACCAGGGGAGCCCGATGTGTGCTTTTCCAAGGTAATTTTCCCGTCCTGACAACTATGATAATCAAGTATTGAAATAAACTGAACTTAGAACCTGGTTTTCAAATACTCTCTTTGTTAAACTATGATTCACCAAAATAGTGAAGAATGATCAAACCCATTATTATCACTAAACTTTTATCTATAATAATTTTAGAATGATTTCTCTGAAATTATATTATTAAGAAATAAATAATATTATTTGTTAAAAAAAAAAAAAAAAACCTGTATGTCCCTCCCTGCCAGTGAGCCTGGGGATAAATGTCTCTTTTTTTCTGGATTGTTATCTCCTCAGTTTTCTGCCATTTTCCTGGAAGCTATTTTGAGAACAGAATGACAACAGCCTGGCCTGTATTAGGCCAGCACCCAGCACAGGTCAGTCTGTGGTCTGATTGACACTGAGATTATCCCCAAGAACAGGCCTATTTTTCTGGGATGCTCAGGGCAGAAGGTTTCTGGCAAAGCAGGGAGAAGAGAACCAGCCTCACTGAGGTCCACCTGTATCCCTCCCCAAGGAACCAGCCTCACTGTGCATCTTCTATGAGAAAAACAACAAAGGAGAAAGACAGAAAACAAAAAGTGATGGGGTGGATTTGTGACAAGAGAAAAACAATGTTTTCTTAAAAAATCAGTCTCTTTAGGAAAAGTGGCACACTCCAACAGTTTTTTTTAATTTTCTCTCTTTATGATTTCCTTACTCAAAGGTGAGGAATGACTCAATCTCAACTCTAGGTATTCAGTGGGCTAATAATACTCAAGACAATTAGATCCAGCTGAAAAAAAAAAAACCCCAAACCTTCAGATTAATATTTTTAGATGTGCAATTTTGGTCCTGTAGGCAAACAGAACAGAAGCTCATTTTTGCTGAGGAGACAGTACAGAAGTTCTCTTAGGGGTGCCCTGGAGACAGCTGAGTCCCTTGCATTACATGATCTCCTTAGAAGCTTCCCCAGGCTACAATTTTCCGAGTGGAGTCTGGCTCATAAGCTATCATCAGCCAGCTCCAAGTCATAAGCTCCATGTTCTCCCCCGGGGAAGAGAACTTCTTAGAAAGAAGCAGCCCTTAAAGAGCTGTAGGGCACACATCGGAGCAAGCCCCTTTCACTCTAAGAAGGACCCGAGCAACTGCAGAACATCTTGGGGTCCGTAAGGTCAGAAGGAACAAGTCAGAGGGATGGTGCTTCTTGAGAGAGATGGACTTTTCCCCTTACTTGGCAGGAAGTCAAGCCCCTACCTGCTGTATTCATCTAAGTGACTGACTCATCCAAAGTTTCTTATTGCCAGCCCAGAAAGCACTCTTTGTCACCGCAATCTCACTGCAAGCCCAGCCTCCATTCCCTTGCTTCTTTCTGGGCTACATGGATTGTCACAAAGTTGAGACACACGGTAACTCTGTTTTCTTCCCTTACTGATCGAGAGCATGTCCTTTTCCTAACAACCCAGTTTGGTTTTTGACTCAATGGAGTCTTTCTAAGACAATGACAGGTATAAAATTATGTTAAAGAACATGGCAAGACAGGTGGTGAGCCATTTTTGTTTGGGTTGGGATATCAGAGAGAAAGCTTAAGGATAGTCTTGATCGAGCTAATGTGAGTTTTACATTCTAAAAATAAAGCAACTACAGTTTGCATACGGAGTATTTATCATACATCAGGAGCAGTGCTAAGTACTTTCCAAGGATTATCACATGGAATTCTCACGACCACCTCAGGAAGTGTTCCAATTTTACGAAGGACAAAATGAGTCTCAGAGAGGTTAGGTCACTTGCCTAAGGTCACAGAGTTAACGACTGATCGAGACAGCGTTCAATCCAGGCAGTGTGTCTCCAGGGCTGGTTCCCCTAATACACTGCCTACTGCTTCCCTGAAAAACAGTGATGCCACTTTTCTCCAAGGGTCTCCAAACCTGCTCCAATGTGCTCATGGCCACACTGGACCTAAAATGGTTGTGAATTTATGCAAAACTCTTAAGTGTCTAACACATTTGAAACAGCAAAGAAAATGTTACATAATAAAGACCTCCTAATTTTAATGAACGATTGACTCAAGCCTCAATTTCTTTTGCTTTGTGTTTTTCGGTTTTAAACCATAATCCCCATTGTGGAGAACTGAACAGCTTCACTGCGATAAAATAATGCAATCTCCCTACCCCATCCTTCTATAAACAGCACCTGCGGTAGCAGCAGCCACAGAAAGATCAGAGATGGGGCCGAGACTTGCCCGGGTGTTTCGTTTTACCTGCTATAGACGAGGCATTCTCGGTTGTTGATCACTGTATCGGATTTGTACCTCCGGAGGTCTTCCCAAGCATCCTTGATGGCAGTGACCGTCAGGATGATACAGATTGGTATCATGCTCACCTCAGGCTGGAAAGCATTGACTACGGGGATAAAATTCAGAACCACAATGCCCACAAAATAGAAATTGGCAAACCGGTGTAGCTGCTCAAAGATGTTCTTGGGTATGAAGGACAAGAGAGTGTACTTGCTGGTCTTAATTTGATTCCCATGATAATGTCTGTTGGGGTTCTCTTTGTGGGGCCGTCCTTCAAAGGGCAGGTTGGAGGCCACCACTCGCTTCTTGTCTTCTTTCCTTTTAAGCCTTTTCTTGCCTTCCTTTCTCATCTCTGCTCAATCCCGTCTCTTTAATTCTCATAGCAGGACACTTGAGCTCCCCATAAAAGAGGCTCTTCCCTGATCAGTTCCATTGTTCAGCTGTCAGCGAGTGATGTTCCTGACATCTTTTGCTCGCCTTCTCTGCTGAAAATTTCTCTCTTCTTTCAAAAGGAAAACTAAAAATAAAAAGCCGGTGTATAAACACTAGGGGAGAAGTATGACAAGGAAAGAGCTTGCAGAGAACAGGTGTGTACCCACCAGGTCACTTCCTTCTATTTGTTGAGACTCCACCTGTTGGAATGCAGACGTCACCCACAGGTAGCTTCCTTTTCCACCCCAGGCAACCAAGAACAGGTGTGCCAACTCTGGGTCCTAAAACCTACCTGGCTAAGTTCTAAAAGCAAGGATTTTTAGCCAAGAGCCACAGATGCTTTAAAAACAGTATACCTAATCCAAAAATGGGCAGAAGACCTAAATAGACATTTCTCCAAAGAAGATATACAGACTGCCAACAAACACATGAAAGAATGCTCAACATCATTAATCATTAGAGAAATGTAAATCAAAACTACAATGAGATATCATCTCACACCAGTCAGAATAGCCATCATCAAAAAATCTAGAAACAATAAATGCTGAAGAGGGTGTGGAGAAAAGGGAATACTCTTGCACTGCTGGTGGGAATGTGAATTGGTACAGCCGCTATGGAGAACGGTATGGAGGTTCCTTAAAAAAACTACAAATAGAACAACCATATGACCCAGCAATCCCACTACTGGGCATATACTCTGAGAAAACCATGACTCAAAATGAGTCATGTACCACAATGTTCAGTGCAGCTCTGTTTACAATAGCCCGGAGACGGAAACAACCTAAGTGTCCATCAACAGATGAATGGATAAAGAAGATGTGGCACATATATACAATGGAATATCACTCAGCCATAAAAAGAAATGAAACTGAGCTATTTGTAATGAGGTGGATTGACCTAGAGTCTGTCATACAGAGTGAAGTAAGTCAGAAAGAGAAAGACAAATACCGTATGCTAACACATATATATGGAATTTAAGAAAAAAAAATGTCATGAAGAACCTAGGGGTAAGACAGGAATAAAGACACAGACCTACTAGAGAATGGACTTGAGGATATGGGGAGGGGGAAGGGTAGGCTGTGACAAAGCGAGAGAGTGGCATGGACATATATCCACTACCAAACGTAAAATAGATAGCTAGTGGGAAGCAGCCGCATAGCACAGGGAGATCAGCTCGGTGTTTTGTGACCACCTAGAGGGGTGGGAGGGAGGGAGACGCAAGAGGGAAGAGATATGGGAACACATATATATGTATAACTGATTCACTTTTTTATAAAGCAGAAACTAACACACCATTGTAAAGCAATTATACTCCAATAAAGATGTAAGAAAAAAACCAAACAAACAAACAAAAAAACGGTATACATTTTCTTGTTTGGGAGACATTGCCTGTCACTCTCCAGAGAGCTGTTCCTGAACTTGGTCTCCTGAGATGATTCAGTCAATTTTAGAGTTTAATTCTTGAAGTTTCAACGCTGCTCTTATGGCATTTACATGAGTTAAATTAAGGTTTCTAAATCTCATCACTATTGACATTTCGGGCTGGATCATAATTCTTTGTTGTGGAAGGTTGTCCCATATATTGTAAGATGTTTAGCATCATCCTTGGCTTTTACTCACTAAATGCCAGTAGCAACCTCCTTCCTGATATGGCAACCAAAAACATCTGCAGACATTGTCAAAAGTTCCTTGCAGGGCAAAATTGCCCTGGTTGAGTATCACTGAATTAAATGAATTGAAGAAAATTAATGTGAGAAGAGAGACCAATTTTTTGAAAACACTGATAAGTTTGCATAATCTGTTTGCCACAGAGAAAACAGAGGAATGATTTCCCTTACCTTTCATATATCTGGATGTTGGAGCAGTTTATCTCTCTATCAAGGCGGTGTCTCTTGAAGTCCTCTATGCCATCCTTGACCATGGTGATGAACAGGACAATGGTCAAGGGTAACATGGTGATTTCCCTGTGGAAGACTTCCATGGAGGGCATCCAGTTCAGAATCACCAGGAACAGGAAATAGAGGTTAGCCCATCTGGAAGGGGCAAGCAAGGTATGAATGAAAACCGTGGAGAAGAGAAATATACTTGCCGCATAACTGCTTTCCTACTATTAGCCCTTGCCAGCTAAAAATGACAGTCTCTTTCAGTGTCACCTCGAACATCATGGTAAGGGCTTTAAAGTCAAATCAATTTAAAATGCGTATAGTACTATCTACTTTAAAGGGCTCCTATAAATATTACATGGGATGAATGTTTGTTATGTATGCAATGGAGGGTTCCAGAGTATAGTAGTTGCTCAATAAATGGTAGGTGCTAATAATTACAAAACTTAGGATAATGTCTAGGTGCATATTTTGTTTTATAATTAAAAGATAATTTTGCATATATTATCTCAAAAGAGTGGCTTGCACTTCTACATTTTCCAAGTGCATCTTTCTCCCTCTTGCCACAGTGCTTTTGCACATGAAGGTCTGTTTGAAAGAACATTCTTCTGGCTCCCTTCTCTGACTTCTCTCTGCCTCTTTCCACCTAGTTAACACATTCTCTTCTTTCATATTAGACTTCCACAGTTAATTCCTCCTAGAAGTCTCCCTTGACTTTCCTAACTAGGCCCGATTTCTCTTGTACTCACTCTAATAGCACCATATACTTCTCCTTGGAAGTATCTATCTGAATTATAGTTTACGCCAATTTACATAATTCCTAAAATTAGTATCTGTCTCTTTCACTAGCCAATATAGTCAGGACAATGTGTCTTTTTTTTTTTTCGCTCGTGTATCTCTAATACACAACACATGACTTAACACAGAGTAGAATCTGATAAATACTGAATGAATGAATGAATGAATGAATGACAAAGCTACCACGCATTTGGCCCAGAGGGTAGCATTTCTGAGTTCATCTGAGTGGCAAATACTTGGCTATAACGTGTGTACTGTTCAGCCAAGTGGTCATATACCTGTGAAACTGCTCCAAGAGATTCTGGGGCAGGAAAGTGAAGAGGGTATACTTGGTGGTGCAGATTCTGTTGCCAGAGTATCTCCTGGAGACCTTGGCCCAATTCTGGTGGAATACGTTGTTGTTGGGGAACACGACCCGCTGTTGCGCCAGGTTGTAGTTCTGCGCCCCCTCCTCTGGGGACAGCAGTGGTGTGGCTTCTGATGGAGACTGTGGGAGGCCATCTCTGACTCGCCACTGCCACCGGTACCAAGACGAGTCCACTGAGAGGGCCATGTCTGGCAGCAAGCTACGACCTGAGAAAGGACATGAAGTCACCATGGTCAGGAGAAATATGAGGCGTGTCAACACAAGGTGTGGCTATGTTTAGGATACACGGGTGGCATATTGGCTCATCCACTTGTCCACCCAACCATCCAAGGTAGACTGTGGCACACGAGGTGAGAAACATATGTTCAATCCCTATAATCCCTCCATTCTAGGGTGAGAGACATTAAACAAATGACCATATAAATAAAATACAACTAACACTCTGATAAGTGCCATGAAAGCATTTCAGCTGGTGGATGGTATGGAGAGGCTGTAGATGACCTCGTTGGGGCAAAAGTGTGGCCTGGAGGACTGTGAACCCAGGGCTCAGAATTCTAGCTCTGGTTCATTCCTGACTCCAAACTGCCCCTTCACCTCGCTGGGGTTCAGTGTCCTCACCAGAGTATGAGGAGACCTAGTCTTACTGTAATTTTTTTCACAAGCCTTTTGTGAGGAACAAATTGGACAGTATAAAGAGTAAGTGGAGACATGTCTTAAAGGGAAAGCTGTTTATTCTCTAGGTTTTCCCTCGCTCTAAAGTTTTCTGATACTGATGATATTTCAGAGAAGCTCATTTGTGGTCAGAACCTCACGTGAGAGTGATTGGTGAAACAGGAGAAAGTCTCTTTCCTAGGAAATTTGGGCCTGAGGTGACTGGACTGCACTGAATGTGGTTCCATGAACGCCGTGGGATTTTCCTGATCTGGTTGTCTGGGGGTGAGGGTTGGAGACCCCTTTCTTTCTTGCTATTCCATTTGGTGGTTTCTGAAACTGAGTCCTTAACCTAGATGGAGGAAGGAGGCTGCTTTATCTAGGATATTCCAGTTTCTGAGCAATTTTAATAGAACCTATAAGCAAGCTCTCAAAGTTCCTTTTGGCCAAATCTTGCTTAGAGACCCAGTAGAATTAATTCAAATACATACTTTATAAGGTTAGAAGTTGTAGATAGTTTGCTTCTCACCTAGTAGGCTTGCAGGATGATTTTCTTTTGAATAAATGGATGAGTGAATGTCAGGCATTATTAATCTCAGTGAGCAACACCATCTGTCATTGAAAATGTGATTCACTAAAGGAGAAGTTCCATTTCTCGTTTAAATGGTAATATTTTACCTTCCTGATGCTCCTATGATCTGACCCTTACCCTAATTCTCCTCATGACTTTAATGAATCCAAATGATTTCTAATGCACAGACCCCAAGGCTGAAAGAAGCTCTTCAGAGTCTTAAGTGAGCCCTTGTATCAAGCATGAAAAAAAGTAAATGCAATTACTGACACCCATCATAATGAGACAAAAGCAATATTATGACATGTGGTAAGCCCGAAATAATAATGTATATCTTCTTTCTCATTATTAAAATAAATGCCCCTTTCACGGATTCTTTTTTTAAAATATTATTATTATAAAAGAAAAGGAAATGAAAATATCATTCATGAATAGAGTGGAAAATGCAAACAAGAAATCTTGCCTTGACTAATGCCATACATATCAGACATCTGTCAATTTTACGTGATAAGGTCTTCATAAAGGAAGACTGGATTGACACGGGAGATGCAGGTATATGAGGTGGGGCAATTGAGAAAGTCCACTTATCATATTCCTTTCTTTTATTTTCTTTATTAACAATGTAAAATGAGCTTCCTTAAAAGCAAAGCAGATATAAAGTGGATGCCAAACAAGTGGATGAAGTTTGATGAGGAACTGAATATTTGCATAGTTTCAAAGTATCTTTCCTTCAAGTTATTAATTACAATGGTTAAAGGAAAAAAAAAAGAATCTCTTTGTAGTGGAGAAATGTGGCAGACACCACCTTACCCAAGAAATCAAAGCAAACATCACCCATTTTGGGATAACTGGATATGTTGGGTCTCATGATACGATATACTGAGAAGAACGTCACTTCTGTGGTAGTCACAAGGAAACACTGAAAAATCCCAACCTGGGGGCTGGTCTACAGAATTACTGGCTTAGGTTGTTCAAATGTCAAAGGTCAAAGAAAAGCAGAGGAACTGCTTCTGATTAAAGAAGACTAAAAAGGTATGACAGCTAAGAGTAATGTGTGATCCTGGATTGGCTCCTGGACAGGGGGAGATAAAATAGGTATAAAAGACATTATTGGATAATGGGAAAAATTTAAATATGAAATGTGGATTAGAAACAGGATTTTAATAATGTTAAATCTTCTGATTATGATAATTACATAGTGGTTATATAAGAAATTGTTCTTAACATATGGAAACCAAGAGGGGAAGGGGGTGGGGTGGGGTGGGATGAATGCAGAGATTGGGATTGACGTATACACAGTACTATGTATAAAATAGATAACTAATGAGAACCTACTGTATAGCACAGGGAACTCTACTCAGTGCTCTGTGGTGACCTAAACGGGAAGGAACTCCAAAAAAGAGGAGATATGTGTATATGTATAGCTGATTCACTTTGCTGTATAGCAGAAACTAACACAACACTGTAAAGCAAGTATACTCCAATAAAAATTAATAAAAAATAAAAAGCAACAAAGAGGTCAGCAAGAAGAAGCTAAAGGAAAATAAGGGGAGGAAGGAAACTGATTGACTTATTTAGCTAGATTATATTTAAGTATGGTTAGAGGTAGGTACTCAGATGATGTCAACAGTAAACCATCTCAGCTCTGCTTTCCCTTACGTTGACTTTAGTGTCATTTCCTAACTCTTGCACGCATTGAAATCTTACTTCTTGTCCCCACGCATACATGTATTACCTGATTCAGCCTCTTAGGCAGTTGGCTATATTTAGTCAGTACTTAATTAAATAATAATATATATGAATTTAGTAAATAAGCTCTTTTTCATTAGTCATTTGAAACAAAGAATCTTAAGGAAGGGGCCATATATCGTGTCTTTTGTATTATCTGTAGCAGCTTGCATATGACCTTTCACAAAGCAGATGATCAATATATACTAAGAAAAAAAAAAAAGGAAAAAAAGAAATTGCTCTTGTTTGCAGGAAATCCATCCTAAAGTAGTTATGGGTTAAGGGGCAAGACACTTCAATGGTTCAGACAATAATATGTTTGTATATGTGTGTGTATACATATATGCGTATGTGTATATATACACAGTTAGCTAGGTAGGAGGTTGTGGAAGGGTGTTCCAGGTAGAAGAACTGATTCCAGAAACAGAAAGTTCATAGGTCTGTTCTATAGGGGCCATGAAGTAGGGGACAAAGAGTAGCAAAAGGTGAGGGTGGAGAGGCAGGCAAGGGCGAGGTGGCCTGTTAGAGCTATTTATTATGCTGAGAGTAAGAAGTCCTGGAGGGTGTTGGGCAGGGAAGCAGCATCGAGCAGAGCTGTGGGCCCCAGGCCGCGTGAAGCGCACGAGAATGGGCTGGAGGGACCAAGACGGGGAGGCAGCTCCGTAACCCACTGCTTCCCCTTTGCTCCAGAGAAGCCACTTCTTTCCAAAAGTAGAACAGGAAACAAAGGGGGATTGTGCAATTCTTTTATCTGAGGTGTGGTTTATTACTGCTTTCAGAAAGGGAGGGGCATATCTGAAGCAACTCTCCAAGGTCCTTCCGATTGTAAAATCTCTCTCTCATTCTATTTTTTCCGAAATGGCACCTTCCACTAACAATAAACTTGGGGATTATATTATTTTGCTAATGAACACTCAGATCACCTCTGGCTTGAGACAGTTATCCTCTCCGGCACCAATATCACTTTTCCACTGGGTAGAATGTCCCCTAGATGGGGTGTGTGTGGGGAGTATTTCTATACGGTGGACCATTAGTCTGGGTTAATGAGAGTTTGCTAAGAAATTCTGTTCTCATTCCCACACTTTCTCTATCCTGCCTGGCTCACGTTTTCAATTCACCCTAGTTCTTTGTTTTTACATTGTAATGAACTCAACTAAACCCCATCTTTAGCAAATTCCATTTTTATCGTTAGGGGTCAATTAACCAGTTATTCATTGAATCAAAAAAATACTTATTGAACCTTTGTCAGGATAAGTGTCACAAAGGAGAAGAGGGTGCAATGTGATTGCAGGGCAGAGGGATGTGGCCCCGTCCCTGAGGAGGTGGGGTTCACTGAGCTGAGATCAAGAGATGAGAAGTAACTGGATAAAGTTGTGTATGTGTGTCTGGATGTAAGTGAGCAACCTAGGAAGAAGCCACATTTGCAGGCTTCCTGTGGCTACAGCAAACATGTTGACTTTAAAAATGGAAAGACCCAAGTGGGGCTAGAAAGCAGGACAAAGTGGTGAGTAGAAAATTATTTTCCCTTCATGCACAGTTCTCTGAAAATGATATCAGTTGGTCAGGACCGTGGGAGCGGGGGGACCCTAAAAAATTAAGTTTAATCTACACTTAGATTCTTGAAGAATAGTACACTGTCCTGATATTAGAATTAATTAGAATCTAAGAAAGTTTGGTCTTCAGTTAACCACAGGGGTTTTTAAAGCACTCCACCCTGAGGACAAAACGTGTAAACCTTACAAAAACAATTTCCTGTTAGACACTGAGTTAAACAATAAACACCTTAGAAGAAATAGTCTGGGGTTAGCGTGTCCTCAAATCTATCAATTATATCAGTTTTCCCCAAATTGCAAGCATTCTAGAGTCATCTTTCCACTTCTTGCCATACCCTAATAACATTTGTTTTATTAAATGCAGTATATTTTATTTCAAGTCAACTCACTTTTTAAAAGCTTAATCAACTTTGGCTTTGTGCTAAAGCACTGATATCTGAAATGAGGAGTTTGAAACACATTATTTTTTTTAATAGGCACTAACAGGTCTGACTTTTATTAAAATAAAAACTGTTGGCCTGTTACTACAACATTTGTCCTAGACCATTTATAACTCTATTTGCTATCTGGAAACCAGGTTCAGAAACATCACCAATCACCCAGAAAGTATCAGTCATTTTCATTATTTGAGGTATTTCCAACTACTGCAGGAAAGACTGCTAACACGTTTTGTAAGACTTTTGTTTACTTCTCACAGAAGTTTCAGAACAACAGATGCAACGGCAACAAAAGGTTTTTCATCAACCCTGAATTAAAGCAAAAGTCCAGTGACCACACTCCTATCCATTCCCCAAGCATTTTACTAGATCAAGGAAAGATTTGCAATAAAACAATCTTATCATCAATTTCTTATTCATTTTGCTTTTTCCATTTATGTTGATTGGATTTGCTTAAGGAAATGACCATCACATTTATGTAGTCTTTTACCTATTTTACCCATACTCATTTTACAGATGAAGAAACAAAAATAAGGGAAATAGAATAATTTCTCTGTAGAACCTGTCATTTCTTCCTACTCCATTTCAGGAAAACCTATATTTACTAGAATCTGAGGTATACCTCTTTTTTTTTTTTAAATTTATCTGGCTGTGTTGGGTCTTTGTTGCTGCACATGGGCTTTTTCTAGTTGAGGTGAGCGGGGGCTAACCTTTGTTGTGGGCGCGGGCTTCTCATTGCAGTGGCTTCTCTTATTGTGGAGCATGGGCTCTAGGCACACAGGCTTCAGTAGTTGTGGCATGCAGGCTCAGTAGTTGTGGCTCGCGGGCTCTAGAGTACGGGCTCAGTAGTTGTGGCTCACGGGCTTAGTTGCTCTGTGGCATGTGGGATCTTCCTGGACCAGGGATTGAACCTGTGTCCCTTGCATTGGCAGGTGGATTCTAAACCACTGTGCCACCAGGGAAGTCCAACTTTTTTTTTCACATTTGTTTTGAACCTAGGATATGTCACATTATTGATACGGTAATGTTTCTTTTTTTTTTTTTTTACCCTCATAACATTACTAAGAGTCTCATGCTCTACCAACTGAGTTAGCCGGCAGGCTTCCTCACAACATTATTAAATTGATAGCATTTTAGATTCAAAGAAATGTCTTTGGTTGCAGTCAGAAAACAGAAATCATAGTTTGAGAGCCGCTCACTAAGGTTTCTAGTTCTGGGACCTGTCCAGGAAAGTTCAGTAAGGCTTCATGAGAAGGAATGGTCAAAGGGGAGACCTTTTCCTGCAGTAGAGTTCAGCTCGGGCAGAAGCCTTGTGGATGCCTCAACTTCAGAGTCTTCATTTGCCTTGAATTCAGTACAGGAGTCTACATAGAGCTGCTATGAGCCATCAGTTCCTGTAAGTACTAGACAGTGCTCTGTCCTTCCCAAAGGGAAGGACAAAAGCTGTGATTGTGCCTCATTCACAGACCACAAAACGTGTCCTATAATTAGGATGCCAGATGCTGCCTTCCTCTAGAGAGGAAGAAATACTGAATAAGAACCGAGTCTGCAGGCCCTTGCACAGGGTGGGGTGAGGATGGCTGCTTTTAGAGGTTGGTGAAAGTGGGAGTAGTGTGAAAGGTGGGGGGAGAGTGAGAACAAAACAGCAATCACCTTAAATAAAATTAACCAAAGGATGCAGGTCTGCAGAAGATAATGAAAATACCTGACAAATGAAATCCTATAGGACTTTTGTGGGAAAGGAACTATCAAAAGATAGATTTTTATAAAACTCACGCATTATCAGCGTGCCACACTCAGTGTCCATGATGAGTCTAGTTAATGTTTCTTACCCGATTGATTTTCTCTTAGCTCCTCAGTCCATAAAAGACTTACTCCAACAGATTTTCAAGGACAACTATTTTTTAAACAGATGAGAAGATATTTCTGTAGTCTGCCATGTTAAATGTCATTATCCTCTGAGTTCATTAGCACTTGGGCACCACCAGTTATCCAGCAAGCTTATCTCTCATTCAGTGTACTTGGAGCTCAAACCTCACTCATGGAGTATTGGACCAAGGTAATCCCCCTGCCTACCTGCCATCTCTACTTCTTTGCTGAGTACCTCAACTTTATCATTTCTAGAACTCCTGGATTCTCTCCAAAATTCACTTTGGCTCCAGTAGTCCTTATTTCTATGAATAGCATCTCCAGTTACCCAAATGACCTAGTCATTACCTTTGATTCCTCCTTCATGTGATACAGCCGATCTATCTTTGTGTTCTATCCATTTTTGTCTTCTGAATATTCTTCAAATCCATCAGCTTCTCAACATTTCTACTGCTTCCATTTAAAAAAGGCATTAGCATCTCTTGTCTTGGATGTGACTGCAACAAACTTTTAACTGGTTCCTACATCCTTGCTTGTTCCCTTTCCAATCTAGCCTTCACATAGCAGCCAGAGTTATTTTTCTAAAGTGTAAGTTAGATCATGTCAGTTCTCTTATTAATGCTCTTTATGATTGCCTTTGTACAAAATCGAGACTTCTCACTGTGGCCTACATTTCTTTATAGGATGCAGCTCCTGCCTACCTCTTTCCTTGCTGCTCAATATTCTCAAACACTCCAAGCTCTCCCTCTCTCTCTCTCTCTCTTTTTCTTGGTGCATGGATCTAGGCATTTAGTACTTCCTTTCCTTAAAAGCTCTTTTTTCACTTTTAAGCTAGGCTAGGCTGTGAAACAAATAAGGCTCCAAATCTCAGTGGTTTAGCACAACCTATGAAGAGTTTGCAGGTCCAAGTAACTCACCTCCATTCAGTGACTCAGGGATCCAGGCTCCCTCCACCCCATGATCTCAACATGTGGCTTTAAATATAGACATGACAAGGACCCAGAAGTGAATAACATTACTTTGCTCATAGTCAAATGGCCAGAATCAGTCACATGGCCTCATCTTAACTGCAAGGGAGGCTGGGCTATGTGGGAAACACACAGAATCTTTGGTGGGTATTGGCTGTCTCTTCCAGGTCGCAGATTAAAAGACGTTTCTTCAGAGAGTTAAATAACAGATTAATCCAGTGAGTGCTACTGGAGTAACGTGGCAGCATGACGACAGGACATGGTCAGAACGTCATTATTGCCGTTAGCTGAAGAAAGAGTTTACATTTTCCAAATACTCTGACACCTTCTACTTGTGTGTTCTACTTCAAATTTGAGGCCAAGAGAGTAGCTCCTAAACTCTGACCCTTCAAAATTGCCCTTGAGGTAGACTGCTGACAGCAAGAGGTCAGAGAATTCCCATGGGCTCCTGGCACAGTCTGTAGATGGAACACATTATGTGCTGCATACATATGTGAGCCCCTATTTTAAAGCGTGGCAGATACTTTTAAGATAGATATATTGTACATTTGTATAAAGGCATTACCAAATACACAATCGGATTTAGCTGCTATGCATTTTTTCAATTAAAATTATAGTAAATTCCAGGTGGAGGTCGTCATCAAAATTCTTTGATGACAAAAGAGATCTTTGGGCTCTGAAAGGTTGGAAACACTGGTATAGTAGAGGGAGCCCAGGACTGCACGCAGGGTGTTTGGCCGAGAGACTGATCTGTAATGCACAGTTCCTGACCTAACAAAATAATTGCAGACGTGAGATGTATACATAGGAAAGGTAACTGGATAGGCTATCAATGGGGAATTGAATAAATGCAGACATCAAGGAGTGGCGGTTGTCAGAGATGGAAGAAAACCTGGGTGACTAGGAAGGATGAGGCAAGTTCCTGGGGAAGCAGAAGTGGCCAATTAGTGAATATGAGGACTTGGGTATCCAGAAGCAGGCTTGGGTCCAGAAAGTATAAGAATAGGCAAGTGAGAAGCCCCATCTGTTGTCCCCACCTCTCAGACCTACTAGTCAGAAAGCCTGGGGCTAGGGTGGGGAATCTGCTCTCTTAACCAGTTCCCAGATATTCTATGGCAGGGGTTGCCAAAGAACCAACCTGGAGAGGCCCTGCCATATGCGCTCACATATCTGCTCTCCATTGAAAATGACCTCTTCTCATTTTCTCCCCTCTACTCCAAGCCTGATTTCCCAAGTCTTTTCCTTAATGAAAGACAAAAGGTCTTGGGAAATAAAAAGACAATGTGGGCAATCCTGTCTTTGTAAGAGGCAGGTAAAATGAGACGCGTAATTTCATTTTTTATATCTCTCCAGGCAGAAATGTGATTTCACTTAAAAGTTGTTTTATAGATTCTTTTGGGTTTTTTTTTACCAACAAAATAATTAAGTTGGGTCTAATTAAAAGTGAATAAATTGCTCGTAGAAGCTGAATAAATCAGTGCTGAGCTGAGGGTGAAGAAAGTTGTTCAAAGTCTGCAGGGCTGAAAGCAATGAAAAGACAATAGTACACACTAATGGACTCAGTTCACGTCACTCAAAACATATGCGTGCTTATGTGAGTTTCATGCTGACTAACAAGCCCAGGAAAGCCTGAGGTGGGGACAGGCAGGGAGCAGGACCTGGGAAATTTGGGAGGACCTTTCTACAAGGTCAGATGGATGAGTCACCTGGCTTAGTGCAAAGAGCGTAGGACCAGATTTGTTAAGTGGGGTGAGAAAAATGGATAGTTTAGCAGGTACCTCCAGAGTTTCTCTAGGGAGGGAATATCCTCTGATTAGTACTTGGGATGAAAGGCAAGAGGACAAGAATTAAGGGGAAGAGGAAACGGGAAAGGGAACGGGAGAGAATCAGTTGCCAAAAGCATGAGAAATGAGATTAAGTTGGGAGCAGGTTGGTGCTTGTGTTGTCAAAAAAGGGCAGAGGGGCTATTTTTTAAAATTGAGGTATAATGGACATATAACATTATATACGTTTCAGGTGTATAACATAATGATTCTATAATTGTATATTTTGCAAATGATTAGCACAAGAATTCTAATTAATACCTGTCACCATATACAGTAACAAAATTTTTTTTCTTGTGATGAGAACTGTTAAGATCTACTCTCTTAGTAACTTTCAAATCATTATTAACTATAGTCGCCACGCTGTACACTACACATGACTTAATTTTATAACTGGAAGTTTGTACCTTTTGACTCTCTTCACACATCTCACCGCCCACACCCACCTCTAGCAACTACTAATCTGTTCTCTGTATCTATGAACTTGTTTTTTATTTGTTTTATATTCCACATATAAATGAGATCATACAGCATTTGTCTCTGTCTGGCTTATTTCGCTTAGCATAATCCATCCTTAGGATACATCCATGTTGTTACAAATGATAAGATTTCCTTATTTCTTTATGGCTGAATAATATTCCATGGTATAAATGGTACTTTAAACAATAGTTACTTACAAATATGTATGATATTATAATGTGATATAATATCCATCCATGTTACTTTAAAATTGTTAGTAAAACTTTACAACACAGAGTGGCCTTGTCTGATTGGTATCGTTTGATTGGGGGTAGAGGTCTAAAAATCAAGGAGGTGTCCCCATATTTGGCTCAATGCCAATGGGAGAAGCTAAAAGAAGAGCCACAAGAAAAAGTAGAGAGTGAGAAATTTGGCAAATGCTGGGAATGAGAACCAGAGATGACTGGCAGAAACGTTAGTCCCACAGGAATTCACAGAAGTTGGGGGCAGGGGAAGTGGTGGCATGGGGTTTTCCATAGGATATGGGATGGGGGCTCAGGTTGATCTCATCTGGATTTTAAAGGGCAGAGTAAGACACCAAGCTGATATCTGGCCTACACATCCCACTAACCAGCTGTGTGACCATGGGCAGGTCAGTCACACTCTCTGGGTCTTAGTTCCTTTCTCTATAAAATGAAAGAATTGGACCAGGTAATGGTGAAGGCCCATGTATGTCTCTCACACTTTCACTTCAGCTTTAATTCACTGACTTTTCTGAAATCAAGGGGATGAGTGCCCCTGATGAGGGATATTGCCAGAGGGCAGATTATTTCCTCCCCAGGTGCCAGCCTTTTCATAAAAGGTAAGTGATCTCACAGCACATAACTGCTAAGTGGCTGATCTTTTCTCTTTTCAGAAATGCAGATTTTTCATCCATCCATTTTGGTTGAGTTACTCTCTCACACATACTTTGGACTGAACATTCTCTTATTTCCAAAGAAATAACTTACTCTCTCATTTTTATTTCTCCTCTTCTATTAGATTAATCTATTAATAACAAGGTTCTCAAAAGGCCTCCATATGTTCCAAACTTCTATTCTCAAAGTGGAGAGACATTTCAGGAAAGATCCAACTGTCTATTGGACATCACCACTTGGACATCTCTTAAGAATATCAAACTCAGTTTGCCTCCAAGTAAACTCATTATCTTTACTCCTACATCTGCTATTACCCCCTCTTTCCTATCTCCATGGAATGGCAATGCTATCCTTTCAGTTATCCAAGCTTTAGAGTCTTCTCTCATCCAGTGTATCCAATCAGTTACCAAGTCCTGTTTATTGTAACCTCTACATATCTGTCAGTTCTGTTGACTCTTTTCTGGGCCCATTGCCACCACCCCAGTCCAGGCCATTCACATCTCTTGGCTTGATTACTTGAACAGTTTCATAGTTTGTCCTTCTGCTTCCAACACCCCCCACCCCCCTTGCCCAATCTGTTTTTCCACAGTAAAGTCAGAAAGACATCATCAAATTGTTCATCCATTTATGCCATAACCTTGCTCAAAACCCATTCTGGGGACTTCCCTGGTGGCGCCATGGTTAAGAATCCACCTGCCAATGCAGGCGACACGGGTTCAAGCCCTGGTCCGGGAAGATCCCACATGCCGCGGAGCAGCTATGCCCGTGCGCCACAATTACTGATCCCACACACTAGAGCCTGCTGGCCGCAACTACTGAGCCCGCGCGCTGCAACTACTGAATCCTGTGTGCCTGGAGGCCGTGCTCTGCCACAAGAGAAGCCACTGCAATGAGAAGCCCGTGCACCAAAACAAAGAGTAGCCCTCCGATTGCCGCAACTAGAGAAAGCCCGCGTACAGCAACGAACGCCCAATGCAGCAACAAATAAATAAATAAATAAATAAATTTATTAAAGCAAAACAAAACAAAAAAACCCCATTCTGGCTTCAGTTTCCCTTAGACAGGACAAGGAACAAAACTTTAATATAACTGACAACTCCTTCCCTCCATGATCTGGCGATGGCCTCTCTTTCCAGCCTCATCTTTTGTTAATCTCTCGTTCATGCTCTATTTTAATCATAGGAAATTATTTTATTTCCTTTTGTGTCTGTCTGTCACAACCAACACCACCAGCACTCCCTAGCTCCCATCCCCCCCAAAACCTAGCTAATTTCCATTCATTTTTTTTAGGACTTAGATGTTACCTCCCCCAGAAAGCCTTCCTTTGTCCTGAAATATGATTGAGGAGCTACTCATGTGCCTCATAGTTCTCTGTCCTTATCCCATTTTAGCTCCTAGTTCTGTATATTAAGCCTATGTACTTGTCAGGATTGAGGGTTTCTACAGGGTAGTCACTACTCTACCCACCAGTGTCTCCTGGGAGCAGTCAGCACTTTACACCTCCTTTCCCAGTGCAATGATAGGCACCAAGACATGCTTGATTTCTCTGATGAATAAAAAATGTGTATATTGGGCTTCCCTAGTGGCGCAGTGGTTGAGAGTCCGCCTGCCGATGCAGGGGACACAGGTTTGTGCCCCGGTCCGGGAAGATCCCACGTGCCACGTTGCGGCTGGGCCCATGAGCCATGGCCGCTGAACCTGTGCATCCGGAGCCTGTGCTCCGCAACGGGAGAGACCACAACAGTGAGAGGCCCGCGTACAGTAAAAAAAAAAAATGTATATACCAATATTATTTTTAAAAATTTCAAAGAACTTCAACTCTATTACAAGCATACCCTTAGAGATATTATAGGTTCAGTTCCAGACCACCACAATAAAGTGAATGTTGCAAAATAAAGTGAGTCACATGAATTTTTTGGTTTCCCAGGGCATTTGAAGTTATGTTTGCACTACATTGTAGTCTATTAAGTATGCAAGAGCATTATGTCTATGGCTGCTGACCGATCAGGGTCGTGCTTGCTGAAAGTTAGGGTGGCTGTACAAGTTTCTTAAAAAAAACAATGAAGTTTGCTGCACACAATTTCTCTGTAGCATGAAATGCTGCTTGATAGCATTTTACCCACAGTAGAACGCCTTTCAAAATTGGAGTCTGTCCTCTCAAACCCTGCCACTGCTTTATCAACTAAGTTTATGTAATAACAATCAAGTTCAAGTCTTATATGGGTGTGGTTCGTGGCGCCCCAAAACAAATACAATAGTAACATCAAAGATCACTGATGACAAACTGAAAGAGTGGCATGGACATATATACACTACCAAACGTAAAATAGACAGCTAGTGGGAAGCAGCTGCATAGCACAGGGAGATCAGCTTGGTGCTTTGTGACCACCTAGAGGGGTGGGATAGGGAGGGTGGGAGATGCAAGAGGGAAGAGATATGGGAACATATGTATATGTATAACTGATTCACTTTGTTAAAGAGCAGAAACTAACATACCATTGTAAAGCAATTATACTAAAATAAAGATGTAAAAAAAAGATCACTGATCACAGGTCACCATAACAGATATAATAATAATGAAAAGGTTTGAGATATTGGGAGAATTACCAAAATGTGACACAGAGACACGAAGTGAGCAAATGCCATTGGAAAAGTGGCATCGGAAGACTCACTCGAAGCAGATGTGCCACAAACCTTCAATCTGTAAAAAACGCAGTATCTGAGAAGTGCAATAAAATGAGGTATGACTGTATTCCACTTTACCCTCCAAATAATCCTTTGAGGTAGGCTGGGTCTGTATTATACTGGTTCTCCCCAGCTGTAGGTGTTAAGTTCCTCAATATGCCCATTTAGGAGAACCTGTGGTTAAGGAACTTCAGAACTCATAGTAGAAGTTCTTCTTCCTTGCGACCAAGTTTGAGAGTGTAATAAAAAATATTTTGAACAAAGCAATCAAGATAGCATGTCAATATCAATGACATTTATCTTTTAAAATAACCATAGGTATGGCACAATTTCACTCAGAATCTGCTCCCTGGAACATTTTAATGCTTGCCTCAGCTAACACGAGAAACTTGAAATTAATTTTGTTTGTCACTAGCATCTGTTGTGAAGCATGAAAACAAAATTGCTGATTTATGACTCAGAGCTTTTGATTTCTGGCTCCTCAGATCTCAGAGACTCTGAATGACTGGATTTTTGATATGGGCAAATTACTGGGGACGTGCTTCTCAAACTACCTTCCCATAACACAGTGTTACATGTCCTTCACTCTGCTCAGAAGGAATTCTGATCAGAGTGCTTGTAAAAAACTGCTCTCATACCTCTCAGCAAAGGCTTTCCCTACAGAACCAGGGTGTGGTTCTAAGATCACAATTCACATGCTTTCAGTATTCTTTATCTTTCAGTATTATGTCACTCCCATCTCTACTTCCAATGTACCATCTTCTTCCTCTTTACTTCCTTGTTCTGTTAGAAATGACGTGATATTTGCATATACCAGAACTGATATTGCCTGGGTCAACTAGATGTGCAGAAGTAAATCTGCTGCTACTGAATTTTCATATTTGGTGAAATCATGCCTTGGAGGGGATGGCTGTGGATAATTCTGAACTTTTCCATATTTTGCAGATCAATCTGATTGCCCTTTTTCTCTGGAATAATAAATAAAAAGAAGAGAGGTTAGGTGACGTGCTTAAGGTCACACAAATAATCAGCGGTAGAGCTGACATCAGTTTCCTAATGTATAGGCTGGACAAATGGCTTTTGGTTTTTCTATGTCAGTGTGAGCCATTTATGTTTATTCCTATAATTTTAGACATCTGTGATTGCCCTGTGATTGTTTGTTTGAAAATAAACTTTTGATTTTGGAATAATTTTAGGTTTACAGAAGAGTTGCAAAGATAGTACAGAGACTTCCTTTACCCGAGATTCTCCTAACGTTAAAAAACCAGGATACATTTGTCAAAATGAGAAATTAGTGTCCGTACACTACAATTAATTAAACTACAAACTTTATTTGGGTTTTACCTTGGCATTTTACAATTTCTCAAGTTACAAAGCATTTCAAATTAGAGAAAAAAATAGAGCTTGACCCCAGGGCCACAACACTTGATCACTGGCAGCAAGAGACTCAATGGGTTAAATATGTGTTGGTGGATTGTTTGTTTTCATATCCTTCTATTCCTATCTGAAATGATACTAAGTGACTTTCTCATGACACCCACACTCCTTCTATCTCTCCCACTATGGCAGAGCCCTGAGCTGGTGTGAGTGGGCAGGGGGCTAGCTCTTCAGGGCAGTAACTTTGGACTCTTGAGAAGAGCTAATCACAAGCTTCTTGCCTCATTTCAGACTCTGAAAGGTTCTCTGGCTATTTTAAGACTCAGTAAACTGCAAGCAAGCAAATTTCTGGACAGAGGATTTGCATTGGCATGTGACAACATCACATACTCTTTTTCCTTTTCTGTAATATGCACAATTTACCTTCAGGATAGGGGCACACAGATCCACATACGGCTTTGTGAAGAATAATAGACCACAGTTGTTAATGTTTGTTTCCCACAGTAAAGAAAATTTTGTTAATATCGGGTGAGTGAATGGAGGTCTACAAGATTGTAAAGGAGAATATGACTGTGGTTTCCTATGGTGAGATCATAAACCCAGAGACAGAAGGAGAGAGAAAATAGACAAAAAAGAAATGGGAAGAAAGTAGGAAAACAGGTTTCACCATTTAAATACTCTTCTGCCTTAAATGGCAAAGGCCCATGGAGATAGGGGAGAAGCAGCACAGTGACAAATCAATCAGCCATGATCAGCTTGAAGGAGAATGGCAGAGTGATGTTCCCTGGCTGGACTGCTTGATGGAGCTTGGGGGCTGCACACGTCTCCAGGAAATTTACCCCTTCTGAAGACTTGGTCCCCGAGGCCCAATTCTCCCCTCTTCATTAAACCTCAGTCCTTGGTGAGAGATCCTGGATGTTTAGAAAAACCACTGGGCCTTGCTTTTTATGTTCTTGTCTGATTGAATTCTGATTGAGGCTGCTGAAGCAGACCAACTGACATTTCCTGGTGCCTGGGGGTGGTTGGCAACCATTTAAACATTTACTTAGGGTGTTGCAGGGGTTTTGTTACCTGATTAATAACGAAAAATCAGCATTCTCTCTGAGGCACTTTGTTTGGCCTATTATTCTGATGTAGAAAATTGAGATAAAAGCAAATTAACACATGTAGGTAGCTACACTCACTCTCCTTCCCACCTCCTAATCACTTCATTCTGTCCTTTTATGAAAGAGCCAAGGAGATAACACTCCATCTGGTAAACAGATAATTTATTTCTAATTTTCTCAACCTTTTTAGAGTTGTGCATGTGGGGATTTGATGATGTTTTACATCTCCAATATAATGGTTCCTGTCCCAGGTGCTTCATAATATCTGGCTATAAATATTGCATCTAGGCACCTTTCCCTTTCTTTGGACCATTAGAAAGACAAAATGGCTTTGTTATCAAGTAGAGTTGGGGGGTACTGTTGAGTACAGCATCATGTAGAGTAAACTCTGATGGTGGCAGGATGCACGTATGGGTTTTGGAGTCTGAAACACCACAGGGTATATACTGAGAAGAGAGAGAAGATGCACGTTTGAGTTAAACCTATTTTTCCCTTCTGCTGTGTCCCTGTGGCACTGAGACTTGTCCTACATAAAGCTGGAAGAGCTGTCTGAACAGGGGAAAATCCATCCTAACTGTGATTTGATTTATCTGCACGAGGCCACAAAACCAGGGTTCTCATGGACTAAAGACCCTTTAGAGACTGAGATTCAGGCAGTGCGCACTGGCACTAGGATAGCAAGCAGACAGATGATACACACCAGAGAGCTGGGCAACAGACTCGTGTACATATGGGGACTCAATAAGTGACAGAGGTAGCCTTACAAATCAGTGTGGGTGGACGGACTGCTCAATCAATAGTGTTGAGATCACTGTTAACTCATACAGAAGCAACCAATTTCTACTTAACACTGCATGTACAAAAAACAATCGCAGGTGCAGTCAAGACTCCCCTCCTGGGGAGAGGAATTTAAAACAAAATATAGGAGAAAATCCCTATGACCTTGAGGTTGAGAGGGAACTCTTAAGGCACAGACATCAATAATTAAAGTTTGATAAATTTGACTATATTAAAATTTCTATGCCCTAAAGAATGTGGAAAGACAAGTCACAGATTGGGAAGATATTTTTGTAACATTATTATAGATACAAATTCAAAAAGGAAAAGGTAAACAACCCTGAAGAAAAATGAGAGATGATAAGAACAAGTTGTTCACAGAAGAGAGCACCCAAACGGCTCCAAATCACATGAAATTATATCCAGCTTCACTACTGATCAGGGAAATAAAAATTTAAACAACAACAAAATGATACCTTGCTACAACATCAGATGGGCAAAAAATAAGAAGCCGAATTACATTGGGATTTGGGGAAGATGAGCTGTAATGGACACTTTCTTAGAGAGATTGTTATGACCACTTGGGAAAGCAAATTAGCTTTATCAAGCCAGGTGGAAAGTGCACATGGCTCTGGACTGAGCATTTCCACTTCTAGGTAGATACCCAGGAGAAACTCACACACATGTACAGAAGGAAACATTCAGAAATGTTCAAGGCACCATCATTTAGTAAAAGTTAAAAACTGGAAACAACTTAAAAATCCATCAAACATAGAATAAAAAAATAAATTATAGCATGTTTATAAAATGGAATATCATATGGCAGTTAAAATTGAACTATATCACCATCAATAAGCTGCAAAATAATAGTTAATAAGTCTCTACAGGTTTACTTATCATGTTGCTGTAGGTACAACTGTAAGCACTTTGCATGTGAATATTAACTCATTTAATTCCCTTGCCAATCCTGTGATAAGGGTACTATTATCATTCCCATTTTATAGATGAGTAAACTAAGATACAGAGACGTTTAAGCAGTTACCCAAGGTCTCATAGCTGTCAGTGCCGGAGGTGGGCTGTGAGCCAGCCTGTCTAATTCCAGAATGGGTGCTTTAAACCCTATACCTGTCTTGTAAAATAAATAGAATGCTGAGCAATGAAAATATAATGTTGAACAAAAATTCAGTTTGGAAGATGATACATACAGGATGATTCTCTGATTCTCTGTTAGTATGATTAGGCTTAGCTTCAACTGCATTTAACCACAGTAACAAAACGTGCCTTAACCAGGGTATTTAGTCATGACACAAAACAAATCTAGAGGTAGGTCTCCAAGGCTGGCTGATACACAAGCTCCAGGGTAATGAGGGACGCAGGCCTTTCTGCTCCACCATGTTTAGCACTGGCGTCCAACCTCCAGGTGTGTTATAAACCAAAGAGCTACTGGAGCTTCATCCACCTCACTCAGATTCCAGGTAGGAAGGAGGAAAAGGGGAGGAAGAGCAAGGGTGCACCTGGCAGCTGAGTCTCTTCAAAGGGTCATTCCAGAAACACTGGCCAATGACCTTCACCTTCATCTCACTGGCTGCCTCTCTAGCAGCAAGTGAAGGTGGGAAATGTAGGCCTTTAGCTGGATGCATTGTTGCCCAGAACAAACTACTTGTTCTTCAAAGAAGAAAAGTAAATATTGAAGTACGTCAACTAATAAATAAATACTGAGTAGGCAACAAAGAGTTTCTATCGGAAGTGCCATTTATATAGGGTTTAAAAGAATGTGATATACTGTTTATAGATATATACATACTTATTATGATATAAAAACATGCATGGGAATAATTAATACCAAATTTAGGACAATAGTTATGTTTGGAGAAGGAAGGAAGTAGGAGGATACACAATAAACTTCAACTGTATGTCAACTTCAAAAAAAAATCTGAAGCAAAAATGACGGTTAAATTGCAATAATTTGGGTGGAGGGTAAGGCTGGGTGTGCCTTTTGGGCAGGTATGTATGTTTTCAATGCTCTCCTTCTTCTTCTGTGTGATTCATTCACTCCTTCTCATTTTCCTCTCTTTTTCTAGAGAAGGGGAGAGATCCCCCAGAGCCATGTCCCCGGTCGAAAGCTCAAGCCCTCACCGAACTTATGGCAGTTTGTTCCAAACTGCAGCATTTTTGGAGTGCGCCTGCTTCAACAGGAAAAAATTGGTTGAGGGCTTATCAAATGTCAAACACTAAGCTATTGCCTTGGCAAGCAATAACTTATTTAATCCACAAGAGCCCTGGCAGCTAAGAACTACTGTTATTTCCATGTGACAGAGGAGGAAATAGGGCTCAGAGAGTTTGCATATCTTTCCAAAGATCCCATGGTCCACAGGGGCAGAGTCCAGATTGGAAGCCACACCTGTCTGGCCTCTGGATCTGGGCTTGTAACCAGCTCTTCTGATGTCCAATCACTCCCCTGCCCCATCTCCTGCTAGAACTTCTAAGAAGGGTTCTCTGGGATGTAGCCAAAGCAAGATGCCAAGGATAAGATGGATGCTAGGATCGGGATGGAAAAACAGTCTGGGATTTCCTATGGTTGATAGGGGTCTCAGTTTGGAAAGGCCATGGAGGGCCAGGCTGAGATGAAGGAGAAAGTTAAGTGCTCAGAGCGGGGACTTGGTCTAGAAGCCAAAGAAATAAGGGGACTTCTCAAGAGGCTTTCATTAGTCACAGTATTGCTGCCACAGGGTACGAATCAGCCAGGCACTCAGAGTGGAACCCTGGCCAGGAAGAGTGTACCTACACTGATGTCCCCACTGTCATTTCTCCCTGAGTTTTAAGCAGGGCACAGTACCAATGACTTGTGCTCTCACTGCCTGTTCCCTCTGCTTCCCCTCTAGAGAGCTCCTTGAGGAGACTGTCTGGTGCAAGATCTGAGATGGTGCTGGCATACGGTAGGAACATAAATGTTTGCTGAATAAACAAATGAACAAACAAACAAACAAGTAAACTCAAGAGGACTGAGGTTTGCTGGTGTCCTCTGAGTTGGGGCTGAACACTCAGCACAATAAACACAAATTTAGTTTAAGTTCCTTGAGGGCAAGGCATTATTCATGTTTGCACACTTTGCCCCAGCATCATGCCCACAGCTGAGCAGAATTGAGATGAATTACAAAATAAAAACAGGGATTTATAACAATGCACTGGAATCGTATGGTGTATTCCAGAGATCCACAGGTAAAGAGCCAGGGGGTTGTTTGAAAATGATCCCAAACCTCTAATAAAAACATCATGAATCTCATCATCAAAAACAAAATAACTATGGCTACAATTTATTTGGTCTATCTTATGTGTCAGGTGTTGTTAAGTATATTATCTCTAAAACTTACCATCACCTTGCAAGGTAGGTATTATCCTTACCATTTCACAATGAAGAGGCCCAGTCCTAGAAGGTTAAGTGGCCTCTTGAAGATCAAACATATCACATAGGAGCCCAGTTAGGATCCCAGTTAGGATTTAAATGCGGTTCTCTTGGGCTCCAAAGTCTATACTTCTACTACTGCGGTGGCCAGACTTTTCCCCTTTCACCGACTGAGTTGCAACATCAAAAAATGGCAGTAAAGAAGTTACATTTCTCCTTAAGGAAAGATTCTGGCATGTTCCCATAACTCCTCCCAAGGCACAGGTGATCTTATGGCTACTCTGAATATACTTAAGCTGCAGCTCCTAATCTAATTGTTTTCTGCTGGCAAATCTAGTTGACTTAATGTAAATCCTTATTTCCCGTAGGAGTGACGCTGTGAATTGGTATTACCCTATGGAAACTTGGTATACCCTAAAAATACCAACATTAATCTTGAACATAAACGAAGGAAAAAGCAACCCCCAAATGCATGCTTTTGCAAACATTTATTAAGAAGCAAAAATCAAATAGGGAATGTAAAGGCTACATTGTATTTTCTTCTTTCTCTTCTTAAAGAGGCTTTATAAAAATCTGAGAGCAATGAAGTCTGAAATGCAAGCGCTGGCTTCCTTTTTTGGCAAATATCCCTCTAACAAGCTTCCTAAGCATTCTTTTTTGCTCCAGGGTCCTTTGAATTGAATTCAAATGAAAATCAACTCAAACTTTTCTTATGAGTCAATATGCCTGAAAACCTCTGCAATCAGGCTTTGACCAGGAAATCTTGATCCTTGTTTTTTGATGTAAAATACTCTGCAATGACTACCCTCTTCAAGAGTTTCAGCTCAGTTCTCTTGAAGATTCTTCTTTTGCTTCTTTTATGCATTTATATTTTCCCCCTGAGTTTATAGCCTTGAAATCTCAAACTATCCTTAAACTCATGCTAGAAACTCGTCTTTGGTATCTCATCACATGTGTGCTGTTAGCTTTTCAGAGAGATACTGTCTTGGTAAAAATTGTTGCTTTGGTGGAAAAGTATATGATTTGCATGTCTGCACATAAAGCCATGCGATCAGAAATTATTCCACCTCATGACTTAGCCCATTGCTTTTTCTTTTTTTTACCCCATATTCTTTTCCATTATGGTTTACTACAGGATACTGAATACACTTCCTTGTGCTACACAGTAGGACCTTGTTATTTATCTATTTTATATATAATAGTTTGTATCTGCTAATTCCAAACTCTTAATTTATCCCTCCCCCACCTCCTTTCTTCTTGGGTAACTGTAACTTTGTTTTCTCTGTCTGTGAGTCTGTTTCTGTTTTGTAAATAAGTTCATTTGTGTCATGTTTTAGATTCCCCATATAAGTGATATCAGATGGTATTTGTCTTTCTCTTTCTGACTTACTTCACTTAGTATGATAATCTCTAGGTTGATCCACGTTGCTGTAAATGACATTAATTCATTCTTTTTTATGGCTGAGTAGTATTCCACTGTGTATATATACTACATCTTCTTTATCCATTCATCTGTTGATATGGACACTTAGGTTGTTCCCATGTCTTGGCTACTGAAAATAGTGCTGCTCTGAACACTGGGTTGCATATATCTTTTTGAATTAGAGTTTTCTCATGCCCGGGAGTGGGATTGCCAGATCATATGGTAAATCTGTTTTTAGTTTTTTAAGGAACCTCCATACTGTTTACCATAGTGGCTGCACCAATTTACATTCTCCCCAACAGTGTAGAAGGGTTCCCTTCTCTCCACACCCTCTCCAGAATTTGTTATTTGTAGACTTTTTTTTTTTTGCAGTACGCGGGCCTCTCACTGCTGTGGCCTCTTCCGTTGCGGAGCACAGGCTCCGGACGCGCAGGCCCAGCGGCCATGGCTCATGGGCCCAGCCGCTCCACGGCATGTGGGATCATCCCGGAGCAGGGCACGAACCTGTGTCCCCTGCATCGGCAGCCGGACTCTCAACCACTGCACCACCAGGGAAGCCCCCTGTAGACTTTTTAATGATGGTCATTCTGACCCATATGAGGTGAAACCTCATTGTAGTTTTGATTTGCATTTCTCTATTAGTGATGTTGAGCATCTTTTCATGTGCCTATTGGCATCTATCTGTATGTTTTCTTTGGAGAAATGTCTACTTAGGTTTTCTGCCCATGTTTTTTTTTTTTTTTTTTTTTTTTTTTTGCGTTACGCAGGCCTCTCACTGTTGTGGCCTCTCCCATTGCGGAGCACAGGCTCCAGATGCACAGGCTCCAGATGCACAGGCTCAGCAGACATGGCTCACGGGCCCAGCTGCTCCTCGGCATGTGGGATCTTCCCAGACCAGGGCATGAACCCGTGTCCACTGCATCGGCAGGCAGACTCTCAACCGCTGTGCCACCAGGGAAGCCCTCTGCCCATGTTTTGATTGGGTTTTTTTGCTGTTGTTGTTGAGCTGTATGAGCTGTTTTTATATTTAGGAAAGTAAGCCCTTGTTGGTTTTATTACTTGCAAATATTTTCTCCTATTCCATAGGTAGTCTTTTCGTTTTGTTTATGGTTTCCTTTGCTGTGCGAAAGCTTGTAAGTTTGATCAGGTCCCATTTGTTTATTTTTGCTTTTATTTCTTTTGCCTTGGGAGGCTGATCTAAGAAAACATTGGTATGATTTATGTCAGAGAATGTTTTGCATATGTTCTCTTCTAGGAATTTTATGATGCCATGCCTTATATTTAAGTCTTTAAGCTGTTTTAAGTTTATTTTTGTGTATGGTATAAGGGAGTGTTCTAACTTCATTGATTTACATGTGGCTGTTCAGCTTTCTCAACACCACTTGCTGAAGAGACTGTCTTTTCTCCATTGTATATTCTTGCCTCCTTCAAAGATTAATTGACCATAGGTGTGTGGGTTCATTGTTTTTTCTAATTATTGTTCTGCCAATTCACTCAGCTGATAATTGGCATGAGTGACTACATTGGTATAGTAAGTAGGCCAGTTTTAACACAAGTTGTGGGTGCTAAGGATTAAGAGTGTGTGTGTGTGACTTGTGATAAGAACAGTATGAATGTGGAAAGTTGCCAGTTGGGCCTTCTAAGTTGGGGACAGCGCACACACAGTGATCTCTTTGAATCACAGGATAGGATGCATCAGAACACCTAGGGATCCATGGACAATGGTGCTCGCTCCTTATGGAACACATAGTGGTGGAAAACTTTCCCCTTCTTACTTTTTAGGTTCTTTGGTTGGTCTAATAATTAAATTGACACATGACAGATTAACAGGAGAAAAACAAGTTTTGTACATATGAGAGGCCTGTAAAGATGAGACTCCCCAGCAGTCAGGTGATTGAGGCTTACATACCATCCTGAGCTAAGGAGAAGGGGTAAGGGATCTGGGGCTTTAGAAGGGAGGAAGGCAATTCACAGGAAGATGAGACAAGCAAATGTTTGGTAAACAATGTTTGCCCTGTCATGCAAATGAGTCTTTCTGATATAAAAAATTTATCTCTGGTAATAGTTCTTCTCTTCCTGGTACAGGCCCTCTATCTAAAATTCTTTTAGGTGGTTAACAGGGAGGTAAAAAGCTCTTTCTGAGTTTGCTGGGCCCAAATTGTCTTCAGCTCAAAATAATCCACATGCCAAAGTGGCACATTCTGGAGATGATGTATTCTGCTCCCCACCAAATGTTAACACTTCCTGAGCAATGAGCTTTCATAGGTAATTATGGTGATATTGACCTAATTCATAATACTGATTGAATATTGAAATGAGGTTTTAAGATATAAAATGGGTTCTGCTAGATCTTCAACACAGTCATCCCTGGGCTAAAGCTCACACTTTTGCCTCTTCTTGGCCCAAGTCCATTGCCATGAATATGATAGCATGAAGGAAGGAACATGGAATGGGGAGTTCCGAACAGGCTGCTACAGTGCAAATCAAGATTTCCAATGAAGCTTCTGGAGCTTAAGCTTAAGAAGCTCAAGCTGTGTTTTATTTTTTATTTTTATTTTTTTTGCAGTACGCAGGCCTCTCACTGTTGTGGCCTCTCCCGTTGCGGAGCACAGGCTCCGGACATGCAGGCTCAGAGGCCATGGCTCATGGGCCCAGCCACTCCATGGCATGTGGGATCCTCCCGGACCGGGGCACAAACCTGCATCCCCTGCATCGGCAGGTGGACTCCCAACCACTGCGCCACCAGGGAAGCCCTCAAGGTGTGTTTTGATCAGCTATAATGAGTCATGTTCAAGCTGATGGATGGGTTCATAGGACAGTCTTGCAGAGAAAACACACAGAAACTCTAAGAGACCAGATAGATGGCTGCAGAGCTTCCTGATGACTTGACCTCTGGTTCTAATCTCTGTGAGGGTAGCTGCTTTCTTGCCCTTGGAGTCTATGAGATGCTCTGATTTCTTTCAATATACTCTCCTTTATAAAACAAAACTGAAAAACAACTCCACATCCATGCTTTCTCCTTGACCTATCATGACATCATGTATACAATTTGATCCAGACTACCTGAGTTAAAACCCCAGCTCTGCCACTCCCTAGCTCTAAGTCCTACTTATCCTTTTAGTATCTCAGTGACCTTATTTGTGTGGAGATAGTAATAATATCTACCTTCTAGGGTTGTAGGGATTACATGAGAAAAAGTTTCTAAAACATTCGAGCAATGACTGCCCATACTAAATGTTTCTTTTTTAAGTGGCTGCTAACTTATATATATAAATATATACATTTATATTTCATATGTAAATATATATACACAAAGACAGTTTGTGGATACTTATAAGTCCATTGACCTGAGTTAGAAATATTTCCTGATTTGGATTAAAATTTGTGTTTATAATCAGAATGGGTTATTTACTTGAAGATTATATTCCATGGAATATCATCTATACAAAGACTAAATTCCTTAGACCAACAACAGAAAGACTAAATAATAGAATTTAGGTTACTTCCTCTCCTCTCAGCTAAAATCAGAGGAAATAATTTTTGAGGCTTTACTCATTCATTCATTCAGTACCCCAGTTGCTCTATATTATCCTTCCCAGTGGGTTGTCTTAGCACCATGTCAGTTGATCACGGGCACCCTCACTGAATTTGACTGCTATTTCAGCTGCTCCCAAGAATATGAAATATTCATTACAGACCAAATAGCCTTTCTGCAGACAGCAAACATGTCAAAACACAGAGAAAAAGACTCAGGGATTAAAAAAAAGAAGGCAAGAAGAACAGGACTTGCCATGCCAAATGGACCAAATCTTATTTACAAATGACCTCTAACCTCTGAGATCAGCTCAAATAAAGAAACATCTGTCATCTTTGGGAACATCCAAAACTCTTTACCCTAACAGGGACCTCCAAAGACCAGATTCCATTTCAATCTAATTGGCTCCTTGCCCTTTTCCTGCCTTCCTCAGCCATGCACAGAGAGCTAAACCATCTTGGGACAGGCAGCCAGCCCAGAGATGTGCGACATCTTGACAGCAGAAACGGGGTAGAGGCAGGGCAACAGCTCTGCTAATTAAAGAACTGGATGCATTGATTTCAGCTTCAGAAGGAGCAGCGTAGATTGTGGTGCCTGGAATCTCGGAGCTCCTGTAGATGGCAGCACTTAGGTAGAACTTTTCTCTTCATCAAGGCATAGTACAGAGACTTCTCTGAGTGAACTATTTAGCCTAAGCGTGATCCACCTTTTAAAAAGGCCCTCCTTAGTGCTATTTTCTAAGCTGCAAATGGACAAGTGTGAGTGTATGAAACAGACAGATGTCAAGCAGAGATATCACGGGAAATGCAGGCTGAGTGTTATAGCCTTTCGTGCTTCTACACGTAAGTATTTACCAAGCATATATTAAAGTTGAAACAGTGTTGTAGAAGCTGACGATATGGCATGAGCTTGGCCGATGAGATCTTTCCCCTCATGAGGCTTCTATTTCGGTGGAGGGGATAGATGACAAAGAAAAGTAAACAAGATGATAGCTGACTGTGCTTAGTTCTCTGAAGGAAGTAAGCATGGAAAGGAGGATAATCCTGAGATGAGTAGCTAACACTTGATTTTTACATACCAGGAATAATTCTAAGCCATTTGCTTGTAACAACTCATTTACTTTTCACATTTTAATTAATTGACCCATTTGGCAGATGAGAAAAAGGAGGCAGAGAGAGGTTAATCATAACTTGTTCCCAAATTACAACTCCATCCTTCCAGTTGTTGGCCAAATACTTTTGTGTCATTCTTCTCTCGATCTTTGTCTCTCTCTATTGTACCCCATTAACCAATCATATATAATCAATCAGGAAACCTCTACCTCAATATACAATTGACCTTTGAAACAAAGCGGGAGTTAGGGGCACTGTCCCTTCAGGCAGTCAAATAACCAGCCCCTGGGGTGCGTAATTCCTCTGTAATTGTGTTTCTGTATCCATACATCCAACCAGCTGTGGATGCTTTAGTACTTTAGTATTTACTATTGAAAAAACTCCACGTATAAGTGGACCCACACAGTTCAAACCTGAGTCATTCAAGGGTCAGCTGTATTTACAGAATCTGACCACTTCTCTCCACCTCCTCTGATATACGCTGGTCTGAGCCATCGTCACCTCTTAACCGGCTTGCTGCAATAAACTCCTAACTGGTTGCACTTCTACCCTGGCTCCTTGGAGCCTGTTCTTAACAGAGTAGCTATAGTCCTTCTGAAAAAATAGAAATCAAGTGATTTCACAACCCCTCTCAAAACTCTCCAATGGCTTCCCATACGCTCAGAGTAAAAAACATAACTAAATTCCTTTGTGTTTGTATTCTTTAGTTATCTGCAGTCACCACAGAAGGCCCTGTGTATTCTGGCCCCTCCTCTCACCTCTGACCACCTTTCTAAGCCCCCTCCCCTCCTGGCTCACTTTGCTCCAACTATGATGGCCTCATACTTATCTTTAGGGCACTCCTGCCATATGACACCTCAAAGCCCAAGAATCTGTCTTGATGCTCCCTGGGATCCCTTGATCACCTCCTGTGGTTTTTGCTCAAATGTCATCTTTTCACTGGGGACTTCCCTGACCAATTTAATACTTAAAACCACAAGCCCTGTAGGCCCCAGCACTCTTTATCATTTTTCCTTACATTTTTTTTCTACAAACCATTTATCATCATTTGATAGAACATGTTTTTACTATTTTTTGTTTGCTTATTGTTTGCTCCCCACTACCAAAATGTAAACTACTGAAGGCCATGAAATTCTGTCCATTTCATTATTTTAGATTGCCTAGAAGAGTTCTTTGTGTGTAGGAGGCACTTAGTAAATATCTGTTGAGTTAATGAATTAAGGAAGAGGAACTATTCCTCTGACTTGATAATTTAAAAAAAAATCAAGATTGAAAAATTAGTTGACTTTGACGCTAAATAAGAGAGGTCAGGCATAAAAATAGCCTGAATGTGTAGAAAGCAAAATGTTTGCTTTCATGCACTGCAGTTTAGTCTTCACGGATTACCCTAGATTATTCACTCACTCTCTGTGCTCACTAAGAACATCTGGGAACTGAGAGAAGTGACTTTCTCTCTCTAGACCTAGCAGGTAAAATAAGGGCAATGCACCAGTGTTTATCGTATGCAGCTCTAATTGCTGGGGCTACGTCACAGGCTCATCATGGGATTCTCAGGCAGCAAATGTGCAGGTGCCTTATCATTGATTATCCCCAATTCCACGTTCATGGGAAGAGATGCAGGGAAGAAAAGACTCAGATCTTCAACAGTCAGAAAACTGAGACCCTAAAGCAGGACTTTTTCTTATTCATGATTGTAGCTCTGTAAGAGAAGGTATTTTGGGGGAAAGTGTACGTGGAAGGCTGATCTCAATCACAGAATAGGGGTCTGGGGGAAGGTTTGCCTTTTCCCAAACCACAGAACAATTCCAGGCAGCATCAGGAGAGCCGCTGAGAACCGCACAAGCCTAACTCAGGATGACGCAAGTTCCGGTCTTGTTAAGACCTTGCTTCATAACATGGTCAGTGTTCTTCCTGGGTGCTTTAGACTCTCTGTCTGTACAGTGGGTAGACTGTGCTAATGCTAGTGAGGAGGGCAGGGAAGTTTTCTGGCATGTGAGCCCAACCTTCCCTGTGAGCCCAGAAGAGAAGCCCAGGCAGGACTATTGTGTAACCAAAGGTGAAACAGGCCCAGACACCTGTAGCAGCCCAGGTATTTTTAGAAAACATATTTTCATCTTCAATTTACACCAGATCTGGAGTGGAGCTAAGTCATTACAATGTGTTAGGTCCTATTTATTCCAGCCCTGGACAGCTAGCTTTGCTCAGTAGACACTGGTAGGGCCTGTCTATGGGGACAGTGTATGCCAAGGCTGCTGCAGGAATCTGCGTCCCTTGAATTTGGCATTTCCTTAGTCACAGCACAGTGAAGTGACATCCTCCTATCCTGAGAGAAGATGCAAGGTTGGAAAAGAAGAGAGCATAAGTGAGGAGAGAGGGAGGGAAGCAGGGAGGGAGGGAGGAAGGGAGTGGGGCTGGGGAGAGGGAGAGAGAAAGAGAGGTGAAAAAAGAATTGGATAATAGGAAAAGGCTATTCAATTTACTGGGTATCTACTACACATCAGCATTATATTACGTGCATTAAAAACATCAACTCTAATCCTTACAAACACTGCAAGGGCTAGGCATTCGTATCTCCATTTTCCAAAGGAGAAAACTGGGGCTTAGAGATGTGAGTGACTGGTGAGGTTATACAGGGATAATGGTCAATCCTGCACAGCCCTGTCTGGCTCCAAGTTCATGCATTTCCCAGCATGCTGAAGTGGGGGTAATAAGGGTGAGGAAGGGTGTCTATGCCGGACTCTGCATAGTGAAGAATTTAACCTTGCCCCAAAGAGGTCTGCTGTTTGTCCTCGGCTTCTGGGAAATAATCTCTAAGGCCTTGGAATGTCATGTGTGAGTGTTTTTGTTTGCTTGGGGATGTTGGGTCATGTCAGATAAACTAACAACATGACTTAGGGTGGATGCTTTGGGTCATGTAGTGTCAATTCAATGTCCAGAGGGGCTGAGATCAGGCATGTGGGAAGACAGCTGTATCTATAGGATGGAGCCCCAATAAAAACTCTGGAGGTCAAGGCTTGGGGGAGCTTCTCTGGTTGAGAATACTCTGTGCATGTTGTCACACATGGATGTTGGGAAAGTAACACTGTCCACAACTCCATGGGAAGAGGACAATGGAAACTCTGCATTTGAAACTTTCTTGGAATTGGCCCCATGATTCCTTGACTTATTTTCATCCATATCCTTTCCCTTCTGTAAACTATGACCTTGAGTATAACAGCTTTTGGTGAGTTCTGAGTCTTGCTAGTGAATGATCAACATTGAAGGTGGTCTTGGGAAACCACAAACTTGCAATTGGTGTGAAAGGTGAGGGTGGGCTTATGGCCTGTGCTCCCTCTAACTTTGTGGACTCACTCAGCCCTTGCTGGCAGCTTTCTTCTTCTGGACTGCGTTTCTCTCTTCTCTCCTTGTCTGAGTAGCAAATCCTGGAATGAGCCACTATAACACTGGGTTGGGCCAGCAAGGGGCTGGCGACATGAGATCAGGTGTCAAGTCCAGGAAAGTGACAATCAAGCAAAACCTGGGAATGGCAGGTAGGAGCTGATGAAGGGCTGGTCTGGACACAGCAGTCACAGATGGCCCCTGATCCTAGCCTAACTCCACCTCTTGTTTGTTTAATGCCTCTGGGGGCTGGAGGTTAAATCTCTCTGGGCCTCAGTTTTTTCATCTGTAATATGAAGATACTGAAATAATTATTATTAGGTCCCTTAAGGCTTCAGATTTTCTGGGATTCTATGGTCTGACAGCATGGAAATAGTAGCAACCCCTTGGAGGCTTAGAAAAAGATGTTTTTTGTCCATTTCTAGATATTCTTGCAGGGCTGGGCAGCTGGGGTGCTTAGAACACAGTGTTAATACTTATTGTGATCACAGATCGATGTCCACAGAGGGCAGGTTAGAGCACTATTCTTCCTGTCTTCCTGCCCTCCTTCCCTCCCTCCCTTCCAACAGCTCTAGTGTTCCACCCATACACTTCAGCCACTGTGCTAGCCAACAGGGACTACAAAGACCATCATGACACAGTCCTGCCTTAAAGGGAGCTTTAATAAGGTGGGGTGTTGGGTCACGTGAACAACTTCATAGAACATCTAAGTAAAATAACGGTTAACTAGGAGTAGAGAGACATGCAAAATTTGAAGGAGTGAACAGTTGTTCAAAAGGTAACAATAGTAGTGGCTGCAATAATGGCCTAGAAGGAGGTATTACTGAACTTGAAATAAGAATTTCAGTGGATAGAGGTTGATCAAAGTGTCTTTCCAAGAGATGAAAGTGTCAAGAATGAAGGCACAGAGTTTTAAGTATAGAGTGTGTCACAGGCCTGTAGCCCATGAACCTGGGTGATGAAGTGTAGCAGGGGAAGCAGCAGAACAGGAGATGGGAGGAGAGGGAGGGGGGGAGGGAGAGGGAGGGAGAGGGGGAGAGAGAGAGAGGGAGAGAGGGAGGGAGGGAGAGAGAGAGAGAGAGGGAGGGAGGGAGAGAGAGAGAGAGGGAGGGAGGGAGAGAGAGAGGGAGGGAGGGAGAGAGGGAGGGAGAGAGAGAGAGAGGGAGAGGGAGAGGGAGGGAGGGAGGGAGGGAGAGGGAGAGGGAGAGGGAGGGAGGGAGGGAGGGAGAGGGAGAGGGAGAGGGAGGGAGAGAGGGAGAGGGAGGGAGGGAGGGAGGGAGAGAGAGAGAGAGGGAGAGGGAGAGGGAGGGAGAGGGAGAGAGAGAGGGAGAGGGAGGGAGGGAGAGAGGGAGACGGAGGGAGGGAGGGAGAAAGAGAGAGGGAAGGAGGGAGGGAGGGAGAGAGGGAAGGAAGGAGAGAGAGAGAGAGGGAGGGAGGGGGAGAGATGGAGGGAGGGAGGGAGGGAGGGAGGGATGAGGTTGGAAAGACAGAGATCAGAGAACGAATGCCCTTGTCTGTCAAGTCAAAGCATTTTTATCTTGGTAGCAAGGAAGAGTCTGCTGAAGAAAGAAGGATAAGACCATCCTTTGAAACTATGTTTATCCTTGTTTCTACTGTGCTTTCTTGAATCAGTGGTGATGTGACAATAGTAGTGGAGACGATAATAATATAAAAAAAATCACAGTGCACACCTGTAGATATTTTACATTTTTCAAACCACCATCACTTAAACACAGTTTTTAAGAAGCACAATTTTAAGCCCTCACGCTGCTAGGCCCAATGCACAGAGTTTCTATAAATCATTTCATGCTGACAAAACCCATGATGGGTGTACCCATCTGTTTTAGAGACACAGAGCATGCAGGTCCAAGAAGGTGAGTTTGCACAGGGCCCCAAAGCTGGCAAACAGAAGGGCTAGCATTGACTTTGCCTCTCAGACTCAAGTCTGTTCTCCTGACTCCTGTGCTGCCCCACTATCTCATTTCATTCTTACCCTGCCTGGGGAAATACTACTGTTCCCATTTTATAGATGAGGAACCTGAGGCGAATAAAGATTAAGTCATAAGCCCAAGACCACACAACAGGAATGAAAATTATTTCTTTGGCTTCGTAATGCGCTTCCTTCTCGCCTGACAGGAGCTGTAATGACACATGCTACATACAGTGTGCACAGCTGTTGCATATGCTTAAGTCTGAATGAGCTGCTGGGATAAATCAATATTTTTTCATTACTGAATTGGATGACTGAGCCCACATGGAATCTTTCTTCTGCATGTGTATGTTGCCCATAGTGGCTCCTCTGAATTTGCATTCTATTCTCCCTTATGTGTTCTAGACACTTCCCAGGTTATTTCTCCAATTATCCTTCCTCTTGTGAAAACTTTACCCCTCTAACCTCCAGCACCATGCTTCTACTATATGACCCATCCCCTGGTCAATTGGTTGGGCCAGTTGGTTGGATTTGAGGGCATTCTCAAAATCAGCCAGGTCAATCAAATTCAGGGAGAGGACTGGGGTTGGCTGTGTGAACACAGCCTGAAGGGGGCTGGTGCACCACAGCTAGCTGGGAAGGAGTCCAGGAAAAAGTCTGGAACTGCCTAAGAGGCAAGAGACCACTGTTTTGGGGTGCGCAAGGACAGGGGATTCAGAGCACCACCTAAATGAGCTCCAGAGACATGCACGAGCTGCGGCTATCAGCACAGACCCCAGAGACGGGCATGAAATGCTAAGGCTGCTGCTGCAGCCACCAAGAAGCCTGTGTGCAAGCACAGGTCACTATCCACACCTCCCCTCCCATAGCCTGTGCACTCCGCCACTGCCAGGGTCACATGATCTAGGGACAACTTCCCAGGGAGAACACACGATGTGCCTCACGCTGTTGCAACGTCAGGCTGGCCTCTGCCGCTGCAGGCTCCACCTGCATTCTGTACCCCTGCCTCCCCCGGCCTGAGTGAGCCCAAGCACCCTAATCAGCTGCTCCTTTAACCTCGTCCTGTCTGAGCAAAGAACAGACGACCTCAGGTGACCTACAGGCAGAGGCGGGACCAAATCCAAAGCTGAACCCCAGGAGCTGTGTGAACAAAGAAGAGAAAGGGAAATCTCTCCCAACAGCCTCAGGAGCAGTGGATTAAGTCGTCACAATCAACTTGATGTACCCTGTATCTCTGGAATACATGAAAAGGCAACGAATCATCCCAAAACTGAGGCAGTGGACTTTGGGAGCAACTGTAGACTTGGGGTTTGCTTTCTGCATCTAATTTGTTTCTCGTCTTATGTTTCTCTTAGTTTAGTATTTAGAGTTTATTGTCATTGGTAGATTTGTTTGTGCTTTTCCTTTTCTTTTTAAAAATATATATATATATATATATTTTTTTTCCCTTTTTCTCTTTTTGTGAGTGTGTATGTGTATGCTTCTTTGTGTGATTTTGTCTGTAGAGCTTTGCTTTTACCATTTTTCCTAAGGTTCTGTCTGCCCATTTTTCTCATTTTTTTAGTATAGTTTTAGCACTTGTGATCATCGGTGGATTTGTTTTTTGGTTTGGTTGCTCAGTTCTTTCCTTCTTTCTTTTCTTATCTTTTTCATTACTTTAAATTGTTTTTAAATTTTTAATAATTCATTTTTTATTTTAATAAAGGTATATTCTTTTTTTCTTTCTTTTTTCCTCGCTTTTCTTTTGAGCCGTGTGGCTGACAGGGTCTTGGTGCTCTGGCCGGGTGTCAGGCCTGTGCCTCTGAGGTGGGAGAGCCGAGTTCAGGACATTGGTCCATCAGAGATGTTCCGGCTGCACATAATATCAAAGTGTGAAAGCTCTCCCAGAGATCTCCATCTCAACGCTAAGACCCAGATCCACTCAACGACCAGCAAGCTACAGTGCTGGACACACTATGCCAAACAACTTGCAAGAAAAGAACACAACCCCACTCATTAGTAGAGAGGCTGCCTAAAATCATAATAAAGTCACAGATACACCAAAATACGCCACCAGACGTGGTCCCGCCTACCAGAAAGACAAGATCCAGCCTCATCCACCAGAACACAGGCAGCTCCACCAGGAATCCTACACAACCCACTGAAACAACCTTACCCACTGGGGGCAGACACCAAAAATAATGGGAACTATGAACCTGCAGCCTGTGAAAAGGAGACCCCAAACACAGTAAGTTAAGCAAAATGAGAAGACAGAGAAACACACAGCAGATGAAGGAGCAGGGTAAAAACCCACCAGACCAAACAAATGAAGGGGAAATAGGGCAGTTTACCTGGCAAAGAATTCAGAATAATGATAGTAAAGATGATCCAAAATCTTGGAAACAGAATGGAGAAAATACAAGAAATGTTTAACAAGGACCTAGAAGAACTAAAACAAACAAACAATACACTACTAAATAACAAAGAGATCACTGAAGAAATCAAAAAGGAAATCAAAAAATACTTAGAAACAAATGACAATGAAAACATGATGACCCAAAACCTATGGGATGCAGCAAAAGCAGTTCTAAGAAGGAAGTTTATAGTAATAAAACCTCAAGAAACATCTCAAAAAAACAACCTAACCTGACATCTAAAGCAATTAGAGAATGAAGAACAAAACCCCCCTAAAGTTAGCAGAAGGAAAGAAACCATAAAGATCAGATCCGAAATAAATGAAAAAGAAATTAAAGAAATGATAACAAAGATCAATAAAACTAAAAGCTGGTTCTTTGAGGAGATAAACAAAATTGATAAATCATTATTAGCCACACTCATCAAGAAAAAAAAAGGAAGAAGACTCAAATCAGTAGCATTAGAAATGAAAAAGGAGAAGTAACAACTGAAACTTCAGAAGCACAAAGGATCATGAGAGATTACTACAAGCAACTATATGCCAATAAAATGGACAACCTGGAAGAAACAGACAAATTCTTAGAAAAGCACAAGCATCTGAGACTGAATCAGGAAGAAACAGAAAATATAAACAGACCAATCACAAGCACTGAAATTGAGACTGTCATTAAAATTCTCCCAGCAAAAAAAAGCCCAGGACCAGATGGATTCACAGGCGAATTCTATCAAATATTTAGAGAAGAGCTAATGTGTATCCTTCTCAAACTCTTCCAAAATACAGCAGAGGGAGGAAAACTCCCAAACTCGTTCTACTAGGCCACTGTCAACCTGATACCAAAACCAGACAAAGATGTCACAAAGAAAGAAAACTACAGGCCAATATCACTGATGAACAGAGATGTAAAAATTCTAAACAAAATACTGCAAACAGAATCCAACAGCACATTAAAAGGATCATACACCACGATCAAGTGGGGTTTATTCCAGGAATGCAAGGATTCTTCAATATATGCAAATCAAACAATGTGATACACCATATTAACAAATTGAAGGAGAAAAACCATATGGCCATCTCAATTGAGGCAGAAAAACCTTTCAACAAAATTCAACACCGATTTATGATAAAAACCCTCCAGAAAGTAGGCATAGAGGGAATTTACCTCAATATAATAAAGGCCATATATGACAAACCCACAGCCAACATCATTCTCAATGGTGAAAAACTAAAACCATTTCTTCTAAGATCAGGAAGAAGACAAGGTTGTCCACTCTCACCTCTATTATTCAACATAGTTTTGGAAGTTTTAGCCACCTCAATCAGAGAAGAAAAAGAAAGAAAAGGAATCCAAATCAGAAAAGAAGAAGTAACATTTTCAGTGTTTGCAGATGACATGATACTACACACAGAGAATCCTAAAGATGCTACCAGAAAACTACTAGAGCTAATGAATGAATTTGGTAAAGCAGTAGGATACAAACTTAATGCACAGAAATCTCTTGCATTCCTATACACTAATGATGAAATATCTCAAAGAGAAATTAAGGAAACACTCCCAGTTACCACTGCAACAAAAATAATAAAATACCTAGGAATAAACCTACCTAAGGAGAAAAAAGATTTGTACACAGAAAACTATAAGACACTGATAAAGTACTTAAAGATGATACAAACAGATGGAGAGATATACCATGTTCTTGGATTAGAAGAATCAACATTGTGAAAATGACTCTACTACCCAAAGCGATCTACAGATTCAATGCAATACCTATCAAACTACCAATGGCATTTTTTTTTTTACAGAACTAGAACAAAAAATTTCACAATTTGTATGGAAACACAACAGACCCCAAATAGCCAAAGCAATCTTGAGAAAGAAAAACGGAGCTGGAGGAATCAGGCTCCCTGACTTCAGACTATACTACAAAGCTACAGTAATCAAGACAGTATGGTACTGGCACAGAAACAGAAATATAGGGCAATGGAACAAGATAGAAAGACGAGAGATAAAACCATGCACCTATGGTCACCTTATTTTTGATAAAGGAGGCAAGAATATACAATGGAGAAAAGACAGCCTCTTCAATAAGTGGTGCTGGGAAAACTGGACAGCTACATGTAAAAGAATGAAATTAAAACACTCCCTAACACCATACACAAAAATAAATGCAAAATGGATTAGTGACCTAAATGTAAGACTGGACACTATCAAACTGTTAGAGGAAAACATAGGCAGAATATTCTATGACATAAATCACAGCAAGATCCTTTTGATCCACCTCCTAGAGAAATGGAAGTAAAATCAAAAATAAACAAATGGGACCTAACGAAACTTAAAAGCTTTTGTACAGCAAAGGAAACCATATACAAGCTGAAAAGATAACCCTTAGAATGGGAGAAAATATTTGCAAATGAAGCAACTGACAAAGGATTAGTCTCCAAAATATACAAGCAGCTCATGCAGCTCAATATCAAAAAAACAAACAACTCCATCCAAAAATGGGCAGAAGACGTAAATAGACATTTCTCCAAAGAACATATACAGATTGCCAACAAACACATGAAAGGATGCTCAACATCACTAATCATTAGAGAAATGCAAATCAAAGCCACAATGAGGTATCACCTCACATTGGTCAGAATGGCCATCATGAAAAATTCTACAAACAATAAATGCTGGAGAGCACATGGAGAAAAGGGAACCCTCTTGCACTGTTGGTGGGAATGTAAACTGATACAGCCACTGTGGAGAACAGTATGGAGGTTCATTAAAAAACTAAAAATAGAACTACCATACGACTCAGCAATCCCACTACTGGGCATATACCCTGAGAAAACCATAATTCAAAAAGAGTCATGTACCACAATGTTCAATGCAGCTCTATTTACAATAACTGGACGTGGAAGCAACCTAAGTGTCCATCGACAGTGAATGGATAAAGAAGATGTGGCACATATATACAATTGAATATTACTCAGCCATAAAAAGAAAGAAAATTGAGTTATTTGTAGTGAGGTGGATGGACCTAGAGTCTGTCATACAGAGTGACGTAACTCAGAAAGAGAAAAACAAATACCGTATATTAACACATATATATGGAATCTTAAAAAAAAGAAAAAAAAGTGGTTCTGAACAACCTATGGGCGGGACAGGAACAAAGATGCAGATGTAGAGAATGGACTTGAGGACATGGGGAGGGGAATGGTAAGCTGGGACGAAGTGAGAGAATGGCATGGACATATATACACTACCAAATGTAAAATAGATAGCTAGTGTGAAGCAGCTGTGTAGCACAGGGAAATCATCTCGGTGCTTTGTGATCACCTAGAGGGGTGTGATAAGGAGGATGGGAAGGAGATGCAAGAGGGTTGGTATAAAGCAGAAACTAACACACCTTTGTAAAGCAATTATACTCCAATAAATACGTTAAAAAATGCTTCTAATGTTTAAGTTCAGAGCAGCCATATGTTCCTGACCCAGACTTCTGTCATAATGGCCATATTCGGGTTGATCCTCTGTGTGTGAGTTTGGCTTTGTGCAGAGGTTGCTTTCTGGCAAGTGAGCAGGTAGCTGCTCCTGATATCTTTGCAAGTGTTTGACTTGGGGTAAGGTTACACTAAAAGTGTCTTTCATGAGCGGGATGCAATGGCTTTCTGAACCCTGGGCACATAGCATCTGGATGGAGAATCTGGTGAAATGATCAGGAGGGGAGACACAAGATCAAGAGGCAGATGATGATTCTAGCTCATTATAGATAAAGTTCTTTTTGCTACTTTTGAACAAACTCAAGCATTCATTCAACACATATTTATCAAGTGCCTGATAATAAAACTTATGATTTATTAAGTGCTTACTATACTCCAGGTACTGTGATAAGACTTCAGTCTGTATCAATATTATTCATCCATCCATCTAATAACAATTATTGGATGCTTGTTGTATGTCAGGCATAGTTTTAGGTGCTGGGACTATAGCAGTAAAAACAAAACAAAGCAAAACAAAATCCCTGTCCCTGTGTGTGTGTGCACGTGTGTTGTGTGTGTGAAACAACTATGTAATAGTTCAGACAGTGGTAAGTGCTATGAAGCAAAATAAACAGGGTAGGGGAACTAGGTAATGGGGGCGTAGTTGCTATTTTATGCAGCAAGATCAGGAAAGTCCTCTAGGACAAGGTGACATTTACACAGAGACTGGAAGTAAGGGAGTAAATCTATTGGGATATCTTAGAGAGGAGAATTCCAGGAAGAGAAAAACCAGTGTAATGCCCCAAAGCAGAAGCACGCTTGCATTTTTGAGAAAAAGAAGGAGATCAGTGTAGCTGGAGCAAAGAATAGAACTAGAAAGTGCAGTTTTGGTGTTACTGAAATAATATTGCCACTTGAGAGATTATTGTGGTTTAGATCAGTGAGTTAGTGATGGAGATGACAGATGGTCAGATTATAGATATACTTAGAAGAGCCCAAAGGATTTCCTGATGTACTGAATGTGAGGTAAAAGAGAAAGAGAAGTCAAGGACCAGAGAGTAGTATTTGTCATAAGCAACTGAAAAGATGGAGTAATTATATATCAAGATGGGAAGACTATGGAAAGAACTGGCTTGGGAGATGAGGCCAGGAGTTCAGTTTTGGATATGTAGTTTTGAGATTACCATTAATGATACAAGTGGAGATGACCTGTCGAGAGCTCGGTATTTGAATCTGGAATCTGGGGGAGAGATCTAAGTTGGAGATATATAAAGCCAGGGGATAATATGAGATCTTCTAGACAGCAGGTGCAGAGAAGTGTCCTAAGAAATTAATACTGGGAAATTGAAAAAGAGTGGCTAATGAAGTAGGAGGAGAACCAAGGGAGAACAGAGTCCTGGAAGGCAGTGAAGAAAATAAAGAATAAAGAGTGATAATAGGCATTGGATTTGCCATTATGGAGCTCTTAACAAGAAATATTCTCATTGAATGATAGATTCAAGAGCCTGATTATATTGATGTAGCAGAAAATGGGTGGCAAGAGAATGAGAGAGTGAGCCCAGACAAGTGTTAGGGAGTAGGACAATGGAAAGTATGCAAATCAGGAGAAGAGTTTTTGTTTTAAGGAGGGGAGTTGTCATAGCATGTTGGCATGTTGATGGGAATGACTGAGTAGAGGTGGAAAACTGAAGACCTAGGAGAGAGGGAGTAATTGCAGAAACAATGTCCTTAAGTAGAAAAGTACACAAGTACAAGACTTCAAATACAAAAGTGAAGGAATTGCCTTAGGTCAGAGCATTGACATTTAACAAGAAGAAAAATAGAGAAAATGGGCACAGATGTAGGTGGGGAGGTAGATTGCTTGGTGGAAATGTGTGGAAGTTTCCTTCTTATGGCTACTGAGTTCACAGTTTTCTCAGTGAAATAAGAAGCAAAAATTCATTGGCTGAACGTGAAGAAGCAGCAGAAGGTGTTGGGAGTTTGAGGAAAAAGAAGGTATAAAATACTCATAAAGAATAGGAGAGTGTACTAGGGAAATAATTTTATTTATCCTAAAGTAGCCTCATAAGTCAGGTATTATTAAGTATATTTAAAATATTAAGATGCTGAAGTTATAGAGTTAAGTAACTTGTCAGAAATATATAGTAAATACATAGCAGAATCTAGATTTAATCTTGGTCGGTCTGCCCTTAATTATTGTGGAGGATAAAAAATAACTATATAAGACATATTTCTTGTGGCCATGGAGTTTAAGCCAATTATGAGGGAAAAAACCACCTTTACTTCAAAAGGTTAATAATAATCTAAGATGCTGTAAGTGACATAACCACTGAAATTCTAGGAAAACCTTATTTGAAGGATTCGATGTTAACTTGGAATAGAATGGATGATGGTTTCATGGTGGGACATGAGTTAGGATGTAGATGGTAGGATCTGGATAACAAAGAAACACTAGAGAAGGCACTCAAATGAGAAGTAGATCAAAAATAAAGAAAGAGGAAGGTGTAAGTGATAAAGGAGTACTTAAGGAATGGAGTTTTGGTAAATCTAACCTTAGGAGAGCCTGAGACAAGTAAAAAATTTATGTGTTAACAAGGTTCTCTATCAATGGAGATAATTTTAGTACTGAAAAGATAAGATGTAGAAGTGGAGGAGGTTTTGTTGGAGAGACCTGTGCAGTTGTTGAAGAGCAGCTGATGGGGGTGCTAGTGGGAAAAAAACAAAAAACAAAAAAACCATCTGTTTTTGTGGCATTGGTAACCAGAGGACTAAGTCTTGGGGAAATCATACTCACTATAGAAAGAAAGAGGAATAATTCCAGAAGGCAAAGAGCCAGAGAGGGGATCCTTAAGTCCTGTCTTTGCACATCTCTGACTAACCCCTGAACTATGCATACATGGAACAGATCCAAGAAGATCAACTAAAAACAAACAAAAATATCTGAATTGAGATAGAAGGTGCTTCCCAAGAAGAAAAGTTTGTAGTCTAATTCCAACAAAGTTAAATGCCTACTAAAAGAAAAGAAGCCATATCTTGTAGAAATAATAGGATCCAGACTCTCCATGCTTAACATTCAAAGTGTCCAGGATATTCAATATATATGACCCAGGAAAATGTGACCAGTTCTCAAAGGAAGAGACCATCAGCTAAGATGAATCCCAAGACGACCCAGATTTTAGAATTAGCAGACATGAAATTTAACAGTTATTATATCTACCTTCAAAGATGTAAAATATGCTTGCAATGGGTAAAAAGAGTAAACATCCCAGCACAGGTATGGGAACAGTAAAAATGCACAAAATTAATGTTCTATAACCAAAAATAAAATATCTGCAATAAAATATTCACTGGATGGATTTAACTGAAGAATGGAAATGATAGAGGAAAGAGTTAGTGAATCTTAAGATAGATGAATAGAAATTATCCAATGTGAAGAACAGAAAGAAGATGAGTAGAGGCTCAGAGGCTTGCTAGATAATATAAAAGAGTTTAACATATATTTTATTGAAACTCCAGGAGGACAAGAATGAGATATTAGAGTATAAAAATATGTAAATAAGTAGTTACCTAAAGCTTCCTGAATTTGATAAAAGACATAAATTTACATATTCAAGATGCTCAATAAACCACAAGCAGAATAAATATGAAAAAGGCCATAGACACATACATGTGTCAGTGACTATGAAAAGCCAAGGAAAAGAGCAAATCTTGAAAGAAATCAGAGAAAAATGACACATCACATATAAAGGAATGATGATTTGATTAAAGGTCAGAAAAGATTAAAACATCCTTAAAGAGTTTTTAAAAAGTCAACAGAATTATATAAGCAGCAAAAATAATTCTTCAAGAATAAAGCAAAACAGACATTTTCAGATAAAAGAAAACTATGAAAACTTGTTGCTACCAGATCTGCACAACAAGAAACACTAAAGGAACTTCTTCAGGCTAAAGCAAAATGACACCAGATGGAAACTCAAATCCCCAGAAAGGAATAAAAGTATCAGAAGTGGTGAATATCTATGTAAATGTATAAAAGACTATTTTTTTTGCCTTTTTCTTCTTAATTTGTTTATAATACATGTGCCTGTATAGAGAAAAAACAACAACATTGTCTTCTGGGATTTTTATGTAAGTAGATGTCATAAATATAACAACAGCATAAAGATGTAAGTAGGAGAATAAATGAAATTTCAGGATTTTAAAGCTTTTACATAGTTAAAGAGGAAAACAGACAATTCCACAATTATAGTTAGAGATTTAATAACTTTCAGCAACTGGCAAAGATAGACAAAAAATTAGTAAAGACATAGAAGATCTGAACACTATTATCACATTTATCTGATTGACATTTATAGAACTATACCTAACAACTGCTAGCATACACATTCTTTTCAAGGGTATGTGCACACCAGAATATGTTAGGTTGTAAAACAAATCTCAGTAAGTCTTAAAAGTCTGAAATCGTACAGAGTATATTCTCTGACCAAAATGGAATTAAGTTAAAAATCAATACAAATAAGGTATTCAAGAAAGTCTCAACTATTTGGAAATTAAATAATGTACTTCTAAATAATCTGTGGGCTAAAGAAGAAATCAATAAAGAAATCAAAATTATTTTAAACTAAATGATGATTAAAAAAGGAAAAAAATTTTTAAAAATCAAGGATCTAGGTTTCTACCTTAAGAAAATGACCAAATTAAAGCCAAGGTAATAGAATGAAGAAGACAATAAAGATAAGTCTAGAAATCAATAAAATAAAAATTGGACACAGAACAGGAAAAAATGAAACCAAAAGGTCAATTTTGAAAAGGTCAATAAAATTAATATACCTTATTTGATTGCTGAAGAAGATACAATACACAAAATATGAATATCACTAAGCACTGCACATCTTACAGACATGAAAGGATAGTAATGGAATGTCATGAACTACTTTATGATGATAAGTTTAACCACTAAAAATGAGCCAATCCTTTGAAAGACATAAATAATTAAAATGAACACAAGAAGAAACAGGAAAAATTGAATAACCTTAGGTCAATTAAAAAGTTGAATTAAAATAAAAATCTCCTTACAAAGAAGAACCAGGCACAGATGGGTGCACTGGTGGATTCTAACATTTAAGGAAAAATAAGAACAATCTGATACAATCTTCTTTAGAAAACAGAAGAAAAGGGAATTATTTTCAAATCCTTTTATAAGTCCAGTATTACTAGGTGAACACATCACAAGAAAAGGAAACTACATACCAATTTTCTTCATGAACATAAGTTAAAAATCCTTAACAAAATGTTTGTAAATAAAATCCAGTAACATATAAAAAGGGCAGTGTATTACAACCGTTTAGGATTTATTCTATGAAGCAAAGGTTGGATTTAACATACAAAATCAGTTTGACTCCTCATATTAATGGAATAAAGGAGAAAACACATGTGATAATTTTAGTAGAAGCAGAAAAAATTATTTGATGAAATTCAACTTGCATTTATGATAAAAACTCTCAGAAAACTAGGCATAGATAGGATCTTCCTCAACCCAATAAGGATATCTACACAAACCTTACAACTAATGTCATACTCAATGGTGAAAGACTGAATGCTTTCCCCTAAGATCAGAAACAAGGCAAGGATATCCACTCTCACTTTTATTCAATATTGTATTAATAGAACTATGTAGGTCAATAAAGCCAGAAAAATAACTAAAAGTCATACAGATGTAAAAGATATGAAAATATCTTTATTTGCATACAACATGATCATATACATACAGAAAATCCTGAAAGTCAGTAGAATTAATAGGTGCCTTAAAAGTTTGCAGAATACAAAGTCAATATGCAAAAGTCAACTGTATTTCTGTTCATTATCAATGAACTGAAAAATAGCATTAAAATAACACACCTATTTATAATGCCATAAAAATACTAAGAGCAAATCTAATGAAAGATGTATAAGACCTGTACACTGATAACAGCAAAACACTGCTGAGACAAATTAAAGAATATCTAAATTAATGGAGAGCTATACTATGTTCATAGATTGGAAGACAATATTGTTAGGATGGAATTTTCCCCAAGTTGATCTACAGATTCAATGAGATCACAATCAAAATCATAACCAGATATATTTTTTTTTTTTTTTTTTTCTTTTTGCGGTATGCGGGCCTCTCACTGTTGTGGCCTCTCCCGTTGCAGAGCACAGGCTCCGGACGCGCAGGCTCAGCGGCCATGGCTCACGGGCCCAGCCGCTCCGCGGCATATGGGATCCTCCCAGACCGGGGCACGAACCCGTATCCCCTGCATCGGCAGGCGGACTCTCAACCACTTGTGCCACCAGGGAGGCCCCATAACCAGATATTTTTGAAGAAAGTGTTAATTTCTTCAAGTTAATTTAAAAAATTTATGTGGAAGTGCAAAAGTCCTGGAATAAATAAAACAATCTTGAAAAAGAATATCAAGTTTGAAGGACTTATGCTACCTGAATTCAAGACTTACTGTAAATATAAAGTAATTAAGACAGTGAAGTATTGGCATAAATAGAGACAGCTAGATAAATGGAATTGAAAAGAGAACCTAGATATAGACTCATATGGTCAATTGATTTTGACAAAGACACCAAGGTAATTCAATGGGGAAATGATAGTCCCTTTGACCACTGATGTTGGAATAATTGGATATCTGTGTGCAAAAAAGTAAACCTTGACTATTACTTTACATTATACATGAAAATTAATTTGAAATGAATTGTATACCAAAATGTAAGAGCTGAAACAACAGCAACAAAATACCACAAGAGAAAGTAGAAAAAAATATTATGATCATGGGTTAAGTAAAAATTTCTTCAGATTCCAAAAGCACCAACTATAAAAGAAATTAATTCATAAATTAGATTATATCAAGGGTAACATCTTTTGTATTTTAAAATACATAGAGAAAACCAAAAGGCAAGCTATCCTCTTACAGGAAATGTTTGCAAAACATATATCTGACAAAGGAGTGTATCAAGAATACAAAAACTCAATTATAACAAGACAAGCAACCTAATTTAGAAAGTCTACAATATATTTGAACAGATACTTCACAAAAGAAGATAAAATGAATGGCCACTAAGCACATGTAAATGTGCTTGATACCATTAAGTATCAGAGGGATTAAAATTGAAACCACTTACACGTACACATTAAGTTGCCTAAAATTAAAAAGAGTGACAACATCAAGCACTGGGAAGAATTTAGAATAAGTGGGACTCTCATACAGTGCCAACATGAGTGCAAAATAGACAGTTGGCTTGTAACAGTTTGGCAGTTTCCTGTAAAGTTAAACAGGTACTTGCCATAAAACCATACAATCCCACTTCAGAAAACTAGTATTACCCAACAGAAAATATTTGTTCATCCAAAGACTTGTATTTACCCAACAGAAAAGATGTGTTCATCCAAAGACTTGAATATGTATATTTATAGTAACATTGTTCATAATAGTCAAAAACTGGAAACAGCCACTATGGAGAACAGTATGGAGGTTCCTTAAAAAACTAAAAATAGAGCTACCATATGATCCAGCAATCCCACTCCTGGGCATATATCTGGAGAAAACCATAATGTGAAAAGATACATGTACCCCAATGTTTACAGCAGCATTATTTACAATAGCCAGGACATGGAAACAATCTAAATATCCATCAATGGAGGAATGGATAAAGAAGATGTGATACATATATACAATGGAATATTACTCAGCCATAAAAAAGAATGAAAGCTTTTTGCAGTGACATGGATGGACCTAGAGATTGTCATACTAAATGAATTAGTCAGAGAAAGACAAATATCATACAATATCACTTATACATGGAATATAAAAAATGGTACAAATGAAACTATTTACAAAACAGAAATAGAGTCACAGATATAGAAAAGAAACTTATGTTTACCAAGGGGGGAAGGTGAGGGAGGGATAAATTGGGAGATTGGGATTCACATATAGACACTGCTATGTATAAAACAGATAGCTGAGAGAGGAACAAAGATGGTGGAGTAGAAGGACGTGCTCTCACTCCCTCTTGCGAGAACACCAGAATCACAACTAGCTGCTGGACAATCATTGACAAGAAGACACTGGGGGCAAAAAGTGACACCAGGGGAGGGAGGGAGGAAGCGCGTGAATGCGGCCAGCGGAGAAGGAGGAGGAGGAGGAAGGGAAGGAGGACAAGAGTCGGAGGAGAGTGTGTCGGGGGAGTTAGTTGTGAGAGGAAGCGGGGGAGGGGGCTGTGGCGAGTGGAGAGAGACAAAGCGCACGCGGAATCTCAGCCAAGAGCAGCTGCAACCCTCGGGGATCGCGAATAAAACAAGTTTTCCTGAAAAAAAAAAAAAAAAAGAAGACACTGGAACTCAACAAAAAAGATACCCACATCCAAAGACAAAGGAGAAGCCACAATGAGATGGTAGGAGGGGTGCAATCACAGTAAAATCAAATCCCATAACTGGTGGGTGGGTGACTCACAGACTGGAGAACACTTATACCACAGAAGCCCACCCACTGGAGTGAAGGTTCTGAGCCCCACATCAGACTTCCAAACCTGGGGGTTTGGCAACGGGAGGAGAAATTCCTAGAGAATCAGACTTTGAAGACTAGTGGGAATTGATTGCAGGACTTCGACAGGACTGGGGAAAACAGAGACTCCACTCTTGGAGGCCACACACAAAGAAGTGTGCACAAAGGGACCCAGGGGAAGGAGCAGTGACACCAGGGGAGACTGAACCAGACCCACCTGCTAGTGTTGGAGGCGGGCAGGGGCTGTGACTCACTGTGGGGACAAGGACACTGGCAGCAGAACTTCTGAGAAGTACTCCTTGGCATGAGCCCTCCCAGAGTCTGTCAAGCCTCACCAAAGAGCCCAGGTATGCTCCAGTGTTGGTTGCATCAGGCCAAACACACAACAGGAAGGGAACCCAGCCCCACACATCATCAGTCAAGTGGATTAAAGATTTACTGAGCTCTGCCCACCAGAGCAACAGTCCACTCTACCCACCATCAGTCCCTACCATCAAGCCTCTTAGATAGCCTCATCCACCAGAGGGCAGACAGCAGAAGCAAGAAGAACTACAATCCTGAGGCCTGTGGAACAAAAACCACATTCAAAGAAAGATAGACAAGATGAAAAGGCAGAGGGCTATGTACCAGATGAAGGAACAGGATAAAACCCCAGAAAAACAACTAAATGAAGTGGAGATAGGAAACCTTCCAGAAAAAGAATTCAGAATAATGATAGTGAAGATGATCCAGGACCTCAGAAAAAGAATGGAGGCAAAGGCCAAGAAGATGCAAAAAATATTTAACAAAGACCTAGAAGAATTAAAGAACAAACAAACAGAGATGAACAATACAATAACTGAAATGAATACTACACTAGAATGAATTAATAGCAGAATAATGGATAAGTGACCAGGAACACAGAATGGTGGAACTCACTGCTGTGGAAGATAATAAGAAAAAAGAATGAAAAGAAATGAAGACAGCCTAAGAGACTTCTGGGACAACATTAAATGCAACAACATTTGACTATAGGGGTCCCAGAAGGAGAAGAGAGAGAGAAAGGACCAGAGAAAATATTTGAAGAGATTATAGTCGAAAACTTCCCTAACACGGGAAAGGAAATAGCCACCCAACTCCAGGAAGCACAGCGAGTCCCATACAGGATAAACCCAAGGAGAAACACGCCGAGACACATAGTAATCAAATTGGCAAAAATTAAAGACAAAGAAAAAAATTTTAAAAGCAGCAAGGGAAAAATGACAACATACAAGAGAACTCCCATAAGGTTGACAGCTGATTTCTCAGCAGAAACTCTACAAACCAGAAGAGAGTGGCATGATATACTTAAAGTGATGAAAAGGAAGAACCTACAATGAAGATTAATCTACCCGGCAAGGATCTCATTCAGATTCGATGGAGAAATCAAAAGCTTTACAGACAAGCAAAAGCTAAGAGAATTCAGCACCACCAAACCAGCTCTGCAACAAATGCTAAAGGAGCTTCTCTAAGTGGGAAACACAAGAGAAGAAAAGGACCTACAAAAACAAACCAAAAACAATGAAGAAAATGGTCACAGGAACATACATATCGATAATTACGTTAAATGTGAATGGATTAAATGCTCAAACCAAAAGACACAGGCTTGCTGAATGGATACAAAAACAAGACCCATATATATGCTGTCTACAAGAGACCCACTTCAGACCTGGGGACACATACAGACTGAAAGTGAGGGGATGGAAAAAGGTATTCCATGCAAATGGAAATCAAAAGAAAGCTGGAGCAACAATATTCATATCAGATAAAATAGACTTTAAAATAAAGAATGTTACAAGAGACAAGGAAGGACACTGCATTATGATCAAGAGATCAATCCAAGAAGAAGATATAACAATTATAAATATATATGCACCCAACATAGGAGCATCTCAATACATAAGGCCACTGCTAACAGCTATAAAAGAGGAAATCGACAGTAACACAGTAATAGTGGGGGACGTTAACACCTCACTTACACCAATGGACAGATCATCCAAAATGAAAATAAATAAGGAAACAGAAGCTTTAAATGACACAATAGATGAGAAAGTTTTAATTGATATTTATAGGACATTCCATCCCAAAACAGCAGATTACACTTTCTTCTCAAGTGCACACGGAATATTCTCCAGGACAGATCACATCTTGGGTCACAACTCAAGCCTCAGTAAATTTAAGAAAATTGAAGTCATATCAAGCACCTTTTCTGATCACAATGCTATAGATTAGAAATCAATTACAGGGGAAGAAAACGTAAAAAACACAAATACATGGAGGCTAAACAACACGTTACTAAATAACCAAGAGATGACTGAAGAAATCAAAGAGAAAATAAAAAAATACCTGGTGACAAATGACAATGAAAACATGATGATCCAGAATCTATGGGATGCAGAAAAAGCAGTTCTAAGAGGGAAGTTTATAGCTATACAAGCCTACCTCAAGAAACAAGAAAAATCTCAAGTAAACAATCTAACCTTATAGCTAAAGGAATTAGAGAAAAAAGAACAAACAAACCCTAAGTTAGCAGAAGGAAAGAAATCATAAAAATCAGAGCAGAAATAAATGAAATAGAAGCAAAGAAAACAATAGCAAAGATCAATAAAACTAAAAGCTGGTTCTTTGAGAAGATAAGCAAAATTGATAAGCCATTAGCAAGACTCATCAAGAAAAAGAAGGAGAGGACTCAAATCTATAAAATTAGAAATGAAAAAGGAGAAGTTACAAGAGACACCTCAGAAATACAAAACATCCTAAGAGACTACTACAAGCAACTCTATGCCAATAAAATGGACAACCTGGAAGAAATGGACAAATTCTTACAAAGGTAGAACCTTCCAAGGCTGAACCAGGAAGAAATAGAAAATATGAACAGACCAATCACAAGTAATGAAATTGAAACTGTGATTAAAAATCTTGCAACAAACAAAAGTCCAGGACCAGATGGCTTCACAGTTGAATTCTATCAAACATTTAGAGAAGAGCTAAGAACCATCCTTCTCAAACTCTTTCAAAAAACTACAGAGGAAGGAACACTCCCAAACTCATTCTGTGATGCCACCATCACCCTGATACCAAAACCAGACAAAGATACTACAAAAAAAGAAAATTACAGACGAATATCACTGATAAATATAGATGCAAAAATCCTCAACAAAATACTAGCAAACAGAATCCAACAACACATTAAAAGGATCATACACCATGGTCAAGTGGGATTTATCCCAGGGATGCAAGGAGTCTTCCATATATGTAAATCAATCAATGTGATACACCATATTAACAAATTGAAGAATAAAAACCATATGATCTTCTCAATAGATGCAGAAAAAGCTTTTGACGAAATTGAACTCCCATTTATGATAAAAACTCTCCAGAAAGTGGGCACAGAGGGAACCTACCTCAGCATAATAAAGGCCATATATGACACACCCACAGCAAACATCATTCTCCATGGTGAAAAACTAAAAGCATTTCCTCTAAGATCAGGAATGAGACAAGGATGTCAACTCTCACCACTATTATTCAACATAGTTTTGGAAGTCCTAGCCACGGCAATCAGAGAAGAAAAAGAAATAAAAGGAATACAAATTGGAAAAGAAGAAGGAAAACTGTCACTGTTTGCAGATGACATGATACTATACATAGAGAATCCTAAAGATGCCACCAGAAAACTCCTAGAGCTAATCAATGAATTTGTTAAAGTTGCAGGATACAAAATTAATGCACAGAAATCTCTTGCATTCTTATACACTAGTGATGAAAATCTAAAAGAGAAATTATGCAAACACTCCCATTTACCATTGCAACAAAAAGAATAAAATACCTAGGAATAAACCTACCTAGTGAGACAAAAGACCTGTATGCAGAAAACTATAAGACACTGAGGAAAGAAATTAAGGATGATACCAAAAGATGGAGAGATATACCATGTTCTTGGATTGGAAGAATCAATATTGTGTAAATGACTATACTACAGATTCAATGCAATCCTTATCAAATTACCAATGGCATTTTTTACACAACTAGAATAAACCATTTTAAAATTTGTATGGAGACACCAAAGACCCTGAATAGCCAAAGCAGTCTTAAGGGAAAAAAACGGAGCTGGAGGAATCAGACTCCCTGACTTCAGACTATACTACAAAGCTACAGTAATCAAGACAAGGTGGTACTGGCACAAAAGCAGAAACATAGATCAATGGAAAAAGATAGAAAGCCCAGAGGTAAACCCACGAACCTATGGTCAACTAATATATGACAAAGGAGGCAAATATATACAATGGAGAAAAGACAGTCTCTTCAATAAGTGGTGCTGTGAAAACTCGACAGCTACATGTAAAAGAATGAAATTAAAACACTCCCTACCACCATACACAAAAATAAACTCAAAATGGATTAGAGACCTAAATGTAAGACCGGGCACTATAAAACTCTTAGAGGAAAACATAGGAAGAACACTCTTTGACATAAATCACAGCAAGATCTTTTTTGATCCACCTCCTAGAGTAATGGAAATAAAAACAAAAATAAACTAATGTCACCTAATGATACTTCAACGCTTTTGCACAGCAAAGGAAACCATAAACAAGACAAAAAGACAACCCTCAGAATGGGAGAAAATATTTGTAAATCAATCAACGGATAAAGGATTAATCTTCAAAATATATAAATAGCTCATGTAGCTCAATATTAAGGAAACAAACAACCCAATCCAAAAATGGGCAGAAGACCTAAACAGACATTTCTCCAAAGAAGACATACAGATGGCCAGGAAGCACATGAAAAACTGCTCAACATCACTAATTATTAGAGAAATGAAAATCAAAACTACAATGAGGTAACACCTCACACCAGTTAGAATGGGCATCATCAGAAAATCTACAAACAACAACTGCTGGAGAAAACGGAACCTTCTTGCACTGTTGGTGGGAATGTAAATTGATACAGCCACTATGGAGAAGAGTACGGAGGTTCCTTAAAAAACTAAAAATAGAATTACCATATGATCCAGCAATCCCACTACTGGGCATATACCAGGAGAAAACCATAATTCAAAAAGACACATGCACCCCAATGTTCATTGTAGCACTATTTACAATAGCCAGGTCATGGAAGCAACCTAAATGCCCATCGACAGACCAAGGGATAAAGAAGATGTGGTACACATATACAATGGAATATTACTCAGCCATAAAAAGGAACGAAATTGAGTCATTTGTTGAGACGTGGATAGATCTAAAGACTATCATACAGAGTGAAGTAAGTCAGAAAGAGAAAAAGAAATATCGTATGTGCATGTATGTGCAACCTAGAAAAATGGTACAGATGAACCAGTTTGCAGGGCAGAAGCTGAGGCACAGATGTAGAGAACAAATGTATGGACACCAAGGGGGGATAACCGCAATGGGTTGGGGATGGTGGTGTGCTGAACTGGGTGATTGGGATTGACATGTATACACTGATGTGTATAAAATTGATGACTAATAAGAAGCTGCAGTATAAAAAACAAACAAACAAAAGAAACAACTAATACTGAAGTTTCTTTGGGTTATTTGTATGGAAATATGTTAATATAAATGTTTCAGACATTAAAAAAATAGATAACTAATAAGAACCTACTGTATAGCACAGGGAATTCTACTCAGTACTCTGTAATGACCTATATGGGAATAAAATCTAAAAAAGGATATATGTATATGTATATCTGGTTCACTTTGAGGTACAGCAGAAACTGACACAACATTGTAAATCAACTATACCCCAATAAAAATTAATTTAAAAAATGAAAAGGAAAACATATGTTCATCCACAGACTTGAATGTATATATTTATAGGAATATTATTTATAATAGTCAAACTGGAAACCACTGAAATGTCCATCAACAGGTGAATAGATAAAAAAGTTGTCAGGAAGGAGGGAGGGATAAATTAGGAGGTTGGGATTAACATATACACACTACTATATATAAAATAGGTAAACAACAAGGACCTACTCTATAGCACAGGGAACTGTACTCTATATTTTGTATACCTATACCTACAAGGGAAGAGAATCTGCAGAAGGATATATATACACACACACACACATATACACATATATATATGTATAACTGAATTGCTGTGCTATATACCTGAAACTAACATGATATTGTGAATCAACTATAATTCAATAAAAAAGATCTAAAAATGAAAGTTGTCATATGCTGATACTGTGGACTCTTAGCCATAAAAAAGGAACTATCGATAAACAACAATGTGACTGCATCTCAAAACATGCTGAGTAAAAGAAATCAAACACAAAAGACTGTTAGACATCATATGATTCCATTTACATGCAATTTCAAAAAAGGGAAAACTGTAGAGACAGAAAGCAGATCATTGGTTTCCAATGACTAAGGTTAAGAGGAAAGGATTGACTTTAAAGAGGCCTGGGCACAAGGAAACTTCTGGTGGTGATAGCAATGTTCTATATCTTGATGGTGGTGATGGTTACAGAACAATATGCAATTATCAAAAAATGGGTGGAAGACCTAAATAGACATTTCTCCAAAGAAGACATACAGACGGCCAAGAGGCACATGAAAAGATGCTCAACATCACTAATTATTAGAGAAATGCAAATCAAAACTACAATGAGGTATCACCTCACACCGGTCAGAATGGCCATCACCAAAAAATCTACAAACAACAAATGCTGGAGAGGGTGTGGAGAAAAGGGAACCCTTTTGCCCTTTTGGTGGGAATGCAAATTGATACAGCCACTACAGAGAACTGAGTGGAGGTTCCTTAAAAAACTAAATATAGAACTACCATATGACCCAGCAATTCCACTACAGGACACATACCCTGAGAAAACCGTAATTCAAAAAGACACATGCACCCCAGTGTTCACTGCAGCACTGTTTACAATAGCCAGGTCATGGAAGCAACCTCAATGTCAATCAACAGAGGAATGGATAAAGAAGATGTGGTATATATATACAATGGAATATTACTCGGCCATAAAAAGGAACGAAACTGGGTCATTTGTTGAGATGTGGATGGATCTAAAGACTGTCATACAGCGTGAAGTAAGTCAGTAAGAGAAAAACAAATATTGTATATTAATGCATATGTGTGGAATATAGAAAAGTGGTACAGATGAGCCTGTTTGCAGGGCAGAGGTGGAGATGCAGACGTGGAGAACAAGCATATGGACACCAAGGGGAGAAGGGGGGGATGGGATGAGTTGAGAGACTGGGATTGACATATATACACTGCTATGTGTAAAACAGAACCTGCTGTGTAGTGCAGAGAGGTCTACTCAGTGCTCTGTGGTGGCCTGAATGGGAGGGAAATACAAAAAGGAGGTGATGTATGTATACATATAGCTGATATATTTCACTGTACAGCAAAAACTAACACAACATTGTAAAGCAACTATACCCCAATTAAAAAATGCAATTATTAAAAATCAGATTGTACATCTAAAATGGATAAATTTTGTTATATTCAAGTTATACCCCAATATATCTGGGAAAAAAACCCTCTGATATGTAAGACAGAGATAGGAAGAGGCTTTGAAATTATAGCAAAGATGGGTGGGCCCAGATTTCACCCGTGCCCTCATCCTGTGAGATTCATAAATAAGCAGCATATCTAATTTTAAATTGGCACACTCAACCGTAAGTGCTACACCTCATGTACACAGAAAGGTACATTAAGTTAAATAATGTAGGTGGTTCCTCTTGCATTCCACTCACTCACTGAGCATGTGCCCTGATGAGAGAGGTGAACAGCTGTGATTCCTCCAATCCTCAAGCACCTCACCCCACTGAAAGTGATTCCAGTGTGTAAAGACCCATTTTCAACAACATGGTTTCCAGAGGCAACCCAGCCTTAACTGTCCAAGGTGAAAAATAAAATTATATTTATATATAGCTTTTCATGGACAATTTAAAGGATTCTCAAAAGTATTTTTTTTTTTAAATTTTATTTTTGGCTGTGTTGGGTCTTCGTTGCTGTGAGTGGGCTTTCTCTAGTTGGGGTGAGCAGGCTTCTCACTGCAGTGGCTTCTCTTGTTGCGGAGCATGGGCTCTAGGTGTGCAAGCTTCTGTAGTTGTGGCTCACAGGCTCTAGAGCACAGGCTCAGTAGCTGTGGCTCATGGGCTTAGTTGCTCTGTGGGATCGTCCCAGACCAGGGCTCGAAACCGTGTCCCCTGCATTGGCAGGCAGATTCTTAACCACTGCGTCACCAGGGAAACCCTCAAAAGTAATTTTGACCAAGTATCATTTTTGTTCAGGGCCAGCTTCAATGCTAATTTCTACACCGGCTGTGACTTTCTTGAACTTCAGGAGAACCTTAAGGCTACACAGAATAGTTTGTAAACCACTCCGTGCCTGGACACCTCAAGTGAGGAACGTGTCACCTCACAAAGCATTCCACTCCATTTTGGACCACTGAACTGTCAATTTTCCAAACGTGGGTCATCTTACCATGATCTCTACTTATTGGCCCTGGCTCTGCTCTATGGAGCCATGTTGAAAAATCATCTTTTCCTTGAGAGTTCCTTCAAATACCTGATGGGTATTGAGTTCACCTCTGGTCTTTTTTTTTTTTTTCCTAATACTGAACAATCCTAGTACTAGATTGATTTTTCCCTTCTGTAATCAGTATAGCAATGGCCTGTGGCCTCAACCCAAAACAGATGCTGAATTAGGCGATGGTACCTTGGCACCGCCTGTCCTCAAGTGACTTAACAACTTCAGCAACTGCCAAGTACTGGAAGCTTGGGAATATGCACTCAATACATTTTCCCAGCTGAGCTCTGCAGAAGGAGTAGCAGTGGTGAAAGTCTTTGGACCTTTGTCTGACCTCCATCCCCAGACATGTCACTGATCTGCTTTGGGAGGTCACCATCCCTGGCCAGCTCTGTGACTCGGCTCCCATCTCAATGGGACTTTATAAAGTCATGGAATGGAAACGACCTCCCCTGTCCTCACTTCCCTTGCCCCAGCCCCCCTCAGGGAGCTTATTCAATGTACAGTAATGACCATTAAGAAGCTGCATGTTGGGCTTCCCTGGTGGCGCAGTGGTTGAGAGTCCGCCTGCCGATGCAGGGGACACGGGTTCGTGCCCCGATCCCGGAAGATCCCACATGCCGCGGAGCGGCTGGGCCCGCGAGCCATGGCCGCGGAGCCTGTGTGTCCGGAGCCTGTGCTCCGCAACGGGAGAGGCCACAGCAGTGAGAGGCCCGCGTACAGCAAAAAAAAAAAAAAAAAGAAGCTGCATGTTTATTTTGCAGGCAATCTTGGCTGCCTCCATTGCTGGACTGAGCACTCTACCAGGCTTGCACAAGCAGCTTTCCTGGGAGCAGTCACGCTTATGAACTGTTCGTGGGGTAAGCCCATCGCTGGCTGTCAGCAGCTGAACACTCTTTACCCTGAAGAGACAGAAAAGGAAGGAAAGACAAACAGCCCTGAAGAAACGCTTCTGTAAAGTTAGCAATCAGAAGGGCTACACAGAATCATCGAATGCCTCTCACTTTGTGAATGCCATTAGTCAATATTTCTAGCCTCCGTACAAGGTCCAGTACTCTGTAGGACCTCTCCCACTCTGTGAGTGAGAAAGAAACTAGACTGAAGTCACAGACTTGGGTTCTAATTCTTACTCAGCCTTGAGTTAGCTTAAGCAATGGTTTCTGGCAGTCTCTCCTTGTCTAGGAATGTGCTAGAAGAGCTTATGTGTAGTGAGCCTGTCAAATGCCACTACCAGGATCAAAGGCAACCATAACAACAGAAGCATGCAAAGAATGAGCACATTACTAGTGGTTAAATCTGTTCTGCACTTTACATTTTTCGAGGTTCCTTTCTTCCCTAAAGCTCAGTTGAGACTTTCACCATTTTTCAAAGCAATTAGAGGCAAATAATAGTAACTCCATTTTAGCCTGATAGGAAACTATGCTGCAGAGTTTGAGATAGTCACTCAAGATAACATTTAGGGACAGACCTGGGGACTTAGGTCTCCTAATTGCTACTGCTGGGCTCTTTTCATATACTCTCTGCATAGACCCTAATTATTGTCATCTAAATAGCCATTATTTTCAGAACTATTTATTGAATACCTATTAGATGCCAGGGTTTGAGCTAAGTATGTCACACTGTTTACAAACTGAATCATTAGAACAACCCTATGCAGAAGAAATACAGATATGAAAACTGAAGCTCAAACATATCAAATAACTTGCCAGAGTTATTCTCCAATCCACTACAGACTGATAAGTAATCTCGAGCAACCGGCAACCTCTCTGACTCTGGGTCTAATGGGTTTAATGATATCTCCTCCTGGTCTCCCAAGGCTTAGCTAGCATGGGGACCATCTGTGCTAATGGACAGGAGAATGTCTTGAAACATGTGAAGTGACAATCCTTTTCTCACAGCTAGTAAACAGCCAAGCTGGGATTCAAACCAGGCATGTACATTTCCAGACTGAGGGTGTAAGCACAATGTTATATGTCATACTAAGTATACGTAGAAAAACCAGACCCAGACCACTCACTGCTGGTCACCTCCACAGAAAAAAGAGGACTTCATGATAAACACTTCAATCTGTGTTGATTAAGAAAAAAGGTCAGGGACTTCCCTGGTGGCGCAGAGGTTAAGAATCTGTCTGCCAATGCAGGGGACATGGGTTCGAGCCCTGGTCTGGGAAGATCCCACATGCTGCAGAGCAACTAAGCCCGTGTGCCACAACTACTGAGCCTGTGCTCTAGAGCCCGCGAGCCACAACTACTGAAGCCTGCATGTCTAGAGCCCGTGCTCCGCAACAAGAGAAGCCACCGCAATGAGAAGCCTGCGCACCACAACGAAGAGTAGCCCCCACTCGCTGCAACTAGAGAAAGCCCGTGCACAGCAACGAAGACCCAACACAGCCAAAAATAAATAATAAATAAATAAATTAAAAAAACAAAAGAACAAAGGTCAGTAAGTCTTTTGAACCCTTAAATCTCAAAGGGCTGTTCCTTTCATTCTGGACACAGGCAGCAAGGAGTTAATGCTGGGTGATGAGAAAGGGGCTATAATTACTTTGGCTGCACCAGAGATTCACCTCTTTTTTGCAAGTCTTTGCTTTTCACCTGCTGAGCAAGTAAGTATCACCAAGGAAACAATATCTTTTCTTTCCTGTCATTCTGAACTCAAGTGTAGCCACTTCAAATAATGGCAGGAACTACTTTTGGAAAAGGAAAGGTGGAGGGAGTGAGGGGGAGGTCCTATGTAGGTGGCTATGAAAAGAAAGAGGGAAGAGTGATTTGGAGGACTTCCGGGGGTGGGGGTGTCTTTTGGGACTTCCTGGTTTCGGGTTCTGGCTGAGTTCATTGTGGATATCCTATGGCCTTCTTGGCTGGTGGTCTCAGAGTGACAGAAAGGTATGGCGGGATAAGTTTTAATTGCTTTTTAAAAATGTTTATTTCTTCAAAATCTCCTGAAGCAATCCCCTGACTGCCCGAAGTCATTACTTCCAGATACTTCTAGTGGAAATTAGAGGATAGGGAATGAAGTGATCATTAAAAATAATTATAATGGTGATGATGATAGTGGGAAGAGCGTGTACTGAATGCTTGCTATATGCACAGCATTTTGCTGAATACTTCACATACATATTTTATTAAATTCTCACAGCCACCATGTGGAGCCGGCACTACTACGGTCTCCATTTTGTGGATAATATACTGCAGCTATGAGTCTCAGGAAATTACCCACCATCCTGAAACTAGTGGGCGGATGGATGGGCCGGTCGGTATTCAAACCTGGGCTGTGGTCTGATTATGGGGTTTGAACTCTTAACACCCACAATTACATACAGGGTGTGACTTAAGCTCTTAAATAAATAAGTAGTAATTACTAGAGAAAATTGTTTAGAAAAAGACAATGGAAAAAGACAAAGTAAGAAATAAATAATACCCCTTGATATGAGAAAGGCTGTCTGGGTGGGTTACACTGACTCAGCCAAGATACTTGACATTTATTTTCATTTGTCTTCTAGTTTCGCATTGTGGGAAGAGGAGATATGATGAGAGAAGGGAGTTGGAAGCAACAGGAGGTGGTGAGAGAGGCTGATCTCTGCAGGATTATTAAGCTATATGCTTTTAGGAAATAACTTGAGGTCCGGTAGCCAGGAGCAACTGGAGTGAAGGCAAACCACTATGATGCTGGCCTCAACATATGAACCAGGACCTCCAGACAAAGGACACGTTTAGCAGTAGGAAAAATATATTGAGCTAAACTTTTCTTTCTTCCTTTTTTTTTTGGCCACGCCCCATGGCTTGGGAGATCTTAGTTCCCTGACCACGGATTGAACTCACGTCCTCGGCAATGAAAGCATGGAGTCTTAACCACTGGACTGCCAGGGAAGTCCCTGGGCTGAAGTTTTCATTTAAAACTTATCTCAAATATCATAGGGATCATAGGATGATAACTAAATGGCATCTCTGAAATCACCTAATTCAGTGTTCTCACTGGGATTTATCTTGCCCTCTGGGGGTTATTTAGCAAAATGCAGAGGTATTTTTGCTTGTCAGAAACTGGGAGAGGGGAGGATCATGCTAGTGGCCCGGGAAGCATAGAGGCCAGAACTATCTCTAATCATCCTCCAGTGCCCAGGACAGCTCCCACAGCAAAGAATCATCCAGCCCCAGATATCAATAATGCCAAGGTTGAGAAATCTGTTCTGGTTCAACTCTCTAGAAGTTTAATGGTTAAGATCCATGTTCTATTTAAAAGTTACATTTTATTAGTGAAGTGTAAAGAAAATAAAGCTCCGGAGAGGTTTAACCTATCACTAATTGTACCATCAGCCCTGGCCTAATCATGCAAATTAAACAGCTTCTGTGTTGTCCCAGGCAAACCAGAGAGCAGACCAGTAAGTTTCTTCCTGGCTAGTGGCTTTCTTTTCTGCCTGGGTTTCCAGAGCCTGAGGTTCCCTGAAGAGGCCTCACGGGCAGCTGGGCCCCTTTCTTCCTGGGATCACTGCAGATCCTCTTTTATGTATATAAATCCAGTGGATTGGGGTCTGTTTCTAACCACTCTGGACAGATTTTCACCCAATGTGGAGAGTCACATTGGGGATATTCTGACTTCTAATTTATATTTTGAGGGAGACACGACTATCTCTTTGAAAGACACACTGAAACACCTCAAAGACAGATTAGCTAAGACTGAGGTACAATGACAGGCCTAGTAACTGTCAGTTAGAAGAGATGTTTCCCACGGATGAAGTCCACGTGCATAGTAAAATCAAACTGGGGTTTCAATATGACTTGGAATCATAAGTGGCAGAGGTATGGCTCTGTATCCCTGTGGCTCTCATCTGCAATAAGCTGCTCCTTCCTTTTGCCCAGGCACGTCTGGAGTGGACTGGGTTGGAGAGCAGGGCAGTAGAAGGGGAAAGGCTGTGGGCCTTGGAGGCAGCCTCAGGCTAAGCTCTGTGACCTGGAGCAAATTACTGAACATCTCTGAGCCTCAGTCTCCTCCTAGAGTTGTTGTAAGGCTTCCATAAGTTACCGAGGGTCCGGTCTTAGAATAAATTGTGCCTGGCATGCAGGACGTTCTCAGCAAGGATTAGCTGGCACGTTCTTACCTTCATCATCATTATTATGCCGGAGCAGTACATCATGGACACCAGCTGATGCTATTCTATATGCTGGCATTCTATGTAAGGTTTCATTCTTTTTTAAAAAAAGGTTTTCTGCTAAAAAATAAATCTAGGGACTTCCCTGGCAGTCCAGTGGTTAAGACTTTGCCTTCCAATGCATGGGGTGCTGGTTCCATCCCTGGTCAGGGAGCTAAGATCCCACATGCCTTGCGGCCAAAAAACCGAAACATAAAATAGAAGTGATATTGTAACAAATTCAATAAAGACTTAAAAAATCAATCAATCAATCAATCTGAAAAACCACTGGGCAGCTTCATTTTCATATCAAAAGTTTTTAAGACTCCTCTTATTTTGAGGCATGAATCAAAAGTGTCACATGACTGAGGAAAAAAAAACTTAAGGATGCAATCTTAGGCCAAATGATGCATAGCTGAGAGAGGGCCTTCCTACCTCTTGTTTGCCCTTCACATTTAAACAAGTCTATGCAACTCTTCACTTACTTAATTTCATTCTTATTTACTGTCCATCACTGGAGTTTGTTAAAGATATCAGCCAACACAAATAGGGCGCCATCCTGTGTCTCACCTAGATCTGGTAGTTTGGTTGGTGGAGGGTCTTAGAAGAGTAATGGAAACACATATTAAAGATTGTTTACATTTACAGTGATTACATTTCGTGACCCTGAACTGACTGGGTTCAAATCCTGAGCTTTGCCACTTATAAACTCTGTGACCTTGGCAAGTTATTGAGCATCTCAACCATGGTCTGGAGAGAGTATGTGACTTACCCAAGGTCACACAGAGAATGGCAAAGCTAGAACTGGAATCCAAGGCTCTTTTTTTTTTAATTTAATTTATTTATTTTTGGTTGCTTTGTTTCTTTGTTGTTGTGCAGGGCTTTCTCTAGTTGCAGCGAGCGGGGGCTACTCTTCATTGCAGTGCATGAGCTTCTCATCGTGGTGGCTTTTCTTGTTGTGGAGCATGAGCTCTAGGAGTGCGGGCTTTGGTAGCTGCGGTACACGAGCTCAGTAGTTGTGGCTCGCGGGCTCTAGAGCGCAGGCTCAGCAGTTGTGGCACATGGGCTTAGTTGCTCCGTGGCATGTGGGATCTTCCCAGACCAGGGCTCGAACCCATGTCCCCTGAATTAGCAGGCAGATTCTTAACCACTGCACCACCAGGGAAGCCCATGGAATCCAAGACTCTTGACCAAAGATCACAAAGTGGCTGCCCATGGGCTGGGTTCAGTTTGCAGATGGTCTTAGTTTAGACTGCACAAGGTTTTGAAAAATATTTGATTTAGCTGCCACAAGGAACTGGGAGATTTCTCCCGAAACTCTGGAGTTCCTGCTTCTGTTTCCTCAATGAAATAGAAGTCATTATAACATCTACCTCTCACGGCTGGCGTGAGAACTGCAAATAATCCATGGCATCTCTTAGCACAGTGCCTCGTGCATAGAATTTGCACAGTGAGCTATTATCATCAGCAGCGTTAAAGCTGGGATTGGAAGATTTCTGTCTCCACTCTGTGAGGCTCTCTCCTAGCAACTCAGTTATATCTGCCTCACATCTCTGCATTTGGAACCCATGCATTTAAAACCATTAAAACAGCCGCTAAGTCTGACTCACAGAGGAGCCCTGAAAGGGGTTAGCATGAGGGGAGGAATTAGTCAGCGGGAGGCTGGGGCAGGCACTTTCTAGTGGCTTTAAATTGATCCACTTATATAATCTTCAGAACAACTGCAGGAGGTCACTCAAGTTTCCCAATGTGTAAGTCTTGTTTCTTAAACTACTCTGTAAGTACCTCCAGCATACGTCTGGCATCCCATACCTCGAAATATTCACCATCACTCAACGCCATGCTCTCTGGGATGATTGAGGCTGCCTCCTGCCCCACTAGGAAACTGTGGTCCAGAGATGCGAGAGGAATCACTGAAGGTCACACGGTAAGTGGCAAGCCTGGGACTTGAACCTAAGGCTCTTTACCAGTGGGGGCATATTGGCTACTCATGACTGTTCTTAGTTTGCAGAGGGGCTTAGTTTGGGCTGCACTGCATTTTGAAAAAAAAAATTATTTGCCAAAGTTAAAAAAACGTTTGTTAAATTTTGCATATAAATCTGGATTCTTGCCTCCTTGGAGGGTCTGGCCTCCTTGAGCCAGTCCTACAGGGCAACATGGGCTGGAGCCGAGCACCCTTTGCCCTTATCTGGGGCAAGAACTCTAGTTCACCCTCATCCCAAGGTCTTGGGCTAAGGAATAACCACCATTTTCCTAGTCTGCAGCCTGTTATGTTACTTAACAAATTTTATTATGTTCTTAACTATGATATTACATTGGAATTTGTGACTCTGAAATCCCTACTAGTGCCTTTCCAGCCTTTCCCAGGGCCTTCTACAGTACTGGACTAAATTTATCAGACAGCAGCCCTCTGAACAGCCTCTAATGGGTTGAATTGTGTCCCCCCGCAAACATATGTTAAAGTTCTAACCCCCAGGGCCAGTGCATGTGACCTTACTTTGACCTTCTTTGCAGATGTCATCAAGTTAAGATGAGGTCATACTTAATTAGGGTGGACACTACTTCAGTATGATGTGTCGTTATACAAAGAGGAGCCGAGACACAGATACAGACCCAGAGGGAAGATGGCCATGTGAAGCCAGAGGCAGCTGACACAAGCCAAGGAACATCTAGGACTACAAGTAGGTGGAAGAGGCAAGGAAAGACCTTGCCCCAGAAGCTTTGGAGGGAGCACGGCTCTGCAGACACCTTGATTTTAGACTTCTAGCCTCTAGAACCGTGAGAGTAAACTTCTGTTGCTTTAAGTCCCCCAGGTTGTGGCACTTTGTTACAGCAGCCCTAGGAAACTAATACACAGCACTGTCACGCATCCCTTTCATTTCCGGTTCTTATAGCCTGCTTTTACCTTTGTCCTTCATTTCTGCTTCCCTGTCTCTCTCACCCATCCTCCAGTACAACTCTATCTTCCTTCTCCCTGTCTGCCTCAGGTCCACTGTGGACTTTGAACCTGACAGATGTCTCCCGGGATGAAAAGGACCCTGGAGCCACTTCCAAGTTTGGCAAATAGGGAGGTAACACAGGGGAGCGATTATTTACACGTGTTGATATGGTTACCGCTGGGTGGCACGGTTGCCAGGCTGCCAGAAACAGCTGCCTGAAATCTCAGTGCCGATCACTGCAGTACCACCTTTGGGGGCTGCGAGAACAACAAGCTTGCCAGGGACTTTGTGTGAATTGGCCCAGACACCTCTTCTCCCTCCACAGCATCTCAAAATCGACTCCAGTAGCTTCTTAGCATTCAGTGCAGCCCTCGCTGGTGAAGCTTAGACAGGCCGTTCGGTCCCTGCAAAGCAGGGCACTGACAGCTTTTTCCCTTTTCTCTTCCTCATTACCTAATCTGTCCACTTCCTGATACTAATGGCTTTTTAAATGAGCCTAGGACAATTGATAGCATTTCCCAATTAAAACCAAATATCCTTCATCCACCCTTTACGCAGCCACTGGGTATGAAGGAGTGCCGTGGAGCAGGGGCCCAGCCAGACATATTTTTCTAGCTGTCCTGCTCTGACCCTCTCCGCCTGCAGAGATGCCGACGCCCCTCTTGTGGGAGCTGGTTACTGCAAAGTTTCTCTGAGATGCAGGAATGACTTCTAGATGCCAGCGGGAGGAGTGCTGGCTGAGATTTCTGAGCAGACACAGTGATAGTGATAGAGTCAGAGACAGGATTTTTCCCAATCCTCTCTGTTGTCAACTGGTTTCATAACCACTGAATCCAGATGCTGCCCTCTGAATGGGGAGAAATCCTTGTACAGCCATAGTAATTGATAGAAAGTTTGAGAGACAGTGGGCTGAGGGTCTGCAGAAGTAGATCCTCTTATTTTTTTATTATTATAAGTGATTAGAAATAAAAGAATGGAGCGACTGCTTATTGAGTGCTTGCTGTGGGCTAGACTCTGTGATTGGCACCTTACATAAATTATCTCTAATCTTTATAAGACCATTTGAGAAGGATAATCTCTCTTTGTTACAAATGAGGAAATAGACACTCACAGAAGTTAAATGACTTAACCAAGGCTGCACATCTAGTAAATGTCAGCACTGAATCTAGGTAGTCTGAATCCAAAGCCATGTTCTTTCTGTTACTCTAGGAGAGACTTACTGCTACTGGCTGCAGGAAGCATAGATTTAGTAACTGTATTTGGGGACTGTGCTCAGGGCAACCTTAGAGGGTTGATATACGGTGAAGGTGCAGTGGAGAGTTTATTTACTTACCGTCTTATCCCGGGAGAAGAAATGCCTGGGAGTGATAGCCCCACTACCTACATAGAATTCTATCTTCTCAGACCTCAGGCCCCTCCTACAGAAGTTTCAGGGTTACCCTGAGGGGATGCCTCCCAGAGAGTCAGGAAGGAAGGGGCGGGAGGTTCGCTTTTCCTATTTCTACAATCCAGCTGCCCTCCCCATGCTCCGAGAGTCAACCCCCAACTCCTGTTTCAGTTCCACACCTCTTTCCCAAGCCTTGTTTCAGCTATTCCTCGCTGCCACCAGGTGGGATGGGGCCCTCTCTTGTCACTATTATCCCTGCAACACAGAGAAGGAAACTCTCTGAGAATGAAGAAACTTGCTCAGGATAAACACCTCGGCTAACTGTGGCACTAGGTCTCAAATCCACATCCTCTGACTTCGTGTACACTCCTGGCAGTTAAAATGGCAGAAGCCAAGATCTTGCATGGCTGTGTGCAGAAACGAGTTCTGCCTTTGGAACAAGACTGTGGACCCCTGGAAGAAGAATGAGTTCAGTGTTGGGTTTGCTGGAAGAGAGAATAGAGTGTAAGTGAGCACACGTGAGGGTCACAGATGGAATCCTCTAGCCAGCCAACTGGCCAACTACCACCAGAGACAACTCAGCTAGGCCACATTCTATCTCATTTCAACATGTCCCACCTTTGGCATTCTCCAAACCTGACTGAGGTTGTTGAACTCCACAAAAGCTAAGTTCCTGGATATCAGGGCAAAGAGCAACAGGGGAATTAAACGGCCTTCTTTCTCCAAGGTTAAAGATGATCTCCAATCTTTCATATGCATGTAGCAGTAATGGAGATTGCAGAAGGAATGTAGCTTGTAATTAAAGATGGAGAGTAAGAAGATGTTCTGAATTATTCTGCTGTGGTTGCGCTTATGCACCTGACGGTGGAGTCTACACAAGATCTCATTCTAGGATCCCTCGTCATGTTCTAAGCTAAATGTGTAATCTCCTCATGGTGTTCCAGACCTATTTCAAACTCTGGGCAAACCCACATACCAGTCTCACACAAAAGCTCAACAAATGCCCTTCTAGAAACTTAACATGACTTAATCAACTTGGCTACTTTGTAACCAACCAAAATGGTGCCAAACCTGTGGCTCCATCACTAACCATCATTTAGCAAATGGCTATGCCATTCACCCAGTTGTCCAACAAATTGGCTTCATTTTTCAATTCTCTCTCTTTCATGTTCAATAACTTCTGTTGGTTCTAACTTATAGAATTTCTAGAATCCATCCAAACCTCTCCACTGCCACTCGTCTTATCTAATCCATCACCCATGCTCTTGTCTTTAGAGTGTCTCCCTCGTTCCCTCCACCACTACTGTTTGGCTCTAGAACCATCCTGTACTCTGCTGCCGGCACAACTTTATGTTACAAACCTGCTTAAAACACTATCATAGGGACTTCCCTGGTAGCGCAGTAGTTAAGACTCCACCCTCCCAATGCAGGGGTCCCGGGTTTGATCCCTGGTCTGGGAACTAGATTCCACATGCATGCTGTAACTAAGAGTTCATATGCCATATAACTAAGGAGCCTGCCTGCCGCAACTAAGGAGCCCAGGTGCCATAACTAAGAAGCTGGCAAGCCGCAACTAAGGAGCCTGCCTGCCACAACTAAGACCTGATGCAACCAAATAAATAAATAACCAAAAACTACAATGAAAAAACCACTATCATGGATCCTCATCATCTTCCAGATAAATACAGATGAGGAAATAGACACTCTCAGAAGTTTAATGACTGAACCAAGACTGCATACCTAGTAAGTGTCAGTGTTGAATCGAGGTAGTCTGAATCCAATCCATGCTCTTTCTGTTACTCTAGGAGTAATTTACTGCACTGGCTGGAGGGAGCACAAGTTAAGTAACCATAGTTGGGAACTGTGCTTATTTATTCATTATCTTATGTGAGTGGGAAAAGAAATGCCTGGGAGTGGTAGCTCCATGACACACAGGGAATTCTACCCCCTTCCCTCTTCCTGCCCCCTAAAAAAATACCAGTGTCAGTGCCATACTCCCATTGCCCCCGTACTTGTGCCCTGGAATAATCTGCCCCTTATATTTTAATTGCTTGTTTAGTTGTCTTTCTCTTTCAGACAGAGAGTTCTGGGAGGTTGCAGACTGTTCATTATTAAGCACCACACCAGGCATGTGGTGGGCACTCAATAAATATTTATTACTTTCTTTTCCTTCCCTCTCAGTTTCATTGGTACCGAACACATCAGTAAACAGCTAGCTCCTCTCAGACACGTCCCCGACGTCCTCCAGGCTTTGCATGCCCCCTCTATCGCTCTCTCAGGTTCTCCTGTCCTTTCTTCTTAGAAAAAGTTGTTTCAGGCTCATGCCATGAAATGTCACTTCAAAATATTTAACCAAAAACAGAGAGAAGCTTGGTGTTATTTTCTTTTTTCCCTCAAGTCTTCTACAGTGGCAGGATGAACTGAGCCGTAGTGGAGCTGTGTTGCCATGGTAACTGATAACGGTCTAGTCCTTTCACTTTCTTTGTAGGCGAAAACTATATCTCTTTTTCTATAACTAGCAAAAGATGAGGATTTATCTTACCGTCTACTCGATAGCTAATAGCCCAAAGGACTCATTCTCAATTACCCAGTGCTTGCATCCCATTCCAGAAACTCTTTTCTGCTGATCAAGATGATCCATCAGAACTGACACCATCACTGGTGCCATCCTCCTGGTTGTCACTCCGGAGCCCTACAGAGGCTCGGCAGGAGGAATCCTGAATTGTTTGATACAAGGGGTCTGGAGAAAGAAGTGTTTGTGTACATGTGTGCACACATGCCTGTGTGTCTGTTTGTGGTAGGAAAGGTGTGTTTCAAATGTTTTCGTGGTTGAACTAGGTCATTCCATCTAATAATTCAGGGACCCTCTGTACACAAAGTCTTTGCTGTAAAGATCAGAAGAAGATTCTTGGAGGCCCAGGATCAGTGTGCATCCTCTAATTGGCTACGTGTGTAGGAGTTAAAGACGGCTGCTCAGAGACAGCTTAAACTCTAAGTAGGGCAGCCACATATCCAATCTTAAATTAAAAAAGAAGATCTTCACATAAAAAGTCATTTGTGCATGTAAGAGAAAGGGAAAGATAAACTAGAGCCAATTCCAACTCCACGGGGATAGGTCCCCTTCGTTTTTTCTTCCAGAAAAAAGAAAAAATACGATTCCTTCCTTTAGATTTCCCTGGGTCGTTTCTCATTTGGGCCGCCAATGCTATGATGTGGGCATGGTGGATTACCCTGATGTCCAGAGAGGCTAAACGACCTGCCAAAGGTCACAGAGCAAGTTCATGACAGGCTTCATGAAAATTCAAGTTTTCAAACTTGAAATCCAAGACTATCCTACCCACCATGAAAGGACTCCCTCTCAAGAGACAGCTGGGCCTTCTGATATTAGCAACCTCCTTTGCATCCTACCTCCAATGGCCATAATATAAATATTCATGGAAAAAGCCTCTGAGGTTAGACATTTAAGTGCAAGAAAGCTGGTAAGTATTCTAGAAGATTCTCTGTACAGAATCCATACTCATACTGTGAATCAAGTTTGCTGCTGCTGCTCTAATCCCATTTACTTTCCAGAGCAAGCCAGTTTGGTCAGTACTAATGTGATTCTTGTTTTAAAAATGAAGAAAGAAACTCAGAAACGTTAAGCTCCTTGCCCAAGGTCAAGGAGTTAATAACTTGTAGAATCAAATATGAAGAAAAGAGAAAGGGGAAAAAGGAAGGGAGGGAAAGGAAGAAAGGAAAACTCTTCCAGGTAAATATGTACCTATGATGTTCTGGGCCCTGTGCTATGCACTTTCACATACAGAATCTGATTTAATCTCAGAGCATTTAATCTCAGAATCTGATTTAATCTCAGAGCATCCCTGTGAGGTGAGTATTTGTCCTATGCAGGAGGAAACTGAGCTTCAAAGAGGTTAGACTGCATTCTGGATATCATGCAGCAAGTAAATAGCAAGGCAGGAACATCAGCCTAGTTTGAACTGGTCAGGCAAAGCCCGTGCTCTTAACTTTTGCAAGATGCTACCTCCAATATCTGGCATTACTGACATAAATTCTGAAAAGCTACAGGGGAACAAACACTGTGAAACAACTTTAGGACTGAAAGAAAGCTAGGAGATGCTCTTAGCTCCCTATATATGGACACAGGGGGTAAGAACACAGGAATTCTCAGAGCTCAACAAGTGTTTTAGTATGTTCAGTGTAATGGACTGAGAGTTGTGTTGGTGAAAGGGCATGGCTATCCACCACTAATTAGCTGTGTGATATTGGGCAAATTGTCCACCCTCTGGGCTTCTATTTCTATAAGTGAAATCTGGTGGTTGGGCTAGATCAGTACTGATCAGCAGAGAGACTTCCAATCACATGCCAATGCTGATTAATTAATATGTAATTGTTGCCTGGACTGCTGTGTTGTGAAGGATTCTGAGGCTGCACCTATGCTCCAATCATCAGGGATCTTTACCTTGGGCATTAGAGGTGGGAGTGGGGGCATACATGTCATAGTTTTGCCATTGCAAGACTGATGAGTAATATACATTTGTAGTTTTATCACCTTTGTTTAGTCACTCAATCTCTTGTAAAGCAATTTCTAGTTTTGAGCTGTAGTTGCCTCAGCAATAAATTCTCCTACTCTGCGCGGATCTCTATGGCAAGCTTCAAGACCCCTCCCCCCAATAAAAAGATCCATTAGTGAGGAATTTCCAGCTCCATGATGATTTCATGGACTTCAGTCATCCCAAAGTTTTGCTTGTCTCTTTCCAGAAGAAAGAATCTTGAAAACGTCAGTCTATCTCCTTCTTCTTAATCATTACCATGATGAGGAGAATGATGGCAGGAGAGGAGGAAGCGCTTTTTGGTGGGTTGAAACATGTCAGCTTTATCCCTTTGGAAAGGAGGCAGCTTAAAGGCAACGTGATTGAAATGGACAGAAGCCCAACCAGGAAAATCAAAGGAATGGTGGGCTTTTCGTGAAATACACAAATACAGTGATGAAGAAGTGTTTTGGAAAACTTAATGAAAAAGTGTACTTTAGGACCGAAGATTCCAAAACGTGATCTGAAAAACATACGGGATTTCTTGGAAGTACTGCAAGGGCAGGTGAAGGGGACAGGAGTGTGTGTGGGGTTTGGTTGGGTGGCCACTGGTTTGTGTTTTCAACCTACACTCCTCAGCTCCTCTCATGGTCTGCTTTATGAATTACGTTTCCATGCAAGACTTAGTTGTGAGTAAACATTGTAAGTTTGAAAACCATGCATTTAGATAAATAAAGTACCATTTCACATAACAGCCAAATAAATAACTGAATCCGTTATATGAAGGAGTGCGTTAAAGGATTAAGACAAAATCATTGATTCAAAAAGTTTGGACCATTTTCTGAAGGATAAGGCCAAAAAGTGCTGCTGGAGGAGGCTGTGCCCTGTCTAACATTACAGTGAGGAAACATCTTGCCCTTTTCTGGGAAACATACCTTAGGTGGAACTCAGTATAAGTCTAAATTCCCAGTCTTGAAATTGCTCTTGTGGAGATGGCACCCTGCTTTTTCTGAATACCCTTTCTAGAAGAACCCTTGTTGTTGACACAGAAAATAGCACACTTGCTCCTGAGCTGGTAGGAGGACTGAAGAAGTAGCAAGTACTCAGAATTAATTAACTCTGATTTACAAAGCAGCATCACTGACACACATGGTAATTAAAATCTCACATTAGGCATTGTTTTATTTGCTTTGCTAAGCAACACATGCGCACACACAGAAAAAAGTGTCATTCTTACTGTAATCTGAAGAATGTTTGGGTTTTCTTGGGAGCACTTAATGGATGGCTGTAGGACAGAGAAATTGTTTTGAAAACCAAAAGAGACAGAGGATTTTAAATGAATGAAGCCTACCATTTATCCAACACCTATTATGCGGCACAGATCATCACAAATAACTGAATAATGCTGATGGCAGATAATATTTATTGAGTTCTCGTCTTGTGTTGATACTGGTGTAAAGGTTTTATATATATGTATTAACGAACTTAACCCACGTACCAGCCTTAGGAGGTAGGTGCTCTTATGATTTTCATTTTTACAGATGAAGAAACTGAGGCACAGAGTACTACAAAAGAAGTGGCAAGGTCAGGATTGAAATGTAGACTGCCTGGCTTCAGATTCCGTGATCTGAATGACTATACTATGGTTTCTTAATTTATAAAGTTCCTTAAAGAAAATATCTTACTAAACCCTTACAAAACAATCATCTCACTTTACAAAAGAGAAACCTGAAGTTCACAAAAGATAAGAAACTTGCCGTAAGTCACACAACTAGGAAATTATACAAAGGGGCTTTGAGTTCAGATTTGAATCCAAAGTTTGTGGTAATTTCTATGGTAGCCTCTCACATATAGTATATGTTACAGCCATTTTCTGTTAAATATATACAGACATAGAGAAAACTGACAGCATGATGACAAAAATCTGTCAAACAGCATCATCATCTTCCCGAACACCATCCACATAAATTTCTAACTCTCGATTGCTTGTTAAACTTAGACCTGAGAAGAAGGTTGCTGGGAAATAAATGTTTTGATGAATCACGGTTTTTATGTGGCTCAGGATTTTATTGTTTCTTGGTTAGGAAAGAGGCGATGAAAAGTCAAAATAGATAAGCTTTCAAAGACATGTAATCAGGGCTACAAATAAAGATGTGAAATGAAACTCCAGGATGTGTTGTAAGTTCCTGTGGAAGTGAAAGATGTGTTCAGACACTATGTTTTAGCAGATTGGGTCTTATGTGACCTCCAGGCTATGCCTTGACTTTAAAGTTATTGGTGTAACTCAATCCGTACTTAATGATGAAGATTACCCAAGATGAGGCCACTATTGTCACTGATGTGCAAATTCTCAGTAAGTGTTGATTTTCAGTGTTTTGTGGATGGGCTGACCACTGAATGACTGTACCAGCAGAGACTTCCTAGAGATGACAGAGGCCAGGAGGCCACACTGAGTTGTCACTAAAGGAAGCAGGCAGTCCTGTGGCCACTGCAGTTAGCACTACAGAGTTAGAAGCAGATGCTCCCCATTGGGTGGCAGCCCCTCACATGGGAAAAGGGAGCTAAAGGACATAGAACTGAAACATCTTATTCACTTAATTTTTCTAAAGTTTTACTGGGATTTAATGTGTAATAAACTATGTATATGTAAATTATACAATTTAATGATTTTGACATACTATACATTCATGAAAGCATCACTGCAACCAAGATGATGAATATATCCATCATCCCCAAAGCTTCCTTTTGCCCCTTTTTAAGTCCCCATCCCTTACCCACCCCTGTCCTCTAGGAAACCACTGATTTGCTTTCTGTCTTATAGGTGATTCAGTTTTTAGAATTTTATATAAATGGAACCACACAGTATAGATGTTCTTTTGTTTTTTGATGGTGGGCGATGTGTGTCTGGCTCCTTTTACTCAGCATAATTACTTTGATAATCATCTATCTAGTGTGTATCAGTAATTTGTTCCTTTTTGCTGCATGGATATACCACAATTGGTTTATTTACTTGTTGATGGATGTTTGGGTGGTTTCCAGTTTGGGGCTATTATAAATAAAGTTGCTCTGAATTTCTCTACATGTGTGGATACATGTTTCTCTTTTCTCTTGGGTAAATACTGTACTTACGAGGGAGTAGCTCGGTCAAATAGTGGGTGTATGTTTAATTTTCTTTTCTTTTTTTTTTTTTTTTGAGAAACTGCTGGAGTTTTTACTAGGAGATTTTTCTATTTTGCATTCCCAGCAGCAGTGTAAGAGTGTTCTAGTTGCTCCACATTCTTGACAATACTTCTATGATTAGTCTTAAAATTTTTTCTTCCAATAAACTGTGCAATCTGTATTTTTTTAACATCTTCATTGGAGTATAATTGCTTTACAGTGGTGTGTTAGTTTCTGCTTTATACCAAAGTGAATCAGCTACACATATACATATATCCCCATATGTCCTCCCTCTTGCGTCTCCCTCCCACCCTCCCTATCCCACCCCTCTAGGTGGTCACAAACACGGAGCTGATCTCCCTGTGCTATGCGGCTGCTTCCCACTAGCTATCTATTTTACATTTGGTAGTGTGTATATGCCCATGCCACTCTCTCACTTCATCCCAGCTTACCCTTCCTCCAGCCCGTGTCCTCAAGTCCATTCTCTATGTCTGCGCCTTTATTCCTGTCCTGCCCCTAAGTTCTTCAAACCAATTTTTTTTTTTTTTAGATTCCAATATATCTGTTAGCATATGGTATTTGTTTTTCTCTTTCTGATGTACTATACTCTGTATGACAGACTCTAGGTCCATCCACCTCACTACAAATAGTTCAATTTAATTTCTTCTTATGGCTGAGTAAGATTCCACTGTATATATATGTGCCACATCTTTATCCATTCATCTATTGATGGACACTTAGATTGCTTCCGTGTCCTGGCTATTGTAAATAGAGCTGCACTGAACATTGGGGTACATGACTCTTTTTGAATTATAGTTTTCTCAGGGTATATTCCCAGTAGTGGGATTGCTGAGTCATATGGTAGTTTTTTAGTTTTTTAAAGAACCTCCTTACTGTTCTCCATAGTGGCTGTATCAATTTACATTCCCACCAGCAGTGCAGGAGGGTTCCCTTTTCTCCACACCCTCTTCAGCATTTATTGTTTCTAGATTTTTTGATGATGGCCATTCTGATGGGTGTGAGATGATATCTCATTGTAGTTTTGATTTGCATTTCTCTAATGATTAGTGATGTTGAGCATTCTTTCATGTGCTTCTTGGCCATCTGTATATCTTCTTTGGAGAAATGTCTATTTAGGTCTTCTGCCCACTTTTGGATTGGGTTGTTTGTTTCTTTAATGAGCTGCTTGTAAATTTTGGAGATTAATCCTTTGTCAGTTGCTTCATTTACAAATATTTTCTCCCATTCTGAAGGTTGTCTTTTCGGCTTGTTTATGGTTTCCTTTGCTGTGCAAAAGTTTAAAGTTTCATTAGGTCCCATTTGTTTACTTTTGTTTTTATTTCCATTTCTCTAGGAGGTGGATCAAAAAGGATCTTGCTGTGATTTATGTCATAGAATGTTCTGCCTATGTTTTCCTCTAAGAGTTTTATAGGGTCTGGCCTTACATTTAGGTCTTTAATCTTTGAGTTTATTTTTGTGTATGGTGTTAGGGAGTGTTCTAATTTCATTCTTTTACATGTAGCTGTCCAGTTTTCCCAGCACCACTTATTGAAGAGTCTGTCTTTTCTCCATTGTATATTCTTCCCTCCTTTATCAAAAATAAGGTGACCATAGGTGCATGGGTTTATCTCTTGGCTTTCTATTCTGTTCCATTGATCTATATTTCTGGTTTTGTGCCAGTACCATACTACCTTGATTACTGTGGCTGTGTAGTATAGTCTGAAGTCCAGAAGCCTGATTCCTCCAGGTCCATTTTTCTTTCTCAAGATTGCTTTGGCTATTCGGGGTCTTTTGTGTTTCCATACAAACTGTGAAACTTTTTGTGCTAGTTCCGTGAAAAATGCCATTAGAAGCTTGATAGAGATTGCACTGAATCTGAAGATTGCTTTGGGAAGCATAATCATTTTCACAATGTTGATTTTCCAATCCAAGAACATGGTATATCTCTCCATCTGTTGGTATCATCTTTAATTTTTTTCATCAGTGTCTTACAGTTTTCTGCATACAGGTCTTTTGTGTCCTTAGGTAGGTTTATTCCTAGGTATTTTATTCTTTTTGTTGCAATGGTCAATGGGAGTGTTTCCTTAATTTCCCTTTCAGATTTTTCATCATTGGTGTATAGGAATGTAAGAGATTTCTGTGCATTAATTTTGTATCCTGCTACTTTACCATATTCATTGACTAGCTCTAGTAGTTTTCTGGTAGCATCTTTAGAATTCTTTATGTATAGTATCATGTCATCTGCAAACAGTGACAGCTTTACTTCTTCTTTTCTCATTTTGATTCCATCTATTTCTTTTTCTTCTCTGATTGATATGGCTAAAACTTCCAAAAGTACGCTGAATAGTGGGGAGAGTGGACAACCTTGTCTTGTTCCTGATCTTAGTGGAAATGGTTTCAGTCATTCAACATTGAGGACGATGTTGGCTGTGGGTTTGTCATATATGGTCTTCATTATATTGAGGTAAGTTCTCTTTATGCCTATTTTCTGGAGGGTTTTTACCATAAGTGTGTGCTGAATTTTGTCAAAAGCTTTTCATGCATCTATTGAGATGATCATATGGTTTTTATCCTTCAGTTTGCTAATATGGTGTATCACATTGCTTGATTTGTATATACTGAAGAATGCTTGCATTCCTGGGATAAACCCCAGTTGATTATGGTGTATGACCCTTTTAATGTGCTGTTGGATTCTGTTTGCTGGTATTTTGCTGAGGATTTTTGCATCTATGTTCATCAGAGATATTGGCCTGTAGTTTTCTTTCTTTGTGACATCTTTGTCTGGTTTGGTATCAGGGTGATGGTGGCCTTGTAGACGAGTTTGGGAGTGTTCCTCCCTGTGCTATATTTTGGAAGAGTTTGAGAAGGATAGGTGTTATATCTTCTCTAAATGTTTGATAGAATTCACCTGTGAAGCTGTCTGGTCCTGGGATTTTGTTTATTGGAAGATTTTTTTTATACCAAAGGAAATTCTTTATTGTAAACAAGATATAAAGTACAACAAAAGAAATACTGTGCAAATTGTAAATCACAAGGATTTTTTTTATTAAAAGAAAATTCTTTTTTGTTTTCCAAGGGTCCAAAGTTTTGATGGCAGGAATCTACACCCAATATAGAGAAAAATGTTAAATGGAAAGACATAATGACGTTTTTCACTATATATTTTAAACAACTGACTTTTGTTTCACCACTCTATATATCATCCACTATACAAAACAGAATATAACAGAAATACTGCTAACAAAAGTGAATGTCCTAATTATTTTTCTACCTATCTACTTTGACATTCCCCCCCCCTCAAAAAAACTCCTATAAATTAACAGGACATTTGTCCACTTGTGAATAATGTTCACTCACTTTCTAATTCAATAAAGCACATGTTATATCCTCATAACATAAGGGTACTTTACTGATGACCCAAGCCATCTTTTTGAAGGAGTTATCTAAAATCCTTAATATCCCTTCTTTACAATATGTGTTTTCGTCTTCAATTTTTTTTTGAAACAAAGTGCAGTGTATTTTAGAGTCTACGGAAAACACATTGGTATACAATTTTCAAATCTACACAGGGAACTGCAGCCAACTAAGGTTCAAAGCATAATAAAATGCCTAGTTATAGTCATTTGTTAAACTTTTAAAACAAAAACGCAAAAAAAAACCCCTGAAGCTACACTTCAAAGCAATTAAATTAATGAGGATTCCAATTCTTTGGGACCTCTTCAGCAATATACAGTTGCTCAATTCCAAACGTCAGCAACTAGTGTAAAAATGCTAGTTCTAGATATATTTAACAACCATGTCCACGAAGTTGAATGGAAAGACTAAGAATAGTAAACAAGATAACTCTAGGAAAGGATAATAATATTCGCGATAATACAAATCAATTTTACATCTCCATCTCTGTACCGTAAAGTTTACTTCCAGTCTCTACACTCTTGAAACCAGTGCTTTTGAAGAATCACATTGAAAAGTTGGTCTCAAGTATAAATGGTGAAAGTAAAGTAATAAATTGTGCACACAAATTCAAAATCTGTGCTACCTGTGGTTGGGCTGACCTCACCTGAAACCTTCAAAAGATATTGAAAGGAATAAAAACTTTCTCATCTCTCTTACGTGGTAAGAAATGAGTCCTGCCACTCTTTGAGCTGCCTGAGGCCATAGCACTTCTTACCATCTAACCCAGGCTGGGCCTTCTCCCCAGGCCGTGGGGCTTCTGCTTGCAGCCCGCACTGGAGGGCCACAGACTTGCAGTGGAAGCATTTTTATATCACCACTGGCTTCTGGCTGTGACCAAAGTTAGTCTGATTCTTCGCCATCCGTCTGTCACTGTGTGGGAGCAGGGGTTGGAGGTAGGGTAATGTCATTTAACTTGCTCACTTCCATCTGCCAGTTTGGTAGTTTCTTGGCTGACAGATGGCGCCGGGCATGTTTGGTCAAATGGTCGCTCCTCATGAACCGCCGGTCACACATGGGACAGGCGAATTTCTTCTCACCTGTGTGGGTTCGTCAGTGTCTGGACAGTTCATCTGAACGGGCAAACCTCCTTTCACAACCTTTCCAGCTACAGCTAAAAGGTTTTTCTCCTGTATGCGTTCTCATGTGGGCCTTCAGATGAGAACTTTTAAAGTATGTCTTGCCACATCCTGGATGGCTACAGATGTGACTTCTTATCCTTGATGAGTCAATCTGAGGAGTGACTTTTGCTGCTGAAGGAGAAAACCCTGGAGCAGGGGCAATGGGAGAGAGTCTGGTGCCATTTGGGCTCACCACTGGAGGCTTTGGGTTCTGAACAACGGGCTGGGGTACAACAAACATGACGGCGCCATTGGGCACCTGAGTGCCCATGAATACAACAGGTGGGCAGACGGCTGGCGGCTGACTGGGTGGAGTGCTGGGGACGACTGTTGTCACAACTGGGTTGTTTGCAGGGAGGGGAACCATCTGGCAGATGACGGGCGTAGGTGGCACTCCCCCTGTTGATACTGCAGGTGGAGAGACTAAGACCGACTTTGTTGTGGGGACATGGGGACCGGCTGAGATCTACAGATTACTGTCTCTGAGGAAGGCACAGAAAAGTCATAAAGTGCAGCACTTGCTTTCTCTTCAACACCTGCTGCTGTGTCTCTCTCACGTTTGGATCTGTTTGGTGACACAGCTGCACAAGGTATGTTTTTTCTTGCAGCCTCAGCATTTAGGTGGGTTCTTCTTCGAAAAGAATTGTCCTGATAGTTAAGGATGCTGGCTGCTTTCACTGGGCAAGATCGGTGGTTACACAGCTGGGCATCAGCTGTATGACGAATCACACTTGTTGCCTGAGCCTTGGGGAGTTTGGGGGCAGGTACTGGGCTCTTCTCCTCTTTGAAAGGTGCAGCAGCAATGTGAGGCTTGGCAGTATCTGACAATGATTTGAAGTGTCCAGTAGATGGCGCTGGTGCCAGCAGATTTGACACTTGAGAGGGTTCAAAGTCAGAGGGACTGTAAGGTGGAGTCAAACAAAATGCTGGGACTGTATGAAAATCAGGTGTACCAGGAAGCAGATTCTCTTCTTCTGACATATCAGACACTGGAGTAACGGGTCTGCTTTCAATGTATTTCTTAAAATCAGACTTCCAACTGCAGCTCATTGACATAAGTGCTTCTACGGCTTCAAAGTCACTTTTCTCTGCAGTTTTGTTCCAGGAATACACACTCTCTTTTGATCTTTCAGAAATCATTTCCATTCTTTTCTCTGCAGCCTGCTGGAGAGAAGCGCCGAAGTTGAGCATGGTTGGCTGCCTGGCCACCGGCGGCGAGCTGACTGGCTGCTAGGCTGCTTGGCTGCTTGGCCACAGACGGGCGACCGGAGACACTCGACGCCGCTCCCGCCACCGCCGCGCTCTGCGCCGTCTATTGGAAGATTTTTAATCACAGTTTAAATATCAGTGCTTGTGATTGGTCTGTTTATATTTTCTATTTCTTCCTGGTTCAGTCTCAGAGGGTTGTGCTTTTCTAAGAATTTGTCCATTTCCTCCAGGTTGTCCATTTTATTGGCATATAGTTGGTTGTAGTAATCTCTCATGATCCTTTGGATTTTTGAAGTGTCACTTCTTACTTCTCCTTTTCCATTTCTAATTCTGTTAATTTGAGTCTTTTCTGTTTTTTTTCTTGATAAGTCTGGCTAATGGTTCATCAACTTTGTTTATCTCTTCAAAGAACAAGCTTTTAGTTTTATTGATCTTTGCTATCATTTCTTTCATTTCATTTTCATTTATTTCAGGTCTGATTTTTATGATTTCTTTCCTTCTGTTAACTTTGGGGTTTTTTTGGTTCTTATTTCTCTAATTGCTTTAGCTGTAAGGTTAGGTTGTTTGAGATTTCTCTTGTTTTTTGAGGTAGGATTGTATTGCTATAAACGTCCCTCTTAGAACTGCTTTAGCTGAATCCCATAGGTTTTTGGTCATTGTGTTTTTATTGTCATTTGTTTCTAGGTATTTTTTGATTTCCTCTTTGATTTCACCAGTGATCTCTAGGTTATTTAATAGTGTATTGTTCAGCCTCCATGTGTTTGTATTTTTTATAGATTTTTCCTGTAATTGATATCTCGTTTTACAGCACTGTGGTCGGAAAAGATACTTGATATGATTTCAATTTTCTTAAAATTACCAAGGCAGGATTTGTGACCCAAGATATGATCTATCCTGGAGAATGTTCCATGAGCACTTGAGAAGAAAGTATATTCTGTTATTTTTGGATGGAATTTCCTAATAATATCAGTTAAGTCCATCTTGTTTAATGTATCATTTAAAGTTTGTGTTTCCTTATTTATTTTCATTTTGGATGATCTGTCCACTGGTGAAAATGGGGTGTTAAAGTCCCCTGCTATGATTGTGTTACTGCTGATTTCCCCTTTTATGGCTGTTAGCATGTGTCTTATGTACTGAGGTGCTCCTATGTTGGGTGCATAAATACTTACAATTATTATATCTTCTTCTTGGATTGATCCCTTGATCATTCTGTAGTGTCCTTTGTCTCTTATAATAGTCTCTATTTTAAAGTCTATTCTGTCTGATATGAGAATTGCTACTCTAGCTTTCTTTTGATTTCCATTTGCATGGAATATCTTTTTCCATCCCTCACTTGCATTCTGTATGTGTCCCTGGGTCTGAAGACAATCTCTTGTAGATAGCATATATATGGGTCTCGTTTTTGGATGCATTCAGTCAGTCTATGTCTTTTGGTTGTAGCATTTAATCCATTTAAGTTAATTATTGATATGTATGTTCCTATTACCATGTTCTTAATTGTTTTGGGTTTGTTATTGTAGGTCTTTTCCTTCTCTTGTGTTTCCTGCTTAGAGAAGTTCCTTTAGCATTTGTTGTAGAGCTGGTTTGGTGGTGCTGAATTCTCTTAGCTTTTGCTTGTCTGTAAAGGTTTTAATATCTCCGTTGAAGCTGAATGAGATCCTTGCTGGGTAGAGTCATCTTGGTTGCTGGTTTTTCCCTTTCATCACTTTAAATATGTCCTGTCACTCCCTTCTGGCTTGCAGAGTTTTTGCTGAAAGATCAGCTGTTAATCTTATGGAGATTTCCTTGTATGTTCTTTGTTGCTTTTCCCTCAGTGCTTTTAATATTTTTTCTTTGTATTTAATTTTTGATAGTTTGATTAATATGTGTTTTGGCATGTTTCTCCTTGGATTTATCCTGTATGGGACTGTCTGTGCTTTCTGGACTTGACTGACTATTCCCCTTCCCATAGTAGGGTAGTTTTCAGATATAATCTCTTCAAATATTTTCTCAGTCCCTTTCTTTTTCTCTTCTTTTTCTGGGACCCATATCATTCAAATGTTCGTGCATTTAACATTGTCCCAGAGGTCTCTGAGACTGTCCTCAATTCTTTTCATTGTTTTTTCTTTATTCTGCTCTGTTGTATTTATTTCCACTCTTTTATCTTCCAGGTCACTTATCTGTTCTTCTGCCTCAGTTATTCTCCTGTTGATTTTTTCTAGAGAATTCTTAATTTCATTTATTGTGTTGTTCATCAGTGTTTGTTTGCTCTTTAGTTCTTTTAGGTTCTTGTTAAATGTTTCTTTTATTTTCTCCATTCTATTTCCATCTTTAGTATCATTTTGGATCATCTTTAGTATCATTACTCTGAATTCTTTTTCAGGTCGACTGCCTATTTCCTCTTCATTTGTTTGGTCTGGTGGGTTTTTACCTTGCTCCTTCATCTGCTGTATATTTCTCTGTCTTCTCATTTTGCCCATCTTATTGTGTTTGGGGTCTCCATTTTGCAGGCTGCAGGTTCATAGTTCCAGTTGTTTTTCTTGTCTTCCCCCAGTGGTTAAGTTTGGTTCAGTGGGTTGTGTAGGCTTCCTAGTGGAGGGGACTTGTGCCTGTATTCTGGTGGATGAGGCTGGATCTTGTCTTTCTGGTAGGCAGAACCACATCCGGTGGTGTGTTTTGGGGTGTCTGTGACCTTATTATGATTTCAGGCAGTCTCTCTGCTAATGGTTGGGCTTGTGTTCCTGTCTTACTAGTTGTGTGGCATAGGGTGTCCAGCACTGGAGCTTGCTGGTCATTGAGTGGAGCTGGGTCTTAACGTCGAGATGGAGATCTCTGGGAGAGCTTTTGGTGTTTGATATTACATGGATCCAGGAGGTCTCTGGTGGGCCAATGTCCTGAACTCAACTATTCCATCTCAAAGGCTCAGGCCTGACAACCTGCTAGAGCACCAAGACCCTGTCAGCCACACAGCTCAGAAGAAAAGGGAGAAAAAAAGGAAAGAAAGAAAAAAACAAAATAAAGTTATTAAAATGAAAATTATTAAAAATAAGAAAATTAAAAAGTAATAAAAAAAGAAAGAAAGAAAAAGGAAGGAAGAGAGCAACCAAACCAAAAAAGAAATCCACCAATGATAACAAGTGCTAAAAACTATACTAAAAAAACCAAAAAATGGACAGACAGAACGCTAGGACAAATGATAAAAGCAAATGTATACAGACAAAATCACACAAAGAAGCACACACATACACACTCACAGAAAGAGAAAAAGGAAAAAAATCTATATATATAAAAAAAGGAAGAGAGCAACCAAATCAATGAACAAATCTACCAATGATAATAAACTCTAAATACTAAACTAAGATAAACATAAGATAAACCAGTAACAAATTAGATGCAGAAAGCAAACCCCAAGTCTACAGTTGCTCCCAAAGTCCCCCACCTCAATTTTGAGATGATTCATTGTCTATTCAGTTATTCTAAAGATTCAGGGTACATCAAATTGATTGTGGAGATTTAATCCACTGCTCCTGAGGCTGCTGGGAGAGATTTCCCTTTCTCTTCTTTGTTCACACAGCTCCTGGGGTTCACCTTTGGATTTGGCCCTGCCTCTGTGTGTAGGTCACTTGAGGGCGTCTGTTCTTTGCTCAGACAGGACAGGGTTAAAGGAGCAGCTGATTAGGGGGCTTGGGCTCACTCAGGCCAGGGGGAGGGAGGGGTACGGGATGCAGGGCGAGCCTGCAGTGACAGAGGCCAGAGTGACATTTCACCAGCCTTAGGAATGATTGGTTTTCTCCCTGGGAAGTTGTCCCTGGATCATGGGACCCTGCCAGTGGCAGGCTGCACAGGCTCTGGGGAGGGGAGGTGTGGACAGTGACCTGTGCTTGCACACAGGCTTCTTGGTGGTTGCAGCAGCAGCCTTAGAATTTCATGCCCGTCTCTGGGGTCCGCTCTGATAGCCACGGCTCGTGCACATCTCTGGAGCTCATTTAGGTGGTGCTCTGAATCCCCTCTCCTCATGCACCCTGAAACAATGGTTTCTTGCCTCTTAGGCAGTTCCAGACTTTTTCCCGGACTCCCTTCCAGCTAGCTGTGGTGCACTAGCCCCCTTCAGGCTCTGTTCACACAGCCAACCCCAGTCCTCTCCCTGGGATCCGACCTCTGAAGCCCAAGCTTCAGCTCCCAACCCCCATCCATCCTGGTGGGTGAGCAGAAAGCCTCTCAGGCTGGTGAGTGCTGGTTGGCACCAATCCTCTGTGCGGGAATCTCTCCGCTTTGCCCTCCATACCTGTTGCTGCGCTCTCCTCCGTGGCGCTGAATCTTCTCCCCCCCGTCCCCCGTCTCTGCCAGTCAAGGGGCTTCCTAGTGTGTGGAAACTTTTCTTCCTTCACAGCTCCCTCCCAGAGGTGCAGGTCTCATCCCTATTCTTTTGTCTCTCTTCTTTTCTTTTGCCCTACCCAGGTACGTGGGAGTTTCTTGCCTTTTGGGAAGTCTGAGGTCTTCTGCCAGCGTTCAGTAGGTGTTCTGTAGGAGCTGTTCCACATGTAGATGTATTTCTGATATATTTGTGGGGAGGAAGGTGATCTCCATGTCTTACTCCTCTGCCATCTTGAAGGTCTCTCCAGTCTTTTAAATTTTTAACCATTCTAGTGGGTTGTTGGTATCGCATTGTGGTTTAATTTGCAATTCTTTAATGACCAAAGATTGCACAGCTTTTCATGTGTCTTTTACATCTGTAAACTTTTTTTTGGGGTAAAATATCAGTTTTCCTTTTTTAAAAATGGATTGTTTGTCTTATTTTTAGGTTAAAGGAGTTTTGTACACATTTTAGTTATAAGGTCTGTGCTGGATATACGTCATGCAAATATCTTCTCCCAGTCTATAGCTTGCTTTTTAATTTTTGTAACAATGTCCTCTGAAGTGCAAAGTTTTAGATTTTATGAAATATGAATTATTGGTTTTCTTCTTTTACAGTTCAAGCTTCTGTGTCATATTTAAGAAATCTTTCAAGCCCAAGGTCACTAAGATGTTTCTCTTATTTTTTTCTAGAAGTTTTGTAATTTTAGATCTTATATTTAGGTTTATAATCAATTATGAGTTTTTGTTTAGGGTGTAAGTAAGATTGAAAGATCATTTATTTTTGCATACGATGATCCAATTTTTTCTAGCACCATTTGGTGCAAAGATTATCTTTTTCCCATTGAACTGCCTTGGTGCGTTTGTCAAAATCAATTGACTATGTATGTAAGTCCATTTCTGGACTCTATTCTGTTTTATTGATCTATATGTACAGACTCAAATTTGACATGAAACTAGTCATGCTTTCCTAGAGGGCCTTGATTGTTAGAATCTTTTTATTTGCTTTAAAAGTAGACATGACCAAATCAAATGACAACAAAGGGGATGATTTATATGTGGGTACGGAACATATTGGGCTGATGTTCACTGGAGTATAAACTTTGTGAGAATAGAGACAGTGTATCATTCACACTTATTCCCAATGAATGAATTGAAAGATTAGACATGATATCATTGGAAGATGGTTGAAATAGCAACCAGGTAATCTGGGTCTAGTTCTGGCTTTGTCATGCACTAGTATTTGATCCTGGGTAGCTAATTTAATCTTCTAAGCCTCCATTTTTGGAAAAGGGGATTGTTAAAAACAGGTAAGTAACAGAACACTGGAGAATCAGTGTACTAAGGATGGGGCTGTATATAAGGTGGGGGGGGCTAGACGTGACATTATTGCTCTCTCCACAATCTAATGGCTAACGTGGAAAGTAGTTCAGTTTGCTTTGTGTGGCAACAGAACAGGATTTCTCAGTCTTAGCACTACTGACATTTTAGGCCAGACAATTCTTTGCTGTGGGGGACTATCCTGTATACAATAGAATGTTTAGCAACAACACTGGCACTCTACACAGAGGGCCTGTAGCACTCCCCTCCCAAGTGTGGCAGCCAAAAATGTGTCCAGACATCATCAACTGTCTATGAGGGCAAAATCAGCATGGTAGGGAACCACTGCTATAGAAGGTACAAATGGTATTCAGTATAGTAGGCTGTAGGGAGACAACATTTTCAATAGCAAGGGGACTTAATCATGGTCAGAATTACCCGTGGGAGACTCAAGCTGTCTGTGGTGGATGTGGTGGTGAATGTGAGTTTTCTAAAATATGTCAACAGTAGGTGGCTACACATCACAGTGGGTACTTAGATAAGCAGCAGATGCCCAAACTAGGTAAAGCCTTTCTAAACCTCAGTTTTCTCCTCTGTAACATGGATAAAATTATGTCACCACCACAGGGTTTTATAATGATTAAATGAGATGTCAACCATAAAGCCCTTGGAACAGCACCCAGCACAGAGTATATGCTTAATACGTGGTAGATATTGTTGTTGTTACTATTGTAGAAGCAGAAACTCCTGAACTCCAGAAATACTTTCCTACATCAGAAAGCTTTGGCCCCTGTCCATTCTCTTCCCAGTACTTCTGTGAGGGAAGAGAAGATGATTACCTGACTGATCAAAGCACTGACAAGGAGATAACTAGCAGTCAAGGTCTTGTACCTTGACAAGCTTTAGCCTCATTCTTGAACTTCTGTCTCCCAGTTTCTGCATGGTAAGCAGATACAGGCAGGCATGGTCCCTGTCTGAAAGCCTCTCTTTTTCTGATTCAGTGTCCCCAGATAGGTGAATGGACTTGGGCCTCTCTTGGGGCCCAATCATCTCTCTTTTCCTACCAACATATTTTGGAATACTGGGTCAAGATTTAGATGGGAAGGAGAGAGAAAGACAGATAGACACAGAGACAGAGAGAGACAGAGACAGGTTAGGTAAGAAAAATAATAGAGTTTTCAGTAAGCCCTGTGATTCAACCTACCCTCTTTATTTACCAGGGCTTTGCAACGTTCCCAATGCTATCAATGATGTAGTCCTTTGCATACCTTTTATTGTTAGCTATTGTACATGATTTTCTTGAGAAACCTATAAAGTGGTAGGATAATTAGTAGAGCTGGATTTGGGTCTCTTAGAGTCCCAGACTGCAGAATAACCATCAAATCAGCAATCCAGTCTATAATAACTTAAACTATAATTTTTAGATTTCCTTCCACCAATAAAAATTTTTTGTTTCAAGAATCTGGAAAAGAATGTTAGACTTGCCTTTCAGAGTCCTTTTAAGCTCTAATTATTTTCTCTGAGTTTGTTTTATCTGACATGCATAAAATTCTAGGCATGCACCGTTAAATATTTTGCACGCTTCATGATAAGGAAAGCTCTGCCTGGTACTGGTCTGGCAGATCAATCTATATTATAATTTTTTTCAAAGCCTCTTATGGGATGCCAATTCATTTTTTAATAACACCTTAGTCTTTAAATTGTATCATGAAGGAAACACAGGTGAGCATGATAGCTTATTCAAAGACTCTAAACATGATAATAAGAGGATAATTTTGTCACCCATGAATGATGTGTCTGTAATCATCTTGTTGTAATGTACAACAAGAAAATAAAATAGAACTAGATTTTTTTTTTTTTTTTTTTAAGATCGTGGCTTCTCTTTGTGTTTTACTGAACTCAGTAAGGCATGGGTGAACATCTGAGTTCTTTCTACACTTAGACTTTCCAAACATCATAGTGTACGTTTTATAGACACCTATGGCAATAAGCTGTGTAATAACAGTCAATATGTCTGCACACAAAGGAGTATCCAGCTGTCTGCTCCTTCCTGCATACTCTCCTCCCATCTGTATTCACGGTCTGCATGCAAACATTTCCTTCTTCACCCTCCATCCTCTCCAAAGGCAGGTTCTTTTCCCTTTAGAAGCATCTTCCTCCAGAGTGGAAATCCACATGTTATACCTATTTCCTTAATTCTATTTCCTGTGCGAATACAGTTACGCACCCCCCATGCTTGCTCTGACTCTGTCCCAGAATTTCCTTGTTCGTAGGAATTCTGGCATCCTTGGGCATCCACTGACTTTACTACCATAGCCATGACTTCAGAGACCGCATCTGGGCCACACTCAGATGTGCTCAGACTCAGTCTGCAGCTGTTTCATGAACATTCTCAGAGTTGCATCCTTTGATAACAGAAGACAGTGCCAGCAGTTTGAGGATATGATTCCCAAATTCTAAACATCAAGGCAGAGATCAACTTCCATGCTTATCCTAGGCAAATCAGGCAACCCCAGCACCTGCTACCCTCAGCACATTAAGTCAACACCTCCACTTATATACTGCTAACAGGCACTTTGCAAACGCTTAGAACAGCAGTGTTGGTATTTCAGTGAAAGGAGGTGTGACCGGGTTTTACATCGTGTGCTTGCAGCTTCAAATAATCAATAACCGAGCAGGCTGGAGTCCTTCTTTCCCAAGGAATCCTTGCTGCCTACATAAACCCAAAGACACAATGTCCCTGGATAAAAGGTACTGTGATTGCCTCTCATGTCCTGGTCAGCAAAATGAGGATTTTCCGATTTCCCCGTTAGGGTCCCCATCCTTTTGGATTATATGATATGACATTTCCAAAGAAATTTGGGGAGCTGATCTATGATTGTCAAGATTTTACTTTCTAAATTAAGTCAAACCGAAACCAAAAGCCAAGCTACTTTTACTCTCATCATGCTTTTACTCTGTGAAGCATATTAGGAAGGACATACTCTTAGAATAAATGCAAATCCTTTAGTTAACTAAATTTAACTTTATAAAAAACATATTACATGTTCTTACTTTTTCTCATTTTGCTGAAAACTGATTTGAGGCAACATTTGTGCTGTTTCTCACACACACAAACACATTCACTCAGAGCAAGGTGAAAGACAGCTTGAATTTGACACCTGCTCCCCGCAGACTCTGGGGGGTTTTCCAAGCTAACCTGGGAAGTACCAGGCCCCCAGGATATTCTGGGTTAATATTCTCACCATCAAATAATCTTCCCTAAAGTATGGGGGCAAGCTGAGGAAGCACTGCTTTGAGCAATGTGCGAAGACGAGCTTTCTCTGACTGAACACTCCTGTGTCAGGCATTGTGCTGACTGCTTATTTTAATCCCTAAATAAGAAAAAAATAGAGGTATTTTTATCCTTTTTCTTTCTACAAATGAAGAAACTGTGCTTCTGAGAGATGAAGGAACTTGCCTGAATTCACAGTGCTACTGAATAGTAATTCTGAGATTTGAACCTGCGTCTGTCTTCCAAATCGTTAATTTGGAATTAAATATCTGTAGCCATGAAATGGATTACAGCTATTACTTCACTAGAATAAAAAATGGGCACTTTCTTTCCGATATGGGAGAGGGGGGACCTCATTCTCAGAAAACCTCCAAGGTAACAGGTTACCCTGACTGGTTTTTGTCCTCAAAATATCAGAACCTTGATTATTTCACATAAACTTGAAACCCTAACAAACCAATTTAAACCCAGATGTTGCTAAGCTGATGTCTGTGGAAATGTCCTGACCTTTTTATATACGGCAATCGCACGAGCGAGTTACTGTTTTTCCACCATGAACAGACAAGCGTAAACATGTTATCCCTGGTGATTTGGGGATACCTTCCAGTAAACACGTTGTTTTGCATTTAGTGAACCTGACCTTCAGAGGTCTGACTTCCTTGCATTCTTTGCAAGTAAACTTTGTTCTTTCTTGTCCTGAATGTCTGTTTCTCAGTACTATGTCCCTCCCCAGTTTCCCAGGTTTCCTTATATTGGTTCCCAAACCCTATCTGGGGATGTTAGTCACCCAAGTTCCCTCCCCAAGTACCTGAGTCTCTTTCCTTTTTTCCAGTCAGGCCAAGCTTCTACTTTGGGATCTTAATTACTGTTGACATCATCATCATTTTCTTATTTCCCTTCTTCCCATCATCTTTGTTATTTATTAAACATTTACTATGTGAAATTTTATAAATCCTGTATCCATACTGCTTCCTTTAATCCTATTTTTTTTTCTGGCACACATGCGGCGGAGTCACAATTATTCCCATTTTTAAAAAATATTTTATTTTTTATATCTTTACTGGAGTGTAATTGCTTTACAATGTTGTGTTAGTTTCTGCTGTATAACAAAGTGAATCAGCTATAAGTATACATATATCCCCATATCCCCTCCCTCTTGCATCTCCCTTCCACCCTCCCTATCCCACCCCTCTAGGTGGTCACAAAGCACCAAGCTGACCTCCCTGTGCTTTGCAGCTGCTTCCCACTAGCTATCTATTTACATTTGGTAGTGTATATATGTCAGTGTTACTCTCTCACTTCCTCCCAGCTTACCCTTCCCCTCCCTGTGTCCTCAAGTCCATTCTCTACATCTGCGTCTTTATTCCTGTCCTGTGCCTAGCTACTTCAGAACCATTTTTTTTTTAGATTCCAAACATATGTGTTAGCATACGGTATTTGTTTTCCTCTTTCTGACTTACTTCACTCTGTATGATAGACTCTAGGTCCATCCACCTCACTACAAATATCTCAATTTTCTTTCTTTTTATGGCTGAGTAATATTCCATGGTATATATGTGCCACATCTTCTTTATTCATTCCTCTGTCGATGGACACTTAGGTTGCTTCCATGTCCTGGCTATTGTAAATAGAGCTGCAATGAACATTGTGGTACATGACTCTTTTTGATATATGGTTTTCTCAGGGTATATGCCCAGTGGTGGGATTGCTGGGTTGTACGGTGGTTCTATTTTTAGTTTTTAAGGAACCTCCATACTGTTCTCCATAGTGGCTGTATCAATTTACATTCCCAACAACAGTGCAAGAGGGTTCCCTTTACTCCATACGTTCTCCAGCATTTATTCCTTATAGATTTTTTGATGATGGTCATTCTGGCGGGTGTGAGGTGATACCTCATGGTGGTTTTGACTTGCATTTCTCTGATGATTAGTGATGTTGAGCATCCTTTCATGCGTTTGTTGGCAATTCACATATCTTCTCTGGAGAAATGTCTATTTACGTCTTCTGCCCATTTTTGGATTGGGATTTTATTTTGATATTCAGCTGCATGAGCTGCTTGTATATTGTAGAGGTTAATCCTTTGTCAGTTGCTTCATTTGCAAATATTTTCTCCCATTCTGAAGGTTGTCTTTTTCTCTTCTTTATGGTTTCCTTTGCTGTGCAAAAGCTTTTAAGTTTCATTAGGTCCCATTGTTTATTTTTGTTTTTATTTACATTTCTCTAGGAGGTGGGTCAAAAAGGATCTTGCTGTGATGTATGTCATAGAGTGTTCTGCCTATGTTTTCCTCTAAGAGGTTTATAGTGTCTGGCCTTACATTTAGGTCTTTAATTCATTTTCAGTTATTTTTGTGTATGGTGTTAGGGAGTGTTCTAATTTCATTCTTTTACATATAGCTGTCTAGTTTTTCCAGCACCACTTACTGAAGAGGATGTCTTCTCTCCATTGTATATTCTTGCCTCCTTTATCAAAAATAAAGTGACCATATGTGCATGGGTTTATCTCTGGGCTTTCATCCTGTTCCATTGATTTATATTTCTGTTTTTGTGCCAGTACCACACTGTCTTGACTATTGTAGCTTTGTAGTATAGTATGAAGTCAGGGGGCCTGATTCCTACAGCTCTGTTTTTCTTTCTCAAGATTGCTTTGGCTACTAAGAGTGTTGTGTTTCCACACAAATTGTGAAATTTTTTTCTCTAGTTCTGTGAAAAATGCTATTGGTAGTCTGATAGGGATTGCACTGAATCTGAAGATTGCCTTGGGTTGTATAGTCATTTTCATAATGTTGATTCTTTCAATCCAAGAACATGGTATATCTCTCCATCTGTTTGTATCATCTTTAATTACTTTCATCAGTGTCTTATAGTTTCCTGTATATAGGTCTTTTGTCTCCTTAGGTAGGTTTATTCCTAGGTATTTTATTCTTTTTGTTGCAATGGTGAATGGGAGTGTTTCCTTAATTTCTCTTTCTGATCTTTCTTTGGTACTGTATAGGAATGTAAGAGATTTCTGTGCATTAATTTTGTATCCTGCTACATTACCATATTCATTGATTAGCTCTAGTAGTTTTCTGGTAGCATCTTTAGGATTCTTCATGTATAGTATCATGTCATCTGCAAGCAGTGACAGCTTTAATTCTTCTTTTCCGATTTGGATTCCTTTTATTTCTTTTTCTTCTCTGATTGCTGTGGCTAAAACTTCCAAAACTATGTTGAATAAGTGTGGTGAGAGTGGACAACCTTGTCTTTTTCCTGATCTTAGTGTAAATGGTTTCAGTTTTTCACCATTGAGGGTGATGTTGGCTGTGGGTTTGTCATATTATGGTCTTTATTATGTTGAGGTAAGTTCCCTCTATGCCTACTTTCTGGAGGGTTTTTCTCATAAATGGGTGCTGAATTTTGTCGAAAGCTTTCTCTGCATCTATCGTGATGTTCATACTGTTTTTATCCTTCAGTTTGTTAATATGGTGTATTACATTGTTTGATTTGCATATATCGAAGAACCCTTGCATTCCTGGGATAAACCCCAGTTGATCATGGTGTACGACCCTATTAATGTGCTATTGGATTCTGTTTGCTAGTATTCTGTTGTGGATTTTGCATCTATGTTCACTAGTGATATTGGCCTGTAATTTTCTTTCTTTGTGACATCTTTGTTTGGTTTTGGTATCGGGGAGATGGTGGCCTCTTAGAATGAGTTTGGGAGTGTTCCTCCCTCTGCTATATTTTGGAAGAGTTTGAGAAGGATAGGCATTGTCTCTTCTCTAAATGTTGATAGAATTTGCCTGTAAAGCCATCTGGTCCTGGGCTATTGTTTGTTGGAAGATTTTGAATCACAGTTTCAATTTCAGTGCTTGTGATTGGTCTGTTTATATTTTCTATTTCTTCCTGGTTCAGTCTTGGAAGGTTGTGCTTTTCTAAGAATTTGTCCATTTCTTCCAGCTTGTCCATTTTATTGGCATATAGTTGCTTGTAGTACTCTCTCATGATCCTTTGTATTTCTGCAGTGTTAATTGTAACTTCTCCTTTTTCATTTCTAATTCTTGTTGATTTGAGTCTTTTCCCTATTTTTCTTGATGAGTCTGCCTAATGGTTCATCAATTTTGTTTATCTTCTCAGTGAACCAGCTTTTAGTTTTATTGATCTTTGTTATCGTTTCCTTCATTTCTTTTTCATTTACTTCTGATCTGATATTTATGATTTCTTTCCTTCTGCTAACTTTGGGGTTTTTTTGTTCTTCTTTCTCTAATTGCTTTATGTGCCAGGTTAGGTTATTTGAGATATTTCCTGTTTCTTGAGGTAGGATTGTATTGCTATAAACTGCCCTCTTAGAACTGCTTTTGCTCTATCCTATAGGTTTTGGGTCATCGTGTTTTCACCGTAATTTGTTTCTAGGTATTTTTTGATTCCCTCTTCGATTTCTTTAGTGATCTCTAGGTTATTTAGTAGCATACTGTTTAACCTCCATGTGTTTGTATTTCTTACAGCTTTTTTTCCCTGTAATAGATATCTAGTCTCATAGTGTTGTGGTTGGAAAGGATACTTAATATGATTTCAATTTTCTTAAATTTATCAAGGTTTGATGTGTGACCCAAGATATGATCTATCCTGGAGAATGTTCCGTAAGCACTTGAGAAGAAATTGTATTCTGTTGTTTTTGGATGGAATGTCCTATAACTATCAATTAAGTCCATCTTTTTTAATGTATCATTTAAAGCTTGTGTTTCCTTATTTATTTTCATTTTGGATGATCTGTCCACTGGTGAAAGTAGTGCGTTAAAGTCCGATAGTATTACTGTGTTACTGATTTCCCCTTTTATGGCTGTTAGCATTTGCCTTATGTATTGAGGTGCTCCTATGTTTGGTGCATAAATATTTACAATTGTTATATCTTCTTCTTGGATTGATCCCTTGATCATTATATATAGTGTCTTACTTTGTCCTTGTAATAGTTTTTATTTTAGTCTATTTTGTCTGATATGAGAATTGCTACTCCAGCTTCCTTTTGATTTCCTTTTGCATGGAATATCTTTTTCCATCCCCTCACTTTGAGTCTGTATATGTTCCTGGGTCTGATGTGGGTCTCTTGTAGACAGCATATATATGGGTCTTGTTTTTGGATCCATTCAGCCAGTCTATGTCTTTTGGTTGGAGCATTTCATCCATTTACATTTAAGGTAATTATCGATAGGTATGTTCCTATTACCATTTTCTTAATTGTTTTGGGTTTGTTATTGTAGGTCTTTTCCTTCTCCTGTGTTTCCTGCCTAGAGAAGTTCCTTTAGCATTTGTTGTAGAGCTGGTTTGGTGGTGCTGAATTCTCTTAGCTTTTGCTTGTCTGTCAAGGTTTTAATTTCTCCATCAAATCTGAATGAGATCCTTGCTGGGTAGAGTCATCTTTGTTGCAGGTTTTTCCCTTTCATCACTTTACATGTGTCCTGCCACTCTCATCTGGCTTGCAGAGTTTCTGCTGAAAGATCAGCTGTTAACCTTATGGGGATTCCCTTGTATGTTATTTGTTGCTTTTCCCTTGGTGCTTTTAATATTTTTTCTTTGTATTTAATTTTTGATAGTTTGCTTAGTACGTGTCTTGGTGAGTTTCTCCTTGGATTTATCCTGAATCGGACTCTCTGTGTTTCTTGTACTTTGCTGACTATTTCCTTTCCCACATTAGGGTAGTTTTCAGCTATAATCTCTTCAAATATTTCTTTTTCTCTTCTTCTTCTGGTACCCGCATCATTTGAATGTTGGTGCCTTTAGTGTTGTCCCAGAGGTCCTCAATTCTTTTTATTCGTTTTTCTTTATTCTGCTCTGTGGTAGGTATTTCCACTCTTTTATCTTCCAGGTCATTTATCCATTCTTCTGCCTCAATTATTCTGCTATTGATTCCTTCAAGAGAATTTTTAATTTCATTTATTGTGTTGTTCATCATTGTTTGTTTGCTCTTTAGTTCTTCTAGGTCCTTGTTAAATGTTTCTTGTATTCTCCCCATTCTATTTCCAAGATTTTGGATCATCTTTACTATCATTACTCTGAATTCTTTTTCAGGTAGACTGCCTATTTCCTCTTCATTTGTTTGGTCTGGTTGGTTTTTACTTTGCTCCTTCATCTGCTGCATATTTCTTCTCATTTTGCTTACCTTACTGTGTTTGGGGTCTCCTTTTCACAGGCTGCAGGTTCGTAGTTCCTGTTGTTTTTGGTGTCTGCCCCCAGTGGGTGAGGTTGGTTCAGTCGGTTGTGTAGGCTTCCTGGTGGAGGGAACTGGTGCCTGTGTTCTGTTGGATGAGACTGGATCTTGTCTTTCTGATGGGCAGGACTGCATCCGCTGGTATGTTTTGGGGTGTCTGTGAACTTAGTATGATTTTAGGCAGCCTCTCTGTTAATGGGCGGGGTTTTGTTCCTGTCTCGCTAGTTGTTTGGCATGTGGTGTCCAGCACTGGAGCTTGCTGGTTGTTGAGTGTAGCTGGGTCTTAGCTTTGAGACAGAGATCTGGGAGAGCTCTTGCTGACTGATGTTACGTGGGGCCAGGAGGTCTCTGGAGGACCAGTGTTCTGAATTCGGCTCTCTCACCTCAGAGGCTCAGGCCTGACACCCGGCTGGAACACCAAGACCCTGTCAGCCACGCTGTTTTTTTTAAGTCTGATGTCTTCTGCCAGCATTCAGTAGGTGTTCTGAAGGAGTTGTTCCACATGTAAATGTATTTTTGGTGTATTTGTGGGGAGGAAGATGATCTCCATGTCTTACTCCTCCACCATCTTGAAGGTCCTCCTCAGGATATTTTAGACATGCCCATCTTTTGGGGCCACCAACGTAGGTGAAAATAAACGTGGAGTCTGAGTATCTGAAATCGGGCAGGGCATGGTCTTGGCGGGGCCAGTGTTGCTCAAGGTGCCGGGGTTCCCGACAAAGCAGGCTTTGCCCTTGCTGCGTGTTCTATTCCCATTTTTAAAAAGAGAAGACTAAAGTTTAGACAGATTGTGATATTTACCTAAATTCATTTGACTGGAGAATGGTGAAACTAGGAATGTAAGCCAAATCTGTCCATAATCCATGCTGTTAGCTGCTTTATACGTCCTTTCCTCTTTATCTGGAAGACTTGCCACAATTTCTCTGAATACCCACACTCAAGTCCTAATGCAAGGTCTGTCTCATTTTCCTGGGCCACAGGAATTCTCTCTCCTCTGAACTCCTCCAACACTGAATCAGTGCTAATACATTAGGCATTACTCTGTTTTGTATCGTTTGTCACTCAGTTATAAGTGCCCTGTCTCCTCTGCTGCACTGTAAGCTAGCTGGGATTCCAAAGGCACTTAAGAGATTATTAGCAAAAAGTGTAAGCCAACCAAGAACATCCCTGTTTTTTATAGCCAGTGAACCTACTGACAGGTGCAATTTTCTAACAAGTTACCCAGGGTGGGCCCAGAGATTTGACAACATGCAGAAGGATGCATTCAAGAAGTTAGTGGGTCTCAGTGGTCTGGCAATAATACCTCAGCTGGCTTATTATTTATTCTTTCTTTCCACCACTGCTTAGTGAGCACGTGCACTATGTTGGACACCGGGACAGGTATTGGAGATACAGTGGAAAATAAAACAGATGTTACAGGTGAGATTCCATAAAACTGAAGCCTGAGGCTTGAGTTGGCACTCCATCATGGGGAAGTAAGAAATCATCCCCAAAGTCACAGAAACACATGTTCACGAGACCCCACTCTGAACATCTCCTGTCACATTTGCCTCTGTCTCAGTGTAAGATGTGCACTTCCTGGAGCACCTGGTAGAGAGAGGCTCATTAGATGAGGTTGGAGTGGTACACAGCACATTTGCTTAACAGAGGAGGCATGATGATCATTTAAATCCTTGGCAAATTTCATTGTCTTTATAAATCAAATTCCTTCCCTTGAGCCCCACCTCTATTTCCTCTCCCTCAAGAGGTTTCCAAGACTGCTTGGTTGCCAAGCTCCTCTTCTAACTGACTGTATTTGTTATGGAGATTGACAGAAGAGGTGACATGTGCATTACAGAAGGAAAAGCTCAGAGTACCTGGAATTGAGACCGGGGCCCACATTTCACCATGGCGGCACATTCTACAAGGCTCACACAAATGCTCTATTAAATTAAATGACTGCCGACTCCATCTGCACTAGTCATCTCCAGATAGGCTGGACTCTTTTCTAGCCAATAGCCTGCAGGTGTGCAAATAAGCACTCACAGTCCATACCAGATGTCAGGGCCTAATTAAAATATAGAATGAAAATGCTCTTCCCTAGGTACTGAGCAGTGAGTACCTCAGAGCTTCTTGGGACAGCAAGTGGCAAAGGCAGAAAATTTAATTCCAGTTGTTGAAGCAAATAGCTGCAAGAAATTCACCTCCTGAGAGCCACTTAGCAAGGAGTAGAAAGTGAAAAAGCAGCACTGAAACTGTCTCATTCTCATGTTCAACAGCTTTTTCAGTTGGTTACCATAATATAATTAGCGTGGTTATTTTTAGACCAAGGAGAGAGACTCAGAGTTAAGGATCCCAGCCTAACTTTCAGATCCTGGAGTCACAGTGCCCTGATTAGGAACGTGTTTCTACAGTTGACAATTTTGCCCTAGTGGGCAGCCATATTGTGTGGATTCTGAGAGGGTTTCTAAAGTCTTGAGAGAAAAGAAAGCTGAAGAGCTGTCAATCACCTAAACAACATACAAAGAAAAATGATAAGAGGTAACTCTATTTTAAAACCCATAGGAGCCCAAACATGGAGTTACAAGAAAGGTTTATAATCACTTAAGAATTTACCAAATCCTTTCCCCTCCCCACTTTCCTAAAGCTCCCTGTCTCTCTCTTACTCTCTCTCTCTGGATGCCAATTTGCCAGTCACTCTTCCTCTGTATTTTTATCTTTCTTCTTACTCTCCCCACTCCCCAACCCCTTCCCATTGCCTCTATTTTTGGTTGTGATGCAAAAAAAAAAAAAAAAATGTGGGCCTTAGAATTAGAAAGATCTGAGTATGAGTTCTGGACCTTGCCTACTTTAATTTTGTTGTAACTAAATATGACTTTTTCTATTCCCTAGGCATATTTTAAACATCAGATAAATTCAATTTCAAGGCACTTTCTCAAAAAACAAAACTAAATTGTTTAAAATCTGGGTAGCTCTCAATTTACTTCCTCAGGGACCTCAGTGGGCATTGTCTTTCATTGAGACAGGGCCTTTCACATCCTCACTGCTCAACATGCATCTCAAGGGATGCACATGGCAATTTTGCTCAGTGCACTTTTAACAGTTATGCACTTATTTTAACATGAGTTTAGGAAAAAAGTGAAATAAGCACATCAAAACCATGACCTCAAGGGTAAGAAATAAAGTTGATTTACAAGAATATAGGATATGCAGGTAGGACAAATAGATGGCATGCTTTTAGGGCAAAAAATATGAAGGAGGTGCTTGAATAAATGCAGTTTTAGAAGCAGAGTTATTACCATAGGGTCCATATTTACATGCTTGCCATATATTGGATGGATGCCATAGGCTAGGTCCACACTTATGTTGTTACCATTTTCTATCCTTTATTATTATCCATGATCTATCCTTTTTGTTACTACTAGATCTAAAGTTATTGAGGCTCTGAGCAGTTAAAAATTCACCCAAGCAGATAGTGCTGGGATTGAATCATGGCTTTGGTCTCAGTTCTGGAGCCACACACCTTCAGTTACAACACAATGCCTTGGAAGCATATGCAATGCCTGCACCTGGTCAGCTTGCAAGAAATGACAGCTGTTCATCAGCATAATCGTTTATGTAAAACAGATCCTTAAACTCTCATATCAGCCCTGTGAGGTAAGTATTCATCTCTTTCTTCTACAGGTGATCAAATAGGCGTAGAAAGGTTACGTGACAGCCAGTATTGAGGAATATTTGGGATTATTCTAAGGAATCTAATAATACACTACCATTAACATCTTTAACCCTCATTCCTGCTCAGTGCCGGCCAAGGGGCTTGGGTGTCCCACCTATGGGGTGTGATTATAAAACAATGAGAATAATCTTTAAAGAATTATTTTTACAAGCTGCACTTTAAAAGGAAGTCACTCTCATTATTTTATAGTCCCATCTTATTTTGATTTAAGCCAGAGTTGATGAGAAAATGTATCTGTGGTAGGAAGACTTATAAGATGGCCCCCAAGAGACCTGGTCCCAGGTCTACACGTGCCTTCACCCATCCAATCTAATACTATCCTAGGGACTGTGGAGAAAAGGCTTGGCAGTTATAATTCAGGTCCCAAAGCAGTTGACTTTAAGACAGATTATCCTGAGCATCTGACGAATAAGATGAGCCCCTCAAAGGGACTGGGCTCCTCCTGGCAAGAGAAATTCAAAGTGTGAGAGGGATTTGATGAGGAGAGGTTTTTCACTGCTGGCTTTGAAGTTGGATAGAATGGGGACACAAGGCAAGGAATGCATGTGACCACTAGGAGTTCTGACAGTTTACAAGGAACTGGGGAACCACAATGCTACAACTGCAAGGAACTGAATTTAGCTAACAATATGAATAAGTTTGGATGTAGATTCTTTCCCAGAACCTCTGGAAAGGAACACAGCCCAACTGATGCCTTGACTTCAGCCTTGGAAGACCCTGAGGAGAGAAACCAGCCAGGTGAATCCAGGCAAGTCACCCTTGCCTGGACTTCTGACCTAGAGAAACTGTGACATAATAAATGCGTACTGCTTTAAGCTAAGCTTCTGGGAATATGTTACATAGCAATTAAAACAAAACAAAACTAAACTAATACTGTAACTAAAGCCTTAAATGGTAGCCGTATTCTATAAATATAGTATTATTATATATATATAAATGCACTCAACTGAATCATCCACTGTATTTTCTACTCTTAGATTTGGGTAAATTTTACTGCTTATAAAGACTAAATCCACAGTCTAATAGTAGTTACAACAATATCTAACATTCATTGAACAGTTATGACATGTTCATTGCGCTAAGTGCTTTTTATGCATTAAATCATTTAATCTTTACAATCTTAGGAAGTAAGCACATTATGAATCCATATTTTATAACTGAGGAGATTGGAGCTCAGAAAAATATCAAGGGCAACATAAATTCTATTATTTAAAGGAAAAGACATTATTATTATTATTATTATTACTATTATTATTATTATTATTATTATTGTGGTACACGGGCCTCTCACTGTTGTGCCCTCTCCCGTTGCAGAGCACAGGCTCCGGACGCACAGGCTCAGCGGCCATGGCCCATGGGCCCAGCCGCTCCGTGGCATGTGGGATCTTCCCGGTCCGGGGCACGAACCCGTGTTCCCTGCATCGGCAGGCAGACTCTCAACCACTGCGCCACCAGGGAAGCCCCCAAAAGTCATTATTAACAGTTATGGCATTAAAAACAAATTTTGCTTGCATTAGTAAAGGTAGGAATATTCCCTCTTTCTTTTTTATTTGCCTTTATGCTCATCTCAGACCTGTGATACCCACCCCACCCCATGTTCACAATGATGATCCTCATCCTTACAATGATGATAAATAAATCCTCACCAAAATAATAGCAAATCTTATCTAGCAATGTATAAGACTAACAATACATCATGATGAAGTGGGGTTTATCGGAAGAATACGTCTGGTTAACATCAATATAATTCATTATATTAACAGAGTGAAGAAGAAAAATGATATGGTCATCTCAATAGACACAAAAAAAAGAAGCATAACATCTATTCAAAAATAAACACGCTCAGCAAACTAGGAATAGAAGGAAAATCTCTTAACCGTTAAAGGATGTCTAAAAAACATACAACTTTTTATCATAGCTGATGAAAGACCAAATGCTTTTCCTTTAAGAGCAAGAGCAAAGGAAGAACAAGGATGTCTTCTCTCACCGCTGCTATTCAGCATCTTACTGAAAGTCTTGGGCACTGCATTAAGGCAAGGAAAAAAAATAAAAGCCATATAGATGAGGGATTGGAAATTATGAGATAAAACTACACACCTATTAGGAAGGCTAAAATTTAAAGATCAGTCATACGAAATTTGGGTGAAGATATGGAGGAGCTGGAACTCTCCAGGGAATGTGAGAATGTTAAAATGATATCAGCCCTTTGGAAAACAGTTCGTCAGTTTCTTTAAAAAGTTAAACTTACACACCTATAGTAGGATCCAGACATTCCATTCCTAGTTGTCTTTACAAAAAGGAAAGAAAAAATATATATACTCTTACAAAGATTTATATACAAATGAGCAGCTATATTTGTAATAACAAAAAACTAGGCACAATACAAATATCTATCAATGATGAAGGTATAAACTATAAATGCATGTATACCCATACAATGGAAAATTCACAGCAATAAGAAGAGAACTATTCATATATGTAACAAAATGGATAAAATTAAAATGATCATACTGAGTGAAAGAAGTCAGACCAAGAAATAACAGAAGTATGAGGGGTTGAGGAGGAGTGGGAAAAAACTTCTGGAGACTATGGATATGTTTGTTATTTTGAGTGTGGTACAGTTTCACTGGTATATAAATATGTCAAAATCTATCAAATTGTGCATTTTAAATAAGTTCAGTTTATGGTATAGCAATTAGAAATTAATAAAGCTATCTTTAAAAAATACAAACTATGAAGCAAGGATAAATAAGAATAAAGGACAATCAGGAGTATTACACTCTTAAGACTGTTCACTAAGTTATCTCAATACTTGGCACATGGTCAGCTCTCTGGGAAAAGTAGGTCTTCTCAATATTATCCTCAGGCTATGTGGGCAATACATATTGCCCCCTACAGGTTTGCATGCCAGGTTTGCTTCTGATTGGCTTTTCCTGCTGTGGACAAGGTCTATCATCCAGGAAGCCACCTGGCAGTGGTGTCTGTGGGATGGAGCGCAGGTGCCTGGGCTGTGACCTTGTGTCCTAAAGAGCCAACCCTCCCTGGGGGAAGTCAGTGATGCTTTAACAGTCAGACCCTCAAATATCCCGGGGTTTGTGGTTCTGACTGAAATACACAGTGAATCCTCAGGAAAAAATCAGTTGATGGCTCTAAACTGTTGCTAGCACATCAGCAACCAGGACCTCATGGACCACACTTGAGACAATCAACCATGAAAACCGTCTTTTAATTTTGTTGCACTGATTTGGTGAGAAGGTCATTAGACTAGAAATCAGAAAAACTGAGGGTGTTTGTTGTTGTTTTTGTTGTGGTTATTATTATTAGCTAATTAGTTCCATGGTTCTGTGACCTTCAGTTTTCTTAGCCTCTCTATGGCTTAGGTCAATGGCTCCCCAAGATTGTTCTAAGGACTTTTGCTCATCTGACTGCTTAAGAATCACTTGAGGAGCTTTGAAAACTACAGAGGCCTGGTCCCTATCCTCAGATTTTGAAAAATAGTCTTTGCTCATGGAAACACTGTACTTTTGTCCTAAACAGACTCTGTAATTACATATCAAAGGACCAGGGAGGTCTACGAAGTTAGAGTGTAAAAGCAGGCTGTGTGGGATAGAAATGTCTGTGGTCCAGCCATGTGCGTTTTTACATATTTCAAAAACACCTCACTTGATGCTGATGCTCAGGCAGATTTGGGAACCTCTGGGGGAGGTCATTTCTGGGGTCATTTCTGGAGTCATTTCCAGCTCTATTAGAATGGTACTTCTACAGCTTCCGAGGTGGCCCATTTATTCAGCTAAATACCATATGTGCCATTTGTTAGGTTACATTAGCGGTTCCATCTTATAGTTGAGAAATCCTAGGCTCAGAGCAGTTAATATTTTTCCAGTATCACATCACTAGAAAGTGGCACACCTCAGCCTCCAATCCCATTCTGAGTCTTGCCCACCTTGCTACAGTTTATTGTTCATCAGTGTAGTGGAAAGTTCTGGCTGGGAGGGTTTTAGGGTGCCAGTAACATCTGCCTCTGAGCAAGCAATCACATGATGGGCAGTCAGACATTCTCATCCCATGCAGCCTGACCTCCCAGCTCGTTTGATGGTTAATTGCAGAATCCATTAGCAATGGATGCCGTTAGCAATGACGAAAGCTACTTTACAAAAACCCAGTATGATGGGTCTGAAGTCTCTCGGGCCATTTGCCATTGTAAAGACTCCTGTTAGCCTGTGGATCATCACAGATATCACTTTTTCTCTTGTTTATTCATATACAGACTCTCGATTCAGTGTTTTCCTCTGCAGGGAGGAAGACACAGCAGACTTTCTTAAGGGCTTTGAGAAGGATGTGTTCTTCCACTGTGGTTCATTAGAAGCTTCGCCAGCATAACCCCAGGAGGTGGACATACAAACGAAATAACACCGGTCTTCATTTTGGCCCCATGGGAAGAGCAACTCGAGGTCCCGGCCACTTAAGGCCAGCTAATCAGGACTGAGGGCTTCCGGGGTTGCACTGGATGTGACCAGCGCCCCGTCTGCATCCCCACCTCTTCCCTGGAGGCACAGCTGAGGTTTTAGTGGCATCAGGAGCAGAGAGAGATCAGAGTTCCGGCTCCATTTCTTCCATCAAATTGCTGTGTGGCTTTATGCAGATCTCATAACCTGTCTGGATATTCAGAGTTTGCATATGCATAAAACGAGTGAAAATACTGTGTCCCCCTCCTGGAGCCGCAAGGCTCAAATGAGACCCCTAACCAGCAAGGCCTCAGGAAGGGATAAAATCCTTGGTCGATATCTGGCCCTATCAACCCTTCTCTGCTTCCTTGGCACTACTGGGCCATTCTTTATGTTTTCCTGAGCTGAGTATCCACCTTGGGAGGCAGGGGGTGGGGGGTGGGTTGATCTATGAAGGACTAGTTGCTTTAGATTTCTTAATTCCAGGATGGGAACAAGAATACAAATCTAGTATGTTTTGGCTGGGTGTTCTCTTTTGTAAGTAACGCAGTCCTGAGCTCAGGCTCCAGACGTGTTTGGCTGTGTCTGAAGGGCAAGGCCTCTTTGTTTTCTGCAGGGAGCCTCTCGTCCCTGCCTGGTTTTCCCTCCTCGTCCATAATCTTACAGTGCCTTAGAGGTGTGCAGACCCTCCCTCTCTGGCTGGTAACTGTGAGCCGTGAATAAAGTGAGCAAATGGGGGAAAATCGTGCTGGCGGCATTTTACTTATTACTGTCACCTCTGGCTCCCTGGACCCATCAGGTGCGTGTGGAGACTCGGATGAATCTTCTGAATCAAGGAGGCAGAACTGAAGTTGGTTAGACTTCTCTGAACACAGCCCTCTCCACGACCTGCAGCAGCTCTGCGGAAATCAGCAGGCTGTGGCCGTGGTTATCATCCAGGCTCCGGGGCTCCACCCCTGCCCACGTCTCCTCAGGCCACGCCTGTCTGCATCTGGGAATGGGCTGAAGGGGGCCAGGATCTGCCACTGGCTGACCTAACAGAGATTCTCTCTTGATGCAGGGTCCTTGAAAATGCAACTAAATAGAGATTAGGAGAGCAGAGTTGGTTTAAGTCCCACTGCCTGATTTGAATTAGACTGCACTTGATTGGTTTCATGCCTAAATATAAAAACTTCTAGTACTTTTCATCCTCAGACGGTAACTACAGGAGCTCAGGGCACAAAAAAGGGGACACCACTTATATGTGATTAGATGAGGGCTGCATCAGTAGCATCGCTTTCAGCCCTAGCTCCAATCCCAGTCACAAGTCAGCTTGCCTCCTTGGAAATATGATGAACTGTGCTAGGATGCTGCCTGGGTTTCCATCCCAGCTCCACCATTTTTGAGCTACATGACCTTGACAAGGTGTTCTGCCTTCTGCAAGCCTCAGATTGCTAATTTGTAAAATGCTGATAATAGTTGTATCTACCTTCCAGGGCTACTGAGGAGATTAAATGAGCAGCCAATAGCACCCAATAAATATGAGCTATTTCAGTTACTGTCAAGAGTATCCTGGGGCACCTTTGCAAAGGCAGTGAGTGGGAGGTAGGTGAAGGAGCTCCACGGCATCCCATTAGACGGTCAGCTTCATGAGGACCAGCACCGTGACTTGCTCCCTCGTTGCTCTATCCCCAGTGCTTGTAACATAGAAAGCACCCAATAAATATCTGAAGAATTAATGAGGCAGATGGACCTAAGTTTAAATCCCAGTTCTGCAACTTTCAGTCTTGGACAGGTTTTTTACCTTCTCTGCTTCTGGGTTTGCACATTTATGAAATGAGGAGAAACAATCTTTCAGGGACAGCCGGCTGGTACTGTGTGTTTATTATGCACCAGGTACTGGGCTAAGTACTTTCCATGGGCCGCCTCGTTTGATCTTTCCAACAGCCCTTTCGAGGTAAGTGTGATTACTGGTGTTTTTCATTTGTTTGTCTATTTGCTTTCACAGATGGTGTAACCGATGTTCAGAGTGGTCAAGAAATGTGCTGAGTGACACAGCTACTGAGTGATGGAGATGGGGGCCCAAACCACTTAGGCTGATGCCAGGTCCTGTACTGTCCATCACAACGCTCCGTGTCTCATACAGACTTCAGGATAAAATAGGAACTCAAATGCAGCTGCTGCTGCTCTCGTTATTATTAAGGATTTTCCCTCCGTGACACTTGGTGGAAGGGAAGGATACAGTCAGCCTAGTCATCCGTATGCTTATAACAATTTGTCCACACGTGAAAAATCTTGCTCAGTCAGAACGCAGAGGCTGAGATTTCAGTGTGTGTGTCTGTCACCCGGGCCAGAATACTGATTTGAAAATCAATGCAAACATGTGTCTTCAGAAGGCATTTCAGTTGGGCGACTGTAAATAATTCCCATATGCAGCTGGCGAGGAGGGCAAGAGAAAGGGGAAGATTCCCACAGCTGGTGAATTCTGAGTGATCTGAAAAGATGGGGGTCAAACAAAATAAAGGCAGGTGCCTGAGCCTGACTTCTCCCCCTATATGTGATGGCAAATCACAAAGCTGGGGAAAGCCTGAGATGGATGACCTCAGAGGTCATCTAGTCTTGCTAAGGAAAGAGGACCAGAGAGGCAGAAAGGATTAGAGCTACAGAAGGGATGGTGACAAAGGGTCACTGATGAAGGGTCTGCTTGAACAACCCCTAGAGTGGGCATCTATGGTTTGTGCCTGGCTAGTATCCAATTCATTTTTTGGTGACAGTATTTCCTGGGGGAGTTCATCAACAAGACGAGTCCACCAGTTTGACCTGTGAACTGGCCCCGAGCAATCAGACGCTCGTTACCCCTACCCCTGTCCTTGGAATGTGTGCTGTTCTTGCCTTCCTCCTGATAGAAGCTGTCCAGGGACACAGCCTTGAGATAATAATGTGCTGCTGAGATCATTTGGACTGTGCATGTACTTGAACCCAGATAAGGGCTCTATATAAACTCTTCAGATCTGGCAGGTGGGGGAGGAAATCCATTTGTTTTGTGACCACCCAAGACAAACCTCATAAATAAATTCTCTTGCTTATTTAAACAGCCACCTACCAATCTGGAGTCGTCTGCCTTTTTCTTCAATTTCTCCCTGCCCTCCACGTATAGGGTTGTGACCCAGCAGTAGCTTGACTTGGGCAACCACCCACGCAGTCCAAGTGCACTGACCTCAGAACTGGCGCTCTCCTACCACACCGTCCTGCCACTGGTCAAGGCCACTCATATCTCCCTGGATAAATCCTGTCAGCTAGTCTGGAGCAGAGTTCTTATACTTGTTTCCCAGGAAACATTGGGAAATCCAGAGATGGAAGGTGGACCCTTAGTTTCTCTACTCTTCCAGGAAAGCCACATAAGACTTTTCTCTGAGCAGCACTGTGGTCTTATTCACTAAGGCACTAAGTACTGGAGCAAGGGGAGTACTGCAATTCAGAGAAATATATTGGAAGAATCCGGAAGGTGGTTATATGTCCCTGATATCCAACCTGGCTCAAACAATGACTTCATGGTTTTTAAGTGGTCAGAAAAAGCTATGACACCAACATTAAAAGCCAAACGCTTTCCAAAGCAATTCTCTTAACACTGTATCTATCACAGTTTTGTTTTTAAGAGCAAAAGATTGGAACCAACCTAAGTATCCATCTATAGGAGACTGATTACATAAATTTTGATTCATTCATACTACAAAATGTTACATGCCCATTAAGAAGAATAAGAAAGCATTGTGTGCACTAATGTAACACCATCTCCAAGAAACAATAAGTGAAAAAAACACCATGGTGTAGATCAGTGTGTATACCGTTAGGGTTACAAAAAAACAAGGTGCATCCATATATGAATAGATAGAGACTCTTACTGGAAGGATGCACTCACACGAAGTGGTTATTTAAGGAGAGGAGAGCAGAGAAGTTGAACGAAGGCTGTGCAGAAACCTTAATTTTTGCTAAATATCCAACATGCATTAAACATGTTTTTACTGTGTGCATGAATTTAAAATAAACATAATTTTTATGCAATAATAAATAGGTCTTTATAAAATTTAGAGCCCCCCTTGGAAACTGCATCTGAATTTTTCTCTATCCTTCAAACTTGATTAGGAGGCAGATTTAAAGGCATTTATTTTCCCCCCTGCAGTGAAGCCCCAGGGCTCTGAGGCTGGTAGAAAGCTGCTCCAATCCTGCAATATCCTTCCTTAAGTGACTTGATGACACCACGTGAGAGGAAGCAGTTGTTCAAACTCCTCATTCACTATTCTCCATAACACTCATCATGGGTAGGGGAGGAGGAGGCTGACAGCCAGTTTCTCCCTGTTTTTGGTGGTTGAGCAGTAGAAGCTTTCAACTGTATCTCCAGTCAGCCCACTTGATGTCCACTAGGGAGCCAGGGATCACAGGATGCTGCAGCCAGAAGGGGGTTAGCTCGGTAGTCTCCAACGCGGGAGAGACCCCAGGGGAAGGCAAGACAATCCACTGTAGTGTGGATAAAAGAATTTCTATTCATAATCACTTTCTGAAGTAAGCTTAACTCATATTTAATTACAGATTAAGATGCACTTTATAAACACATATGCATATAGTGAAAGTGTATTCTGAAAGTGTTTGCTAATAGGGGTTCATGGTCAAAATATTTTGAGACCACTCTGTAGTGTAATTCTAGAGATAGCAAAGGGCACAGTGACAAGAACATCAGTTTTAAAGCTAATGGACCTCGGTCAAAATCCCACCTCTGCTCGTTATTAGCTATGTCCTCTGAATAAATGACTGCCTTTCTATGCCTGCTTCCTCACTTGTAAAAAAGGAATAATAATAGTACCTATCTTAAGAGATCATGGTGAATATTAAATGCAATAAACTATGTATGGCAGCCTGATTGTAAGGTGGCTCTGAATGATTCCCACCTTCTAGTATTCAGGTCCTGTGTAATCCCCTCCCCTTGAGTGGACATAATGATTTACATTTAATGAATACAATAGGCAAAGGTGATTGGACAACACTTCTATAACTAGGTGCAAAAGACTGTAACTTCCCTCTTGCTGACATCCTCTCTCACTTTTCTTGCATCTTTGCCCTGTGGAGTGGGCAATCTGTCAAGGAACTGCGGGCAGTCTCTGGACAATGGCTGGTGAGGAACTGAGACCCTAGTGCAACAGTCCTCAAAGAATGCGATGCTACCACGTGAGCTGGTCAGTGGATCCTTCCCCATTCAAGCCTTTGAGTAAGACTGCAGCTCAGGCCGATACCTTTATTGTATCCTTGTGGGAAACCCTGAGACAGAGAACCCAGGAAATCTGCTCAAAGACTCCTGATGCAGAAACTGTGAGATAATAAACATTATTCTTTTAAGCCATTACATTTTGGGGTAATTTTTTATTTAGCAGTAGATAACTAAGACAGCATGTGAGTAGCTTGACAATGTATGACATACAAAGATTTAGTAAATGTTGGTAGGGAACATTATATGGCTGATGTATGGCTTTATCCCACACCCACAGCAGACATCACAAAATATTTTTTCCTGGTGAACCCAGATATAGCCTCAGAATCCTTCTTAACACAGATCTCCAGGAAGCTATCAATTGCTCAGATGAAGCTTTTGGCCAACTCTGATCTGATTAATACTTCTTACCTCTTTACGCTTCCTCTTATGTAATATTCCTTTAATGGAAACCCAAGTCTTTCTTTCATCATGAGAGAGATGACTAAAAGTTATCAGAACGACTCTATGAACATACCTAAAATATAAAATGGTTGGCATCATATGTTGTCCTAAGAATAGATTTTTCTTGAGGGAAGGGTTGAAGAGAAGGTGACAGTACCTGAAATCTTAAAAGAACAGAGGAGATAAGCTCAGAAGGAGGACCTAGGAGCACCAAAGGTCACTTTATCCTATCTCTCATTTTTGCCATGATTTGGTCTTATTGTAGGGCTGCCATTTTGAAGAAACGAGAGAATAGAGGGCAAATTGTTTTGAAAAATAGTGAAATGCTCTGAGGAGTAAATAATTGTTTTTAAATATAGAAAGTGTCCTTCAAATGATTATGAAAGTTTGTTTTTATGCCTAACTTGATAATATTATGAGCTATGGAAATAATGCACTTTTAATAATACTCTACTTCACATGTGCTTCATTTTATGGGTTAAAACACACATTCATTTTGTGGAAAAGGTATCAGGGAGAATGACCACAAAAAATTGTCTTTTAGATCTGTTATGTGCACACCAAAGTACATGAGGGTCTTGAGAAAATGTATATTATTACTCACTAGGTCTGGGGTGGAACCTGGGATTCTGCATTTCTAAGAAGTGGCCACGTGATGCTAATTCTGTTGGTCTCCAAACTTCACTGTGAACAGTCAAAGAGCAACCTCTCTTCCTCCTTGGAGATAGTTGAAGGATTTCTAGACTTGGTTTTCCATTACAGGAATATTATACATGAGGAAGAATGAAGAGATAAGAAGTATTGACCAGATCAGAGTTGCCCAATAAGTTTCATCTGAGCAACTGATAGCTTCCTGGAGAACTGATTTTGATACTCTAAGCCCAGGAGCCAATGGAGTTGTCAGTTGGTGATGGGTGTAGGGTGTCTCTGTTCAGCTAGCTCTTTTGCTGGGCACACAGACATTAAGTGACTTAGGGAACAGGAAACCCACCCTTGCTGCTCTGGGAAGGATGACAAAAATTCAAGAAACTTAGATAAAGCCTTGAATGACATGAAACATTTTTGAAAATAGAAAAAGCAAATAAATATCATTTATGGAAAGAAAAAAATCTCATCTTTCTTGTGTGTTTTGGAGCAAATCAAACTGGTACAACATTACAGAACCCGTTCATTTTGCAATGGGATAGAATTTCATATAAAGTCACATCTCTAAGTCCATCATTTCTTTGGTTTTCATAAACTCACCGAACCACATCTTGTTTAGGAAAAGAAAGGTAAAAATAAATGAAATGCTGCTCATAAAGATAGGTTGACCCCTGAGGTCATTTAGTACAAGCTGCCCCTTACACAATACTTCCTGAGGCAGAACTGTCTTTTGCCCTAAGATCCTGGAGTACCACCTGGAGCTGTATAGTGTTTCCATTGTTTAGGGATGTAGATTATAATAAACAAGTGATAGTGAGAGCTGAATGAGATGATTAAGAAGAGCATAGATTCTCTATAGACACTTCACTCTTTAGGAACTTCCTTCTTTCCATCATGAAATATTTTCTATATAATTTGTTCACTCTTTCACCCCAAAATTACATCCACACAGCAATGTAAATATGTTGGGTATTTGGTATGTATTTGTGGACAACAAAAGAAAACCAGACCTGGTTCCTACCCATAGGGAGTTTACAGTCTATACAAAGGAAAGACAGACCATTACTCAAGTAAACACAAAAATAAATATAATTGCCTATAATAACAGTAATTCCCTTACTGTTCTATAGTAGGACAAGATAAAAATGTGGCATTTAACAGAGTTCACATTTGATGCAATTTGCCCCCATTTTCTTCTTCCTGTCATTTAACCTCTCCCTCGTGCAGGAGCCCAAAGCACAGGCATATCCAGAGCCCCCAAAGGGCCCATGCTCTGCTGGCACATGGTTGTGTCGAGATTCTAGTCTTTTATGGCTCTGCCCTTACACAGCCACGGGTCTCTCACTGACTCAGTGATCACCCTTCTAGAATCTTGACCAAAGACATAACCATAAGTGTGGAGAAGAATATCTGTGCACATGAATATTTGGTATAGTTTAAAACAGTAAAAATATTAACTAGTAATGACAGATATCTTTTAATAGAGGATTGAGTAAATAACTTACCTTTTATTCCTGAAATGCAATATTAATCAATGGTAAAAATTGATGTGTATACACACATACACGATGCAATGGAAAGATGTCTATAATGTATTGTTGAGCTTAAAAAGCAGGTCATAGAATAGCTTGTATAAAAGTAACTCATTTATGTAACATTGTGTGCATGTGTGTTGTGTGTGTAAATGTAATACACATCTCCATTACATATAAATACACACACACACACACACACACATATATATATTTATATATAATTTTTACTATAGGTCCAGGGGGACTTTTCTCTATGCATAAACACATTGGTATCCTGTGTCTCAGTCATCACTGGTGCTAAGGGATAAACTTAAATTGAGGTGTATAAGAATAGCTTAATATTCCATCTTGGCCAGGTAGCATATTTGTACTGCAGCTGAGAACTTCAAGGCCCAAGACAGGGACTGGTGTGGACATTTTAGGCAGATCAATGAGAGAGAGTTGGGGGCAAGAAAGTTTTTCTGCACCTCTTCAATCACTTCCTATAAATATTCAAATTTTAGACCACACACAGCTCACAGGTGACTCAAAACCCAATGAAGACTTCTGAGGGAATCTTATCTTCCTATGGCTGCACAGAGCAATTTCCTGGACATGGATGATGGTAGTCAATGCACAGAATAATGAATTTGAGAGCCAATTTAATAGGATGAACTCCTACTGGTAATTTTCAGGCATCAACTCAAATTCTTTAGCTAAAAAAAATTGGGTTTTAGTTTTATTTTTTCTGTTGAGTTCTTTTAGGCAGGTAGAAGGTTTTATTAAGCACACGGTATCTATAGAGCTGCGCAGGCCTCTGTGAGATCCCAGACAAATTAAAAAGTCAAATTAGCAATGCATATTTAATACTGCTTTGTAGTTTGTTTTTTTTTTTAAGTTGGCAGCAATGTTTACTCTTTGAGGGGGAGTTTATAATTATGCAAATTGGAGAAACAGTCTGCATACGGTACAATGATAATGCCTTGGGTTTTATATCCAGAGTCAAAAGTATTTCTAAATATTTCTTCAATTTTATCCACGACTTGGGGGAAGGTTTGCCAAGGCTGGGGGCCTGCTTTTTCTTCAGTGATGGAGTATATGATGCCTTGGAACTTAGGTACCTGTACAAGTTTTCATCTGAAATGTGCACAGTATCACCTTATAGCCTTTACAATAAACATTCATTCTTCCTTTCTCCTTTTAAACAAGACTTTAATTTTGTTCAGATATTCACTTTCCTCTATGTGACCACGTGCTTCAGAGGATGTGGATCCCATCCCTAGCCCCAAGAAGAGATTAATGATTGGTCTAAGCTAGTCATGGTGGTCACATCTTGCTTTGCCAGGGATTGATTTAAGCAAGGGTATGTGACACAGTTCTGGCCAATGAATGTGAGTGAAAGCCTGCTGGAGGACTTCTGGAAAAGCTGATAAAAAAATAAATGAAGGGGCTCCCCTGGTGGCGCAGTGGTTGAGAGTCCTCCTGCCGATGCAGGGGACACGGGTTCGTGCCCCGGTCCGGGAGAATCCCACATGCCGCGGAGCAGCTGGGCCTGTGAGCCATGGCCGCTGAGCCTGTGCGTCCGGAGCCTGTGCTCCGCAACGGGAGAGGCCACAACAGTGAGAGGCCCGCGTACCGTAAAAAACAAAAAAACAAAAAAAAAAAGTCAAAAAAAAATAAATAAATGAAAGAGACAGTCCACTGAAGATGTTAGAACCCAGATCATGGTGACATTTTTGAACTATTCAATTAACCAACTATGGACCTATCCTACTTTAGGACATCTTGCTATGATAGCTAATAATCTTTTTCTTATTACTTAAGCCATCTTGAGTCTGTGTTTCCTGTTACTTGTAGCCAAGAATATATCTTAAGTGATCTGTACCTTGAGAGTTCCTATGTTGCTCTGGGGAACATATATATATATATAATAGAGAAAAGTTAAGCCATATACTTGGCATCTGATTTACTAATGAGGCCAGTGGATATTTGTTTAAATTGGTTGGAGGAAGGAATGGTAGTTTAATAAATCTCATCTTGGTACCAGAAAGGAGTTCACATTCTATAACAAACAAATAGGAAAAAGTACTCACTATTCACAGTCCTCCTTTCACTGAAACAAGTGTCACCGGTCCTGATCCTCCTGTCAAACCAAGCCTGCAAGATGCAGGAGAGAAAATCAATATAAAACATACAATCTCATTTTGGCATCATCCGGTCATCAAGTATCTTGCCCTTTTCTCTCCTACTGGATGGCTCCAGCTTTAAACTTCATGGATCAGGCTGGACATTTTCCCAGGAAGTTGTTTCAGTAGGAACAGTTTATTCCTACCAGAGAGGAATAAACTGTTATCCTCCGGGTGCACGTCCTGTTTCCATAAACTATAGTTAAATGCCTAATTGCTCTGAGAAATGCATATTGGTCCAGCCACCCAGTGCATTCCATCTTCTATGCCACATTCACTGGTTCAGGGATGGGCATAGGCCCCGATTCAGGCCAATTCATGTCAGTCTTGACACTCACGTTGAAAATGTAGGGGAAGAGAAGCTCTCTTTCTATTGCACTTAGGATGGTGAGGATGCACACTTGAAGCTGCTGGCAGCCAACATGGGAAATCACAACTGCAGTTTTGAGTAAGAGGTACCAAGCCTTTAAGTTATTTGGGCACTAGCATCTAGCTATGATCGAAATGCTTGAACTTTCCAGTTGCGTGAACCAATACATAATCCTTTTTTGCTTAAGCCAGTTGGGTTTTCTGTCTCTTCCAATCGAAAATCCTCACTAAAACAGAGGAGGGCAGGTATCATAAATCTCACCTTACAAGGTATAAAATGGAGGCTCAGAGAAAGGTTAGGGTGAGAAGTCCAAGACCTCCACTCAAGGGCTCCCGCCATGCTAGTCTGCTGCCTACTCATTCAGCGATTCATTGCAGCAAAGTGGAAGGGATCAACACACCCACTGCTATCTTAACTGACTTCAAATATTTCTGGTTTAGAGAAAATGAAGGAGTCTTCCACTGGATTACTAAGGGAGATTATCTACATGACTTTCGCAAAGTAAAGATTGTTAACACGTGTGCACATACACCCACACCTACACTACAAAAGGCCACAGTAGGTGCCTTAGATTTGCACAGATCATCCCCCCTCACAAGGATCTTCCCAGGCTGCAGGGTGGCTCTGGTGGAAGCCCTCTTTCCCCAGGTGACAGCTGCCCTAAGTCTACGGATCTTCTGCCTGTCTCGTCGTCCTGACCCTGTCATCTCCGTGCCCTTGTGTCTGCTGGTCTGCGACTGGACTGATCACAAGCAAACTCTCCACCCAGTTGACTGACTTGCCCAGTGACTGGTCCACTTACAGTGAGTCACTAAGCAGAGGTCACAAAGGAAGGCCACAACCCAAATCCTGCTCCTTTGTGTGTTCTAACACACTTAAAAAAAAAAAAAAAATTGAGCTACATTTAAAGATTGAAAATTTTTACATAAAAACTTAGATTTTATGCTTCACTTGAAAAAAATCAAAAGGACAGTCAACACTACATGTATCCCCACACAGTGACATGGACTGAATCCAAGTGTCTGAGTCCTTTAGACATATTTTCTTTCTTCATTGTATTATCCATCTGGCTTTTTTCTTTCTTCTTTTGTTTTTTTTTAAACACATTTCTGCCACCTTCCTGGCCACTATGAACGCATGCATTTTCAACCCCTGTCTTGACTTTCCTACACCTATTGGCACTAACCCAACTGAGATGTCACCTTGCCCTCCAGTGGTTGTGTCTGGAAGTAGCCTGTTTCTAACCAGGTTCCCACCCTAGGCTCCAGTCTCTCCAGGAACAAAAGCACAGTGGCAGCAGTGTGTGATTTTATTTTATGTTTCCTTGGATTTGGACCTTCCAAATCCTCTCCCCAAAATAAGAATCATTTATTTAAATCAGAAAAAAGTTTTATACTCTGGTAAAACGAAGCTGCCCTGTGTCTTGTAGGGGACAGGGATTTAAGGGAAGCTGTGTGGTGTAATCAGCTAGGCACTTGATGAGAAGTCTGAAGATTTTGTCATTCTGTGACCTTTTATGAATGATTTCCTTCTCTCTACCTCAGTTTCTTCATCTATCAATAAAGGAAGTTGAGCTAGATCAGAAGTTTTAAGCTGGTGGCCCACAAGCCATATCAAGCCAATAGATGGTATTTTCCTCTTTTATTAATTATGTGCCAACAGCTAAAAAGAAGAATATTTCAAGTAAGAATCCAGATTATACAATGACAGACTTCTCAGAACTATCTAACAATGATCAACAATGGACCAGCATCCCTGAATGACCATGATGGTTAGATGGGGGCTCTGAGTTCACTCCAATCCTCACCTACTTCCCAGTGGGCATATACACACACACCCTCACCACCTGATCTGTTCGTTTATGTCCCTGTCTGCCCTCATAGGCATTTGCTCTTGCCACCTTTGATTGAGATGACCTCTAGGGACCCATCAGCCCCAATTCTGTGAGTGGAGATTAGTGATCTAAGAGTTAGAGATGACTCAGAGAAAAGAAAAAATGTTCTGAGCAGACACCATGCTGCAGCATTCCAGCAAACCTTAATGGGTCACCTCCTCCCACTTGGCCCAGAGTTGAAACAGCAAGACGCCCAAGCCTTTGTGGTCCCACTACATGGTTAATCCTGAAAGGGCAACAGCCGGGTTTTGAAAGTAGCAGAAATATTCTTCCGTTGGGGTTGCTGGCTGATTCTCTAAGTAATTTGCAATTCAAGTGCCTCTTTGTTTTGTATGAAAATTTGCTGCTATTTGGAAAGTGGGGAAGAGCTAAATTGCATCCTGCTGGTTTTACTTTGACTATATCAAAAAAGAAACTGTTAATCTGGGTCCATAATTAACTTTCCTGTTCTAAAACGGCCCTGGGATAGAGTTCAGAGAGTGGCTGTCAACTCCCTGCTTCTCTTCTCAACAATGTCTTTCAACAGGACACCCTGAAAGAAGAATGAATCCAGGTGGGCACTGGTCTTGATTTTCACTTTTTCTGATTTTTCTTTCCTTTTATCCCCATCCAACCAACATTTAGTGAGCCCTTACTGTAGGTAAGGCACTGGGCTGACCCGGGTGAGTATGAAGATACATAAATTCCTGTGGAGCTGCCAGAGACTATAAGTTAATTTTCCATCGATCCATCCATCCGTCTATCCATCCATCTATCCATCCAAGTGTTTTAGGTTTCTATGTTATATGCCAGACATTGTGCACAACATGCTAGAGAGACAAGATAATTCATACAAGCAAAGGCATGTAGGCTGGAGATTAAGTTTGACGATCAAGGGGAGACCACTTTGGTCTGAGCAGAGGGCTCAGACTAACATTAAGAACTAATACTCATTGACTACTGAGAACTATACTATGAAGTTTTTATCTATGACCTCAATGAGACCTCACAATGTAGTAATTTTTTGGTTACATGCTACAGACAGGAAACAGACTCAGGTAAATTCCCAGGGAACACACTGGTGGGATAAACAGCAGAGGTGGGACCAGGATCCATGTGTGACTTCAGAGCATAAGCTTTTAGGTACAAAACTGCACTGCCCAGTGGGAAAATGACTAAAGAAGGACTTGGATTCCCACCAATTACTCATTCAATCATTCAGTAATGCATTAATTCAGATTCATGGAAATAGATATTTGTTAGTACTCTGTGCAGAAGAATACTCTGAAAGCTGGGACTAAAGAAAGCATGACAGACAAGGTCCTTGTCCTCCTGGAGTTTACATTCCAGTGACCTCACACTGAAGTTCTCCAAATTGCACAAACTGCACGTTCCCCAAATTGCAACAAGGCAGAAAGTACAAAGATCAAGCCATAATGGTTCTTTAAGGAGAACACTACTAATCAGGTGACCTTTCCCCAGCTCCAGTTAGATAATTTGGATGTTACCCCATCTCCACATTTTCTTTGAGGGGCATTTGTTCCCTCTTTTCTTTTCTCTTCTCTCTATTCTCTTCTCGCCTTAGGTTTGTTACAACCATTTTCCAATCGTATCCTCAAATCTAATCTGTAAAGAACTTGTTCTTTGCAACTCGCTGAACAGACCTACATCCTTTTCCACAGTCGCTCAGGCTCTTTCAGGTTCTGCCTTTGAGGAAAGGTAGACACAGACCTAGTTTTACTCCTGGTCCCAAGCCCCACCTACCTGAGAAAACTCCCAGCATTCACCAAATTTGGCCTGTAACCTGGCCCTACAAACATAGATGTTTGTATCAAGTTAATGTATCATCCCAAATTGTTCTTGAGATCAGGCAGAGACACTGCATTATTCCTGAGAATTAGAGGAGGATGGGACTCCTGACTGTGTCAAGGCTATAATGGACCTCAAGCATCCAGGACAAATTGCCCCTTGGGTCATTACACCAGTAAATGAGGAGGACAGCTGAAACAAGATCTCAAATGGACAGGAGAAGGAGGGTGCTGAGGTAACTTCATATTCTCTGAATGTGGTAGATAGAATAATACCCTCCTAAAGATGTTCATGCCCTAATCCCTGGAACCTATGAATATATTACATTACATGGCAAAAGGAAATTTGCAGATGGAATTAAGGTTACAGACCTTAAGATAGAGAAACTATCCTGGATCATCTGGGTGGGCCCAATGTAATCACATGGATCTGTAAAGGTAGAAAAGGAAGGCAAAAGAGTTGACCAGAGATATGCAATGATGCAAGGAGAGGTAGATGAGATTTGAAATGTAGGGACTTGATCTACTGTTGCTGGTTTGATGATGGATGGTGGGCCATGAGCCAAGGAATGTGGGCAGCCTCTAAAAGCTGGGCATAGTCCTTAGCTGAAAGCTAGCAAAGAAATGGGGGTCCTCAGTCCTACAACTGCAAGAACTCAATTCAGCCAACAACCTGAATTAGAAAGGAGATGGATTTTCCCTTACAGTCTCCAGAAAGGAACACAGCTCTGCGGTCACATTGAATTTATCCTAGTGAGACCCATGTTGAACTTCTGACTTATAGAACTGCAAGATAAATAAATAAAGTTCTGTTGCTTTACATCTCTAAGTTTGTGTTAATGTGTTATGGTAGTAAAAGGAAACTAATAAGCTCACTTTTGGTTTAACCGCCCATCCGTTGTTAAGTTTAATATAGCACCAGGTGGGGTTTGAAAGCTAGTTAGGACTTGGTGTGACCGAATGTAGCATACAACCTCAAATAACAGTGGCCTAAACACCTAAAGTCTTATTTTTTGCTTTAAAGAAGTCTGGGGGTAGTCAGTCCAGGGCTTCCCACTAAGGTGCTTCTATAGAGTCATCAGAAAAGTGGGCAGATTCCAACTTTCTGTTCTGCTATTACCAGGGTTGGTTCTCATTCTTCTGATGCGACCTGACTACCAGAGCTCTAGCCATCACATCTGAATTCTAGGCAGCAGGCTGGAGGAAGTGTGAAGGAAAGCAATTTCTTTGAGAACACTTTTCAGTAGTTGCATACAATGCTCCCCTAATATATCCTTGGTCAAAACTTGGTCACATGATCACATATAACTCTAAAGAAGTGTGAGGCGGACAATATGCTCAACTAAAAGTTAAAATTGTCATTAAGGAGACAGGAGAGAATGGATTTGGAGTGAGAACCAACAATATCCGTCTTCATTTTTTTTTTGGTGATTGGTGGATGGTTCTCAAAAGGCTCCAGCTACGCAGATGACTCTGGCTGGGATGCCAGCTTTCCCTCCACACTGACTATAGACCCTTCTTTCCCTCTTCTCAGTCTTGTTTCCTAACTTTAATTTCCAGTCTGCCCTAATCTTATCCAATCTTAAAGGTCCATTTCAAATGTTACCTTCTCTAAGAATTTTTCCTAAGTTCCACTCAGATGGAAATAATTGTCACACTCCACGTAATGTGAGAGTTATTGCTATATGTGAGAGTGTCTCTTGCCTTCCGGAATGCAGGCCATCATCTTATTCACAGTTGAAAGTCTCAAACACAGCATGAACTCAATATACACACGACACAGCAGAGACTGCTAGCTTGTCCCCCAGGATCCATAGTCCTCTTTTTCTATTAGAAACAGCCACCCTCCCTGGCCCTAAGTGTTGTCTGTGTACATTGCCATCCAACTAGATAGTTCAGTGCTGTGTCTCCCTTGGGGTTATGTGTGACCATGTGACTACATCAGGACCAATGGAATATGAATTGGAGTGGTATTTGCAGATTCTGGGTCATCTCCATAAAGATAAATCTACTTGCCAGGACTCTTCCTCCTACCCTCTTCATCTTGGCTGGAAAACAGTATAGCAGTTTCCTTGGAACCAGAGATGGAAGCCACATGTGGAGGATGGCAGAACCAAATGGCCAGCCTGTGACTCACAGTGACCACGAGGAGCTGCCTACCTGCCCTAGCCTGCTCGCCTACTTTTAAGTTGGGAAGGATACACAAACTTGCTCTTCTAAGCTGCTGTATTTGGTTTTCATGACAGCAGTTTATCTGTGCATTAGCTCGTTCTCATGATGAATAGAACTGGTCTCTCTCCCTATGGACAGCAGTCTGGCTTCCTTTCCACTTGTCTTTTAGCAGGAGGCTGACACTTAGCATAAAATAATGAGACCTAAAGTACTGAACGTACTTATGCCAAGCCTTAAAAGCAGCCAGGTGTACTTGATAGGAGGTGTGAGCCTGGCTCTCTTATTCGGGTTAGCTAGGAGAACTAAGTGAATAGGTTCGAGCCTAGCATTTTATTATTTCTGCTGGAGTCACTCTGGAAAATATCTTTAATCAGAAGTTTGTCCAGACTTCCTAAATAATGTTTTGCACTGACATTCACTGCTGATTCATTCTTCTCAAAACCATCATTTTAGAAAATTGTCTTTTGCTGGCTAAGTATTTCTTGCCATTTGAAACTTTCTTTACAAAGTCCCATTTTTCGCCATACCCCTTTAAGAGCCTATTTAGACAATTCCGCTGAGCCTTCATTTTCTAGTTGACAATTAACAACAAAATGCCTTATATTTGTATGTTGTTTAAAACTTTTTGAAACACTTTCACAATAATAATAGCATTTAATCATCAGGGAAGCCTGGTAAGCTATGCAGCCTAAGTATTAGTATTCCCACTCCCTAGATCAACAGTCCTCAACAATGGTGTGGTATAAAAGTAATATTTAGTTATCCATTGCGAAATTTGTTATAATGAAAATCATGTGTTTTTTTTTTTCAAGTAAATAAAACGTCATTCTTTTAAAGTCATCATATAAACACAATAGACAGTTTTGAGGAGTTAATGTGTCCTAGGAACAGTCTTCATCATGGGGAACATAGTGGTAAGCAAAACAGACAATATCCCTGTTCCCGAGAATCTGATGGGCAGTTGATAAGTCAAGATGGTGAACATCTATTGTCTCATGTATATTGCATCATCCCCCTCCTCTGGCCAACTCTTCCCCTGCTGCTCCAACCATGTGATTCTTTTTTTTTTTTAATTTTTATTGGGGAACCATGTGATTCTGATGGGGTTGTTGACCATAGAGGGAGGCAAGAGACCTAGGCCTGCATTTCTGATTACTGTGTTCCTTTGGCCACAGTGATTGGTTCAAGAGAAGTCACATGATCCAAACCTAAGCCAATCAAAGTCTTTTCTGGGATTTACAATTTAGGAAACAGGAAGAGAGAGGCTCTTCTTTGATTTGTCATTACTGGGCTGTGATGATGTAATCTTGGAGCCAACTGTGGCAGTATTTTTTGCCATATGGAGGACACCTCTTGCAACAGAGAAGTAGAACCAAGAACAATAGGTGATGGGGAGGTGGAGAGGCAGGCATTAAGGGACAGGCAGTCACAACAATTTGGAAGGAGACTGATTCATTGGAACAGATACTAAAACAATGACTAGTTGGTGCTCATTAGTTATTTTTGAAATGGCAAATGGAAAAAGAGAGGTGAACGTTACTTTTGAGCCCCTTTGTCTGGACGTTCCTATCACCTAGTACAGTGTGTTGAGTAGAAAAGATACACAGGACATATTTCTTAAATGAATGAATGAATAAATAAATGAATGGCACTATATTGACTATGACTTTGGCTAAGAGGAAAGGCATTTAAGATTGAAAAATTTCCCACCATCTTATTTTATCATAAGGTTCATCCATTTTCTCAAAGTATTGTGAAGCAGAAGACTTAGAAAGAAAAAGAGCTTAGATATCAGGCAGGCCTGGCTTTGATTTCTGGCTTCAGCAGCAACCAGCTGTGTGATGTTGAAAAATAATGACTACCCCCTCATAGGGGTTTTTGATGAGGATATAATGAGGTAAGAGTAAAGCTTTAATAAGAGCAGCTGATAGGAGGGATAAATTGGGAGATTGGGATTGACATATACACACTACAATATATAAAAGAGATAATAATAAGGACCTACTGTAAAGCACAGGGAACTCTACTCAGTACTCTGTAATGACCTATATAGGAAAATAATCTAAAAAAGAGTAGATATATGTGTATGTATAATGGATTCACTTTGCCATATACCTGAAACTAATACAACATTGTAAATCAACTATACTCTAATAAAAAGTTTTTTTATAAAAGGATAAAAAAATAAATAAAATATAGTAATATTTTAAAAAATAAATTACAAATAGAATACTAGATTTCTAATTAAGTTCACTCAAAAGATAAATTTTAAATGCATCATGGAATTAAACACAAAAATAAAATCATTTACCAAAAGAAAAGAAGCCACTGACATATAGTCAAAAGCTCTAATGCTACCTATATTCATTAAATCAGTTTTTATTGAGTGAGTGTCTTTATATGCCAGGACTGTCTTAGTCCTGGGGATACAGTAGGAGATGAGACAGATGAGGACCTTATCCTCAAGGAGATTCTGTTTGAGTGGAGGGAGGTGGTAACAAAATAAAAAACAAATAAATGATTAAGTCATTTGAGGAAGTAGTACAGGTCATGGATAATAAAGTAGGGATAGAGATGAACAGAGCCTCTTCTAGACTGGGTGGTCAGAGAAGACTTCTAAGGGAGATGACATTTGAGCTGAGATCTGCATCCAAAAAGGAGCCAGCCATATGAAAACAGAGGAAAGAGTGCTCCAGACAGAGGCAACAGCAAGAGCAAAGGCCCTGAGGTCAGAATGAGCCTAGTGTATTTAAGAAATTTAAAGAAGGCTGTGTAGTGGGCTATAAAGAATGATGGAGACCATGGTGGGAAGAGAGGTCAGGGAGGGGCCCTTAATTTCCCAGCCATTCAGACTGACTTGTACTATGGGGCAGGCTCTATGTTGGGAACCAGGGATACAAGCATGAAAAGGCAACAGCTCACTCAAGGAGTTCTCAATCTATCTAATCTCAACAAATATTAAGGGAGGTTTCAGATGAACTGAATTTTGTAGAGTCACCTATTGACTATCTTATACCTGCTGGCAGCTGTGTCTTTACCATTATAACTGGGTTGGAAGTAAGGGATAGTTCTGTGTCAGGCTTTCTTCATGAAGCAAGCAGGGGGCAGTTAAATAGTAAACATGGATTTGCCCACAGGAGAGAATTCAGTGTATTTCATGTAATTACACCTCATCAAGGACAAATCCCATCTTTGTGAACCCATGCAATGTTCTGGAGGAGAGGAAGTGATGGTGACACTCATCGGAACCCCAAGTGGCGGGTTAAACTATTCTTGTGAAGGATTGCACTACAAGTCATGCCCAAGCACTTTCTACACTGTCCACATTTCTGATTTCTCTATGTTAAGTCATTTGTACGTATTGCTATGTTTTATTCATTAGCACTTTGAGGGTCTAGAGGGCTTGGAGCAGCAGAGGGAAATTTATTTAGAAACTAGAAAAGGGAGAGTACAAAACTGATCAGACCTCAGGCTTAAATCAGGGCAAAGTGAGATATCAATCCATTTCCTGCAAGAGTACCTTGTTCTTCTCTCCCTGGGTGACCTTGTCCTTTCCCATGACTTTAAATACCATCTATAGGTTTTTGATTCTTAAATTATATCTCCAGCTTAGACCATTGCTCTTGAGCTCTAGACTCATGTATTCAATGTCTGATTTGATATCTTCACTTAGATATTTCATAGGCCTCCCAACTTAATGTGGCTCAACAATAGCTCTCCAGAATCTGGTTTGGCTTGCCCTACCCAGCATTCTGTTACTTCTTAACTCTTCATTATCTCTCTAAATGGCACCATCGTACACCCATTGGCTCCTGATTTATTTTTTCTCCAGATGCCCAATATCTAGTACATCAACCAAGTCTTGTGGGGTTCACCTCCAAATGATATCTTAGACCTATCTTTTCATTTCTATAAGCACAGTCACTACCCAAGTTCATATCTTCCCTATCTGCTGCCTAGAACAGTGCTATAGACTCCGAAAAGGTTCTTGCTTCAATCTTACCTTCCCATAATCTGTCCTCCACAGAGAGAACTTGAAAAATGCAAATCAGATCCCTCCCCCTGCACACACACACTTAAATCACTTCAATTTCATTATACTTTGAATTTTATTCACACCTTTTCCTGGACTACAAAGTGAAAAATGGCACCTGCCCACCTCTGCAATCTCACACCACTCACCTTCCCCATCCAGCTCTAAGTTCTGGTCATAAGTGACTTCCAAGAACGTGGCAAGCTCACTGGCCCCTTAGGGCATTGTGTTTGAAATGGAATGCCTTTTCTAGCCTCTTTGCCTAGTGGGCTTCTCCAAATCTCACCTAAATTTCACAGAGACCTTCTCTAATTCCTCTACCTAAAGTAGTATCATCAGCAATAGACTCTCTCACAATACTCTATTTCATTCACAGCAATTTTCAAATTTCAAAATAACACTCCTTTGTTTTATTATTGTTGTTGTCTGTCTCTCCTATATTGTGTTGAATTCCATAAATACAAGGAGAACATTCATTTTGTTCATTACTGTCTCCCTAGCCCTAAGCACACTGCCTCAAAAGGGTAGGTTCTCAATATTTGTTAAATGAATAAACAAATGAGTGCATGAATAGATAAATGCTTCTCACTGATGGTAATGATGGAGGCCCATGTTATACAGAAATCATCTCCCTTTGTATTTCAACATTGGCATGGTTGCATTGGCCATTCCATTCCTTTATCTTATTACAAACCATCTTTTCTTATCCTCATAAAAAAAAAGAAAAGATTTGAGTCTCAGACTGGATATCTCAATAGCAAAATATTCTCCCTTAAAGTTTCCCAGTTACCCAGACAAAAAGGTCTTCCAAGTATTACAGAAAATACCCCTATTACTCATACCTTTGGGTAAAATCATTGAAGACTGGTGTAGAAAGAAGACTTGACTCTGGTATTTACCATACTATCTTGGGTAAGTCACTTCCCATCTCTGATCCTCAGATTTCCACATTGGGCTCCTTTGTTTGCTAGTGCCAAGATCTTCAGCAAGTCACCTAACCTCTCTCAGCTCCAGGATACTTGTAGTGGGCTGAATAGTGAGCCCCTAAAATATATGTCTCTATCACAATTCCTGGAACCCACAAATGTTTCCTTGTTTGGAAAAAGGTCTTTGCAGATGTTATTAACTTAAGGATCTTAAGATGAGGAGGTCATCCTGGCTTAAGAAGATGGGCCCTAAATCTAATGACAAGTGTCCTTTTAAGAGAAAGGCAGAGGGAGATTTGAGACAGAGGAGAAGGCAATGTGACCACAGTGACAGAGGCTGCAGCCACAAGTCAAGGAATGTCAAGAGCCACCAGAAGCTGCAAGAGGCAAATAATAGATCTTTCCGTCAAGCCCCTAGAGGAAGTGTGGCCCTGTAGGACTTTGGACTTCTGGCCTCCAGAACTGTGAAGGAACACATTTCTGTTGTTTTAAGTTACCAAGTTTGTGGTATGGTGTTATGGCAGCCTTAGGAAATTAACAAAGTATGAATCTGTATGATAGGTGTGGCTGAGGGTCACTGGGCCTCCTTAACCCAGAACCCCGTTTCTAATCTCACCATATTTGGTAACCCCACCAGGCCCACTCTAGAAACCTAACTGATGTGTAGTCCAGTAAAAAGAGATCTGGAAGATCAGCTTATCCACATCACACCACAGTCTCCTTAAATAGTCAATGTGCCCCTTCTGCTTCCCATGGCAGCTATTTCTCCCTCTTTTTTGTGACCTGTGTCCTCCAGCCACCTTCAGCCACATGGAATCTCCTCTCTTCTTGAACCTCACTGCCTCTCCAAGTCCTCTCAGACAATACATCAACAAGTGTTTAAGGAGGGCCCAGTCTTGCCCTAGGTTCTATGGAGATTTCCACTTCCACAAGCAATGTGAAAGCATTAATATTAATACTAACAGTAATGAGTGGTAATAGTAGCTAACAGTAACAGGTTGTTTACCCTGTGTAACCATGGTGCTAAGCACTTTTAAGGTATTATTTCTTTCAGCCTCCAAAAACAGGACCTCGCCCTAGGTTCTATGGAGATTTCCACTTCCACAAGCAATGTGAAAGCATTAATATTAATACTAACAGTAATGAGTGGTAATAGTAGCTAACAGTAACAGGTTGTTTACCCTGTGTAACCATGGTGCTAAGCACTTTTAAGGTATTATTTCTTTCAGCCTCCAAAAACAGGACCTACTAAATGAATTCCCTAGTAAACATAGTCAGGGTACAAGGCCCACTATGGCATCCTCAGGACCCTTATATAGTGTTGTCTGGCTTCACATTTGCATGTGCCCTTTGGAATGATCTCCTTCCTCCAGAAAGACATTTGATTCTAACGAGATCGCAAAGGAAATTACATTTTACATTTTCTGCACGTTAAGGGATTGCCTTTTCCTCCAACACGTTGTCTGTTGAAGACTCTTACGGGAAGTGAGAATCACGAGAGTGAACACTTCATCCAGGCACTAGCCCCTGCAGCTGGAGGACCAGAAAGGAGCACAGAAAGAGTAGGAGAAAAGGCAGGAAAGGCAGCTCTTTCTAAGCTAGCTCTCTCTTGTAGTAAAAACTGGTTGCCATTTACTCCAGGAGTATCGGGATTTAATTTCACCGGGAGCTTCAACAAACAATCTTCTTAGGTTGGAAACTGGAGGGGAGGGAGGGAGGGCAGGCAGGAACCTAAAGAAAACTCCCAGGTAGAACTTGCCCCAGCTGCCAGGGGTACCCAGGCGCGGGCAGCAAAATCTTGCCCTGAGTCGCCAGTGTGTGTCAGAACTCATTAAAAACATATGGCTTCCAGGCCCCTTGAGGCCCAGGAACCAGGACCCCAAAACCCATAGCTGGGAAAGGCGTCATTCGCTGCACCTTCCCCTTGACTGCCTTGCCTGCCGCAGCAGCTGGGTTCACATACCTATGCCACGTGGCTCCACTGTGCCAGGCCCACAGACGCATCAAATGCCCTGGGGGTTACTCTTGGTTACGTGCATCCTGAATTACTATCACTTTTTGCATCGATACCAGCTCCCTTTTGCTAAGTCTCTCCCTACCTGTGTCCCCCTGTTCTCCGGAGACTGCCAGCTTTGCTAAATTGTTAGTTTGTCCTACAGCACTTTTCAGGCCCTCTCTGCTTAAACTTCACACATCCTATTTTAGAATTATTTCTGTCTACCTCTGATTTCACCCCCAGCCTAAGTTCTTTGAGGGCACAAATTATATTTCACATACTCCCTGTCCTCCAAGTGCCCAGCACCTGGCCTTGCATAGAATAGATACTCAAGTTGTTTCTTTAATAAACAACTATCTACTTTGTACATGATCTGTGACAGGAACTTTATTGATGCTGGAAGAACAAGCTAGGAGGGAACAAGCTAGTTGTGGACAAGCTGACTTTTAGTGAGAAAGCTAGAAAATATTGATACACACACACAGAGCACTGGTGTGATGCTAAATACAAGAAAAGAAACAAGTATGGCGACTGAGAACAGTTGATGGGATCAAGGAACTTCAACAGAGTGGGCAAGGGAAGGTTTCTTTGAGGTGGTGACATTTAAACCAGGGGAAAATTCTCGGCTGAGAGGACTTGGAAGTTCAAAGGGTGGGAAAGAGTGTGACATATTCAGAGAATTGAGGGGAGGCCACTAAGGCTAAGTCTCAGCTGGTGAAGGTGGAGAGTGGAAGGGGTGTGAACTGGGTTGAAGTGTCTCCCTAAAATTCATGTCTACCCAGCACCTCAGAATGTGGTCTTATTTGGAAACAGGGTCTTTGCAGATATAATTAGTTAAGATGAAGTCACATGGAGTAGGGTGGGCCCTATTCCAGTGACTGGTATCCTTTAAGAAGAGAAAACAGACACAGAGTGAGAGACACACAGGGAAGGGGGTCATGTGAAGACAGAGGCAGAGATTGCAGTGATGCATCTACAGGGGAAGGAACACCCAGGATCAACGGTCATCACTGGAAGCTCGGGAAGAAGCAAGGAAGGATCCTCCCCAAGATCTTGACACCTTGATTTCGGGCTACTAGTCGCCAGAACCGTGAGAGAATAAATTTCTGTTGTTGAAGGCCACCAAATATGGTAATTTTTTATGGTAGCCCTAGGAAATTAATACAGGGGGCAAGGGAAAGACTGTTTATTAGTGAAATGGAGATTCATCAAAGAATGTTAGGTTGTAACAAGAACTGATTTTTTTCAGATCTGTGTTTTATAAAGGTACATCAAATGAGTGAAAAAAGTCCTCATGCTCAGAACACTTTCCTGTATCTTTCCTTAAGGCTGACTTGCCCATGGCACCAACAATGTAGCTGCCCACTGACCATACATAATGGGGCATTCTGAGAGATTAGTCATCTGGTTTTACCATCTCCACCATTAACCACTCGAGTTCTCTAAACATTTCCCTTTTATTTTTAAGCAAACAGGAATCTACTTCTGCATTCTGAATTTAGCTCCTTTTCTCTCTGGTCACGTGGTGATGACATGTGTTGTCTTTTCTCCTCCTCCTTTCAGATCTAATGGAAAACATCACACATTCCGAAGTCACTGTTAATTAAAGCTGATCTTTGCTTTGCTGACACTGCTGTCAAAAGCGCTTATTTAAGGGATGAAGGGTTCTTCTAATTCTGAACACAACTTTCAGTATGTGCCTAAAAATCAACGCATGACTGGATTCAGGTGCCCAATCACAGCTTGAATTAAGCAATTCATGAGTGCTGGCTGGCTGACGCTTGTGGAAAAACACATAACTTGGGGGTGAGAATGGTCAAATGGGAAAATGGGGCAGAAAGCAGAAAGTTCTGGAGTCCACAGCTTTATGCAACCTGATAGGATTTGGAGTTCTCAGTTTCTTAGAGAAACTAAGAAAATAATTTTCCTTTTTCCTTACAATTGATGGGTTCAATCATAATTCTCCCTCACTCAAGATGCCAAGTATCCTGATTACAAATTTGAACCTTACTCCTTGCCAGGTGGAATAAGGCCCTTAGAGTTGGAGCACTAACTATGTGCCAGTTATTGAACCAAATGTTGTATATCCATTGTCTCATTTAAGGAGGAAATTGTGCACCATTGATAATGATGAAAATGCCCGTAACTGTCATTTATTAAGTGTCAAAAATCTTGGTTGGTACTTCATATACATTATTTCTTATAATCCTCTCATTGTAGGGTAGTGGTTGGGAGTATGAACTTGGAGTCCAACACCCTGGATTTAAAACCTGGCTCTGAAACTCAGTAGCTAAGTCACTTAATTGCTTAGTCTTTCTAGGCCTCAGTTTCCTCATTTTGGAAACAAATGGAAATAATAAAACTGTGTATCATATAAGGACTAAGTGGAATCCTGTAATACAGTCAATATAGTCTGGCCTATTAAGATGATGATGATTAAAAATTACAAAGACAACAGTAACAATTGTATAGCATTTTCTATACACCAAGCATGCAGCTACACACAGATATTATTTCCTTTTTATAGATGAAAAAATTGAAAAGTAGAGAGGTTAACAAACTTGCCCTTTATCACACAGCTAAAATGTGGTAGAGATAGGATTTGATGCACTGATGGTAGCACTGTGACCTAGAGTTCTCACTACAGTGGCTTGCACAAAGTACATGCTGGATAAATATTTGTAGATTGATAAATTACAGGCAATACATTCCTGCCAGAGAAGACTCTTGGATCTTGCTTAATAGTTTCCATTTTTACTTGATTAGCTCCTAATACAACTGGTTTCTTTATTTCCTCCTCTGGATTCAGCAGAGATAGGCCATTGCCCTTTGATTCTCAGTAGTTCTTCAGTCTGAGCAGAAGGTACTTCCTGGATAATATTTGGGAATGATGACATCAGCTTAGGAAACAAATTTAAAACATTCATACTTCAAGGCTCAAGTAAAGGCCTACCTCTTCCAAGAAGCTTTGAAACTTCCCTGTCATCTGGAGGGCCCTCCCCTACAGGGCCCTCACAGCTTAGGCCTTCTTGTGCTTCTTATTAAATAAGTTTGTAATGCAGCGTTTGCAGACTCTTGGTTCCACTTTGATGCTGTAAAACCCTTGCTTAGCCCTCAGAATGTCCTAGAGTTACTTCCAGGAATTCTTAGAGGAGTTTCACAGGAACTTGTGTAATTCTGGCCCCTCCTCCTTGGTTTCTGTGGCTCAGGAATCCACTGGGATATATTCAACCACCACCCCAACCCCCAGGGTCCTCTCTGTGAACACATTTCCTGCCCAGGGAACTTTCTGGCCACAAACCCTACCAGGAACTAAAATGGTGCTGCTTCCCCTACAGAAATGCAACTCGCTATTTCACTGCCTCATTGGTCCTGCAGTCACTCTGCTTATACTCTTATCTCACAAAGTCCTTCATGTTAACGGCTCCTTTAGCCTCTGCTTGTAGCACCTTTCCCATCAGTCTCAGACTGCAGCCAGGCTCAGAGACAGGGGGACACCTGATCTTTTCCTTTAGAGCTCTTATTACTAGTGGCTATTACACATTATTTTGTGACATTTCTGCCTAATGTCTGTCTTCCCTTTTAGATGGTAAGCTATGGGGGAATAAACTGAAGATGCTTTGATCACCATCTCACATTCAGAGTAGCACAGTCTTGAACATAACTGTGCTGAGTAAATATGTACTGAGTGAATCAATGACTATCTGTTCTCCTGAACCCATGCTTTTCCAAACCAGGGATCCAGGCAAGAAAGACAGAAGTTCTAATGCAAATCAATGTCTACGAAGAGCTCAAACACCCATCCTGGCTCCTGGCAATATATACCCCAAATTCACCAGTTGATCAGATAGAATCCAAATCTGGATTCCAACTGCAGGTCTTGAATTTAGAAGATATATAGCCCACGTGGTCCTTCCAAATAGATTGGAAGCTTTGGAGTTGGGGACAATGCCTTCTTCATCTCAGCACCTTCCACCTCATCTGGCACAAGGCCTAGCACAGGAGATCTGCCCAAGAAATATTTGTTGCATAGGGCTAAGCATGATTTTCAGGATGAATGTTTGCTAGCCTGTTACTGATACGCTGCTGTCTTCCAGCCATGTCTGTGGAGGTGGAGGTGGAAACATGGCAGGGATTTCTGTAACAACTTTTTCCTTCAGGAAACATCTCTGGAAATGGTTCATACCACCTCATATCAAGTGCTGAGAAACTATTTCCTAAAAATATAGGTGTGCCTTAGAAAGCTGAAAATAAGCTGAGGAAGATGAGTGCCTCATGACTGCTTCCTCCAGGAAGCCAAATGCTTCCTGATTTGCCTCAATTTGCAAAGACAGAATAAAGATATCTAGCCTTGTGGTGCAGGACTTTTTCTTCAGGTAATGTCAGGCCACAAATTCTTGTCTCTGCCCTTAAATGGGGCCAGGAACATGCCTAACCCATAGCCAAGATCGGTTCGTAAGTCAGATGTCAAGTCCTAGTTCTCAGCTGGGGGCAACTTTGTCCTTGAAGACATCTGACCATGTCCAGAGACATTTTTGGTTGTCATACCTGAAGACTTTAATCGATACCTAAATGGAAAGATATCAGTAAAAATATCCCAGGGCTAATGTTAAACATCTACAATGAATGCGAAGAACAACCCCTTATAGGAAAGAATTATTTAGCTCACAAAATCATTAGTGCTGAGGATGAGAAACCCTGGCCCAGATAAGACCAAAACACAGGGCTAGTGACACACTGAATTCACACAGAGCCTGCTGTCTACTGCTTAAGGCACTGGAGTCCTTTCCCTTTCTTCCTGCCTTCCGTTGGTTGCTCATAGCTGCAGCATCTCTGATCCCCCAGCTGCAGCCTCCTGGATGTGGCCTGTGCACATTAGGGGGCACCTTGGGTTCAGACTTGCAGCCACTACTGTGGCAGGATCCAGAGTCCCAGGCAGAGAGGGGAATGCCTTTGTCTGGCTTCTCACCTTTCTCCTGCTGAGCTCATGGGAGAGGAATCTGTCTCTCTCCAGTCCCACAATTCTGCATCTTTCACCCCACTCCAGAAAAGGGAAGGAGGGGAAAAAATTGGGGCTCAACATAAGCTGTGCCTTCAGCTCAGAAGGAAGGAACTAGTTTCAGCTGACTTCACGTTTCTGTGCACACTCCCTGAGAAGCGTTTCTCTTTGATGCTTTCCCAATGGCACAGTCCTGCTCTAAAGGCTTCTGTTGGTTCACCTGGCTTGGTGGGTTTCAATCCTGCTGACCTGGGTTTGACTAGCTGTGTAACCTTAGACCCCTGAACGTCAGTTTTTCCTTTTACATAAAAGGAGAATGCTATGACCAATCGTTTTAGTTGTGTTACATGGATTAAAAAAAATATATCACCTGCCACGGACTACTATGTCCATTAACACTGCTATGAAGATTACCATATGCCAGCAACTGTACTAAGTGTTTTACACACTATAGGATTTAATTATCACCATAACCCATTTTGAAGAGGAGTAAACTGAGGCATGGAAAGAGATGACTTGCTCAAGATCAGGCAGCCTGTAGGTGGTGGAAGAATTTAAACCTGGTAGTCTACACTAAGCTCTACATTAGTGTTGTAGAGAAAAAGCTCTGAATAATGTGAGGTACTCTATAAATCTCAGAATTTCCCGTTTGTGCTCTGTATTTGTACTTTATACTTTCAACTAATGTGTACTGAGCAGTTCTTGTGTGTTAGAGACTGTGTCAGAGAAAGTCACACTGAGGTTTCTCCAACACCATCCCTGCAGGATTCCCGGGGAGGCGGAGATCAAATTTCTGACATAGTCCCTGACCCAGCCTACCGTTCTCTGATGGACTCCTGAGTTCAAATGCTCAGATTCACAGCAAATAAACCATCTAATGTCCTACACCCATGCCCATGCATAAAGACAATTAGATCTGTTTGGCCAAATAGCTACTTCTATAAAGGATGAAGTTGCAGGTGTTCATCATCTCCTCAGGGAAACCATTGTTTTGCCTGATCAAAGTTCCCTTTATACAGACTCACAGTAGCACGTACCTCCCTGCTCAGCACTGTCCAGACTGCATTACATGCTCATTTGTGTGTGTGATAAGAAGGTGAACTACATTGAACAGCCTTTGCTCATCATTTTTGCCCTGTGTCTACCACAGTGTTGTATATAAAACAGTATTCTAGAAATAAGTCAAGGGAGTAAACTCGAGTTTGTGCTACGTGCTAGGCCTTGTAGCATCATCTTACCATGCATTCTGCATGTATTATCTCATCATGTGACCATGCATTGGTGCTGACAATTTGCAGATGAAGAAACAGGCTTAGGAGTCCACCTTCACACAGCTAGTAAGTGTGGAGTCAGGATGTTAACCCAGGCTGATCTGGATCTAAAGCCCCATGTTCCCTCAGTATTACACTAGAAATTTGCAAACCAGATATTTAGAAACCGGCAGTCATTTGGGAGAAGATGTTATGATCAGCAGTTAAGCATGTGGGCTCCAGAGTCAGTCTGCTTGGGTTCAAATCTGGGCTCCATCACCTTCCACATAAAGGTGTTTGATCTTTGCTCCTGTATCCATTCTGTACCTCAGTTTATTTATACGTAAAACAGAGATAAAAAAATAGGAGTACCTCATGGTGTTATTGTGAGGGTTAATTGTATTATTTGTAAGGTTCTTAGAATAGAGCTTGGCATCTATGTGGCCACATATTAGTTTTATTCTCCTTCCGTGAAGAAAGAAGGGCTTTACAGACCATTTATCACTGCTTATATATTATATTTAGGATTCTGCACATAAGTATCCCAATTTGATGAGAAATGTTGAAATTTAAATGCTGCTGATTAAAATCACTTAGCAGTAATTAATACTAATTTGCATTTCCTACAAGGCAGCACCTCCACATATTCATTTAAACAATCACTGGTATTTAATAACATCTTGTTAAATTGAATTGTCTTGCTAAGTGTATCTTGAAGAAACCATTTAGATCATCACTGAAGTTTTAACCTGTCTGCTCCTTTTAGAAGTAGAACCAAAGCTGCCTTCCATGCTGCTGATTTGAGGACTGGAAGCACACACGAGCATTTCTGGGTGACTACACTAACTGGGTCGTACCCACCTAGACAGGCCACCTGGGACCAACCCATGTTTTCCAAGCCAGAAATCTGTCTCGCTGCCTGCGAAGGCCCTGGTACAGTGAAGTAGAAGGCACTTAAGAGCATTTGCATAGTGCTTGCCATGGCCCTGACTGACTCAGAGGATCTCTCTGGGTCCTTGGGGTCTGTAGCAGTGTATGTGAGCAGATGCCCCAGGTTTGAGATGGGGGGATTCTGTGGGAAGATAGTTGCAAGGCAAATGACATTCTCCTGACACAGACCAAGGTCAACTGCCTTTGTTGCCAGTAAGGACAAGATCTGAAAACAAGCTACCAGGCAGACTAGTAAAAGGTAACCTGGCACTGCCATATTTCCTTAATAAGTGTGCATACACCCACACAGAATTATTCCTTACAGCAGAGGAGATAACGTTCAAGAGACAGAGATGCAAGCTGAGAGCAGAGGTTTTCCTTCACTGTGTGTGTTTTTCTCTCTGAGCATTGTCCGAGAGGTCTTAGGAAGTTGATCTTTATCCTCTAAGGAAGATGGAAGCTAACAACAATTAGCATTGATTGAATTTTTTACCATGTGCTAGACGTTTGACAAACATCATGTAATCTACTCAACAACTCTATTTGCCTGGGTGCTATTATTATTCCCATTTTCCAGTTGAAGAAATTGAGGAGACAGGGAGTTTGAGGAACTGGTCCATGGTCACTTAACTGTAAGTGGCAAAGTCCAGATTTGAACACAGCCTGTCTTCTTAACCAATATCTACACTGCCTTCCAGAATTCACCATCACTTCTGTAACTATTTATGGCAGGAGAGTACTCTATCAGACTCTGTGTAGTACAGGGAAACTTTCCTGACTTCAAGCAGAGTACAAGTGGGATTAGCTCCATTTTCAAGGGCTCCAGAAAACAGACAGATGAGGAAAAAAATAAAGAGATGCAGAGTTCAATTCTGTCAAAGAGAGAATCTAGCAACATTAGAACCACAGAAGAAAACCATACATACAGCTGTTAAGAAAGAATAGTTCTCTAGTTACCGACATGGAAGCTACGAGAGAAAAACACCAGGCAGGAGGGTGTGTATAATTGCTCTGATTGTGTTGCTAAAATAAAATGTTCATATGTATTTATAAACGCATAGACTTTGCTGGTAATAGTGATTCCTTCTGTAAGGGAAACTGTTTGGAAGGGAGCAGGGAAGGAGGGAAATAATTTTCACTGTAAACCATTTTTTATCTTTTAAACTTTATGCCATGTGTTTATATTACCTAGTCGAAATGAACTTCTAAGAACTAAGAAACAGAATGGGCTGTGCTTTGAGGTGGTGAGTGGACAAGGAATATTCAAATAGACTGTGCAGATATCAGAGATGGTGTAAAGATACTTTGGAATAACCTAAATGGGAAAAGAATTTGAAAAAGAATGGATACTTCTGTGGGTATAACTGAATCACTTTGCTGTACACCTGTAACTAACACATCATTGGAAATCAACTATACTCCAGTATAAAATAAAAAATTTTTTTAAAAAAGGTACTTTGGAGGGCAGATTGGGGCTTGGAGTTATTCTAATGAATCTGAGATTATATTATACTCACATCCCTGGAAATGGTGCTTTCACCATACTCCCTATGGGGATAATACCTTGAGGATGGCATGTTGTCTCGGTCTGAGGGTGGTCAGGGGATCCTGTAAGGTGACCATGGCCTTGGAGACCTCCAAACAGATGAGGACAAACTTGACTTTGAGTGTTCTGCTTTGGGTCATAATTCATCCTTCAAAAGGCCCAAGAACCTATATTTTACCATCAATTTCTGCTACGGCTCCCGCAATCATGTTCCCTTTTAATATGTTGTAAATAAGCTTTTCTCTACCTTAGCTGGCTCGGCCACATTGTTCTCTCTCACCGGGATGTTCTTTCCCAAACTTCTGGCAGACTTGTAACCTTCTTATCCTTCCAACGTCAGCTTAACTAATTGTCAGGAAGACTTTCCTTGACCATTTATCTAGGCAGATCCTCCATTCTTCTCCAATACGTTACCTCATTTATTATCTTTAAAGAAATGTGTATTAGTTTGTCACAGCTGCTGTAACAAAGTACCACAACCTGAGTGGCTTAAACAGCAGAAATGTATTGTCTCACAGTTCTGGAGGCTAGAAGTCCAAGATCAAGGTGTTGGCAGGGTTGGGTCCTTCTGAGAGCTGTAGGGGATGGAACTGTTCCATGCTTCTGTCCTGGTTTCTGGTGGTTTACTGACAATCTTTGGAGTTCTTTGGCTTGTAGAAGCTTCACCCTCATTTCTGTTTTTATCTTTACATAACATTCTACCTGTGTGCCTGCTTCTGTATCCAAGTTTCCCCTTTTTATTAGGACATCACACTGGATTAGGGCTCACCCTAATGACCTTACCTTAGCTAATTACATATGCAGTGACACTATTTCCAAATAAGGTCATATTGTGAGATACTGTGTTAGGACTTCAACACATGAATTTTGGCGACACAATTCAATCCATAATAAAATGTATTCAACTTGATTTATCTATTTGTTTACCTGTTTATTGTTTCTTGTCCCCTCACTATGCTGTGAGCATCCTGGGGGCAGAGATCACATCTATTTCCTTCCCTGCTGTAAACTTAGTATTCACCATAGCGCTTTGCACATAGTATAAATTGGCCTTCATTTCTACTAGCTTGTCTTTTACTGTTGATTTGTGAGCTTTCTTCTTTTTTGTTTTGTTTTGTTTTGTTTTTTTGCGGTACGTGGGCCTCTCACTGTTGTGGCCTCTCCCTTTGCAGAGCACAGGCTCTGGACGCGCAGGCTTAGTGGCCATGGCTCACGGGCCCAGCCGCTCTGCGGCATGTGGGATCTTCCTGGACCAGGGCACGAACCCGTGTCCCCTGCATCATCAGGCAGACTCTCAACCACTGCGCCACCAGGGAAGCCCCCTGTGAGCTTTCTTAATTGACTCTAGATAATAATGCTTGGTCGGTTAGATGAAATTCAAATATTTTTCCAAGTCTGTGACTAGTTTTTTAACCTTTGAGATGTCTTTTCAAAACCCACTGACACACACCATTGTAAAGCAATAAAGATGTTAAAAAACAAAACCACTGACAGTTTTAATTTATTATTTTATTTCAGATTTTCCGTCTATGTTCATTTGTGAGATGGCCAATGATTTTTCTTTCTTCTTTTGCTTGTCTGATTTTGACTTCAAGGTTATATTAGCTCTAAATATGACTTGGAAGCGTTCTTTCCTGTTCTAGAACTGTTTAACATTGATATTATCTATTCCTTGAACATACAGTCAAACTTACCTGAAAAACTGACTTGGTATGAGTAGAAGGGGCTGGGGATGGGGAAAAGAGATAGTTTTAACTATTAATTCCATTTTCTTTAGTGGTTAAGATCTTTCTTTAGTGGTTAAGATGTGTATTAGGATTTTTAATGAACGTTCAGCTTTTCTATTCTTTTTTCTTGACTTAGGTTTGATAAATTATATTTTTAAAGAAATTGATCATGTAATCTAAAACCTTCACAACTATTGACCTAAAGTTGTAAATAATATTCTGTATTTCTTTTTAATCTCTACAGTATTTTCTATTTCTTTTCTTGATTAACTTTGCCAGGAGTATGTACGGCTTATTACGGGTAAATCTTTTCTAAGCACCAACTACTGACTTCTTTTTTTTCCATTTCTTTTTTAGTTTATCAGCTGTTTTAAAATTTTTCTTATTTTCCTTCTATTGCACTAGCTCTTCTGTTAGCTGATTAATTGCCTCCTTTTTCATAATATGAAAATTTCAGGCGTTAGTTTTCCTTCTTACAAGGTTTACAATTCGATATGTAGCATTTTCATTACTTTTTAGCTCTAAATATTTAAAAATTTCTATTATTCTTTCTTCTTTTAACTACTTATTTGTTTGTTTCCAAATACAAAAATTTTAAACTTGTCTTTTTGTAAGTGCTTAATTTCTAATTAAATTGTTTAGTAGGATACCAATTGTTTAGCATTTATTGAGATTTGTTTTGTGTTTACTGCATGGAAAGTTTTATAAATAACCATGTGTCCTTAAAAAGAATATTTATTATCTAAATAGGGTGTTGGGTTCTCTGTGTGTTCATTTCATCAAGCTTGCTAAATGTATTCTTCAAATACATATACGTTCTTATTAATTTCTAGCTGAAGCACATGAAAATTTAATCAGAAAGCAATGATGATCTCCCATGAAGATTGTGGTTTTACTTCCTACACTGTTGGTGGGAATGTAAAATGCTATAGCTACTATGGAAAACAGTATGGAGGTTCCTCAAAAACTAAAAATAGAGTTATCATATGATCCAGCAATCCCACTCCTGAAGAAAACTCTAATTCAAAAAGATACATGCGGGTTTCCCTGGTTGCGCAGTGGTAGAGAGTCTGCCTGCCGATGCAGGGGACGTGGGTTCGTGCCCCAGTCTGGGAAGATCCCACATGCCACGGAGCGGCTGGGCCCGTGAGCCATGGCCTATGAGTCTGCGCGTCCGGAGCCTGTGCTCCGCAACGGGAGAGGCCACAACAGTGAGAGGCCCGCATACCGCAAAAAAAAAAAAAAAAAAAAAAAAAAAAAGATACATGCACCCCAATGTTCACAGCAGCACTATTCACCACAGCCAAGACATGGAAGCAACCTAAATGTCCACTGACAGATGAATGGATAAAGAAGATGTGGTACATATATACAATGGAATACTACTTAGTCATAAAAAAGAATGAACCAATGCCATTTGCAGAAACATGGATAGATTTAGAGATTATCATACTAAGTGAAATAAGTCAGAAAGATAAAGACAAATACCATATGATATCACTTATATGTGGAATCTAAAATATGACACAAATGAACTTATCTCTGAAACAGACTTATAGACATAGAGAACAGACTTGTGGTTGCCAAGGAGGAAGGGGAATGCTGGAGGGATGGATTGGGAGTTTAGGATTAGTAGATGCAAACTATTATGTATAGAATGGATAAATAACAAGGTCCTACTGTATAGCATGAGGAACTATATTCAATGTCCTGTGATACACCATAATGGAAAAGAATATGAAAAATAAAGTATATATATGTGTAACTGAATCACTTTGCTGTACAGCAGAAATTAACAACATTGTAAATCAACTGTACTTGAACAAATTAAAACAATAGCAACAACAAAAAGATCATGGTTTTATAATTCTGTAAGTCTGTTTATACCTATTATGAGGTTATGCCCTTAGGTGTATGAAAATTTGAGATTTCCTGGTGAACTGTAACTCTATCAATGTTGTGAGGCTCTTTATTTCTAATAATTTTGCTTTAATGTCTATTTCATCTATTTCATGTGATGTTGATCCTGATGGGCCAACTTTCTTTTGGTTAGAATCTCTTCATATCCTTCTACTTTCAGCCACTTTGTATCCTTAATTTAAAAATTAAGAGCTTCAGATTGGTTTGTGTAATTTTAATCCAATATGCTAATCTCTGTCTTTATAGGCAAGTTTAACCTATTGATGTTTTTGTGATTTGACACATTTTCATTTTGCCATTTTATTCAGTACTTTCTAGTTGAACATTTACTCTTCTTGTGTCTCTGTCTTCTGCCGGTTTAGATGTTATTCAATGTATTTTTATCTTTTTTATTGATTATCCTTAACAATTTACCACAGACACCTAAAAAATTGAAATTAATTATATCTTGACTTCTCCTGTGGAACTTAGATTTCTTTAACTCTGCTCATTTCTGTGTCCTGCCTTGATCCTACCTGTCTTACCAGTTGTTACTCAGAATTTAATTCTACCTTTGTCTTTATTACTTCTAAATCAAATATTATTATTGTTCTCTCATATGGTCAGTATTTGTTTAAAATTCTTGAAATGTTTAAACTTTTATTTTTTTTATTTTTATTTTTTTTTTTTGCGGTACACAGGCCTCTCACTGCTGTGGCCTTTCCTGCTGTGCAGCACAGGCTCCTGACGCGCAGGCTCAGCGGCCATGGCTCACGGGTCCAGCTGCTCCACGGCATGTGGGATCTTCTCGGACCAGGGCACGAACCCGTGTCCGCTGCATTGGCAGGCGGACTCTCAACCACTGCGCCACCAGGGAAGCCCTTAAACTTTTATTGTTCGGCATTTTTCTGTTAATTCATTTTTTCCTACTGGATTAATTTCTCTACTAATTGCTTTAGTGGAGTCTCTTACTAGTTCTTCTAGTCTTTGTCTGAAAACGTCTTTGTTTTGTTCTAACTCTTAAATATAGATATATATTCTGAGGTTAAAAGTTATTTTTCTGTAGCACTGTTTTCTTTATACTCTATTTTACAATGAGAAGTCTGTCAGATTATTTCTTTGCAAATAATATACATACTTTATACGTTTTTCTGAGATTTTTGTCTATTATTCTTCTGTTTTACTCTGTGTCTAGGTATTGCACAGACTTTAATCTCTGAATCTCATTCTAGTTAATGTGAAATATCAAAACAATAGTTTTAGGGGTTTCAGTCTCATTTTATCTTTCTCTGTCTTTCCTCCATATCTGTTTTTTTTTTTAATTTTTTTTTTTTACCCTTCAGTTTCTATCTCATTAACTCACTGTACTGTTTTTTGGGTAATGTCTTCATAACTATATTCTAGTTCATCACTTCTCCATTCCAGTTCAACCATCAATTAGTTTTAAAAATCACTGACTTTTTTAAAAAATTTTATTTCCAGAAGTTCTATTTGGTTCTTTTTATATTTGCCTGGTGTTATATATATATATATATATATATATATATATATATATATATATATGTACACACACACACATATATCAGTTCCTTCTTTTATGTTTTTCCTCAATCATATTTTATAACCTTTGCCATTTCTATTATCTGAAGTTCTTGTCTAATTCTGATATTTGTTGTGTTAATATCCATTATTCTTGATAAATCATTTTCGCATTTTTTTAAGCTTTAACATTCCAAACAAAGAAGAATGTTTCCTTCAACGTTTTTATAGGTTTAGATCTGATGTGAGTTCATTTTATTCAAGTTCATTTTTCCAAGTTTGTTATTTTCTTGTATGGATAGCCATATTGTTCAAGCACCATTTGTTGAAAAGACAGTTTTTTCTTGTTGAATTATCTTGGCTGTTTGTCAAAAAACAATTGATCATCTATTCTGTTATATTGGTCTGTATGTTCACATGTATGTCAATACTACACTATCATCTTGAGCAAAACAATTTTATAGTAATTCTCGAAATCAGGTAGTACACACTCTCCAAACTTATTATTCATTTTAAGAGTTTCTGTGGCTATGTTAGTTCTTTGTATTTCCATAAAAATTTTGTGATCACTTTTTAAATTTCTACAATAAAGTTTGCTTGTATTTTCATTGAGATTGTGTGGAATACATACACAAATTTCAATAGAATTGACATCTTAGCAACACTGAGTCTTCTAATCTGTGAATTTAACATGTCTTTCTATTTATTTAGATTTTTAAAAATTTCTCTCAGCAGAGTTTTTAGGTAACAGTTTGTTTAATTTTTTTCTGATGGTTGTGAACAGTATTTTAAATTTCATTTCTAATCATTTTTTTCAGTTTTTAAAAACACAAATGAGTTTTCTATATTTACCTGTGACCTTCCTAAATTTATTTATAGTTCTAGTAGCTCTTTTGAGGATTTTCCAGTACATGATCATGTTTTCTATGAATAATTAATAATTCTTACCTTTATTCCTTTCTCGGTAATGTGTATTTTTTCTTCTTGATGTTTTAAGATTTTCTTTTTTATCACTGTTTTTTTGAAATTTAATTTTGATGTGCTGTAGTGTTGTTTTCTGTATATATCCTACATGGATAATTAGATTTTTAGTTCATTGAGTTAATTGGATTTTTAGTTTTATAGTTTTCATCATTAAAAAAAATTCAAAATACTTTTTTGCCGATTCTCTCTTCTAGAACTCTAAGTACACATGGTTATTTGACTTATTATTGTTCCACAGGTCACTGAGTCTCTCTTTTTTTCCTTCACTATTTTGTTTCTCTCTTTGCTTTAGTTTGGATAATTTTATTCTTTTGTCTTTAGGTCCATAATCTTTTCTTCAATGTAGAATGGGCTGTTAATTGCACCTAGTGAATATTTTATTTAAATATAATGTATATTTCAGCTATAAAGTTATGCTTCTTCTTTATATCATTTATCTCTCTCCTCACTATGTTCAAATTTCCTTTAGATCACTGAGAATATTTATAGCAGCTATTCTAAGGTCCTTGTCTATTAATTCCATTATCTCTGTCATTTCTGGATCTGTTTCTACTGACCGATTTTTCTTCTGGAAATGGGTCACATTTTCCTGCTTAATTCTAAGTCTAGTAGTAGTTTGAGTGCTCGACATTGTGAATATTATACATCGTTGAGTATCTGGATCATTTGTCTCCCTTTAAAGAGTGTTGGACTTTGTTCTGGTAGTCATCTAAGTTATTTGTAGGTCACATTGCTCTTTTGAATTATATTTTAAAAATTCTTTAAAGTAACTTTTACTCTAGTGCTAACTTATCCCACCTGCTAAAATGTGTAGGGTGTGGTCTTATGGAGTTGCTATCAAGTGCTCTCACTGTCTAATGTTTACTCTCCACCAACTTTTCAGAACACAATTATCTCCCAGCCCTGTATGAACTCTGAATGGACCAGCTAACAATGCCCAAGTTTTTCTTTGGTTGGTCTCATGTAGTTTCATCCTGCACATGTGCACTTTAATATTCAGTAACACAATCAAAGGGACCCCATGAAATTTTCTGGAACTCTTTCTTTGTAGAGTTTCCTCTTTTCTGGTACCCTAGCCCACAAATTCCTTTCACCTTAGCCTTCCTGAACCCTTATTTCAGTCTTCTCTAATCATTGAGTCTGTTGAGCTCTGCTTGGGTTTTCCCTCCCTGCAGTGTGGTCTAGAAAGTGCCTACAAGCAGAAGTTAGGGAAATCAAAAACTTACCTAATTTTCTCCCCTTCTCTTAGGGACCATAGGCCTACACTGCCTTGTGTTCATCATTTGAAAAGAACTGTTTCATATATTTTGCTTAGTTTTTTAATCATTCATGGAGAGAAGCAACTCTAGTCCAGTTACTCCATCATGACCAGGAGCAGAAGATCCCAGGACCATTTGTGTATGTGCATTTTACAGCTTCATATTTCCTGGACCAAGCAGATGATATAAAAATCAAACTCCAAACACAAGTAAAGACAGATTCATTATGAATTTTCAGAGACTTCTTTATACCTTTCCTTGAGCTTAGGACATTGTATATAAGATTCTAATGTCCCTTTGCTCATAGGCAGATTTTTTTTCTTCAACTCTAGTCTTTCAATGAAGTCAGAGTCCTTTGAAATTTTTGCTTTTTTTTTTTTTTTTTTTGCTGTACGCGGGCCTCTCACTGCTGTGGCCTCTCCCGTTGCGGAGCACAGGCTCCGGACACACAGGCTCCGCGGCCATGGCTCGCGGGCCCAGCCGCTCCGCGGCATGTGGGATCTTCCGGGATCGGGGCACGAACCCATGTCCCCTGCATCGGCAGGCGGACTCTCAACCACTGCGCCACCAGGGAAGCCCGAAATTTTTGCTTTTATATAGACAACTTAGTTCAAAATTCCTCAAATAATTGAGACTCAAGATTTTGGTTCCTGCACACTAAAAATCAAGTTCTTATGTTATAGGGGACTACCAGTCTTACCTGCCATCCCTCAAACTCACTTCAGTCACTCAGAATAATACCCCTAATAGTAACAAAAAATTTTTGTTTTTGACCCCTTAGGATTTTCTTTACTTTCTTGGGTGCTTAGCTAGCACTAAAAGGATGTTTGTTATATTTTCATTTCTAGGTGGCTTTCAGAGTATGTAGTCAAATTGTCTGTATGATTTTTAGCTTATTGGCCATCATGACAGAAAACAAACATTATGTTAAATAATTTTCCATGAAACTATATAGCTATTCATTAGTATTTTTAGTGGCTTTAAAATGTTCTAAAATTGATCTAACTTACCACTATTCAATATTTAAGGTGTCTGCATAATTTATACTATTATTATTATAACTAGTTCTCTTAAAAGTTAGTTTAATACAATGAATGTTTTCTTCTTTTAGTAAACTTTCCAGATAAACTCTAAGAAGTAGAATTCTGGGGTTGAAATAATGAACCTGTTTAATAAGATTCCTGTCTAGTTTCTACAAAACTTTCTTGCCTCTGTGTCTTGTAGTACAATGACTAAAACTGAAAGAGGATTCAGACTGGGTATTGGTTTTCCACTTTTCATTATTTTATGAATAATAAAGAGGGTTAAACTAATTCCTGGAAAATATAGTAGCTCTTAGTGGTCTAGAGATACATCCAACACAAACAAGAGGTACTTTAACAAACCTCTGATCAGTGACATTGCAGAAATACATCAGCCGCTTATTTTCATTCCAGTTATGCCAAGAGGGGGCAGGTTTCAGTAAACACCAGCAGTTCCCACTTTGCAGGTGGTTCTACCGTAAAATAGTTTGCAAGAAAGTACCCTCTGTCACATTTTGTAATGAAAACTTTTATTTCAAACTGTCTGCATTTTCATTTGGTTTTGGGTGAGTACTTGGGCATGCTGACAAATGACTGCCCCAACCTGAGAAAATCTGCAGTAGAAAATCAGTAGATAGAGCAGCTTCCCAAGTGAGAAGTGTGCCAGAAAAGGTCATGTGTCTTCTTTGAATATCTCTAACAAAGTGTGCTGAACACACTAGCCTGGGGGTCAAGGGTTTTCCTAGTCCCATTTTACCGATTGCTAGCTTTGGGCAAGCCACCTTCTTCCTCTATGCCTTGTTTTCTCTTTAGTAAGAGAGGGCATTTACCTGTGATCTCCCCAGTTTTTTCTAACATTTCCAAAGACTAAATATGACATGTCAACTAGCTTTATGCATTTTCATAAAGGTTAATTCTTTGGGACTCTTCTTCCTTTTTTTGGTTTATGCCACTGTTATACCTCTTAATAAAAGTTGTGTGGTTATTATCTTTATTTGGTCTCTCTTGCCCACTGAGTTGTAAGCTGTTTGGTGTCAAGAACTGTCCTATGCATCCCCCACCTTCCCAAAACCCAGCATATACCTAGCATGTAAGAGCTGCTCAGTAAATATTTGTTGGATGAATATAAGATTTCTAATGTAAAACTTTATTTCACTAATGTCATTTAAATTATTTCCTGCTAATGCTTATTCTTATGGCAAAATTTAGTAGCACACATTTTAATATTTTCTTTTATCTTCCATTTTTTATAATCTTACCAGATGCACTCAAGCAATTCATTTCTTAATTTTTTCCAACGACTGTGTGTGTGTGTACGCACTGTGACAGTTGACATGGTGCTTGGGTGTGAAGTGCTTGATACACGTTTGTTGAATAAATATGCTTTTTGCATGTGACAGAATGTAATCATGACACCAGATCAAATAGGCCTAAGGTTTTTTGAGCTTTGAAAACCCGTTCTTTGCTTTCTCAAGTGTGACTCCAGCTGCAGATTAAGCCAAGCCTTCTTTTGTACTTGATTGGTTAGGCACGTAGAAAACAGTGTTGACGTCACGTCATCCAAAGTTGTTAGGAATGGAGGCAAATTTCTATATGCGAAACTCTCTGGACTGGTTTTTTTCTTAGCTCAGAGATCCTCTGTAGTGCCTTTATCTGCAGTGCAGATTTCTACTGCATATTCTACAACTGACGTCAATGGAAGCTCCAGAGGAGAAATGAGGACAGCATATGGAATGGGATCCAGAGGGGTGGTTGACAAGTAGAAATTTTACCCCTGCTTGGCCTGTCCTTCAATCTCTGACTCTCACTCTAGTTAATCTGACACATCAGAACAGCCACTTTGGCTAGTTTCATTTTCATTCTCCATCTGTGTCTCTCTTTCTCCCTCTGTGCCTCTGTCTCTCTTTCTCACACACACATCCACACTCTCAGCAGACAGAATAGTGTAGTGGTTGAAGACAGACTTTGAAATTAGTCAAACTTAGTTTACATCTCAGCTTTGCCACTTGTTTTTCTTTTTCTTTGTGACTTTAAATGAATTGCTGTTGTTTTTTTGCTTTTAGTTTCAATGGTTCCAGCATTCTTTATCTGTTCAATGGAGATAAAAATAGTATTTTCGTGGTCTGTTGTTGAGTGAAGTCAATAAGATGATTCAGGTAAACTTCTTAGCATCACGGCTAGCATTAAGTCTAGAGTTAATGGTGACTACCTAGCATATGGTCTCTCTTGTTTAACTGCACAGCTTTTTTCTGATACCTTGAGTAAGATTACTGAATTTTCCTACTTTTCCTCTTCTGTTGGATACATGCACCCTACTTAAGCCTTCAAAAAGCAAGAGAATTCCCTAAATCAGGAATCCAGGGGATAACAAACTACATCATCCTTCACTTATGGGAAAATACAGATGACTAACTTGAAAGAAGAAAAGAAGAGTTATGGGAAGGCCAAATGAGTTCAATAGAGTTCTGGCATTAAAGGTCTCCTTACTGACTCGTGGGAGAGCTCATCTGGACCTCTGGTTTTAAAGTCTTCTTATATCTATTTATAAACAAATCTAACAAGTATGAACCTTCCTCATCTCTAAGGGGGAGTAGTCTTTCTGGACTAGGAGATTCAGAGATTAGGAGATTCAGAGATTAGGAGAAAAGGGTAACTCATTGTGAAAAGTGCTGAAAGTCTAATCACAAGGGAAGAGATAGAAGAAACAGGAATATTTGGGTTTATTTTTAAAGGAACGAAATTACTTACAGCAGCATTTCCATACTGTGTTTTTTCTATAGGGTGTCAATATATAATAGGCAATGAGAGTTACTTGATCAGTGTGCAAAATGCTGGGTGAGATAAAATTAAATAGATTGTCATTCTTCTTCATGGCTTTACAAGCTCTTTAGTATATTGAAGTATACTCTGAATCTCTAAGAAAGAAGGATCGTGGCTACTTTATACTGGGCTTCCCAATCTAACTTGACCACAGAACCCCTTTTATGGAATATTCATATTATTAGTGTTCCACAGAACCTACTTTGGGTTATTCTGGTCCCAGGTTTTTATGCAAGTACAAGACTACTGGTCAAATAGTCCAACACTTGCCCAACAAGTGATCAGGGAATCACAGCAATAGAGTGATAGAGTCATAATGGTATCACAGAGCCATTTGGAAAAATTAGATTGGGTTTAATGTCATCTTTTAGATAAAGGAAACACCTGCAAAGTAGTTATTTTAGTTTTAGGAATTCAACCTAAGGAAGGCTCATAAAACTCTGCATACCTTTTTAAGATTGTTCATGAATACATTATTTACCATATTAAAACACTTAATGACTAAACGTCCATCATTAAGAAATTGCCTGGGTAAATGATAGTTCAGCTAATATGATGGAATGTTATACAAGTGTTCAAAAGAATGTGGCAATTCCACCTGTATTGGCATGGAAATATACACCCAACACATCGTTGGAAAAAAGGAGAACGTTGTAGGGAGAAGGTATGGCAGACTAAATATTTATTTTAAAAGTTAAATATATATGACACAGAGAAAGAAATGAATGAATGAATGAATAAAAGTGTGTGTGTGTGTGTGTTTGTGTGTGTGTGTGTTTGTGTGTACAAGCACACACACATGGATTCATCTGTGGAGCAAGAAAGATGACTTTCAATTTTTAATGTATGACTTCTGCTTCCAGTTAGAATAGAAAGTGTTGTAAGAGACTGCTGCTCCCACCCTGACAATAAGATGAAACTAGATAGGTCACAAAATCATACTTCTAAAAAAGCCATTGGAGAGCTGAGGATACAAAGATATCTAAATAAAACAAATAGAATGGGGTAAGCAATTCTTAGGAGAGAATAATGCCACCACTCCTTTCACTCCTGAAGGCATGGCAGAAAAAGAAGCAAACATGCCATAGATGGGGGTAGGGAGAAACCAGCCCAATGTGTAACTATCTTTTCATGGCTAGGTAGGGGATGGCATGACAGATTAGAATCCTGAGCAAATCCAAAGCCAAGCAAGAATGCTCTCACCTGCCAACTCTTTTCCACAGGACCTTAACCAAGTGCACAGGGTTAGAATGCCAAAATCTGTGGTGGGCCAAGAGATCTGACAGAGATTTACTTTAAGGAGGGTGGGCCTTCATCAGGTATAAGGCATCCTCTTTTTCTTTTTTTTTTTTTTTAAGGCATCAGTCTTCCAAATGGCAGGTGGCATCTGCTACCAGGTGGCGACCTGGTGGCAGGGTAGTATGGTGGGTAGATCTCACAAGGCACAAAAACCTAAAAGACTGATAGCTGTGTCATAAAGAAGAGAGATCTCCCACAATTTTAAGAGTTGACAGCTTGATGGTAGAATATAGAGGAAACTCAAGATTCTCACTAGTAATGAGGTCCCTAAGGCCTGATGAAAGCAAAGCTCTGATCCTGCCTTTAAATCCGTTGAGGTCAGTGGTGAACTGAATTTAACAAGAGCTCCAAGAAACCCCAGATCCAGCTCAGTTATAGATTAGTTGATCTGATTGACTCAAATTTCCACATCAGCAGTCTGAAGATAAAGGTTATGCTCTTTTCAAGGAGTTAATTTTTTTTTTTTCTGCTGTATGTGGGCCTCTCACTGTTGTGGCCTCTCCCATTGTGGAGCACAGGCTCCGGACGCGCAGGCTCAGTGGCCATGGCCCATGGGCCCAGCCGCTCCGCGGCATGTGGGATCTTCCCGGACCGGGACACGAACCCGTGTCCCCTGCATCGGCAGGCGGACTCTCAACCACTGCGCCACCAGGGAAGCCCAATATTTGTTTCATTCTATGGTTCTTTTTACATACAATGTCCAGCATGAAACCAAAAATTATGAGATTGGCAAAAAAGCAGGAGAAGATGATTTACTGGGTTGGCCAGGAAGTTTGTTTGGGTTTTTCGTAAGAGCGTACAGAAAAACCTGAATGAACATTTTGGCCAACCCAATACAATGAAGAGAAAAAGTAGTCAATAGAAGCAGTTCAGATGTTGGAATTAGAAGACAAAGACTTTAAAATAACTGTGATGAATATGTTATAGAATCTGGTGGAGGAAAGCGGACAATTCACAAAGAGTGGAGAATTTTAAGCAAAAAATGAAGACTGTAAAAAAGAACCATATTTTTACATTGTATGATTTTTATCATTTATATTTGAGTAGTGAGAAGATGTTTTAAAAATTTAAAAAGTGACTTTAAAAACAATTTCCCAAGTCTTTCCATGTGAAATGGCTAAAGTATAATTCAAATACTTTAGAGGGAAACCTCAACTCTATGGAAAAAACTTTTATGTAAATCTACGCACTCTCTGAAGTTTATTGGCAATAATGGTTCTACCATACCTGGAGGCATCAAACAATCAAGGTCTCCAGATGGGCATCTAGACATTACAACAGTGATCACATCAACAGTATTTCTAAAAGTCTATGTGTGGGAGGTAGACTTTACTATCCCAGCAGTATGATTTCAGGATAAATAATTGTCCCTAGGGGAGAGGGAGAAGCACTGTTTTCTCTGGGAAGAACTTCTTCACTTTCATCCTTTCAAGGAGCAACAACAGATTCTTTTGCTTGTCATGGTCATAATGCTGTTAAAAAGTAATGGACATGCTGTCCAGGATGATCAAGTTCAGTCTCAGGCTGGATGTGACAGAAACCAGTATGTGTTAATTTCTAAAAGATAGATTTGATTAATCTGTACAAAAGGGTGTTGCATTTTCAGGACAACACTCTTTATAAAATGCTATTGGTGGAGATAAACATGGATGAAACTGAAAAAAACAGAGAGATGTGTCAATAGGATGAACCATATTTAAAATTTAATGAAATGAAATCTTAATCAGGGGGCTTAGTGATGGTGCATCTTCTCAGTTTACAACATGCATTGGGATACTCACATGAATTCTCATCAAGCAGAGAAGCTCTTTGGTTATGATCCTTGTAGTATACATTTTAGAAGTTTTTATATATGTTTCCTAGTCCAAACATGGATTAGTTACCATGATAAATATTTCCCTGAGGATTAAGGTTCTGAAAGACCTCAGCATCCTCAATTCTTCTCAGTAAAGGTAATAGCCAGAACAACCTTAGTCTGTAGGTATCTCACTGCATTTTTTTTTTTTTTTTTTTTGCGGTATGCGGGCCTCTCACTGTTGTGGCCTCTCCCGTTGCGGAGCACAGGCTCTGGACGCGCAGGTTCAGCGGCCATGGTTCACGGGCCCACCCGCTCTGCGGCATGTGGGATCCTCCCGGACAGGGGCACAAACCCGCGTCCCCTGCATCGGCAGGCGGACTCCCAACCACTGCGCCACCAGGGAAGCCCTCACTGCATTATTGACAAGAATTTGTGGCTGCCTCCTACTCCCACTCCCCACAAGATTTTGTGTGTTCTCTAGGAACTGAAAAATCAAAGTTTTCCTTAAAAAGAAGCGATAGCTAAGATACAGATTACTGAAGAGGTGAGAAGTCCCTCTGAACACATGCTCAGTGGGAGAATATCCAAAAAAGACGTTGTAGAGCCAAGAGACATAGAATTCCTCAGCAAGACTTCTTTCATTCTATAAGAGTCCTGTTTCTTACACCCTGGATTAAGATGTGGCCAAAAAATAATATGTGACTGAGGGAGAGGGGAGCAAAATTCCTGGGTTGAGTTGTCACTTCTAACTCCAAACACTGGCTCAGAAACAGGCTGTGCTTGCTGAAAAACAACCCGAGATGTATTGCTTGTGGTGGTTGTTTTTTTTTTTTTAGAAGGAATATGAAACGTTTGCTTGTCAGTCACTTGTAGAGGGAAGGGGAGTGGAAAATGCCAAGTAGAAGTGGCAGGAGGAGCATATGGTCACCCCTCTCTGCTGCCCAAGGTTTTATGGAACATGCTGTTTTCTGGGACCTCCTACCTGCATCAGGAATAAGCTTATGTGCTACACTGGATCTTGACCCACTGGCTTGAATCCACTTATATCTCTCCTCAGGGGTTAGGATGAAGGCAAGCCTGGAGCATACTCAGTATTATCAGGATAAAGACTACCATTATATTTTCAACCGGAAAGGCTCTTCCTCTTCCTGATTCCAAAGTCCTGTCTGTCAAGTAGCTATTGTCTATGCTATACATATTTGGCTAATGTCTAAGAAGCAAGTGGGACATTGGCTTAGGGTGTTTGGCTTCTAGATAGGTATTTTTCTTCATGCACTGGAATCATACAACCCCACACCAAAACACACACACACACGCAGACACACACACACACACACACACACACATGGACAAACAGGTTTTCATAGGGTTCCTGATGGAATCTGTACTCAGATCTGATATTTTCTGTTTCTGGTTACCTAGATATCATTTCAATCTCAGTGGGAAAAAAACCAGTAAGAGCAATATGGAAATATAACCGAGAGCTAAGTTTGTTGTTTGTTTCATGCAATTTATAATCTTTTGTTTAACTAATTCTTGAAGTTTGGTCCTGAGTACTGATATCCTGGAGAGTGGAATGCAAACCATTTCAAAACAGTTGGGCAACTGAACCTTGGAAAGCCCTCAAAACCTTGTAAAATCATGACGAATCAATAAAGATTTTAAGTTTCTAGGAAACAATGGAACGGTTCTCCATTTCTCTAGCCTCCAGAGATGCTTATATGAGGTAGACATGCTGTAATTCAGTGCTGAGTGAATGAAATATTTGTGGAAGGCCTACCATGTGCTCAATAATATGCTTGTTATTTGTAGAGAACAAACTGAATCCTCGTGCTTCTCCTTTCTGGTCTAGACAACTGTCACATGTACTCTACTTGTCCTTTACATTGTTCCATCAGATTTATCTTTCTAAAACCCTAATCACATCACATTTTTCTTTACATCCTACATTTTCTTAATTGCTTATTAAATCAAGTTCAAATGAACACTCTCTGTGAACTAGTTGCAAACTATCATTGCTTCTTTAGCTCTTACCAACCCAACAGACAAATTATTTTCCCTCACAAGATTTCTAGCAAACTCAGATATTCATGTGTTTGCTCACTCTCGTTCCTCTGACTCAGTCATTCTTTCCCATGGACTTGACCCAACCATATTCTTCAAGCTGAAATTAGCTGTCACCTCCTTCAGGGATCCTTCATTATACTCCATCTCTGGCTAGCATTTCCTCCTCCTCATTATATTACATAACATTATTACTTCTTGCAGCTCTTCCCTGAACTATGAGGTCCTGACAACAGACCCTCCTCCTGGAGTTATCAAATATTCCCTTGCTCAAGCTGAAAATGCCTTCTTTAATGTCTCAATTTTCTTTTTCTTAAGAGTTTTGAAGTATGACAACCCTCTGGAAAAATCACTATTTGGCTTCTGGGCATATGGATTCACTATCTTATCATATATCCAGGCATTCAAAAGTCTCTCCACCCCATCAGTCAGCCCAGCATGTTTTCTCATCACTGTTGATTACATTTGTCTAAAGCTGCTAAGTTGTTTGGCCGTTCTAAGAAATCATTTTGTGGGGTTTCCTTTTTTCAACTAGAAAGGACTTTTTGAATCAGGACTAAAAAAATCAGCTACTGTAAATGTGGGTGAGGAGGGTCATTTATATACTGTTATTATCTCTTATCATACAATTCAGAAAGTTTAGCTCTTGGAATATTCTTAGCAAAATTACAAATGCTTTGAGGTGAAGGGATATATTTTATTTCTCTTTATATCCTCTTGGTACCTAGTACAGTGTCATGAACATAGCAAGAGCTTGTTAAACATTCGTTGAAATGAATATTTTCTAAAAGGGAAATCCATGTTAGTGTTTCTCTTCCTAAAGTGTTGTTACTGTCTTATTTCATGAGAAAGCCCTAACAGAGCTTCTAAAATATGATCAAGGTTTCTTTACCAAGATATATTTTTTTTCTGAGAAATCACAGCAAAGTAGCACATTTTTTTATGCTATTAAAATATCATTTGGTGGTAGTTCTCCCCTCAAGTTAATAGTCCTTAGCAAAGAAGCCCTCTTACAGAAAACACAAGCTTTGCCTTCAGAGAATAAATGTAAATAGCTATAGTTTGTTCTCCCCCATTTTTCAAATACAGTACCATCTAGTTTATCCCTTAGCCCTTGAGAACCATTTTAAAAATTATTTCCCCATGATCCATTCTCCATCCTATCTTTGTCCTGGAGATATTCCTGTACTTATCATTAGCTCACCTGTATACAATAACCATTCCTGTTTATAAAGGTATTCATTACCTCACAGAAGTTGGAGCAAAGTTGTAAGAACCAAATTCTTCCATGCCCGGGTTCTACAATGTAGCCACAAATTGTAGGCATCATTTGGGACTGGGCTATCTTTCACTCACAAACTTTTGCCAGAATTATAAGATTATGCTGGTACTTAGAATCCCACTCCAATTTCCTTCTCATGTGGCACACATTTTGAAGCCTTGGGTTACTATGCTATACCTCATCAACTCCCCATGCCTCTCTTCTCTGCATTATGTAGCGTGAAGTTGGAAAACTGCATGGGGCAGCTAGTGCTAGACTTCCATTCTGGAGGGTCTCACACTGTAGAGTTATAGGGTTCAGAATGGACCCTTATCCTAGATTCCTTTTAGAATGGCCCTGGGAATGTAAGAAAACAGGTTCATATGTACCATCAAAACAAGATGTGGATGAAAATTCCAATTTGTGATGTGGTAACAGCCTAGAGAAAAACCTCAACAGACAGGGCTGTCATCTGGCTGTCAGGCAGCGTCAAGCCATTTACCAAATACCTTTTCAGTACTGTTGTCTATTTGAGACCCTCAATATACTTGACCCAGGTTTTCAAGTTTTAGAATTTTGGCTGGACAGCATTTTAACCATGCCAAGATGCCATGAAAAATATGTTCTTTAATTGAAGGGACCATTCAAATATTTTCTTCGGCCTTCAGTATCTGTGACTTTTATTAACATTGGCAAGTCGTGACACGTGTTTTGAAGAGAAATCATGTAGGACAAGGGTCTAGAGAGTGACATAGCAGTGATTTATAAATATGGGGTCAGGGACTCTTTTGATGATGAGATAAAATTTGACTGCAGACTTGAATGAAGTGAGAGAGTAAACAGTATAAAAATTTGGAGGAAGGACATTCAGATAGAAGTAACCCATCTGCAAAGGCCTTGAGATGGGAACATGTTTGAGAAAGACCAACAAAGTCATGATGCTGGAGTTCAGTGAACGAATGGAGAGTCATAGGAAACAACTTCAGAGGAACAGTGAAAAAATGGGTTATGGAAGGCTCTGTGGGCCATAGCAAGGATATTGGATTTTATTCTGAGATGGGGGCGTCAATGAAAGTTTTGAGATAATAAAGTGTTAAATAAGACAAAGGGAATCAAGAATACTATAAATACCAAGCTAAACACTAAAAAAGAAACACAAAACTTCATAAATAGCCAAAGGCAAAAAATAAAAGCAAAGAAGACACAGTGAATAAAGACAGAAAGTAAATACAATGCCCACAGAAATTACAACAAAAATGAGACTGGGCACCAAACATAAGTCACATCAATAAACATGAATAAGCTTAACTCATCTATTAAAATAAAATGATTCTCAAATCTATTCATCAATGAAAATCTAAATTCAATGTTGTATATAAGAGATGCAGCTAAAATGCAGTGATTCGAGGCTAAAAATAAAGAAATGCACAGATTTACCACAAGCAAATGAAAACAATAAGAATGCAGAAATTGAAATTCTCATACCAGACAAAGTAGAATTCAAGCCCAAAGCATAAACTGAAGCCAAAGACATTTTATAATTCTAAAAGCCATACTTCTCAATGAAAAATATAACAAAATTCAATAGCATTCATATACACAAATGATAGTTGGAAGACAATGAATAAGAAAATCTTATTTATAATAGCAATAAAAAAGATAAAATAGTTTTCTGTGCCTGGAGACCACCCTCACCATTTCCCTGTGAAGCTCTGCACGGTGTGGGGTTCTCTCTTTTCCAGAACTGCACAGAGAGAGGTGCTGGAAACACAACAAACAAGCAGCCACTGACGGTGCCTTCACAGAGCTGATACTTTTGGTGGGAGAAAATTAAGGAAGAAGTGAAATCTGTGGCCTTGAACTAAGATGGCAGAGTAGAAGGACGTGTTCTCCCTCCCTCTTGTGAGAACACCGGAATCACAGCTAGCTGCTGGACAGTCATCGACAGGAAGACCCTGGAACTCACCAAAATAGATACCCCATGTCCAAAGACAAATGAGAAGCCACAATAAGATGGTAGGAGTGGTGCAATCACAGTCAAATCAAATCCCATAACTGTTGGGTGGGTGACTCACAGACTGGAGAACACTTATACCACAGAAGTCCACCCACTGGAGTGAAGCTTCTGAGCCCAACGTCAGGCTTCCCAACCTGGGAGTCCAGCAACGGGAGGAGGAATTCCTAGAGAATCAGACTTTGAAGGCTAGTGGGATTTGACTGCAGGACTTTGACAGGACTGGGGGAAACAGAGGCCCCAGTCTTGGAGGCCACACACAAAGTAGTGTGCACATCAGGACACAGGGGAAGGAGCAGTGACCCCAGGGGAGACTGAACCAGATCTACTTGCTAGTGTTGGAGGGTCTCCTGCAGAGGTAGGGGGTGACTGTTGCTCACGGTGGGGACAAGGACACTGTCAGCAGAAGTTCTGGGAAGTATTCCTTGGTGTGAGCCCTCCCAGAGTCTGCCATTAGCCCCAGCAAAGAATCCAGGTAGGCACCAGTGTTGGGTTGCCTCAGGCCAAAAAACCAACAGGGAGGGAACCCAGCCCCACCCATGAGCAGTCAAGCAGATTAAAGTTTACTGAGCTCTGCCCACCAGAGCAGCAGTCAGCTTTACCCACCACAAGTCCCTCCCATCAGGAAACTTGCACATGCCTCTTAGATAGCCTCATCCACCAGAGGCTAGACAGCAGAAGCAAGAAGAACTACAATCCTGCAGCCTGTGGAACAAAAACCACATTCACAGAAAGGTAGACAAGATGAAAACACAGAGGGCTATGTACCAGATGAAGGAACAAGATAAAACCTCAGAAAAACAACTAAATGAAGTGGATATAGGCAACCTTCCAGAAAAAGAATTCAGAGTAATGACAGTGAAGATGATCCAGGACCTTGGAAAAAGAATGGAGGCAAAGATCTAGAAGATGCAAGAAATATTTAACAAAGACCTAGAAGAATTAAAGAACAAACAAACAGAGATGAACAATACAATAACTGAAATGAAAACTACACTAGAAGGAATCAATAGCAGAATAACTGAGGCAGAAGAACGAATAAGTGAGCTGGAAGACAGAATGGTGGAATTCACTGCTGTGGAACAGAATAAAGAAAAAAGAATGAAAAGAAATGAAGACAGCCTAAGAGGCCTCTGGGACAATATTAAATGCAACAACCTTCTCATTATAGGGGTCCAAGATGGAGAAGAGAGAAAGGACCCGAGAAAATATTTGAAGAGATTATAGTTGAAAAATTCCCTAACATGGGAAAGGAAATAGCAACCCAAGTCCAGGAAGCACAGCAAGTCCCATACAGGATAACCCCAAGGAGAAACACACTGAGACACATAGTAAATTGGCAAAAATTAAAGACAAAGAAAAATTATTGAAAGTAGCAAGGGAAAAATGACAAGTAACATACCAGGGAACTCCCATAAGGTTAACAGCTGATTTCTCAGCAGAAACTCTACAAGCCAGATGGCAGTGGCATGATATACTTAAAGTGATGAAAGGGAAGAACCTACAACCAAGATTACTCTACCCAGCAAGGATCTCATTCTGATTCCATGGAGGAATCAAAAGCTATACAGACAAGCAAAAGCAAAGAGAAATTAGCACCACCGAACCAGCTCTACAACAAATACTAAAGGAACTTCTCTAAGTGGGAAACACAAGAGAAGAAAAGGACCTACAGAACAAACCCCCAAAAATTAAGAAAACGGGCATAGGAACATACATATTGATAACTAACTTAAACGTGAATGGATTAAATGTTCCAACCAAGAGACACAGGCTTGCTGAATGGATACAAAAGCAAGACCCATATATATGCTGTCTACAAGAGACCCACTTACGACCTAGGGACACATTCAGACTGAAAGTGAGGGGATGGAAAAACATATTCCATGCAAATGGAAATCAAAAGAAAGCTTGAGTAGCAATACTCATATCAGATAAAATACACATTAAAATAAAGAATGTTACAAGAGACAAAGAAGGACACTACATAATGATCAAGGGATCAATCCAAGAAGAAGATATAAAAATTGTAAATATATATGTACCCAACATAGGAGTACCACAATACTTAAGGCAACTGCCAACAGCTATAAAAGAGGAAATCGACAGTAACCCAATAATAGTGGGGGCCTTAAACACCTCACTTACACCCATGGACAGAACATACAAAATGAAAATAAATAAGGAAACAGAAGCTTTAAATGACACAATAGATGAGATAGATTTAATTGATATTTATAGGACATTCCATCCAAAAATAGCAGATTACACTTTCATCTCAAGTGCACATGGAACATTCTCCAGGATAGATCACATCTTGGGTCAGGAATCAAGCCTCAGTAAATTTAAGAAAATTGAAATCACATCAAGCGTCTTTTCTGAACACAACGTTATAAGATTAGAAATCAATTACAGGGAAAAAAACGTAAAAAACGTAGAAAACTCAAACACATGGAGGCTAAACAATACGTTACTAAATTATCAAGAGATCACTGAAGAAATCAAAGAGGAAATGAAAAAGTACCAAGAGATAAATGACAATGAAAACACAACAATCCAAAACCTATGGGATGCAGCAAAAGCAGTTCTAAGAGGGAATTTTATAGCTATACAAGCCTACCTCAAGAAACAAGAAAAATCTCAAATAAACAATCTAACCTTACACCTAAAGGAACTAGAGAAAGAAGAACAAACAAAACCCAAAGTTAGCAGAAGGAGAGAAATCATAAAGATCAGAGCAGAAAAAAATGAAATGGAAACAAATAAAACAAGAGCGAAGATCAATAAAACTAAAAGCTGGTTCTTTGAGGAGATAAACAAAATTGATACACCATTAGCCAGACTCAACAAAAAGAAGAGGGAGAGGACTCAAATCAATAAAATCAGAAATGAAAAAGGAGAAGTTACAACAGACACCTCAGAAATACAAAGCATCCTAAGAGACTACTACAAGCAACTCTATGCCAATAAAATGGACAACCTGGAAGAAATGGACAAATTCTTACAAAGGTAGACCCTTCCAAGACTGAACCAGGAAGAAATAGAAAATATGAACAGAACAATCAAAAGTAATGAAATTGAAACTGTGATTAAAAATCTTCCAATGAACAAAAGTGAAGGACCAGATGGCTTCACAGGTGAATTGTATCAGACATTTAGAGAAGAGCTAACACCAATCCTTCTCAAACTCTTCCAAAAATTTGCAGAGGAAGGAACACTCCCAAACTCATTCTATGAGGCCACCATCACCCTAATACCAAGACCAGACAAAGATACTACAAAAAAAGAAAATTACAGACCAATATCACTGATGAATATAGATGCAAAAATCCTTAACAAAATACTAGCAAACGGAATCCAACAACATATTAAAAGGATCATACACCATGATCAAGTGGGATTTATCCCAGGAATGCAAGGATATATGCAAATCAATCAATGTGATACACCATATTAACAAATTGAAGAATGAAAACCATATGGTTATCTCAATTGATGCAGAAAAAACTTTAGACAAAATTCAACACCATTTATGATAAAAACTCTCCAGAATGTGGGCACAGAGTGAACCTACCTCAACATAATAAAGGCCATATATGACAAGCCCACAGCAAACATCATTCTCAATGGTGAAAAACTGAAAGCATTTCCTCTAAGATCAGGGACAAGACAAGGATGTCCACTCTCACCAGTATTATTCAACATAGTTTTGGAAGTCCTAGCCATGGCAGTCAGAGAAGAAACAGAAATAAAAAGAATACAAATTGGAAGAGAAGAGTGAAACTGTCACTGTTTGCAGATGACATGATACTATACACAGAGAATCCTAAAGATGCTACCAGAAAACTCCTAGAGCTAATCAATGAATTTGTTAAAGTTGCAGGATACAAAATCAATGCACAGAAATCTCTTGCATTCCTATACACTAAAGATGAAAAATCTGGAAGAGAAATTAAGGAAACACTCCCATTTACCACTGCAACAAAAAAGAATAAAATACCTAGGAATAAACCTACCTAAGGACACAAAAGACCTGTATGCAGAAAACTGTAAGACACTGATAAAAGAAATTAGAGATGATACAAACAGATGGAGAGATATACCATGTTCTTGGATTGGAAGAATTAATACTGTGAAAATGACTATACTACCCAAAGCAATTTACAGATTCAATGCAATCCCTATCAAATTACCAATGGCATTTTTTTACAGAACTAGAACAAAAAACTTAAAATTTGTATGGAGACACAAAAGACACAAAAGCCAAAGCAGTCTTGAGGGAAAAAAATGGAGCTGGAGGAATCAGACTTCCTGACTTCAGACTATACTACAAACCTACAGTAATCAAGACAATATGGTACTGGCAGAAAAACAGAAACATAGATCAATGGAACAAGAGAGAAAGCCCAGAGATAACCCCACGCACTTGTGGTCAGCTAATCTATGACAAAGGAGGCAAGGGTATACAATGGAGAAAAGACTGTCTCTTCAGTAAGTGGTGCTGGGAAAACTGAACAGCTACATGTAAAGGAATGAAATTAGAACACTCCCTACCACCATACACAAAAATAAATTCAAAATTGATTAATGACCTAAATATAAGACTGGACACTGTAAAACTCTTAGAGGAAAAAGTAGGAAGAACACTCTTTAACATAAATCACAGCAAGATCTTTTTTGATCCACCTCCTGGAGTAATGAAAATGAAAACAAAAATAAACAAATAGGACCTAATGAAACATCAAAGCTTTTGCACAGCAAAGGAAACCATAAACAAGATGAAAAGACAACCCTTAGAATGGGGGAAAATATTTGTAAATGAATCAGTGGACAATGGATTAGTCTCCAAAATATATAAACAGCTCATGCAGCTCATTATTAAAAAAATAAACAACCCAATCCAAAGATGGGCAGAAGACCTAAATAGACATTTCTCCAAAGAAGACATACAGATGGCCAAGAAGCACATGAAAAGCTGCTCAACATCACTAATCATTAGAGAAATGCAAATCAAAACTACAGTGAGGTATCACCTCACACCAGTTAGAATGGGCATCATCAGAAAATCTATAAACAAATGCTGGAGAGGGTGTGGAGAAAATCACCTCACACCAGTTAGAACGGGCATCATCAGAAAATCTATAAACAAATGCTGGAGAGGGTGTGGAGAAAAGGGAACCCTCTTGCACTGTTGGTTGGAATGTAAATCGATACAGCCACTATGGAGAACAGTATGGAGGTTCCTTAAAAAACTAAAAATAGAATTACCATATGATCCAGCAATCCCACTACTGGGCATATACCCAGAGAAAACCATAATTCAAAAAGACACATGCAGGGCTTCCCTGGTGGGGCAGTGGTTGAGAGTCTGCCTGCCAATGCAGGGGACACGGGTTTGTGCCCCAGTCCAGGAAGATCCCACATGCCGTGGAGTGGCTGGGCTCATGAGCCATGGCCACTGAGCCTGCGTGTCTGTAGCCTGTGCTCCGCAACAGGAGAGGCCACAACAGTGACAGGCCTGTGTACCGCAAAAAAAAAAAAAAAAAGACACATGCATCCTAATGTTCATTGCAGCACTATTTACAATATCCAGGTCATGGAAGCAACCTAAATACCCATCGAGAGATGAATGGATAGAGAAGATGTGGTACATATATACAATGGAATATTATTTAGCCATAAAAAGGAATGAAATTGGGTCATTTGTTGAGACATGGCTGGATCTAGAAACTGTCATACAGAGTGAAGTAAGTCAGAAAGAGGAAAACAAATATCGTATATTAACGCATATATGTGGAACCTAGAATAATGGTACAGGTTTACCAGTTTGCAGGACAGAAACTGAGACACAGATGTAGAGAACAAATGTATGGACACCAAGGGGGGAAAACCGTGGGGGGATGGGGGTGGTGGTGTGATGAATTTGGAGATTGGGATTGACATGTATACACTGATGTGTATAAAACTGATGACTAATAAGGACCTGCTGTATAAAAAAATAAATAAAATTCAAAAATTATAAAAGAAAAAAGATAAAATATTTAGGAACCAACATAACAAGAAATAACAAAACTTTATATGAAGAAAAGTATAAATACTCATGAAAAACATAAAAGTACACATGAGCAAGTGGAAAAATAATCCTATTCTTGCTTAGGATGCCTCAACATAATCAGGATCTCATTTTCACTATGTTAATTTGTAAATTTAATGTAACCCAACAGAAATATTGACACACTTTATTATCAAGCTAGATATATTGCACCTAAAGTTCACATGAATGTATATCAAATCATCACATTGTATGCTTTAAACATCTTATAATTTTGTCAGTTATGCCTCAATAAAGCTATGAAATAAAAAATAAATATACAAGTGTAGGTAGGAAAAGAGTAGGTAGGAAGAGCTATGGGTGGGGGGAGGGGTCTAGTCCTCTGGATGTTAATACTACTAAGCCTCTATAATTAGAACTGTGTAGTACTGGCTCATGATGAGACAAATTGCAGTGGAATAGAAGTCTATTATAAATGTGTTATCTAGACTTATTGGGGAAAAGATGATCTTTTTAATGAATAATGTTGGAACAAATGGATGACCATTTTTTTAATGAAGAAAAAAGGATCCACTCCTCATGTCATAAACAAGAAGAAACTCTAAATTGATCAGGAAAGTAAATGTAGGAAATAAAACTTTACCAGTACTAGAAGAAAATATGGGTGAATTACTCTATAATCTATATTTAGGAAAATTTTTTAAATTGTGACTAAAAAATCCCAGATTATAAATAAAGAATTGATAAATTGAATATACAAGGCAACAAAACAAAACACCATAAACAAAGTAAAAATACAAATGACAGGCTAAGACAAAGTGTTTGCAGTGGATATCACAGAAAAAGGGCCAGTGTTGTTAATATATTATACACAAACCTTTAACACTTGAAGAAAAAAGAAATACTAATAATTGTATAGAAAATGCATAAAAGACATGAAGAGGCAATTTACAAAAACATATAAATTTGAGCCTTGAACATATCAAAATATATACAACTTCACTCATATGAAGATAAATGCAAGTTAAAACTCACTGAAATACTGTATCTCACTCATCAGATTGGAAAAAACTCAAAAGCTTGACAATACACTTTGTTTCCATGGCTGTGGAAAGACAGACACTCTCATACATTGTTGGCAGGAATGCAAAACGGTAGGAATGCAAAACCCTTATTGAGGGGAATTTGGCACCAGCTAATAAAATTACTTAGGCATCTATCCTTCAATATAGCAATCCCACTTCTAGGGATTTATCCTGGAGATATACCCCACAATAGTACAAAAATACATATGCACAAAGCAACTAATTACAGTATTATTTTTCGGAAACTACCTAAATGTCTAAGCACAGGAGATTGATTGAATATATGGCCCCTATATTCAGTAGAGTACTATCCATCTGTAAACAAAGAATGAGGAAGATCTCTATAAACTGATGTGGAGTGATCTCTGGGAGACATTGTTAAATGAAAAAGGCAAATTGTGAAAGAGCTCACATGCTATCCTGCATAAAAGAAAGAAGAGGCAATAAGATAACACATATACATCTACTTATCTTTTAAAAAAACACAGGAAGAATAAGTTACCAAACAATAATATTAGTTACCTAGATGGAGATAGGTAGAAGGAATACAGGAGGAAATGGTGCTTTTCTGAGTATACCTGTGTGCCATAGCTTTGATTTTTAGAAGTATGTTAATGTTCTTCATATTAAAATATGAAATTGATAAGGATGGGAAGGAAGAAAACTTCTAAGTGAAAGCGAATTGAAAACAAATGAACCCAACTGCATTTCAAATAAATAATATAACCATGCTAAAGGGAAGGGGAGGAATAACTTATCTAATTAATTTATGAACAAGAGTATTTAATCATATACATTTAATCTGGCACAGAATTTCAAGTGCATGTGGAACATTTTACCAAAATAGACCCCATGCTGGCCATAAAGCAAGTCTCAACAAATTTCAAAGGAGTTTTTTAAATTGGTGTATAGTTGCTTTACAATGTTGTGTTAGTTTCTGTTGTACAACAAAGTGAATCAGCTATATGTATATATATATATCCCCTCCCTCCCCACCCCCATCCCATCCATCTAGGTCTCCACAGAGCTCCGAGCTGAGCTCCCTGCGCTATACAGCAGGTTCCCACTAGCTATCTGTTTTATACATGGCAGTGCCCATGCTATGTGTGTCAATCCCATGTGCAAGTGCACATGCACAGTGTGTCAATCCCAATCTCCCAATTCATCCTCACCCCCCACCATGTCCACACGTTTGTTTCTTACATCTGCATCTCTATCCTGCCCTGCAAATAGGTTCAGCTGTACCATTTTTCTAGAGAATATATTCTTAGACCACAATGAATATAAACTAGAAATAAATAACAGAAAGATAACTAGAAAAGATTTCCCCAAATCTGAAAGCTAAGCAATACACTACTAAATAACCCATGGAACAAGAAGAAATCATTATGGAAGTTTAGAAAATATTTTGGACCGAATAAGAAATATAGCTTATCAAAATTTTTGAGATACAGATAAAGCCATGCTTAGAGAGAAATTGTGGCCTTGAGTGCACATCCCAGAAAAGAGGAGACGCTAAAAATCAATTATCCAAGTAGCTTTCTCAAGGAAATAAGAAAAGAGCAAATGAAACCCAAAGAATCTGAATTGAAGAAAGTGTTCAGTAGATAGAATTTTAAAAATCCAAAAGGTGGCACTTAGGAAAAACTAACAAAACTGATATACCCCTGGAAAGCCTAATCAAGAGAAAACAAAGAAAACACACAAAAAAACCCAATAACATAAAGGAAATTAAGGAATATCATTAAAGATTTAACTGACAAAAAATATCATTGGAAGATATTATGAACAACTTTATATCAATGAAATTAAGAATTTAGATGATATGGATACATTCCTAAAAATAATAAACCTACCAATTGACATATGAAGAAACAGGAAATCTGAATAGTCCTATGGCTATTAAAGAAATTGAACTCAGCAGTTAAACCATTCCCATAAGAAAATGTAGGGACCCTGGCTTCCCTAGTGGTTTCTTCTAAAATCTAAGGAATACATAACACTGATTTCATAAAAACTGTTCCAAAAAATAGAAAAATAGCGATCACTTCCCAATTTATTTTATGAGGTTGGCAGAGCTTTGATACCAGGCCCAGATGAACACCTTATGTAAAATGAAACAAACAAATGGAAGATTATTATTGGAGTTCTGATCCAAGATGGCAACATGGGAGCCTCCTGAACTCACCCCCTTCCCTGGGCACACCAGATCTATAGGTTTACAATGGAGCAATTCCCTCTGGAAGAAATCCAGAAACTAGCTGAGTGACTCCTATACATTAAGCACAAGAGGAAATACCCATATGACCCACATCAAAATGGGTAGGAAAGGTTGAGACACAATTTTGCCATAAACCTGACCCCAGGCATAGTCCTGTACAATTGGGAGAGAACTCCCAGCTTCTCCCAGGGAAGTGAAGGGTTTGAACCCCACATCTAGTGCCCCAACTTTTAAGACTCCCACCTGAGGGAAGGGCCCCAAAACACCTAGCTCTCAAAGCCAATGGGACTTCTGCCCATAAGACAAAAGCAAACAGTTTCTAAGGGGCTTGTGACTCTCCCCCAGCTCTCAACACAGAGGGAGCTGGCGGAAAGCTCCCATCTCCTACAGATTTTTTTCCCTGAAAGAGGCTTTTTTGCATACTTTAAAGCTGTTGCCTGAAGGTCAGGTTTCTAGGTGCTGACTATAATCTTCCCCCCCCTGGATCAGGGAAGCCAGCAATACCACCTTCAGTTTCTCACTTGAGCCTTCTGCAAACTGCCAATATCTCCCTGGAAGCTTACGCACATTTCTGGTGCTCCTGCTGTTGTAGTTGTTGTCCAAAGGACAAACCCGCAGGACTGCCTGGCTCTGAGAGCCCCTGGGGCTTATATTCACAAGTCCAAATGGACTATAGTAAACAAAGACATAATAGTTACCTGGCTGTCCTTCCAGGGCTCACTACAGAGGGAGCAAACAGAAACATCTATTTCCCAGTCTCTCCCTGAAAGAGGCCTATTTGCATACTTTAAAAGTTGCTGCCCCGAGGGCCTCACTTTTAATTTAGCACACATCTAGGGCCTGACTGTGACCCATTCTGGGGAACAGGGAAGACTGTGGACACCTTTTAGCTTGCTCCAATTTTCCTGTATCTCCCTGGAGGTACTGGCACACATGTCTGGCACCCCAACTCTTGTGAAGGCACCCAAGGGCTGGGCCCTGCATCACGTGGCTCAGAGAGCCAAGGGTGTTTGCATTCAAAAGTCCCACAGGGCTGTAGCAAACAAAGAAGCAGTCACTAACAGGCTCAGGAGTAGTACGCACAGCTATACACCCAGACCCAGCACATGTACGTACGTACGTATGTACGTACGTACATACGTAAGTAAGTAAGTAAGTAAATCAATCAATCAGCCAAAAAAGACCATCTCCAAGTTCCTCCCTAGCAGGGTCCTAAACTATATACTCTCCCAGCTGCTAACTGAGGATCCATCAGCCTGTATCTAGCTGTTGTCTGCTGTGGACAAAGAATGTCACCTGCCACTTCAGTAAATGACAATGTTGGCCCAATCAAGCTATCAGACACTACAGCTGCCCCCAAAAGTAGGCTGAGGGGGATTCAGGATGGTTAAAAACAGGATACTGGCCCTAGGTAGTTAAGATGCCTATCTAAGGAAAAATTTAAAATGACCCCAGATTCTTATATCCAGCCATACATAGAAAAGCAGTAAAACAATTAACTTGAGATGTCTCTTCTTTGTGATTAGCAGTAATCTTTCTATGCTTGACAAGATGTTTTCCCAGAAGAAAAGTTTACATATATTCTGGCTCCTCCCTACTTCTTCAGAGCAGTTTCTCAGAGCTAGCTGAGAGTCTGTCTCCCAGGCTAAAGACTTCAGTAATAAAACCTAATTCTTAAATTTTAGGTTGTGATTTTTTTTTTCTGTCGATACTGTGATCCTCCCTTTGGGACATGCACTGGTCCTGGCAGACCCTCAACTACTGGGAGCCACTAAGAATAAAGAATGAGGCTTGGACAATTACAAAGGTTTGAGTAATGACCAAAAGCTTGGGCTGGGTTGATTGACAATTCATCTCCTAAACAAGACCACTCCATCAAGACTAGGAGAAGTGGCTATTTTATCTAATGTGCAGAAACTGAAACAGAGACAAGAAAAATGAAGAAACAAAGAAATATGATCCAAATAAAAGAACAAGATAAAACTCCAGAAACAGATCTTAATGAATGAAAAGGAGATAAGGGATCTACCTGGTAAAGAGTTCAAAGTAACAGTCAAAAAATACTCACTGAGGTCAAGAAGAAATGTACGAACAAAGTGAGAATATCAATAAAGAAATAGAATATATAAGAAAGTACTAAACAGAAATCACAGAGCTGAAGAATACAAAGATTGTTATAAATACAAGCTCTTTCATGTAAGCATCACCGTATCCACAAAGCAAAAACCTATAGTAGATAAAGAAAATATAAAGAGAAAGAAATCTATGCATACCATTTCAGCAAATTATCAAAGCACAAAAAAGAGTAAGAAGAGTAGACAGGAAAAAAGGAATTACAAAAATGTCAGAAAACAAGAAAATAGCAATAGTAAATCCATACCTATCAATAATTTAAGTGTAAATGGACTAAAATCTCCAATCAAAAGACAAAGGCTGATATACTGAGTTTCCAAGATGGTGGAGTATAAAGAACCTCCATTCACCTCCTCTCATGGGAACACCAAAATTACAACTATTTTCAGAACAATTATCAATGAAAAAGATGAGAAGCTACCAGAAAAGATCTTCTACACTAAGGATATATAGAAGGAACCACAATGAGATGTGTAGGAGGAGTGGAGTGGTGGTATAGTCAAGACTCACACCCCCAGGTGGATGACCCACAGACAGGAGAATAGGAGTAAGGGGTCTCAGCATGACATCAGGCTCCCCAGCACAGGGGTCCTGTACCGAGAAGATGAGCTCTCAGAGCATTTGGCTTTGAAGACCAGTGGTGCTTACTTTCAGGAGTTCCAGAAGGCTGGGGGAAACAGACATTTCACTTTCAAAGGGTGCACACAATATGCTCTGGGACCAAGGGTGGAAACAGTAATTTGATAGGAGCCTGGGTCGGACCTACCTGTTGACCTTGGAGAGTGTCCTGAAGAGTCAGGAGGCAACTGCAGCTCACCCTGGGGACATGGACATTGGCAGCAGCCATTTTTGGGAGCTCCTTCTATCACACAGACCCTAGTGCTGGCAAGTGCCATTTGGAATTCTTCCTCTAGCTTATTAGCCCCAGAACCCAGCCCCACCCTGGCCCAACAGTCTGTAGTCACCAGTGCTGGAAAGTCTCAAGCCAAGCAACTAACTAGGTGGGGACCCAGTCCCACCCACCTGCAGACAGGCTGCCTTAAGAACCCCTGAGCCCAGAGCTGCCCCTGGACATGGCCCTGCCCACCAGAGGGCCCAGGACCCAGCCCCACACACCAGTGCAGAGACACTAGACATGGAACCCTCAAGGCCCTCCATCCAGAGACACTGAGACACAGCTCCACCCAACAGTGGGCAGGCACCAGCCCCAGAACGTGGGCTGGATGCAGAGAAGTTAGAAGTTTTTAACAAAGAGTTAGAAAATATAAAGAACAACCAAACAGAGATGAAGAGTACAATAACTTAAATGAAAATTACACTAGAAGGAATCAACAGTAGACTAAATGATACAGAGGAATGGATCAGCGAGCTGGAAGACAGAGTAGCAGAAATACTAATGCTGAACAGGAAAAAGAAAGAATGAAAAGAAATGAGGACGGCTTAAGAGACGTCTGGGGCAACATCAATCACATTAATATTCACATATTTACAGGGGTCCCAGAAGGAGAATAGAGAGAGGAAGGGACCGAGAACATAATTGAAGGTATAGTAGATGAAAACTTCCATAACCTGGGAATGGAAATAGACATCCAAGTCCAGGAAGAAAAGAGTCCCATACAGGATTAACCCAGAGAGGAACATGTCAAGACACATTGTAATTAAAATGGCAAAAAATAAAGATAACAAGATAATATTAAAAGCAGTAAGGGAAATGCAAGATGTTACATACAAGGGAACTCCCATAAGGCTGTCAGCTGACTTTCCAGCAGAAACTCTGTAGTCGAGAAGGGAGTGGCATGATACATTTAAAGTGATGAAAGGGCAAAACCTACAACCAAGAATACTCTACACAGCAAGGCTCTCTTTCCAATTTGATGGAGAGATGAAAAGTTTTACAGACAAGCAACATTTAAGAGTTTAGCACCACGAAACCAGCTTTACAAGAAATGTTAAAGGAACTTCTCTATGTGAAAAAGAAAAGGCCACAACTAGAAACCTGAAAATTACAAAAGGAAAATCTCATTGATAAAGGCAAACATAAAGTAAAGGTAGGAAATCATCATGCACAAAGCTAGTAGGAAGGTCAAAAAAGTAGTAAAATCATCTATATCCACAATAAGGATATATAAAAGTATGCACAAAGCAATTAAATGTAAAATATGTCAAAACATTAATTGTGAGGGGGAGGAGAGTACAAATGCAAGATTGTTAAAATGCATTTGAAATTAAGAGATCAGCAATTTTAAAGAATCTCTCTCTCTCTGTCTCTCTCTCACTCACTCACTCACACACACACACACACACACACACACACACACACACACACACTGCTATATATAAACATCATGGTAACCACAAAGCAAAAATCTATACTAGATACACATAAAAAAAGAAAAAGGAATCCAAACATAACATTAAAAATAGTCATTAAATCACAAGAGACAGGTATAGGGTACTAATGGGTACAAACTGCTATAAATAAAATAAATAAGCTATAAGGATATATTGTACAACACAGGGAATATAGCCAATAGTTTATAATAACCATAACTAGAATATAACCTTTAAAAATTGTGAATCACTATGTTGTACAACTGAAACATATAATATTGTACACCCACTATACTTCAATAAAAATAAAGATATTCCGTGTTCATGGATTGGAAGAATATTGTTGAAATGTCCATACTAATATAAGTGGTCTACTGATTCAATGCAATCTTATCAAAATTCCAATGGCATTTATCACAGGCATTTTTAAAAATTCTAAAATGTGTATGGAATTATGAAGATGTGAATAGCCAAAGCAATTTTGAGAAAGAAGACAAAGCTGGGGCATCACACTTCCCGATTTCACACTGTATTACAAAGCTGTAATAATCAAAACAGTATAATTTTGGCATAAAAACAGACATATAGGTCAATGGAACAGAATAGAGAGCCCAGAAATACACCCATGTGTATATGATCAATTAATTTATGACAAAGAAGCCAAGAATATACAATGGGTAAAGGATAACCTCTTCAATAAATGGTCCTGGGAAAACTGCACAGCCACATGCAAAAGAATGAAACTGGATCCCTATCTTCCACAATACACAAAAATGAACTCCAAATGGATTAAAGACTTGAACGTAAAGCCTGAAACCATAAAACTCCTGGAAGAAAGCATAGGAAGAAATCATCCTGTTACTGGTCTTGGCAATGATTTTTGGATTAGACACCAAAAAAGCAAAGGTAACAAAAGCAAAAACAATTGGGACTACCTCAAACTAAAAACCTTCTGCACAGAAAAAGAAACCATCAACAAAAGAAAAGGCATCCTATCGAATGGGAGGAAATATTTGCAAATTATTTATCTGATAAGGGGGTTAATATTCAAAATGTATAAAGAACTCATACATATAACTCAATAGCAAAAATAAAAACAATTTTATTAAAAAATGGGCAAAGGAACTGAATAGACATTTGTCAAAGAAGACATACAAATGGCCAACAGGTATATGAAAAGGTGCTCAGCATCACTAATAGTCAACGAAATGCAAATTAAAACCACATGGGTTATTACCTCACACCTGTTACAACAGCTATAATCAAGAAGACAAGAGATAAGTTTTGAGGAGGATATGGAGAAAAGGGAACTCTTGTGCACTGTTGGTGGGAATGTAAATTGGTGCAGCCACTATGGAAAACAGTATGGTAATTTCTCAAGAAATCTAAAATAGAATTACTATATGATCCAGCAATCTCACTTCTGGGTATATATACAAAGGAAATGAAAACAGAATCTCAGAGAGATATCTGCATTCCCATGGTTACTGTAGCATTGTTCACAAAAGCTAAGATATGGAAACCACTTATGTGCCCCTTAAAAGATAAATGTATAACAAAATGAATCAGCTATATGCATAGGTATATCCCCATATCCCCTCCTTCTTGCATCTCCCTCCCACCCTCCCTATCCTACCCATCTAGGTGGTTGCAAAGCACCGAGCTGATCTCCCTGTGCTATGTGGCTGCTTCCCAGTAGCTATCCATTTTACATTTGGTAGTGTATATAAGTTCATGCCACTCTCTCACTTCGCCCCAGCTTACCCCTCCCCCTCCCCGTGTCCTCTGTAAAGCAATTATACTCCAATAAAGACGTTAAAAAAAAAAGATAAATGTATACAGAAAATGTGTTGTATACATATTCAATAGGATGTTATTCAGCATTAGAAAGAAGGACAGCCTCTAATCTGTGACAACATGGATGGACCTTGAGGCCAGTAGGCTAAATGAAATAAGCCAGACCAAGAAATATATACAAATACTGCATGTTATAATTTACATGAGAAATCTTGAAAAAAGCCCCTCAAAGTCAGAAACGGACAGTTAAAAAGTGGTTGCTAGAGCCTAGGTGGTAGACGAAATAGGGAGAGGTTGGTAAAATTGTATAAACTTTCAGCTATTAGATCAATAAGATCTGAGGATCTATAGATCTGAGATCTAAGGCCTTAGATCTAAGGTCTGATCTGAGGTCTCAGATCTAAGATCTGAGGTGACTATAGTTGATAACACTGTATTGTATAATTGAAATTTGCTAAGAGAGGAGAACTTAAATGTTCTCATCTAAATAAAATGAGTAAGTAAAGTGATGGAGATGTTAATTAACCAAATAGGAGCAATCCCTTCACAATGTATTTGTACATCAAATCATCACAATGTAAACTTTAAGTATCTTACAATTTTATTTGTTAATTGTCCCTCAAGAAAGTTGGAAAAAAGTAAATATTACTGGCCAATCTTTTATGAACACAGAAATCATAATCTTAAACCAAATATTCCCAAACAAAACCTAGAGATTTATAAGAAGGATAATACATCATGACCAGGTTGCATAGGAATGCAAGGGTCATTTTAAGCTAGAAAAGTAACTGGACTATTTCAACATATTAATGGGGGGATGGAGCAGAAGAAAAGTCATATGATCACTTCAACAGAAGTAGCTGTGGGTGTATGTGAGCTGTGGCTGAGGGTACCTCTAGTTTGGATTTAGTGGTATATTTTTATGTGGCTTGTGGTCACCCCCAGGTACAGTTAATCGATGGCTAGCTGTTCTAGGGTAGGAATGTTTTCCAGGTATAAACTATTTCTGCTGTGCTGATTTCAATAGCAATACTAAACAAAGCAGAAGATCTAATTCAATACATAAAAAATCACTACAACCAGGACATGGATGACAAAGAAGCTAAGTTTCACCAATTCAAAGAATATTTAAGACTACCTAGGGACTTCCCTGGTGGTGCAGTGGTTAAGAATCCACCTGCCAATTCAGGGGACACGGGTTCGATCCCTGGCCCAGGAAGATCCCACGTGCCACGGAGCAACTAAGCCCGTGGGCCACAACTACTGAAGCCCGCGCACCTAGAGCCCATGCTCTGTAACGAGAAGCCTGCACACAGCAACAGAGTGGCCCACGCTCACTGCAATAAGAGAAAGCCTGCGCGCAGCAACGAAGACCCAACACAGCCAAATAAATAAATAAATAAATAAAAGACTACCTACTGTACAACCTGCAACATCCTAAAAAATTGTAGTTCATTTTTAAAAAAAAAATCTATAGCGATTCCCCAAACTTGACAAATTTTTGAACTTAAATATACTTTTCTAAACTACCTGTATTAAAAAAAGTTTTTATCAAATTATAAGGAAAGCTGAATTGTCTTTCTATTTTCTCTAAAGAAAGTGATAATGTAAAATTACCCTATGAAGGGGTAATCCAAGAATAGACAGCTAAAAAGTGCAGAAATGGAAAATTGTAAGGGGTGTGATGGGCAGTGAATTCATATCATTTTTCTCAAGTTTTCTTGATTTAATGGTATTTAGAGTTATTTCTTGTCTTTAAAATTTTATAACCTGCTGGGATTTATTTTCTGCTAGTCAATAATTATTCATTCTTAACTTTGTATTTATAATTTACTATTTTTTTCTTAGCTCACACCTCCCAAATTGAATTAAGATTTAAGCAGTACAAAATCTGAATCTGCCTGTGCCCGCTAGAATTGGCTTGTATTAAAATACTAAAAATAGTAAAGGTTAGTAGGATGTGGAACAACTGATAACTCTCATACAACCCTGGTGGAAGTGTAAATTGGAATGACTGCCTTAGAATACTACTTAGCAGTATCTACTAAGGTTGAGATAGCCATACCCTATGACTAAGTAATTCCACTCCTAAATATATACCTACCAGAAACACACATATGTGTACTAAAAGCTATGTTCGAAACTATTCATAGGAGCATTATTGATAATAGCTCCAAACTGGAAATAGCACAAATTTCCATCAATAGTAGAGTATATAAATAAATTGTGTGCTCACACAGTAGAAAACCAAACAGAAATGGAAATAACCGTTACATGTAACAGTACGAATGAATTTCATAGACCAGACTTTTCTAAACTTTTTCAGGTCATTATTGTCTCAGAAAAAATTTTAAAGTGCCACTACACCAAAAGAAAAATATAACAATCCCATTAAGTAGTTATGTCACAACTTAATAAATATTTATGTCCTAACAACTTAGCAGTCATGTTAAAACCTACACATAAATTGAAAGAAAACACTAATCTTAATTTCATCCTTAAACAACCACAGTAACTTACTAAAGGGATGTGTATTCCTGCAAGGCACTGCACAGCTTCTCAAATCTTGGAATCAGATTGGACACTGCCATCCTCAATTTTTGTTCCACAGTGATTTCTGTACATGCTTGCTTTTAATTACAGCTTGAATGTTCCTTTGAATGTTTGCAAAGATATGACACCAAGAAATGTAGTACAACTTAATGTGGTAACTGAACTGTCATGAAGTATTACTTTGTTCACTGTCTGACAGATGTTGAGCATTATGATGCTTCTGTAAAATTTACAAATACCCTGCAGTGCCCTGAGATGCATTGCTACACAGTTTGGGAACCACTATTGTAGACATCACATTCAGCAAAAAAGCCAGACACAAAGCCATGTATAAGTGTGATTCCATTCGTTTAAGATTTCAAGGACAGGCAAATTTAATCCTTGATGTTAGAAATCAGGATCTTGGTTACACTTGTGAAGAGGGAGAGGTCCATAATTGGGAAAGGGCATATCAGGACCTCAGGAAAGCTCGTAAAAACATTCTATTTCTTGACCTAGTGGTGGCTTCCTGATCAAGTGACTAAGTAGGAGTGTTCATCTTGTTATAATTCATTGAGCTGTATATGCAAGGTTAGTGTACTCTGTGTGTGTGTGTGTGTGTGTATAAATTATACATGAATAAAAAGGTTTTTTAAAATAGAAAAAAAATCTAAACAACAAAATATAAGAAATTACCCCTTAAGGGTGAAGCCCCTTCTGATACCCTAGCCAAATCCTTTGTTTTCCTTTAGAGCTTTATCTCCTAGTCTACATTTTTTTTTTTTTTTTTTTTGCAGTACGCGGGGCTCTCACTGCCGTGGCCTCTCTCGTTGCGGAGCACAGGCTCAGCAGCCATGGTTCACGGGCCCAGCCGCTCCGCGGCATGTGGGATCTTCCCGGACCAGGGCACGAACCTGTGTCCCCTGCATCGGCAGGCAGACTCTCAACCGCTGCGCCACCAGGGAACCCCTCCTAGTCTACATTTATGTGCTTATCTGTGGTATCTCTGGCTAGACTCTGAGCTCCTGGAGGATAGGGGCCATGTCTCATTTATCTCTAATTTCCTAGTGCTTCAAACATGACAACACAGAAGGTGGTTAATTATTGTGAAATAAAGAACAGTTGTTCAAAATAAACGTACAAACTCTCATCTTTTTCTCTATCTGCTGTCTTTTCTCTGTCTTATTCAAATGCCCTGAGTGATGTTCTGTGTATGACACATCTGTGACTTTCCTTTTTAAAATTCCCTATTTTTATGATATTCATTTCTCATCTCCAAAGAATACATTTTTAAAGGGACAGAAACACACCGACATAGCCACATTCTCTTTTAAGAATTTATTTATATACAGTATAGACTTCTAATGTTACTCAGTACAGTCCATGGACCAGTGCCAGTCCATGAACGGTTGATTATTGGTTTACAGCAAGTTAAACACAGAAATTGAGTATATATGTTTAGAAACGAGTACATCAACTTAACCCTACTAAGATATCTGAACATGTGATTGGGAAACTTGCCTTACGTATGACATGAGTTATGTTCTTGTCATTCACAGTAGAACTAGTTATTGGTTGAATATGGATTGGACAAAAAAAAAAAACAAACAGTGGTCCTTTTCCATGAATAGTTGTTAAAGCTCTGCCATTGACTATCAGAGCTGGAAAAGACCAACCCCATTATCTTACTAGTGGGGAAACTAAGACCTAGAGCTTACACAGTTCCTGATTGCCAAGCTAGTGGTCTTTATACTCTAAAGCCATTCATATTCCTTATATTAACAAAAAGATTCAAAGATAAAATCAACATTATTACTGCTGTTGTTACTAGCAGTAGCAACTGTAGCTACTGTTTACCCATATTCAATGTTTATTAGCTAGAACCACATGAAATGGTTATTTATTTATGTAAAAACTGTCAAGTGTCTATAATTTCACATGGTTCAACTCATATGAGACACTGACATATGAAACAATGCCAAGTGTTTTTAAGCCTTAAAGAAGAGGCATCTGGAGCCAGAGCACGTGTTGCTTGGCAAGTTAATGGAGTTTTTTCTGCGGCCTGTTCCCATGTCCCTAACCTGAAGCTAATAATCATATCCACTTCAGATATTTATTGAGACTTAAATGATCCTAGCCCTTGGAAGAGCACCTACCTGGCGGGAAGTAAGTGCTTACTGAGTGTTGGCTCTTCTGATTAATCAAGGAGATGATGTTGAAAATAATCTAAGAACAATCTTGTGAAATAGAAACATATTATCCTCAGTTTATAGATGAGGAGACCAGAGCTTTAAGAGAAGATAGTAACTTGAACCTTTGTCCATCTGAGTTCAAGCACATGCCCTGTGTCTTACATAGTAATTTTCAATTAAGTGACAGCTGAATCAAGTTGAATAACCTCATTAGGGTGTTTCATCAGAATTGCCAATATTTGAGCAGATCAACCTTCTGAGGCTCTTTAATAGTTATATCAAAGACAGTGCAAGCTTTATTATATTCTGATTAAGAGAAGCTAATTTCAGCATTTTCCCTCATTTTTAGGTCTCCTGATGGACAGGAATGCTGTAAGCAATAAACAAGCTAATGGTTACCACCTCTGATTTCCTAATAGTTCAATCCTGTAGTAACCCCTTAGGTATTTCTTTCACCTTCCAGTGGTCCCCCAAATCCCAACAGCACCATCCCCTGGATGCTGAGAAGGGAAAACTCCACGTGGCACCTGCTGCCTGGAACCCAAGCTGTTCAACTTGGTCAGCGTTTTATACAAGACCAAAGAAACACTGTCATCTCGTTTTCTCCTTAAATAGAATAACTAGTCAAGAAACTCCTTTGAGAAGCAACAAGATATGATTGAATTTTTCAGAATTTTCTATTATTCTATCAAGTTCACCTGAGAGCAAAGGACAAGCTGCCTTTCACATAAGCGAATGCATCAGCAATTCAGAAGGAAAAACATGGGTTATTATTAAGTAGGAACAAGTTTCTCTGAATATATTTATACCAACTCATAGAAACCATTCTCTTCAGAAACCTCTGTGATGATCTGTTTTCTAGTCTCAGTATTGCTTTAAGGTTGACAGATGATAATAAAATACAATGAAATTACCTCTGAGTTCTGAAATGTACATCAGCTTGTACATTCCTCATGACTTGATTTTTTATTTTTCCAACATGGCTCATCCATGAGCCATAGTTTCAATACTATTCCCAAGCACTCAAGGTTTATATCTGTGGAATACAGCTGCTTATGCCTACACCATGTTTATATAAAGGTAAAGAATACAGAATTTATTATATATATATGTGTATATATATACACACACCTATACAATGTACATGTATATACCTATTAGCTAAGAGCGAGAAGGGGCCTTTGAAATCATCAAGTCTCCTTTGTTTTATAACTGACTCTGAAACCCAGAAAGCAATGCTATTCTGAAGGCTACACAGCAAACTGGCTTCTAAATAAAGCTTGAGGGAACAAGTATGTAGCAAGCACCTACCATATTCTGAGGATTGCAGCAAGCATTTTCTATACATAAGTTCTCATAACATTTCTGTGATGTCGGTATCATCATTCTCATTTGATACACAAAAAATTGAGACTATATAGCTAATAACTGCCACAAGTGGAATTAAAGCACTGGTGTAATTGAGTTCTTTTCAGTACACCAGTGTTTCTCCAGATGCACTCACGCCCACATCCCGGTTTTTTGCCATATCCACACACCAAATGTATTATTACTTTCTAAACCTTTTCTTTAAATAGACTAAACATTTATAAAGGAAACTTTTTATCACCACTTAAGTGTAAAACAAATATAATGTGCCATAAGTAGAAGACATTTGTAGAAGTAAATACAAACCAACCAAAATATCATTAAATTTTAGTTAGACTCTGCTGCTCCCTACATTGGATTTGCATCCTACTCTTTGTTGACAAAAGAGATTAGCAATGGTTAGAGAGGTACTAAAGGCCTGTCAACATCAAACTGAGATTTAAGGATTGACAGAGAAGACAGGGAAAACTTTCACTATGTGATTCAGCTGTTTGATGGCACATCAGAGAGTGACCTAAAGTCATTTGTTCCTATCTCAGATAATTTTGAGTGCTGTCCTGGTACCTACTCCTCACTTTGAGAAACACTGACGTACCTAAAGCACCTGGGCAGGTTCTCCAGGTCATGGTTCTCTAACTCCGGTCAATATCAGAATCACCTAGAGGCTTCTTAAAAACTCAGATTTGAGTCTTCCCAAGTTTCTGACTCAGCATGTCTGTGGTAGAGCCTGAGAAATGGCATTTTTAATGAACTCCTGAGTAATGCTGAAATGATCTGGGCAGAAACAACATCTAGAGAATCACTGCTCTGGGTTTTACTTGGGGTTGGGGGAAAGAGGTGGAGAATATACGGTGGCATGTATGTGAAAATTTCACCATCAAGTTTGATAGTAATTGTATGGATCTGGTAGTTTTATTGAAACAGGCAGATACAGCAAAGAAACCATGTATTCTTGTGTTCCTGTGTTTTCTTCAATCTAGTGAATTCAAATTGATACCACACCACATCAGAGCAGCCTGCAGTAACTTTGGTTGAGGGATAGAAGTGTCTCTTCCAGGTCCAATAATTCAGGTCATTTCCAGGTGGCTTACTATCTGCAGGCTCTTTGCTGCTCTTAACAGCAGCCAGTGATCATTAATCCCAAAAGCAGAAAATGAGACTCTCCTCTTCTTTCTTCTACACATTAAGACATTATATAACACTAATAAATGCCATGACAGTTACTTTTCCCTCTCTTCTGGTTTCAATTAATAGTAATGACTAATAATTATAAAATGCCTTTGTGAGCCAGTCATTGCATTGTACTAGGTGATTATACACACACACATACACACTCTCAATGTGAGGGTTTGAGGAGCAAAGTAACTTATCTAAGGTCACACAAGAAGTAGAACAGTGATTCAATTCTAATTTTGATGACTATTTTTTTTTTCTACGAAGCCACCCCACTGCTACTGTTACTACTCATTTGCTCAATCTTAATATAATTGTATTTTATAGAGAACTAAAAGATAAGGAGGAGAAAAGGCTCCAGATGCTTGAAACTTTTGAAAGAAAATTTTAAAACAATGCCACTGAAAGGGAGAAATCAGTGATATGTAATCAGCAATGGAGGTAGAGCTCCCTAGGTTCAAGGGTGGAGGGATATCTGACAAAGCCTTATTTTTTGGAGAGGGAATAAGTGAGTAAAACCAGTCTCAGGGGCTTCCCTAGTGGCGCAGTGGTTGAGAGTCCACCTGCTGATGCAGGGGACACGGGTTCATGCCCTGGTCCGGAAGGATCCCACATGCCGCGGAGCAGCTGGGCCCGTAAGCCATGGCCGCTGGACCTGTGCGTCCGGAGCCTGTGTTCCGCAACGGGAGAGGTCACACGAGTGAGAGGCCCGTGTACAGCAAAAAACAAAACAAAACAAAACAAAACAAAAAAACAGTCTCAGAAATCCAACCTGTCTTAGCTTACTCTTGAGTCAAGAAGGAGATTTTTATTCTCCTCTGGAATGTCAAGGGCCATTTTGGAGAACAAGTATGGTAGAATAACCAACACTGAATTGAGAGCCATGAGCCTTGGCTGTTGTTTTGTCTCAGTAACTCAGACTTTATTTCCCTGAGTCCCAGGTTCACCATCTGTAAACCAGACAGCTGGCCTAAGTTCCCTTCTCAGTTCTGCCTTTCAGAATGGCAGACTCCTTCAACTGGGTTTACTAGCACCATATGCCTCAAAATGACAATGCCCATCTTTTAGCATAAGGGCAATATGGTTTGATTGCAAACTCAGCAGTGGGTTTCAACCTTCAGTCTTTCTATTAATCCACCCATATGTGATACCCTGCTACCTTCTTTGGAAGATACATGTTAACAACTGGAGGAGGGAATTTGAACCCTCCGAGGTAGAAATACAATTTAAATCCATATAAATAGAATTTAAGAAATGAATGATCGGATAAATTTTTAAAAAGTCACCAATGGCAATGAAATGGCAAATTCAGTAGTAGGTGTTGTTAGGCGTAATTATAGTAACATCTGAAAAGAAAACAACGTTTGTGATTTGCCCTATTAATGGCTTAACGTAACAGTGCATCTGTTACTGGAGTAACACTCCTAGCGATGTTAACTGTCTGTTTGCAAGATCTGGAAATAAAGAAAGGACTGTTGGAGAAGAAAGGAACAGGGTGCCAGATTGGCTATTGGTGGTCAAATTCCTCCCCAGAATTTTGAATTCCCCTCCAGCTACCTCGACCAGAAGTGTGTAGAAAATTCAGAGGACACGTGAGCTCCACCTTGTATATGAACTCCTGTAGGCTAAACAACTAGCTGCTCAGAGTGATTTTTAAAATTTTACTTTTCACCTTGTGGTTAGAGTTGTGTTACCCCAGCCGTAATGGCATGCCACTGTAGGATTTTGCTAAAGGTACTACTCATCATGACTCGTATGCATGAGGCTTTTTTTTTCTGGGGGGAGGAGTTAACACTCAGGGAGTAAACATATTTTCTTTAAACATCAATTTTCTCCTTAGAACTCAAAGGAAATCCAGAAGTTCCCACCTATAGTTGAAATCCACTGCAATGTGCCAGCTTCAGGGTGTATCGAGATGAAATTGGGAAGCCATATAATAGTCTCACTCTTTTCCTCAAAGCTGTATTTTCTCTCTGCTTTGAGAAACAGACACTAACTACATCTCCTTCTTCAGCCTGCAATGCCTGCAATGGATGAGTGCAGGATGGATTCTTTATCGTAAAACGTATCCAGGTCCATTCAAACTGCAAGCTCTATTGCATGAGGAAGCAGCATTTGCCAAAAGCTTACCCTAATGAAATCAACTGAAGAAAAATACAACATTCTGTTACAAAAGAAATGTGGATCTCACACTCAGCAAGTCAAATACAGTTTCAAATGTGGTATAAAGAAAAATGGTTATGTGCTGTGCCTGATTCAAAAGTTAGAATCAGTGACCAGAGGAGGCAATGATTCCTCTATTATATGGAAGGGACAAGTTGCTGTTACTCACCCCAGCAAAGATGACGTCTCTCCTGAGCGGGCTCCATTAGGAACTACGGAAAACAGGGCTTGAAAGTGGCATATTTCTCTTGTGCTGCTTGGCTAAAATATCATTTTTCTCTCCTATGGTATTTTTTATTTCTCTGATTATATCTGATGGTGTCAATGCGAGGCCTTAAGCTAACACTCTCTTGGAAACTCAGAGAAGAAGAAGGCCTGGAAAGAAACAACTCTGACCAATAACGGAGAAGGGACAAATAAGCTGCCTCACTAGAGCCCTGTGAGAAAGAATAGCCTGACTGAGAGCGTGGAGCCGAGTCCCAGAACAGTGAAGGCAGTGTTCTCCGCTGGGCTGCGCGTTTACATAGCACCATCGCTGTTAGACATGGTTCTTGCATAAATTTCTGCTTTCTGTGAATCAGTGAGCCAGCAATATCAAAATTTATAAGTGATTGTATTCTCTGTATATGGTACAAAAATGACTGTCCATTTACCTTTTGCAATGCATGTAATTAAGTGTGAGACAAATATAACCTTTGTTATACCTTTGTTTGGGGGCCTGGAATATAATTTAGTTGCTGGGTTTCAAGGGCACTTAAGAAAGAAAAGACTCTCTGCAGTGACTTTTATATGCATGCTGGTGATGAATTTGCCCTCAGAGCTTCAGAAGTCCCATTCTGTAGTAGTCATAGTTCTTACTGATTACTGTTTGATTATACAAAATAAGGGAAGTGGGACCAATATATTGTATTTATGGATTATGTGAATACTTCAAACATACAGAAAATCAGAATTGTTTATGGGCTGATTGAGAACTTTGAGTCACACCCTTAAAAGGAAATTTTCACGTATGATATATATATTTTTTACTGAGTTGTCTGTTACTCAGCTAATTGGGGTAAGTGTTATGAACAAGTTGCCATATTGATATATGATATATTGATGGATAGTTACCAGTGAGCCCATTAAAAAAAAAGAGAGAGAGAAGGTAAAGCAAGCAACAAGCCTATTTTGAGGGTAGCAAAAGGGAAATATTAACAACCTTGGAAATAAAAGGAGGTGAAAAGAAATGAACATACTATCTAACTTCATGAAAATCTTTCCAAATGACCTTGGTTGGTTGCTATGTTAACTGTGAACTTACATGTATGGTTGGATCCTATCAGACTACTAAGTAGAAGCATGGACATGAGAAACATCTTAGAAGGGATGAAACATCCATAACATCTAAACTTTGAATAGCTGTAAGGTACAAGGTAGGAATTTTTAAGAACATAAAGTTTGCCTAACAATTTGGACAGTCTAGAAGTTTTTCAAAAGGCACTTGGCATTTCACAGACATCCATCTGCTAAAGAGAAGAGTGCTTTGCAAGTCCTAGTTTCTTTCTCTCCCCTTTCTCAGAGTCCTCTGGTTTCTTGGCACTAGTGTGACCTAGAATCACAGATCTGGTTCATCACAGAGTGTTAGCATCAGAATTGAAGGTTGTTTTGCACAGTTTGCATGTGCTGTGGGAGAGGACACTACTGTAAAGCTTAGAGAAGTTAATAAACCTGCTCAAGGCCACACAGGAAGTTGGTGGCAGAGATGAGACCACAAACCACATCTCCTCACTCATAAAACCAGTGCTCTTTCCCTCACCACTTCCTCAGTAGAGAGAGGTGCATACAATTCTGGGACAAGAGGGTCTAGGGTATCTCTTGGACTATTATGCTGACTAATGGATAGAGAGTCCACAAAGCATAAGCCCATTTTCCAAGCTATTTAGAAACTGTAAATACTAACAGGCATTTGCCAAGTTATTTGCACGATGAAGTTGGAATTAAAAATATCACTGTCTGGCTAATTAGAACCCTAAAAACAAGTAATAGATAGCAAACGCTATGTCCAGTTTTTGCTAGAGAGGCCATGTTTCTTTTGTCTGGCTGTTGAAATTCCCTAATAAATCGTGTTCAAAGATCACACATCACAGAACTGTATGTAGTTCCCCTTTCCTGCCATCAGCTTTTCTACACTTAAGTGAATCAATCATTTTGTACATATTTGCATTTCTCATTGGCTGCATCATGCTCTTGATGTATGATTTTTAGAGTTTTTCACGGTAGGCCTTTATATTCTTGCTGCCCCAAATTGCCAATGAAGAAGCAATTTTTGACAGAAACTTTTGCCCCTTCATCTCCCACCCACCCATACCATATACCCAGGATAAACTTCATAAGCTTAAGACCAGTTATTTACTAGAGGCTGTGCAAATTTTAATGGTACTAATAATTATAACTCTTGTTGAGTGGTGATTTTGTGCCAAGCACTGGGGTGAGCACTCTACATAATGTGACCTGTTTAATTCCCCAACAACCTTAACAGATTGACGTAATTATTTCCATTAAAAAAGTTGTAAAATTCTTCAAACAAACTGAAACAGAAGTAGTTGTGGAGAAAAATCTTATGGTTACTTTGATAAGGCAACGCTTGTTTGTCTTCACTTTACTCAGGAGAAGGGCAAGGGTCTAGACTAATCTTCCCTGAACAAACAAAATTATGTTTTAAGTACCTGGAATGGAAAATAACTTGAGGCCTTTTAGCTGGTTAGCCAAATGAAAACACTGGTATAGGATTAATGAACAAAGGTTGGAAAAAGAACTGAGCAATAACAAAAGCATGAGGAGGAGTTAGTAATATGAGAGATTAGCCATAAAATTAGTTCCTTCAGGACTGAGGCAAGGGGATGGACAGTGGGGCAGTGGTCCAGAGCATCAAACATCTCTGGAGATGTAACATGATGGAAAAACAGTTCATTTACCAGATTTTCCCTTAGGAAGAATAAGCAGCATGAGAAGAGGTAAGATACCCTCAAGGGCCATGGATGAACACTCCTAAATCACTGTTTCTCAACAAGGGATGACTTTGCACCCCAGTGGACTTTTGGCAATATCTGGAGACATCTTTGATGGTCACACTGCGATGGAGAAGTCACTGACATGTAGTGGGTAGATCCCAGGGATGCTGATAAACATCCTACACTGCACAGAACATCCTCTCATGACAAAGAATTATCTGGCCCCAAATGTCAATAGTGCTGAGGTTGAGAAATCCTGCCTTAAATGTTCCCTGAACTCCTGAGGTGCTGGGTTAAGCTAAACGCAGAAATGAATCACTGAGTAAATGAGTTTGGCGAGTCTTGGTTACCTTTCCCCAACCTAAGCTTTGCTCTTTCTCTAGATACTTGTTGAACAAGCTTCTAAAGATGAGCAGTTCGAAGGAGTGTGAAGTCTCAGGCTGGGCCTCTATCAATTAATTTGATTTCTAAAATAATTTTAAAAAGCAAAGACAAAGTGATGATGAAGAGCCTTTATAGTAAGGAATATTGAGCAGGGACAGGCTCAGCTGAAAAACACCAGCAACTACAGAAAACCTCAGTAGCTGATAACTTCTTGGTTGTTTGTCATCAAGTAATTTCTGTGATATTCAGGGTTCCTAAACCAGATGTGACACAGTGGTAATTACCTGCACAAATATTTCATTTGGCCTGCACACACTTAAATTTTAGATTCACTGGCAGCATTAAACACTTCGATGCTCCTCATAATAATGTAGATTCTTTTTTGGTGGAACTCAGCTAGCCAAACAACTGACAGCCATGGGTACACTTTCCCACCAGTCAAGAGTTGTCCATTGCTGGGACTTCCCTGGTGGCACAGTGGTTAAGAGTCCACCTGCTAACGCAGGGGACACGGGTTCGAGCCCTGGTCCGGGAGGATCCCACATGCCACGGAGTGACTGGGCCCTCATACCACAACTACTGAACCTGTGCTCTGGAACCTGTGAGCCACAGCTACTGAGCCTGTGAGACACAACTACTGAAGCCCACATGCCTGGAGCCTGTGCTCCACAGCAAGAGAAGCCACCACAATGAGAAGCCTGCGCACTGCAGCGAAGAGTGGCCCCCGCTCGCCGCAACTAGAGAAAGCCCACATGCAGTGACAAAGGTCCAATGCAGCCATAAAAATAAATTTAAAAAAAAAAGAGTTGTCCATTGCTGAATAATGCCATTGTGGACAGGGCATGAGTTTCCCCATTCCTCAACTGGACTGATTCAGGAGGTTCGATTACCTGCCTGGTCCCTGTAGCAACCTTAGTTTGCAACTCCTGTCTTAAAAGATTATACTTGTAGTAGTCTCTTATAATCTTTTGTATTTCTGCAGTGTAAGTTGTGATTTCTCCTTTTTCATTTCTAATTTTATTGATTTGCGTCCTCTCCCTTTTTCTCTTGATAAGTCTGGGTAAGGGTTTATCAATTTTGTTTAACTTCTCAAAAGAACCAGCTTCTAGTTTTATTGATCTTTGCTATTGTTTTCTTTGTTTCTATTTCATTTATTTCTGCTCTGATCTTTATGATTTCTTTCCTTCTACCACTTTGGGTTTACTTTGTTCTTCTTTCTCTAGTTGTTTTAAGTGTAGGGATAGATTGTTTGAGATTTTTCTTGTTTCTTGAGGTGAGACTGAATTGCTATAAAGTTCCCTCTTAGAACTGCTTTTGCTGCATCCCATACATTTTCAGTTGTCAAGTTTTCATTGTCATTTGTTTCTATGTATTTTCTTTATTTCCTCTTTGATTTCTTGAGTGATCTTTTGGTTAGTTAGTAGTGCACTGTTTAGCCTCCACGTATTTGTGTTTTTTACAGTTTTCTTCCTGTGATTGATTTCCAGTCTCATAGTGTTGTGGTCAGAAAAGATGCTTGATACGATTTCAAATTTCTTAAATTTTCCGAGGCTTGATTTGTGACCCAAAATGTGATCTATCCTGGAGAATGTGCCATGTGCACTTGAGAAGAAAGTGTATTCTGCCACTTTTGGGTGGAATGTTCTATAAATATGAATTAGATCTATCTGGTCTATTGTGTCATTTAAAGCTTGTGTTTCCTTATTTATTTTGTTTGGATGATCTGTCCATTGGTGTAAGTGAAGTGTTAAAGTCTCTTACTATTATTGTGTTACTGTCAATTTCTCCTTTCATGATTGTTAGCATTTGCCTTATGTATTGAGATGCTCTTATGTTGGGTGCATAAACATTTATAATTGTTATATCTTCTTCTTGGATTGATTCTTTGATCATTATGTAGTGTCCCTCCTTTTTGCTTGTAACAGTCTTTATTTTAAAGTCTATTTTATCTGATACAAGTATTGCTACTCCAGCTTTCTTTTGATTTCCATTTGCATGGAGTATCTTTTTCCATCCCTTCACTTTGTCTGTATGTGTCCCTAGGTCTGAAGTTGGTCTCTTGTAGACAGCATATATATGGGTCTTGTTTTTGTATCCATTCAGCTAGTCTGTGTCTTTTGGTCAGGGCATTTAATCCATTTACATTCAAGGTTATTATCTATATGTATGTTCCTATTACCATTTTCTTAATTGTTGTGGGTTTGTTTTTGTGGGTCTTTTTCTTCTCTGTGTTTCCCCACTTAGAGAAGTTTCTTTAGCATTTGTTGTAAAGCTTGTTTGGTGGTGCTGAATTCTCTTAGCTTTTGTTTGTCTGAAAAGCTTTTGACTTCTCCATCGAATCTGAATGAGATCCTTGCTGGGTACAGTAATCTTGGTTGTAGGTTTTTCTCTTTCATCACTTTAAGTATATCCTTCTACTCCCTTCTGGCCTGCAGAGTTTCCACTGAAAAATCAGCTGATAACCTTATGGGGATTCCTTTGTATGTTATTTTTTGTTTTTCCCTCACTGCTTTTAATACTTTTTCTTTGAATTTACGGGCAACCACGAAGAAATGGACAAAGTTTTGGAAAGATACAATTTTCCAAGACTGAACCAGGAAGAATTAGAAAATATAAACAGACCTATCACAAGGAATGAAATTGAAACCATAATTAAAAATCTTCCAACAAACAAAAGTCCAGGACCAGATGGCTTCACAGGCAAATTCTACCAAACATTTAGAGAAGATCTACACCCATCCTTCTCAAACTCTTCCAAAAAGTTGCAGGGGGAGGAACACTCCCAAATTCATTCTATGAGGTCACCATCACCCTGATACCAAAACCAGAAAAAGGTATCACAAAAAAGAAAATTATAGACCAATATCACTGATGAACATAGATTCAAATATCCTGAACAAAATACTAGCAATCAGAATCCAACAGCACATTAAAAGGCTCATACACCATGATCAAGTGGGCTTTATTCCAGAGATGAAAGGATGCTTCAATATATGCAAATCAACCATTGTGATATGCTGCATTAACAAATTGAGGAATAAAAACCGTATGATCAGGCTTCCCTGGTGGCGCAGTGATTGAGAGTCTGCCTGCCGATGCAGGAGACACGGGTTCGTACCCCGGTCCGGGAAGATCCCACATGCCGCGGAGCGGCTGAGCCCGTGAGCCATGGCCGCTGAGCCTGCGCGTCCAGAGCCTGTGCTCCGCAATGGGAGAGGCCACAACAGTGAGAGGCCTGCGTACCACAAAAAAAAAAAAAAAAAACATGTGATCATCTCAATAGATGCAGAAAAAGTTTTCAACAAAATTCAACACCCATTTATGATAAAAACTCTACAGAAAATGGGCACAGAGGGAGCCTACCTCAACATAATAAAGGCCATATATGACAAACCCACAGCAAGCATCATATTCAATGGTGAAAAACTGAAAGCATTTCCACTAGGATCAGGAACAAGACAAGGATGTCCACTGTCACCACTCTTACTCAACATAGTTTTGGAAGTCCTAGCTACAGCAATCAGGGAAGAAAAAGAAATAAAAGGAATGTAAATTGGAAAATAAGAAGTAAAACTATCACTATTTGCCAATGACATGATATTATACATAGACAATCCTAAAGATGCCACCAGAAAACTATTAGAACTAATCAATGAATTTGGTAAGGCTGCAGGATACAAAACTGATGCACAGAAATCACTGACATTCCTATACACCATCAACAAAAAAATCAGAGAGAGAAATTAAGGAAACAATTCCATTTACCATCACAACAAAAAGAATAAAATACCTAGGAATAAACCTACCTGAGGAGGTGAAAAACTTGTATTCAGAAAACTATAAAACACTGATGAAAGAAATCAAAGATGACATAAACAGATGGAGAAATATACCATGTTCTTGGATTGGAAGAATCAATATTGTGAAAATGACTATACTACCCAAAGCAGTCTACAGATTTAATGCAATCCCTATCTAACTACCAATGGCATTCTTCACAGAATTAGAAAAAAAAAATCTTACAGTTCATATGGAAACACAAAAGACCCCGAATAGCCAAAGCAATCTTGAGAAAGAAAAAAGGAGCTGGAGGAATCAGGCTCCCTGACTTCAGACTATACTACAAAGCTACAGTAATCAAGACAGTATGGTATTACCACAAAAAACAGAAATATAGATCAATGGTACAGGATAGAAAGACCAGAGATATGCCCACACACGTATGGGCACCTAATTTATGACAAAGGAGGCAACAACTTACAATGGAAAAAAGACCGCCTCTTCAATAAGTGGTGATGGGAAAACTGGACAGCTACATGTAAAAGAATGAAATTAGAACACTCCCTAACACCATACAGAAAAATAAACTCCAAATGGATTAAAGACTTAAATGTAGGACCGCACACTATAAAACTTTTAGAGGAAAACAGGAAAAACACACTTTGACATAAACCACAGCAAGATCTTTTTTGACCCACCTCTTAGAATAACAGAAATAAAAACAAAAATAAACAAATGGGATTAATTAAACTTAAAAGCCTTTGCACAGCAAAGGAAACCATAAACAAGACAAAAAGACAACCCTTAGAATGGGAGAAAATATTTGCAAATGAAACAACAAAGGATTAATCTCCAAAATATACAAACACCTCATGGAGCTCAATATCAAAAAAACAAATAATCCAGTTAAAAAATGGGAGGAAGACCTAAACAGACATTTCACCAAGGAAGGCATACAGATGGCCAAGAGACACATGATAAGATGCTCAAGATCACTAATTATTAGAGAAATGCAAATCAAAGCTACAATGAGGTATCACCTCACACCAGTCAGAATGGCCATTATCAAAAAATCTAGAAACAATAAATGCTGGAAAGGGTGTGGTGAAAAAGGGAACCCTCCTACATTGTTGGTGGGAATGTAAATTGATACAACCACTATGGAAAACAGTATGGAGTTTCCTTAAGAAACTAAAAATAGACCTACCATATGACCCAGCAATCCCACTACTGGACATATACCCTGAGAAAACCATAATTCAAAAAGAGACATGCACCACAATGTTCATTGCAGCACTATTTACAATAGCCAGGACATGGAACCAACCTAAATGTCCATCGACAGATGAATGGATAAAGAAGATGTGGCATATATATAAATGGAATATTACTCAGCCATAAAAAGAAACGAAATTGAGTTATTTGTAGTGAGTTGGATGGACCTACATTCTGTCATACAGAGTGAAGTAAGTCAGAAAGAGAAAAACGAATACCATATGTTAACAGATATATATGGAATCTAAGAAAAAAAAAAGGTCATGAAGAACCTAGGGGCAAGACAGGAATAAAGACACAGACCTACCAGAGAATGGACTTGAGGATATGGGGAGGGGGAAGGGTAAGCTGTGACAAAGTGAGAGAGAGGCATGGACTTATATACACTATCAAACGTAAAATGGATAGCTAGTGGGAAGCAGCCGCATAGCACAGGGAGATCAGCTCAGTGGTTTGTGACCACCTAGAGGGGTGGGATAAGGAGGGTGGGAGGGAGGGAGACACAAGAAGGAAGAGATATGGGAACATATGTATATATATAACTGTTTCACTTTGTTATAAAGCATAAACTAACACACCATTGTAAAGCAATTATACTCCAATAAAGATGTTAAAAAATAATATATTTATTGCATGTTAATATATAACATTTTAACAAAAAATAACTATATTTCCCAACACAAAAAGTTAGTGAGAATTATTCTAAATCTTATTAACATTTGGATTAGAAGACAGCTGGATTCTCATATCTGTTTATCCATTCGTTCTGTTGCATCATGTTCTTGTGTTGAAATATCTGAAGGAAAATCCAGCTTTATACATAGTTATAAAAGCGAGGACTCATGGATACCCCAAAAGACCTTTGAGAACTGTGATTAGTTTTATATGTCAACTTGGCTATGCTACAGCCCCCGGTTATTCAATCAAGCACTAGTCTAGGTGTTGTGAAGGTATTTTGTAGGTGTGATTAAAGTCCATAATCGGTCCACCTAAAATAGGGCCTGATTTGATCAGCTGAAAGGCCTTGGAAACAGAGTTGTGTCTTCCCTGAAGAACAAGAAACAATTCCGTCTGTATATAGCAGTTGCAGCTCATGCTTGAGAATTCCAGCCTGGCCTGCCCAATGGCCTACCCTATGGAGCTCACACTTGCGTAGCCAGCCCAACAATCATGTAAGCCAATTCCTTGCAATAAATCTCTTAATATATATCACCTACTTGTCCTGTTCGTCTGATTGAACTCTGATACAGGGACCCCCTAGGGATCCTCAGACCACACTGTAAGAATCACTGATAGAAGATATATTTCATAAAGCCTTTGATGTCACTTACCTAACTGGCTTAACAATAATTCTATGAAGTCAAAAAGGCAGAAATCATCACTCCTATCCTCAGAGAGTATATTTATCAAATGGCACACATCCATCAAAGGCTCTTAGTCTTTTTTTAAAAAATAAATTTATTTATTTATTTATTTATATTTTTGGCCATGTTGGGTCTTCACTGCTGCACGCAGTCTTTCTGTAGTTGCAGCAAGTGGGGGCTACTCTTCATTATGGTGCATGGGCTTCTCATTGCGGTGGTTTCTCTTGTTGCAGAGCATGGCCTCTAGGCATGAGGGCTTCCGTAGTTGTGGCTTGCGGGCTCTAGAGCGCAGGCTCAGTAGCTGTGGTGCACGGGCTTAGTTGCTCTGCGGCACGTGGGATCTTCCCGGACCAGGGATCGAACCTGTGTCCCCTGCATTGGCAGGCGGATTCTTAACCACTGTGCCACCAGGGAAGCCCAATGGCTCTTAGTCTTGATCCTTAAATTCCTGGTTCCTATTGCAGTGCTCCTATCCTTCAGTACAATAACCTTCAATATATTTGCCAGTATACACACAGATCTAGACATTCATCTTACTTAATACACTCATGCCACAAAGAATTTCCTTAGAAAAAGTAGGTAGGACCTACTTTAAGTGAATTTCTTAAGAGAAAGTGATACAGAAGAAACACAGGGCTTTGTTTTATGCTCAAGCAGTTTACAATTTACCTGGGAGAAATAAGATTACTCACCCCTGAATACATGAGATTTAATGAAGTAATTAGGACTTTGATTCTTTACCAATACTTTTTTAAGCACTAGACACTGGAATAGGGTTACTTTCATCTTTTTCAGCTACTTCTACTGTGGAATGGACCCCCCAACCCCGTATTTGATGCTCCCACTGGTCAGTGAGTTTATGGAAGACAGGGATAGTGACTGACCAGCAGGTGCTTAGTGATAACGACCTGTTCATTGAATGACTGAGGATGCCAAGAATGGGTGCAATACATAAAGGTGAAAAGAAAGAGCAAAAGTGGAAAAGTTGGGAGAAATGGAACAACCAAAGAGCTGAAAGATGGAATATGACTTTCAAAAAAAGAATAAAGAGGAAGCTGAACTGGAGAAAAGGGTGTGTATCAAAGAGTAACAGATTTATGAGAACAAATGAAAGGCTTCCATTCTATGAAAGACTGGCCAAGGAGTCTGGGCTTCATTAGGAAGAAGAGGCAGAATAGTATCATGGCTGAAAGTATAAACTTCAATCAGACAGATGTGAGTTTAGGTCTTAGTTCCATCACACACTAGCTATGTGATCTTGGATAAATTACCTAACCTTTTTGGGCCCCAGTTTCCACAACCATGAACTTTTAGAGAGTTATTGTGAAGATTAAAGGAGAAAGTACATGTAAAGTACATCACATAGTGCCTAGCACAGAGTAAATCCAGTGAGTATTGGCTCTCATAATTATTAATGTTACTACTGCTATCATTATTAATTCTAGGGGCAGCAAGCAGCCCCTAGTTTTCAATTGGGATGGTGACATGGAGGCACCTGTTAATTTTGAAAATATATTTGATGTTAGTTAGAATGAATCATTAAGGGGAAATACCAGAGCCAGAACAATCAGGAGGTTACCTTAATAGTCCAAGCACAAAGAAGTGAGAGAGGTAAGGAACATCCTAGCCCAGTGCTCCTTCCACTGGTTCATCCCATACACAACAGATTGGACCTCTGCAGCTTATTATTCTAAATAGGAGCAAAAGGTCTCTTAAGTATAACTGGGAAAAGAGAAATGGTATAAAATTTTGCAAGTGTATTTAATTTCAATACACTGTTGATCAGATTTAGGGGAGAATTTTAGAATATCAAAGTTGCAACTTTTAGAGATTGTCAAACTCTCTGACATACTAAGGCTTTCAAGTTCCCTCTGCTTACATGGCAAATTAACTAAAGGTTCCCAGAAAACAAATTGCTAAGGAGACACCAGTCTAGGCTAATAATAATAAATAAAAAAAAACTGCTTATAAGTCACATAAACATCTTTGTGTATGTCTAGGATCTTTTTTTTGTGTGTGTGGTACGCGGGCCTCTCACTGCTGTGGCCTCTCCCGTTGCGGAGCACAGGCTCCGGACGCGCAGGCTCAGTGGCCATGGCTCACGGGCCCAGCCGCTCCGCGGCATGTGGGATCTTCCCGGACCGGGGCATGAACCCGTGTCCCCTGCATCGGCAGGCGGACTCTCAACCACTGCGCCAGCAACGAAGCCCTGTCTAGGATCTTTTAAGAGTTATGTATAGCTAGATACATAAGTATCTACAGAGCTTACACATGGTGACTATTCACACTGAATGAAACCCATCTGTTAATATCTGGGTACGCTGGCGGTAAAGTCCATTGATGATAGGTAGGTGTAACAGGAGCTGACTAGGAGAAATCACTTGCCAATCTACAGCACTGGTCTTGTTATGTCTGTATCCAGTAATTATGACATCTTTTAATTTTCAAGTAAGTTCTTGGTCTTAGTGTGAGGTTTAATCTTTATTTTCAAACACAGAGAACTGGGATTCTTCCTGAGCAACTTGAAGCATAGCAGAATGTCAGTAGGCTGAATCTCAGGGTTTCCTAAAATTGGACAGTTTTAATAATGTGTACACACTGAAATCCAAAGACATGCTGATCTCCACGTATAACACTTCTGACTTAGTATGGGAGGTCAATGACAAATAGTACAGAACATTCACCAGAATTATGATTTAGCTACTAGTTTAAAGTGGAATTTCTAGTCTCAGTTGATTGAAACACATGTGCTTATTTTCAGTGTAATAGATGTGAATCCCCCTTTCAAAAGAATTATAAGTTTGCATTGTACAGTTGTGCAGAAATCATTGATTGGAATAGGTATTCCATGAGTATAAAGGAAAAAAAAAAGACATTAAGTAAGAGACATCTCATAATGGCCTTTGTACATGATTTTCTCTCCATCAAATGCTAGTACTCAAGTTGACCTTCCAGGTAGAAGGGATGGATTGTCTCAGAGCCAAAAATGCATTGTTGTGCAGGCCCTGTGGTTGTCTAACAATACATATTTGCAAGGTAGCTGCTTGGGACAGAGGTGGAGTGAGACCTGGGAAGAGAGAGATGTGATCTTCATCTAGAAATAAAAGCCTTGCCTTAGCTAAACGTACTGATAAGCAGTGTGTGTGGCTCACCACTTCCTATGAATTCTAGGTGAGAGGTAACTAGGAACTCATGGAGTTAAAGCAACCAACTTGGAATAACAGCTTAAGATGAAATAGGGCCTCAGATTTTAAGTCTTCCAATATTAGCATATCACAGATAAAGGAGACAGAGACTCAGGAAGGTTAAGGAGGGTCATGAGTCAAGGTCACCACCAGGACTATTTTATAACTTCTAATCCAGTATATTCTTGCCACTTCACACTGTCTCAGTGAGGTCACCATGATCACTGTATTTCTACCCAACTGTTTTCTACCCATTTACTTTAGCAAAATGGGAAATTTATTGGCTCACAGAACTGGAATGTTCAGAGATCCAAGGGCTCTAATAATTGCATGTTTTAGTCTGGCTTTTTCTGTGTGGTGGGCCAGATGGCCTTTGGAAACTCCAGACACACATACTGACTCAGCTTATAAGCATCATTAAAAGGTCTTTCCTGACACATTTTATTTTGCCAAAGTCCTGGGAAAACCTCTAACTGGTTCACTCTGGATTAGGTACCCATCCACACCAGCCCATGACATACTCTGTGCCAAAGTCTTTTAACCACATTGAATATATTATTCACAAGAAAAAGGGATTACCTAATTAGAAGGAAGTCAGGGATTCTAAACAGGCACAAGCAACTAACATATATCATAGTCATATTTCTAAAATAAAATATCATGGAAGGAAATATCTAAAAATAGAAACTTACCAAACAACGGAATACCAACTATGGAAATGGTGTTGCTTTTCTTCTTTAAAATAATTTGTGTCAATATCTGTAATGACAAAGATAAGGAAAAATCTTATTTCAGTAGATGAAAGGTTGATTCACTATGGCTTACATCACAATAATTGCTTTCATACACGCCCAACATAAAATATTTTATAGTCTTTGCACAGTGTCTGGCATTTAATGAATGCTCATTCCCATTATTTGCACATGTACAATTGTTAGCCTGATTTGTGCCAAGGCCACTGTCATTGCCTTTTTTCACCACGGACTGTCAGTGTCATTCATGTTATGAGGTCTCAGTTAAAAGACAAAATGGACTATAAGCTGTTCCATATTTTTGGTTTCCAACATTTGAGTTTTTGAACGCCATGATTCCCAGAATGGCCTACCATTTGCTCTGTGATTTCATAGCACATATTCCCACCCTCCTTACACTTCAGTGGGGCTTGCATTATTCTGATATTCTTTTTAATTTCAATCCACATGAACTTTGGTTATTATGTCTTTGAGAATTTCATGATATAGCTGGAATTGTGTCATCTGGTAAAATTAGGTTTCTACAATGTCACTCTGGAGGATAATCAAAGACTTAAATGCAGCACAAATTGTTCAGAACTTATCACCTGTCTAATTTCAGTAGAGACCAAAGAGGTAGTGGGTGATCATGGTTAGGAGCCAGGGCTTTTAAGTTAAGAAGTTCTGGGTTCAAATCCTGATTTCTTACTAGCTGGTTTCTTAAGCAAGTTACTTTGCCCCTTTAAGACTTAATGACCTCACCTATAATGTGGGACAATACCACCACCTAATTCATAGGTAATGCATGTAGAGTGTGTGGTACTCTTTGAACTCTAAATACAGATTAACCATTATTATGACAGTCGTAATAAAAAAATTTATGTGTGGGCAATAAAATAAAGAACAGAAAGAGCACCTGCTGCAGTTGCAAGTACAAAATGAGAACACATACATACATTTGTGAATGGTGATTTTATCGACAGACATCTTTTACATTTTGTTCTAGAAGCCTACCCACATTTCTTTATTCTCATTGGTCCACCTCCTTTTGGATTCTTTATAATCACATCTTTTAATCAACAGCTTTGAGGTATAATTGACAAATAAAAATTGTATATATGTAAGGTGCACAAAATGATGGTTTAATATACGTATACATTGTGAAATGATTACCACAATCAAGCTAATTACCACATCCATTGCCTCATGTAGTTATCATTTTTTTTGGTGTGTGGTGAGAACACTTAAGAGATACTTTCTTAGCGACTTTCAAGTAAACAATTCTATGTTATTAACTATAGTCACCATGCTGTCTGTTAGATCCTCAGAACGTACTCATCTTATAATTAGAAGTTTGTACTCTTTGACAATCATCTCTCCATTTTGCCTGATTACTATTATTATTATTTTTTGCGGTACACGGGCCTCTCACTGTTGTGGCCTCTCCCGTTGCAGAGCACAGGCTCCGGATGCGTAGGCCCAGCGGCCATGGCTCATGGGCCCAGCCGCTCCGCGGCATGTGGGATCTTCCCGGACCAGGGCACGAACCCATGTCCCCTTCATCGGCAGGCGGACTCCCAACCACTGCGCCACCAGGGAAGCCCTGCCTGATTATTTTGATTGTTTTTTGTTTGTTAGTTTTTTAAGATAAAAAATTAGGACAGATACAGAATTCTGTGTGACTCTTGAACGTCTCTCAAATCTATTCATTTCTTCCATGTCTTTTTTTTCTGTGAATTTTTTATTTTTATTTTACTTTTTTATTAATTTTTATTGGAGTATGGTTGCTTTACAATGTTGGGTGAGCCTCCACTGCACAAAACATTCTTCCATTTCTACTGCCTGAGTCCAGGCTATCTCTTCTCTTGCCTGCTCCCTCTTGTTCTCACTGCTTCTGTGCTCACATCCTATGGTGGTCATTGCTCCTGGTCACCAATAGTCATCCCTCCTCTACTTCTGAGCATTTAGGAGGATCACCCTTTCTTGTGCCTTAGAGAAATGCATGGGGCTTCCCTGGTGGCACAGTGGTTGAGAGTCCGCCTGCCGATGCAGGGGACACGGGTTCGAGCCCTGGCCTGGGAGGATCCCACATGCCGTGGACCAACTGGGCCCCTGAGCCACAGCTACTGAGCCTGCGCGTCTGGAGCCTGTGCTCCGCAACAAGAGAGGCCGCGACAGTGAGAGGCCCACGCACTGCGATGAAGAGTGGCCCCCGCTTGCCACAACCAGAGAAAGCCCTCACACAGAAACGAAGACCCAACACAGCCAAAAATAAATAAATAAATTTAAAATAAAAAACAATAAGAAAGAAATGCATGGCCATGTGACCTGCGGTGGCCAAAAAAGTAAGAGTGGAAGTGACACGTGATGCTTCCAGGTGGAAGCATGCTGATGTGTGTCGTTCTCCATGTTTTGTCCTTGTTGACATGACCACCAACCTTCCAAATGGCAGACCTTTTGTCAGCCAGAGTTACAGAGTGAGGATGATGTGGAACAGAGTGACAAATGATGCATGAGCAAAAAATAAAGTTTGTTTCACAAACACAATTTAACTGCTAATTAAAGACTGCTTGGAATGTAAACTGTTGCATAGTATTCTCTCCAACTGCAATTTAGGTAACTCTTCTGCAGGAATTACACCTTGCTTCTTATACAGTCTTTGCGTCACCAACCTAAGCTTAATATAAGGAGTCAGTAAATACTTGTCAATGGACTGACCAGGGAAAGAAACTTCATTCTCTCTTCCAGCCCTTTTAAATCAATTGATTGTTTTATGTAAGTTAGCAGTAGACTTCCATACAGTTACCATAGGTATATGGACCGGGATGAGAACCCCTCTTAAAATGTTCTAAGACTCCTCAAGCTGTCCTTTTGTATGTATATGTCTAAGGCCCATAAATCGCAAATCATTATTCACTCACTAACAGGAGCCCAAATAAACCTATGCCTTATTTCTATTATCTTTTAATATTCTTCTATTATCAAAGATATGGATGGAGGATGGACTTTCTGATAACTTTTGTGTCATCATGGTTTGGCCAAAGGCTGGAACATTCAATCCATGATTATAAACAGTGGTATATAAAGTGCCTCCTGGGACTTTGGTCCAAGATCAGTCTACAGTTTTAGTAGACTCAAGTATTTGATTTGATGTCTCCTTGATGCCTTTCCTGAATAGAATACTGGAAGCAGAGGTATCAGATGTGAGGGTATCTCAGACTGTGCCTCAACAGGAAGAAAAGTCCAGGCACCAAATGTTTTTCTAGGGAGAGTTTTTATGTAAATAGCCTTGGGAAAGACTTCCAAAACCCTCGTTGAAAAACTCCATAATTTTTCTCCATTCTACTACTTTAATAGTCAGCAGCCCCAAATTCTTGCTGTCACTTCATTGCCTCTTCCATTTGTTGTCTCCTTCACTTTGTCTTCTGTATATCCTATTGATGTGAGTCTTGTTTCTGATTTCCAGGGTCTGCCTTGACTTTTGGTGACTGTGTAGGGTACAAATCCCATCTCTGCAATCACATCAGTAACATCAGATAGAGACTCCTCAACTGTATGTCCATAAATGGCCCTCCCCACAATTCTCCATTGTAACTAACTTTGAATTGGGCCAAAGAGTATAGGATGACAGGTCCATGTTTGATTTTCCATTAACCTCAGCAGTGACTAATATTCCACTATCCTTTGTATTTTTATTTTCTTTAAATCTTTGGAAAGTATCCATTCAGATTAGTTTCATAAGATCATATTACTATATATTCTTACTTTTTCACATTCTAATGTTTCTGAAATTGTGGTACCTCTTACACTTGATATTTACCTTTAATGATATATTTTTAATCTCCAAATGCTATTATTAAATTTACAATGCAGTGTATAATTGATAGCATCTTAGAACTCAAGGTATATGCTAATATTACTCTTCATATTAGAGGTTCTCAAGTACACTTTATGACACTGGCTTCTTATTTCACTGCATACAGGCAAATTAACAGAGCTAAAGGGTTATATCCCCAAGAACTGTGAAAGCCAACCAAATCCTGAGCATCACAGGCTAGAGGAGTGTTGAGCCTTGCTTGCACAGATGTGTCTGGTCTGCCTTCTGAAACTTCTGTACATAAATAACAACAACCTTTCCTCATCAAAAGAAATTGCCAGACTATCACCACATCTGGGGTGGAACAGCAGCTAATTTTACACAAAAAGTCAGTAATTATTTGACTTTTTGCTCAAATTCTCTGGTTTCCCAATCCACCTGAACATGTTGACTAGCTGGTTAATATTTCTCAGGGAAAACTACATTTAATTTGATCCCATTTACTCTTTTTCTCATACTTAAATTTACAAGTAAACATCATCACAGAGTTCACAATGAGGCTTTACTTAATTTCCCTATCTGCACTCAACATTTCACTTGCTGAAACCACTGCTATGAAGTTTATGCTTTTCTTTAGACAAAATCATGTGCACCAACCCCCCCCCACTAAAACCCTGCATCTTCTCCAACAACATCATTGTAAGGCATACAAGCATATGATAACATATTCACATTTCTAATATGAAAACACACCACCTAAAATTTGTTGTTTTACTTATATAAAAAAGGTGGGCTTCCCTGGTGGCACAGTGGTTGAGAGTCCTCCTGCTGATGCAGGGGACGTGGGTTCATGCCCCAGTCTGGGAAGATCCCACATGCCGTGCAGCGGCTAGGCCCGTGAGCTATGGCCACTGAGCCTGCGCATCTGGAGCCTGTGCTCCGCAACGGGAGAGGTCACAACAGTGAGAGGCCCGCGTACCGCAAAAAACAAAACAAAAACAAAATGCATAACTATCTCTCTCTGATCTGGAAGTCAGATGTTGAATTATCATAAGTTTATAAAGAAATGTTTTTCTCCTCAACAAATCAACTACATGATACTACCCTAAGCTTTGGGAAGATAAGTGACTTTTTCTAAGAGCTACAAATTGGTAAGGACTAGCATTTATTGGGATTAAACATTAGGCATGGCTTTAAATTCCCAGGAATACTTGGTGAGGAGAATCCTGGAATTCATACCACTATACCTATACAAATTAAGAGAATCAAGATTTGGGGCCCTCAGTAGTAGATGAAGCCAGGGATATATTAATACCCATCCAATCAATAATTATTCAATTGTATTAATTAAGTAGGGAAGCCAAGTGATTTCTTTAAGGGTTAAAAATGTATCAACTACTGTGGAGTCAGTGAGGTTATGAATGTACACTGAGATTGATTCATACAGTCCTGGTTCTAATTTTACTTCTGCAACCTTTTCCTGATTATCTGACTTTGTAAAACTACTTAATCTCTTAGGCTTAAGATACTAGCCTTAAGTTTCTTCTTCTGGAAAAAAAAAGCAAAATAATAGCTATTTTACATTATTATAAATTTCCTCTCTCTATATATCTCTATCTCATGTGTGTGTATATACCATATCTGGCAGAATGAATACTGAGCAGCAGTTGTTGTTAACACTATACTCTACCCAACCCAACTGTAAACTCAAATACCCTACCTAATAGCTCTCATTTTCCCCTACCAATATGAGAATTGGACAATCTAATTTATCTTCTAGGCTACCATCATTTACCATCTCACTCTCCCTTCCTGTCTGGCTAAGAGAACCTGAAAGAGTAGGACTAACAATAAAAATCATACAAATGCCTAATTTCAAGGAAAAAGTGCCGTGGGACAGGAAATAGTCCTATAATTGGTTATTTTTTCAGCTGGAAAAAGAAAAGTCTGAACAAACTTACTAACAAAACCTTCCATTTAAAATTCTTCCTAGCACCTCCTTCACAAAAACCTCCTGCAAATAATTGGGATAGAAACAAGGAATCTTATTCAAATATGGGTAATCACAAAGAAATCTTCATAAAAGTTGTCACTTTTATAGATAGATACTATGAAGAGCAAAAGGGGAATGGAACAGGAAAAACAACTGAAAATAATGAACACAATAAAAAAAATATTGCCATGGAGAAGATCAAGTTGTGACTGAGTTTTCACTGTGAAAACAGCACAACAAACCACCTCATGAAACAATGATAACTAAAATTCAGAGATCAAGTCAGACCTCTAGGACCTAGAGAACTATTTTAAGAATACAAAAGGAAAAAAAGAAGAATAGAGCTGATTGGTCTAAGGAAAGAAACAGAAGATAAAACTGAAGCCAACACAAAAATGAATCTGAACTGGGAAGCAACACAAGGGAGATCAAAAACTGCTATAAATGCAGTAAACCACAGAATACTAGAATGGGAAAAGTTAAAAAGAATTAGTGAGAGAAATTAATGGTATCAAAGACAGATGTGGTTATAAAAGATGTGTATAATTGGAGCCCATGATGAAGAAATGGAAATAGGCAATTAAAGCAAATGTTAAGAATTATAATTAAAGAAAATTTCTCAGACATAGGAAAAAACTTGAATATCAAGTTTGAAAGGAAACTCTAGAAAACTAGGGCACCTACCAGGCACTGGTGGGGGACCACAGACACCTAAGGGGACTGGAAGAACCCCCAGCAACTGGCTTGCAGGATCTTGGTTCCCAGGCCAGAGGTCAGGCTCGAGCTCCTGTGGTGGGAGCTCCGAGTCCAAACCACAGGACTAACAGAGAACCTCAGACCCCAGGGAATATTAATTGGAGTCAGGCCTCCCGGAGGTCCTAATCTCAGCACCAAGACCCAGCTCTATCCAACTGCCTGCAAACTACAGTGCCTGACGCCTCAGGTCAAAGAACAAGTAAGACAGGAAAACAGCCCCACCCATCAAAAAAAAAAAAAAAAAATGAAAGGACAAAAAATATGTTACAGATGAAGGAGCAAGATAAAAACCTACAAGACCAAATAAATGAAGATGAAATAGGCAACCTACCTGAAAAAAGAATTCAGAGTAATGATAGTAAAGATGATCCAAAATCTTAGAAACAGAATGGAGAAAATACAAGAAACATATAACAAGGATCTAGAAGAACTAAAGAGCAAACAAACAATGATGAACAACACAATAACTGAAATTAAAAATACTCTAGAAGGGTCCCCACAGATACACCAGAAATACAGCTACACGTGCAACAACTCCTACAGAACACCTACTGAACGCTCACAGAAGACCCCAGACCTCCCAAAAGGCAAGAAACTCCCCACATACCTGGGTAGGGCAAAGCAGAGAGATTCCCGCACAGAGGAGTGGTGCCGAGCGGCACTCACCAGCCCGAGAGGCTTGTCTGCTCCCCCGCCAGGGCGAGCGGCGCTGGAGCTGAGGCTCGGGCTTCGGTCAGAGCGCAGGGAGAGGACTGGGACTGGCGGCGAGAACTCAGCCTGAAGGGGGCTAATGTGCCACAGCTAGCCGGGAGGGAGTCCGGGAAAACTCTGGAGCTGCCGAAGAGGCAGGAGACTTTTTCTTCCCTCTTGGTTTCCTGGTGCGCGAGGAGAGGGGATTAAGAGCGCCGCGTAAAGGAGCTCCAGAGACGGGCGCGAGTCGCGGCTGAAAGTGCGGAGCCCAGAGACGGGCGTGGGACGCTGGGGCTGCTGCTGCCGCCGCCAAGAAGCCTGTGTGCGAGCACAGGACACTATCCACACCGCCCTTCCGGGAGCCTGTGCAGCCTGCCACTGCCGGGGTCCCGGGATCCAGGGGCGGCTTCCCTGGGAGAACGCACGGCGCGCCTCGGGCTGGTGCAACGTCACGCCGACCTCTGCCGCTGCAGACTCGCCCCGCACTCCGTGCCCCTCCCTCCCGCCCGGCCTGAGTGAGCCAGAGTCCCCGAAGAGGCTGCTCCTTTAACCCTGTCCTGTCTGAGCGAAGAACAGACGCCCTCCGGCGACCTACACGCAGAGGCGGGGCCAAATCCAAAGCTGAGACCCAGGAGCTGTGAGAACAAAGAAGAGAAAGGGAAACCTCTCCCAGCAGCCTCAGAAGCAGCGGATTAAAGCTCCACAATCAACTTCATGTACCCTGCATCTGTGGAATACATGAATAGACAACAAATCATCCCAAATTGAGGAGCCAGGAGTCAGTGCTGTGCCTCTGAGGTGGGAGAGCGAACTTCAGAACACTGGTCCACAAGAGACCTCCCAGCTCCACATAATATCAAACGGCGAAAATCTTCCAGAGATCTCCATCTCAACACCAGCACCCAGCTTCACTCAACGACCAGCAAGCTACAGTGCTGGACACCCTATGCCAAACAACTAGCAAGACAGGAACACAACACCACCCATTAGCAGAGAGGCTGCCTCAAATCATAAAAAGTCCGCAAACACCCCAAAACACACAACCAGACGTGGACCTGCCCACCAGAAAGACAAGATCCAGCCTCATCCACCAGAACACAGGCAGTAGTCCCCTCCACCAAGAAGCCTACCCAACCCACTAAACCAACCTTAGCCACTGGGGACAGACACCAAAAACAACGGGAACTACAAACCTGCAGCCTGCAAAGAGGAGACCCCAAACACAGTAACATAAGCAAAATGAGAAGACAGAAAAACACACAGCAGGAGAAGGAGCAAGATAAAAACCCACCAGACCTAACAAATGAAGAGGTAATAGGCAGTCTATCTGAAAAAGAATTCAGAATAATGATGGTAAAGATGATCCAAAATCTTGGAAATAGAATAGAAAAAATGCAAGAAACAGTTAACAAGGACCTAGAAGAACTAAAGACGAATCAAGCATCGATTAAAAACACAATAAATGAAATAAAAAATACTCTAGATGGGATCAATAGCAGAATAACTGAGGCAGAAGAACGGATAAGTGAGGTGGAAGATAAAATAGTGGAAATAACTGCTGCACAGCAAAATAAAGAAAAAAGAATGAAAAGAACAGAGGACAGTCTCAGAGACCTCTGGGACAACATTAAACGCACCAACATTCGAATTATAGGGGTTCCAGAAGAAGAAGAGAAAAAGAAAGGGACTGAGAAAATATTTGAAGAGATTATAGTTGAAAACATCCCTAATATGGGAAAGGAAATAGTTAATCAAGTCCAGGAGGCACAGAGAGTCCCATACAGAATAAATCCAAGGAGAAATACACCAAGACACATATTAATCAAACTGTCAAAAATTAAACACAAAGAAACCATATTAAAAGCAGCAAGGCAAAAACAACAAATAACACACAAGGGAATCCCCATCAGGATAACAGCTGATCTCTCAGCAGAAACTCTACAAGCCAGAAGGGAGTGGCAGGACATACTTAAAGTGATGAAGGAGAAAAACCTGCAACCAAGATTACTCTACCCAGCAAGGATCTCATTCAGATTTGATGGAGAAATTAAAACCTTTACAGACAAGCAAAAGCTGAGAGAGTTCAGCACCACCAAACCAGCTTTACAACAAATGCTAAAGGAACTTCTCTAGGCAAGAAACACAACAGAAGGAAAAGAACTACAATAACGAACCCAAAACAATTAAGAAAATGGGAATAGGAACATACATATCAATAATTACCTTAAATGTAAATGGACTAAATGCTCCCACCAAAAGACACAGACTGGCTGAATGGATACAAAAACAAGACCCATATATATGCTGTCTACAAGAGACCCACTTCAGACCTAGAGATACATACAGACTGAAAGTAAGGGGATGGAAAAGATATTCCATGCAAATGGAAACCAAAAGAAAGCTGGAGTAGCAATTCTCATATCAGACAAAATAGACTTTAAAATAAAGACTACTAGAAGAGACAAAGAAGGACACTACATAATGATCAAGGGATCAATCCAAGAAGAAGATATAACAATTGTAAATATTTATGCACCAAACATAGGAGCACCTCAATACATAAGGGAAATATTAACAGCCATAAAAGGAGAAATCGACAGTAACACAATCATAGTAGGGGACTTTAACACCCCACTTTCACCAATGGACAGGTCATCCAAAATGAAAATAAATAAGGAAACACAAGCTTTAAATGATACATTAAACAAGATGGACTTAATTGATGTTTATAGGACATTCCATCCAAAAACAACAGAATACACATTTTTCTCTAGTGCTCATGGAACATTCTCCAGGATAGATCATATCTTGGGTCACAAATCAAGCCTTGGTAAATTTAAGAAAATTGAAATTGTATCAAGTATCTTTTCCAACCACAATGCTATGAGACTAGATATCAATTACAGGAAAAGAGCTGTAAAACATACAAACACATGGAGGCTAAACAATACACTACTTAATAACGAAGTGATCACTGAAGAAATCAAAGAGGAAATTAAAAATTACCTAGAAACAAATGACAATGGAGACACGACGACCCAAAACCTATGGGATGCAGCAAAAGCAGTTCTAAGAGGGAAGTTTATGGCAATACAATCCCACCTTAAGAAACAGGAAATATCTCGAATAAACAACCTAACCTTGCACCTAAAGCAATTAGAGAAAGAAGAACAAAAACATCCCAAAGTTAGCAGAAGGAAAGAAATCATAAAAATCAGATCAGAAATAAATGAAAAAGAAATGAAGGAAACGATAGCAAAGATCAATAAAACTAAAAGCTGGTTCTTTGAGAAGATAAACAAAATTGATAAACCATTAGCCAGACTCATCAAGAAAAAAAGGGAGAAGACTCAAATCAATAGAATTAGAAATGAAAAAGGAGAAGTAACAACTGACACTGCAGAAATACAAAAGATCATGAGAGATTACTATAAGCAACTGTATGCCAATAAAATGGACAACCTGGAAGAAATGGACAAATTCTTAGAAATGCACAACCTGCCAAGACTGAATCAGGAAGAAATAGAAAATATGAACAGACCAATCACAAGCACTGAAATTGAAACTGTGATTAAAAATCTTCCAACAAACAAAAGCCCAGGACCAGATGGCTTCACAGGCGAATTCTATCAAGCATTTAGAGAAGAGCTAACACCTATCCTTCTGAAACTCTTCCAAAATATAGCAGAGGGAGGAACACTCCCAAACTCATTCTACGAGGCCACCATCACCTTGATACCAAAACCAGACAAGGATGTCACAAAGAAAGAAAACTACAGGCCAATATCACTGATGAACATAGAAGCAAAAATCCTCAACAAAATACTAGCAAACAGAATCCAACAGCACATTAAAAGGATCATACACCATGATCAAGTGGGGTTTATTCCAGGAATGCAAGGATTCTTCAATATACGCAAATCAATCAATGTGATACACCATATTAACAAGTTGAAGGAGAAAAACCATATGATCATCTCAATAGATGCAGAGAAAGCTTTTGACAAAATTCAACACCCATTTATGATAAAAACCCTGCAGAAAGTAGGCATAGAGGGAACTTTCCTCAACATAATAAAGGCCATATATGACAAACCCACAGCCAGCATCGTCCTCAATGGTGAAAAACTGAAACCATTTCCACTAAGATCAGGAACAAGACAAGGTTGCCCACTCTCACCACTCTTATTCAACATAGTTTTGGAAGTTTTAGCCACAGCAATCAGAGAAGAAAAGGAAATAAAAGGAATCCAAATGGGAAAAGAAGAAGTAAAGCTGTCACTGTTTGCAGATGACATGATACTATACATAGAGAATCCCAAAGATGCTACCAGAAAACTACTAGAGCTAATCAATGAATTTGGTAAAGTTGCAGGATACAAAATTAATGCACAGAAATCTCTGGCATTCCTATATACTAATGATGAAAAATCTGAAAGTGAAATCAAGGAAACACTCCCATTTACCATTGCAACAAAAAGAATAAAATATCTAGGAATAAACCTACCTAAGGAGACAAAAGACCTGTATGCAGAAAATTATAAGACACTGATGAAAGAAATTAAAGATGATACAAATAGATGGAGAGATGTACCATGTTCTTGGATTGGAAGAATCAACATTGTGAAAATGACTCTACTACCCAAAGCAATCTACAGATTCAATGCAATCCCTATCAAACTACCAATGGCAGTTTTCACAGAACTAGAACAAAAAATTTCACAATTTGTATGGAAACACAAAAGACCCCGAATAGCCAAAGCAATCTTGAGAACGAAAAATGGAGCTGGAGGAATCAGGCTCCCTGACTTCAGACTATACTACAAAGCTACAGTCATCAAGACAGTATGGTACTGGCCCAAAAACAGAAAGATAGATCAATGGAACAGGATAGAAAGCCCAGAGATAAACCCACGGACATATGGTCACCTTATCTTTGATAAAGGAGGCAGGAATGTACAGTGGAGAAAGGACAGTCTCTTCAATAAGTGGTGCTGGGAAAACTGGACAGGGACATGTAAAAGTATGAGATTAGATCACTCCCTAACACCATACACAAAAATAAGCTCAAAATGGATTAAAGACCTAAATGTAAGGCCAGACACTATCAAACTCCTAGAGGAAAACATAGGCAGAACACTCTATGACATAAATCACAGCAAGATCCTTTTTGACCCACCTCCTAGAGAAATGGAAATAAAGACAAAAATAAACACATGGGACCTAATGAAACTTCAAAGCTTTTGCACAGCAAAGGAAACCATAAACAAGACCAAAAGACAACCCTCAGAATGGGAGAAAATATTTGCAAATGAAGCAACTGACAAAGGATTAATCTCCAAAATTTATAAGCAGCTCATGCAGCTCAATAGCAAAAAAACAAACAACCCAATCCAAAAATGGGCAGAAGACCGAAATAGACATTTTTCCACAGAAGATATACAGACAGCCAACAAACACATGAAAGGATGCTCAACATCTTTACTCATTAGAGAAATGCAAATCAAAACTACAATGAGATATCATCTCACACCAGTCAGAATGGCCATCATCAAAAAATCTAGAAACAGTAAATGCTGGAGAGGGTGTGGAAAAAAGGGAACACTCTTGCACTGCTGGTGGGAATGTGAATTGGTACAGCCACTATGGAGAACAGTATGGAGGTTCCTTAAAAAACTACAAATAGAACTACCATATGACCCAGCAATCCCACTACTGGGCATATACCCTGAGAAAACCATAATTCAAAAAGAGACATGTACCAAAATGTTCATAGCAGCCCTATTTACAATAGCCCGGAGATGGAAACAACCTAAGTGTCCATCATCGGATGAATGGATAAAGAAGATGTGGCACATATATACAATGGAATATTACTCAGCCATAAAAAGAAATGAAATTGAGCTATTTGTAATGAGGTGGATGGACCTAGAGTCTGTCATACAGAGTGAAGTAAGTCAGAAAGAGAAAGACAAATACGGTATGCTGACACATATATATGGAATTTAAGAAAAAAATGTCATCAAGAACATAGGGGTAAGGCAGGAATAAAGACACAGACCTACTAGAGCATGGACTTGAGGATATGGGGAGGGGGAAGGGTAAGCTGTGACAAAGTGAAAGAGCGGCATGGACATATATACACTACCAAATGTAAGGTAGATAGCTAGTGGGAAGCAGCCGCATAGCACAGGGAGATCAGCTCGGTTCTTTGTGACCGCCTGGAGGGGTGGGATAGGGAGGGTGGGAGGGAGACGCAAAAGGGAGGGGATATGGGAACATATGTATATGTATAACTGATTAAATTTGTAAAATAAAAAAAAATAGTAAAAAAAAAAATACTCTAGAAGGAATCAATAGCAGAATAACTGAGGCAGAAGAATGGATAAGTGAGCTGGAAGATAAAATGATGGAAATAACTACCACAGAGCAGAATAAAAAGAATGAAAAGAATTAAGAATTTCATGCCAACATGAAAAGATTGTCAACATCACTAATCATTAGAGAAATGCAAATCAAAACTACAGTGAGGTTTCACCTCACACCAGTCAGAATGGCCATCATCAAAAAATCTACAAACAATAAATGCTGGAGAGGGTGTAGAGAAAAAGGAACCCTCTTGCACTGTTGATGGGAATGTAAATTGATATAGCCACTATGGAGAACAGTATGGAGGTTCCTTAAAGAACTAAAAATAGAATTACCATATGATCCAGCAATCCCACTACTGGGCATTACCCTGAGTAAAACATAGTTCAAAAAGAGTCATGTACCCCAATGTTCATTGCAGCTCTATTTACAATAGCCAGAACATGGAAGCAACTTAAGTGTCCATTGACAGATGAATGGATAAAGATGTGGCATGTAAATACAATGGAATATTACTCAGCCATAAAAAGAAGTGAAATTGAGTTATTTGTAGTGAGGTGGATGGACCTAGAGTCTGTCATACAGAGTGAAGTAAGTCAGAAAGAGGAAAACAAATACCATATGCTAACACATATATATGGAATCTAAAAATAAAATGGTTCTGATGAACCTAGGGGCAGGACAGGAATAAAGATGCAGACATAGAGAATGGACTTGAGGACATGGGGAGGGGGAAGGGTAAGCTGGGACGAAGTGAGAGAGTGGCATGGACTTATATATACTACCAAATGTAAAATAGATAGCTAGTGGGAAGCAGCTGCAGAGCACAGGGAGATCAGCTCCATGCTTTTGACCACCTAGAGGGGTGGGATGGGAGGGGTGAGGGAGACGCAAGAGGGAGGGGATATGGGGATATATGTATGCATATAGCTGATTCACTTTGTTATACAGCAGAAACCATCACAACATTGTAAAGCAATTATACTCCAATAAAGATGTTAAAAAATAAAAACTGAAAAAAAAAAGAAAGGACACTCTATATTCCAAGAAAGAAGTAGCACAGAATAGCCAACATTATGACATACTATAAAAAAGTTATTGATGTCAGGGACTTCTCTTGTGGCGCAGTGGTTGAGAGTCCGCCTGCCGATGTTATTTGTTTATGTTTTTTTTTTTGTATATGTTTTATGTTATAAAAAAGTTATTGATGTCAAAGAAAAAGAGGGAATCCATTGGGCAGCCAAAGGAAAAACAATTCAAGTACTGGAAAAGTTGGGGAAATAGCTTCAACAAATGCTGAAAGACAGGCAGCATTGCCCATTATATTCTCAGGGACAGAAAATATAGTTTGGAACTTTACACCCAGCCAAACTATTTTGAACATGGAAGAACTAAGGGAATATTGTTCCCAAGAGACTTTATTGAGAAATCTGTTGGGAGGAAAAACTTCAGTCCATCCATATATGATTGTAAAAATTACAGCAAAAAGATTTATGGAGAGGACTGAATCTAACTATAGGACTGAGCCTAAATGTCATTCAGGGATAGTTGTTTTGGAGCAGAATATACATCTTATTAACCTTGACAAAAGTTGGGAAAAGAGGTATAAATGAAGACATGTAATATAAATACATTGATTGCCTAATGTCTTATAGTTGAGAATAGTGAATTAAGAGCTAGAAGGATAACAGAACAAAAGGAAACAACCTAAGATAATACTGGAAACTGAAATTGGGTGGAAGAATAAAGGGAAAACGAGAAAATACAGTAGTTTTTATCACTGCTTACGTAAGAAAGTTGATAGATACTATTTAAAGAAATAGAGAATTAGTAGTTACTACTCATATTACACTTAATACTAAAACGTAAGTATAAACTTTTCAAATTATCAAAAGAAGTACATATAAAATGAAAACAGACTATATATAGCAAACGATTTTAAAAATATTAACAAGGGCTTCCCTGGTGGTGCAGTGGTTGAGAGTCTGCCTGCCGATGCAGGGGACACGGGTTTGTGCCCCGGTCTGGGAGGATCCCACATGCCGCGGAGCAGCTGGGCCCGTGAGCCATGGCCACTGAGACTGCACATCCAGAGCCTGTGCTCCACAACAGGAGAGGCCACAACAGTGAGAGGCCCGCGTACCGCAAAAAAAAAAAAAAAAAAAAAAAAAAAAAAAAAAAAAAAAATTAACAAAAGCTCCCATTCCCTTTAAATTAAGCATATTAAAAGAGTAGGTATGGCTACTTTCCTATGTTAGATCAGTAGTGTTTTATGGTCCAACAATCAGTAAAATACATTTCATTTAAGTAGTTAGTGCTGCTTTTCCCTTGAGGCTCTCTAAGAAAGTATCTCAGAATATTAAAAGACAGATAAACCTTTTACTTGTGCCTGAAATTATGAAAAATTTTCATTAACCCATCAGCTAAATAACTATACCCTAATTGATGGCAACTTCTTTAATAAAAAGACCACATTTTCTTCAAATTGCCAGAAGACTCTTCCAAGTGTACATTTGTACATGTGGTAAATTGAATAATAGTGATGAGATTTGCTATTTCAGCAAGGAACAGCAGTTTTTAGAAAGTAGAGAGGTGCTAAGTTTCCAAGCCATCTCTCTTGCAGTGGGATTGGTAAAGATGTATGAGTTTGCTAGGGCTGCTATAACAAAGTACCACAAGTGGGTGGCTTAAACAACAGAAATTTAGGGTCTCACAGTTCTGGAGCCTCAAAGTCCCAGATCAAGCCGTTAGTAGGGTTGGTTCTTTCTGAGGGCTGTGACAAAAGAATCTGGTCCATGCCTGTTTCATAGCTTCAGTGTTTTGCTGGCAATCTTTGATGTGCCTTGGCCTATAGACCCATCATCTTGATCCCTACCCTCATGCTCACATGGCTTTCTCCTTCTGTGCACATCTCTACATACACATCTTTCATTTGTCTGAGGACATGTCGTATTGGCTTAGGAGCCTACCTACTTCAAAATGACCTCATCATAACTTCATTACATCTGCATGTCTATTTCCAAATGAGCTCACATTCTGAGGTATTGGGAGTTAGGAGTTAATTGTGGGAGGAGCCACAATTAAACCTGTAGCAAGACAGAAGAGAAAGTGGTGGTTCTGAAATGGTAGAGCAGACCATTCCACCTGTCAGAGTAGACAAAACCAAACTGTATGCCCATTAAAATCAGGTGTCATTGCTGATATACATATTGAATGTCACTGGCACCTCTTGCAGTTTCTTACCTACCAAGTAGATGATTTCGCTTAATGATATTCATCAGTGATAAGAAAAAAGGCAGATGAGGACATTAGAGTATGAGAAGAGGAAATTAAGATCTAAATCCAAGCACCTTGATACTAGGACATCTAATCAGTGAATAGAAACATTCCTGACTTTGTAAGACTTTCAAATTTACTAATAGTCCATTTTTTCTGTCTAGCATATTGCTCATAAGCAACCTTATATTGTTAAATAAGTGTAATTCACCACTGTTGGACCTAAGCAAGGCTTCCAAAACCTCATCAGGATTATTAACTCCTCACAGAGACACACACACTCTGTTCTGGGGCCAACTATACTGCAACAATTCTTTGTTGATAACAAAGCGTGTAGGAGTGGGAGGCTTGAAGTTCTACCTGTTGAAATCAACTTAATGTGCAGAGGAACAAAGAGCTTTCCTATTTTTCAGGCAGCAAAAAACCTCTGTCCCACAAATTTCAGCTTCACTTAATTGACCAATGTTTTCCTAGGTCAGGGAATGTTACTTAAAAGGGTTTTGGGCAAAGTGAGATAATGCAGGACGCTATCTAAAAGTGGTAATGTAACACTGATATTCATAATGAGATTTTTCTTTTTTAGTTCCATTTCGTATTGAATAATTAAAAGAATTAGCTACCTCAATTTGGTGCTAGTGTGATTTTAATCATTAATACATCCTAATCTCCCTTATAACACAAAGGAAGATACCACAGCTCCAAGTTTTAGTTTTGTTCATTTAGAATATGATGTTATTTTTAATTATATTTATTTTATCATTACTATCTAGTTATGGTGTTTGATATAAATATTTCCTTTATGAAAGGGACAAGTATTTTTAAAATAAATTGAAAAGTCAATTTAAAAAAAAAACTACAAAATAATAACAGTCATGGAGTTAGGCAAACATTTGAAAGGTAGCATGCAAATAACGAAAATTTGCAAACTAATGAATTAATTCTTTCATTTATTCTGAAGGCATTTGCATACAAGAACAAAGCACTCCACTGGATGCTCAATAAATGTATTTAGTTGCAGGAAAAAGTTATCTTCTGCACCCAAATTTGCATGTTTTGGCTGGGCAGAAAGGAAAAACACAGAAATCCAGCAAATCTTTTTTTTGCTATAATAGAGCAAGGGCTGAATTCCAACCACCTTTGGAGCTGGTGGCAATGCCTCCTCCTTCCTTTCTGTTCTTATCCCCGGCTTCCCTGTTTTGCATTATGTTTGATCCCACAAGCCACCTCTGATCCTTTTGGGAATAGGCACAGTATATAAAAAGGGAGGGGATTAATCATTATTTGTTGAATAAATGAATACATACGTGAATGAATAAGCAAGCAGAGAACTGAGGGGGAGAACTGCAAAGCTCTGATGATTCTTAGCTCTCCTGTTTTAATAAGGAGGGTTGATTCAAGGAGCACACTGTGATTCTAACAAGGAAGGTAGCACCCTGCCTGACCCAGATGGGGACGTGGAGTCTGAATAGGCAGGAAATTAGAGAAAACACTCGTCAGTGAGTGTTTGTCTTCTCTCCAGATGTATTGGAGGGCTGGCTGATAACCCCAGAGGGACCCAGAAATGACTTCTCAGGCAAGTCAGAGCAAATTGAAGCTTACGGTCACCTTGGCTAAACCTCAGATTAAGTGTGTCAGTCCTAATTCAGAGGAATCATGAAAAAAATAAGGCCTGGTGGTTAGTGTAAAGGAAAGTTGTAAAACTACCTTTGAGAGGGAATCCAGCCTGAATTAGTAAGAGAGAGAAAACCTGCCATGTCTTTGTTCTCTGCCCAGGAAGGCCATCAGTGTGACCCTGACAGCTCTTCCGGGGGACAAGAGAAAATCCCTGGTGGCCTTGTGGAAATTGTTTTCATCCTAGGTGACAGGATGATTCACAGGCTGTTGGAGAAAATATCTGTCGCAGAGCAAAGAGAAACATGAGTGAATTCAACCTGCTGTTCTTGACTCTCTAGGTTTTAGCACTTCTTCCTCTGTAATACAGCACTTTACATATATGTCCTCCCTCTCCTAAATTGGACTCCGCCCAAAGGCAGGATTTATTTCTTGATTCATTTTTGTAGTCTTCATGGTACCCATTATTTGAGACTCAATATGTGCTTGGTATGTATTGGTTAAATGTATGAATGAAAGTAGACATTTGAAAATTGCTACAGCTGTTATTTAAATCCTTCTCCATGAATATTTGAGTGCTTACCATGAACCAGACAACTTTTCATCGCTGGGAGAAATTTAAAAAGTCAGTATGCCAGCCTCACTTCTAAAGATATTTGTAGACCTGAGGCTGATGTAGCCATGAACATTAGTAACATTTATACAACTGAGATCATAAGAAACAAAGTGAGAGGGGGATATGGCAAAGGGATGTGAGTGCACAGAGAAAGAGGAATCAGATTTGGGGACTGCTTAGTGCAGAGATTGGGGAAGGAGCATTTGTTGAAGGCTTTGAAGGATGAAATTCAATAGGTGTAGGTAACTCTAGAGAGGACGTCCCAAGGGAAAATTATACCACAGACAAAATCTTGAGATAGGATAGAACAGAGTTTGTTTTGGGGTGTTGGGTAGTTTAGAGGGGCTATGGTAATGTTCACAATGTAGGGGTGTGTATGTATGTACGTGTGTGTGTGTGTGTATGTGTGTGAGAGAGAGAGAGAGAGAGGAAAGTGGGGAGAAAGGAGGAGGAAGAGAGAGAGAAAGAATCAAGGAGTTAAGACCATCTGGGCACAGATGTCACAGAGCCTTAAAAACTGGGTGAAGCCATTTGGATTTAACTAAGTAATGAAGATCATGGAGCAGGGACATGGCACAATCTCAGCTGTTCTTTAGGATCTGGATGCAACAATTAGCTCATCTAACCAACAAAGCTAGGCAAGGGTTACTGATGCCCCCTCCTCCAGGGTCATTCTTTTCCTTCCTGGTATCAAGGGTGCACCACCTAAAAGGAGACTCCAAACAATGACAGCTAACTCAAGGAATGGTTCCCTGCTGGAATGTCATCCCCAAAAGAAAGGATGATGTAACAAGGAAACAGTGGGAGAGTCCTTCTAAAGCACAAGGCACATTTGTCTCTATTTGAGGGGCTATTAAAAAAAAAAAAAGCTTCCCTTGAACATATGTCCTTAAAGGGAATGACCTAAGTGTTTATTTTTACTTTTCAGCAGGAAATGTATTCCTGAGCAATCAAATACCTAGAAGCGTTGAGAGAAAGCTCTATCTCACAAAGGAATGTCAGCTGGTAAGCACAGAATGAGTGACAGAATTAGAAAAAGCATCTGCCAGCTCTAACACAATTGATTCAGGCATGAATTTTCAATTGGTGTTTAAACTATTAGGTGAATGGAAATATAAGCACGTAATGAACAAAACACCAGTGAGATCTCATCACTCCTTTGATCAAAGCTCGGCACTGGCCCCCTTTCACTCTAAGAGCCCAATTCCTTACAAGATCTCACACCATCTGCAACCTCACTGTGATCCCCTTGTTCCTGTAACTTCAGCCACACCAACCTCCTTAGTCACGCACCCTCCTTAAGGTCTTCTGGTCACTATCCTCGAAGTCTGGATTCCTCTTCTCCCAGACATCTGCATGGCTAACTCTTTTCTGATACGAGTCCCTATTAACAGTCAACTTCTCAGCACCCTGTTTACAAATACACCCCACGCTGTTGCCACCCTCGAACACTCCCAGTCTCTGTCACTCCACTCTCTGCTTTTCCCTACTAGGCATCTACTAAGTGCTAACCTATGATATAATTTACTTATGTGGGGAGACAGAGATTTTTGTCTTTTGTTTTCTGCAAAAATCCCAGGTATCTAGAATAGCACCTGGAATGCAGTAGTTGCTCAAATATTTGTATAATGCATTGAATAAAAGCCTATGGGCAAAGGAGTCTTCTGTGAGTCACTTTTGATAAGTGGCTCCTGCACTGCCCATGCATACAGTGGGAGCACAGATCGCAAGTGGGGACTGGCCTCTGCGTACATGAAGGGGTAACTCTTGCCTGTGGACATTCACTACCATAAATAGGTGAGAAGTGTTGCCTAATTAGAGGATAAGGAAAATATATTAGTACTGAGAAATAAATGAGCTTAGGGAACAGAAAATCAGTGCCTCTGACAAAGGAATCTGTTAGCAAAACAAACACAGCAGAGGCCAAGGGAGAGCAATTCCAACTTCTAGACTTGGACCTTTCTGCTTCAAAGATCCAGAAGTTTCGTCTCTGATAAACTTCATTAAGAAGCCAACAGAATTCTCTCAATACCCAGGCAGCTTCTTTGAACTTGCCTCATTTTGTGAGCCGTTCTAGAAACCAGCCCAGGATCTGCATGCTGGGGAAAGAATCTTTCATCTGACCAGGGAGTAAGGCAATCTGCTTCTTCAGTCTGGGGGGACTTTTCTCCCGGGGGCCAGGGGATTAGGTATAAGCAGCTGTCTGGAATCAGGGAGCAGAGGGAAGGAGGCGGAAGTACACAGTCCAGTCTCAGCACAGGCTGTGAGCCATTCCACTTTCTCTTCTATAATCAGCTTTGCTTTCCTTTGTTCCTGTGATTATGATCTTTTATGTTTTTCATTCCAGCTGCTCCTAATTCATGAAGCCATGAAATGGGTGTCAAGGGTCTGAAAATTTGTGAGAACTAGACGTTATCGTTAGAGTGAATAAATATCAGATTTTTGTGTACATGTATGTACTATTTTTGAGCTGTAGGTGTTCCTGGGAGCAATGAAATATAAAAAATGCTATTAAAAGTGTTGCTGGGGCTTCCCTGGTGGTGCAGTGGTTGAGAGTCCGCCTGCCGATGCAGGGGACACGGGTTCGTGCCCCAGTCTGGGAAGATCCCACATGCCGCGGAGCGGCTGGGCCTGAGAGCCATGGCCGCTGAGCCTGCGCGTCCGGAGCCTGTGCTTCGCAGCGGGAGAGGCCACAACAATGAGAGGCCCACATACCGCAAAAAAAAAAAAAAGTGTTGCTGAATTCATTGAATGGCTTGTTATAGTACTCCTAACACAGTAACCTTTTGTCACAACGGCTCAAACTAACATGAATTGCTATTATCACATCAGACAAAATCTTCCGTGGGAAAAAATATGGTAGGGATAAGTCATCTAGGTCAAGTTCATCACTTACTTCCTTAATAGTTTGGAGAACCACAGAGAGGGAGACGTTAAGGTCTCATGGTGAAATAACAGAAGGCTGGGGCAGAACCCTGGTCCTTGGACAGGACCCAGCACAATGCTCTCAACAAGGGCTCTAACCTGCCAGCTGACGCCAGCCTTCCAACATTCTTCATTGAATGGACATTCCCCTACCCTTGACCTCTGACCATTTAAACTCCTGCTAGGTGGGTCAGAATCAAGGGGCCAGAGTGGTCAGCTGACAAGAGGATCCTTCTCTAGAAGGTAAGACCTGCTTTTTGCAGAACTAGATACTTCTCACCCACTGGCAGTGCAGCTCACACAGGGGTTCTCAGGAGAGGTACCCCAAGCCCGACGCTCCTTTCTACTACAGATCAAGCAGCTGGCTGCCTCCCCTCTCCTCCCACCCCAAACCAACACATTCTCCACATTGCAGTGTGAATGAAAAAGATTGCCTGCCATATCAGTAAACAAAGGATCTTGCAGTCATCAAGCTATCACATTATAGCTTCCCAGCCGGTGAACCCTGAGGGAACTCACAATGGAGACAAACGGGCTGCCCACTGCCAAGCCCTCAGCCACTGCAGTCACCCCCACCTGTGAACTCTGAGGAGATTCAGCATGGAGAAAAGCAGGATACTGGCCCCAGATAGCTGAGGTGCATATCAAAGGAATGATTTCTGTGAGCCAGACTCTTGCATCTTCCCTTATATAGAAAAGCACTAAATTCCTTAACTTGAGATATCTGGTTTTCTTTAATTAACAGTAATCCTTTGATGTTCCGACTACCTGGTCTTTGTTACAAAAACTCCTATATATCCTGGCTTCCCCCCGCCCCCGGCTTGCCTCTTGAGAGCAGTCCCTCAGAGCCATCTGAGAGTCCTGTCTCCTGGGCTTAGTCCTTAGAATGTTGGCCAAATGTCCTTAGAATGTCTCAACTTTTAGGTTGTGCAATTTTTTTCAGTCAATAGCAGCGTGAGTGGTATTTTCAAAACAGAAATCTATGTCTTGATTCAACAAGTCTTTGACCATCCAGCACTTACTCTTATAGAGCTTACGTAGAAGTGGGAAGTGAGACAGGTAGCAAACAAAGACATGTCAGGGGTGGTAAGAGCTATGAGGACAGGAAGTGGAGGGGAGAGATATGGTGTGTATTTGGTGGGTAATTTTTACTCTTCTGAGGACTAGAAACAAACTCCTGAGTGTGGCCAGTAGGGCTCTACCTGATCTGGCCCGGGCTGCCTCTCCAGACTCGTGTTATACTGGATGTCAGACCCTTACTTCTACCGTGAAATTTGCCACTGGGCCTTTGCACGTGCTCTTCCCTGTCTACCTCAGACTGCCTCCTTTTCCCTAGTAAATTCCTTTAGAAGATTCTTCAATTGCCACTTTACCAGGGAAGACTTCACTGCCGCCCTCTGGCACCATGGAGATTCTCCTTCAGAGCATTCATCCTATTCATGATTTAATTCTTGTGGTTATTTGACTAGTGTCTGTTTGTAAACCCCATGAAGGCAAAGTCCATGTATTATTGGGCTCATCCTAACACCTAACAGGTGTTTAATAGATATATATGGAATGAGTAAAGCTTCTCTAGAGATTCTCTCTGTGGACTTTTTTTTTTTTTTGCGGTACGCGGGCCTCTCACTGTTGTGACCTCTCCTGTTGTGGAGCACAGGCTCCGGACACGCAGGATCAGTGGCCATGGCTCACGGGCCCAGCCGCTCCGTGGCATGTGGGATCTTCCCGGACGGGGGCACGAACCCGTGTCCCCTGCATCGGCAGGCGGACTCTCAACCACTGCGCCACCAGGGAAGCCCACTCTCTGTGGACTTTTGAGGTCTTCTCAGCTGGGGATTTTAGTTGCTCCCCGTGACTCTACTAAATTGTTTTTTTAATTGAGGTAAAATTTACGCACTGTAAATTGACCATTTTAGAGTATGCCAACAGTAAGTTAGTACATTCACAATGCTGGGCAACCATCACTCAAGTTGGAACTAGATAATTCCAACATTTCCCTCACACCAAAGGGAAAGCCCATACCTAGTAAGAAGTCACATCCCTCCCACCTCCCACACAGCCCGTAGCAGCTACAAATCTGTTTTCTACATCTACAGATTTGCCTATTCTGGGTATTTAATATAAGTGGACTCATACAACATGTGACCTTTTGCATCTGGCTTTTTTCACTTCATGTTTCACAGTTCAACTGTGTGGTAGCATGTACCAGAAATCCAGTTCGTTTTATGGCTGAGTAACATTCCATTGTGTGTGTATGCCAGTTATACCTATCCATTCGTCATTTGATGGATATTTTGGTTGTTTTCACATTCTGAGTTTTGCGACTAGGGATGTTATGATCCTAAGTTTAAGACTTCCTCCCTCCCTTCCCTCCTTTATTTTTACTTTTTTTGTTTGTTTGTTTGTTTTTTACCATTTTGGGGGCATACTAAGGGGGTGGAATTGCTAGGTCCTAGAATAATTTTATAGTTAATGTTTTGAGGGCTCTTGTGTATGAAGAACAGATACTATGTTTGTGCAGTTGCTGAGGTTTCTCCTCTTTGCCAGGACTGCCTGGTTTCCACGACTCTGGCAGGTGGCCAAGCAGCCTTGTGCATGCTCTGGGTGACCATCGTTGGCGCTCTGTCCCTTGTGCCAGAATCCCCCCAGCCTGTGTTCTTCACTTCCTCCAGTGATTTTCTCCATTACCTCTTCCTTTCAATACATGACCTATTTTTCTTTCCAAAAGCCATTAGCCTCCAGGGAGCCTAGGAAACAGGTTTAAATGTGCCCTTGCAGCCAAAAGTTGCAGATGAGTTTTGACAGAAAAAGACATTTCCCTTGGCCCTATTCATTTACTTCAGCGAGCTAGTCTCCAACTTTTGTCAACTTGGGAAAATTATTTAACCTCTGAGTCAATTTTCTCATCTGTAAAATAGGAATGATACGTGTTTTGTAGAGGTACATGAGAAATCTAGGTCAAAAGCTTGGAGCTGTGCCTAGCAGATAGCATATAAAATACTCATTTGTTATTTTTCTCCAACCTAAGATGCCATAGTATAGAGGGAATTTCATTATTATAATTATTTAAAGTATCATTTTTTATAATGATTCCTAATTATTTGTTTTAAGCAGAAAGTTGACATTTTCTTAATGTGTGAGTCCTTTAGTGAGAAGCTGCGATCTTCAAAGAATTAAATGTGCTCCTTCTCTGACTGAGACCTTCCTATGGTTTTTCATTGTGTTTAGAATAAAACTCAAACTTCTTCCAAGGCCTTCATGATCTCTTCTGATCTGGCCCCTGTCTTCACCTCTAGCTGTATTCTCCCACCTCTCTCCGTTTCTCTCAAGCTCCAGCCTTGCGGGTCTGCTGTTCCCCCAAGGCCCAAGTTTCTTTCCTGCCTCAGGTCCTTAACGTCTGCTGATGACCCAGGCTCCAACCTTGTCTCCCAGGCTTTCCCAAGCTTTTGGGTGAGAAAGAAACTGCTGTCAACTTCCTTAACTGCTTTCCTTCCTTCTGCTTGACGTTTAAAAGGAAAACAGAACCACAATTTTTTGTCACTGCATGCTTTCTGATAAATATTTATTTGTCTCCCTAGAGGTGGTCAGTCCCCACTTCTGAGCTGTGAGCTTCATGAGGCAAAGAAACTGGTGGGTTTTGCCCTCACTCTTCACACACAAAGCATCTCGACAGAGGAGCCTCCCCTTTGTTGAATGAATGAAACCACGATTTCTCTTCTACCTTGGTGCCAAAATCATCTCCAGTGAGCCTTATTTCCAATCCATAACGAGATCAAAAGTGATAGTAAGGGTCGATATTCAAAGCGTTCCCATTTGAAGTAACATATACAGAGAGATGCAGCTGCCTTTACAGAAGCAGCTTTGACATGGGGTGGGAGTGGGTGTCAGGGTTTTTACAGGGATATTGAGAAAAATACAGTGAGCACCCACTCCCAAGAAAAAGGAACCACAAGGATACCATAACATCAAATTGTCTAATTATTGGAAATAAGAAGATGGGAAAAATACTATAGTCATGTATAAGGCTTTGGGGGGCAGGGGTGGTGGGAGGGACTACAAAGGGGCACAAGAAAACTGGGGGTGATAAATTGTTTACTGGGGTAGCTGTGGTGATGGTTTCACAGGTGCATCCACATGTCATAACCTGCATTCTGATGTTTCAAATGTGTGCAGTTTATTGTATAGCAATGATACCTCAATAAGGCTATTCAAAGCATGAACAAAATTAGGGGGAAAACAACAGTAACCTCCACGACAAAATAGCAGTCATGAATTTTCTCGGGCTAATTAGACCAGAATCTAAGTTTCTGAAGGTGGAGCTAACACATCCTACTTGTTCTGGGAATTCTGGGATGGGACACTGGTGAGGTCCCTTTTGCAGAGGTGAGAAAGACAAGCCCATGTGGGGTAGTTGTTGCCATCCATGTCTCACCCACATCCTCAAGGGGGCGCCCCTTCATGGGGAAGTAAAAGTCAAGAACCTCTCGTGCACCAGCACTCAGAGGGAAGCTTTCCAGCAAGGACAAGAAGGAGGTCGTGCTGTTACCGTGTTTTCTTTTTGCCTAAAGCAGTGAGGAGCTTAGACACCAGATCAGCAACTCCTGTAGAAAACCCCCCTACAGCCATTGACCTTTCCTTTCCTGAGGCTGCCTTCCGAGTCCCAGCCTGCCCTCGACTACTGAATCCCTCCAGTTTATGGACAGGGCATCTCTTCCCCTCACATTTTTTTCTTTCCTCCATTTTCCTCTGCTTACATTTCCTTTCTGTTCTTGTTCTCTTCCTTTTTAAAATATGAAAGTAAATTTATGCTGGTTGGACACTATGTGGCCAACTTCTCACTAACCGTATTCTGTTTTGTCCTTTAAGCCCGACCAGGGAAGAGCTGCCATCAGTGTTCCTATTTCACAGGAGAGGAAAATGATACTGTGACAGGTTCGGGGCTCACAGATGTTCTGCCTCCAATAAATGCAGAGCCAGGATTTGAACCTGGAATACCTCCAATGCCTGAGCTCTTAAGTTCCAGACACAGCCCCTTTCCTGATCTCCAAGATTTCCCTCTTTCTTTTCCCTTTACACAGGTATTAATGTGTGATGACTCCATTAGATGAAGTATTCTATATTTCTAAAAAATAATGTGGTAGAGCATATTAAATGGCATGGAAATAATCCTCGCATACCCTAAAGCATAAGAAACACATTTAATAATTAAGTACTTTATGTCAGTGCATATATATATAGTAAATTAGAAGTATATACACCAAATTCAGCAAGGTAGCAGGATACAAGATCAACATACAGAAATCGGCTGCACTTCTTTACACCAACAATGAAATATCAGAAAGGGAATGCATAAAAAAGAATACCTTTTAAAGTTGCAGCCCCCAAGATAAAATATTTAGGAATAAGCCTCACCAAGGAGGTGAAAGACTTACACAGAGAACTATAAAATGTTAACAAAGGAAATTGAATATTGTATTATTAAAATGGCCATACTACACAAAGCAATCTACAGATTCAATGCAATACCTATCAAATTCCCCATGACCTTTTTCACAGAACTAGAACAAATAATCCTAAAATTCATACGAAACCATAAAAGACCCAGAATTGCCAAAGCAGTCCTGAAGAAAAAGAACAAAGCAGCAGGCATAACTGTCTCAGACTTCAGACAATACTACAAAGTTACAGTAATCAAAACAGCATGATATTGTCACAAAAACAGACATATGGATCAATGGAACAGAATAGAGAGCCCAAAAATAAACCCACACACCAATGGTCAATTAATCTTTGACAAGGGAGGCAACAATATACAATGGGAAAAAGACAGTCTCTTCAGTAAGTGGTGTTGGGAAAGTTAGACAGCTGCGTGTAAATCAATGAGGTTAGAACACATCCTCTCACCATACACAAAAATAAACTCAAAATGGCTTAAAGACTTAAACATAAGACATGATAAACTCCAGAAGAGAACATAGGCAAAACATTCTCTGACATAAATCTACGAGTGTTTTCTTAGGTCAGTCTCCCAAGGCAATAGAAATAAAAACCAAAATAAACAAATGGGACCTAATCAAGCTTACAAGCTTTTGCACAGTAAAGGAAACAACAAACAAAACAAAAAGACAACATACAGAATGGGAGAAAATATTTGCAAATGATGTGACCAACAAGGGATTAATTTCCAAAATATACAAACAGCTCATACAACTCAACAACAAAAAAACAAACAACCCAATTGAAAAATGGGCAGAAGATCTAAAGAGACACTTCTCCAAAGAAGATATACAGATGGCCAATAGGCACATGAAAAGATGCTCAACATTGCTAATTATTAGAGAAATGCAAATCAAAACTACAATGAGGTACCACGTCACACTGGTCAGAATGGTCATCATTAAAAAGTCTACAAATAACAAATGATGGAGAAGGTGTGGAGAAAAGGGAACCCTCCTGCACTGTTGGTGCAGCCACTGTGGAAAACAGTATGGAGGTTCCTCAGAAAACTAAAAATAGAATTCCTATATGATTCAGGAATCCCACTCCTGGGCATACATCCAGAGAAAACTATAATTCAAAAAGATACATGCACCCCTATTTTTATAGTAGCACTATTCACAATAGCCAAGACATGGAAACAACCTAAATGTCCATCGACAGATGAATGGATAAAGATGTGGTACATATATACAATGGAATACTACTCAGCCATAAAAAATAATGCCATTTGTAGCAACATGGATGCAACTAGAGATTATCATACTAAGGGAAGTAAGTCAGAAAGAGAAAGACACATACCATACGATGTCACTTATACGTGGAATCTAAAATATGACACAAATGAAACTATATATGAAACAGAAACAGAATCAGGGACATTGAGAATAGACTGGTAGTTGCCAAGGGGGAGGAGGGTGGGAGAGGGTTGGATTGGGAGTTTGGAGTTAGTAGATGTGAACTATTCCATAGAGGATGGATAAACAACAAGGTCCCACTGTATAGCACAGGGAACAATATTCAATAACCTGTGATAAACCATAACGGAAAAGAATATGAAAAGGAATGTATATATATGTATAACTGAGTCACTTTGCTGTAGAGCAGTAATTAACACAACATTGTAATTCAACTCTACTTCAATAAAAAATAAAGTAAAAAAAAGTAAAGGAAAAAATAAAGAAGCATGTACATCAAAATGTGTCACTGGTCATTTGCCTCATGAGATGGTGAATTAGATATGCTTTCTTCTCTTAGCTTATCTGCATTTTCTTAAATATTCATGATGAGCATGTTACTTGTGTCATTGACAAAAGTACAGGAATGCTCTCTAAAAAGTAGCAGTCCTTTAGAGGGGAGGGTTATATTTTCCTTTTTTTCCCTTATAATCTTAGCTCTGACTAGTGAGTGGCATCCCTTCTCTCCTAGGAGAGCCACGTAATGAGCTTGCCCTAAGATTGCAGGAAAATCAAAGGTGCTCAGCAAAGGAAACCATGAACAAGACCAAAAGACAACCCTCAGAATGGGAGAAAATATTTGCAAATGAAGCAACTGACAAAGGATTAATCTCCAAAATTTATAAGCAGCTCATGCAGCTCAATAATAAAAAAACAAACAACCCAATCCAAAAATGGGCAGAAGACCTATATAGACATTTCTCCACAGAAGATATACAGACTGCCAACAAACACATGAAAGGATGCTTAACATCTTTACTCATTAGAGAAATGCAAATCAAAACTACAATGAGATATCATCTCACACCAGTCAGAATGGCCATCATCAAAAAATCTAGAAACAATAAATGCTGGAGAGGGTGTGGAAAAAAGGGAACACTCTTGCACTGCTGGTGGGAATGTGAATTGGTACAGCCACTATGGAGAACGGTATGGAGGTTCCTTAAAAAACTACAAATAGAACTACCATATGACCCAGCAATCCTGCTACTGGGCATATACCCTGAGAAAACCATAATTAAAAAAGAGACATGTACCACAATGTTCATTGCAGCTCTATTCACAATAGCCCGGAGATGGAAACAACCTAAGTGTCCATCATCGGATGAATGGATAAAGAAGATGTGGCACATATATACAATGGAATGTTACTCAGCCATAAAAAGAAACAAAATTGAGCTATTTGTAATGAGGTGGATGGACCTAGAGTCTGTCATACAGAGTGAAGTAAGTCAGAAAGAGAAAGACAAATACTCTATGCTGACACATATATATGGAATTTAAGAAAAAAAATGTCATGAAGAACATAGGGGTAAGACAGGAATAAAGACACAGACCTACTTGAGAATGGACTTGAGGATATGGGTAGGGGGAAGGGTAAGCTGTGACAAAGCGAAAGAGCAGCATGGACATATAAACACTACCAAACGTAAGGTAGATAGCTAGTGGGAAGCAGCCGCATAGCACAGGGAGATCAGCTTGGTGCTTTGTGACTGCCTGGAGGGGTGGGATAGGGAGGGTGGGAGGGAGATGCAAAAGGGAGGGGATATGGGAACATATGTATATGTATAACTGATTAAATTTGTTATAAAGCAGAAAAAAAATTAAAAACTTAAAAAAAATGGTGCAAACAGAAACATGTCTAATGCAAAACTCAGTTCTCCACTCAGAACGGGAGCTTTCCTCTGAAGACTGACCACAGCTAAACAGAGGGGCTCCGTCCTGGGAATGCTCTGCAAATATTGTGGACTTTCATATGCTACCTTCTACCCAAGATTTCCAAGTCTCTCACCCCAACTAACTCTTCCCTTCCTATTCTGGTCTTGGCACTTCCATCTATATCTACCTTATAAAACCCACCACTTTCAGCCCTGAGGTAGAAAATTCATAGTCCTAACAGAAATAGAGGGGTTTTAATAATGTAACTAAAATGTCCTTACACTTCCTCATTTGGTTGTGAATCAGATCAAGGAAAGACCCATGGCTGCTTTGTTTTCACTTAGGATTTATTCATTCATCTGATTAAAAATAGAGTGTCTACTTGGCCCCAAGCACTGGGCTGAAGGCTGGGGATTTAGTAATAAAAAGACACAGTCTATGCATCCACCAGCTTATGGGGAAGGAACAGCCAATAAAAACTGAAACCAAGAAAACACTGTTATACTGTGAAGGAAATATACAAGGTGACATGATGAAGAGTAACTAGGGGCTGATTGTAGATATGGCGGAAGGGAAGGCCTCTTGGCAGAGATGATATTTGAGCTGAGACTTGCAAGTACAGGGATTGGATAGGAAGCACATGATAGGTACATATCAGACCTTTGCTTTGGGAATGAATGAGTCATCTGGGTCACCTTTCTCTGCATCCCCCAACAGGTCCCTGTGCACAGCAGGAGACCAATACACTGTAGAACTTGATTCAGACAAGTTATTGAGCTCCAATTATTGGCTAAGCATTCTGGTTTTTTGTTTTTGTTTTTTTTTTGCAGTACACGGGCCTCTCACTGTTGTGGCCTCTCCCATTGTGGAGCACAGGCTCCGGACGCGCAGGCTCAGCAGCCATGGCTCACGGGCCCAGCCGCTCTGTGGCACGTGGGATCTTCCTGGACCGGGGCATGAACCCGTGTCCCCTGCATCGGCAGGCAGACTCTCAACCACTGGGCCACCTGGGAAGCCCAAGCATTCTGTTCTATAGACTCCACCTCACTCAATCTTCCCAAACAAAACACATGAGATAGAGCTTTAAATAAAGGACCCATTCTACTGAAGAGAATGTTCATTGAAGTTAACTTGCCCAATGGCTGGTGAGTAACAGAAGCAAGATCAAAGCCCATATTTACTGGACGGCTCCAAAGTCCACCTGCTTTCACTCATCCTTGAGGGAGTACAGGTATGAAATCATGTCCAAAAGGGTTTAATGAGAGGACTAACTAAAAATGAGCACATTACTGCTTACATAGTGGAAATCTAAAATCAAATGTTAGTTTTACAGAAGTCATTTGCCTCTTTAAGTGTGAGGTCAAATTTTAGGGGAAAAAAAGGCCATTTTTTTTATAAGAAAAAAAGAAGTCTCATTGTCTCAGTAGCACTTCAGATGGATGTTAAGACTTTCAAGAATATTCCTGTGGGCAAGAGACTTGAAGAGCATGGACTGAGTGTGCCTGTGTCCTGGTTGGCCTTGTGAGTAATTTGTTGCATAATCTTAGGGAAACAAATCCACCACTCTCCGTTTTGGAGTCCTTGATGACACCCTTGCTAGCAAACAGCAACGTGACGAATTGTGGCAAACACGTGGGTGAGAACTAGTGGGTCAAAGTTCCCTGAAAATAGAGAAACCCTAGGCATTTGAGGAGATAAAAAATGGCAGAGGAGAACCTAGTCTTGATGTCTCCTCTGGGAGAAAGCAATAGAGCTCATGATGGAGGTAAAAAAGAATAACAGGGCAAGAACTGAAGGTGACAGAGAGAAAAATGAGAGCGTCTTTTCTTTTCCTAAATAGCCATAGACTTCTTGATGGCAGTGCCTACTTCCTAATTTGTTTTTTCCCTATAGAACCTGTTAGAGGGCCCTAGCACAGAGTAGGTAATTAGTTAACGGATTGGTTAATAATTTGGAACACTCTGAGAGCTGGGAAAGGACACTGTTACTACAAAGACATGCTGACTAATAAGCGATAAAAAGTAAGAAGAAGGAACCAAAGTCAGATGGCTAAAGGGATCCACTGTGTAAGCTTTAGGAATTTGTCACCAGCACCAGCTGAGAAGAGAAATTGGATGTATCCAACTATCATCCATCTGACATTTATTAAACACTCACTCTGTGTGAGGCACTGTGGGACCACGGAGATAGAATCTCGGACAAAACATACCTGCCCTCTTGGAGCCAAGAACCTAGTAGATCAACTACCTTTCCTCAAAAGTTAATAATACAAGTAACTATTAACAACAGCAGTGAATGGCTGACAGGTTGTTTTTTTGCCATGTGACCTTTTAAGACCATCCAGTCTAAAGCTTCTATCTTATACACAGGAAGGCTGAGGCTCAGAAAGGCCAACTTGCTCAGGGCTACGTAGCTTGTTGATGGAGACCCAAAACCAGAACCTGGTCTAGCAACTCTAAGTCGCTAGGCTGGGTCTCAGAGAAGCTTGTCCCTGTTCTTAAGGAATGATGCTGAGGTCGTGGCAGGCATCGGGGCTTGAAGGCGCTCACATGTAGTCCTCAGCTCACTGTGCCTTGCACACGGAGAGAGAGGGGCTTCCACCAGGCCATGGCGGACAGACTGTCACAGGCCCAAGCACACTGCATTGTCTGCATGGCAAGTGGGCTTCACAGAGCCATCAAGGGACAAGAGCCGTGGAGCATCTCCTTGGTAAATGGAAAACTTGTAACAACATGAATCTGCTCTTTCCCATTACACAAAATGCTAAGTACCCAAGCGTTTGATGGTCCACTGCAAATGAAATATTACAGAAGCCTGGATACCATTTTAAAATCCTATTTGTCATCCCACTTAGCTGACTGCAGAACAACTCCAGCTATCATTAAAGAGTCTCTGTCACATGCTTGACAAGGTTTATCCTGGCTGCTCTCTGCAGGTTTCACACATCCAGCAACAGTAGAACAGGAGCAGAACCTGGCCTGCCTGCCTGCCCGCCCACCGGCCCTGTATTTTCCTTGTTCAGAAAGGCGTGCAGGTGTGCTGAGTGGCTGGAAGCTGCAGCTTTATGCACAGCCCCGGTCAGGGACGGCGGAACGAGGCCCTCTGGACCAGCAGGTCATCCCTGACTAGTGGCCCAGCGGTTAATGTCTACCTGGTGGCCTACAGGAGGTCAGGATATCCATGGGGGAAGCTCCCCTGATAGTTTCCATCACCAAAGGTTTTAGGACTGAGGGCCTCCGCTCCCTGCTGAGGATGTCACCCCTATGCCCTTTTCCCCAGGACCAGGAAAAATCCCAGGACTTTAATATTCAGGAAGCTGGAAATGGTTTCCTGTCTTTTTTTTTTTTTTTTTTTAAAGGGGCTTAAGTTCAGAAACTATAGAAGATTCTGAGAGTGGTGGTTGATAGTACCAAAGCCCTGGAGTTACACTGTAGGGTGGGGATCCCACTTCCTAGCTGAGCAAGCTACTTCATCTCTCTGAGCCTCATGTGTTTATCAGTTAATAAAGATATTAACATAGTACTTTTACAACAGGGTTCCTGTCAGGGGTGGATGAGGCAGCCCAGGGGAAGTGCTTCTAGCAACGCCTGGAACTTAGCTGTTACCTAATACGTGTTAGCTCTTCCTGTTCTGGGTCTTTACCATCTAGGCTGAGGCAGGATGGGCAGACAGTCCTGACAAGGGAATCGTATTAGCCTCTCTCTCTCTCAGTGTTTGTGTGTGTGTGTGTGCATGTATGTACATGTGTGTGCACTCACATTACCATATAATATATGGCATATATATAATATATATTATATTTAGATAACTTGGTCAAGCCTGTCTGCCCAACTTGTAATATATAACATCAACAAGAGAGAAGGAAAAAGATGAACAGATTCTTCAATTACATACAGTAATGTATCTATAATGTTATAAAGAGCGGTTGGCATGTAGCAAGCCCTCCTGGAATGAGAGCTATTATAATCCTAAAATCTGGGAGCTTCTGGCAGTCCTGTTGCCAACAGTAACCTTGTGCTTATTCTTACGGAGACCTCATGCTTCCCTTAGGCGTCCTGTGAGACAATGTAGCTGCTCTTGGCACCTGACTGAACTGTGAAAAGTGTGGGATGACAGACAGAAGGAAACATGGAGCATATTAACTTCTTCCTATCTCACAAATGGGGAAACTGAAGCCTGGAGGGAGGAGACAATTCCTCAAGGCTATACAATGAGTTAGAAAATGGATCAAATCCAACAAGGTGGGAGAAAAAGCTAACAGATATTGAACAGTAACCCTTGGAATGAATATGATACCAAGTGCTGCCAACAAACCTATAAATTAGTTACTACTATTAGCCCCATTTTACAGAGGAGTAAGCTGAGGCTTAGAGAGCTTAGGAAACCTGCCTCACGTCAGAGAGCTAGTTTGGCTCCAGAGTCCATGTTCTTGACCAGTTCACTACCCGGTGTAAGTAAATCTTGATGGCGGAGTTATGGGTGGGGAGTTAACGCACTACGTATGTTCGGCCAAGAGGAAAACGCCTTATGGCGTTGATAGCCCAGCTTTGTATCTAAGACTCAGATGGGTCTCGCTCGGTTCAATCCCAGCTCTGCCACTGAAGAGCTCTGCAGTTGACCTTGGGCAAGTCACCCACCTCCTTGAGCCCTGGGTTCCTCAGGAGTAAAGTGAGACAATCTGTGTCCCACAGGGCTGCTGAGAAAATTCTACAGCAGCACAGCTTAGTGCTTAAGAGAGCAAGTATGACCCACAGCTCTACCCCTTGAAAGTGTGATATCTAACATATTTCTTAACTTGCTTGGATCTTCCATTTCCTTATCTGTAAAACAAGTTAAGAGATAGCATCTTTCACCTGGCAGGTTTTTTGCGATGCGTCAAGATCATTTATGTAAAGCCCTGGCACTGAGCCTGGGGCTCAGTGAGCACTTCCTAAAGGTCAACTAATATTATTATTACAATGTATATGAAACCCCACTAGAGCACGGAACACACTGCTGACATTTAATAAAATTTGGCTGTTAAACGGATGATAAACTGAGCTGTCTCATTAAAACATTAAAAAGCCTAAGCGTTGATGCCTAGGCTTCTGTCTCAATCTTACCTCATTTCTCTGGTATAACAAAACGTGTTTGTGGGTTACAGCTGGAGTGGGAAAGGGGTTAAGAAAGAAGTGGGACAATTGTACTTACCTGAGGACTTGTAACTCTCCACGATGTACCCTTCCCTCACTGTCTCTGCCCCCCCCCCCTCTTTTACTGTTATTCTGTTGGAATCCTGCCACAGGAGGTTAACTGCTGTCTGGAATTGTGTCAGCACCTGACTTTTAGATTTAGACTTTTAGCTTTTGAACATTGAAAGCATGGAAAGGTAATTTCTGAAGGAACTTGGAAAATAGCCTCTATTTATTGAGAAGTTAGAATGGGTCACACACTATACAAAGCATGTTAAAGTTTTAAAACGTTTTTCCTCCTACCTTTCTTATTAATGTGTGACCACAGAAATGGATTGTCCTGGGATCTCTGAGACATTTCACTATAGAAGGCGCTTTTTTTTTTTCTTTCCAGTTTAATTGAGAAACAATTGACCTGTTATAGGAAGAGGTTTTAACCAAAGAGGCCTATCCAGAAACAGCCTCTGGGAAAACATCTATCAACCAGTTTACTCTCCATATCCAGTGCTACTCAGGTTTTCCTGAGCCAGGAAGGGGTTCTGTAGACACCATGGAACAATTTTCACATCTTGCATAAGCACCATGGAAGGAAGAGTCAGAGAAAGGAATTCTTCAGGTTCAGGCCGGTTGTTATCTCCTCCCTACTCCCTGTGTAACACTGATGTTCACTTGTGGACATTTGACAGACATGGTAGGTTAGCACATCTGTACTTCCAGGACCAACTTCTCCTTTGCTTAAATCTACCAAAGTGTACTTAAAAACCTGAATTTCCCAGGTTCCCTTGCAGCTAGGATTAGCCCTATGTCACAGTTTTGTCCAGGGAGATGGAATGGAGGTCTTCTGGTACCACTCTCCTTCCTCATATTGTGACTATAACGTATGAGGAGGAGAAGGCAGTGTGCTAAGCAGGCAGAGAGGAAGGACAGGGAACATGGGCCTGTGAGGACATCTTTGAGTCCATGTATCAGCTGTGGACTGCTTCCGTCTACACTTCTTGTTTAAGCCACTGTAATTGGATCTTATTTGTAAATGACTTATTCTTAACCCATATAATGAATGGATATTTGTCATTTGTGGCTACTCAGGCTCCACTCCCTCTCTTCTGCAGCAGCAGCCAGATTTCCTTGTAAAGAACTACTTATTCCCCATATGGAGCCTTGGGCAGAGGGGGACTGTCAAAATGCCTAGCCCTGGGTTTGCCAAAGGGGTGGCACCAAGTCGAATAGTTTCCTGTGCTTCCTACCATGAAGGCCCAGGTGCCTGTCTTTTACAACATGGTTCTTCAGTCTTCACTTAGATTCTAAAAGTTACCCCAAATCCTTCCAATAAATTCCATATGTTCTGAAGTTAGTTAGAACCTGTTTGTGTTGCCTGCAGCTCAGGCATTAGATTTAGACTTTTAGCTTTTGAACATTGAAAGCGTGGAAAGGTAAACTATTTAATGAGCATCTACTGGATGCTTTGAACTGTACCATGTATACCAAATCAATCAATTAATATTTAGGAAGTGTCTACTAAGTGCCCATCACTGGACCAAACATTGTGAAGTCTTTAGAAGATACAATGAGACATAGTTTCTGTCCTAAAGCGCTGAACAATTATAAGGATAATTTCCCGCTAGACTATTCTTTAGGATTTTGTATTTTCCAATACATTATGATGTATAGAGCAAAAAAAGGCAGATTGATCTGGGACACAAAGGGCCCTTGATTCTAAGTGATGCTGTGGAAAGAGAAGGGACACTATGGTGCCAGATACTTTAATAGGCACTTTTGTGTACTTTAGTACACCAGATGCTTTTGTATACATTGTCCAGCTTCATTATGATAGCAACCTTCTGAGTTAAGTACTATACTTGATCTAATAGATGAAGAAAATTAACATGGCACTGGAGAATGATTCAACTTCAAATGTGACACCAGAGCCTTGGTCTTATGATGAAACACACTGGTTCTCCCACTAGGCAGGCCTAATAAGGGATGGTCTTTGATGATACCTGTCCCGGTTCCAGATCAGTGTTCTACAAGGAGTAAGCAGAGGAAGCTGGCAGAGGCTACAAATGGCGTTACCAGAACCATCTTGAGACAGTGTCCTGGACCAAGAGCAGGATCTTGTTAAATGCGGTGTGTCAGAGTACCCTTCCCAGTGGAACCACCAGAGAGACCACTCAGATAAGCTGGTCTGCAGAGTCACCCATTAGGTTCTTGTCTCCATCCGGACTATTTCAACATTTGGATACCTAAAGTTAACATAAAAGGTTTGGAATCACTTCTGTTTTTGCTTTTGTTTATAAAACAGCTAAGTGATAAGAATTTATTCATCTCTAATTAGGAGGAAAATAATAAATTAGAAAGAACCTGGGAAAAATCACAGGAGTGCAGAAGAGTGTCAGGTTCCATCTCAAAGGCCTTAGATGACCAACAACTGCTGCTTTCTGCAAGCAGCTCAGTAAAGCAGAACAGCTGTCAGCAAGTGAGGCGATCTCAATTCCAAAACCATCCAGTGTTTCAATGACCTTGAACAAGTCACTTCACCTTTGGGCTTTAGTTCCTGAGTTTGTTAAAAGCAGGGGCTGAGTAAATTAAAATCCGAATTCATTCTCATAGCCTGAGATGCCATGTATGATCTGGACTTTGCTCATTTCTCTCCTTTCTGCCCACCCGCCCCCCTTCCTCCTCATCCACTGTGCTCCAGCCACTCTCTCCTCTCATCCTTGACAGGCTTGCATGAAGGCCTTTGTGTTTGCTCTTCTGTCTGAAATGTTTTCTCATACTCTTCCTTTCAAGATGAGACAGATATCTTTTTGATATTTGGGTTTCAGCTCAGACCGACTTTTCCTGACTCTCTTAGCTAAAATGGTCCTCCACAAAGTACTGTCCCATTACCTTGTTTTTTCTCATAAGTATCCACCACTTTCTATCTCCCTTGTTTGTGTGTATATTCTCATTCTCTTACTAAGAGAAAGAAAGACTTCATGAGAGCAGGGACTTGGTCAGATTTTTTTTTTCCAGTGCTCTAACCCCTAGACTGAGAACAAATTCTGGTACGTAGTATATGTTCAGTAAATATCAAGTAGCCAATTGAGCCATAATAATGTGTTTATCCAGATATATGCCCAGGAGTGGGATTGCTGGATCACATATCTGGAGAAAACCATAATTTGAAAAGATACACGCACCCCAATGCTCATAGCAGCACTATTTACAACAGCCAAGACATGGAAGTAACCTAAATGTCCACTGACCGAGGAATGGATAAAAAAGATGTAGTACATACATACAATGGAATATTACTCAACCATAAAAAAGAATGAAATAATGCCATTTGCAGCCACATGGTTGGACCTAGAGAGTATCATACTAAGTGAAGTAAGACAAAGACAAATACAATATCATGTCACTTATATGTGGAAGCTAAAAGAAAAATGATACAAATGAACTTATTAACAAAACAGAAACAGACTCACAGACTTTGAAAACAAATTTACGGTTACCAAAGGGGAAAGGTGGGGGGAAGGGATAAATTAGGAGTTTGGGATTAACATATACACACTACTATATATAAAAGAGATAATCAACAAGGACCTATTGTATAGCACAGGGAACTCTACTCAACATTCTGTAATAACCTATATATGGGAAAAGAATCTGAAAAAGAATAGCTATACGTATAACTGAATCACTTTGATGTACACCTGAAACTAACACAACATTTTAGATCAACTATTTACTCCAATATAGAATAAAAATTGTTTTAAAAATAAGCTGTGAGAGCAAGTAAACAAACAGGAATAAAAAGGTTTTCTATAAGAATATTTAATTGAAGCTCAGTATTTTTCACCCTATATAAATATCTCAAAATCATAAATTTGATATTGTTCATTGTAAAAAATAATGTTTATATATGTCTCTATAGTTTTCAAAACTGTACTACCAAGTTTAGTCTCACTCAGACTTCACTATCCTGTGAATTAAGAATTATTCTATTTCAATGGTTCTGATGAACCTAGGTGCAGGACAGGAATAAAGGCGCAGACTTAGAGAATGGACTTGAGGACCAGGGAGGGGGAAGGGTAAGGTGGGACGAAGTGAGAGAGTGGCATGGACATATATACACTACCAAATGTAAAATAGATAGCTAGTGGGAAGCAGCCGCATAGCATAGGGAGATCAGCTCGGTGCTTTGTGGCCACCTAGAAGGGTGGCATAGGAAGAGTAGGAGGGAGACTCAAGAAGGAGGGGATATGGGGATATATGTATATACATAGCTGATTCACTTTGTTATACGGCAGAAACTAACACAACATTGTAAAGCAATTATACTCCAATAAGGATGTTAAAAAAAAAAATTATTCTATTTCAGGACCAAGAGGATTTGTATATGTGTGTGTGTGTGGGGTAAGATAATCAATTTAATAATTTGGGGGATTGTTACAGGGGAATGGGAAAACTACAACAATGAATGTGTTTGCAATTTATAAGGCTGAATCTGCTTAAGAAATATTCACGACAAAAAAAAAAGAGTGTAACTTAGAATCAAGGAAATATCATTATAAACATTTAAAAAATGAGGAAGTAACTTTCCCAAAAGTGGTAGAAGCCGACTTTTAAACTTCTTCTGGTGTCTTTTGCATTTCAGGCTTAACACCCAAGACTAGCATCATCTGGTCCTAATACATTTTCAAGGCTTGGAGGACAAAGGAGATACAACTCAAAACTAACTTTTGTGCTGCCTCTTAAAAACCTTTAAACGATTCTACAAACATTCTCCCTCATCCCCACCTCCTCACACCCCAGCGTTAAGACAGTGCCTGAGAACTAAAAATGAAGAAAGTGAGCTTCAACTGACCTAAAAAGTGAGAGAAAAGGATGAGCTGAAATGAATTACAAGGAAAGATTGAAGCTTCCCCTCGCCAAATGTGGCCAGGGTACTTAAGTACAGAGCTGACTGGGAGTAGGAGGCTGGACTAAATGCCGTTCAAGGTCATTTCCAATCTTTACACATTATTTTGGATGACAGAGGAGTACCCATGCTCATATACATTGAAACTTTACCCCAAGTGTATGAGAGTCTGAGGCATGGATAGCCCGGTGAATTTGATTAAACAGTTAAGTCTTCAAAAATGTTTCTCTTTAGGAGGTCAGAGAGAGCAGTTTTCACAGAATTATACTCTCAGGGATGAAATTCACCTGAAGGGACCATGTGACCCATCCTGGTTTCTTTAGACACAAAAAAATATGGTAATATTTTTCCCACTTCATCTGTGAAACAATAATGACCTGCTTGCTAAATGTGATGCACGTAGAGATCTCAGCTTTATGTCTGGCAAATAGCAAGAGTGAAGACATTTTGTTCAGCATCACGATTATTAATCTATTTTAGTGGACAGATATTTAAATAAACATTGTACTATGCGTAAAGACCCAAGAGGAAGACAAAGTAGCCACTGCCAAGGAGCTTTGCACCCAGTAAGGAAAGACATTACTTCCACTGGTGTTGAAAGAGACTAAGTGAGCACTGGACAGAGATGGGAACAGGTAGAGCAGAGCCTGTGTGCTTGGCATAGCACCTGAACATGAGTTCTCACATGAAGAATAAGTTACCCAAAGAAATATGGGACTTTTGTGGGATGAGGACAGTCCTTTGTAATTATCTTTTAAGATCCTAGGTGTTATTAAATAATTATGCTTTCCCTATCTCTTGAGACCCTGAGAATACCAGGTAGGATGGCTCAAGGGAGGTGATCTAACTTGGCCTGCCACACTTCCCTGTGCTCTCTGTGATCTTCAAGAGTACAGTTTGCATAATTCAGAAAGTCCATTCCCCTGCTTCTTTGAGAAATGGGTCTTAAAAAAGGCAGTACTTCAGGTAAGGGATGGCTGTTGAGGCCACTGGCTCACTGGGGGCGAGAGGGCAAGATGGCTGATGACACAATATCTGAGTCCTTCATATAACAGCGGTACTGCAGATTGTGACAGAATTCAATTTGATTGAAATATTTAGCTCCCTTAAACAAGGCAACAAAGCCAAGACATAGAAGCAATCTAACTGTCCCTTTATGGATGAATGGGTAAAGAAAATGTGGTTATCTATCTACATACATATACACATATACATGCACACACACATATATAAAGATGGAATACTATTTAGCCATAAAAAGAAGGATTGGGCTTCCCTGGTGGCGCAGCGGTTGAGAATCTGCCTGCCAATGCAGGGGACACGGATTCGAGCGCTGGTCTGGGAGGATCCCACGTGCCGCAGAGCCACTAGGCCCATAAGCCACAACTACTGAGCCTGCGTATCTGGAGCCCGTGCTCTGCAACAAGAGAGGCCGCGATAGTGAGAGGCCCGCGCACCGCGATGAAGAGTGGCCCCCGCTTGCCACAACTAGAGAAAGCCCTCGCACAGAAATGAAGACCCAACACAGCAAAAATAAATAAAATCAATTATTAAAAAAACAAGAAGGATTGATGGACCCTGAGGACATTACGCTAATTGAAATAAGTCAGACTAGAGAAAGACAAATGCTATATGAGCTCACTTATATGTAGAATCTAAATAAACAAAAAACCCAGCTCATAGGTCCAGAGAACAGAATGCTGGTTGCCAGAGGAAGGGGTGGAGGTGGATGAGGGGAGTAGGTGAAGGTGACCAAAACAGGACAACTTTTCCAGCTCTAAAATAAGTCATGGGGAGGTACTGTAAGTGTGGTGACTATAGTTCATAATACTGTATTGTGTATTTGAAAGTTGCTATGAGAAGAAAAAAAATTTTTTGTAGCTATGTATGGTGATACATATCTTATTCTGGTGGTGATAATCTTGCAATATATACAGATATCAACTCATGTTGTATACCTGAAACTAATATGTCAATTATATCTCAAGTTAATAAAACACACACACACACACACACACACACACACACACACACACACACACACACACAGCAACAAGAACTCCTCCTAATAGATCTCTAGGTAGATAGACAGGTAAGAGATCTTTTCCTCATCTTTCTATGAAACTAGCACCAGGATGGGAATTAAGAGATACACATTTCCAGTCCCAGCTCTACGTTTTTTGCACATTTTGGCAGGACTCTTAACCACCTTATAAAACTCAATGGGACTCGCTGCTCTCTGGTGCCCTTCTCCTTCTGAAATCCCAGGAGCCAAGACTGATGGAGAAAAGGGACGCTAGGGGGATTCCCTTCTGCCTCCTTTTATTTCCTCCCCACCCTCAGAACTGTGTTGGATCATGGAGGCTGAGTTGGCACCAGAGGCGTCTGTCCTGAGTCTGCAGCCTCATAAAACTAGCTTTGGGAAAATGAAAGCTGCATGTATATACCTAGTGTTTGTGTTCACAAGTTGGCCTCTCTGAGCTCATTATCCCTGTCCATCCGTTATCTACTTCACCTCAATCCTCTAGGCCCAAATCTCCCATACTAATTTGGTTATGCAACTCATTTCTTTCATTTCCCCCATCTAAAGGCTCCTAAGAAGGGAGAGCTGGCAAAAAACAAACAAAAAGAACCAAAAATCAAAACTGAACAAATGTAAAGAACCTGCGTGTTCTGTCTCCTTTACGTATCCTTTATGTTGTTGCACCTTTTACAGGGTCGGAAGCCTCACCCTGATAGTAATGAGTTATTCAGGGCATGCCGTGTTGCTAGGCCTGTGTGTAATGTAAACGGAATTGTTTGCCATGGAAATACCCAGTCCAATCTCTTAGCAAATTGCAATCCCTGAAACTAGGTCCCTTTGGAAAGTGCTTAAATAAATGTATACCTTGTTGGAGAGATTTGCAGCAATTTGAGAGACATACCAGGTTCTTTCTAATGTAAAAATTGATAGTCTCTGCTCCATTTATCATAAAGTTTAATGAACAATCATTTATCAGAACCTGTTAATTACCTGATCGTTCATTGTTTGACAGGTTCAGTTGAATCATCAAAATAGTTCTCCAAAAAATGCAAGCTATGTGCCTCTTAAATATACATGTATGTATATATGTGAGGAATGTTTATATATGTCTGTATTTGTTGCTTTATGAAAGAAAATTAAGCAGGTTTTTGTATTTTGCTTTGTTAGATTTTAAAAAGCAGTTTTGTTAAATTGAGTTTTCTTCTAGGTTCAGAACTCACCTGGACCCAAAGGCAAAGAGGTTATACAACACAACCCTACTCTCAAGGACACTTTACAAATTTAACTAGGGAGTTAAGACTTATAAACATGAACTAGATGAAAAAAGCAAGGCTATAAGCAGCCATGACTATATGCTCAGGTACAAATTATACAACTGGTCAGGGAAAGAAGTTTCTAACATGGGATGGAAGTTGCCCAATGCTCCTTTTCAAAGGACCATGAAAAAGACTCCTTCCAGGGTTTAGACCTGGGAAACAGCCTGTCTCTGAGAAACAGCATGATGACCACCATCCCGAGCAGGAGTAGTCATAGGTGTTTCATAAAGCCTGGAATGGAATCCTGTTGAGTCTGGTACCCAAACACAAGCTGGAGACCAGTTTAGGGGCCCAGAGGTGGGTTCTGTGAGAACACGGTGCCTGCTAGAAAGGAAGGGTCCTGAATTCAGCACCAAGAGACCTGGGTTCTCCTGCCAGCCTCCCTTTTTGAACCAAGCACTGAACCTTCTTCAAATCATATTAAATTATGCCTTTAAAAGCTTTTTCAAGTATGATGAAATAACATAGGGTGGGAAGGGAAGGTTTTTTGGAGGTTGTGTTCTAGAAGGAACCAAATTCCTGGATATCTCAGGAAAGGGAAGAGACATAAGGAGAGATTTCTCTCTCCACACGGTGGCCTGGGACTCTCCCTGAAGCGCACCAGCTGACTTCCCAGAACCATCACAGATGTTGAAGATGAGACCCTTCCCATTCCCTTAGCCCGCCATCTGTGTGGAGGGGAGTCTTCACTTCCCAGAACAGCCTTTCTGTTACCATAGAAACAGAGTAGGAACAGGTAGCTCACCTACTCTGTGCTCCCATAGAGGTGAGCAATTTGTAACAACCTGTGAGATATGGTGTATCCCTATTGCACAGACAAGCAAACTGAAGCACAGAGATATTCAGAAACTTTCCAAAGTCATACAAACAGCAGGTAGAAGAGCAGGGATGGAATCCGAGTCTACATGACTGTCTTCGTATGTCTGCACTGGGGAGGAAGTATGCACGCCCTGAAGACACCAGGCTGGGGCCTGGGAACTTATGCTCCAGCCTTGCTCCACTGCTACTTCATTACAAGATCTTGGGTGAAGCCCTTGCCTGTTTTGGGCCTCAGTGCTCAACTGACGACAATGAACTCACTGCTCTCTCAATTGAAGGCACAAGATGTTTTGGTATCTAGTTTTCCAAGAAAGAATCCATAGCTTTATGGATTCTTTATGGAGGGATCCATCATCCCTCAATACGTTAAGAGCCACTAGTTAAGCTCTAAAATTGTAACTGCCAATATTTATGAATACATGTTTATGTTCAGTAGTATTCCACACATTTTGCATATTTAACTCATTTAATCCCATAAAAACTCTGCGGCAGGTACTCCTTTATACTCCTTTTAGAGATGAGGAAAGAACAGCAGAGAGAAGTTAAGTAACTTTCCTAAGGACACACAGTAAGAGGCAGAAGCCAGATTGAAACCCAGGCAGTCTGGCTCCAGAGCCCATACTCTTAAACCACTACATTTCTGTTACTTTCTAACAGACATCTGGAACAGGACTGTGCCTCCCAGTGTTAAAGCTGAAGGTTCAAAGGGCTGAAAGAGTTCAGAGATCATCTGGTTCGGTGGCTTCCAAACTTTTTCGTACTCAGCTGGACCCTATTTTCTTATCACCTACGGTGTCATGTGTCCTTTAGTGTAGGCTGGTGCATGAAACAGATGAGAGCTTCTGAGAAGAGAGAAAGAACGTGAATGAACGTGTGAGCGTGTGTGACGGTATGTGCCTTTGTGTGAGATGTAGGGGTAAGTGTGTGGGAAATGTAAGTGTCTCCAAGTCCTTCTTTGTCCCCCGTGGTGGCTCTACATCATGTCCTCTGAGCTCTACAGCTGCAAAGAGAGAATGGGAAGATCGCTCATCTTGTCCCACCCTTCTGTCTTGCAGGTGGTAAAAGGAGGCACAGGGAGCAGGTAGCTGGGTGTGGACCCAGGCTCCCAGTCCCAGTGCTCAGTTCTCTTTCTGTCTGATCTCCTTTCTGTAACCAGGCTACTGCCCAACTCATGGCCAAAGGGCTAGCACCAATCAAGGACAAATGCACTCCGTACAGACCTTCCAAGCCTCTCCCTGGGCTGCCTGGATGTTTGAATGCTTCTAACCTTCCAGCTGGCTGGGGACAGTCACCTAAAGGCTTTCTAGGACAGGACAAATGGAGGAAAAGCTTTGGAGTTGTTTGGTAATAACAGGAAAGTCAATGACAGGAAAATGGTCAGCTCCAAGTGGACGGGGTAGGGGGTCACCTAAAAAGATCCTTATACTCAAGTCACATCACACCATGTGTCCATTTTGAGTGAGGCAGCCGGTAGAGGAGGGAGCGAACACCTCTTCCCCCACCTGCCCCCAAAATCTGGTGAGGCTCGTTCTTCCAGACAGAACATGTCTGGGATGTCATACCTACTTAGAAGACAACTTTGCTGTCCGCCCTGCCACCTGCCTTCCCTTCTGGGTTTGCCATCATGCCCCTCTGTTGCCTCTGCAGTTGGCCGCTGGACCTGGCTGAGTGTTCCAAGGAACAAGCTCGCAGGAGAGCTGTGGCCTGATTTAAACAGGGAAGGAAGCACCATGGGGCAGGGTGGGAATCAGTGGCCACAATGCTTCCCAGCAAGTCCCTGTGATGTTGAATGACTGGGCGGGGTTTCTATGCATAGGCAGGGGAGGAACACCCTCCAGGACCACATGGAGGAAGGGAGGCAGGGCATCCTCATCTTCCTACTTTCTCTTTTCACACTCAGGGTTCTAGTAAGGGCTGCAGATGATCGACTGTTCATCCCCGAGAGCATCTACAGGGTACTGGGCATGATGCTAGATGCTGCGGGAAAACAAAGATAAAGACAGTCCTCATGAGGCTTCCAGTATAAAGAGGGAGGCAAACTGACAACAGATAATAAAGTTGATAATTATAATTGGTAGTAAGCTTCATAAAGGAAACATAAGGAGCTAGAACATATAGCAGTGGGTCTGACTGAGTCTATAGGTTAGGGTAGGGAAAACTTCCCTGTGGCAGTGATATAACTGAACTGAGGTCTGCAGGGCAGGTAAAATGACTAGGAAGAGAGGCAGGAAGAATATCCAGATGGAGGGAACACCAAGTGCAAAAGCACTGAAGCTACCAGACATACTTCTTTATCCACCATGATACCGGTGACATATTGACATACACATATATTCACCTACATACATCCTATTTTACTCATCACCTGCTATGCCACACACTTTACATTTTCTCATTTCTTCTTTCTCAAGGTGCTAGAGAGGCAGACACAAACATGGAACAGAGTTACGTGAAATGAGAGGTTATATAGGTAGTATAATGGGGACAAAAATGAGGGCCATAATAGCTTAGAGGGCCGGTGAGTCAAAGGAAGTTAATGGGAGGAAAAAACTCTTGTGTAAGAGTATGATTTCCTACACAAAGTGAGTGAGGAATACAATGATATCTTAGGCAGGGGGTCCAGTTAACCAAAAGCTAGAAGGTAGAACACAGCCTGGTGCCTATATAGGTAACTTGCAGCATTTCAGTGTTACCCAGAGAAACACTGCAAAGCAGAGTGGGGCAGATTAGGCAGGAAGCCCTTGTATGACATCCTTGCATGTGTTTTGTTTTTCTATGACTATTTATTGAGCATCTGCTACAAGCTAGACCCTAGGGCAATGATACTGCACAAAATCAGACTTAGTCTACGGCCTGGGAATTGGGACTCAAACAAAACAAGAACTCAATCAGGTGAAAAAGACAGCCCAATAATTAGACCAATGGGAGTTGGGGAGATGATTGGGGGAAGTATCTAGAAGCCAAATTCTGTAGACCCCGTTAAGAGTGTTGGTCTTTATTTGCAAAGTAGTGAGAAGCTCCCATAGGGTTTTATTTTTTTGGAAAAAAATGTATCTTTACTTTCACTCATCACTAACTGCAATGTAGCATTCTTTGAGTTTTAAACATAGTCAACAAACCACAGTACTATTGGCAGTGCACATGCCTTTGTCACAAAATCACAGATATTTTCAAATTAAATCTCATACGGTTTTAAACATCAGTTTTAAGCATGTTCAGATTCATGTTTTGAAAAGATGACTTTGGGTGCTGGGGGCAGGAGGAGGGCATCTATTCTGACTTGGACACCTTATCTCTCTCCTAACTCGCATCTATGTGGCAACAGACGGGAAGCTTGGAAGCCACTCTCCAGCGTCATCTGGCCACACAGAAATGCTAGCGGCTTCCACTAACTCTTTGCTTTTGCAGCCATCTCGGGTTACTAACCACGACGCCTTGCTGACTTCCTCTGAGGCCAACTGCAATGTCTCGGCAACAATTATATTAATATTAGAGCTAGGAATGAGCTGATGGAAAGGTGTTCATGCACGTAATGAGGTTTCAGTTGCATTTTAGAAAAGTGTCAGATAATTTGCTGAGAGACGGCAGAGTTTTTACTGTTTGTCAAGAGATGGGGGGAGGTGGAACTCGAGCTCCTCAGCTTCAACTACAATGTGAGAAATGTCATCTGTACGAGAGACGCTCAAGGCAGAATAAACAAATGTGAAGGGAACAGTGACAGTGAGAGGGGCGCAGGAAAAGAGGGAGGATAGGAGGGGAGGGGACAAAAACATAATTATCACCTACTATTGATCAAGCATCATCTGCACCATCCTATTTAAACACGGCAGCTCTGTGGGGCAGGTATTAACCCCATTTGACATAGGGCTCAGAGTGGCAAATTCAAAGCCCTATTTTTTAAATTTATTTATATATTTTTTGCGGTATGCGGGCCTCTCACTGTTGTGGCCTCTCCTGCTGCGGAGCACAGGCTCCGGACGCGCAGGCTCAGCGGCCATGGCTCACGGGCCCAGCCGCTCCGCGGCACTTGGGATCCTCCTGGACCGGGGCACGAACCCGTGTCCCCTGCATCGGCAGGCGGACTCTCAACCACTGTGTCACCAGGGAAGCCCCAAAGCCCTATTTTTTAAACTCCAAAGTCTGATTTTAAAAAACCTGACATTATGCTCCATCCCTAGATAAAAAGGCCTGTAACCGTTATGTGTCTTGGTGTAGAATTGTGGTCTATTTTATATGAAGGGGAAACACTTTCCACCTAAGCTCAGGTGAATGTCAATATTGTATGTTCCTGTGTGACATTCACGTGACATGAGATAGCCATCCTGGCCAGGCTCCCATGTGTGGGACACGTAATGATTTCCAAGGGACACATGGAGCCCACATTGAATAAACTGAATCACATAGTAAGAAGACTGGGAAAAATGAAATGGTTGATATAGAACCAATTACACTAAGTCTGTAGTTGGTACATCAACTGCCCCGGTGGGGTCACCTGGGAGCCTTAATCAATGCCCAGTTTCAAACCCCACCTCAGAGATTCTGATTTAGTTAGTCCTGTGCAGTACTTCGTACACTTTAATGTCCTGTGAGCCACTTGGGGACCTTGGTAAATGCAGATGTGGATTCCCTGGGTGTGGGTAGGCTTGAGATCCTCTATTTCTAACAGGCTACAAGCTCCCAGGGATGCCAATGCTACTGGTCAGGGGACCTGACTTGGAGCAGCTGGTGTCTAGGTGTAGGCAAGGGTGAGAACCACTGCTTGAAGGAGATGGTTTCATTTTGGTGCTTAGCTTTATCAGGGTTTAAAAAGCTGTCAATTAGAATGAGTTATACATGCACACAGAACACAAATTAAATAGCAATGACCCTCCCTCCCTCTCTATTTTCAATTGCCAGAAGCCTGTTCCCTCTACAGAATCAAATACTGACATCCTTCCAGAGGGATCATTGCATACACAAGCCTAGATGCATGTGTATATACATATTCCTTAAAAAAAAAACAAAACACAAATGGCAGCATTCAGGTCACACTGTTCAGCACTTTGCTTTTTTCACTTAATGCATCTTGAACATTGTTTCGTAACTATGTAAAGAGCAGCCTCATTTTTTTTAATGGTTAAATATATATAAGTGCATTCATATTGTTGTGTAACCATCACCACCGCCCATCTCCAGAGTATCCCAAACTGAAACTCCACACCCATGAAATGGTGCCAGGTAATTGGCAACTCTCTTTTGAAACAAAGCAAGAGCTGGTCTCAGAGCCAGAGCTTTCAGTGGACAGCTGTGTAAGGCTAGAGTTTACTCATGGTGCTGTGCATTCATTGTATTTAATTGCAGTTACCTTCTGTGATGAGCAATACTGATTTTCCACTTACAGTAGTTCCCTTTTCAATAAAATGAAGTTCCATCGAAATAATGATGTCTGGTGAGCTTTAGTGAAGGTTGCCCCTGGCTGTGCCACAGGTGAGAAAGTTGCAGTTCAAGAAGAACCAAAGCACTGGACCCTCGTCCCCCTTTCTGAGCTGCCAGCTGACCTTCTTCTCCACACACTGAGCTGGGAAAACAGCCTCATGACTTGTACCCAACGGCAGCCTTTCCTAGGCCATTTTCTCTACGTCAGACCACATAGCAGACCCTCCTGTCATCCTTACCAGAATGCTAACCAAGAATGAAGGTTCAGGTCCCTTACGGGATTTTGTGTCCCCTGATGGAAACAGGGAACCCAAACCCAGGCTCCTTACACCAAAGCAATGGGAGATTGCCCTTCTAGAAAATGGCACCCTTCAGTGGGTGGGTATCTGGCTTGAGAGTAGTCAGAAGGACCAGCATCCCTCTCACACGGGAGGGTGCCTAGCGGACCTGGGCTGAAGGCAGAGGTAGGTTTGCTGAGCAGCCCACGATGGCGAGAGCTCAGGTTGGGAGCCCAGAGTCCCAGCACAGAGACCAGGGCTCACCACCCACCAGCTCTGTGACCTCTGGTGGGTCATTTCACCTTGCCAGTGGCAGGGTTTTTTTCAGTGCAAAATAGTGAGGTGGAGGTCTTGTGATGGTGAAATGAGGTAGTATAGGGAAGTGTTTAGCACTGAGCCTGGCACATTGTTAGTGCTCAATAAATGGAAATCTTATCATCCTGGACTCTTCCTGAAGGGAAATTCAAGAAAGGAGGAGATATGGGGAAGAAGTAGTGTTCAGGAACACTCATATGGTCGCTGCCCAGCCAGGCTTTCACCTGTGGTGGAAAGAGGTGGAGTGTGTGAGACGGACCTCCCAGTGTAGCCGTGGCAGGAGAAATGGCATTATTAGATGGGATGGAAATGACGAACTTCACCCTGAAAAGAGAGCCCAGGCTAACTCAGAAAGTAGCTGAGCAGAGAAATACTGAGAAGCTGATAGAGGAAAATGTGCTTCCAAATGTAATAATTCTAATACCCAACATTTAACCCTCTCCCTTCTTTGTTTCTTCGTAAGCAAAACAAACAAGTAGCTGAAAAATCTGCAATAAACATGTACTTTTTTTTTTTTTTTTTGAAGCTAACACAATGATCCAGGGAATAAACGCTTGAGCCTCTCTTATGTGCCCGGCACTGCTCTAGGGGTCGGGGAACAGTGACACAGGAGCAGGCCCTTGCACTCATGGGTGTACATCCTACTGGGTCCCCTCCCAGCCCCTGACTCTGTGACCCATTCAACTTGCCAGTGTACAACCCCTGCTTCTGAGTGTCCTGGAAAGGCAGCCGTATCTGGTGGTCCTTTGCCATGCAGAGGGAGGGAAAATGGATGGTTGTATTCTCAGAGGTAAGCACAGGCATTTGTTTGGAAGCTCTCTCAGTGGTTAGGAAACTAAAAAGATTTACACTTATCCATGAGGTATCTTCTGTGACGAGGACAGCAAATGCAGCAGCAGGGGTAATGAGTAATGGCCAGGCCTGGGTTGGAGCTGCTCGGGTCACCGATCAGGAGATGGGCAGATAAGGATCAGTGCAGTGAGGCCTGGAAAACATCCTTAGCATGAGCTGCAAAATCAGACTGCATGCAAGGGAAAGACTTGTGTGTGATCTCTTGGCAGAAAAGGAAGAATTTCACATCGAACCATCAGCCAGTGCATTATTCTGGTCAGGGGTATAGATTTTTACTTTGAAAGAACTGGTTCAAATCCCACCCCCACTACTTACTTAATAGGTGCTTAACCTTCACCAACTTGAGTGTCCTCATCTGAAAGTGATGAGCACAATGCTTACCTCATTAGGTTGGTAGGTGAATTCAGGGAAATGGTACACATAAAGGGGTCAGTATAGGGCCTGAGACACTGTAAGAAATCTTATTACTAGATGTATGCAGAGTTGAACAAAATGAAAGCAGTGTTATGCTACTGCAGAAAATAAGTAATGTGTTCAAGATCACATAGACAGTAAAAGGGCATGGTGTCTAAGATTTAACTAGATTTCTCCGACTCCTTTCTGCATTTACACCTGGTAAGAGCCCAGCTGAGTAAGCACTGCTTTCGAGGGATGACACTTTCTTGACAGGCAGCCACGATGCAGCCCACCATTTTGTCTGCTTTTGTAAATAACATAATTCACAGTCCAGTCACCAGGCTAAGATGCCAATTACTGAGTTACCTCACAGCACTGAAAATATGCTTTATAATCTGATCAAATTCAGCTTGCTCTTAAACCAGACTGAAAAGTGAACAAAGAAGGAAAGAAAAGTTGGAACAGCTTAGAAGGGTTCCTGTTCAAAAGGGTAAGAAATAGGCTGAGGGTGCCTTGGAGAGACAGAAACTCTGCCCTCTTTCCTACTGTGATATTCCTGCGACTACAGGGTTACGGGGAGAAAGCCACGTTGGGTCATTAAGGAGTTCAGCTGTGTCTGGAGATGTTGGAGCAAAAGGAAAACAGCTCACGGTCCAGGGCAGGAAGGACCAGCAAAACCAGGTGAGGCAGGTTTGTCTACACACAACGTGGGCCTGGCCCAGCAGAACCGGTTTTTCCATGGCTAGTTGGGAATGTGTTATCACAGCACCTCAGAGAGGGTGACTCAGGCAGGAGGAGTTTGGGGTTGATGAGCACAGAGGTGAAGAACACGTGTTCAATCACATAGGTTTGGGTATACGTCCTGGTGGCACCGCTCAGTTGGGTGTCCTTGACCATGTCTGTGACTTCCCCTGAATGTCATCTTCCTCTTCCCTAAAATAGGCAGGATAATACTGGAACCTACTTGAGAGTATTGTTGTGTTAAGATTCCATGAACTAGTTAAATAGACGCACACATAGCAAATACTCAATAAAAGGAAGCTGTTAATTATTACTATCATGATTTGGGAGGCATCTCTGAGCCATGCACACTTAGTGCTGGCAGCAGCAAGATGGGGGCTTCCTGGGGATCCTGGTGCTCTCACATTGCATGCTGGGATCCTGCAGAAGCAAGTCCCCGCCCAGGGAGAATGAACCCCTACAATAACTCCATTATCCAACTGGGTACCACGACCGAAAGAACACAAGTTCTGGCATCTGTCTTTGATCAGCCCAGGACAGACCCCCAGACAGTTTCTTCTGGTCACTTACGCCAACATAGATGCTAACTCAAGAGACCGTATCAACAGATTTCAGCCAGCCAGCACAGGACGATGTTATCACAGAGCTGAAAGAAGGCCCTAACCGCTCAGGTAAGCACTCTGTCTTGAGGAAGAGGAGTGCTACTGATTGCTTTTAATGAGCAAACTTATCACCACAAGGCCAGTGTGGTTGCCTGCCCACAGACAGAATCCTGAATAGAGGAGAAAGTTCTGGCTGGTTTGATGATAACCTAGAGGCACAGCTTAAGACATTTCAATAAGATACTTTAGTTACCGGCCTAAAAATGACACAAGTAGGTACATGCACAGAGAGAACGTAGGTTGGGTCTTGGAGTGTGAACTCCTGTCAAACTGAGTTCCCAGAGGAATGTGCATTTCCTTTAGAGTTTATAGAGGAAATAACAACATAGAAGAGGGAAGGCTTGGGATGACCACAGTCGGAGGTTTGCATCCTAGCCCTATGACCTGACTCTTCATCCATTTCTGTACTTGGGAGTGTAGAATGGGAGTGAGAAGACCTCGCTCATAAGAGGGTTGAGGGAAAAGCAGCAGGGGCAGCAAACATTTGAGTGGACGTTATATACCAAGCACCGTTTCAGCCCCTTACATGTATCCACTTAGACAATGCTCACAACACCACTAGGGGAAAAGTTCAGCAATATCCCCATTTATAGATGGGGAATCTGAAACAGAGTGGTTAAGAAACTTACCCAAGGTCACACAGCTAGCATCTAACAGAGCCAGGCACCCTAAACCACAAGCCCACGACTTTACCACTGTGAGTGACTGCCTGTTGCACATGTGTTAACATGACGACAATGCTTCCATCAGTACCGAGTAGCAAGAAGTAGTTAATAAATGTTGACTATCATGATTATATCATTAACCCCTAGCATGGCATGTAGTATCTGCAAATTCTCCTGAAGATTTAAAGAATTTAAAACATTTTGGGTTCAGCCTGCCATCAAACTTATGCTCCGGGTTAGGGCTGATGATTTTCATGTTTCCTCTTGGTGAGATGCACCATTTTGCTTTCATTTTGAAATATGTGTCATTTTCTTCAAAGGTCACTTCGAGAAAAGGAGTATCTGTAGAACATTTTTCTAAATCTTGGTAAACAAGATGTATGGAAAATGGTGAAATAAACCTGCATCATTTCAATGAACCATCACTGGCATCCTCTCATTGGATGACATGCTGTGAGGATGGCAGTCCCAGGGATGTCGAATTGTATGTGAAGATCCTAGCATAGTGTGGCCCAGTAGACAGCAAGGCACCTGGTACATAAGTGCCCGTGCTCTTAAGTCAACCAGCACATGTTCAAATCTGGGTTCCATCTCTCCCTACCTGATGACCTCCTACCCTCCGAGTCTCACATTCCCCATTTCCAAAAACAGGAATAGTCAGCATGACCATGAAATGAGATTATCCAAGGAATCGTTTTAACATTTACTAAGTTCTCAGTAAAAGTCCATGGCCAATATTGCTATTATCCCCACCATGGCCCAAGGAGTTGGGAGAGGATTACTGAGAAGCCTGGCCAGGATTCAAGTCGAGGTCTCTGGACACTTAATGTCATTCTCTTTCCCTGATACGACTTTGTTTACGGACGTCTTCCTCCTCACAAAATCCTCAGGACTCTGGCTTCACTCCTAATTCAAAAATATATTTTCTTTCAAAAAAGGCCTATTTTAAAATCTGGAAATCAAGAATAGTACAAGAGAGTAGAACAAGATAAAGAGTGCCTTAAGAAAAGAATCACAGAACCACCTGAGGATCAGATATAAAATCAGAAGGCCCTTAAATCAAATAGGGCCAGGGCTGATGCCAGAAAGGCTTACCACACATTACAATGAAGAACACATAAGAGCAAGAAGGGGTCCATAAAAACCACCAGCGTGTGACATACTGCCAAGCACTGCGTGCCTGTCATTAGGCTGGATTCTAATGCTGATCACTGTAACGCAAATCATCTGGGTGTTAATTAAAGTGTGTAAGTCGATTCTTGAGGTAGCTGCCTAGGAGAAGGAGTCCTGCAGAGAAGTCTCTTCCTCTGATCGATTTCTTCTGAATTGTGGATTTTCTGCAAGTGAAATTCTCCAAAACAAACACAACTCCCTGTGTATTCTCTGCCCCTCACTGCTTGCAGGGCCAGGTGCTTGTAAAGCAAGAGATATATCGCACTGGTTTCTACGTCACTGTCACCCCCGAATACTCTGAAACCTCACCGGCTGTTGAGGGCAGCAATTCTCAGGCCATTTTACAGAGGAGAAACACGAGACATGGAGGCACTAAAGGGACGTGCCCACAATTGCAGAGAGCAGTAGGGTCCCTAGAAACACTTGGGACCCCATGTTCCTAAGCATGGGCCTCTTCCCATCCCACAAATGAATGACACCCAAAATAGCAAAAGGTATGTGAGCAAAGGCTGGTGGGAATTTGAATGAGAGGCTTGATGAAGCAGGGCTGGAAGCGTGCACTCTCAGCTTTCTGAAATTGCACTGGCATGCCAAGTACCCCAGGCAAGGCCAAGGTCAATACCCTGTGTCCAGAAGGGCGTTGCTGGGCTGAGTCATAGGCAGTGTTGCTTATCAAGACTGGCCAGCAGAGCCAGCCTTATCATACCTTGCTCTTTCTCAGGGAATGAAATCCACTTGATAGATTTCGGCCTTTTTCCTTATGTTACTCCAAAAATGCAATCAGTTACCCCTTGAGCACTTGAAAACACAGATGCTCTTTACTTCAGTTTCTAGACCAAGACGTTTGCCTTCCCAAGGGAGATTGAGTTGAGGTGTTGGATAAGAAGGAGGCGATGATACCTCCTGATCCTTTCTATTATTTACTGACTCGATAAACTTTAACCCAGCCCCTGCTACTGGGAAATATAAGCGCTGGGGACCCAGTAGTGTCCAGCAGGCAGAGGACATGTACGGTCCCTACCCTCATGGAGTTCTACTCGGGAGACAGACAATAAACAAGAGGACAGACTTTCAGATTGTCATCACTATAATGACTATAATCAACACTATAAGGACGTATACCTGGGGATGGCAGTGGTGGGTCTACTTGTGTTGCTGGGGTCTAGGAAGCCCTCTTAAACAGGCAACATCTGAGCTGCAGCCTTATTGAAGGGAGAGACCCAAACACAGGAAGAGCCCAGGGAAATGTGTTCCAAGCAGAGGGAAAACCACAGGTCCTAAGGAGGGAAAGAACAGCTGGCTCACCACGAGCTGAGGGACCCTGTATTATGTGAGGTTGGGGAATGGGCAAGGGTTGGAGTCATGAGAGGCCTGGTAAATTGTTTTGAGGGTGTTGGATTTAATTCTAAGAGGTCACAGGGCACTGGCCCAGTGTCCAGCTCTCAAAGGCATTCCTCTCCTCTGGTGTTTTTTTTTTTTTTTTTTTTTTTTTTTTTTGTGGTACGCAGGCCTCTCACTGCTGTGGCCTCTCCCGTTGCGGAGCACAGGCTCCGGACGCGCAGGCTCAGCGGCCATGGCTCACGGGCCCATCCGCTCCGTGGCATGTGGGATCCTCCCGGACCGGGGCATGAACCCGCGTCCCCTGCATCGGCAGGTGGACCCTCAACCACTGCGCCACCAGGGAAGCCCTCCTCTGGTGTTTTAAAGACCAGCTCCACTGCTCAGCTGTAATCTTTGAATTCTTAATGGCACAGACCATGGGGATTACATCTTGCTGACAGTGAGCTCTTAACGGTTTCTGAATCCACAAGAAGGGGCTATTGAGGCCTGAGAAGCAGAGACCCAGGTCTAAATTAATTCCTGAACGTGGCAGGGGGAGATGGAGGCTATCAGCTTTGTTCTGCTTGGAAAAAGCCTCTTTGCAAAGCCTCTTCACAGGCGGTTGCCTCTCACCTCTGTACACTTTGAATCTGAAAGACACTTGGTTAAATATGACCTCATGGATATAAATCAAGAGTGTGTACTGAGACCAGCAAACCCTGGTTTGCCTCAGTTAAACTGCCTGACCTTCAGCCTCCTCATCACTAATTGCAGATAATACCAACACCTGCCACACGGGCTGCAACAAGATGAAAAGGGCTTCACCGTCATGCTTTACAAATCATAAGCTCTCAATAAGCTCTTACCCTATTTATTCATTACCACCAAAAATCCAACTCTCTGTCTCACTCTTCCTCTTCCTCACACAATGTACATCTTTCAAAATCCTGCACAATGGTTTTGTAAGCTTCTGGAAAGAGCCCCTGAAGTAGTACAGGTAATGACCAATGCCTGTATATCATGGACTCTCCATACGGGTAATTCATTCCAAGCTATCGACAGCAAAGGCAGAGGCTGTCTGCTCATCAGCGCATTGAAAAAGCGGGGACCACATCAAGGGACCACTATCACCGTCTGCAGCTACCCTCATGACCCAGTCAGCTGCACGCACGGGGCCTTCCATTGTGAACAGAGAGCTCCCCAAATAGAGCATTGAGGTGCCATGGGAGCCCGGAACTGCAGGTGGCTGGCAGTAGACACGGCTGCAGCACCCAGAATACAGAGGGTGAGGCCTGGAGCAGCCTCAGAGGTTCCCTTGGAAGCAGCATCCCTGCCCCAGGCCAGCAAGCAGTGGGGAGAGCTGAGAAGAAAAGCTCAACCCTTCCCCACGGTCTTAGCATCAAGCAGGGTCCTTACCTCCTCTGTCCTTGGTGTAGGGTCCACAGCTATGAGAGAGGGAGTCAGCACGCCTTGGGCACTCCTTGGGTTTTTCTTCTGGTGGGGAACTGTAGTGGGGGAGACTGGGTTGCAACCCCCTCCAGTTACCCCATCAACGGGGTAACACAGCCACGAGAGAGCTTCCTTCTCATCCCCGGCTGGAGCAGGCAGGCCCAACTGCTTCTGAAGCCCAGCCTTCAGTGTCACACACCTGAACACAATTCCTCCACCTTATATCCTCTCCCAGCCCTGCTGCAGAAACCTGCTTAGCCCCGCCCTCTCCACAGCCTGGCCGTGACCTGATCTTTACCAGCCCAGCTTCTGCCCCTGAAATTTATTTTGAGAGAGAGCCCCTGGGTTGGAGCCAGAATTTAGGACTTTAATCCAGGTGAGGGAAAATGGGAAGTATCAATTTTCTGGTGATTCATTTTTAAAACTGTAGGAATTTGAAGGTCAGGTGTCAGGGGATGGGGGCACTGTCCAGCTGCTTCAATCCAGGCCAAGGAGCTACATCTCTCTGCCTGAGACTTGGCTATATCGCATCCTAACTTCCGGGGCCCAGCTTTTCCCAGGACCGGTGCAGCAACTACCTGTATTCTCAGTAGAAAAGTGGGAGAGATCTTGAGATCTTGAGATCCAGGTTGAAATCTGCCCACCAGGCCAAAAGAGATTCTATTTCTTCCTCTGTGAAGCACTGGGGAGATCAGTAAGGAAAGTTTAACAATGCACCCCATGTCTGTTATTAAAAAGCACTTCGTCATCCTAGCTAATTGCTGTTCCACTGAATCCACAGGTGGTCTTAACATAAGGAGTTAAATGATCCTTGAAAAAAGACATTGTTACTCAGGTGCCAAATCTAAGCATTTGGGATTTTATTTCCCTACCCTGACAAGTATTCTGTCTCTCCAGATGAGGGGTTTGCAGACTTTAGGATCCATAGAAATTATCCAGGTATTAAAAATGCAGACTTCTGCATGAAACTTTCAGATTCCTGGAAGGCTCAGGAAACCATATTTTAAAACTTTTCCCTAGGTGATTTTGATGTGGGTGGTTGGTGCCTGGACTTTAAGGCATACAACCCTAGAATAGGCCTAAATTCTCCTATCCCAGCCTGGCATTTCTAGGTGGCTTTTCAACTCAGCCTAGGACCAGCTGTTCTCCATTGTTTTCAATTCACTCTTTTGCCCCTGCCCTCAGGAATTTTCCAGCTGACTCCAGTATCTTCCTCCTCCCTTTAAAAATGAGCTTTGTCAGAGGAAAGAGTGTTAGCTTCACCAATACTGCAGCTATGAGAGGCCTTAGAAATGACATCGTGGAAGTCTTTATCACACCAGCAGTCACCAATGACATTAAGCCTTAGTTCTGCCCTTTCTCTCACTGGAGGCCCAGACCTCACACTACAATCACCTTCCTGGAGCAAATCCCCCCAAGCTGGCCCCTCCCCAGGTGCACTCTCTCTCATAGTACTTCCAAGGAGAAGCCAGGTGTGTGGGCCTCACAATCAGTTCCTCTCCCTGCCCTACGGCCGACACAATCCGTGTTCAGGTTCCTTGTTTCTTGAGTCAAGTTTAGTTTTTGAAGGAGATTTTCACATCCAACCTGCTCTCCTAAATGGGGTTTTTATACAGGCAACTAGATCTCATATGACTGCCTGTCCATGCCAAACATTTTACTCCTAAGGCAAGAACTACAAAGCACATTTACTAAGCACCTAATATGGGCAGAGGCCTGTGCTCAGCTCAGCAAGGGGTGTGAAACTATAGGTAACTCAAGTAATCCATGGGATACAAAAGGGAAACTAAATAAAAATGTTTTCTTGCCTTGTCAAGGCAGTTCTGCAAGACTTTCCCAATACTCATAACCTTCAGACCAAAAGAAAGGCAGCGTAGTCCAGTGGTTACAAACACAGACTTTGGCTTGGATTCAAACCCTTTCTCTATCAGCTCCCAGCTGTGTGGTTTTGGGCAAAGTACTGACCTTCCCTCTGGAATATTAGTACTTATTTCACAGGGCTGTTACCAGGATGATATGAATTAATATGTATAAAGTGCTTTTAACAGCAAAAGTGCTTAAATATTATTATTATTATTATTCAGGAGATCCTGACCACTGTTACCACATATTTATTCACGCTATAGAAGATTCATAATGTTTTCTCACCTAAAGACCAATAATGCCTTCCAAACATTTGCTCCATTTGATTTATGCTTCTCAACTCTATGTTCAAGGTTCTTTAATTAGTTTTTCCATGGTTCCTTCATGTATTTATTTAACTTTTTCTATTGAGGATGTACTACATGTCAAGAGCTGTGCTAGGTCCTGCTGGTACAATCGGTGAACAGATAGTCATGCTCCCTGTTCTGAGGAGTTTACAGCCCTTTGGTGTACCGGATATTGACTGAAGTCACACAAAAATTGTGAAATTAAGATCGTGACAAGTGTTGAGAGGGAACAGTGCCTGGTGCTGAGAAAGCACCGGAGAAGGGATTTGACCTGGTCAAAGGGTTAGAGTAGAACTGGGCTGTGAAGGAAGAGATGGAGTTGGCTACGTGGAGTGGGGGTGACCAGTCAGAATGTTACGGATAGAGAGACGCCATGTGCCAGGTGTACTAGTCAATTTTGCTGCAGTAACAAATGACCTCCATGTCTCAGTGGTTTATGCCATAAAGGTGTATTACTTGCTTATTTCACAGGTAGGCTATGGGTTGACTGCAGCTCTGCCCAGGCTATGACTCTGCTTCTCATTCAGGGACTCAAACTGCAGGAACAGTCCCTATGTGAGATATGGTATTCTTGTAGCCTAAAGAAAGGTCAAGAGCACTGGTGGACATGTGCCATGACTCTGAGGGCTTCTGTTGGGCGTGGCCTTGTTCTGTTTACATTCCTTTGGCCAAAGCCCAAAGTCAATGGGACAAGGATATATGGTCCTCAACACTGGGGACGTAGCAAGGTACAGGGCAGTTGACAGGCATGTGACCCTCCTACAGGGAAAGGGGTGGGAATGAATAACTGCAAAAATAATATAATTTACTACATTAAGGCTCTGTGGTAAGAAGCCTGTGTGGCTAGTGGTGAGAGAGTTGGTAGGAACATAGAAGAGATGAGGGTGGAGAAGGAGGTGGGGACATGCCATGGAAAGAATCTGAACTTTACACTGTGAGCAATGGAGACACTGACCTTTACCTGTTCAACCTCTTTCCTTAGTTGTGAAAAAATACTTTCCATGTTTTTCTGGTTTCTGAAGTTATACACGTTTATTATAGAAAGTGTGGACATGGCAGATAAATTTTTTAAAAAGTCACCCTTAACGTTACAAGTCAGAGAGAACCATCATAGACTGATATTTTATTGAATATATTTCTAGACTTTTTGATGCTATTTAAATGTACATAAAGTATTCTTACAATCAAAATTCGATCATATTCTCTATCAGTTGTTATGAATACTCTCCAAGTTATTAAACAGTCTCCCCACTGCTTCATCATACGGATGCACCATAGTTTAACCAGTCCCCAACTATTGGACATATAAGTTTTTCTAATTTTTCCATTTTATAAAAATTTCTAAAGAATTCTGCAGTGGAGTTGTTTAGATTCAGCAACATCCATATCATTTGGTAGATGTGGCATTTTTATCTTAAAGGGTATAACAAATTTAAGGCCACTGATACATATTGCCAATTGTCCCTTGAGAAAAGTCAGAGCAAATCACACACAACCCTAGAGCAGGATTTGCCAACTTGGTTGAAAATTATTTTATTTTGCCAACTTAATCAGTGGAAGATACTGTCTTACTTTAATTTTGCCTTTATTTGATCATTCAGGACAGACCTTATTTTCTATAATTCCCAGTGCTTTCATCAGGGAAGGACTTACCTGATTAAGATGCTGGGCCGTTTGCATCTTCTTCTTAGAATGGTTTCTCTTCAGCAAATTATGACTACTTTGTCCCTTACAACTCTGCAAGATTTTCTTCTGCTTCCTATAAGAAGACTTCTTTGCCTCCATCTCTTTACTGTGGAAGCTGCCAGGAAAGATGTGGACAGTTGGTTTTACATATATGATAGGAGGTCATTGTTCCATACACCTCGTCTCCCCATATGGAGAGGGTGTTTCTGTGATTGAATTTTGTTCCCTCCTATAGTGACTCACTCTGTCATCTGCATGCCTTATTGTCCATAAACATTTGTGAATGACTGCTAAGAAGAGCTATAATGGCACAATGGGTGGGTAAGTTTTGACCTGATGAATGACTCACTTGTGGAGACTGGCACATGGCTATATTAATAAAAGATTATGGACCATAGATCATTGTGAATGCCGCTCAGGAACTCTTTTTAGATTATAATCTAACATCAATCTTTCAGCTTCCATAACAGAGGTTAGCAACAGAACATCTGATTTGATAGACGCCCAATTACTTATATCTCTCTCTGATATATATACTTTTCCTCCTAGCCAGAGTCAAAGGACTTTTACCCATTTGATATGTGGTGTGATTTCCACTTAACTTTTAATAGAGATTGGACGGTTTTTCCCTCCTGTTACAGGTTGTGCTAATGTCTTGTCAAGCTAGTCTGACAATGTAAATTGCACCTTCACACTCCCCTTCTCATGTTACAGAGGGGCCAAGCCTTACAACATGGAAAGGCCATTAACGGAGCATCGGATTGTGTCAGTAAGGAATGTGGAGAAAAGGGCGAACCTTGTTGACATGGTCTTGCTTCCTGGGGTGGTGGATTAAGTGCTTGCAAGTGTCTCAGAGGCCTCGGCAGATTGGGTTTATGATGATTTATTTCTATACTGGCATCGCTTGCACCCTGTCTTGAAGGAGTGGGGACTAAAGCCTGTCAATTCTTTGTCCCATCATGTCACTCCTTCTATGCTCATTCTGTGCCACTGAACCCAGAAGTAATTGTAGGCTTATTCTCTCACATAGCTCCACATAGCCCCCCTCAGTGACAAGAATGGTTACATGACATCAGATCTATTTGCTTTCCCTACATGTTTCAATATTATCAGATGGTGTTTGACTATAGTATACAGTCTACCATATAGTCTCGCTGCTCTCTCCCATCTCACAAGTATTACCTATGCCTTCAAACAGATGCCCATCTCCTTCCAGAAATAGTGAGATTTTGGTTTTTAATCATTGTTTGCCAAATAAAGCCAAGGCACCACCTGAACAGGTGTTCTGTCCATGAATTGCTTCATTCAAACAGCTCCCTGAAGGCCGCTGAAATACCAGAAGAAGAGAGCAAAGCACAGAGACATGATTTTGAGTAAATCCTTTATTAAAATGGAAGGAAAGACAATCTGGTCTACTTTAACTTAGGTGAACGCATTAAAACATGCATCGGCAGAGAATGACGCCTTGTAATAAAGCAGTGTTTCCAGAGTGGGGTATGAAGACCACCTACGTTAGGATGCTTTGAGGAACGTGTGAAACATTCAGGTTCCTGGTTCTGCCCCAGACCTACTGAACTCGCTGAGGGTGGAGCCTGGATCTGCATTTTAACACCCACCGTGCCAGATGATTTCTTTGTATACCAAACTTTGAGTACCAGTACAGGGCTTAGTGATCTTCTGTGGGAGAAGTCTGAATGTGATGTGGTCTTCGTAAAACTCTGTGTGTTGGAACATTGTTTAATGTCTCCCTTCTAAATGAAACGGTGTGTCCGGTGAAGACAGGGACCAGTGACTTCACTCCCATATTCCCAGAGCCCAGCATGGTGCCTGGCCCATTCCTTACCTACTGGATCAGAAACTCCAGGATTCAGGCCCATATTTATTTGAACAAGTCCTGCAGGTGACCCTGATTCGTGCTACCGTTTGAAAAGCCCTGGCATAAAAGAATCTTTTCAGAACAACTATTTGCTTCTTAAGAGTAGGAACCTACTGTCCTTCCCACTCACCCACCCACTTCAAATGGGATATTCTTCGGTCTATATGATACCATATATCTTTTAAGACAGAATATATTACATGATCCCAGGCAGAGTTTCAAGGAAAGGAAATATTTCCATTTGACAACAGAGGACAGGGAGGCACATTGAATGGAGGTGACTTGTGTGAGGTTGCGCAGCTGATAAGGGACAGACTTGGTGTTTAATTCAAGGTCTCTTAGAAACTTATGCCACATTCTTCCTTCTTCTTCTACTAATTGCCTAGGTTCTGGCTTATGTTTCACTGGGCTGCATGAGGACTCTTGTGAGAGTTTTTTAAGGGGAGAAATAATACAGTCTCTCCTTGCATCACTAATAGCATCACCCTGAGGACAGCTGCCTTGTGGTACCTTGAGATCTGAGTAGTTTCCTGAACATATCATCCAGAGGTGATTTGGAGGGATTCACTGGGACTTCTAGGCTGGAGAGGTAGCCTGATTATTGTGGAACTGTCCCCTCTCACATCTACCAAACAGTCCTTAAAAGCTATGTATTTTTAAAATTCTGTTCCAGAAACCAAATTAAGTCATATTTCTACAGACTGGAGGAGATCAGAGTAGGCCTAATGGAAGAATATTCATTGGGAATAAATAAACAATTATGCTGAAGACAGATCTGTGCTTTTTAAAAAAATAAGTAGTGAGTGAGGTCATGCTTGATTGGTCCAGAGCAAAGTAGGTAACATCATCCATTCATTCATTCACCCTCTATGCCCATTTGAACTCATGGTTGCTTGAATACAAACAACAATGCCATTTCAAATATAGCAAGATGAGTGCCATGACAAGCAAAGGCAAGATGCTGTGGAAACATGTAAGAGGGCAAACCAATCAGGTATGGGAGTTAAGGAAGGCTTCCTGAATGTAGTGAGCCTAGGACCAGAAGATTTTATAGGCACGGCCAGCTGAGGAGTGTGCAAGCAGAGAAATATAGGGAGAAGGAAGGGGTTTCTCAGCAGAAGGAACTACATGTAAAGAGTATACTGCAGAGTCAGGTAATCTAGGCCTTGTAACTATACCCCAACTTATCTCTGTTCTTGGGGGAATCTAAATCAAGATAGAGACTGGAAGACAGACTTTAGTCCAGTCATTCAAAATCTTGGCATCCTCTTAATCTTATTTATCACCACCATCATTATTATAACATTATTATTAGAGCTAATAGAATGGCAGCCTATATTAATATAACTCCATATTCAGAACAGTGAGGATGGAGAATCCTCTTCCCTTCTTCTCAGTTTAGATACATCTGGGGTTCATGTTTGATGCCCCACTTAAAAGGACCCTGATAAACTGCAGTGTGTTCAAGTGTAGGAAAGGGGAAATATCTCATGTGAGGAAAATCTAGAACTAGAAGGCTTAGGTGAGGCAGGAGAGCTATCTTTCAATTCTCAAGTGCTATTATTGGGGGAGAACTCTTCCCTAACATCTAACTCTAGGCTGTCTCCCATGAAACTGTCATGGCACCCTTTAAATTGTAAGTTTCATTGGGGATAAGGACGAAGTTTGTCTTACTACGGCTTCCTCAATGCCTAGCACAGTGCCTGGTAAATAACAGGTACTCAGTAGATATTTGTTGAATGAATGAATGACTGGGACAGAAGCAGTCTCAGGCCAACTGCAGGGATTTTCTAGGCTCTGTATTATTCCCACGCTTTCCAAAGATTACAGATTGGCTTTACGCCCTTTTGACTAGAAATCTGGCCCATTTAAAATATCCAAAGCACATCACATCATTGTGTCTGGTTTCCATGGTGTACGTACAGACAAATCTTTTAAAAAACTTAACCAGTGGATGAGATGCCATGTCTAGTAGTTCTTCTGTACAGCTTGGAGAGTTTATTTTTCACAATCTGTTTTATGCATCATAAGCCAAAATGTACAATTGAAATCGTTGCTGAGAAAGTGACACAACTTTTTTCAGATCCAAAGATCTGGGAATAGACCCTTCTGCCTAATCTACTGCTAAGTGTCCTGAGATTGCACAAGAGGAAGGAGGGTATAAGTTAAGATTTTAATCATACAGCTGATAGGTTCAAAGCACCCCAAGCAGTTTTCTGAACTTCTCAAGCATCAGAGCATCCCTCCAAGGGACTTTAGAGACCATTTGGTCCAACATCTTCATTTTTTATATGGGTCAACTTGGGTTCCAAAAAGTAAACTGTCTTTTTCCCATTAAAGCACCCTATTAGTGGCAGAGCAGGTGTCTTTACTCAAAGACCTGCTTTCTACACCATGCATTGCCACTTTTCTGCTATTCTTTCTTTCCCATCTGTGTTAAGCTCAGTATTCATCTTCCCTTAAAAATCAAAGATGGGCTAAAACATTAAGCTGACTTTTTTCAGTTCCCTCCACCTAGAATCATGTCCCTCTCAGCTACCTCTTTTCATATGGAGCGTATAGCAGAATTTTTCCCTTATCTTCCCTTTGGGTTTTCCTTTTTGCAAAAAATAGTCTATTTAACTGGTAATGATAATTTACATCTTGGCATTCTGGCAGGCTACAGCAAAATAACAGATGCAGGAAAACCAAATGGAGGAGCACACTCTGAAGATCTGGACTTTCAAAGAATAAGAAAACACTCAGCTTTCCTGACTTCTTGTTCAGTTTTCTAAGATTAATGCATTTAAATACATAAACTACAATACTCATAGTAGGCAGCTGCTCCTTTATGAGGATTTTGGCACCAGTCATCTAAAATTGCATTTTTAAAATGGAATGATTGATGCTCTCTGTGATCTCAAATTTTCATATTCATTGTACGAATGCTTATTCCTAACTAGATCTAGATTGCAGGCTGAGCGATATGAAGACTAGAAAGCTTCTTCACTTCAGTTTCTATTTCCATTGGCCTATTAAACAATCTAGAATTAGACATATAATTCTTTTCATGAAGGCATTTGTCGCTAGGAACCTCCTATAAAATACAGTTAGGACTGGGACACTCGGGGTACGAGGAGTCATCAGCTGTTGAATCATAGGTAAGTTTACCAGGCAGTTAGTTTTTTCCTTAAAAATATGAAAATATTATTCCTTTCATGAATAGGAAGCAAGACAGCTAAGTTTGATACATGTAAGCTTGGAACATATATCATATTGACAGTGAAGGAAGCAGGCAATGTGGGGGACACTGCATGGGAAAAGTGATGAGTATAAGGACAGTTACGAGATACTTTAATAAAACTCACACTTCCCCCTTATTTTGCAGAGAAACAGACAATAGAAAAAAACTGGGAAACTGAAAATTCCACTGCATTCACCTATTTGCATTTTTACCAAATACCTCATCAACAACTAAAGTTAAGATACTCAGATTCCAGAATTTTTTTAACGTTTTTATTGGAGTATAATTGCTTTACAATGGTGTGTTAGTTTCTGCTTTATAACAAAGTGAATCAGTTATACATATACGTATATCCCCATATCTCTTCCCTCTTTCATCTCCCTCCCTCCCACCCTCCCTATCCCACCCTTCTAGGTGGTCACAAAGCACCGAGCTGATCTCCCTGTGCTATGCGACTACTTCCCACTAGCTATCTATTTTACATTTGGTAGTGTATATATGGACATATATACACTACCACTCTCTCACTTTGTCCCAGCTTACCCTTCCCCCTCCCCGCATCCTCAAGTCCATTCTCTAGTAGGTCTGCGTCTTTATTCCCGTCTTGCCCCTAGATTCTTCATGACCATTTTTTTTTCTTTTTAGATTCCATATATATGTGTTGGCATACGGTATTTGTTTTTCTCTTTCTGACTTACAATAGCCAGGACATGGAAGCAACCTAAGTGTCCATCGACAGATGAATGGATAAAGAAGATGTGGCACATATATACAATGGAATATTACTCAGCCATAAAAAGAAATGAAACTGAGTTATTTGTAGTGAGGTGGATGGACCTAGAGTCTGTCATACAGAATTCCGGTTTTTAACTGTTTCACTCTATTCCCTTCCAAAGGAGCCCCAGATGGAAACATCTGGTCCCAAAAGTCTTCTGCTGGATTTTAATGAATAAAAACCTCTTCTGAAAAAAATAAAATAAAACAAAACCCTCCACTAACACTTACCTCAAGTTACTGTTCTAACTTTATTTGGGCAATTTGAGTTTTTAGTCAAATCAAGCAAGTGTTGAGGTTGTATTGAGTTGAGAGGTAGCTTTTATCTTAGTTTTCTGGGGTCTAATATTAGGATAAAAATTTCTCATCTAGATCAAAGGTTTTCTAGAAAAGTCTGTCTCTGAGAAAGAGTAGTTGCTTATCTTGAGGGAAGACGATGTGGAACAGGGTACAAGCATCGTCTCCATAGATCAACACTTAGTGGCTCCTCTTGTTTTCTCTCTTAGGTTGTCTTTTCCCTTCTCATCTCACTCTTCATTTTGGGTGTTTTCTTTGTCCAAAAATATGTAAGAAATTGACATTGGTTTTCTGGGCATTAGGCTCAGGGTTTCTAGAGTTTGGTTTTCTACCTCAGAGGTGATTCCAGACATTACACTTGGAGATGACCACATTGGTCACTGTCATATTCATTAGTGGGAAAATGTATTTCAGTTGAGGAGAAGAGATCTTTAACTCTGGTGCTTCTAAGGATGATAGGTGCAAAGGGCTGTCCTATGAGTTGAGAGTGTTGAAAGATGGGACATAAAAATAAATCTTGTTGTGTTGCCATGGAAAAGCTTGTTCCTCATGTTTGCTTTGCAATAGAGCTTGGTTTTAGTTTGAAAACTATTCAACCTTGATGTTTGAAATATTAACATTTTATACACAAATCTGTTTACAAGTCACAAATCATGCTGGTAAATATTCATGGACATTCTCTTTTGCTTCCTGGGAAAGTATGGAGAGTAAAATAAACCTTATGGGGTCAGAGCTTGGGGTGTGGTGGGAGATAAGATTGAATATCAACAGAGTTAAGCTGGCAATAAATTTGGGTTGCTGTTTGTGGATCTTGGCTGCAAAATAACCTCAAGCACTTTCAAAGATGAACGATGCTGGGGAAAGGCAAAGCGAAATTTTCTGGCCCCAATCCAAGCACACACAGGCTGGGATGCTGGAAAAGTGACAGCAATGGTGCCTCATACAATACCTTCCCTTGAACTGTGTAGAATGCTTTAGAATTTACCAGTCACTTGCACATATATTTTGTTACCTGATCCTAGGAGATATATTATTATCCCCATCTCAAAGATGAAGAGACTGATGTTCTTTGATTTTAAATGACTTACACATGTTTTATAAGACTAACAACTCAAAAAATTGGACCTGGATCCCAGATCCATTGACTTCTGGTCCAGGATTCTTTCAGGTACATCTTATCATTCGGGACTCAGGTTAAGACACCTCTCCCTCTGGCAAACATTTCTGTCTACCAAAATCTGGATTAAGTAAACATCTCTGGGCTAAAAAAAAAGAAAAAATAAAGATACACTATAACAGCCTAGTTCTCATCACATTGACTTCTAATGAATTATTTCCTTTGACTTTATTGTTCACTGGACAATGAGCTCCATGAGAAAAGTGACTTGTTTACCATGGTAATTACAACACATTGGGCCTGGTAGTAAAATATTCTCTAAGTCTTTGTGAAGTGAACTGAATTCCAACACTTATTTTACAGGGAGGATAGTAAAGACCTAACTTTTAACCTGACAAGTTCCAAGTCTGTCTAGAATGGGTGTTTTCAACGAAGAGCTAGTTACTGGTGTTGCCCTCTGGAAAATCTCATTGCAGATGCCCAAGAGAGGACTTGGAAATTCTTTCTAACATAAACCATGGTTCTGCTTTAGGAATTGCCCCTGTTTCAGTTTCAGTTGAAGGGCATTTCTGCCCAGCTGTGAAATCAAGATGGCGAAAGAATGAGAAATTCTAAAAATTTTCTTGGTACAAGGAACATGTCCTGTTGTTTCCTCACCAATGTCCACAAACCTGCAGAAGAGGGATGTGTATGTTTGACTCTCCAGAGAAGCTGTATCTGTTCTCCAAAGCAGCCATCCTCTGCCAGGCAGATAATTGTGATGATGAGGCTGGCAGAGGTGCAAGATGATGTCTCATCATCCCAGATGAAAAGGAGCAAATGCTAAGTGAAAATAAACAATGAAAAGGTCCATTTAAAACTCATAACCTGCATAACTCAAAATTGGAAGTGGGACTTAGGATCTCTGTCCCCTTTGGAAATTTGTAAATTCCACCCTACTCTGTGAGATTCTCCAATGTGGCCAGCACAGCCAGAGTTGGCTAGACTCCCAGGTGCAATGCAGAGTCCATCTGTTTGGTCACTCTGTCTGGTGTGGATTTGGAGAATGAGTTGTGTGCATGGGACAGGTTCCAGATAAATTTGAATTTCCAAAATATATTGAAAATCCGGTTGTGAGTTCTAAGAGTTAGAGATTCCCACTGTGCCTAGCCCCCACCCCACAACTGTTTCAGTCCATATACAACAGAGGCTTAAAGGAACATAGGATATACTCTGCTGTAAGGCTGATAAATCTAGTTTAGCAAAATGCCTGGCTTAGAGTAGGTATTTAATAACCATTTCTTTAATAATAATATTAATAGTATATTTTTACTATTTTTATGCATCAGGTGATATGCTAAGTATTTTCCTTCTCCTTTGTCTTCTAAGAGCTAGGTCTACTAGTGAACAAGTGACATTATGCACCTTAATTTCTAGTTGGAGGGATACTATTAATAATCAAGGGAACAAACAATAAATCTTCAGACAGTGATACATACTGTGGAAACATTAATAAAAGAGAGTAATAAAAGTGACTGGGGATGCAGGGCATTTCCTTTGGGCATACAGGAAAAAACTTCTCTATGGGAAAGACATTTGAGCTGACATTCTTTCAGTGAGTAAGAAAGAATTTGTCATGTAGCAGTCTGTAGGGGCAGTTTTCTAGGCAGATGAGCATTCCAAGGTAAATGTCCCAAATGAATCAGACTTGTTTGTGGAATCAAAAGAAGCCAGCATCTCTGGAGCAAGATGCACAATGGGAGAGAGTAGTATAGACATGAGGTTGGAGAGGAAAGCAGATGGCAGATCACGTAGAGATGTTGTAGGCTACGGTGAATAAGACTTCAATGCATTACCTTCTTTAACCAACACAGTAACCCTATGATGTAAGAGTTATTTGTATCCCCATTTATAGAGGAGAATGGTGAGACATAGAGAGGTAATGCAGAAAGGTCAGGGTCACATCACTGGCAAGTGGCAGAATCCAGATTTGAAAACAGGAGCCCTGGCTCCAAAACTCAATCTACAAATCCCAATATAAATCCAGACATTATCAATGACATCTTAGAATCATCTCCTTTCCCACATCCAAACGCTCATCAATCCATGTTCCCATCAACAACACAGAATACTGGGCACCAGCATGAATATGGGAGTCAGAGCCAAACAAACCCAGCTTAAGATCTCAGCTCTGCTTTGATGGGCTATGTGACCTGGGAAAGTCATCTAATTCCTTAGGGCTTCTGTTTTCTTGTCTGTGAAATGAGACACTAATAGTACTTTCTTCCTACCTCTCAGAGTGTCGTGAGAATAAAGTGTTATCATAACTGCCCATGTTAAGTCCTCAATAAGTTCTTAACCTCAAACCAAACCAAACCAAATCCCCACCACATGTATCATGTACCACAACTCATCTGTCCTTCCTCTTTCTTTCCCCACTGTTATCGGGGTTGCAGATCACTGCTGCTACCATCCAGTCCTTCTGAGTCAGACTCCTCAGGTGGAGTCAGAAAGTTGCATTTTGACATAGTCTTCTATTGTTTCTAATGCAAACCAGAGTTTAAGACCACTGGAACAGACCATCAACCAAGATACAAGGGGATCTTGGTAGATCTCAGTGTCAGCCTTAGACATTGCAACTATATTTGTAAATATAGAGTGTTAAAGATTAAATGGGATTTAAGGTCTTTTTGATGCTATTTTGATGGTGTGACAGTCAGAGTTTTGGTAGTACATGCATCCTGTCCTGCTCTTGCCCATCTTCCATATTCTCCTGCTCTTACAATATTCCCATGTGAATTATATGCAAGGAATAATTGCCAAATTGTATTTAAAATACAACGTGTAACAACTCTCAGCACACAATTATGGTAAAGGCTAATCTGATTTGCCTGTTTAGGTTCAATCTGACAGTTAATTCCAATATTGACATCTCAATGTGAGTCTTCAGTAGGCATTTCAAATGTAATATTTAATTTCAGATTTACTATATAACCATACTAATTATCTTTCCTCTAAATCTGCTCCTTCAATAACCTTTCCCATTTTGGAAAAAGCCTATCTACCCTTCCAGTTGCTCAGGATGAAAACTTGGAGAAATCAGTTCCTCTTCTATTTTTTCATGACCCATATCCACAAACCATGTTGATTTTGTCTTCAAAACATATCTAAGATAAGACTTCTCAACCACTCTGCTGCCATCACCCTGAACTAAACCACCATCATCTTTTGCCTGAGGTATTGCAAGAGCACCTAATAGGTTTCCTTGTTTCTGCCCTTGCACTTCCAAAACTGTTCTTAATAGAGAAGCCAAAGAACACTTTAGAAACCTAAATCAGAGCAAGGTATCTGTGGTAGAGTGAATAATGGCTTCCCAAATATGTCCAGGTCCTAATCCCCAGAACCTATGCATGGTATATGGCAAAAGAGGTGTCACAGGTATGATTAAGTTAAGGATTTTGAGATGAGGAGATTATCTGAGTGGGGACGGGCATGGGTCTGATGTATCAATAACTATATTGGTCTTTATAAGGGCATGCTAGAACAATCAGAGTCAGAGTGATGTGATGATGGAAGCAGAGATGGGAACAACATGCTTTGAAAATGGAAGACGGGGCTGCAAGCAAAGGAATGCAGGTAGCCACTAGACCCTGAAAAAGGCCAGGAAACAGAGTCTCTCCTCCCAGCCTCCAGAAGGAATCATCCCTGCTGACACCTTGACCTCAGTCCAGTGAAACTGATTTCAGACTTCTGACTGCCAGAACTGTAAAGAATACATTTGGGTTGATTCAAGCTGTTCAACTTGTGGTCATTTGTAACAGTAGCAACAGGGAATTAAGACAGCTCCCCCTATATTCCCTCTCATCTGGAGTAAAATCCAAAGTCATCACAATGGCCTACAAAGCCCCACACAATCTGAACCCCACCATCCACCGTGTGACTCTGACCTCATCTCCTACGATACTCCCCTTTGCTCACTCTTTCCAGCCACTTGGCCTCCTTGCTTCAGATACCCAGACATGTCCCCCTGCTCTTGGCCTTTGCTCCTTTCCGTACCTGGACTGCTCTTTCCCCAAAATAGTCTCATGACTTGATCCTCACTTCCTTGGGTGTTGCTCAGCTGTCACCTTCTCAGTGGGGGCTTTCCTGACCATGCTACTTGAAATCAGATCACATCTCCTTTGCACCCTTCTATTCCTTGTCCCAGTTGCCTGCTTTATTTTTTCCAAAGAACTTTTTCACCATCTGGAGAACTCTAGTTTTGCTTATTTATTTCCTAGAATGTAAGATCTATTTTTCTTGCTTTGTGCAGTGCTATAAGCCTACCACTTCCATGATGCTTGCACACAGTAGGTACCAGAAATATTTCTGTTAATTGAAAGGAAGTGAAGTGAATGAGTTGTTAACCCAGTGCAATGTCCAGCATGGCTTGGCATGCAGGCAGATGGTAGGGCTCCAAGGAGAATCCTGACTCAGCTGAGTGAGTGTTTCATGAAGTTTGAGAAGAGGAGAGGCAGGTGACATGTCCTGCCAAGGACAAGTCCTAATTTGACTTACTAACCAAGCTGTGTGTAGTGGAAGGCATGGAGAGAGGAGCAGAATATGGGCTAAGATCCATTAATGCCGTGGCCCTACATATTAAAATTCATGGCACAATTAATTCTTGATCACTGACCAATTATATTAGCTATTCTTCCCCCCTTCCCTTGAAAGGAGACCTGGAAAGAGAGTGGACAGAGAAGAGAGTTAAAATTTCTTTCCCTTATATTGGGTTACTTTTAAATTTTTCAGAAAGTCTCAAGAAATGATTTAATGAGGAAACCACCAATTGCCAAACTTTCTCTCAATGACAGACGATGATCCACGAGGAAAGTTTAGCTTCCGTTTCAGCATAAGGATGTGTTCTATGCAAATTAAAAGCTCTTCAGCAGTCATCCATTAGCAATGGTGCCATATACTACACCACACACACGTCACACTGCACAAATGCAAGGGAGATTGATACCACTGGGACCCAAACCATGGATACAATTCAAAGCAGAAGCCTGGCTGGAGCAGCTTCAAGGGTGGCAGATAGTCTAGATCACCTGTCAGTTCTAAAGCAGTTGCCTGAAGCTCTGAGGCCTCATCTAGAAGCAGTAGGAGAGAGTGCTGTTATGCTGAATGAGTGATACGGGCCCTGGGCATAGGAAAGCCACACATGTCACAGTCTTTCTTGCTTTAGATGAGAGAATATATTTAAGAGATTAGGATTTGCAAAACAATCTCAAATGGGAACCACTAAGTATTTTCCCTTTCTCATCCATGGATTGCCAACCCTGCCTAACATCCTATGTTAGGAAGGAGAAAGCAAGTTAGAAAGAGGTTAAATGATCTGGTTGAACTTGTACAGTTAATGTAGGAAACAGCAAAAAGTCCCAAGGTTTCAGCAACTCTGCTTATCTTTAAGCAATGACATGTGACACCTTGAAGGATAGGTACTTACAGAACAGTACAGTGAGTGTGTGGAAGCTTCCATGGGTGAACAAAAGCTTATTTTCCTCATCCTGATCGATCATTTCTCACCACATGTGCTATTTATCAGAAAATGGCTCACTAGCCACCAAATAGGTAATAGTTATTGATAAGACAAGAAGACAAAACTGAAAGGAAGGGCTTCCCTGGTGGCGCAGTGGCTAAGAATCTGCCTGCTAAGACAGGGGACAGAGGTTCGAGCCCTGGTCGGGGAAGATCCCACATGCCGCGGAGCAACTAAGCCCGTGTGCCACAACAACTGAGCCTGTGCTCTAGAGCCCGTGAGCCACAACTACTGCCTGTGTTCCACAACCAGAGAAACCACTGCAATGAGAAGCCGGCGCACCACAATGTAGAGTAGCCCTGGTTCACTGCAACTAGAGAAAGCCGGTGTGCAGCAACGAAGACCCAATGCAGCCAAAAATAAATAAGTAAAATAAAAAAACAAAAAACAACTGAAAGGAAAAAGTCAGGCATCCAGAAAAGCATGCTGCTACTAGTCTTCTTCATTACTGTAGTGGATTGCCCAATCCATTCTGCTCTTGAAGTTGGCTTTGAGTCAGCTTCCTTTGGAGACCTGCTGATTGTGTTACAAATATGAGTTTGACATGTAGCAGATGAGGGTTTTTCAAAACACATGTTCAGTGAAGAGGGAGGTCACAGCTTAAGTAAAATCCATGTGGGTTCTTGGCCTGGCTCAGATCAAAGAACATGGGGGGTAAAATCCCCTGGAAGGTCATGTAAATACACCTGGTAATAACCTTCCATTTCCTCATCAACCTCCAGGTCTTTAGAGGTTCCTGGTTATGGGGGCCCTTCCTTAGGTACTCCCATCATCTTTCGGGGTTTTGGCCTCCTATAGCATTCTCATGTATTTTTCTATCATTCTCCCCATCATCTCTCTGCCCTGAAATTGTCTTGTGGATAATCCTGGCAGCTGGTCCCATACAATGCTGCTCTCAGTAGCTTCAGAGCTTTTGGAGGTAGAATCTTTTCCTGCAGCTTTTATCCCTGATGGTGGGAAGATTATGTGCCAGGTGACAGCAGGGAGGACAGGTGGCCTCATTTTTTGCCTGGTTCCTATTTAAAGTCAGGTTCTTCTCCTCTGATGTCATATATATCAAAAGTCACTCCTCCTAAGCAATGATATTTACTTATATTAATTATTCCTGGACTCAGATTTGCATTGAAAGAAAATTTAGATGTCACTAAATTTTTTTAATGGATTTTTTCCTATAAATTAAAAAGGCACACAGTAAAATAAATTCTAAAACTGTACAGAAAGGCACCTCTCCTAAAGGACACTGATAAAATTTCTTGCATATCCAGTCAGAAGTATATTTATACCTATATCTATATCCAGCTGTCCCTTTTCTAATTCTCAGAGTTGTGGTAACACAACATATACTATTCCTCACTCAGCTTTCTATTTTTATTAATAATTTATCTTAGAGATAGTGTCATATAAGCAATATAATCTTACATTCTAGTCTTTTTTTTTTTTTTTTTTGCAGTACACGGGCCTCTCACTGTTGTGGCCTCTCCCGTTGCGGAGCACAGGCTCCGGACGCGCAGCCTCAGCGGCCATGGCTCACGGGCCCAGTCCCTCCATGGCATGTGGGATCTTCCTGGACCGGGGCAGGAACCCATGTCCCCTGCATCGGCAGGTGGACTCTCAATCACTGCACCATCAGGGAAGACCAACACTCTAGTCTTTTTTAAATGTACCAAGATTTATCTCATTAGGTCCCACAGATGAACACCTGGGTTATTTCTAGTACCTGTCATGAGTGTTGCTATTATAAAACATTGAGTTGTGCTCATCCCTGTACTCAGCCCACTTCTGCATACATCTAATAGTTTTGTAGACTCTGCTCTCCTCTTCCATGTTCCTAGTAATTCTTTAGTACCTTACCCTGCTTTATTTTCTAGCATTTGGTGTGTCTAAGCTAACCCATCTATTTCTACTTGCTTCCCATCTCCCCAAATTAGACCATTAAGTGTAATAAGAATAGGCAGTGGTGTCTTCTTCACCTCTCTATTACCGGCACCTAGAACAGTGCATGGCATCTAGTGGGTGCTCAATAAATACTTAAACAAAATGAGCCTCAACATATCTGCTAGAATGAATTTTCCTGCATGGAACCAAAAACTACAATGCAAACTGGCTTAAGCAAAAAGAAAAATTATCTCGCGAAACTGGATGTCTAGCAATGTGGCAGGTTCTAGGCATATTTGATCAGTGCCTCAATAATGTCACCAAGGATCCAAATTCTTCCCTTCTTTGTACTCTGTCATCTTCAGCCTGGGCTTCATTTTACGGATGGTTATGTGCGCAAAGATAGCTGCAGGATTTACAGGCCTCACCATCAGACATGATAACAGCCAGAGATAGAAGCTAAACAATTTCTTTCTGTGTTTCTTTCCTAGGGATAATAAATCTTTTAATAGAAAGCCCCAGCAGACTGTCCTCTAGCATTTTATTGGCCAGATAGGTCACACGCATATTTTAGAGTCACTCATAAGCAAGGGATGTTGAAGTACCCGGCCTGGCTTAGACTAGTACTACACCTCGAGTGGAACCGAGACAGAGGAGTCATCCATAAATGGAGTCAAATCAACAGCCCTGGTCTTCCTGGATTCTAAACCTGGCCACGGGCAAGGTAGCAGTTAATTATACAGTATATGTGGGACCAAAATAGTGGGCAGAAAGGTGGAACTGGGGGATCGAAGGAGCTAAACTGCTCTGTAATCACAGAAAACTTTTTCCGTGTTGTAGGCGAAGATGTGTATTTTCAGACTACATTCCTTTGGGGGACAACTTTACTTTCTAGGTCTGGGTTTAGAAATATATGTGACTAAAATTGCTGACTTGCTCTAGGGTGAAGTGTGCATTTTTATTTGCTCAGTAGCCCTTCAGGAAGGCTGTGTAAACATGGTTTTCACCACAGGCCAAGGCAGCTCACAGGGAAAACCAAGATCATGCTGGGTCTAAATATGTCACATAACTGAACCATGCTCATCATTTCCACTCATGCACATTCAGCTGGCGCTCCCTTCATCTCCTGCCTGGACCACCGCATTACCTGCCTGGACCACTCCTCCCTGAACCATGCTCATCATTTCCACTCGTGCACATTCAGCTGGCGCTCCCTCCATCTCCTGCCTGGACCACCGCATTACCTGCCTGGACCACTCCTCCCAGTGTCTTGGCCTTCTCCTTCTTCCCATCAGTTTGTTCTCCCCATAGCAGCCAAGCGAGCTTTTGAAAACCAGTTCTCCTTTCCCTGGCTCAAATGCTCACCTCACTAAGAATAAAACACCCTCTCCTTTTTGGATACTACGTATAAAGTAGGTAACTAACGAGAAGCTACTGTATAGCACAGGGAACTCTACTCAATGCTCTGTGGTGACCTAAATGGGAAGGAAATCCAAACAAAAAAGGGGGGATATATGTATATGTATAGCTGATTCACTTTGCTATACAGCAGAAACTAACCCAACATTGTAAAGCAACCATACTCCAATAAAAATTAATTAAAAAACCACTCTCTTTTTGGCAAGGGATAAATTAGGAATTTGGGATTATACACATGCATGACTGTATATAAAATAGATAACCAACAAGGACCTACTGCATAGCACAGGGAACTCTACTCAATATTTTGTAATAACCTGTAAGGGAAAATAATCTGAAAAATAATACATATAGTACATATATATTTAAATATATAAAAATTGTACCTAAATTTAAATATATATAAATATATATTAATAATATATACAAATTATATATTTAAACATATAAAATATATACATTTTATATATTATGTATAATATATATAAATGTGATGGACCAAACACAGGAAACAGGAGAGAACACTGGACTGCAAGGGTGCCTGTGTGACCTTGTGAGGGTCCCTTCCCTCTCTGGGCCTCACTCTGTTTATTTGTGAACAAAGAGGACTAGACAAATACTCTGACAGCTCTCCTCACCCTGATATGCTGATTAGTAAATTTGCAGGTCAGTATGTTTTTGCTGTTGCATAATCCTCAGAAAGTTAAAACTTAGAATAAAATTGGGATACAGAAATAAGGCAGAGGAATGGCATCAAGAAAGAAACAAAAAGAACTGGGCAAGAAAGTCACCAATTAGAGTATGGAAAATCATAAATTTGCTTAGACAAAGTAACGTTACAAGTGGCCAGGGAAAGAAAGTACTGTTAGAAATTCTTAGCAGATTCTCTTTTGCTACAAGTATTTCTGAGATGTGAAGAACTATAGTTGAGAAATCTCTTTTCTTCCCCCTTTTTTCTTACTATTCATAGCTGGTCTGAAAATTGACCTTCTTTAATGACACACAAGGCTCTCCGTCATCTGCCCTATCTGTCTTTGCTACTTTATCTCTCTATAATCCTCCCTGACTTTTCATTACGGTGGCCACTCTGGACTCTCACAAAGATTTTGTACTTTGCTATCTGTATTAGTTTGCTCAGGCTGCCACAGAAAACTACCACAGATTGGGTGGCTTAAACAACAGAAATTTATTTCTCACAGTTCTGGAGCTTAAGAGGCTGGAAGTCCAAGATTAAGGTGCTGGCAGGTTTAGTTTCACCTGAGACCTTTCTCCTTGGCTTGCGGTTGGCTGCTTTCTCAGTGTGTCCTCACATGGCCTTTTCTTGGTGCACAGGAATCCCTGATGTCTCTCCCTCTTCTTATAAGGACACCACTCATATTGGATTAGGACCCCTACCTTAAGTTAAATGGCCTCATTTAACTTAATCATCTCTCTAAAGGCTCTGTCTCTAAATACAGTCACATTTTGAGGTACAGGGGGTTAGAGCTTCAATGTATGAATTTTGGGACACAATTCAGCCCATCACACCATCTCATCAACTTGGTTTAATGTCTTCTCCCCTTTTCTATCTTTCAAAATCCTATGCATCCTTTAATTCCACCTCAAAAACCCTTTCCTCCTTTTCTTCCTTCACTTATCACTCCCTCTCTCTGTAACTAGCTTTTCTTTTAATTGAAGAAGTAACACTTGTACCTGGTATACTAATAAAAACACAGAAGTGTTATCTTGTAAATGATAAAACTCTTGCACACCCCAAATCCCTCATCCAGAGTGCCCCTCTGCAAGCAAATGGTTAATACCAGTTTTGGGAGTCTCTTATCTAATCCACAGTACCCACATCCTGGCCATTAGCCCACACTGCCTAGAGGGAAGGGCTAATTCTAAGTGAGGGATGGACAAAGGTATCATAGACTGTTGTATATCCTCTCATACAAGGTCTTTCCCAATTCCTGATGATTAGGTCTTTCTCTAGGCAGTGGGACAGAGAGCAACCTTGGGCTATATGCCTCACACAGATTTGGATTTGAATCCAAGCACTAGAACTTGCTGGTTGTATACTTTGGACAAAGTGTTTCATCACTTTGGGCCTCTGTTTACTTATCTACAAAATAGGGACAATAACTACAGTAAGTCCCCTACATATGAAAGAGTTCTGTTCTGAGAGTGCATTCATAAGTTCGATTTGTTCATTAAGTCCAACAAAGTTAGCCTAGGTACCCAACTAACATAATCGGCTATATACTGTACTGTAATAGGTTTATAATACTTTTCACACAAATAATACATAAAAAACAAACACAAAAAGTAAACATTTTTAATCTTACAGTACAGTACCTTGACGAGTACAGTAGTACAGTACAACAGCTGGCATACAGGGGTTGGCATCGAGTGAACAGGTAAGAAGAGTTAGTGACTGGAGGAGAGAGGGGAGGTGGGAGATGGTAGAGCTGAAGGATCGTCAGCAATAGGAGACGGAGGGCAAGTTGCAACTGCACTGATGCCTGACCTTGATGGCACAGGTTCTGGTTCCTTGCTGGATTCAATTTTATCTGCCCTCTTGAAAAAATGATCCAGTGATGTCTGGGTAGTTAGTCTTTTTTTCTTGTCATAGATGACACGGAAGCACTGGACTGCATTCTGAATGGCTGCTGCAACTTTTGTGTACCGTTCTACATTTTGGTTCTGTGCTTCAAAAACTAACAGTGCCTCCTCAAATAAAGAAAATCCCCTTGTCATTTCCTGTGTTGTGAATCTCTTCTGTTCTTCAGTTACTGAACGAGGGACGTCTACCATCTTTTCACCTCACTCTACTCTCTCAGTTATCTTCACTTTTGTTTCCATCGTTATCGCTTGGCACTTAGCAGTACTAGCTACATCACTGCTGCTTTTATGTTTGCTTCTGGACATTCTGGGTTTGAAATAAAAATACTGTACTACTGTACTCTATACAGTACTGTACAGTAAAGTACACAAAAGCACAACCACTGGTAGAGGAGGCATGCACGTGACAATGTATGCCAAACATGGGAACTAACTTATGTAATTGGACATATGAATGCATGTTTGCATCATTGAAAGTTTGCAACTTGAAGGTTCGTATGTAGGGGACTTACTGTATACTTTCTCTAGAGAGTTTTGGGATGAAACAAGAGGTTGCTTGTGAAATGCCATGGGAATGGCATGCAGTAGTGCTGCAGAAATGTTCTTCCTTTTCATCACCCTCTGTGCTTCTGCAGGACTCTATGACTACTTCATGGCTCCTGCAGGATGCTTCTCTCTCAGCCTGTCCTGTGGCTCCTTTGAGAGCAGGGCCCAGGTAGGTGCCTCATTATATCTTTGAAGATCCCACTGATTCTAACTCAGTACCTATTTAGGCAATAAATATACATTAAAATCAATTTAAACATGGATCTATCAGGCATAAAGAAGGCAAAGTATTCTGTTTTGTGGTGTAAAGATGTGGGAGAGTAACCCAGTTCTCTCTTAATTGAGTTGTGGCCGTAGGCAAATCATTTAAGTCGCCTTCATCCTCAGGTTTCTTATCTGTAGTATGTGGGTGGCCATCTCTACCTCATGGGGCTGTTGGGAGGGAAACTGAGAGAATCACCAGAGCTGTTGCAGGGCAGTTACATAGAATTATGAGGGTCTTTCTTACTGCTTTCCGTTTTCCCGTCCATGTGAAATTTTCCCTATAGGTACACAGTTCCCAGTTCCTCTTATTCTATCCCCTCCTCATCCTGAGAGCTCACCACAAGCAAGGCCTGGAGGGAAGATAAGAAACTAAGGTGTGTGCAAATGTTGTCAGAGTTATTCTTTTCCTAGGTTTTGATAGTCTGAAACTGCATTGTTGCAATTTTGTTCCACTGACAACCTGACTTGCATGAGTCATCTCTATGGTAATCATTAGTGAAAGCCTCACATGATAATTTATTTAATGATGGAATCCACATTGTGCTGCACATGTCTGTCCTCTTAAAATACAGTCAGCAGCTGGCCAGCAGGACATCAGTCAATTTGTGATCCATTTGGTGTCACTCAGCATCTTCCATGCAATTTCTAACTATAGTGTCCAGTTCTCTGGTACCTCATTTGATATTTCAGAACCTCCCATTTGACTGTCTCTAAGGGCAAAGCATACTGTGTACTTATTCTCTGATCCTATCCCATGTCCCCATCTCCAAGATTGTATCCTGAGTAAAAACAGGGAGAGCAGCCTTGAAGTAGAAGTCAGGAAGGCCACCAGGCAGGCTTGTGGTAAGAGTGCTGTTGGGCAAACAGATTTAGAAGGAGAAGACAAAGTTTGTCCAGGTCAGTTGTTCTCAAACATTTTAGTCCCAGGATCCCTTCACACTTGTAAAAATTATTGAGGACCCTCAATAATTTTTTTGTTCATGTGGATTATATCTACCAATAGTTATTGCATTAGCAATTTTAAAAAGGTTAAATTTTTGTGACTTTAAAAAGAAATAGCAATAATAAGCTGTTAACAACAGCACAGTAACATCAATACACGTCATGTAGCCTCTGGAAAACTCCATTTTATATTTAAGAAAGAATAAAAGTGAAAAGTCAGTATTATTATAAAAGTAATTTTGATCTCATGGACCTCCAGAATGGGTCTTGGGGACCTTTGAGAGGCAAGGACATTGGAGGTTAAAGGACAGAGAGAGAGAGAGAGAGAGAGAGAGAGTTTGTGTGTCTGTGTGATATACATGAATCTCTATCTCTTTTGGTAATAAGGATAGAACATTAGTGTTTACTGCAAATTAGATACTCTGCTAATTCACAGTTATTATTTAATTTCATCCCCATAACAACTCATGAGAGGCGTTACTATTATTATTCACATTTTACAGATTAAGAAACAAGGCAGGTTTAGAAAGAGAGGTTAAAACTCAAAGTGAGGGCTTCCCTGGTGGCGCAGTGGTTGGGAGTCCGCCTGCCGATGCAGGGGACACGGGTTCGTGCCCCGATCCCGGAGGATCCCACATGCCGCGGAGCGGCTGGGCCCGCGAGCCATGGCCGCGGAGCCTGTGTGTCCGGAGCCTGTGCTCCGCAACGAGAGAGGCCACAGCAGTGAGAGGCCCGCGTACAGAAAAAAAAAAAAAAAAAAAAACTCAAAGTGAGGCCAAATTTCCATGACAAATACCAGAAAAGGACAAATCAGGTTTCTAATGCAAACTATTGTGGGGTGTATTCTAAAGCATGTAGATAGAAAATGAAAAGACTTGAGGAACACTCTTCTACAAAAAAACCCTCCAGGTTAAGGGTTATTTAACCTAGGAGGATGACAAGAGTAACTTCCTGGTTAGCTTCTAGAGAGATGGGGAGAGCTGGCTGTAGTGGATGCTGTTGTGTGCTGTCCACAGCCCCTTCAGAGCTGAGTCACTCTGGTATTGACTGCTGACTGCTCTCAGTGAGTTCCTCTCTGGGAATTATTCTCAAAAAGAGGGCTGTTAATCCAAGGTCACAACTCTTCCCCAAAGCCAGGACTAGTTAGTAGGTATATACAAGCCCTTATCCCAAGGCAGGACAGCTCTGAAAGGCCATTCAATCACAGACCTCCCCACAGGATCTGAGGAGGCCTTTCCTGCTTGTGCAGTACTGCTCAATACCTCCCTCGGACCAGGCCTGTTGCCCTCATTTCCCTGAAGGTGTTGATCCTGAAGGCACTTCTCAATCAACATCCTGTTGCCAAATCTCCTTCTCAGAGTCTGTTTACCAGGAGAACCAACCTAAGACAGATTCCCAAGTCTTCCATCATTCGAAACAGTTCATTCCAATTCCTTTTAAATATTAGGTCTCTGTAGGATTAAGCCTCTTGACAATCAGCAACCAGTGGAATAGTCCTGATTTATGCTTACCCAGCCTTCCAGCAAAAGGCTTTTCATTCCATGTCGGACACTTTAGATTTTGACAATTTTTCCTCCTACTGAGTGGAAATCAGCCTGCCTGGTACCCATCCACTGTTCTTAGTTTTCCATGTGGAGCTTTTCAGATCCACCCATTCATTCTTCTGTGAGGGCTGTGTCCACATTACAATCTGGGTGGATAGATGAGAACCTGACCAGTCAGAGAGCTGGACCAAACAACATTTTAGGTGCTTCCTAGTCCCAAGGTTTTCTGATTCCAGGAAGGTTTTTCTGGTAGGCTGTTCATAATAGAAGGTTCCCTCTTTCCAATCTTCACCTTCCATGCAGACTTGGATGCCTCATGCCATGGAAAGGTGGTAGCCTAACAAACTTCCTTCTGATTCTTCTTTTGTTTTGTGTTATAGTCAAATGGGGGTGAAGGTTTAAGGCCCCTGAGTTACATGGTTTTCAATTTGCCCCCAAATACCTTCTTTCCTGTGAACCAACTTACCTTTGTGCAGTCTCATCTTCCCTGCTGTGCTCTGGAAGTAGGGCAATTTTCAGTGTTATTTTTAATCATGTAGCACTCAGGGAGATAATGATATTGATTAAAATGTGAACTTAAGAAAGGTAATTCTCTTGGAGAAGGATGAATGGAAGAAGTGTGTCTTGCCTGCAAAGCTCCACTAGGTGACATTTCATTAAAGCAGTATAGCTATTGTGCTTATTAGAGGTAATTGCTCATGCTATTATTCTTAAACATGTAAACTCCTCAAAGATTTAAATGTCCACATTTCCATGGTGGAGTGAAGATTCTAAAACAAAGGCTTGTCATATTTTTTAAGATAAAATATCCAGATCTATGCCAGGCAAATCTAGTTTAGCCTAAAGAGAGAATGAGGACTCAAGACAAGATTTCTAACCTGGATTCCACCACTAACTTATTTATGTGACCTTGTGCAAATCACTGTCCCTGATTTCTTCTTTGATCTGAGTGGGGAGAGCAAACTACACAATCCTCTAAGGTCTTTTTACTTCTACTATTTATAATTCGATCTCATTCATTTATGTGTTTAAATGACAAGTTTTTTTAACACCCTCATCACCGAATTTGTAATGAAGACAAAATTGACCATCGGTTTGTTGATAAAATACTTACTGTGAAACATTACTGTGATTTTAGGCAATTCTAATTTTTATTGTTGAAGAAGACCTGTTAGGGGCATTTTTTTCTCATATTGAGTTTTAGAGTCTTTTATTTCAAGTCAAACAATTTCAGCGGTCGACAACCTCTCTACTTTTTCAAGCCCTGTGGAATGAGCGTATTTGAAACCTAGAGAAAGTCATCTGGGAGAACAAGAGAGGTCTTCACAGATAATTATCAGCATTAGACACGAGAAGGGCACTCAGCACTCTTGTCCAGTTCTGCCAAAGAAATCTCTTTAAAGTTTCTATTTTCCAGATTGCTTTTATCTGAACTATAACAGATGCCACTGAACAGAGGCTTGTAATACTTTACAATGTCATAGAATTTTTTCCCATCTTTCTATCCCTAAGCCTTAATAAAACAGAAGGGATAGTGCCTTCAGCACTCAAGCTCCTCTGGACCTGTGGATTTGGGCCCAGGGGAAGGCAGTTTTAACTCTTTGAGAGCATTACTTCTCTCCTGTGGACAGCGAATAACGAATGCTACATTGATTCTGTGGTTTGAAATCTGCTTCTCCCTTGCTTTCACTGCTCTCCTTACCCACAAATTCACAGAACCTAGGGCTATCAATGTCAGAAATGACTTGGCTGGTTGCCTGGCTTGATGTTTTTCAAAGGGTGTTCCATGAAACAAGAGCTACTGTGGGAAAAAGAAATGACTCTTTCTTCAAAGAAGTTTCAGGAAGTTTGCAAAGAACTGTCACAGTGTACATTAGCATTTTAACTCTCTGGAGTTTTCTACAGTAAAGCAACCTATTTGTAGAACCCATTGTTTGGCAAACCTATGAAATGGTTTGGAGAGACACAGCTAATTTAACAATTTTATGTTATAAATAATGAAGAAACAGAGTTTTGTCAAGAATAAAGTCCAGGAAAATACTCTAACTTGAAAAGATACATGCACCCCTATGTTCATAGCAACACCATTTACAATAGCCAAGACATGGAAGGAACCTAAATGTCCATTGACAGATGAATGGATAAAGAAGATGTGGTATATATATGCAATGGAATATTAGTCATAAAAAAGAATGAAACAATGCCATATGCAACAACATGGAGATTATCATACTAAGTGAAATGTCAGATAGAGAAAGATAAATTTCATATGATATCACTTATATGAGGAGTCTAAAACAATGATAAAAGTGCAATCATTTACAAAACAGAAATAGACTCACAGACATAGAAAACAAACTTATGGTTACCAAAAGGGAAAGGGATACACTGGAATTTAGGATTAACAGACACAGACTACTATATATAAAATAGATAAACAACAAGAACCTACTGTATAGCACAGGGAACTATATTCAATATCTTGTAGCAGCCTATAATGGAAAAGAATCCGAAAAATTATATATATATATGTGTATAACTAAATCACTTTGTTGTAATCTGAAACTGTAAATCAACTATATGTCAATTAAAAAATAAAAATTAAAAAAAATAAAGTCAAGAGTTTAGTCACAATAAAAATGTAGGGGAAGCACTGGATTCAGAACCCTGTATCTTCTGGCTTTCAGCCCTGTTCTTTTTCCACCATACATTCTAGTTGCAGATCCAAATCCAGAATATCCTCTACAATTTTCAAAATGTAATATGAATTACATACAATTTAAAACAAAAATGGACCTAGATAATGTTGCTTAGTGTTATTTTACTAGTGAGCAAAGCAAGACTCAGAGAGGATAAGTGACCTTCTCAAGGTCATACAACTAAGTACAGGCAGAACTAGAGATAAAAGGTGAATTTGCTTAATGTCTGTCTAGGTATGGTGCCCATACTTATGTCATTTCTCCAGTTTAACCCATGCCTTAGATATAATCTCCATTCTTAACTCAAAGTCATTCTGTACATGTGTCATTATCAAATTCAGTTGAATAGGGTTGTTCCTTTTGCCTTCACAGAAGGTGACAATAGGACAGATAAAATTTGATGACACTTTCGACAAGAGAGAGCCAATAAAAATAAGGATCAGAATGAAAAATGTCAAATGCATAACTTCGAACATGAACCCATCTTCTTTAAAGTTTGGCTTAGTCTAGTTTAGTGAGAAATTGTGTTCTTAAATTTTTTTTTTTAAATCTAATTATAGCTCTGGGTAGCAGTGACAAAGAGCCCAAATTATTAAAGATAATAGTTATAGAAATACAGATAGAGAACATTTACTAATTGTTTATGGAGTATCAGGTACTGTGCTAAGGACTTATATATACTTAACCTTTGCAATAGCTCTACAAGGTAGGTATGCCCATTTCATGGATGTTCAAGCTAAAGCTCAGAGAGATTGGTTAAGAGATTGGTTAAATGTCATGCAGTAGCAAATGGTAGAAATAGGATTTGAACCTATGAAGTTAGTTTCCAGAGTCCTTAAACAGTTTACAATATTAAAATACCACATTGAAAACCAAATCTGAAAATATGATATAAAAATGTGCTCCTCCTTTGAATGCCCTCTTGCCCAGCAGGAAGCATGGATCTCCATTCTTTCATCCATTCATGTCAGTGAGTTCATTACTAGCCACACCCTAGATAAGGCTGTGCTGCCTTCTATTTGGAGAACCTCTTAAAGGATGAACATAAGCGCTCCTAGTTTCATATGTAATGGAATTACATGATTTGGAGAAGGAACTGGGCTGAAGGCAACTTTTCCTGCTCTGGGAAGAAAGAGTTTGCCAGAGAAAATAATGATGTTGATAAAATGACCTTAAGTGTAGTCTGCATAAGAAAACTGACCTAAAGTAAGTTGGCAGCCTTGCAAAATGTGCTCATATTCAAGATGCTGGTCCATCTAAATATATTCTGTAATGACCTTTGTTTGCTTTCTCTTATGACCAAGGTGATAGTAGTGGCTTTCTTGCCTTGTGGAGAATAGCCTTTGTTTCAATGGCTGGTTCCATGGCTCTGGAAAGACTGAAGTGTCACCAAAATTTCTAAGGGCTCCTAGGAGCTTACTTCCTCCTGATGACTTCTGTCTCTAGATTGGCAGCCATTGTGGTGTTGGCCTATTCTTCTGTTTCTGGGGAGATAAAGCTACTCCCATTTTGTGAGTTAGATCACCTCACTGAACATTTCGAGGGTCAAGGGGGAGAGCAAACATTATGCCCTGCAGAGTTTTCTGCCACCCCTTCCCTCCCCTGCTCTCCCTTCCCTTCTCCCCTTCCCTCCCATCCCCTCCCCTCTTCTTTTCTCTCCTTCCCTCTTAGGAAAAAAGTTCCCTTCCTACCACTAGCACATAGCTCTGCCTTTCTCTGAAGGCTCCCTGTAAGCTGACGTGCATTCCCCACAGCCTCTCAAGCCTCTCACGGCATTCTTCCAAGCTATATGGTTTGCTCCATAAGAAAATTCTGTAGCATACCCCCGAGAATAAATGTTTCTCTACTTGTTATAACCATATGTGCTTGAAAATAGCAAAACTGTGTCTTTTCTTTTAAATTCTGTGTTTCTGACTTCTCACCAATGTAGTCAACCTGCCTCCCTGGTTATTTAATGCTAATACTTTACAAAGAAAAATGGTTCTATTTTTTTTAAAAAAATTATGTCTTTAAGTCATATCTCATGTCTCCTCACCTCTCTTATAGAAGGAGAGTAGGGAGGATGCTGCTTAATTTTCTTTAAAGGTGAACAAAAATTGAGGCCCAGGAAGGTGAAATGAGCTGTCAAAATTCAACCTGCACCTCACCTACCTGGCACAACACTCATGTTCTTTCTTGATGTACTCCATTACGTCTGGTACGCATCCCCCAAAACATAGTTTAGAGCATCATCGGTTTCATCAGCATGCACCCACGGTGGCAAGCTTTGCAGTACAGTTCTGGGGCTGCAGGCCACCAGAAAGAGAGAGAAAGACTAGACAAAGGGAACAAAGACAAAGAGACAAAGAAAATTTCCATCATTACTGGTCCTTCTCGAGCTTTGCTCGTTATCTGGGAGCACCTTTTCTCCAACCTGCAGGAGGAATGTGCTTTTAAATTTAACTGGATCATGATTCAAGTTTAAATAGCTTCCTTTTCTCTTGGGTCAAAATCCAAACTCTGGAACATCTTCTTGAGTGACCTGCCCCCGTCCTCTTTTTTTTTTTTTTTTTTTTTTGTGGTACGCGGGCCTCTCCCGTTGCAGAGCACAGGCTCCGGACGCGCAGGCTCAGTGGCCATGGCTCACGGGCCCAGCCGCTCCGCGGTACGTGGGATCTTCCCAGACTGGGGCATGAACTCGTGTCCCCTGCATCGGCAGGCGGGCCCTCAACCACTGCGCCACCAGGGAAGCCCCCCCCCCCCGCCTCTTTTCTATCCTCATCTGAGTTACCTACTCCCTCCTTTGATCAGCTCCAGACAACAGGCCTCTTTGCAGTTCTGCAAAAAAGCCAGGCTACCTTCTGTCCTAGCCTCCCTCCACATGCTTGTCTCCCAGCCTAAAATTACATCCCCCCATCCCACCTGCCACCTTTCCACCTGGTCAACTTTTTCTGGTTCTATGGTTTCCATTGATTTGTCTTCTCTTTGAAAAGCTTTTCCCACTAGCCTGTGCTGAAGAGCCTTCCTCCCATTTTGCCCTATGTATTGACATTATTTTTTATGGTCTCTTGCTCCCACAAGCCCTCATTAAGCTCTGAGGTCAGTGTTCAGTGTAGTTCCTGGCACATAATAGGCTTTCTTTCTTTTTTTTTTTTTAAACATCTTTATTGGAGTATAATTGCTTTACAATGCTGCGTTACTTTCTGCTTTATAACAAAATGAATCAGTTATACAAATACATATGTCCCCATATCTCTTCCCTCTTGCATCTCCCTGCCTCCCACTCTCCCTATCCCACCTCTCTAGGTGGTCACAAAGCACCGAGCTGATCTCCCAGTGCTATGCGGCTGCTTCCCACTAGCTATCTATTTTACCTTTGGTAGTGTATATATGTCCATGTCACTCTCTCATTTTGTCACAGCTTACCCTTCCCCCTGTCCATATCCTCAAGTCCATTCTCTAGTAGGTCTGTATCTTTATTCCTGTCTTACCCCTAGGTTCTTTAAGACATTTTTTTTTTAGATTCCATATATATGGGTTAACATACAGTATTTGTTTTTCTCTTTCTGACTTATTTCACTCTGTATGACAGTCTCTAGGTCCATCCACCTCACTACAAGAAACAGTTTCATTCCTTTCATGGCTGAGTAATATTTCATTGTATATATTTGCCACATATTCTTTATCCATTCATTTGTTGATGGATATTTCGGTTGCTTCCATGTCCTGGCTATTGTAAATAGAGCTGCAATGAACATTTTGGTACATGACTCTTTTTGAATTATGGTTTTCTCAGGGTATATGCCCAGTAGTGGGATTGCTGGGTTGTATGGTAATTCTATTTTTAGTTTTTAAAGGAACATCAATACAGTTCTCCATAGTGGCTGTATCAATTTACATTCCCACCAACAGTGCAAGAGGGTCCCCTTTTCTCCACACTCTCTCCAGCATTTATTGTTTGTAGATTTTTTGATGATGGCCATTCTGACCGGTATGAGATGATATCTCATTGTAGTTTTGATTTGCATTTCTCTAATGATTAATGCTGTTGAGCATTCTTTCATGTGTCTGTTGGCAATCTGTATATCTTCTTTGGAGAAATGTCTATTTAGGTACTCTACCCATTTTTGGATTGGGTTGTTTGTTTTTAGAATGTTGAACTGCATGAGCTGCATGTAAATTTTGGAGATTAATCCTTTGCCACTTGCTTCATTCACAAAAAGTTTCTCCCATTCTGAGGGTTGTCTTTTCGTCTTTTTTATGGTTTCCTTTGCTGTGCAAAAGCTTTTAAGTTTCATTAGGTCCTATTTGTTTATTTTTGTTTTTATTTCCATTTCTCTAGGAGGTGGGTCAAAAAGGATCTTGCTGTGATTTATGTCATAGAGTTTTCCTCTAAGAGTTTGATGGTATCTGACCTTACATTTAGGTCTTTAATCCATTTTGAGTTTATTTTTGTGTATGGTGTTAGGAAGTGTTCTAATTTCATTCTTTTACATGTAGCTGTCCAGTTTTCCCAGCACCACTTATTGAAGAGGCTGTCTTTTCTCCACTGTATATTCCTGCCTCCTTTATCAAAGATAAGGTGACCATATGTGCATGGGTTTATCTCTGGGCTTTCTAACTAGTTCCACTGATCTATATTTCTGTTCCTGTGCCAGTACCATACTGTCTTGATTACTGCAGTTTTGTAGTATAGCCTGAAGTCAGGGAGCCTGATTCCTCCAGCTCCATTTTTCTTTCTCAAAATTGCTTTGGCTATTCGGGGTCTTTTGTGTTTCCACACAAATTGTGAAATTTTTTGTTCTAGTTCTGTGAAAAATGCCAGTGGTAGTTTGATAGAGATTGCATTGAATTTGTAGATTTCTTTGGGTAATAAAGTCATTTTCACAATGTTGATTCTTCCAATCCAAGAACATGGTATATCTCTCCATCTATTTGTATCATCTTTAATTTCATTCATCAGTGTCCTATAATTTTCTGCATAAGGGTCTTTTGGGTCCTTAGGTAGGTTTATTCCTAGATATTTTATTCTTTTTGTTGCAATGGTAAATGGGAATGTTTTCTTGATTTCACTTTCAGATTTTTCATCATTAGTGTATAGGAATGCCAGAGATTTCTGTGCATTACTTTTGTATCCTGCTACTTTACCAAATGCATTGATTATCTCTAGTAGTTTTCTGGTAGCATCTTTAGGATTCTCTATGTATAGTATCATGTGATCTGAAAAGAGTGACACCTTTACTTCTTTTCCAATTTGGATTACTCCTATTTCTTTTTCTTCTCTGATTGCTGTAGCTAAAACTTCCAAAACTATGTTGAATAAGAGTGGTGAGAGTGCGCAGCCTTGTCTTGTTCCTGATCTTAATGGAAATGGTTTCAATTTTTCACCATTGAGGATGATGTTGGCTGTGGGTTTGTCATATATGGCCTTTGTTATGTTGAGGTAAGTTCCCTCTATGCCTACTTTCTGGAGGGTTTTTCTCATAAATGGGTGTTGAATTTTGTCGAAAGCTTTCTCTGCATCTATTGAGATGATGATATGGTTTTTCCCCTTTAATTTATTAATATGGTGTATCACGTTGATTGACTTGCATATATTGAAGAATTCTTGCATTCCTGGGATAAACCCCACTTGATCATGGTGTATGATCCTTTTAATGAGCTGTTGGATTCTGTTTGCTGATATTTTGTTGAGGATTTTTGCATCTGTGTTCATCAGTGATATTGGCCTGTAGTTTTCTTTCTTTGTGACATCCTTGTCTGGTTTTGGTATCAAGGTGATGGTGGCCTCGTAGAATGAGTTTGGGAGTGTTCCTCCCTCTGCTATATTTTGGAAGAATTTGAGAAGGATGGGTGTTAGCTCTTCTCTAAATGTTTGATAGAATTTGCCTGTGAAGCCATCTGGTCCTGGGCTTTTGTTTGTTGGAAGATTTTTAATCACAGTTTCAATTTCAGTGCTTATGATTGGTCTGTTCATATTTTCTATTTCTTCCTCGTTTGGTCTCAGAAGGTTGTGCATTTCTAAGAATTTGTCCATTTCTTCCAGGTTGTCCATTTTATTGGCATACAGTTGCTTGTAGTAATCTCTCATGATCCTTTGTATTTCTGCAGTGTCAGTTGTTACTTCTCCTTTTTCATTTCTAATTCTATTGATTTGAGTGTTCTCCGTTTTTTTCTTCATAAGTCAGGCTAATGGTTTATCAATTTTGTTTATCTTCTCAAAGAACCAGCTTTTAGTTTTATTGATTTTTGCTATCGTTTCCTTCATTTCTTTTTAATTTATTTCTGATCTAATCTTTATGATTTCTTTCCTTCTGCTAACTTTTGGAGTTTTTTTGTTCCTCTTTCTCTAACTGCTTTCCGTATAAGGTTAGGTTGTTGATTTGAGATGTTTCTTGTTTCTTAAGGTAGGATTGTATTGCTATAAACTTCCCTCTCAGAACAGATTTTGCTGCATCCCATAGGTTTTGGGTCCTCGTGTTTTCATTGTCATTTGTTTCTAGTTATTTTATTTCTTCTTTGATTTCTTCAGTTATCTCTTGGTTTAAGTAGTGTGTTGTTTAGCCTCCAGGTGTTTGTATTTCTTACAGATCTTCTCCTGTAACTGATATCTAGTCTCATAGCATTGTGGTCAGAAAATATGCTTGACATGATTTCATTTTTCTTAAATTTACCAAGGCTTGATTTGTGATCCAAGATATGATCTATCCTGGAGAATGTTCCATGAACACTTGAGAAGAATGTGTATTCTGTTGTTTTTGGATGGAATGTCCTATAAATATCAATTAAGTCCCTCTTGTTTAATGTATCATTTAAAGCTTGTGTTTCCTTATTTATTTTCATTTTGGATGATCTGTCCATTGGTGAAGGTGGGGTGTTAAAGTCCCCTACTATGATTGTGTTACTGTCCATTTCCCCTTTTATGGCTGTTAGCATTTGCCTTATGTATTGATGTGTTCCTATGTTGGGTGCATAAATATTTACAATTGTTATATCTTCTTCTTGGATTGATCTCTTGATCATTATGTAGTGTCCTTCTTTGTCTCTTGTAATAGTCTTTGTTTTAAAGTCTATTTTGTCTGATATGAGAATTGCTACTCTAGCTTTCTTTTGATTTCCATTTGTATGGAATATCTTTTTCCATCCCCTCACTTTCAGTCTGCATGTGCCCCTAGGTCTGAAGTAGGTCTCTTGTAGACAGAATATATACGGGTCTTGTTTTTGTATCCATTCAGCCAGTCCATGTCTTTTGGTTGCAGCATTTAATCCATTTACATTTAACGTAGTTATCAATATGTGTGTTCCTATTACCATTTTCTTAATTGTTTTGGGCTTGTTATTGTAGGTCTTTTCCTTCTCCTGTGTTCCCTGCCTAGAGAAGTTCCTTTAGCATTTGTTGTAAAGCTGGTTTGGTGGTGCTGATTAGCTTTTGCTTGTCTGTAAAGGTTTTAATTCCTCCCACAAATCTGAATGAGATCCTTGCTGTGTAGAGTAATCTTGGTTGTAGGTTTTTCTCCTTCATCACTTTAAATATGTCCTACCACTCCCTTCTGGCTTGCAGAGTTTCTGCTGAAAGATCAGCTGTTAACCTTATGGGGATTCCCTTGTGTGTTATTTGTTGTTTTTCCCTTGCTGCTTTTAATATGTTTTCTTTGTATGTAATTTTGATAGTTTGATTAATATGTGTCTTGGCCTGTTTCTCCTTGGATTTATCCTGCCTGGGACCATCTGTGCTTCCTGGATTGATTAACTATTTCCTTTCCCATATTAGGGAGGTTTTCAACTATAATCTCTTCAAATATTTTCTCAGTCCCTTTCTTTTTTTCTTCTTCTTCTGGGACCCCTATAATTCGAATGTTGGTGCATTTGATGTTGTCCCAGAGGTCTCTGAGGCTGTCCTCAATTCTTTTTTTTTTTTTTTTTTTTTTGTGGTACACGGGCCTCTCACTGTTTTGGCCTCTCCCATTGTGGAGCTCAGGCTCTGGGTGTGCAGGCTTAGTGGCCATGGCTCACAGGTCCAGCTGCTCCACGGTATGTGGGATCTTCCCGGACTGGGGCACAAACCCATGTCCCCTGCATCGGCAGGCAGACTCTCAACCACTCTGCCACCAGAGAAGCACCCTGTCCTCAATTCTTTTCAGTCTTTTTTCTTTATTCTGCTCTGCAGTAGTTATTTCCACTATTTTATCTTCCAGGTCACTTATCCGTTCTTCTGCCTCAGTTATTCTGCTATTGAGCTCTTGTAGAGAATTTTTAGTTTCATTTATTGTGTTGTTCATCACTGTTTGTTTGCTCTTTAGTTCTTCTAGGTCCTTGTTAAACAATTCTTGTATTTTCCCTATTCTATTTCCAAGATTTTGGATCATCTTTACTATCATTATTCTGAATTCTTTTTCAAGTAGACTGCCTATTTCCTCTTCATTCGTTAGGTCTGGTGGGTTTTTGCCTTGCTCCTTCATCTGCTGTGTGTTTCTTTGTCTTCTAATTTTGCTTACCTTACTGTGTTTGGGGTCTCCTTTTCACAGGCTGCAGGTTCGTAGTTCCCGTTGGTTTTTGGTGTCTGTCCCCAGTGGCTAAAATTGTTTCAGTGGGTTGTGTAGGCTTCCTAGTGGAGGGGACTAGTGTCTGTGTTCTGGTGGGTGAGGGTGGATCTTGTCTTTCTGGTGGGCAGGTTCACATCTGGTGTTGTGTTTTGAGGTGTCTGTGGCCTTATTATGATTTTAGGCAGACTCTGTGCTAATGGATGGGGTTTTATTCCTGTCTTGCTAGTTTTTTGGCATAGGGTGACCAGCACTTTAGCTTGCTGGTTGTTGCGTGGAGCTGGGTCTTGGTGTTGAGATGGAGATCTCTGGGAGATTTTTGCCATTTGATATTACGTGGAGCTGGGAGGTCTCTTGTGGACCACTGTCCTGCACTTGGCTCTCTCACCTCTGTGGCATAGCCCTGACACCTGGCTGGAGCACTAAGAGCCTGTCCTCCACACAGCTCAGAATAAAAGCGAGGAAAAAAAAAAAAGAAAGAAAGAAGAAGATAAAATAAAATAAAGTAAAATAAAATAAAGTTATTAAAATAAAAAATAATTATTAAGAAAAAAATTTTTAAGTAAAAAACATACAAACGAAAAAAACGGATAGACAAACCCTAGAAAAAATGGTAAAAGCAAACCTATACAGACAAAATCACACACAGAAGCACACACATACACACTCACAAAAAGACAAAAAGGAAAAAAATATATATATATATATATATCATTGTTCCCAAAGTCTACCTCCTAAATGTGGGATGATTCGTTGTCTATTCAGGTATTCCACAGATGCAGGGTACATCAAGTTGATTGTGGAGATTTAATCCACTGCTCCTGAGGCTGCTGGGAGAGATTTCCCTTTCTCTTTGTTCTCACAGCTCCCGGGGCTCAGCTTTGGATTCGGACCCGCCTCTGCGTGTAGGTCGCCTGAGAGTGTCTGTTCTTCGCTCAGACAGGACGGGGTTAAAGGAGCAGCTGATTCGGGGGCTCTGGCTCACTCAGGTCGGGGGGAGGGAGGGATACAGATGCGGGGCGAGCCTGCGGTGGCAGAGGCCAGCGTGACGTTGCACCAGCCTGAGGCGTGCCGTGCGTTCTCCCGGGGAAGTTGTCCCTGGATCCCGGGACCCTGGCAGTGGCGAGCTGCACAGGCTCCCCGGAAGGGAGGTGTGGAGAGTGACCTGTGCTTGCACACAGGCCTCTTGGCGGCGGCAGAAGCAGCCCCAGCGTCTCATGCCCGTCTCTGGGGTCCGTGCTAATAGCCGCGGCTCGCACCATCCCTGGAGCTCGTTTAGGCGGTGCTCTTAATCCCCGCTCCTCGTGCACCAGGAAACAATGGTCTCTTGCCTCTTCGGCAGCTCCAGACTTTTTCCCGGACTCCCTCCCGTCTAGCCGTGGCGCACTAGCCCCTTCAGGCTGTGTTCACGCCGCCAGCCCCAGTCCTCTCCCTGCGCTCCGACTGAAGCCCGAGCCTCAGCTCCCAGCCCCGGCCGCCCTGGCGGGTGAGCAGACAAGCCTCTTGGGCTGCTGGTGAGTGCTGGTCGGCACCGATCCTCTGTGCAGGAATCTCTCCGCTTTGCCCTCCGCACCCCTGTTGCTGTGCTCTCCTCCGCAGCTCCGAAGCTCTCTCCCTCCGCCACCTGTAGTCTCCGCCCGCAAAAGGGCTTCCTAGTGTGTGGACACCTTTCCTCGTTCACGGCTCCCTCCCACTGGTGCAGGTCCCGGCCCTATTCTTTGGTCTCTGTTTTTTCTTTTGTCCTACCCAGGTATGTGGGGGAGTTTCTTGCCTTTTGGGAGGTCTGGGGTCTTCTGCCAGCGTTCAGTAGGTGTTCTGTAGGAGCTGTTCCACATGTAGATGTATTTCTGATGTATTTGTCTGGAGGAAGGTGATCTCCATGTCTTACTCTTCTGCCATCTTGAAGCTCTCCCCCCCATAATAGGCTTTCGATAAATAATGTTGAATGAGTGAATGAATGAATGAGCAAGGCAGCATGGAAGAGTTTTCTTTTCTTCCTGTGCTCAGCTCATATATTTGCCCATCCTACAAATGCCTAGTAGACCTTCCTCCTCATTGTATTAAAGGGACCCAGGGTTTGAGATGACAGAGGCCCTGCCATCTGACACTTAAAACTGAATAGGAAGCTGTCTGGGAGGCAAGTTTGGAGCTCCATAACTGAGCACAGACTTTGTCTTTGTGAAACCTTCTTATCTACAACCTTCCAGAATCTCCTTAAGTCTGCCCAACATGTTGGGCACCCAGTACATCATGATGACCCTTTAAGCTGTCAGGTCAGCAGTATTAAAAACAAGCATGGCTCCTCCACCCGGCTGCAGTCCCAGTGATTTCTAGGCTCTGGTTTTGCAATTTCTGAAAGAACTGCAAGGACTCTTGGGATTAATAGCTGTATTTAATCTGTTTGTTTATCACGAATTGGGAAGGCCAGTCTGCCTATTTCCTCCTAAAAGGGAAAACATTTTTCAATTACATGTTAGAACGCTTACCCCAGTTCCCCTCAAACTTCAGAACCCACACAAGCTTGAAAAATCCCTGAACTAACCTGGTCTTATTGTTAATTTTCTGTATATATTCTCTCTACATTTCATTTTGCCATGTAATCACGCAAATTCACATATTTTCACATAAATAATGTTGCATTATTACTTAGCTATTTTAGGTGTGTGTGTGTGTGTTCTGTCTCCCTATGGTGTTCCTTGAGTACAAGGATTTGTGTACTTCCTTTATAAACCCCATAATATTTAGCATGGTTCCAGGCATTCCTTAAGAGATCAAGGATGTAGGTCAAGAATGTAATAACATGGCACAGGTTGAGTTCTCCAGAAGCGACATAGTGATGAAGTTCGGTTTGCAGGATATTCATTAGGGATCAATGCATGAGGGAGGAAGGAAGGCAGGAGAAGGACTGGGCAGGTGGAGAAGCCCAACTGAGCTGCAGACCCTACAATGCCTCAGCCAACCCCACAGAGTAGTTCCCTGAAGTATCAACATGACAGGCCCTCCTCCAGCCTACATGACAGGCTACATCCTCCAGCCTATGCCTTCATCAGTCATTCTAAGGAGACTCTCTCAGAAGGGCAGGCCCTTGGGGGTCTTCCTGCCACTGAAGCAAGGCCCAGAGAAGCTGTCAGCTAAGGCTGCCTGCTGATAACCAGGGCAACAAGTTCTTCCATGAAGGGGAATCTGGGTGGCACATCACCTTGTCTACCATGAAGTAGGTGACACCATTCACTAAAAGCCATATGAGATTAAAGTTGATAAATACCTGTGGAACTGAATCCTATTGTCCAGACCTCTGGCTAAGGTGAAAGACCACCCCACGAACCCAGACTATACTTAATAAGGGAAAAAGAATAACTGTACCTTGGTCTGGAAATATGGGGCAGATAATGCATCCCCCTAAATTTAAAAGGTTCTTGAACACATAGGAAAACTTACATTTCCAAATCCATCCAGGATGGTTCCTTTTCACAGATGGTTCTGATTTAATGAGTACAGAAATGCTCCCCACCTAACTGCATATTCAATTGAAAATATTTCCCCAACAGTGACTGAAATCTCTACCATTTTAATGTACGTGACAACATCTGACTCACATAAAAGCCTATGAAAGAGCAATAGCTGCTCCCTATTGAAAGCTCGCTATGTACTAGGCATTTTACACATCTGTTTCTTAACATTTGTGGGCTTACAAGCCTGATCCTGTGCTAAGCCCTTTTTTGGTATCATCTCATTTAATCACACACACACATTATAATGTAAGTTCTCTGATTCCTATTTTAGAGACAGGGAAATTACAATTTACCAAGGGGAAACAACTTGCCCAAGATCACAAGGTAATAAACTGCAGAATCAGAATTTAATCTAAGCAGTCTGACCCCAGGGAGATTTTTAAATTTTCTTACAACAAGGACACGACTTTCTCATTAAAGACACTTGCCTATTTTTTGAAATTTGTTTTCATAAGTCCTTTAGGACTTCAGAGCCTCAGGGGCTAGACCCCAAGGATTAGAGGGTGGAAAACTATTCTACATAACTATGACAAGGGAAGGAACTCAAGTTCCCCAAGCGGGAATGAGAGGGGCCAGGCAGACTGGTCCCTCTGTGCCCAAAGGGTTGAAAAGAAGAGCATTGTTTCCCTCATCATACTTACGACAGCTCAGCTGAAGCTCTTTAGGAGAGCAAAAAACAAGTAATGAGAGTTGAAAAAAAATCATGTATGTAATATAAACTTCCTTTTCAATCTTGCAAATGCTTCAGCAAAATTGACCTTACTCATGAAGACACTTGTGTGAGTGGGTCCTTTAGAGGAGCTTGAGGAGGTGCTGAGATCTGCATCTGACTGGGTGCTGGGTGATCACAGAGGCAGCCCAGAGAAACAAAGGATCCCCAAGACAAGAGGACAACTGAGAGCTGGATTTCCCTTTCATTTAAAATAACCTATCAGGTGAGTTGATATTTCCATCTTATGGCTGAAGAAATAGTGACCATGAGACATGACCTTCCGAAAGGTCACACAGAGAATAATGACAAACCAGACTGTCATGACAAACCAGGTCCCATAGCTTGAGCTAATTTTCTATGACCTTAAACTGCCATCCGAAGAGGACAGGGGAAATAGTAAAACAAACAAACAAACAAAAAGCTGTTAATATTTTGATTCCTCTCTTAGGTCCTTAATTTTAAGCTCTTTGACTTGAGCAGAAGAAGCCAAACGAAAAGTGAAAGCCACAAATAAGACTCCTTCTGAGTCTCTGTGTGTGTAATACCAGACGGCTCTGATCCCTCATCCTTCCCCACGAAAGACAGTCATCACTGCATAATGAGGTTACAGCTCTTGGAGGAGACGCAGGGAGCCAGGGTATTTTTAGCCCCAGAGAGCTGGAGAAGCTACACATCACAACCCCTCAAGATCGGGGATCCTGTTGCTACCCATGACATCTCTGCAAAGCAGTCATGAAATTTAAATTCAAGGAGATCCACATACAGCTGCAGGATACAGGTACCTAGCCCTCCAAGGAACAGCAATGTTTATACAATAAAGAACCTGAAACATGAAAGCTGGTTAACAGCGTGACATCAAAAACGCAGCCAGAGGGCTCTCCTCTGGTTGTTTCATTTGCACTGAGACAGGCATACCTGCCAGTATGGATTGCAGACCGAGATGTCCTCATTTGACTCACATTTGGGTGGGTAGAAAGAAGCAGACCATCAGGCAAAGGTTCTAAACTTTGAACACTTACTCCGTTCCAGGCTGTTCTTGGTGCAGGTGACAGAATGGAGTATAAGAGAGATGAGATCCTTTCCTCAGGGAGCTCACTGTCTCATGGGCAAGATGGGTAGAACAATCTGGAATACAAGACAGCAGAGCAAGGGAAGTTCTCAAACTCAGGAGACCAGCCTCTTGGTTACTTAAACCAAGCTGCAAAGGGGCTTTGGGGATAAGAAATAAGCAAAGACTTACATATTAGAACCATTTCTTTCTAGGCCTATGATTCATTAGGTAGGACAAAGTGAAGGCATTGGCGTGGCCCAGGATGCCCCTGACTTGTTCACCTCTCTGAGCATGAAGACCAACAGTGGTCTCTCAGGAGGGCCCAGGACTTCTTGTACAACACCATCCATGAGAACGTCCCACAAAACTTCTGCTCCTTTGTTTGGTGTCTCCCACCTCTTTGAAAACTTCTTTTCCAGCAGTCATTACCCTAAACTGTTCATTGCCTTTGCCCCAGTGTACATGGGTGAACATGAGAAGCATTTGATGCTTTTGCCCACACCAACTTTGGTGGGCTGAGTAGGAGCAACACTTTCCCCCCGAGAAGCCTGAAGGACCCTCCTGTGCAGCATGTGGTGAGGGTGTCCCTGAAGGATCCTGTCAGGGCTGCACCAAGCTCATGAAGACCACAAGGCAGGAGTCTCAGTTAAGGAAAATAGGGACATTCCATACCTTCCAACCAGATGGTTGATCCTTTCTCTTCTTCATTCAGTTTCTTCATTTCTCACTCATGGTCCCCACACCTTTCTTCACCCTGTCTCATTTTCCCCGTGTAGCTGCACTGTGGGCATTCCCACCACTGATGGCTGGGTGATCCCTTTGCCTGTAAAGAAGATATGCAGCCAAGCACCAGGCAAAGATTTCAGGAGGACAGTATTCTTTTCCAAAAGGAGCCCATCCCCATCATGGTCAAGTTCAAAGTTTGTTTCTGGTACTTTCAGGAAAATGTTCCCATCCCTGAATCACTTAACAGCTGGGCTATCTTGTCAAGTGGGGAAGGTGGGGAAACCTGACCTAAGCCTGGTGTCCATTTCTATGTTCCCACTTTTGAATCCAGTTCCTGTCCCAGGGCTGGAGACAGAACTGAGAGGTCCCTGAATATGTGAAAAGATGTCCAAGCTGATGAACTGCATGTCCTAGTGCTTCTTCTAGTTTTGCTAGGAAATTCCTCTGAATCTTTCCCCCACCTCCCCTCTGCCATTCTCCCATTTGGGGGAAAAAGAACACAGAAGGGAAACTGCTTTATGCCACCACCCCATCCCCAGCTCCCCTTAGGTCCACTGTATCCAACAGTCAATAGCCAAGGTCACCCACCCAATAGCTCATGGTCCACCCATTGAGCTGTTTGCACCCTCTCTGGCCTTGAGACAGGAAGTGAAGTTACATAAATGATAAACATTTTCATTTGTGCAGAGAGGGAGACAAATCCCCCAGCTGTTGTCCCTACAGTTACACACACACACACACACACACACACACACACACACACACACACACACACACCCCTGGAAGTCCAGCTCTTAGAGCATGTGCCAGGTGGGTGAGGGGAAGTCATTGACTGCTCTCCACCTCACTAAGGCCAAGCCCAGGGCCTGTCTCCCCAGTCTTCATAAGGAAGGGAAAGGCATCTCGTCAGTTTTTCCCACCAAGAGACTGAGAAACACAGATTTGTCCCCACTCTTCCAAACTCAGGGCCCAGCCTCCCCAGACTGCAATTCTCACATTGGTGATACATGAGGCCACTTGTCTTTCATTCTTCATGGAGGATTTCTGGCCATAGCAGGCCCATGTGGCCCCATCCACCCCACCGACATGTAAAGTTCAGGAGGGTGAAGGCTTAGGGAAAAGGGCTGCTTGAGCCAGTACCTGGGCTTAGGACTTTATCACATTTCTCACCTTCACAGCTCTTAGAGACTTTTATAATAATTCTGTTGTTTTTTTGGTGCAACTTTTAAATTATAAAATCAAGAAAAAATATTTTAAAGACTCTCTGAGTAGATGGAAATGAAGAAATGCTGGATGGTAGTGGATATGCAACACCACTGTCAACTTCTCTCCATGAACAGGCTCTTCTGGAGGTGTGCCCTAGGAGGTGGTGCTCCCCCTTTATCCAAGCATGACCTACTGGTATACCCTAAACCTTAACCTCAAATGTGGCAGACACAGAGGACATCACTGTCCTATTTGAACAAGTATTTTTTAAAGAACATTTTCTATGGGTAGGAAAAACAGATTATCCCCTTCAGAGAAGGTTCTGCATGGATGGAAGGAGACTTTAGGGCTCAGTGGAGGAGGCATACCCCATAATACAGACCAGATGGCAGTGGTGACGGCAGCCTGTGGGACCTGGCACCCTTGCTACCTGCTGGTGGGTCCTTATGGGAGACACAGACTCACCAGGAGGGATGGAAGCAGGATGCCTTGGATACAGTTGCTGGGAGGCTGACACTGACCTAGTTGGTTTCAAGGCAACTTGCTGTCTTTTCCCTTTTCTCCTTGGACAAATCCACCTTAGCAAATAGCTCATCCTTTTTTGGTGGGAAAATCCTCATCCTGGGAAAGGTGGCCCATCACCTCTCTGATGAGGGAGGTCCCTCTGCCTGCTCACTGAGTTCCTAAAGGGAATGTCCCCATCTTTCCCTAAAAGGCCCAAACATTTTATTATTCAAAACTGGTAATGTGATAAAAGTAGAAGAAAGTCTGGGGAACTTTTACAAATTAAAGGACACTCCAGACATGATAGCTAAATATAATATGTGATGCTAGATGGGATTCTGTATTGGAGGAAAAACAATGCAATATAAGACATTATTGGATAAATTGACAAGAAATGCCATCAGCAGATTAGATAAAATTTCTATATTAATGTTCAATTCACTGAAGCTGAGAACTGTATTGTGGTTGTAGAAAAGAATATCCTTCTTAGGAAATGTGCACTGAAGTAGTTAGGGATAAATGGCAATAATGTATGCAATTTACTTTCTAACGTTCAGGAAAAAGAGTAGTCGTGCATATGGACAGAGAGAAGGCAAATGGAACAGAACGATAAAGCAAGGTGAATCTGGGTAGAGAGTATGCTCTTTACTATTCAGGCAGCTTCTCTGTAAGCTGGGAATTATTTTCAAGTGAAAAGTTTTATAAAATGACCCATGACCCTGCCCCCTAAATTTTACCCCCTCTTCGAGATGCTCTAACTTTTGCCTTCTGCAACTGCCCCCATCACACAAGGCCCCCAGAGATGTGGTAACTCAGCTGTACATCCTTTGAGTTAGGAGCTGCCTCAGGCAAACACCCTAGGGTGCGATGATCACAGCTGATGTTCAAACAGTTCAAGCAGGGTTTTACAAAGTACGGGAAAAGAGCAAAAAACAAATGGAATTAAAAAGTCTAAACACAAACAAAAATACAAAATAAATACAAAACTCCAAAGAGGAGACTGACACCCCTGAGATCCAACCTTTGCTTTGACACACACCTGGGGAAAGACATTGCATCTCATTGCTCTTCAGTTTTCTGATCCAGAATGTGGAGATAAATACATTTGTTTAAGTGGTAAAAAAAAAAAAAAAAAAAAAAAAAACCAAAAAACAGATAAGCCACACGAGAAAGATTCATGAAAAGAAGTGTATCAAAAAAGAAACTAACCCTATCAGGAAAATGGAACAACAAGCTACTGTAGTTGAAACAGAATGGTACCAATACAGGGCCAGGCAGGAAAACAATGAAACAGAACAAAGTTCAGAAATCAATCTCAGCTCCCAAAGAAATTGTGTGTTTGAAACAGAAGGCATTTAAAACTGTTGGGAGAACGTTACAGTCAATATATTCTGTTGAGAAAAACAAGGAGCTGAGGAGAAATGGATTTTTACAATGTTGGAAAACAGGAAGCTGAGATGCTCAGAAACATCTGGGCACTGTCCTCACTTTTCAGTCTCAAATGCTAATACGGAATGCTGGCAAAGAGCTTATTCTGGAGAAAACTGTGAACAGCTAGACACCAGATGAGCAGGTACAGAGCTGAGGTAGTTTTCATTCTTGTCTGAGTTCACAGAAATAGTCCAATTTTTTGTTTGGGGGATACACCTTTTCCTGTGCACATGCTTTCAGTCTACAAGAATCAGGGTGGGTGTGTGCAGCTGAAATCACACATTGAAGGAAATCAGCTGGAGCAGGAGATGGCAAGTTTTTTCTGTAAAGGGCCAGATAGTAAATATTTTAGATTTTGAAGACCAAGAGGCAAAATTGAGGAGATCATGTAGGAAGCAGGCAGAATTCTAAGATAGCCCTGAAGATTCCTGCTTCTTGGTTTATACCAATGACATACTGCCCTCTTCTTGAGTGTGGGTAGGGCCACAACTATGATGAGATTTCACCCCTTGATCAGGTTTAATTATGTGACAAAGGTAATGGGATTGTCATTTCTGTGATTATGTTATGTTATACAAGACTTTGTCATAGCAGACCGAGATTCTCTTGCTGGCTTTGAAGAAGTAAGTTGCCAAGTTGTGGTTAGGACCTGAGGGCAGCCTCCAGGATCTGAGAGAGACCTTTAGCCAGACAGTTAACAAGAAAACAAAGACCTCAGTCCTACAGCCAAGGAACTGAATTCTGCCAACAATCTGAATGAGCTTGGAATAGGACCTCAACTCCAACTGATAATGTAGCCCAGCTGACGCTTAGATTTCAGCCTTGTGAGACTGAGCAGAGAACTCAGGAATACCATACTAAGACTTCTGACCTGCAGAACTTTGAGATAATAACTGGGTACTGTTTTAAGCTTCTAATTTTGTGGTAATTTGCTATGCAGAAATAGAGATCTAATATGCATACTTATTTAACAAGACAGAAAACAAATTTCTGCAATGTTTTTGTTGACAAAATACAAATATAATATTAGATAATTTTTTTCTTTTGTAATACAGGCCTACTAATGAAAAGAATGGAATGGGGGGTAGTAACATCTCTTTTTTTTTATGGTTATCTAACATTCCTTTTATTTATTTTTTGGATGACCACAACAAAAGCAACAATGATTGCAATTACCAGAAACGAAACACACTCATACTATGTCATAATATTGACATTCAGTCCAGTAATCCTCCACTGTAACAGCTCCTTTTCTTTGCAGTGAAAATTGATCTGTATATTTTTTGCCTCTGAGGCCTTGTGGGATTTTTTTTTTTATTATTTGAACAGAAAGCCACAAAAATTATAATCAGCCTCATCAGTTCACTCAGTCCCATGTAATTAATTTTTTTTCATCTTGATCTTTTGTTAGCACTTTTATGAATTCATCAGTTTTCCATTAGATCTCTTTTTCCATTAACACCTCTTTTAATTGGGGTCAAATACGTATTTCCAATAATAAAAATTGATTGTAAATACTCATCTGGTAATACTCATCTGATCTGTGACTAAAGTTTATATATTTCATCTTTGAAAATTTCTTTTTGCATAGGTAGGTCTTATCAAACAAATAATATCAATCCATGAGCATATGAATTTTTTAAAATTGAGGTAAAACTCATATAACATAAAATTAGCCCATTTAATATGGCATTTAGTGCATTCATAATGTTTTGCAACCATCACCCCTATCTAGTTCCAAGCATTTTATCACTATAAAAGCAAATCCTGCACTCGTTAAGAAGTTGCATTCCATTTTCCCCTTACCTCCGTCCCTGGCAACTATCAGTCTGCTTTTGGACTCTGTAGACTTCCCTATCCTGATTATTTCATATAAGTGGAATCACACAATATCTGACTTTTTCTGGCATATTTTACTTAGCATAATGTTTTCAAGTTTCATCCACATTGTAGCAGTACTTCATCCCTTGGTAGATGTATATATCATAATTTGTCTTTTATGGTATATATGTATCTATTATGTTTACGATAGACACTTCAGAGGTTTCCACCTTTGGCTATTGTGAATAATGTTGCTATAAATATGTTTATACATGTATTTGTTTGAGTAGTAGCTTTCAGTTGGGAGTGGGGGTGGTATATACCTAGGAGTGGAATTGCTGAGTCATATGGTAATTCTATGTTTATCTTTCTGTGAAACTGACAAATTTTTCCACAGCAGTTGTACCACTTTACATTCCCATCAGCAATGCACAAAGGTTGCAATTTCTCCACATCCTTGCCAACACTTACCATGTTCTTTGTTTTTGTTTTTTTGAAAATAGCTCATCCTAATGGGTGTGAGGCAGTGAAGTGGTACTTCATTGTTATTTTGATGTGCATTTCCCTAATGACTAACAATGAGCATCATTTCAGGTACTTATTGGCCATTTATAAATCTTCTTTGGAGAAATATCTGCCTAATTCCTTTGCCCATTTTAAAATTTGATTGTTTGTTATTTTGTTGTTGGGTTGTAGGAGTTCTTCATAGGTTCCAGGTACTAGACCCTTATCAGATATATGATTTACAAATATTTTCTCCCATTCTGTAGATTATCTTTTCACTTTATTTATAGTGTCCATTGATGCATAAAAGTTTTTGATTTTGATAAAGTTTAATTTATCTATTTTTCTTTTGTTTTTCATGCTTTGGGTGTCATATATAAAATTCATCATGAAATTCAAGGTCATAAAGATTGCCTCTGTATTTATTTGAAGAGTTTTATGGTTTTACCCTCTTTATTTAGGTTGGCTCATTTCAAGTTAATTTTTGTATGTGGTATAAGATAGGATTCTAACTTCACTTTTTTGCATATGAACATCCAGTTGTCACAACACTGGATTGAAGAGACCCTTCTTTTCCCATTGAGTGGTATCATTAAGTATATGATTTTAATTGGAAACATTCATTGCTTAGAAGGCATTTATAGAATTCTATTAGATCCTTCTGTTAATATTTTCTTTTTACCATGTCATTACATTGCTGATTCATCATTTTCATTTGAGGATTAAGTGGAAGCTCCTCAATTACAGTAACATGAGTTTTGAAATTTGACAATTTTCTTCTCACTTTCATTGAGGTCTGAAAAATGTTGCTAGAACTGAAGTTTTAACTCAGAAAAAGAATATATGCTACAAATTCACATGGAAATGAAAAACTCACTTCTTGTTTCAGCTTTTACGGCATGGGAAGTGCATAATACAGCTTGCCATTACTAGTGATTAAAACAAGTTGACATTGAAATTACTTAGCCACAATGTATGGTACATTGTGGTATCATACACTATTTTGTCTTGTAATTTTAGGTTGAATTTAATCAGAAATATTATGAAGTCTGAAGCAATAGCTAATTTTCAAAGCCATCTAGTACTCAATATTTGTTGACAGCAATTCTTCTAGTTCAGAAAAATTTCACTCTTGGCCCTCCACTCAAAAAATTTACAATAAAACTTTACCACTGCTAAGTTATTGAACTTCTGGGTGGTAGGGAATTATTCTGCTTATATTTCTGACTAAAATTCATGAAACTGATGATGCTTAAGTCCACAAGGTGAATGAAGTCACTGCTGGCATGCTAGTTCAATAACATGATAGAGTCAAGTATTTTCTGCAAACTACCTGCCAATGAATAATGCAATGAATAACCACAGGCTTTAAATATCTTCCATTTCCATAACTTTTATAAATTTGTCTGTTTATATATTTTCCTTTCCCTCATACATTTTTACCACCATCAGTTGTAATACATCTTAGCAGATTCCACATCAGTTTTCACTGAACAGTGTTTTCAAATCACTGAAAATATTCTCCCCTATAAATATGCCATGCAAATTATTTATAGAGGCTAATTCTCTAGTCACTTCAAATTTGGCATTGACCCTTCAAAAACAACAGAAAAGTATTGGTAAAATCTGTCAACTTAAGAGCAAGGAAGATGATTCAAAATCATTTGCCTTGTTTTTAATTGACTATTGGTGTTGTTCCCAATGTCCTCAATACTTTGAGCCACTGTTTTCACTAAAAGCCTAATAGTTTAAACAAATTAATTTTCTTCTGAATGTATTTATTTGGAGGCTACATTTAAACATGATTTAACTAACTCACCATTGGTAAATTTCTCTTGCTTGGCTAGCAAATGGGTCCATCTGACACTTACTTTAATTGTAGTTTGGTTCATTTCTCTTCTAGGTGTAAAGACATTTTGCTGTGATGAGATAATCCCTTTAAATTATCTAATTTTTCTAACGGTTGTTTTCCTGTGAGTTGGGAATATTGTAATGAGCTCTTCATCTTGTGATGTTGAAATGAATTATAATCCCTTAGCACAGCTAGAGTGCCACTGCATAATGAACACAATGCTTTGCTGTGTAATTTCATAATAAATAGTTAACATCCCACTTTGCATTAAAAGCACAACATTCAAGGTCCTCTTTTTTCTTCATTTCCTGTTTTGACAAAAATTAATTTTTAATTAATTTAAAAAGATATTGTATGGTGATATGCATGACATTTGAAATACTCTCAAGTTATAACTGCATGATTGTGATTAGTAGTGCACCAAACAGCAGTGAGATAAGAGTGCTACATACAGGTCTGTGTCCTAACTACTCAATTCTGTGGTTCAAGCATGAAAAAAGTCATAGGCAATAAACAAATTAGCAACACTGAAAATTTGAATGCCAAATAACTTTTATGTACCACAAATTACTTTTCTCCCTTTAGCTTTTCTCCAAGTATTTAAAAATATAAAACTATTCTAGCTTGCAGACAATTTAAAAACATTAACGAGCCAGATTTGATCTGCTGGCCAACGTTTCTGGTCCCTGGCATAAACCAACAGATAACAAAATAACCAGATAGAATCTATAAATGAACTCTGAGGAGAATTCACATACAGGGGTTGCTTTTCACTCCTTTTGTAAAATCTGAAGATCCAGCAACAGTAGGCCCATGTGCTGATATTCCCATATGGCAATAATTGGCTGCTTTAGATAGACCACGTCCTCTCCACCTGGCCTACTTCACTCATTTGAGGTCCACTCATGTTGTTGCATTTATCAATAGCTCATTCCTTTTTATTTCTGAATAGTATCCCATTGTAGATACACAGAGTTTATCCATTCACCAGTTGATGGTCATTTTGATTGCTTCCACTTCTTGCCTGCTACAAGTAAAGCTTCTGTAAACATTCACATACAAGACTGTGGGACATATGTTTTCATTTCTCTTGGCTAGACACCTACAGTGGACTTGCCGGATCATATGGTAAATCTATGTTTAGCATTTTGTGATACTTTTCAAGGCTGGCTTTTTTTTTTTAATTGGGTTGTCTTATTATTGATGTGTTCTTTATATATTCTAGATACAACTCCCTTATCAGCTGTATGATTTGCAATTATTTTCTTCCAATCTATAGCTTATTTTTTTCATTAATGGTACTTTTGGAAGTACTAAAGTTTTTGATGACAGTCAATTTATCTTTTTTCTTTTATGGATGTGCTTTTGATGTTGCTTTATAATTTTAGTTCCTACATTTAGCTCTATGATCCACTTTGAGTTAATTTTGTGTATGGTGTGAAGTTAAGGTTCTAATTACGTTTTTTCATATGGATATCTAATTGTTTCAGTATCATTTGTTAAAAAGCCTATCTTTTCTCCCATTGAATTGTCTTGGTGACTTTGTTGAAATCGATAGGCTAACCATAAATGTTTTCCTAAATTCTCAAATTCTCATTCTATTCCATTTATCTATATATCTATCTTTATGCCAACATCATACTATCCTGATTATTGTAGCTTCATAGTAATTTTGAAATTCGGAAATGTGAGTCTTCCAATTTTGTTTTTTTCAAAATTGTTTTTGCTATCCTGAGTCCCTTGCATTTTCCACATAAATCTGAGGTCAGCTTGTCAATTTCTGGAAAAAAAAAAGCCCTCCTGATTTATTGATAAGGATTGTATTTAAGCTACATATCAATTTGGGGAACATTTCCTACTTAACAGTACTGAAGCTTCCAATTCATAAATGTAGACTGTTTCTCCATTTGTTTAGGTCTTCTTTATTTCCATGATGTTTTGTAAATATTGCACTTCTTTTACTAAATTTATTTGTAAATACTATATTCTTTTGATGGTATCATAAATGGAACAAAAAATCATTTCTGGATCGTTCAGCGTTTGCATGCAGAAATGCAATTGATTTTGTATGTTGATCTTCTATCCTATGACCTTGCTTAATTCATTTATTAGTTCTAGTAGTTTGTGTGCATGTGTGTATATGTGTATTCCTTAGATTTTCCACACACAGGATAATTTGGTTGTGAATGTGTAGAGTTTTACTTCTCTCTTTCCAAACTTGATGCTCTTTGGTCTGTTTTATTGAGTGATTTCACTAGATAAAGCTCACAGTGTTGAATAGAAATGGCAAAAGTAGACATCTTTAGCTTGTTCCTGATGTTAGGGGAAAGAATTCATATTTTCATTATTACATTTAATGTTAGTTATATAAGTTATCTGTAACTGCCTTTTATCACGTTGGGGAAAATCCATTCTAAATTTGTTGAGCACTGGTTTTCTGTTTTTTTAAAATATTAGTGGGATTTGGATGTTTTAAATGCTTTTTCTGTATCTGTTAAGATGATCTTGTGGATTTTGTCCTTTTATTAATATGATGTATTACGTTCATTGATTTTTAGATACTAATTTACCCTTGCATTCCTGGGATCCATCCCACTTGGTCATTGTGTACAATCCTTTTTATATATTGTTGAAGGGGCTTGCTAATGTTTGCTGAGGAATTTTCACATCTATGTGCATGATGAATGTATGTCTGTAGTGGGTTTTTTGGTTTTGGTTTGTTTTGTTTTTGTTTTTTGTGAGTGATATCTTTATCTGTCCTTCGTATCATGCTTTGTAGAATAAATTGCTGTGTTCCCTGATCTTTGTTTTCTGGAAGAGTTTGTGGAGGATTGCTATTATCTCTTATTTAAATGTTTAAAAGAATTTACCAGTGAAACCATCTGGCCTTAAGCTTTACTTTTAATTATTAATTCAACCTTCTTGCTTATTATAGGTCTATTAGATTTTTAATTTATTTTTGAGTCAATTTGGGTAATTTGTATCTATTAAATTTTCCTTTTCATCTTAGTTGTATAATTTGTTGGCATGAACTTATAGTATTTCTGAAAATTCTTTTAACTTTTCTAAACTTGGTTATGATGTCCACTCTTTCATTTTTTTACTTTGGTAATCTGTGTCTTCTTTTTTATTCTTTGTCAGTCTAGATATAAGTTTGTCATTTGATTATATTGATTTTCTTTATTTTTTTTCTGATTTCTACTTCATTGATTTCTGCTCTAACATTTATTATTAACTTCTGTTTTCTTGCTTTGGCTTGGGGTTTAGTTTACACTTCATTTTCTACTTTCTAAATATCAAAACTTAGTTTACTGACTTAAGATATTTCTTCTTTTACAATATAGGCATTTAAAGCTATAAATTTACCTCTAAGTACTGCTTTTTTGACATCTCATAAATTTTAATATGTTGTGCTTTCATTTTCATTCATGTCAAAATATTTTCTAATTTTCTTTATGATTTCTTCTTTGACCCATGGGTTATTAAAAGTTTGTTGTTACATTTTCAAATACTTAGGGATTTCCCACATTTCCTTTTGTCACTGATATCTAATTTAATTCCATTGTGAGGACATACTTTGTGTGATGTCCAAACCTTTCAATATATTGATACTGCTTTATGGCCTATTACATGTTCTATACTAGAGAATGTTCCATGCGCACTTGAAAAGAATGTGCATTTTTCTGTTGTGTGAACTGCTTCCTAGATGTCAATCAGGTCATTTTGGTTGAAAGTTAATAGTGTTGCTTAAGTCTTATATATTGTTGCTAATTTTGTCTAATTTTGATATCAATTTTTGAGAGAAGGGTTTTTAAATCTCTAATTATTATTGTTCAATTGTTTCTCTTTTCAGTTCTGTCAGTTTTAGTTTCATGTATTTTGGGACTCTGCTGTTATGTGCAAATATGTTTATCATTGTTATATATTCCTAATTAATTCTTTTATTATATCAAATAACCCTCTTTGTCTCTACTAACATTTTCTGTCTTAAAGTATATTTTGTCTGATATTAGTATAGTTCCTCCAGCTTTCTCATTGTTATTGTTTTGCATGGTATAGCTTTCTCCATTCTTTTGTTTTAAACTAAAGTCTTTGTATGTAAAGTGTTTGTGTCTAAGTGTCTTTGTATTTAAAGCTCTTGCAGGTAGCATATTGTTGGATCTTATTTTTGTTTGTTTATTTTATTCAGTTTGATAGCCTCTGCATTCTGTTTGGAATGTTTAATCTATTTATATTTAATGTTTAATATGGTTGAATTTATTTCTAATTTTGCAAATTATTTTCTATGTGTTTTATACTTTTTGTTCCTATGTTCCCTCTTTACTGCCTTTTTATGTTAAATAAATCATTTTAATTTCTTTGTTGATATTTTAATTATATATTTTACAAGTTATTTTCTTAGTGGTTGCTCTAGGGATTACAATATGCATCTTTCTTTATCAAAATTGACTTGAGATTTATACAAACTTAAATCCAGTGAACAATAGAAACACTTCTCCAATATATTTCCATTCTCTTCTTAAACTTCGAACATTTATTTTTATATATATTATATAGTCCTATGTTATAAACTCAGTAATACAGTTTTTCACTGATTATTATTTTTCAGTGTTTCATTGTTTTTCAGATTGCATAGTATTTATTGTTCTATTCTCAAGTTTGTTGATTTTTCTGCCAGTTCAAAGAATCTATTGAGCTCCTCTGATGTATTATTTAAATTTCAGTTATTGTACATTTAACTCAGAATTTCAATTTTGTTCCTTTTATATTTTCTGTCTCTTTACTGATATTCTCTAGTTGGTGATTCATTGCTGTTATATTTTCCTTTAATTTTCTAAACATTATTTCCTTTATTCATTTGAATAAATTTATTACATAGCTGCTTTGAAGTCTTTTGTCTGCTAAAGTAAACGTCTGAATGCCCTCAAATATAATTTATATTGATGCTTTTCTTTTTCTCTTCATTGGTCAAACTTTCCTATTATGTTGTGTTTTTCATAATTTTTTTTAAACTGAACATTTTTAGCATTGAAATGAGCAATATATTGCAGCACTCTGGATTCTGATTTCTCTACTCTCAAGAGATGTTGTTTTAGCTGTTTATTGGTTTAGTGACTTGGCTGGACTAATTAGTGACTTGGCTGGCTGGTAGAATCTGTCTAACCTGCATTGTGTGACCACTGATGTTACCACTTAGGTTTTTTTTTTTTAAATCCTTTTTTTAAAAACAATTTTTAGATCTGGCTTTCTTGGGTTTGCCCCTAGGTCAGCAGAGCTTAGTGGTCAGGAGACTGTTCAGAAGTTTTGCTTAAACACCTTGAGATTTTAACCTTTTGCTGATGGCTCTGTGTGTAAATTGCAGAATGCCTTCAAAGCTCAGACAGTTAACAAACATGCCCCATCTTTTACTTTCTGCTTGTGCAAGACCTCACATTCAGTCAGAGAAGAGTAGATATCTAAGGGCTTCTCTTGTCTTTCCTGAGCAGACACATGCCTTCTAGACCACCAGAAACATCTGGGTTATTATCAAAACGTGTCATGCCTGCGTTGTTCCTTGCATTTCCCTACCACATTTCTGGCTAACCTGTTGCTTGGCTCAGTCAGTAGTACAGCCTTAGGCAGATGTGTTGTTTGCCTTCCTAGACTGGCACTGAGATCACCGTTATTTTTGACAAAGCTCTTGGGCATGTGACTTTTCTCCACTCTGCTCCAAATCAAGCCAGCCCTCTATGGTTGTAGAACTGTTTGTTCTCATACTCTGCCCAGCCATGGTAAAACTAACATGCCTGGTAGCTGGGGATAGACACAGCCTAAAAAGTCACAGACTCTCGCTGTCCTTATAGATGTTTAGTAGTTTTTCTTGAATAAACACTTCTCTATTGTTTGCCTCTGGTCATTTTACAGAGCCCTACAATGATTGCTTGTAACAATTCTGTCCAGTTTCATCATTGCCTTTTGGGATTTGGATTTGCCAAACTCTTCTCTGACATTTTGTAGTTCCTTATCTAAGCATATACATTTTATAAAGAAAATTCTCTTATATATTTAAACAGTACCTATAAGTGTAATCAAGCTCACAGGCTGAATCCCCAAACCATCATGTGGTACTGTTCAGCATCTCACAGCAACCCATAACAAAATTTTAATCTTTTTCTTACTCCCTCTGAAATTTCATGAAAAGTACATATTTTTAATAATATCAAGATCAAAAGACATAGAGAATATCTATCTTTGATTATTGGTAAGGAGAGAGATGAGGGAGAAGTCTGAGACTCATTCTACTTCCCATGTAGAATCATTCCTAATGTGAGGAATTGAGGACCTAGAAGGAATAGGATGGTAGAGTTGTCACAGAACTAAACCTCATTTATTTGACTCCCTCATTTTACAGATGAACAAACTGAGTCCCAGGGAGACTAGCTGTGGGAATAAATTTTGTCTTGTTACTTTTTAGAGACTCAGTTATGTGTGTGTAGCTATTCTTTTTTAGCAGTGGCAGAGTTGGAAGAATTGAAAAACTGTGTGGAAGACTGATGTTGGTTACTTGGCAGGATAAAAGTACTCCCAGTAATTCCTTTTACTTTCTTTCTAAGGAAAAGAATATGCTTTGTTGTGACAGCAAAGGACTCTTTCTAGAGAAAAAGAAAAATCAATTTCTACAGATGCCAGCTCTGCATTCTCTAGTTATGTGGTTAGAAATGTGAAATTAAAATATAATGGTCAGAGATTTGTATTAGGACTCACTTGGGAATATGTGCTGGGGAGAAGACATGATGAACTCACGTTGCATTGCTTCTATACTCACAGTATAGAATCAGACATCTGTATGGGTCACCAGTATCAATGCTCAAAGTATCACCATTGCCTATCATCTCTCATAAGATTCCAGACTGAAATAAGACTTCTGCATTCAGAAATAGGCCAGATATGAACAAACAGAACTCTTTAAGAGGGGTATCAGTTTCCTGTGGTTTGTCTAACGTCCTCTATACTTAATGGCAGTGACTTGTAGTTAATGCTTGACCCTTTATATTAGATGCTCTGTTTGAATTGAGTCATGCTTTTTACCTTCTGTACCAAATATCTTGCATTGGGGTGCAGATGTTCTGTAATCATGGAAGTGGCTTTAAATCAGACACTAGGAAAAGGGATTTTTTTTAGTGAAAATAACAGGTAGCTTTTAAAGAGAGGGAGGGATGACTAGGGGAGTGGTATTTTGAGGTTTGCAGATTTCAGGATTTGAAATCATCTCATGTCATTAAGTAGCAAAGAGTGTTGGTTAGAACTGTTTTCACATAGGGATAAATATTGTTGCCTTGTTGTAACACTGACCACAAGCCATGGGGTTAGAAAAGACTGATGCCATGAGGAAGAAGAGAGAGGCAGCAGGATGGAGAGGAGGAGAGGATAGAAAAAAGGAGGGAAAAAAGGAAGGGAAATTAGGAACTCAGAGGAGGACTTAGCAGAAAGGGAAAGGAAGAGAGAAACAAAGGAAGAAAAAGAAAAATGGAAGATGAGGAAGAAGAGAACCAGGAAAGATGACAACAAAAGCTCTATTACACATTATAAAACCTGAGCACTAGTCTTCTTAGGCTACTACTTAAGAGAAGTCTGTTAACCTCTCTAGGTTTGTGGTTTTATATCTGTTGAGTGAATGGATTGGATTAGATGATTGATAATGGTCCTTGGTGGCTTACTATCCTGTGAGAATAACACTGTTCCATTATGGACTACTTTTCAGTGTGCTTCTGTCTGTGTGATCTTATTTGCATCTACCACTCTCCTAACTAGCTCACTCTGTTCCAGTCATGCAGGCCTTTCTGCTGTTCGTCCAACATGCAGACTCCACTCCTTACCCTCTGATGCCCCCGTAGGCCTTTTGCATCGTCATTACCTTTTCCTGAAGTTTTCTCTCATCAGCTCTTCACAAGCCGTGCTCTTTTACATCACTTAGGTTTCTGCCTAAATATCACCTCCTTGGAGAGTCCTTCTCTGACCTTCCTGTATTTTAGGAGACCTCACCTGCACCCTTCCATTCCTCTCTATCACATTATTCAGTTCTACTTACTTGCTGTGTCATGTAATATAGTATAACATAAATGTATGTAAATATATATATATATATATATATATATATATATATATATACACACACACACACACACACACATATATTTTATCTGTGCCTTTGTGAGGCAAGAATTTGGTCTTGTTCTCTGATGTATCCTTAGCACCTTAGTACCTGTCACCTCATAGGCACTCAATAAATATTTATAGAATAAGGTTCATACCAGGCTGTGGTGGTAGACCAGTCAGGTTTTAATATCTACTTTTTATAGATTAGGACACCACAGTGTAAAATAGAGAATCAGCTTAAAACTTCCTGTGTATTTTTGTCTTATTCCATTGTCACTTTCTGCCCTTGCTTGCCTTTATACTAGACTTCAGGACTGTGTTTCACTCACCGTCCCCAACCCTCAAACTCTGTAACATCCTGCTCTGATTAATAAATTGCAATCAATTGCAATGCCTTATTATCTCCTTAGGAGGTCTGAAAAGAATGTACTTACTGCTCAACATGGGAGGGGAGCTATGGCTGGGTAACCCAGAAAAAAATACTTCAAGAAGAAAAATATATATATAAGAGAGCAAACGAAAAGTTGTTCTAGGTAGAAATAACTGAAACGTATTTGCTGCTTCCAAACACCAAATTTAATAAAAGTTGCTTGGTTTGATGCCTGGAGTGCTTAAAGCAGCATTTCTCCAAGTGTGGTCACCACCTGATTCAGATACAACCAAGGTGCTTGGTAAAAATGCAAATAACTGGGAAAACTCCAGATTGATGGAATCAGAATCTCTGGGTGTGCTTCAGAAATATGCATCTTTACTAAGTTCCCTGTGATGTTTTCTGACACACACTAGAGTTTGGAATGAAACTGGCTGAATGATTATTCAGTTTTATTTTGTGTTTTAAAGCTCAATATCAAAAATATAAACAACCCAGTCAGAAGATGGGCAGAGGACCTAAATAGTGATTTCTCCAAAGAAGACATAGAGGTGACCAACAGGCATATGAAAAGATGCTCAACATTGCTAATTATTAGAGAAATGCAAATCAAAACTACAATAGGGTATCACCTTACAGTGGTCAGAATGGCCATCATCAAAAAGTCTACAAATAACAAATGCTGGAGAGGGTGTGGAGAAGAAGAAACCCTCCTAGAACGTTGGTGGGAATGTAAATTGGTACAGCCACTATGGAGAACAGTATGGAGGTTCCTTAAAAAACTAAAAATAGAGTTACTATATGATCGAGAAATCCCACTCCTGGGTATATATCTGGAAAAGATGAAAACTTTAATTTGAAAAGGTACATGCACCCCAATGTTCATAGCAGCAGTATTTACAATAGCTAAGACATGGAAGCAACCTAAATGTCCATCAACAGATGAACAGATAAAGAAGATGTGGTATATATATATATATATATATATATATATATATATATATATATATATATATATATATATATATAATGGAATATGACTCAGCTATAAAAAAGAATGAAATAATGCCATTTGCAGCAACATGGATGAACTGAGAGATTATCACACTGAGTAAAGTCAGACAGAGAAAGACAAATATCATGGAATATTACTTTGTGTGGAATCTAAAAAAATGATACAAATGAACTTACTTACAAAACAGAAATAGATTCACAGACATAGAAAGCAAACTTTCGGTTACCAAAGGGGAAAGTGGACGGGGGAGGGATAAATTAGGAGTTTGGGATTAAAAGATACACACCACTATATGTAAAATAAAAAACCAACAATGACCTACTGGATAGCACAGCGAAATATACTCAATATCTCATAATAACCTATAATGGAAAAGAATCTGAAAAGTTTTATATATGTATGTATATACACACATATATATACATGTGTATATATAACTGAATCACTTTGCTGTAGAGCTGAAACGAATGCAACATTGTAAAGCAACTACACTTCAATAAAAAAAGAGTAATACACTTGGAAATAGGAACTCTTTCCTTCATTTATCACAGACATTTGCTGGGTGCCTACTATGCATGAGACACTATGCTGGATGCTTGGATACAGAGATGAATGAGATGTGAGCTTTGCGGTAAAGGCCTCTGTCTTTTAAAATCACTAAAGGTCAGAGAGAGAAGAGAGGGCAGTGCAATGGAGGGGTCCCATTCTGTAGTCTGGGTGGGAAGGCTACTGTCAGATTTGAAGGGTTATCATGTGGGAGGGACAGGAGCCTTGTTCTATGTGACCCAGAGAACAGAAGTAAGGCGATGGGTGGCTGTTTCAGGAAAGTTAATTTGAGTTCCATATGGAGAAGAATTTCCCTGTGATCACAGCTGCCCAGTTGGGGAGCAAATAGTCACTGGCTTCATCCAAGTGGGTATTGGAAGACCATCTGTTAAGACTTTGGAAACAGGGATTCCTACATTTGATGGGAGGTGGAGCTCCATTGCTTCTGACTCTGAGACTCACTGATTCACAAAAACACTATATTAATCATTATTTTACAACAATTTATGGACCAAAATTATTTTATGTCTAGAGGAGACAGGCTCACCATTCTTATAGAATAAGAAGAAAACATATACTGAGATTGATAGCTAGCATTTCTGGCATGCTTACTATGTGCTAGACCTCATGTTAACCATCTTCTATGTATTACTTCCTTTTGGCCTTAGAGCAACCCTATGATGTGGGTACCAGTATCATCTCCATTTTACAGGTGGACCCAATGATATTTTAACCCAGTGACCTTCCCAGGAAGAGGGGTAACTTGATTTTGCAGATTCTAAAATGTTAAGACAAAGTTAAGACAAAGGCTAATGTGTACTCAGGTCTCAGATCTTGACTTCGGTGTCGCTTCCTGGGGACAAACTTCTCAACTCCCCCAGATTAAGCTAGGTCTCTTGGTTATCTACTCCCACAGTACCCTGTGACTCTCTTTCTTAGTTATTGCCATGAACTATTATAAGGGGAAGAAACAGACTGAAATTTCATTTAAAAGAGATTCACTTTATTCATTTGAAACTATACCTCATCTTATTCTATAATGGCAACATGGTTACTGAACCCTAAATCCTCCAGGGTGGTTGCTCAGCCTGGAAGAGAAATATAGGATTTCATTTTTAGTATAGGCTGCATCTGTCGCATAAAAACTCAAAGGCTCTCTGGCCCAAAGTCAGTGGCTTTAGGTTTGCATACAAAGCCCTTCTGTCATGGTCTCTGACCACCACTTCTGCTGACTCTTCCTCCTCTACCCTGCCCACGCCCACCATAAATGCCTAATGAGCCTTGCTTTTTTTTTTTTTTTTTTTTGGTACGCGGGCCTCTCACTGTTGTGGCCTCTCCCGTTGTGGAGCACAGGCTCCGGACGCGCAGGCTCAGTGGCCATGGCTCACGGGCTGATGTGGGATCTTCCCGGACCGGGGCACGAACCCGCATCCCCTGCACCGGCAGGTGGACTCTCAACCACTGCGCCACCAGGGAAGCCCAGCATCAGTATTTTTTAAAAAGCCCCCAGAGGGGAGTCTAATTTTTTGTGGAAGTTCAACACAGTGGTTAGAGCTCAGGCGTCTGGGAGAGAAAAGGATGGTTTCATGTCGTAGCTTCCCACATACAACGTGACCATGGGAAAGTGGCCTAACTTCTCTGTTCCTTAGCTATTTCATCTTGTTCAATGGGGCTAATAGTAGTCCCTTCCTCATAGGGTTATCGTTATGGAGAACAGATTAAGACAGCATATGAAAAGCACTTAGAAGAGCATGTAGCACATGGTGGGTTAGTAATAAATATCAACTATGATGGCTAGTGAAGTTTTTGTTCTTTTTATTGTGGTGTTTATGATTCTTATTGTTGATATGATTATGATGATGATGGTGTTGACTACAAATTGGCACTCGCCATCTACCTCTACAAGGATTAAATCATGTGTTGCTGCAGCTGCTGATTTTCAACACCCCCTGAAAGGAGTTCAGGGTGGAGAGCAGAAATGAGGCGCTCTGTGCTCTGGGAAAAACTGGCAGAACAGGTCTTCAGATAGTTACATATTTTCAGGAGCCGATTTTATGAGCCCAATTCTTGTATCTCTTCATATCTAGAGAAGCACTAAAATCCTTCATGGTGATGACTGCTCCTTGTGACTAGCAGAAACCTTTAGAAGACTAGCAGAAAACTTCTACAAAAATATGTGCTGGATTGCATGCTTTCCCCCTTCACCAAAATCACATGTATACTCTCCTTCCCCCCTACCTCTTTGGAGCAGTTTCTCAGAACCATATGAGGTGCTGTCTCCTGGGCTACAGTCCTCATTTTGCCCCAGATAAAACTTAACTTGCAACTTCCACGTTGTGCATTTTTTTTAAGTCAACAACGGTGCTGATCACCAGTGTGATATACACACTTTATTTGCCTACTTGTGTACCCCTGTGGTTACTCCCAGGCACAACAAAAAGCTAATTTTCTATTTTTGCTTTTCCATCCTATAGCAGGCTACATAAAAACCTACAGAACAGGAGTCTAGAACTAGTCAGGAGACCTAGGTTCAAGAACCCAGTTCTGCCATATACTAGCTATGTGATCTTGGGTAGCCTTCTAGTTTTCTCAGGTATAATTAAGGCAAACCAATATATACACACAAAAGAACAGTATTATTCCCTGAGAGGGAAAACATTTATTCTTCTCTCTGTGCATGCTATACCACTAAGAAGACCTGTAATGTCTTTCTTCTTGATTCTTCTTGTAGTGTAATCCTTTTACTCTTTTAAGAATGAGCCAAAATTCTACCTTCTTGCTTAAGAACTTATGGAGAACATCATTTTTACTTTTATGTTTTCCCAGCATATTATTGGTACTACTTTTGGCACCTTCATTTTACTTTGTCTTGAATTATGACTAGTTGTTTATTTCTAGTCTCTCTTACTATGAGGTCACTAAAGGTAGAGAGTAATTTTTTTTCACTTATAGCCAGATATTTTCTAGGATAGAACCTAGCATGTTAGATTAATCAGTCATAGCTGCATAACAAGCAACCTCAAAATCTCAGAAGCTGCAAAACAGGCATTGATTTCTTAATCACGGTTGCTGGTCAGCTGGGGAAGTCCTGCTTCAGGCTGTAGGTGTGTGGGTTGGTCGGGGCTGCTCAGCTCTATGTTTCTCTCATCCTTTTTCGGGGATGGGTGGGTTAGCTGGAGCATGTTCTTTTCATGATCATTGCAGAAGTGCAAGGGGACAAGCTCAACTACGCAAGCCCATTTTAAGCCATTGCTCATGTTTAGTCTATATATACCATTAGCAAAGCAAATCACATGGTCAAGAGCAAAGTCACCTTTTATGAGAACTGAAATTTACATGGCAAAAGTTATGGATATAGAAGTAAGGAAAATTTGTAAGCAATAATTCATTCTAGCGCATGTATAGTAGGGTTGAAAAAAGGCAACAAACAGCAAATAAGCATTTTCAATGAATAAAATTCATCTTGATGCTGGGAAAACATTTCCTAAAATATTCATCATGAAACACTAATTTCAGCAGACATGACTAAGTGTTTCATCGTAAAGGAGGGATGGGGTGGGATTCTATGGTAGAGTAAGTATGGGAAATACAGAGTTACATTGAAATGATTTTTTGTTTTGTTAACTGAGACACTTTCAGAGCTTTTGATTTGTTAACTTGTGTCATGAATATGCTAAAGAATGACTTAGTAGGGAGTTTTAGCAAAACTTACAGGAGCATGAAACTTTCCTTTTAGGAGCTTCTTGTTGAATTAGAGTTGTAGGGGACCCATTTCAGGACATACTGTGTGAAATCATGGGAACACAGTTTTCTTAATCTTTCACTTAGAAGGGCTGCTTGAGGAGTTGATGAAGGATTAAGGCAGTAAGGGCAGAATGGCCAATGAGAAAGTTGCATGAAGACTCTGATGATAGAAAGTGGACATAGTGAGGCAACTATTTTGAAAAAACATGCTCTTGGGAAACCCAAATAATAAATAAATATAGAAACTGAGAATTCTATGAACACCTTTCATATTGCAAGTCACTATAATGTCAAAGCAGAACCTGGTTGGTTGATGAATCAGAGAGCTAAAACTTTGAATCAAAATTACATCTATTTAAATATGATGGGATTGGCTTGGCTGGACACCTCCTGTCCTCTGGGGTGCCATGCTTCAGACTGCAAAGCTGGAACTGATTTTCAGGGTTAGGGGACCAGCCCACAGAGGGAGTGGATTATCGGATCACACTGGACACTCCTGCTCTCCAGTCGGTGTCCATCTCCCGTCTCAGTCCTTTGTCCTTTCCTTTTCAACTCCTTCACTGAACTCTACTCTTGAGAACATGGAGTTGAAACTCCCTGGGCTCTGTTGACAAATAGCTGATGCATTGATTAGATAGATGGAACTGATAGAAGCAAAGTGATTGTTGGGAGTGGAATGAGGAGGGTAGATAAGTGCAGGGAGGGAGGAAACCAGGAAAAGAAACACAAGACAATTGTGGAGTTGGAGAGCTCTTCTGTATCCATGGGGGTCCAGCTGCAGGGAAATGTATTTAGATGGGTTTGTGAATCAGGATTGAATAATAAAACTCAGGTGAAAGATAGAGGTGAGAAGCACAAAATTTGAAGATGCACAAAGCGTATTAGTCTCTTTCTGACAGCTTCAACAAATAGATGTATTTCTTTGATTTCCTAAGGACTATAACAAGTTTGCAGAGCAAAATGTTGACTCTCCCTGTCAAGAAATAAGATAGTGGAGATAGCTTTTATAGTAGAGGTGATAGATTCAAATGCCTAGAGAGCCTCCATAAATGATGTCAATGGGTGAAGTTGGACAGGGTGAAGTTGGAACTGGGGAGACAGGGATAGTGGTGACTGAACCGGAAAGCATATGCCCCATCTAAAGCATCGAAAGCTGGAAACAATCTTCAGGCAATTGTTGCCTTGCTAGAATAGAGATCCAGATTTGCCAGATGTTCTGATTGATAAAGAAAGGCTATGCATGCACATTTAATGTGTAAATTAATATCCTTTGGGGAATGCTGCGTGGGTATAATCCAACCCACCACTCAGGGGTTTGTGAACCCTTCCTTAGAGGGCTGCAGTGAGGTGAGATTGGGAAGGCCAGCCTTGGAATCTGACACCTGGAGTTAGATCCCAATGACCTGGAGGTTACTTACTGACTGACTTGAAATGTCCTTGTCAGTAAAAAGGGGGATGATAATGCCTACCTCATAGATTTAAGGTAGATTAACAGTTGCAGTCAGTGTAGCAAAGACAGCTGTCCACCAAACTTCTGCCATCCTTCTTTGGGACATAGTCATTTCTAGGTAGTGTCTTCCCAGCAATGACTACATTTCCTAGGTCCTGCTTACAGCCAGATGTGGTCTGGTGAGTTGTTCTCCACAATGGCCTGAGAACACAAGTGATATAACCACTTTTGGACCAAAGCTTTCAGGAAGCAGGGATGCCTTCTTTCTCTTCTCTCTGTCAGCTAAATACATGTGATGATGAGGGGGACTGAACCACAAGAGGAAAGGAGACTGGGTCTCAGCATCTCCACATGGAGGACAGCCAGCTGCCAATGAGGAACATCAACTTGCCCTGTTAGATGAGTGACAGATGAACTTCTATTTTGTTTGGGTCACTATATACTTTGACATCAATTTGTCACTGCAGCCTGATCCAGCCTAATAAAACAATCAGCCTAATAAAACACATGGCAGGTGCTATGTGAAGGTGAGTTCCTTTCCCTTGAGTTATAGTTATGCTCAGTTACCTTCTCTTTTACACTTATGATGCGTACAGCCCTCTCCTGGGCTCTTTGCCTCCACGATGTCATTCCTCACCACAGTACTGCCAGATAGATATTATCACTTACATTTTACAGATGCAGAATCAGCAGCTCTGAGAGGTGAAGTTATGCACTCAGGGTGACCCAGCTACACCCGCTTACATGTAAGCGGTAGAGCTACATCATGAACTAGGTCAGTCTAATAGCCCATACCTGGGCTTTTTCTAGTGAGCCACACTGTTTTCCTGTCCTGACACTGGGGGCATGATGGAAGAAAGATTCCACATGGCTCTGAATACTCTGTTAGATGCTTTTAGTCCATTTTCCTTCTTTATCAACAAATAGAGCATAGACAGCTTCAGGTAACATTTCAATAATTTAGAAAGATTTGTGTGACTCCCCGCTGGAACCTAAAAGTATTTTTGCTTATCCAAACTGGATAAAGGATGTGATTTTCCAAAGAAACTTCACACTGAATTATTATATGACAATAGTATCAGACTGGACTTGCTCAGCTGCATTTAAGATAAGTGAAGGGAAAAGACTTTTCAATGTAGAAGAGACAGTAGAATCTAATCTCAAATTTATCTTTGTATCCCTAGGGCCTATGTCATCTCTAGAATACAGTGGGCATGGAATTATGGTTTGGAAGGAAGGGAGGGAGAGACAGAGCAAGGGAAAGTGACAAGAGGAGGAGAGGGATCAGAAATCGACTAGGAAAGGAAGGAGAGAAAGGAAGAACAGGCAGAAAAAAGGAAGGAAGAGGTATCAGATTACTGTTGTGAAGTCCTCTCTTCTATTTTTGGTTGAATTCCTAGCACTTGCGGTCACCAGCTGTTTAAATATCTAACATAAATTTAGAATTGAAAGTCACCTTGGGTATTTACTCTGAGTCCTCTCCGGGAAGATGAGGAATTCAGAGGTTAGACAAACTTAACAACATTTCTCAGCTGGTTAATTGCAGGACCAGGATTAGAATCTAGTTCTCTTGATTCCCAATTATACCACATTTTAAAAATTTTCACCATACAGTTGTGGTAAAGATAAATGCAGCTAAGATGGAAGCACAGAAGCTGCTTGGTAGAGAATTCACCAAAAATAAGTACATGTGCGTATATATGTAGCTTCATTATTCTGAGCCACTGATTTATGTTAAGTCACACATACATTTAATTGTGGCAAACTGAACTCCAGGAACTCAGCAAAGAAAGGAAGAAGCAAAGAGGGGGTAAGAGTTTAAACAATGCAGGTGGCTGGCCAGTCACTCCTCTCAAACATATGGCCCAAGGCAGCCGGACATGGGAGCCGCAGACCCGCTGTTCCTCCCTTGCTAGCAAGTTTTCTCTTGCTTCCCATGGAGTGAGCATTTCACTCTGCTGAGTGTTTAGTGTTTAAAGATACATATTTTTCTTACAACATTGCCCCTGGATGCAAGCCAACTCACCACTTCATCTGGTGCTCAACCGAAGAAAGAGCAATCTGTTCCAAAACTGGAGCAAATGCAGTCTGAGTTGGCTAGCCTGAGAGTTCATAATAGATCGCCAGTGTGGTGCCTTCTCAGGGCTATTGCAAGGTGATTTTTCACTAGTTGTGGTGTTTGCTTTAGAAGCTGACTTGCGATCTCAATCCCCTGTTGAGATGTGAGGTTTCTGTGCTATTGATTTCTACACTGTACATTCAGCGTCCTATCTGCTTGCCTCTCTGACTTTAACATGGCCAAGCATCATGCACTTTCATTGCAATTAGTGACTTTGTAGCCTTGATTCAAAGTGTATTATCAGGAAAATACATGTCTGGATGATGAACAATATTTAAGATTCCTGTAATACTGGGGACCCATAACACAAAACTGGCAATTTTTTAAAAACGGCAATATTTAAGATTCCTCTAATTATGAGGACCAACAACAAATATTCTCCCAAAGACAGGAATTCTATAGACTTCAAAGAGCAGTGGATAAGAGGTTAAAGGTCCTGAGTTTGAATCTTAGTCTGCCACTGATGGATGGGTGGCACTGGGCATGTCACTCACAGTATCTGAGATTTGATTTCATCACTCAAAACAAGTGCAGGTAGTAATTATAACCTCAAAAGCTGCTTCCAGATTTTATATTGTTTCAATCTATTAAATATATTTCCATTTCTTGTGTGCACAAGGAGAAGCGAAAACAGCTCTTTAGAATCCTTTTGCCCTCCTGCCACTTGGTAGATCAGAAGGCAAGGACTGAATTAAGACTATAATTTGTCTCATTCCCAAATTAGAAGTTTGAAGCTGTCTTAATTTCTCCTACAAGATTTTTTTTTTCCTTTGCTGTTGCAGGTGCAATCACTCACTGGATTCAGTTGCACTTTTTATACTGAACATTCAAAATATAAGAAACCCCAGACAGATACACCAGAAATACAGCTACACGTGGAACAACTCCTACAGAACACCTACTGAACGCTGGCAGAAGACCCCAGACCTCCCAAAAGGCAAGAAACTCCCCACATACCTGGGTAGGGCAAAGCGGAGAGATTCCCGCACAGAGGAGCGGTGCCGAGTGGCACTCACCAGCCCGAGAGGCTTGTCTGCTCCCCCGCCGGGGCGGGCGGCGCTGGAGCTGAGGCTCGGGCTTCGGTCAGAGCGCAGCGAGAGGACTGGGGCTGGCGGCGAGAACTCAGCCTGAAGGGGGCTAATGTGCCACAGCTAGCCGGGAGGGAGTCCGGGAAAACTCTGGAGCTGCCGAAGAGGCAGGAGACTTTTTCTTCCCTCTTGGTTTCCTGGTGCGCGAGGAGAGGGGATTAAGAGCGCCGCGTAAAGGAGCTCCAGAGACGGGCGCGAGTCGCGGCTGAAAGCGCGGAGCCCAGAGACGGGCGTGGGACGCTGGGGCTGCTGCTGCCGCCACCAAGAAGCCTGTGTGCGAGCGCAGGTCACTGTCCACACCGCCCTTCCGGGAGCCTGTGCAGCCTGCCACTGCCGGGGTCCCGGGATCCAGGGGCGGCTTCCCTGAGAGAACGCACGGCGCGCCTCGGGCTGGTGCAACGTCACGCCGACCTCTGCCACTGCAGGCTCGCCCCGCACTCCGTGCCCCTCCCTCCCGCCGGGCCTGAGTGAGCCAGAGCCCCCGAAGAGGCTGCTCCTTTAACCCTGTCCTGTCTGAGCGAAGAACAGACGCCCTCCGGCAACCTACACGCAGAGGCGGGGCCAAATCCAAAGCTGAGACCCAGGAGCTGTGAGAACAAAGAAGAGAAAGGGAAACCTCTCCCAGCAGCCTCAGAAGCAGCGGATTAAAGCTCCACAATCAACTTGATGTACCCTGCATCTGTGGAATACATGAATAGACAACAAATCATCCCAAATTGAGGAGCCAGGAGTCAGTGCTGTGCCTCTGAGGTGGGAGAGCCAACTTCAGGACACTGGTCCACAAGAGACCTCCCAGCTCCACATAATATCAAACGGCGAAAATCTTCCAGAGATCTCCATCTCAACACCAGCACCCAGCTTCACTCAACGACCAGCAAGCTACAGTGCTGGACACCCTATGCCAAACAACTAGCAAGACAGGAACACAATGCCACCCATTAGCAGAGAGGTGGCCTAAAATCATAAAAAGTCCGCAGACACCCCAAAACACACCACCAGACGTGGACCTGCCCACCAGAAAGACAAGATCCAGCCTCATCCACCAGAACACAGGCAGTAGTCCCCTCCACCAAGAAGCCTACCCAACCCACTAAACCAACCTTAGCCACTGGGGACAGACACCAAAAACAACGGGAACTACGAACCTGCAGCCTGCAAAAAGGAGACCCCAAACACAGTAACATAAGCAAAATGAGAAGACAGAAAAACACACAGCAGGAGAAGGAGCAAGATAAAAACCCACCAGACCTAACAAATGAAGAGGTAATAGGCAGTCTACCTGAAAAAGAATTCAGAATAATGATGGTAAAGATGATCCAAAATCTTGGAAATAGAATAGACAAAATGCAAGAAACAGTTAACAAGGACCTAGAAGAACTAAAGATGAATCAAGCATCGATTAAAAACACAATAAATGAAATAAAAAATACTCTAGATGGGATCAATAGCAGAATAACTGAGGCAGAAGAACGGATAAGTGAGGTGGAAGATAAAATAGTGGAAAGAACTGCTGCACAGCAAAATAAAGAAAAAAGAATGAAAAGAACAGAGGACAGTCTCAGAGACCTCTGGGACAACATTAAATGCACCAACATTCGAATTATAGGGGTTCCAGAAGAAGAAGAGAAAAAGAAAGGGACTGAGAAAATATTTGAAGAGATTATAGTTGAAAACTTCCCTTATATGGGAAAGGAAATAGTTAATCAAGTCCAGGAGGAACAGAGAGTCCCATACAGAATAAATCCAAGGAGAAATACACCAAGACACATATTAATCAAACTGTCAAAAATTAAACACAAAGAAATCATATTAAAAGCAGCAAGGCAAAAACAACAAATAACACACAAGGGAATCCCCATCAGGATAACAGCTGATCTCTCAGCAGAAACTCTACAAGCCAGAAGGGAGTGGCAGGACATAATTAAAGTGATGAAGGAGAAAAACCTGCAACCAAGATTACTCTACCCAGCAAGGATCTCATTCAGATTTGATGGAGAAATTAAAACGTTTACAGACAAGCAAAAGCTGAGAGAGTTCAGCACCACCAAACCAGCTTTACAACAAATGCTAAAGGAACTTCTCTAGGCAAGAAACACAACAGAAGGAAAAGAACTACAATAACGAACCCAAAACAATTAAGAAAATGGGAACAGGAACATACATATCAATAATTACCTTAAATGTAAATGGACTAAATGCTCCCACCAAAAGACACAGACTGGCTGAATGGATACAAAAACAAGACCCATATATATGCTGTCTACAAGAGACCCACTTCAGACCTAGAGACACATACAGACTGAAAGTAAGGGGATGGAAAAAGATATTCCATGCAAATGGAAACCAAAAGAAAGCTGGAGTAGCAATTCTCATATCAGACAAAATAGACTTTAAAATAAAGACTACTAGAAGAGACAAAGGAGGACACTACATAATGATCAAGGGATCGATCCAAGAAGAAGATATAACAATTGTAAATATTTATGCACCCAACATAGGAGCACCTCAATACATAAGGGAAATATTAACAGCCATAAAAGGAGAAATCGACAGTAACACAATCATAGTAGGGGACTTTAACACCCCACTTTCACCAATGGACAGATCATCCAAAATGAAAATAAATAAGGAAACACAAGCTTTAAATGATACATTAAACAAGATGGACTTAATTGATATTTATAGGACATTCCATCCAAAAACAACAGAATACACATTTTTCTCAAGTGCTCATGGAACATTCTCCAGGATAGATCATATCTTGGGTCACAAATCAAGCCTTGGTAAATTTAAGAAAATTGAAATTGTATCAAGTATCTTTTCCGACCACAATGCTATGAGACTAGATATCAATTACAGGAAAAGAGCTGTAAAACATACAAACACATGGAGGCTAAACAACACACTACTTAACAACGAAGTGATCACTGAAGAAGTCAAAGAGGAAATTAAAAAATACCTAGAAACAAATGACAATGGAGACACGACGACCCAAAACCTATGGGATGCAGCAAAAGCAGTTCTAAGAGGGAAGTTTATGGCAATACAATCCCACCTTAAGAAACAGGAAACATCTCGAATAAACAACCTAACCTTGCACCTAAAGCAATTAGAGAAAGAAGAACAAAAACATCCCAAAGTTAGCAGAAGGAAAGAAATCATAAAAATCAGATCAGAAATAAATGAAAAAGAAATGAAGGAAACGATAGCAAAGATCAATAAAACTAAAAGCTGGTTCTTTGAGAAGATAAACAAAATTGATAAACCATTAGCCAGACTCATCAAGAAAAAAAGGGAGAAGACTCAAATCAATAGAATTAGAAATGAAAAAGGAGAAGTAACAACTGACACTGCAGAAATACAAAAGATCATGAGAGATTACTATAAGCAACTCTATGCCAATAAAATGGACAACCTGGAAGAAATGGACAAATTCTTAGAAATGCACAACCTGCCAAGACTGAATCAGGAAGAAATAGAAAATATGAACAGACCAATCACAAGCACTGAAATTGAAACTGTGATAAAAAATCTTCCGACAAACAAAAGCCCAGGACCAGATGGCTTCACAGGGGAATTCTATCAAGCATTTAGAGAAGAGCTAACACCTATCCTTCTGAAACTCTTCCAAAATATAGCAGAGGGAGGAACACTCCCAAACTCATTCTACGAGGCCACCATCACCTTGATACCAAAACCAGACAAGAATGTCACAAAGAAAGAAAACTACAGGCCAATATCACTGATGAACATAGATGCAAAAATCCTCAACAAAATACTAGCAAACAGAATCCAACAGCACATTAAAAGGATCATACACCATGATCAAGTGGGGTTTATTCCAGGAATGCAAGGATTCTTCAATATACGCAAATCAATCAACGTGATACACCATATTAACAAACTGAAGGAGAAAAACCATATGATCATCTCAATAGATGCAGAGAAACCTTTTGACAAAATTCAACACCCATTTATGATAAAAACCCTGCAGAAAGTAGGCATAGAGGGAACTTTCCTCAACATAATAAAGGCCATATATGACAAACCCACAGCCAGCATCGTCCTCAATGGTGAAAAACTGAAACCATTTCCACTAAGATCAGGAACAAGACAAGGTTGCCCACTCTCACCACTCTTATTCAACATAGTTTTGGAAGTTTTAGCCACAGCAATCAGAGAAGAAAAGGAAATAAAAGGAATCCAAATGGGAAAAGAAGAAGTAAAGCTGTCACTGTTTGCAGATGACATGATACTATACATAGAGAATCCTAAAGATGCTACCAGAAAACTACTGGAGCTAATCAATGAATTTGGTAAAGTTGCAGGATACAAAATTAATGCACAGAAATCTCTGGCATTCCTATATACTAATGATGAAAAATCTGAAAGTGAAATCAAGGAAACACTCCCATTTACCATTGCAACAAAAAGAATAAAATATCTAGGAATAAACCTACCTAAGGAGACAAAAGACCTGTATGCAAAAATTATAAGACACTGATGAAAGAAATTAAAGATGATACAAATAGATGGAGAGATGTACCATGTTCTTGGATTGGAAGAATCAACATTGTGAAAATGACTCTACTACCCAAAGCAATCTACAGATTCAATGCAATCCCTATCAAACTACCAATGGCATTTTTCACAGAACTAGAACAAAAAATTTCACAATTTGTATGGAAACACAAAAGACCCCGAATAGCCAAAGCAATCTTGAGAACGAAAAATGGAGCTGGAGGAATCAGGCTCCCTGACTTCAGACTATACTACAAAGCTACAGTCATCAAGACAGTATGGTATTGGCACAAAAACAGAAAGATAGATCAATGGAACAGGATAGAAAGCCCAGAGATAAACCCACGGACATATGGTCACCTTATCTTTGATAAAGGAGGCAGGAATGTACAGTGGAGAAAGGACAGTCTCTTCAATAAGTGGTGCTGGGAAAACTGGACAGGGACATGTAAAAGTATGAGATTAGATCACTCCCTAACACCATACACAAAAATAAGCTCAAAATGGATTAAAGACCTAAATGTAAGGCCAGACACTATCAAACTCCTAGAGGAAAACATAGGCAGAACACTCTATGACATAAATCACAGCAAGATCTTTTTTGACCCACCTCCTAGAGAAATGGAAATAAAGACAAAAATAAACACATGGGACCTAATGAAACTTCAAAGCTTTTGCACAGCAAAGGAAACCATAAACAAGACGAAAAGACAACCCTCAGAATGGGAGAAAATATTTGCAAATGAAGCAACTGACAAAGGATTAATCTCCAAAATTTATAAGCAGCTCATGCAGCTCAATAGCAAAAAAACAAACAACCCAATCCAAAAATGGGCAGAAGACCTAAATAGACATTTCTCCACAGAAGATATACAGACTGCCAACAAACACATGAAAGGATGCTCAACATCTTTACTCATTAGAGAAATGCAAATCAAAACTACAATGAGATATCATCTCACACCAGTCAGAATGGCCATCATCAAAAAATCTAGAAACAATAAATGCTGGAGAGGGTGTGGAAAAAAGGGAACACTCTTGCACTGCTGGTGGGAATGTGAATTGGTACAGCCACTATGGAGAACGGTATGGAGGTTCCTTAAAAAACTACAAATAGAACTACCATATGACCCAGCAATCCCACTACTGGGCATATACCCTGAGAAAACCATAATTCAAAAAGAGACATGTACCAAAATGTTCATAGCAGCCCTATTTACAATAGCCCGGAGATGGAAACAACCTAAGTGTCCATCATCGGATGAATGGATAAAGAAGATGTGGCACATATATACAATGGAATATTACTCAGCCATAAAAAGAAATGAAATTGAGCTATTTGTAATGAGGTGGATGGACCTAGAGTCTGTCATACAGAGTGAAGTAAGTCAGAAAGAGAAAGACAAATACTGTATGCTGACACATATATATGGAATTTAAGAAAAAAAAAATGTCATGAAAAACATAGGGGTAAGACAGGAATAAAGGCACAGACCTACTAGAGCATGGACTTGAGGATATGGGGAGGGGGAAGGGTAAGCTGTGACAAAGTGAAAGAGCGGCATGGACATATATACACTACCAAACGTAAGGTAGATAGCTAGTGGGAAGCAGCCGCATAGCACAGGGAGATCAGCTCGGTTCTTTGTGACCGCCTGGAGGGGTGGGATAGGGAGGGTGGGAGGGAGACGCAAAAGGGAGGGGATATGGGAACATATGTATATGTATAACTGATTAAATTTGTAAAAAAAAAAAAAAGAAAAGAAAAAAAAAAAAAAAAGAAACCCCAATGTGTGTCTCCCTGTCTCCCTCTGCAGCCTCATTCCAGTGAATCTGGTCATTGCTGACTGCTCAGGGTGGTCTCCTGGACTCTGGCCTTCTGGCTACTAATGCTGTCTTATTTTGATGTCACCAAAGGCTCACTACCTGAGAGATCCTATCCACCTCTATCTGGTTCTTCTAAGAAACCATGACCAAGAAGAGTGGATATCTCTTCAAAGTTGGATACAAGAACACTCCATGAAGCTGAACTTGTCTTTTCTTCCTACCAACCATGAATAGCAATGAAAAACTCTTGTTCTAGTCAAAGTATAACACAACCCCACAACGTGTTACCACCTTTTGAGTTGAACAAGGAAAGCACGAGCAAGGAAGGGACTAAGATGAGAGGACACAACCACTAACGAGTGAAAAGGAAAAATAAAAGGTATCCATAGTTGAAAGTGTCAAAAAGGAGGACAGCACTTCAGATGAAGGAAACGACCTCCTTTTTCTTTTTGGAAGTCCTCCAAAGAGATGAGTGTGATCACCAACTGAAAGACATTGAATGCTCGGGGAGGGAAAAAAGTTGCAAAAATATGGATTCTAATGAGAGGATATATTCAGAGATTTCTGAGCCTTGCTGAGCCACTGATGGGCCAAGACATGGATGTGCTGTCTCATGTCATCATGGAGTGCGTTCTTCATGTCTGTCTGTCTGTCTTCCTTAGCTCACTGTGAGGACTTCAGGGCTCAGACCAGGCACTCAGTGCCTGTTTTCCTGTATTAAACATTCTCTTAGAACATCTCTGCTTTCATTGCCCTCATCTTGAAAAAGTGTCCCTAATTTTTCTTTTGCAGGCAGAGGAACAGGAAGGAAGGGAAGGGGAAGTTTATATGAGTCATCTGTAAATGGAAAATCCAATACAGACAGAAGTGATGATTATAGGGGCGGCTGAGGAAACTAAATGGAATGATACAAAGTTAGAATATAAGCAAGATCTAAACAATTCCATGTTTGATACAGAGCATAATAAGAATTCTGAGAAGGGGATGATGACTGTGGGTTGGAGCCTCATGTGGCATTCAGCTACCAGAGTCATGTTTAGAAGGGAACATCCTACAAAACAGTAGCTGGATTTGTAGTGTGGGAAGCTAGGAGAGCTCTTATTATTTGCATTGCCCCTTTCCTTTCATCTGCGTCAAAAGAGGACCCAAACCTCCTTCATCCAGCAGGGGGAGCCATGTTGCCTGAAGAGACCATCTCTGCTCTTTGGCCATTGGAATGTGGAGGGGAAAGTATGGGGTCATTGGAGAATAAGGTACTTACTTGCTATATTTAAAAGCCCTGATGCTCCAAAATAACTAATGTATCAGAAAGAACTTCCACCATTTGTTTTTTAACAATCCAGTGCAAGTGATATTCTAGGGATGAAGGCGAGGTATGGCAATAAAAGAACAATAGTGGTAATAAGGAAATATTTAGTTCGCTAAATTAAAAAGAGAACCAAAAATGCTTCTGAAAGGCTGAGAAGATTCAGATGGTGTGTAATCTTTCAGCTTGTCTGAGTTTAGCTTCTGATGAGAAGACCATGGAGAATTGTGTTGAAGTTTACTCTGTGTGACAGACACTCTGCTCAGCACTTTTTTATGGCTTCTCTCACTCAACCCTCACAGCAACACTATATATTATGGACTATCACTGGAATCATTTTAAAAATACATAAATGTTATACAGTGAAGTTACAGAAAACTACCAGTAGGTGCTGGAGCCAACACAAAACCCCAGAGAGTCTTGAGTTCAGGGTCCACATTTTCAGGGGTTGTCTCTCTTATTGTGACAGATATTATGTTGGATGCTTAAAAAGTATCTTATTTACACAGCTCCCCCCAACATACTAAAATGGAGGGAAGTTAAGTGACTTGCCTAATACCACACAGCTAGTAAGTAGCTGAGACAAGTCTGTTGATTTCAAAGCCACACTTTTTGACCTAGGGACTGGGTCAACTATAGAAAAAGAATAGATCTTGACACCTTCCCTCCAGAGTCTTACACTCTTATAAAGGATACAGAAGGCAATGGACAGAAAACAGCAAAAATTGAATTCAAATTCTGGTTCAAGGTATGAGGTTAGTAATTGACTGCTCTGAGCCAGGAGGAATGGCATCCAACCTTTTGGCTGCAGAGGCCTGAAGTCTTGTAGGGGAGTGTGGTTAATTCTGGAATTTGCAGGAAGACTTGCCCGTCTTTCACTTTAATCATCATCCCATCTATCTGTTTCTTCTCCATGGATCTTGAAATAAACCCCTTGTCTATTTTCAGCTGAATGATGCCAGGGAGACAGGCCTGGTGTCCAGGAAGCAGAGATCTCAGCGATCTGTCCCAGAGTGTCTTATGACTCCCAATCCAGGGCAGGGGTACAGCTGCCTCTGCTGTGGGAGCCCAGCCTGTGGATGGTGGGAGGTGGCTGTGCTGCCATGTGGGTGGCAGAGCCAGGTCTCAGGTGGAAGGTGTTACAAATTGGAAATTACAGCTGCCAATCACTAACATTGCACCTGGGGAGACTTTTGCAACAAACGTGTGCAGGAAAATGTATTCAGTGCGGTTGTGTGTAGACAGATGGGCCAAGGAGATGATCTTAGGAGAGAAGGAAAAGACACGTCTATTGTATATTTTCACAAATGTCTGACTTTCATAGAGAAAACACAAAGAGCTACCTTGTGTGGGGTGCTGGCTATGTACCAAGTGCCCTGTATACCTGATCTGTCCTTGGAGGGACTCCTATTTAACAAGGGCTAGAGATGGAGAATTTAAAGAGGTTAAAGTAAAACCACACAATTTTGAGCCCAGAGTGGCCGGAAACCAAAGCCCATGCCTTGGGACCCAACAAGCAGCTATCCTTCATGTGCTCAGAGAACCCATGCCTTAGATAAAGCTCAATCCCAGACCTTCCTCTCACATCCAGGAGTGGGTCTGTGTTGTGGTTTCTGTATTTGTATGTGGGAAGTGAATTAATACACAGTGGCAGCTCTGCACACTAATATTGGTGCTTCTTGCAAATGCAATGGTGGAGGCTCTTCTGGGGCAGCTGGGTTGAAACTTCTGCTCTCTCTCCCTTGCCTTTGGTCCAAGTTGTGGGTGACATCTGCAAGGAAGCCTCCACACAACAGCCCATGGGATGACTGAACATTTCTCCTAACTGCCCTTGATCCTGGCTAAATAGCAGCCCAATGTTGTTCCCAGAAATCATGTCAGCTTATAATAAATCATTTTCTGTTTGAACTAACCAGAGTGGATTCCGTGGTCTGCAAAAGTCCCTCTGACTTATGTCACCCCATTTGACAAATGGTGAAACTGAGTCTCAGAGGATGTGACTTGCTTATAAGGAAGGAAGCATTCCTTCCTTCTATCATATTCTTTTGCACAGGACACATTTTCTCATTAAAGTCTTCAATGGATGATGTTTATTTGTAAGAAACAGGAGCTTAGTCTGTTCACGTGGTTTCACTCTCAGGGCTTGTTATCATGTGGCATCAATTCAAGTAACATGGAATTCTCTTTTTGACTGGACTTTAAAGGAGTAAGAATCCTTAAAAACACCATAAACAGGAGATAATATCTGGTGCATTAAAATGAAGGCTGTGTAGATATATGTTGCTTTGGCCAATGCAGGTGACTTCTCCCTTTTGTAGTAAGAGCCTCATGCTTTTCCTTTCGAGAACTGTTATCCCTCCCTCCAAATGAAACTGAATCCAAAAGGCCCCCTCCAAAGAGCAGCACGTGACTCGGATTGGCCAGATTATCAGTGTGGTCCACAGGCGGGCACATAACCCGAGGGAGGTCAACCAGAGTCAGCTTTAGAGGTTTGTTTTGACTTCTGTGAGAGAGAGATTTCCATTATACTCCAACTTTCTGTAAGCATGGAGGCTCGAAACTTCAAGGGACCATCAACTACCACATGGAGCAAACCGATATGAGAATGAAGCTTAAAAAGAAGAAAACAGGGCTTCCCTGGTGGCGCAGTGGTTGAGAGTCTGCCTGCCGATGCAGGGGATGCAGGTTCGTGCCCCGGTCTGGGAAGATCCCACATGCCGCGGAGCGGCTGGGTCCGTGAGCCATGGCCGCTGAGCCTGCGCGTCCGGAGCCTGTGCTCCGCAATGAGAGAGGCCACAAAACTGAGAGGCCCGCGTACTGCAAAAAAAAAAAAAAAAAAAAAAAAAAAAGAAGAAAACAGAGCTGATAACTGATAGAGAGAAGTGCTAGATGGGGAGAAACATCTGGAGAAAGAGAGACAGAGAGAGATGAGCAGAGCAGAGAAAGACTGAAAGGAAAAGGCAGAAAGAGACAAAAACAGAGAAAGAAGAGTTACGTGTTAGGTACATGTATACACAGACACACAGAGCGGGAGCAACACACACACCTAGACACTTACAGAGACACACACACACATGCATACAAAGATACATGCGAAGAGGACCAAAGGGACTCGATGCCACTGACACTTGATGGTATCATTTGAATTCCAGCAGCCATCTGTGCCTAAAACTGTATCTCTTCATGGGACTTCCTGGTTCTAAGAGCCAACGCTGCTTCAGCCCATTGGGCTTGGAGTCCTAAAGAATATAGACTAAGAATCTGGTGTTTCTGGTTCCATTTTGGTCACTCAACCAGCTCTGGGACCTAACTATGTCTCAGATTCTCAGTTTTCTCATTTTTTAAGAAGGCAGCAATTATACCTGCTTTACCTCCTTCCAATGTTGTAAGAGCTGAATCCATCAGGCTACGGAAGGAATTTGAAAGTAAAAACAAATGCTCTACAGATATATGGACATCATCATGGAACATCCATCTTGAAAAAATTGCCCTGGCAGGAGTTTGGTGTCATTTTCCAATGCTGTGGTTCTCACAGTGGACAAGGCTGGTGGAAAAAGTCCTCTACCCAAGTGATGCTTTTTGAGGGAACAGAAAGCAACTATTAAAATGTATCAAACGTTCGGGGAGCCGATGTATCTAATGGGAGGGAACTGCTTTGAACAGAGATGACTGCTACTTTTAAAGACACCTCGAGGGAATGACCCAGGAAATTAACATGATCTCCTGCTGCAAAATGGTTGTCCCATCTCTATTTGCATTCAGTTAGAAAGGAAATGGGGGGGAGGGCAAGTAATCCTGATCTTTCAAATCTGTGTTTTACTGCTTTTACAGAGTTAAATCTTCAGGTAAAAAGAAGAAAAACATTTCACTCATTTTTTTCCTCATGCCCCTCGGATGGGAGATGTTTTGTTTGTGATGCGTTGGGTTCTTTTAGCAGCAATACTGCTGTAACTACCTTGGGTGGTAAAGAAATAATAGTTGGTAGTTATGATAAATAGCTTGCCTCCTAAAAAGCAAGGTGAAATCTTCTGGAGGAAATCATCTCAAAAGTATTCATTCAAAGAGAATATCTAATATGTATTGAGTGCAGGACAATGAAATAGATGTTTCCTATCCTTCGTCTTCTTGAGAACTCATATGTGGGGTAGATATTTGAACCACAACTTCTAGGTGAGGAAATTGAGTATGGAGAATTTAGATGAGAGGCTCCCAACCCTGGTTGTGCATCAGCACCATCTAAAGTGCTTGTTTAAGAAACTGATTCTTTGGCTGAAGCCCAGATGATTCTGATGTGTGAGATCAGGTGTGGGAAACATTGTGTTCAATAACTTGGCTAAGATTATACTGACTGCTAGTTGATCTAGGTCTATAGGAACCCGAATTCCACATTCTTTTTGTTTCATCATCTTTATTGATGACCCTTCAGGGTAACTTAAACAAGCAAAAAACTCAACCACCCACATCCTTTGCATTGCTCCTTATCCCTAAAATAGTCCATCAAAGATAGGAAATCACAAATCCTATTGAGTCTACAGTTCTGGAAAACTATTTTCCCTCTAGTGACTGTTGTCTCTATTTTGGACCTAACACAGAGCTAGATGCACACTGTCCTATGCCAGGTTTGGCGAGTGACACTGGATAGGTTATCTGCTTGCTGGCGAAATTAAGAGAACAAAACACATTCACTAGAGTGTGGAAGGTCAGCTCTCCTTGATAAAGGGTTTGCAGCTATGTGAAACTAGAAAAGAAATGATGTATTCTGAAGCTATTTTCATCCCATTAACTTAAGTCAAGAAGAATAAAGGCAAATGTACTTTCAAAGATGAGTCTCCAAATCTGAGGTGCATTGAAGGGGCATAACTGACTTTTTTCTACCACCTCCACTGACCCTTTCCCCCTCAGCTTGGAAACATGGTACTGGAACATTCACAAACACTGAAGGCATACATGTACTTTTCAAGTTTTTCTATGACAGGACAAACATTTTCTGAGCTCAGGGCCTGCAAATCTACTGATTCTTAGGGAAGAAATAAATTGTTTCCTTCTCTAAGGCCAGGCAGGACCACCACCAACTGTCTTCTCTAGAATAGAAAGCGAATAAATATTGGATCCTGATGCCTTTAATTCAGAGCTGGTGGCAAACTAATTTTAATTCAGTGTAATCATGTTTCTCCTTGGTCTGTGTTATGATTTGGGGCATTTTCTCCTAGCAGTTTTGGTTTTTTGAGAGTACCAAGATAACTTAGAAAAGGGAATTGGAACTAGAGAAAGCAAGGTGATAGCTTAAACCCTTCTCCAAAGAGTAGAGACTGTTTCTGGTATACATAAATCGCATAAACCCTTTCACCCAGAGAGGCATTTCCAGAGTGTTTTTCTTTTCCAAAGTAATAAACAAACAAAAACAGATATTTTGTCTATACACAATCTTTCTCATATTCACTGTAAACCACAATTCAGGATTTTTCCAACTATCCCAGATATTCTGAAACAAAGACTGGCATTTCACTTTTAAAGATCCCATGTTGTCTATCTAGCACAGGGAGATCAGCTCGGTGCTTTGTGACCACCTGGAGGGGTGGGATAGGGAGGGTGGAAGGGAGATGCAAGAGGGAGAGGATATGGTGATATATGTATGCATATAGCTGATTCACTTTGTTATACAGCAGAAACTAACACAACATTGTAAAGCAATTATACTCCAATAAAGATGTTAAAAAATAATCCCATGTTGTCTAGTTTTTTATACGAGAAGTAAATCTGGGTCTTCATCAGAGCCATGAAAATTTTGAGGTAAAAGGGTGGGAGAGATGAACAGGGATGCCCTCAAAATGCACAGATGGGATTTTGAACCATCTGCTTTTAACAATGGAATTCTTAGTGGGAAATGGGGCCTGATGGGGTGGGGAGAGCACAGCACTATAGAGAGTGCTGTTTGTCCATATGCTCCATAAAAATGGGCACTCCGATGGTTATCGTCATGGAAACTCTCTCTTCACTTCCGTGCATTCCCCTGGCTTCTCACTTTGTCTTGGCCTACGTGGAAATTTTCTCCCATGTCCAACCACCTAAGTTAGGCAGATTTGATTTTTTCCAGGTTGCTCCTCTTTTCCATACAACCTACACTTGACCTCTGACTTTTCCCACAGTAGGCCATTCTGGGAAACCACCCGGTTCACTCCAACCCCAGCCTCTGGGATGCTTCCAGCCATAACAGCAGATTTAGCTGGCATCCCTTTGTTCTTTCTGAGTTTTCTGTGGGAGGCATTATTTCATTCCATCTTCTACCAGTTAACCAGATAACCAGACCTCAAACCCATCTGACTGAATTGCATTATGGCAAATGCCTGACAGAAATGAATCTGAAATAAAATAGTGTTGGGTCTTTAATGGTGAGATCCTAAATCACCCAGTGCATGATGATTTGTCAAACACAGCCCCTGTTAACCCTGACATCCTATCTCCCTCATCCATAGAGGGAGATATTCAGAAGTTAATTCAGGCAATTACTCTTTAGTAATACTGTTCAGGGTCTGGTTCCATCTCCTTTATATTTTATACATCTGCTAAACTGGCCTGAAACAAATGTGACCCAATAAAGTAGCCTTTACCTGGATTAGTGGCTGGCTATGTGTTCCCTTCAGTTATCACCTGTTTCCTGTTGGCTTTCCAAGTTGAGAGGAAGAAGTCCTCTAGACTTCTAGGAGGAGGAGCTGAGTCTCTAACTTCACAGAACCAAAAGAATGAAACAATACCCAAGGGGAAAAAGGCCAAGAGAGATTTCCATCCCACCTATGGTTCAATTCACAGTCTCTTTATCTCCTCTATTCTATCCATTTTGTTCTTAAACCTTACCATGGCCCCTCCTTTACTTTGATGGTGAAGCGAGGTGTGGTAGGGAGTGTGTGTGTGTGTGTGTGTGTGTGTGTGTGTGTGTGTGTGTGTGTAAGTAGGGAGCTCTCGCTTGGGGTTAGAACGTGCAGCTGATAATGACCTTGAGGGCATTTGATGAAAAAGAAGTGGAGTGGGAAGGTGTGGGGAAATCAGGCATTCTCAAACTCCACTGGCTGGAAAGGCAAATTGGGAAAACTTTGTTTGAGGATATTCTGTTAATATTTATCAATCGTCTTAAAAACGTACATTCTCTCCTTTAGGAATCTATTTTTTTTTTTTTTTTTTTTTTTTTTTTTTTGTTCGCGGGCCTCTCACTGCTGTGGCCTCTCCCGTTGCGGAGCACAGGCTCCGGATGCACAGGCTCAGCAGCCGTGGCTCACGGGCCCAGCTGCTCCGCGGCACGTGGGATCTTCCCAGACCGGGGCACGAACCCGTGTCCCCTGCATCGGCAGGTGGACTCTCAACCACTGAGCCACCAGGGAAGCCCCGGAATCTATTTTTAAACAAATAATAAAAAATGTAGAAAAGGATTTGCATCTGAAGATCTGAATCTCAGCATTATTTATACCAATGAAAAAACTCAGGGATTTGTTAGGTATGTATAAAATATCCACACAGTGGGATTCCATCATTAAAAATACTGTTTCTAAAGAGCTTTTAGTGATAGGGAAATGATTATGCTGAGTGAAAAGGACAGATATAAAACCATGTGACTGTAATAGCAGTTCTGCCAAAAATGAAGTATTGAAAAAGACTGTACAAAAACGTTAATTGAATTTTGGGTGATTTTTTTTCTTTTTGTTTTCTGTATTTAACACACACACACACACACACACACACACACACACACACACCTCCAAAACAATAACTACTAGGGAACAAAAGAAGGAAATATAAGGCATAGGGGTTTATTAGACCAAATGCAGACAAATCTTCTGGGAGGTGCCCACAGTTGCAAACACAGAAGCTGACCTTGACCCAACAGCAAAAAGGGATGGTTGGAAAGATATGTGGGGCTTATAGAATTGGGGAGAGCCTGAAGATAAAGCTGGAGAAAGGCAGGTAGGATATCAGGAAAGTTCATGGCACCAGAGCAAATGGACAAATGGAAGCCCATATACTATATGTTTAACTATTTATGAGTTATAAATCAAACTAACAAACTATTACATGAAATATGTTCTATTCTTTTCTCTTGACAAATACATCTTCAGAACAACAACAACAAAAATATGTGCAAAGCAACAGTTACTTCCAAATAACTGCAGCTAGCCTGCACATTTGCCCTGGGGATTTGCAGACACAGCAGAAGCCAGGCAGGAATAGAGAGGACAGAAAAAAACTTTCCCTGGCTCCTGGTCCTCTAACCTCAGCTTCCTCTTCTAATGGCTCAGGAAATCCATCAGAAAATCTCTTGTGTTTTCTTTTCTTTGAGGTGTCTGGGGCGGAGGGGGGCTCTTAATTCTCATAAGGCTGCTTGACAGCTAAAATCCTCCTTCCCCCTCTTCTAGGCACTTCATAAGCTATAAGACTTCTTACCCTACACAGTTCAAACTGGGCAACCTCTGCCCACAAGGTGCCCCCTGCCACACCATCCTCTGCTTTTATTGCACTTTCTGGTTTCTCAAAGGAACCTCCTTTGAGAAAGGCACATTCATATGTGCCAGTGCACATATGAATACCCCAAGGCAAGTTTCATTCACACCCTACCACCGTCTTGCAATCAGCCATCCCTTGGCCAGCCTCACATCCTAGGGGTGTGGGCATCAAAGGCAGTGTGGTCCACCCTTAGGAGCAGAAATATGGGGGAAGGCTGGATGTAAGTTGGGGCATATGAGCAGGGAATTCAGGGACCCTGGGTATCCAAAATGGGGTGGGAGAGCTCCAGGTGGGGACACCTCCTTGGCCCCACTGGAAAAAGGAATAGGGAAGCCCTGGAAGACCAAAAAGAAGGAAGCAGGGAAAAAAGGCTCTCTGGTCACCAGAAGAGCCTGGGCAGAACGGACTTCCCATGGTCACTGCTATCTCTGCTGGTAGTGACAGGTCAAGTTTCAAGGTCTAGGAAGAGGTCTTTTGGGCCACTCTTGGGTCTCCTGACAGCCTTTAACTGGACTACATAGCAGATAGAATAAATATCATGCTACTACAGTTGGAGGGGCTGGGGTGGGTAATGGAAAATCTGCCAAGACAATATAAATACAATGGAAGAGGAAGCTTTGAAATGGATATAAGGAGGCCATTAGGAAGGGGAATGGATGCTGGGGAATCACTTATAAAGGAGTAAAAACATTTATCTATAAAATATCCTACTCATGCAAGAGAAGGACATGGCTGCAACTATTCTCTGAGAAGACTAATCTCATAACAGTGTATGCTATGGTCTGAATGTTTGTGTCCCAAATAACATTCAAAATTTTATGTTGAAATCCTACCCCCCAAAGCAATAGCATTAGAAGGTACAGCCTGTAGGAGTTTCTTAGGTTGTGTGGGTGGAGCCGTTATGAATGAGATTAGTGTCTTTTTGACCCAGAGAGATCTCTTGTCCCTTTTATCATGTAAGGACACAGAGAGAAGGTGCTGGCTAGGAAGCAGAAAGATGGTCCTCACCAGAAAGCCACCAGGCTAGTGCCTTAATCTTGGACTTAATCTGAACTGAGAGCAATAAATTTCTGTTGTTTTTAAGATAACCAGGCTACAGTATTTTGTTACAGCAGTCCAAACAGAATAAGACAGCGAAGATAAATTGGAGACAGGAAGACAAATTAGGAACCATCTTTGCCTCGGAGTAAATATTAGTGGTTGCCTCTGATACCAGTGGTCACTGAAAACAATGACTCTCAGATTGCTTTTGTGGGCTTGGACTCTAGGTAACTCCTTCCAACCCTCCAACCCTGTAGGTTATGGAGTGATGTCCTGCCCAGCTGATTAGACTGTATGTGATGCTGGGTGAAGTAAATAGCTCTCTGCTTGCTCTCAGCCAAGAAATATATTTGGAGGCACAAAGGCAGACAGGCTGTTTTGTGTTTGGAGGAACTACCGCTGGATTGAGGTAATCATGCTGAGACCCACTATGTCTTGGAATACTTGTCTATGAAGGAAGAAATGAGTCCACTGGGGAATATTTATGTCACCCACACGCATACCCACACCCACACACAGAATGTTGAAGGGACCTAGTCATGTATAACTGCAATAGAAGAATTTATGTGTCAGATTCCTCTCATAACAACTGATCTCATTGCTTTTATGTGAACAAATGTTGGGAGAGGGCTGGGGGAAAAAACCCTTATTTTATATCTCAACTTCTGAGTTGAATGCCTAGCTTCCGGTTAAATGCTTCTGAAAATCACAACAGAAGGTCTCTGGGATTAGGGATTACAAATTGTGCCACATGACGCATTATTTCAAAAGCTCTCACTCAAGTGTGTAAATGCCTGTGCTTCTGGGCTGAATGATTCATGGCCGTTAGCACATATTTTCTCCTTTGAAGGTTGTAGTGACGATGATATCTTGCAACTTATTAGTTTCTTCTGCCCTCTTAGTTTCTCTTTGTCCTTCCATCCAAGGCTTCCCTCTCTCTCTTTCCCTCTAGCAACTGTCTTGGTCCAAATTAGCCACCTTCTCTGTCTGCCATTTCTGTCAACGGCACAATTATTGTTTGTCTTATTCAGAACTGATACCCAGGCAACCTCATTATCTCCTCCACTTTCCTCACATCTAGTCAGTCATAAGCTCTGTCAGCCCTGTCACTGTGGCCTCTATGACATCTTTTATATGCCCACCATCCATTCATTTCCTGCTATCCCATCAGGCCTCCATTATTTCTCATCTTTTTATACAATATATTATGTTCACAGTCCAAATTTTAAAAATAGTCTCCTTTTAAACAATTGCTCTCTCTTCATACAAGTCTATATTCTATTAGCAAATTAATACACTGTTACTAAACACTATTTTAAAACTTTCCAAGGAACTTCCCAGTCTTAAGTATAAATTACAAATTCCTTAGCTCCGCATTCAAGGCTCTCACTCCATTGGGTACCTACCTTCTTTTTTTTTTTTTTTTTTTTTTTTTTTCGCAGTACGCGGGCCTCTCACTGTTGTGGCCTCTCCTGTTGCGGAGCACAGGCTCTGGACGTGCAGGCTCAGCAGCCATGGCTCAGGGGCCCAGCCGCTCCACGGCATGTGGGATCTTCCCGGACAGGGGCACAAACCCATGTCCCCTGCATCGGCAGGCGGACTCTCAACCACTGCGCCACCAGGGAAGACCCTACCTTCTTTACATCTCTCCTCCTACAGCATTTGCATCTGGACTGGTCCACTAAGCATTCCTGACAACATAAAGCACATTTTTACCAGACTATCTTTGTTTCTACTATTCTACCTGCCTGAAATTCTTTCCCTTCCTCTCTACCTTTGCCTAGTTCTAGTGCATCTTTTAAAGTCTGTCTCAAACCTGACCTCTGCTGTGGGACCTTTTCTGATTTATAATATTTTATTCTTCTCTAATAAACTATAGGAACTTACCCTCTCTACCATTCTCTCATTTTAATTTAATGCTAGCTAGCTAGCTGTAATGTTATTTCTCTATTAGTAGAAATATCCTGTCTTCCAGCTAGCTTGTATATTCCTTGAGTATATAACCTTCCTCTTACGTTGTTTTGACTAGAAATTCTAACAACAACAATTAATGAAAAGAATAATAGCTACATTCATTGGGTGCTTACTATGTACCTGGCACTGTGCTAAGAGTTTTATGTTTATGATCTCACCTGAGTCCTTACTGTCAATGAAGGAGGAAGGCACTGTTAGCCTATCCCTTTGCACATAAGGAAGCTGAATCTTAGAGAACCAAAGTAACTTGTCTGAGGTCACAAAACTAGAAAGTTGTGAAATCAGCATTTGAACCTTGGTCTTTCTTGTGGCAGAGCCTAAACTTATAAACCCATTTTCTACTGAATCTTTAGTTTTCGCTCAGCTACATTCAAAGAGTTTCCGAGGGCCAACCAAATACACAGCATCATCCTTGTGACCTATTCATTGATATGACAACTACAAATAGCTAAAAGTAGTTTAAACTAGCCTATCCCAAATCGGCTATTTCTGTGGAGGCACACAACATTCTCAGGGAACCCAAGTGCAGCAGCAGAATTAAGGATGGTGCCATTTCCTTTCTAATCGTTTTGTTGCCAGAGCTGCTCCAGGTCTTTGCTCAAAACCTGCCAATCCCCACCTTTAGCCAGAGTTAACATAAATCTTTAAGTTAAAGGGTCAAAAGATAAGAAAGGAAGCTAAGAACAAAAACAACAAACAACCCCAGATGGAACCAGCTGGGACAAAGATGGCTACAAATCTGACCTCCAACAGACCCTGCATCTCATTATAGGTTGATTTTACTACATCAGCATATTACACGATATACCTACCAGTGGTCATGACCAGACATTAAGTACCAAAAATAGGATAAAAAGGGGGTGGCACCCTACTCCCTCGAAAAAACACTGTCCCTTCCCCATAGACTAATGCATATGCCTCCACATCAATGGTCTCACTTGTCCTCCCTTTGTCTTTATTTTTAAAATTAAATCCCTCTAGCCAGGTGGGTGAGAAGTTGATCTGTGAACTTAGTTACTGCTTCTCCATTCTTTGGCCACTGAATAAAGCTTGTGCTGTGTCCATCTCAGCTTTAGTTTTATTATTTGCTTACTCAGAACTGAAGGGAAAAAGAACCCGCCCCTGCAGAGGCAGAGAACCTTGGCCGGACTAGGGCCCAAGCAGGGTCTATATGACTTAATTCAGTAATATTTTCATTGAGAGGTCAGGTCTAATTCTCCTCCCCCTTGAATCTAAACTGGACTTAGTGAATTGCTTGACTAATAGAATTGGAGCAGAAGAGAATGCAATGCCAGCTTCCAGCATGGGACCTTGAGAGACCGGAAGCTTCCATTTCCTCTCTTGGAATATTTTCTGGAGGAATCCTGAGCTGCTCTGAAACAAGTCTGAATAGTCTGAGACCGCCATGCTACAGAGGTCACAGGTACATGGTCAGGTAGACATTTCCAGCTGAACCAAGCCTTACTGCCAGTCTCACCAAGGCACCAAGCATATACGTGGAGACATCATGGGCCCTCTAGACCAGTCTCTCTGCCAGATGAATACCAGTTGGTAACTTCGGTCAATGACATGAAGTGGGAGACCCACCCACCCAAGCTCTGCCATAATTCTTCACCTATAAAATCATGGGATACAATGAAATGGTTGTCACTTAAAGCACAAACTTTGAGTTAGTCTGCACAGCAAATGGTAACTGAAACTAACTAGAACTAGGAACTATTAACCATAAACTTCTCTATGAGCCTACAGGGACTTTCACCCTCTTTCCTTGCTATATTCTTGTGTCATTCTTCTCCCTTTCTGTCAACTAACTTCCGGTTTCCTGTGCCGATAGGAGGAATTAGTCATAGCACAGCACCCTATTTTATATGTCCTTCTAGTTCAAGCAATGACAGAAACTGAATAATGTCACATGTTTTAATTCTAAATTTCCACGGGATTGATTTTTAAACTGGGCAAAACTTGAGCTGGTTTTCAACCCTGCTATAAAAACAACAGCTAAGGAGAAGGGGTCACATAATACAAATAGGGCTTCCAGCATCCACAGCAGTGTATGTGTCATGGGGAATGATTAGTTCTCAGAAAAATACTAAGTAATGCTTCACTTAAAAGCCTGCCTTCCTTATTTCTGGTCCCTCACATGACTCTGCTCTCCACTTCTACGCTATGAAGTGTGTCAGCCTCCTGAAGGGTTTTCACATGTTCATGAGCACAATACTGATCTCTGGAGTAGCCTCCGTTACTCAGTCTCCTCCAGCAGTTCTTTAGGCAGCACAGGAAATTGGCACCCCAGGCATACTCAGCCTCCATTAGTTAAACATTCTCCCCAGTAGCTGGATTGGGATGCTGGTCTAGAGGCAGAGTAGCAGAGTGGTTAGGAAGAGTCTAATATATACAGGAACACCTCTGAGATATTGCAGGTTCAGTTCCAAACCACCGCAATAAAGCATATGTCTGAACATTGCAATAAAACAAGGCACAAATTTTTTGGTTTCCCAGTGCATATCAAAGTTATGTTTACACTATACTGTAGTCTATTAAGTGTGCAATAGCATCATGTCTAAAAACACAATGGGCATACCTTAATTAAAAATACTTTATTGCTAAATCATGCTAACCATCATGGCCTTCACTAAGCCACAATCCTTGTGCAATAGTAATATCAGAGATCACTGATCACAGATCACCATAACAAATATAAATGAATAAGTCTGAAATATTGCAAGAATTGCCAAAACAGTGTGACACAGAGACACAAAGTCAGCAAATGCTGTTGGAAAAATGGCACTGATAGACTTGCTCAATGTAGGGCTGCCACAAACCTTCAATTTGTAAGAAACATAATATCTTGAAGGGCAATAAAGTGAAGTGTAATAAAATGAGATGTGCCTGTGTATACATGTTGCATAAAGCAACATTTTCCAGATGTTAGTCTTTCATTACCACATTTTTGGATTTGGGGCCATTTCCATTTACTATTGATACTAATATTTACTTTATAGTTTTCTTTAAATAAATTCATTTGTTTGAAATATAAATGTGGGCTTTCCTGGTAGTTCAGTGGTTAAGAATCCACCTGTCAATTCAGGGGACATGGGTTAGAGCCCTGGCCCAGGAAGATCCCACATGCCACAGAGTGACTAAGCCCGTGCACCACAGCTACTGAACCTGAGCTCTAGAGCTCACAAGCCACAACTACTGACTCCACATGCCACAACTATGGAAGCACACGTGCCTAGAGCCTGTGCTCCACAACAAGAGAAGCCACTGCAATGAGAAGCCCATTCACCGCAATGAAGAGTAGCCCCCCGCTTGCCGCAACTAGAGAAAGCCCGCACGCAGCAACAAAGACTCAATGCAGCCAAAAATAAATAAATTAATTAAATTAATTACTTTAAAAAATATAAATGTATTCATTTAAAAAGTAACTATCAGGGGCCTCCCTGGTGGCGCAGTGATTGAGAGTCCGCCTGCCGATGCAGGGGACGCGGGTTCGTGCCCCGATCCCGGAGGATCCCACATGCCGCTGAGCGGCTGGGCCCGCGAGCCATGGCCGCGGAGCCTGTGTGTCCGGAGCCTGTGCTCCGCAACGGGAGAGGCCACAGCAGTGAGAGGCCCGCGTACAGCAAAAAAAAAAAAAAAAAGTAACTATCAGGATTTCTGGATTCTGTGTCAGCTTATAAGGAGCTTGGAAGTTACCACTCCATCCTAACAAGTAAAAAGCCTAACAGATTGAAAAGTCATCAACTCTTCTTGGATCCATAAGAGAGGTGAGACACAGGACAAATTGCTGCCCTCAAGATTGGAGACAGAGACAGGTGAATACAGGGAGTCTCCGCTGACCAGAGCAGAGAGTCATGAGTGGAAGTTGCCTTGGGAACCAGTGTCAGGGTAGGAAAACCTGAACTGTAATTGACAAACATCTGAAGGCTCAGTGTGGCCAATTCTTAGGGTTAAAAACACTGGGGGAGGGCTTCCCTGGTGCTGCAGTGGTTAAGAATCCACCTGCCAATGCAGGGGACACAGGTTCGAGCCCTGGTCCAGGAAGATCACACATGCTGCGGAGCAACTAAGCCCATGCACCACAACTACTGAACCTATGCTCTAGAGCCTGTGAGCTACAACTACTGAGCCTGTGTGCCACAACTACTAAAGCCTGCATGCCTAGAGCCCGTGCTCCACAACAAGACAAGCTACCGCAATAAGCCGGTGCACCACTATGAAGAGTAACCCCCGCTCACCACAACTAGAGAAAGCCCACACGCAGCAACGAAGACCAAATGCAGCCAGAAATAAAATAAATAAATTTATTTAAAAAATAAAAAAGACACCAGGGGACCAAGTCATGGCCGAGGGAGGGTTTGTGGGTGTGTTTCCACATTTTTGTGAGTTTTACCTCCTGGAGCTCCACCAGGTTCTCACAATAAACATCAGGGAAAAAAAAATCCCCTCATGACTCTAGCAGTGGGAGGGAAAAAGAAACCATTTCCAACTACACCAGAGCACTCTGTTATTCTTAACAAGGGTTACCCTCAGGAGAAACTAGTCAGCCAGAACCTAACCTGCTGAAGTATTATTGGAAACTACCTGACTTAGGGAAAGTGAAATACCTAACTCCAGTCTGTTTTAGCCTTCCATGTGAAAGAAAGGAAAAACTCAGCTCTTGTCCACCTTCACCTTCTATGTGGAAGGAGGAAATGCCTAACTCCAGCCCTCTCTAGGCATCCTGTTCCAACTAAGAGGGGAGGAAAGCTGAAATACATGTGACATTCCCAGGTTCACTAAAAGACTAACCACAGTACTAAAGGCCTATTTACAGCAATTCCTTTTACCCAGTACCTCAGGTCTGGCTATCAAGAAGATATTACAAGGCATACTAAAAGGCAGAAAACACAATTTGAAAAGACAGAGCAAGTATTAGTACCGGATAAGGTAGGGATATTGGAATTATCAGACAAGGAATGTAAACAAGGATGATTAATATGATAAGAGCTTTAATTGATAAAGTAGACAGCAATGTAAGCAGGGAGACAGAAATCCTAAAGAAGAAACAAAAAGAAATGCTAGAGAACAAAAAACACTTTAACAGATATGAAGACTGCTTTTGATAGACTTACTTATAAGCAGGTCAGAGCTGAGGAAAGAATCTCTGAGTTTAAGGATTTTTTTCATAAGATACCATCAAAACTGAAAAGCAAAGAGAACAAACAGAAAATAACAGAAAAATAAGAGAAGAGAATAGCAAGGACTGTAAGACAACTCCAAAATGTGTAACAAATGCATAATGGGAATACAGGAAATACCAGAGGGAGAAGAAAGAAAGAAAGGGACAGAAGAAATATTTGAAAAATATTGAGAATATTGTTGAAAAATACTGAGAATTTCACCCAACTTAATGGCAGATACCAAACCACAGATCCAGGAAGCTCAGAGAACACTGAGTAGAATAAATGTCAAAAGAAAACTATACCTAGGCATATTATTTTCAAACTATATAAAATCAAAAATAAAGAAAAAAAAAAACAAAAAAAGCCAGAGGAAAAAAAACCTTTCCTATAGAGGAACAAAGATAAGAATTACATCTAACTTCCCAGAAACCAGGCAAGCAAGAAAAGAGTGAAGTGAAATATTTAAAGTGCTATGAAAGGCTTCTGTCCAAACAGACAGGAATTATTATTTCTCCCTACATCCCTAAGAAAAATCCAGAACCACTATCAAAGCTGCGCTCTATATCATGGAGAGTCTGTGATCCACTGCTAGGCATGTCCTCCCCTTACCGGCCTTATCAAGGGCAGGCTGAACCACGCGGAAGAGAGAAGAACCTGTGATTGTTACCTTGGGTTAGATGCTAATAAACTTGCCCAAGTCAAACTGATTAAGGTAATCTAATAACATTCATTGTGTATTTGCTTATCTCCAAGGAAACTACCTCACTTTGTGAAATAAACTACTCAATAGAAATCTAGAAGCTAGGTGCACACTCCTCCCACAGAGTTGGTGGAGGCTTTTACGGAGCTGTGTTGGTGGGAAAACTTGGAGCTTCCCAGGTGAAATCTGAAACTGGACTGCTGTACAAGAAGGGCAAGGAAAGACAGAAAAAGAGGCAGCCTCCCAGATTGCTGTGTGACTGAGAGGGTCTAGATGCAATGGCGTGGTGTCAGGCCTGAGCCTCTGAAGTGGGAGAGCTGACTTCAGGACACTGTACCACCACAGACTTCCTGGCCCCATGTAAAAACCATCAGCAAGAGGTCTCCCAGAGATCTCCATCTCAAAGCTATGACACAGATCCACCCAACGGCCAGCAGCTCCAGGGCTGGAAGGCCCATGCCAAACAACTAGCAAGACAGGAACACAACCACACCCATTAGCAGAGAGGATGCCTAAAATCATACTAAGTTCACAGACACCCCAAAACACATCACTGGACGTGGCCCAGCCCACCAGAAAGACAAGATCCAGCCCCACCCACCAAAACACAGGCATTAGTTGCTTCCACCAGGAAGCCTTCACAAGCCACTGAACCAACCTCACTCACTGGGGGCAGACACCAAAAACAATGGGAACTATGGACTTGCAGCCTGAGAAAAGGAGACCCCAAACACAGTAAGTTAAACAAAATAAGAAGACAGAGAAAAGTGCAGCAGATGAAGGAACAAGGTAAAAACCCACCAGACCAAACAAATGAAGAGGAAATAGGCAGTCTGACTGGAAAAGAATTCAGAGTAATGATAGTAATGGAGATCTAAAATCTTGGAAACAGAATGGAGAAAATACAAGAAATGTTTAACAAGGACCTAGAAGAATTAAAGAACAAACAAACAATGATGAACAACACAATAAAGGAAATTAAAAATTCTCTACAAGGAATCAATAGCATGATAACTGAGGCAGAAGAACAGATAAGTGAGCTGGAAGATAAAATACTGGAAATAACTACCACAGAGCAGAATAAAGAAAAAAAGAATGAAAAGAATTGAGGACAGGCTCAGAGACCTCTGGGACAACAGTAAATGCACCAACATTTGAACTATAGGGGTTCCAGAAGAAAAAGAGAAAAAGAAAGGGTCTGAGAAAATATTTGAAGAGATTATAGTTGAAAACTTCCCAAACATGGGAAAAGAAAGAGTCAATCAAGTCCAAGAAGTGCAGAGTCCCATACAGGATGAATCCAAGGGGAAACACGCCACAACATATATTAATCAAACTATCAAAAATTAAATACAAAGAAAAAATATTAAAAGCAGCAAGGGAAAAGCAACAAATAACATACAAGGGAATCTCCATAAGGTTAACAGCTGATCTTTCAGCAGAAACTCTGCAAGCCAGAAGGGACTGGCAGGACATATTTAAAGTGATGAAAGGGGAAAACCTACAACCAAGATGACTCTATGAAGCAAGATCTCATTCAGATTTGACAGAGAAATTAAAACCTTTAGAGACAAGCAAAAGTTAATAGAATTCAGCACCACCAAACCACCTCTACACCAAACGCTAAAGGAACTTCTCTAGGCAGGAAACACAAGAGAAGGAAAAGACCTACAATAGGAAACCCAACACAATGAATAAAATAGTAATAGGAACACACATATAGGTAATTACCTTACATGTAAATGGATGAAATGCTCCAGCCGAAAGACATAGACTGGCTGAATGGATCCAAAAATAAGACCCATATATATGCTGTCTACAAGAGACCTACTTCAGACCTAGGGACACATACAGACTGAAAGTGAGGGATTGGAAAAAGATATTCCATGCAAATGGAAATCAAAAGAAAGCTGGGGTAGCAATTCTCATATCAGACAAAATAGACTTTAAAATAAAACTATTACAAGAGACAAAGAGGGACACTACACAATGATAAAGGGATCAGTCCAAGAAGGAGATATAACAATTGTAAATATTTATGCAGCCAACATAGGAGCACTTCAATACATAAGGCAAATGCTAACAGCCATAAAAGGGAAAATCAACAGTAACACAATCATAGTAGGGGACTTTAACACCCCACTTTCACCAATGGGAAGATCATCCAAAATGAAAATAAATAAGGAAACACAAGCTTTAAATGACACATTAAACAAGATGGACTTAATTGTTATTTATAGGACATTCCATCCAAAAACAACAGAATACACTTTCTTCTCAAGTGCATATGGAACATTCTCCAGTATACATCATATCTTGGGTCACAAATCAAGCCTTGGTAAATTCAAGAAAATTTAAATTGTATCAAGTATCTTTTCTGACCACAGTGCTATGAGACTAGATATCAATTACAGGAAAAACTGTAAAAAATACAAACACAAGGAGGGTAAACACTACACTACTTAATAACCAAGAAATCACTGATAAACCAAAGAGGAAATAAAGAAATACCTAGGAAAAATTGACAATGAAAACACAATGACCCAAAACCTATGGGATGCAGCAAAAGCAGTACGAAGAGGGACGTTTATAGCAATACAATCCTACCTCAAAAAGCAAGAAACATCTCAAATAAACAACCTAACATAACACCTAAAGCAATTAGAGAAAGAAGGACAAAAAAATACCAGTTAGCAAAAAGAAAGAAATCATAAAGATCCGTACAGAAATAAATGAAAAAGAATAGAAGGAAACAATAGCAAAGATCAATAAAACTAAAACCTTGTTCTTTGAGAAGATAAACAAAATTGATAAATCATTAGCCAGACTCATCAAGAAGAATGGGAAAAGACTCAGATCAACAGAATTAAAAATGAAAAAGGAAAAGTAACAACTGACACTGCAAAAATACAAAGGATCATGAGCGATTACTACCTGCAACTATATGCCAATAAAATGGACAACCTGGAAGAAATGGACAAATTCTTAGAAAAGCACAACCTTCCAAGACTGAACGAGGAATAGAAAAAAATTTTCACATTTTGTATGAAAACACAAAAGACCCTGAATAGCCAAAGCAATCTTGAGAAAGAACCACAGCGCTGGAGGATTCAGGCTCCCTGATTCAGACTGTAGTACAAAGCTACAGTAATCAAGACAGTATGGTACTGGCACAAAAACAGAAATATATATCAATGGAACAGGATAGAAAGCCCAGAGATAAACCCACACACATACAGTCACCACCTTTATGACAAAGGAGGCAAGAACATACAATGGAGAAAAGACAGTCTCTTCAATAGTAGCGCTGGAAAAAATGTACAGCTACATGTAAAAGAATGAAATTAGAACACTTCCTAATACCATACACAAAAATAAACTCAAAATGGATTAAAGACCTAAATGTAAGGCCAGTCACCATGAAACTCTTAGAGGAAAACATAGAACACTCTATGATATAAATCACAGCAAGATCCTTTTTGACCCACCTCCTAGAGAAATGGAAATAAAAATGAAAATAGGGCTTCCCTGGTGGTGCAGTGGTTAAGAATCCACCTGCCAATGCAGGGGACATGGGTTCAAGCCCTGGTCCATGATCCCACATGCCTTGAAGCAACTGGGCCCACATACCACAACTATGGAGCCTGTGCTCCGCAGTGAGAGAAGCCACAACAATGAGAAGCCCGTGAGCAACACAAGGAAGAGGAGCCCCTGCTTGCCTGAAGAACCAATGCAGCCAAAAATAAATAAATAAATTTATTTTTAAAAAGATTAAAAAAATAAACAAATGGGACATAATGAAACTTATTAAAAGCTTTTGCACAGCAAAGGAAACCATAAACAAGACGAAAAGACAACCCTCAGAATGGGAGAAAATATGTGCAAATGAACCAACTGACAAAGTAGTAATCTCCAAAATATACAAGCAGCTCATGCACCTCAATATCAAAAAGAAAAACAACCCAATCCAAAAATGGGCAGAAAACCTAAATAGACATTTCTCCAAAGAAGATATACAGATTGCCAACAAACACATGAAAGATTGCTCAACATCACTCATCATTATAGCAATCCCAATCAAAACTACAATGAGGTATCACCTCCTACAGGTCAGAATGGCCATCACCAAAAAATCTACAAACAATAAATGTTGGAGAGGGTGTGGAGAAAAGGGAACCCTCTTGCACTGTTGGTGGGAATGTAAATTGATACAGCCACTATGGAGAACAGTATGGAGGTTCCTTAAAAAACTAAAAATAGAACTACCATATGAACTACTGGGCATATACCTTGAGAAAACTATAATTCAAAAAGAGTCATGGGCCTCCCTGGTGGCGCAGTGGTTGAGAGTCCGCCTGCCGATGCAGGGGATGCGGGTTCGTGCCCCGATCTGGGAGGATCCCATATGCCGCGGAGCGGCTGGGCCCGTGAGCCATGGCCGCTGGGCCTGCACATCCGGAGCCTGTGCTCCGCAACGGGAGAAGCCACGACAGTGAGAGGCCCGCATACCGCAAAAAAAAAAAAAGAAAAAAGAAAAAAAAAAAAAAAAAGAGTCATGTACCACAATGTTCACTGTAGCTTTATTTACAATAGCCAGGACATGGAAGCAATCTAAGTGTCTACTGACAGATGAATGAATAAAGAAGATATGGCACATATATACAATGGAATATTACTCAGCCATAAAAAGAAACAAAACTGAGTTATTTGTAGTGAGGTGAATGGACTTAGAGTCTGTCATACAGAGTGAAGTAAGTCAGAAAGAGAAAAACAAGGCTTCCCTGGTGGCGCAGTGGTTGAGAGTCCGCCTGCCGGTGCAGGGGACGCGGGTTCGTGCCCCGGTCCAGGAGGATCCCACGTGCCGTGGCGCGGCTGGGCCTGTGAGCCATGGCTGCTGGGCCTGCGTGTCCTGAGCCTGTGCTCTGCAACGGGAGAGGCCACAGCAGTGAGAAGCCCACGTAATGCAAAAAAAAAAAGAGAGAGAGAGAGAAAAAAACAAATATTGTATGCTAACACATATATATGGAATCTAAAAAGAAGAAAAGGTTTTGATGAACCTAGGGGCAGGACAGGCATAAAGACACAGACATAGAGAATGGACTTGAGGACACAGGGAGGGGGAACAGTAAGCTCAGATGAAGTGAGAGAGTAGCAGTGACATATATACACTACCAAATGTAAAATAGCTAGCTAGTGGGAAGCAGCTGCATAGCACAGGGAGATCAGCTCGGTGCTTTGTGACCACCTAGAGGGGTGGGCTTTGGATGGTGGGAGGGAGGCTCAGAGGGAGGGGCTATGGGGACATATGTATGCATATGGTTGATTCACTTTGTTATACAGCAGAAACTAACACAATATTGTAAAGCAATTATACTCCAATAAAGATGTTTAAAAAAAAAAAGAAAAGAAATCTAGAAAAAGTAATTATAGACACATTAAGTAAGACTTTTAACTGGAAAAGCTTTTATGACCATGAATGAAAATTAGATGGTTAGAAAAACAAAAAAACAAACTAAAAAAACCCCAAAACAAAACAAAAGTGTTGTGGAAAAAAACCCATTGAGCTAGAATTCTGTACCTTCAAAAGTAAAGGAGAAGTAGACTTTCTCAAACAACCAAAAACTGAAGAACTTTGTTGCCATTATATCTGCCTTGCAATAAATGTTAAAAGAACTTCTTTAGAGAGAAATAATATAATATAGGTCAGAAGTACATTTGTTGTATAGTATCTAATACTGAAAAAGTTGGAGGACTGACACATACCTGACTTTAGGACTTACTATAGAGCTACTGTAATCAAGACAGTGTATCCTGGACCTACATAAGAAAGGAAGAGCATTGAAGAAGGAATAAGTGAAGGTAAATGATCACTTTTATTTTTCTTACTCTTAACCGATCTAACAGCTTGTTCAAAATAATAACAGCAACAATTGTATCTTTCGGTGGAAGACTAGACAAATAGATCAGTGGGACAGAGTAGAGAGCCCAGATAGACTCACATAAATATAGTCCACTGACCTTTGACAAAGGAGCAAATGCAATACAATTGAGCAAATATAGTCTAACTAATGGTCCTGGAATGATTGGACACGTACATGCAAAAAATAAATAAATAAAATAAAAAATTTAAACACAGACCCTATACCCTTCACAAAAATTTATGCAACATGGATCACAGACCTCAATGTAAAGTGCAAAACTATAAAACTCCTAGATGATAACATAGGGGAAAACCCAGATGGTCTTGGGTATTATAGTGCCTTTCCTTTTTTAATACTGAATATTATTCCATTGTATGTATACACCACACTTTATCCATTCTCCTGCCAATGAACATTTTGGTTGCTTCCATATCTTGACTATTATAAATAAAACTGCAATGAACACAAGAGTATTCATCTCTTTGAAATCTTGATTTCAATTCTTTTCAATATATATCCAGATGGGGGACTGTTGGATCACATAGTAATTCTACTTTTTATTTTTTTGAGAAACTGTCATACTGTTTTCTATAGTGGCAACACCATTTTACAACCCTACGAACACTATTTGTAGGTCCAATTTCTTCACATTCTCATCAACACTTACTTTTTTTTTATAATAGCTATCCTAAAAGGTATGAGATAATATCTCATTGTGGTTTTAATTTGCCATTTTGACCTCAAATTTACTACATATGTAAAGACGCTATTTCCAAATGAGGTCACATTCACATTTCAATATACCTTTTTGGGGGGCACGATTCAAGCCATAAAACCATCTATAACTGAGAACCACTGTCTTAAACTTGAATTTTGCTGTTTTACAAAAATAACAATGATAATTATCACTAAAATCATCATCATTTATTGAACAATTAGCAAAGTTACCTACTTCATGTGATATTATGTTACTCTTATCCCCATCTTATAGGTGAGAAAACTGATTTATGATGAGGTTTAATAACTTGCTAGTTAGGGCTGAAGCCAAGATTAGAACTCAGGACTCTAGATTTCATTCTTCCTCAGGAAGAGCCACAAAGACCATGAAATTTTCAGAAATCCGTACTTTCTCCTGGTGAGCTATTCCAAAGTCAATGAAGATAAGGCTGGAATCCCATCCCCAAATATTTCAGCAGATAATGAAATGAGTTAGAAAGAGTCCTTGACTAGAAGACCAATGTGTTTCCATCTCTGCCAGTAAGTCACTTGCTCCCTGGGGCCCAAGGCAGAATGAGGAAGTGATGTACACTGCATGTTATTGGATACATACTGCAGTTTCAATAAAAGTAGTTCACTTTTTAATTTTTTTTTTGTATTGGAGTTACATCTAAGATTTCACTTAGAAATAGGATTGTACTGCAACAAATATGTTTGTAAACAACTGATTTAAACAGTGGTTAAGCAGAAAGACACACACATTCATTAGCCATCCTATGCTATTTGATGTGAACTGCTTTCTTTTGCACCATTTAGGCTTAGATGTGATAGCTATTCAGGTTCAGTCTCTTTCAGAATTGATCTACTCCAGACAGATAAAGGTGCTTTGGGAACTATTCTTTTCAAAAAGTGGGGGTTTCTTATCATTAAGTGTGACCATAAATAAATAATTTTAATTAAATATCCTAATAACATGAATAAACTTCCTGATATGGCAAAGAGTGACAAACATGTTTTCTATATGTAAATGGAGACTATGGGAATCGATTGATATTTACTAGGCACCTGACCTGTATAAAAAGGAACACTTATTCTTTTATTACTATTTCCACTGGTATAGAGATCACCCCACTACTCTCCAAAAGAGAAACCAGCAATTAGAAAATCACTTCTAGCATATGCACAGGGCAACGGGTGACTTTTCTGATTAGTAACATCCAGGAAAAAGGTGAGGAGGAATTTTTTATCAGAAGTTATCACTTCACATTCTTGAGTATGTATGTCTCTCTCACTCTGGGCGATTGGCCACTTCATGTGTTTGCTCTCTCTCTGCTTTTCCTGTAGAAAATACATGGAGGAAGGAAATGTTCTCAAGGGTGAGGCTTGCACAAGTCCTGCTTATGATGAGTGGGTGGGAAAATTCAGTTCACTACACAGTGAGTGGGAAACCCATTTTAACCTCAGATCAAAGCCCCATGATTCAATCCAGCTTATACCTGTGAGGCAAGGGGGAAAAGCTGATATTTGCATCGCTGTATGCACCCTGTATCTATTTCTCAGTTGGTTCAGAACTTGAGGGTAGAGGGGTGGGATTATCATATTCAAACCCCAATAGAATGTCTAATAGTTTGGGATATAACAAAAGTAGTCAAAAGATCCTATGCTCATGGGTAGATACTCAAAAATAGCATATGATCAGTTTCAAATAAATCGTGTTCTGAATTGAGCCAGAGGGAAGAATTCATAGACTTTATCATTATGAGAGCTTGAAGCAGTCTTAGAAAAGATTTGATGTGATTCCTTCATTTGACAAAGGAGGCAATCGGTGCTAGAGATGGAAACCATCTCATCTAAATTAAACCAGACAGATAGAGGATAGCAGATGTTCCAAAATCCCTAATCTTTGTGCTTGCTCCTTCAACATGCTGTCATAACAGACCTGTGTGTACCAGTTTTCAGTGGTAGCTGATAATGAAATAATAGGTACCTACTGAACATGAGGCCACTGCATTATGACCTTGACAGTAGGCATTTCACGTATCTATGTCACTTGACCCACACTGTGAGGTACATACCACTGTAAACCTATTTTTCAGATGAAATTACTAAACTCAGAGAGTCTAGCTTCCTAGCTTTGAAGGATTGGGAGTCAGGATTTCAAACCATATCTAGCTGATTCCAAAGTCATGCTTCAACTACTTAACTATACTGGTTTTCTTTTTTGTGCTCATATCATCATTAATTCCTCCCTTGTTTTAAGTCCCAGAAACAAATAAGAACATGGTCATCATTAAATCCGACCCCCAGGAGTGGCTCTGCGATGGTTGGGGAAATATTCAAAGGTCACAGAATGAAAACGACCAGAATTCATTCACATCTATAGCACCTGTTCGGATTCCAGAAATAATTGTAATGGATCCTTCTCATTAAGGGAATGTTCTTCTCATCCTTAAGAAAGGAGAATGTTGAAGGGTTTTTGGTTATAGCTGTGTGAGTAGGTCATCAAACCCTCTTCCCAAAAAATGACTGTAGAGAGGGCAGACAGCAGAAGCAAGAAGAACTACAATCCTGCAGCCTGTGGAACAGAAACCACATTCACAGAAAGATAGACAAGATGAAAAGGCAGAGGGCTATGTACCAGATGAAGAAACAAGATAAAACCCCAGAAAAACAACTAAATGAAGTGGAGATAGACAACCATCCAGAAAAATAATTCAGAATAACAATAGTGAAGATTATCCAGGACCTTGGAAAAAGAATGGAGGCAAAGATCGAGAAGATGCAAGAAATGTTTAATAAAGACATAGAAGAATTGAAGAACAAACAAACAGAGATGAACAATACAATAACTGAAGTGAAAACTACACTAGAAGGAATCAATGGCAGAATAACTGAGGCAGAAGAATGGATAAGTGACCTGGAAGACAGAATGGTGGAATTCACTGCTGTGGAACAGAATAAACAAAAGAGAATGAAAAGAAATGAAGACAGCCTAAGAGACCACTGGGACAACATTAAACGCAACAACATTCACATTATAGGGGTCCCAGAAGGAGAATATAGAGAGAAAGGACCCGAGAAAATATTTGAAGAGATTATAGTTGAAAAATTCCCTAACATGGGAAAGGAAATAGCCACCCAAGTCAAGGAAGCGCAGTGAGTCCCATACAGGATAAAACCAAGGAGAAACATACCGAGACACATAGTAATCAAATTGGCAAAAATTAAAGACAAAGAAAAATTATTGAAAGCATCAAGGGAAAAACGAAAAATAACATACAAGGGAACTCCCATAAGGTTAAAAACTGATTTCTCAGCAGAAACTCTACAAGCCAGAAGGGAGTGGCATGATATACTTAAAGTGATGAAAGGGAAGGACCTACAATTAAGATTACTCTACCTGGCAAGGATCTCATTCAGATTCGATGGAGAAATCAAAAGCTTTACAGACAAGCAAAAGCTAAAAGAATTCAGCACCATCAAACCAGCTCTACAACAAATGCTAAAGGAACTTCTCTAAGTGGGAAACACAAGAGAAGAAAAGGATCTACAAAAACAAACCCAAGGGCTTCCCTGGTGGCACAGTGTTTGGGAGTCTGCCTGCTGATGCAGGGGACACGAGTTTGTGCCCCGGTCCAGAAAGATCCCACATGCCACAGAGTGGCTGGGCCTGTAAGCCATGGCCGCTGAGCCTGCGTGTCTGGAGCCTGTGCTCTGCAACAGGAGAGGCCACAACAGTGAAAGGCCCACATATCGCAAAAAAAAATAAAACAAAAAAAATAAAACAATTAAGAAAATTGTCATAGGAACATACATATTGATAATTACCTTAAATGGGAATGGATTAAATGCTCCAACCAAAAGACACAAGTTTGCTGAATGGAAACAAAAACAAGACCCATATATATGCCGTCTACAAGAAACCCATTTCAGACCTAGGGTCACATACAGACTGAAAGTGAGGGGGTGGAGAAAGACATTCCGTGCAAATGAAAATCAAAAGGAAGCTGGAGTAGCAATATTCATATCAGATAAAATAGACTTTAAATTAAAGAATGTTACAAGAGACAAGGAAGAACACGACATAATGATCAAGGAATCAATCCAAGAAGAAGGTATAAAAATTATAAATATATATGCACCCAACATAGGAGCACCTCAATAAATAAGGCAACTGCTAACAACTGTAAAAGAGGAAATCGACAGTAACACAATAACAGTGGGGGACCTTAACACCTCACTTACACCAATGGACAGATCATCCAAAATGAAAATAAATAAGGAAACAGAAGCTTTAAATGACACAATAGACCAGATAGATTTAATTGATATTTATAGGACCTTCTATCCAAAAACAGCAGATTGCACTTTCTTCTCAAGTGTGCATGGAACATTCTCCAGGATAAATCACATCTTGGGTCACAAATCAAGCCTCAGTAAATTTAAGAAAATTGAAATCATATCAAGCATCTTTTCTGACCACAATGCTATGAGATTAGAAATGAATTACAGGGGAAAAAACGTAAAAAACACAAACACATGGAGGCTAAACACTACGTTACTAAATAACCATGAGAGCACTGAAGAAATCAAAGAGGAAATAAAAAAAAAACACCTAGAGACAAATGACAATGAAAACTCGACAATCCAAAACCTATGGGATGCAGCAAAAGCAGTTCTAAGAGGGAAGTTTATAGCTATACAAACCTACCTCAAGAAATAAGAAAAATCTCAAATAAACAACCTAACATTATACCTAAAGGAACTAGAGAAAGAAGAAGAAACAAACCCCAAAGTTAGCAGAAGGAAAGAAATCATAAAGATCAGAACAGAAAAAAAATGAAATAGAAACAAAGAAAACAAGAGCAAAAATCAATAAAACTAAAAGCTGGTACTTTGAGAAGATAAACAAAATTGATAAACCATTAGCCACACTCATCAAGAAAAGAGGGAGAGGACTCAAATCAATAAAATTAGAAATGAAAAAGGAGAAGTTACAACAGACACAGCAGAAATACAAAGCATTCTAAGAGATTACTACAAGCAACTGTATCCCAATTAAATGCACAAACTTTAAGAAATGGACAAATTCTTAGAAAGGTATAACCTTGAAAGACTGAACCAGGAAGAAATACAAAATATGAACACAGTAATCACAAGCAATGAAATTGAAACTGTGATTTAAAATCTTCAAACATGGGCTTCCCTGGTGGTGCAGTGGTTGAGAGTCCGCCTGCCAATGCAGGGGACACAGGTTCGTGCCCCAGTCCGGGAGGATCCCGCATGCTGCCAAGCGGCTGGACCCATGAGCCATGGCCACTGAGCCTGCGCGTCTGGAGCCTGTGTTCCGCAACGGGAGAGGCCACAACAGTGAGAGGCCCACGTAACACACACAAACACACAAAAAAAAACTTCCAACAAAAAAAGTCCAGGCCCAAACGGCTTCACAGGTGAATTCTATCAAACATTTAGAGAAGAGCTAACACCCATCCTTCTCAAACTCTTCCAAAGAATTGCAGAAGAAGGAACACTCCCAATTTCATTCTCTAAGGCCACCATCACCCTGATACCAAAACCAGACAAAGATACTATAAAAAAAGAAAATTACAGACCAATATCACTGATGAATAGAGATGCAAAAGTCCTCAACAGAATGCTAGCAAACAGAATCCAACACATTAAAAGTATCATACACCATGACCAAGTGGGATTTATCCAAGGGATGCAAGGATTCTTCAATATACACAAATCAATCAATGTGATACACCATATTAACAAACTGAAGAATAAAACCATATGATCATCTCAATAGATGCAGAAAAAGCTTTTGAGAAAATTCAACACCCATGTATGATAAAAACTCTCCAGAAAGTGGGCATAGAGGGAACCTACCTCAACATAATTAAGGCCATATATGACAAACCCACAGCAAACATCATTCTCAATGGTGAAAAACTGAAAGCATTTCCTCTAAAATCAGGAACAAGACAAGAATATCCACTCTCACCACTATTATTCAGCATAGTTTTGAAGTCCTAACCACAGCAATCAGAGAAGAAAAGGAAATAAAAGGAATACAAATTGGAAAAGAAGAAGTGAAACTGTCACTGTTTGCAGATGACATGATACTATACATAGAGAATCTTAAAAATGCCACCAGAAAACTACTAGAGCTAATCAATGAATTTGGTAATGCTGCAGGATACAAAATTAATGCTCAGAAATCTCTTGCATTCCTATACACTAATGATGAAAAATATTAAAGAGAAATTATGGAAACACTCCTATTTACCATTGCAACAAAAAGAATAAAATACCTAGGAATAAACCTACCTAAAAGACAAAAGACCTGTATGCAGAAAACTATAAGACACTGAGGAAACAAATTAAAGGTGATACCAACAGATGGAGAGATATACCATGTTCTTGGATGGGAAGAATCAATATTGTGAAAATGACTATACTACCCAAAGCAATCTACAGATTCAATGCAATCCCTATCAAATTACCAATGGTATTTTTTTACAGAACCAGAACAAAAAATCTTAAAATTTGTGTGGAGACACAAAAGACCCCAAATAGCCAAAGCAGTCTTGAGGGAAAAAACGGAGCTTGAGGAATCAGACTCCATGACTTCAGACTATACTACAAAGCTACAGTAATCAAGACAATACGGTACTGGCACAAAAACAGATACATAGATCAATGGAGCAAGATAGAAAGCCGAGAGGTAAACCCTTGCACCTATGGTAAACTAATCTATGACAAAGGAGGCAAGGACATACAATGGAGAAAAGACAGTCTCTTCAATAAGTGGTGCTGGGAAAACTGGACAGCTACATGTAAAAGAATGAAATTAGAACACTCCCTAACACCATACACAAAAATAAACTCAAAATGGATTAGAGACCTAAATGTAAGACCAGACACTATAAAACTCTTAGAGGAAAACATAGGAAGAACACTCTTTGACATAAATCACAGCAAGATCTTTTTAGGCCCACCTCCTAGAGTAATGGAAATTAAAACAAAAATAAACAAATGGGACCTAATGAAACTTCAAAGCTTTTGCACAGCAAAGGAAACTATAAACAAGACAAAAAGACAACCCTCAGAATGGGAGAAAATATTTGCAAATGAATCAACGGACAAAGGATTAATCTCCAAAATATATAAACAGCTCATGCAGCTCAATATTAAAAAAAACAAACAACCCAATCCAAAAATGGGCAGAAGACCTAAATAGACATTTCTCCAAAGAAGACATAGAGATGGCCAATAAGCACATGAAAAGCTGCTCAACATCACTAATTCTTAGAAAAATGTAAATCAAAACTACAATGAGGTATCACCTCACACCAGTTTGAATGGGCATCTTCAGAAAATCTACAAACAACAAATGCTGGAGAGGGTGTGGAGAAAAGGGAACCCTCTTGCACTGTTGTTGGGAATATAAATTGATACTGCCACTATGGAGAACAGTATGGAGGTTCCTCAGAAAACTAAAAATAGAATTACCATATGACCCAGCAGTCCCACTACTGGGCATATACCCAGAGAAAACCATAATTCAAAAAGACACATGCACCCCAATGTTCATTGCAGCACTATTTACATTAGCCCAGCTATGGGAGCAACCAAAATGCCCATCGACAGACAAATGGATAAAGAAGTTGTGGTACATATACACAATGGAATATCACTCAGCCATAAAAAGGAACGAAATTGGGTCATTTGTAGAGATGTGGATGGACCTAGAGACTGTCATACAGAGTGAAGTAAGTCAGAAAGAGAAAAACAAATATCGTATATTAATGCATATATGTGGAATCTAGAAAAATGGTACAGATGAACTGATTTGCATGGCTGAAATAGAGACATAGATGTAGAGAACAAATGTATGGACACGGATGGGTGTAAAGTGCTGGGGGTGGTGGTTTTGGATGAATTGGGCAACAGGGACTGACATATATACACTAATATGTATAAAATAGGTAACTAATAAGAACCTGCTGTATAAAAAAAAAATCTGTATGAACATTAATGTTTGAAAAGCACTTCTCTAACCCACTGGTTCTCTAACTTGGCTGCACATTGGAATCATCTGAGGTATTTTCAAAAATATGGATTTTTTTTTAATCTTTTGGGTTTTTTTTTTTTTGCCATTACCACACTGTCTTGATTACTGTAGCTTTAAAATAAGTCTTGAAGTTGGATGTGTCAGTCCTCCAACTTTGTTCTTCCCCTTCAATATTGTTTTGGCTATTCTGGGTCAGTTCTCATGCTCTGAATTCTGATTTAAGTTGTATGGGTAACGGTATTAAAAAAAATTCACCAGGTGATTTTTATGTAGCAAAGCAAGAACTGCCATATTGCATGGATTACATTGACAACACTGATTTCTGTAAATAAACTTTAAGTCATATGCCTATATTCGCAGTAAAACTTGGAGATCAGTGGGTAGGTTATTAATATGCCCATTTCACAAATGGAGACAACAAGATTCAGGACAGGTAAGTTACCTAGGAGGAATAATATGATGGGGTCTACCCTATGTCTTGCTTTTCTGATGCTTTTTCTCTAGTTCCACATTGTCTCTTACATTAGCAAGGTACAAAGTACGATTTTCAAAGTTTAGACTATGTATACCACAAGCATACTTTTTCAAACCTATCACCAAAAGCCACCTGTATTAAAACAACTTGATTTTGCTATATAGATTGTTCTAGAAAGTTTGTTAAGTTGGAATAAAAGGAATACCCACATGATCTCATCATTACTTAAGTAATTTACTTGTTATTGAAAAAAATAGAGATCAAAGTTGTTGAAACCCACTGACTAAAAGCCACCAAGAACACCCAGAAAAAAATGTTGGGTTTATTTAGCTTGCTGTAGCAAAGGAAAACACCTTCCAGTGAATCCATGGGAACATTTTAGTAAGGGAAAAGGAGACTAGGAAGGGCTTCTTGTAGGATTTAGGCTTGTGCTGGATGATTCTCAGGAGGGATTAAGAAAGCCAGGGCTGGTTCTTTACTGGAAGCTCTCAAGCAGCAGTGATTGTATCCTAGTGCATTTTATCTAGGAGGTGGGAGGATTATAGGGGCTAGAGCTGTCATTGGTAAAGCAGCATCAGAATCATGCAGGTCAGTCAGAGGAGGCTGTGTTTAATCATTTGTGGTTGCAGAGTGGCCTTGCTTCTTCCGTGTTCCAAATGTGATCCTAATGTGATCTTGCCTGAGCCTTACTCTGAGATCTCACAGTCTGCTTACAAGATGGATTTTTTAAAAAAAACTTTATCAATCAAAGTATGTCTTAAATTCTGGTAACTCTTTTGAAAATTAAAAAAATAAAGAAAGGAAAAGGAAGGAATATAAATTCCTGTGTCCTTATTACTATTGGGCCCCAAAAATAGACACAGTAGGAATTCCTTGTGAAATTTTAGACTCTAAAATATTATTACTATAGACCAAAAAAAAATTATCATTTATAACTCAATGGCTTTTAAAATGGGGTAGATTTTGGTAGCTAGGAAGGGTTTTTTGGTTCTGTTGATTAAATTCCAGGTTAAGTATTCATGGGAAAATGTTAAGGGTAAAAGAATAGAAATAGACTATCATTACCAGAAAAGTGAAAGAGGAGAAATAGATATGGAAAACATATAACTATCTTAGTCAGTCAGTCAAGAAAGATTGAGCATAAAGGAGATAGAGTAAAAGTCATAGAAAAAAGAGAAAAAAAGCATAAAATAAGATGATAGAAAACAGTTCAATTATATTGATATTAGTAGTAACAATTACAATGAATTATGCCTGTCAGCTGGGAGACAGAGACTATCAGATTAAGTTTTTAAAGATCCAACTCTATGATATCTAAAAGACACATTTAAAACATTAGACTGTGGGAAGATTGAAAGAAAAATGATGGAAAAAAGCATATCAGGCAGGTACTAACCAAGGGAAAGCTGAGTAATAAGGCAAATTGTACTTTAAGATAAATAAAGAGCATGATTAGTGATAAAGTAAATCACTATTAAATAGTGACATAATGATAGGTTTTATTACCAGGAAGACATAATAATTCTGAAATTATATGTATCTAATAAAATGTTATATCTATACGTATCTATACATATATAGACACACATATAGATATAATCTATGATGGAACTACATGGGCACATTGGTAGATCCACCATCATGGAAATTTTCAATATATCTTTATCAATTTTAAGACAAGCAGAGAGAAAATTAGTAGGATACAGAAATTTGAATACACACATAACGAGATTGATATAATAAATGTACAGAAAATTCTGCTTCTAACAACTAAAGAATAATATTTTTCTTCAAGCATTTATGGAACATTCATAAAACAGACCTAATACTAGGCCATAAAGCAAATATCAATAAATTTCAGAATATGTTCATTATTAGAACACATATAATCACAGTACATTTAGAAATAACCTTTTAAAAGGGATAGATTTAAAGAAATAAAGGAAACAAACAAAAAACCTTACATCTTTCGTCCTGAGACCAGAAAAAAATCATAACGGAAATTTAAAATACAACTGAATGATAATTAAAATACTGACACTATTGTGGTATAGTCATATAATGGTATACTAGAGTAATGAAAATTGACAAACTGCTTTATGCAATCACATGGGTGAATCTCACAGACACAATATTTAGCAAAGAAGCCAAGTACAAGCTTACACAATCAACGGTTTCATCTTCATAAAAAAAGAGGCAAAACTAATGGATGGTAATAGATGTCATAATTGTTCTTACTTTCAGGAAGGGATAGTGGCTGGGGAGGTGCATGAGAATGTGTTCTGAGGTCCTAGTAATGTTCTGTACATTGGTGGGGGTAATACCCCTGCCACCACCCAACTACTACCGCTAGTACTGCTTTTATTCTGTAAACATTCAGTATGCCGCAAACTTATGGTTTGTGCACTTCTCTGTGTGTACTTCAATAAAAAGTTTCCTTTAAACAAAGCAAGCAAAACTATATGAAATATTGCAGATGAATACCTATGTGCCAAAACTTTTTTCTTAGTAAGTAAGATAATGGTCCACCCAAAATTTAGAATATTAGTTACCTCTGAGAAGCAGTGGGAGGCTGGCATGTGATCTGGGAGGAATGTAGGACATCAGTAGAACTGGTGATGTTCGAAGCCAGGCCAGGGTCAGAAGACTTTTTCTGTCAAAGGACAAATAGTAAATGTTTTCACCTTTACCGGCTATAAAGTCATTCTTGCAACTGTTCAAATATGCCACTGTTGCCTGAAAGCCACCACAGACAATATATAAATGGATGGGCTTGATTGTGTCTCAAAACAACTCTATTTACAAAAACAAGTGGCGGAGTGGATCTGGCCCACAGGCCATAGTTTGCTGGTCCTTGTTCTAATGCTTCACAGAAGGTCAAATAGCCTCACTGACAGTTATTCTCTGAATTTCTATGCTTTATAATTTTATCTGCCTCACTTATATGGTTTTGCACATTTCAGAAAATAGACACCCACCAAACTCATGTGGGATGGTATGAGGGAATCCAGTGTGACAATGCCTTTAAATTGGGGTTGCTATTCTATATTATCAGTTGAACACACTCTGCAAATACTATAGTGTCATTACTTGGCTAATTGACCTTGAATGAACTATAGAATCTCTGTTTCTTTATCTATAGATGAGGATAGAAATAATGTCTGTTTTTCATAGTCATTTGTGAAAACTAAATGTAATAGTGCAAATAAAGTGCATAGCGTTCTGTCCAGTTCATAGTGAGCATTCAATGCTGCTGCTACAACCACTCTGACTGTGGCTGCCACTACTGCTTTGACTACTACTACTGTACTGCTACTATTAACCTCTAGGAGCCCAAGGTCTTTCATGGAAAGTGAAGGAGGTAAATAAGGTAAACTCAAAAGCTACTTCTATCTCAGTGTCATAGACAGGAACGGACTTAGGATGGACACGTGTTTGCCCAGCTGAGGTGACTTGATTTAATGAGTAAACAAAAACAATGATACTCAGGGGTGCTTGAGGACATTTCACTTCCTTAAATAGTGTTTTGTTTGTTTGTTTGTTTTGGCTGCGTTGGGTCTTTGTTGCTGTGTGCTGGCTTTCTCTAGATGTCGCGAGCAGGGGTTACTCTTCATTGCGGTGCCTGGGCTTCTCACTGCAGTGGCTTCTCTTTTTGCGGAGCACTGCTCTAGGAGCATGGGCTTCAATAGTTGGCACATGGGCTCAGTAGTTGTGGCTTGTGGACTCTAGAGCACAGGCTCAGTAGTTGTGGCGCATAGGCTTAGTTGCTCCGCGGCATGTGGGATCTTCCCGGGCCAGGGCTGGAACCCGTATTTCTTGCACTGGCAGGTAGGTTCTTAACCACTGCGCCACCAGGGGAGCCCCCTTAAATAGTTTAAACATACCCATAGCACCACTCTTTTACGCTGGGTATGAAGCAAGTGGTTCCTGAACAACGTGCAGTGGTGGTAGCCTCAACATCAGAATGCTTACAAATCCCAAATGAGTTAAGATTTTACTGTAGAAAAGATACTGAAAAGAGGTCAGGAAGAGTGGGAAAAAAAAGCATAGGGATAAATGAGGTCACGCAGCCTAGAATTCAGGGTAGGTGAAAAGTACAGTTGTTGAGTGTTTTGGCTCTCCTGGTAGACCTGGATTCCATCCTGATTCTGATCCTTCCTAACTAGGTCACTGATGCAGTTACTTAAAGCTATAGCTTCAGTTTCTTACTCTGTAAAAAGGAGGCGATAATGAAAGGTACCACTTAATGTTGGATACATGTCAATCACTTGGCTTCGTGCCTGCCTATAGTAAATGTTCAATAAAGGGCCTTAGTATCACTTAATACCCAAGTTTGAGAGTTCCTTTTAAACATGGAGGATAGAGAACAAACTTTAAAACCCGAAACACTTTGAAGAATCCCCTTTTCCCCAGGAGGACTCAAGAATGAAAAAAGCGACCATGTATTTGTCAGTGCTGTGTGCCAGAAATCAGTCTAGGGATTTTCTGTATATTATCTCACTTAATCCACACAAAACCCTGCTGAGGTGGACATTAGCATCCCTGTTTATAGAAAAATGAGCTCGTATTGAGAGAGGATGGATAACTTATTCCAGATCCCACAACTAGGAGCTTAATCAAGGTCTCTCTGATTCTAAACCCAGGACTTTTTTCTGTTCATCACCTTGTCTTTTATTTTATTTTTTAAAATAGACCCCTTTGTTTTGTTACAATGTTTCAGTGGTTCAAATTATAGGTATGTTACTGCATCTGTAATTTGGGTATTGGCCTCTGACTTACTAGGCTTTCTTGTGCCAGGGGTCTGAGGTTACCACATTCCTCTCTTGGCCTAGAAGTTAGTTTTTGAGAAGAATTCTGCCTATTTCCATTTCCCTCATGTGTGCTGACAGCTCTTGGAGGGAACAGCTGTCCCTGTGTCTCTTCAGAATAGACTTCCTAGAGAGGGCTACAGAAAGATTCTGCCATGTGTTCTGCAAATTCCAGCCCCCTTCTCCTGAGGGCCATGACAACTACATTTTTATACAAACCCAGCATGGAAACTTTTTTTTTATACTTCGCAAGAGCTATAATTACCTATTCCTGATTGAAGAGTAAGTCAAATAACTTTACATTGAAGAAGAAAAACAGAACTGACAAACAGTGGGAAGTATTTTGTCAATTGTGGGACCTTGAGGTCCTGGTACAAAAGCCCTAGTTTGGGAAGTGCAGACACAGCAGGCCACCACTTGCCCCCAGTGAAGGAACTTGGCCTCAGTGTGTCCCTTATTCCAGCTTACCAAATTCAAGAGAAAAATTGCACTACTTGCACACACAGAACCAGCAGGCTGTGATAGTAACTGCTCACCAGCATTCATGAGCTGTTTTGGGACTGCGGGTTGACACCATGCAACTACACCTTTTTGCTCAGTCCTGCTTCTGACTCATATACATTTGTGTTGCTGAAGTCCACAACTCATAACTATGAAAGTTGGGAGAAGCTAATAGGTCTACAAAGATATTAAACTCACTGAATTCCTGAGTGATGTTTATGTTCATCAACCTAATTAATATTCTTTTCTCTACTAACGTGATAACATCATCTAGTTTACGTGTGAGTGCAAAAAAAATTAAGGAATTAAAATACGAATATGTGTCAACAGAGAGAGCTGTGCTAACTGAGCAAGAAGTCTGTGGCAGTTGCTGTTCTAGGTGTTTTTAATACATTATCTCATTTAGTTCTTCACAACAACCCTCAAAGCAGTGTTATTATTCCCACGGACAGGTGAAGAACATGGACTCACAGACACCGGGTGACTTATTCAGTGTCTTGAAGTCTCAGAGAAAAGATTCAAAAGCACATGTATTCTCACAATCCCATGCTTCCTCTCCCTGGTGAAGTTTACATTGTAATCCTCATGGAAACCTTTGAAGAAAGTACTATACCACCTCCATTTTACAGATGAGGACACCAAGACTCAGAGATGTTAAGCAAATTGCCTAAGATTGCAGAGTTTGTATATGTAAAAAGCAAAAGTCTCATTCAAGTCTGTCTGACCGCAACAAATTTTAAATATAAGCAGTGGTACCTGGTTTTTGGCGTTTCAGTGTTTTCAATAAAATACTATGTCCAACTGAACCAATTGACCGATGCCTTTCAACTTCCAAATTCAAAGACTGGGACTTGAGTGGAGCCAGAGTCAGCATGAGATAGAGGAGACGGTAGTCTCAAAAGAATGCTCTGATTGGTTGCTCATCAAATCTCTTTCTACCACTGTGTAAATCACACCTTCACAGCTTGGGTCAGGACCATTGCACTTTGAGCAGTGGGATTACATAACTGAGAAGGATAAACACGGCAGAAAGCATTTTGCTTGCTAACTCATTACTACCTTTCAGAATGCCTAGCGATGCTTGGGTTGTGGAAAACAGGGCAATGGGAAGGGATTAGGAGACCTAATGGTAAATTCTCATGCTGAGGTGAGATCTGAACAAGTCAAATCCAATTGTGCTATACTATCCACCTGCTGGATAACTGGGGGCAAGTTATTTAAACTCCTGGGGTGCTGTAAAGATTAAATAAGTTTGTGCAGCTGATGTATTTGGCATCGATCCTCATATAGTAATAAGCACAGCATAATTGTTCGTTAGTTTATCATGATAGCATCAGCCAGGGCAAAGGGATGACAGTGGGTTCCCACCTCCCTTGGTTGAGTTGGTTGCAGTCCAGACTAAGGTCGATCTCAGTTCATTTAAGGTTCTGCCACTTTCTCTTCACTTCTCTCTGAGAAGCAGAGGGACAGGCAGGGGATACGGGTGGGCGCACCAGATCCTCTTGAGATGCTGCCTGCAGCTCTGCTCTGCACCCTGCTCTGCAGACCAGGTGTTCCAGGCACCTATTATTTGCAGGTATTTAGCAAATCAAAGCCAGCAGCAGGAGGCTGTCAGCCTGACATATGATAAACACCCTCTGCAATTTAGCGCATTCACACAGAGTGTGCTAGCAGGATGAGTTAATTGCCAAGCTAGCAACCAAGCTGATGTTTCTTGAACACCCTGAAAAGCCAGCTGAGAACTGTCTAAGAAAGTCTGGGGTAGTGGGAGGTTTTCAAGCCTGAAGAAAAAATTGGGTGGGGGTGGTAGGTGAGGAGATTGGCAGGTAGTAACACAAACTATATTAACCAACTCTTGAAAATATAATTATCTACAAACGGACAGGAAAAACAAGAATAGGACTCAGAAGGAGCCCTGGAAATTGTGTAATGAAAGCCCTTCATTTTACAGGTAGAAATTGAGGCTATGGGTGAGGCAGGGGTTGAGGGGCAAGAAATGGACTAAAGGCTACAGTCTAGTGACAAAGCCAGCACTGGAATGCCCATATTTTGAGTCTGGATTCAGTTCTGGGCAATCATGATTTTACTATTAAATTTTCTTCTCGAGTTCATAACGGGCAGCATAGTGTAGGCTCTGGTGTTATCTTCGCTTGACCAATTACTAGTATTTTTTCTTTCTGTGCCTCAGTTTCCTTAGCTCTAAAAAGGATTAATATTGGTATGTATTCCAAAGGATTATTAAGACAAATGAGATAATGTTAATGGCTTGAAAGATTGTGAAGGTGTCAATAAAATGCATCTAATATTATTACTATTGGCTCCAGAACACTCTTTGATTTACTCGGTGATGAGTTTGGCTGGGACTTTTGTAGTGACTGAGGACATGGCAGAAACATCAACTTTCTGATTATTGCCTCTCTTGTATTTCTTATACACACACCGAAGGAGGAAAGCTGTATACTACTACAAAAAAAGAGCTCTGGACCAGTACAGGCGATCTCCAATTAACAATGGTTTGACCTGCAATTTTTTTACTTTACAATGGTGTGAAAGCAATACACATTCAGTAGAAACAGTATTTTGAATTCCAAATGTTGATCTTTTTCTGGGCTAGTGGTAAGTGCTACAATCATCTCTTGTGATGCTGGGCAGCAGCAGTGAGCCACAGCTCCCGGGCAGCCACGTGATCAGAGTAAACAACTGATATCCTGCAACCATTCTGTACCCATACAAACACTCTTTTTCACGTTCAGTACAGTATTCAATAAATTACATGAGATATCCAACACTTTATTATAAAATAGGCTTTGTGTGAGATGCTTTTGCCCAACTGGAGGCTAGTATAAGTGTTCTGAGCACGTGTAAGGTAGGCTAATCTAAGCTATGATGTTCTGTAGGTTAGGTGTATTAAGTGCATCTTCAAATAACCATATTTTCAACTTAAAATGGATTTATCAGGATGTAACCCCCATTGTAAGTGGAGGAAGATCTGTACTATAGAATTTGGTTCTGGTCTCAGCTGTGGGTTAATTACTAGATTAACAGCAGACAGTCCACATGACTCCTTTGAACCTTCTTTGTAAAAGGGATAATAATGTTGATCCCATTGTGTTACTGTGGCAATCAAATCAGATAATGCATGTGAAGTATTTTGGAAAATCTACATAAACAAAATATAAGCTTTTATCTTTTTAAAGCCAAAACTTTTCATAACTCCTTTTCTCTCATTTCCCTGTTTATTCCATGGCCAAGTCCTACTGATTCTACCTTTAAAATATATTTCAAATCCAATCAATTATTTACCTTAACAGCCACCATCCTAATCCAAGTCATTGTCATTTTCCATGTGAACACTTTCAATAGCTTCCTAACCCATCTACATGTGTTCAGTTTTACTCTTTCCCAACACATTCTCCACAGAGCAAATTGGCACTTCAGTCCTTAAAACTATTCAGTGAATAAAATATAAGACCTTAACTGATCATAAGGCTTTAAATGACCTAGCATCTCTCCTAGCAGGCTCCTTCTCACTCAAGCTTGCATGGTTTCCAATGCTTGATAAAGACAGCATCTGTATTAGAAAAACTCAGTCTTCCACCTCCTGTGTCTCCTTTACTGCTCACACAGAACTCTCCATTTCTGATACTTTTGGTCACCAAATATGAGTTTTTTTTCCTCCACACTAAACAATGCTCTGAGATACCAGCTGGGTGCCCTACAATTTAACTCAATGCTGTTTGGAGATAGCATCAGGTCCCACATGTTAAGGGCTCAGTCCTACAAGTCTGCCCCCTGCTCCCAGCCCCTTCAGAAGCCAGTCACAAACCCACTTTATCACCGGAGCTTCTGACCAATGGGCCATAGATCAGAGGTTCCAATGACTCCCTCCTTGGGTTTGACTAATTTGCTAGAGCAGCTCATATAACTCAGAGAAACATTTTACTTACTAGATTGCTGGTTTTTTGTAAAGGAATATAACTCAAAAACAGCCAGATGGAAGAGATGAATAAGGCAAGATATGGAAAAGGTCATGGAGCATCCATGCCCTCTCTGAGCATACCACGTGTTTGCCAACCCAGAAGCTCTCCAAACCCACTCCGTTTGGGTTTTTATGGAGGCACAATTGATTAACTCATTGGCCATTGGTGACTGAACTCAATCACCAGCCCCTCTCAGTTCCCTGGAGGTCAGGGGTGTGGGACTGAAAGTTCCAATCTCTAATCACTTTTCTCGACATCCAGCCCCCATCCTTAGGTGTGGCACAAAAGTCACCTCATTAACATAACAAAAGACACATTTATTGCTCTTATCACAGGAAGTTCCAAGGGTTTTATCACAGGAAGTTCCAAGGGTTTTTGGAGTTCTGTGTCAGAAATGGGGACGAAGACCAAATATATATTTCTTATTACAAATCACAATATGACATTTTCCAACTTTACACTATTGCATATAACGTTTATTCTCTCTGAAATGATCTTGTTTCCATTCTTCTCTGGTATAATTTCTTCTTATTTTTCAGGTTGAAACTGAGCAGGACCCTGTGGGGCTCCTGGGCACAAAAGCCTTTCTGTGTCCCCCATTTCTTTTTTGCAGGGAATAGGCTTCATTCAGCTTCCATGACCTTCATTGAGTTCCAAAGGGCAGGTTCAAACAGTTGCTAATCAGGGAAGATGGGGGTGCTGGGACAAGGGAGGAGCAGTCAAGAAACAATAGTGCAGCCTTGGGGCAGGGTCCTGGTTCCCCCTCAAGGGGTATATATAATAATATCTTTGAGTTTTTGCAGATACTAAAACTCCCACCAGGTGAAAGAAGTTAACTCTATGCTGCCCACAAGAATGTAGAACCCAGACCAGTTGGAACCAGAAGATTGATGATGCTGACTCCCAATTACAACATCACCAAACAATCAGAAGAATTGATGCCAAGCAGGGCCCTGTGGGGCTCCCGGGCATGGAGGCCTTTTTGTTCCCCATTTCTTGTAGGCAAGACTCCAGCTTTCATGACCTTCCTTGAGTTCCAAAGGGCAGATTCAAACAGTTGCTAATCAAGGGGGGAGCAGCCAGAAAGCACCTGAGGCAAGAGTAAAGGGACCATTGGAGAAGCTCATCAAGATTAGGAGACCTGACCCCCTGAGACCATGCACACACCTTAATCTTGTCAGCAACCCCACCCTTTTGAAACTTTGCAGAAGAAAGAAGAAATCAAGACTGTTACTGCCTTGATCCTTATCACATACCTCTTACTGAGTCCTGACTGTATAACCTCTCCCTATTCCCTAGGAAGGGGGACACAGTTCTTGAGTTGCTAGCCTACTGTGTTCCTTCTTTGCCTGGCAAAGAAATAAAACCCCTCTTTCTTTCTCCTCTATAACTCTGTCTCCATATTTCTCTTTGACATTGGTGTACAGAGAGCCAAGATTTTGGCAACAGAATGTCAACGAGTTGACCATCCCTTCCTCTTTGAACCATTATGATAAAACTCCTCACTACCCCCTCCAGGTTGGGGACACAGAGTTTTGAGGGCATTAGCCCACTCTAGCTCCCTTTGTCTGGCAAAGCAATAAAGATATTCTTTTCTACTTCACCCAAAATTCTGTCTCTGAGATTCAATTTGGTGCCAGTGCATAGAGGCGGGATTTGGGCATCAAGGTCTCAATTTAATTGTCACCTAGGAGAGGATTTACCTGACCCTGCAATCTAAGTCAATAGTCTCTTGGAATCTTTTACCTCATGCTATTCCTTTATATCACTTAACTTTTTAAATTGTATACTGATTAAAAAAAATTGTAGCTCTCTCACTCAATTGCAAGCTCTATAATGGCAAGGGCCATATATGCATTGTACATGTTTATATCACTTGAAATTCTTAGTACAGTGTCTGGTCGTATTTAATAAGCACTGGGTGTTTGTGATTTTCAAGATGGAGACCTGGTGAGGGATGTTATGGGGAAATTTCTCACGCCAAATTCAGTGTAGAAATTCTGTTTCCAGGCAGGATAAATTAAGGACATGTATTAAAAAGATTTTGCTTCTATGCAACAACCACACATAACAAAATCAATATTTAGAAGTATGATTATTAAAAAGACTTTGAAGAGGTATGGAAGCAAATATAGATGGATAATTAGAATTCCTTAGAGGAAAGAGCCCCTTCTAGGGAAGCTGGGATCAGAGTCCTTTTCTTTTTTCCTGGAGGAATTTCCAAGTCTGGGAGTAGGCTCTCAGACTAGCTTGCTATTGCCAGAGCGGCACTTCCAGGAGAAGGAGAAACCAGCAGAGCTTCTGATGGTTGTATTTGCTACTGTGGCATTGTGAAATCTAGAAGACTTCCTATTTCATGGCTTGTTTTGCCACCCGGACATTTTCCCCCAGCTTTATTAAGGTATAATTAACAAGTAAAAATTATATGTATTTCAAGAGTACACTGTGATGTTTTGATACATGTATACATTGTGAAATGATTACCACAATCAAGCTAATTAACATATCCATCATCACCTCAGAAATTACTTTTTTGTTTTTGCAGTGAGAACACAATATCTATTCTTTTAGAAAATTTCAAGTACATGATACAGTATTATTAACTGTAGTCACTAAGTTTTATATTAGGTCTCCAGGGCTTATTCATATTATAACTGAAAATTTATACCATTTGATCACAGCTCCCCATTCCCCCCCCAAGCCATTGGTAACCACTATTCTACTCTGCTACTATGAGTTTGACGTTTGTAGATTGCACTATCTTCCTGTGTTTGGCTTATTTCACCAAGCATAGTGTCCTCCAGATTCAACCGAGTTGTTGCAAATGGCAAGATTTCCTTCTTTTTTAAGGCTGACTGATAGTTCTGGGTGTACATGGGTGTATCTCACATTTTCTTTATCCATTGTTTCCAGATCTTGGCTACTGTGAATAATGAAGCAATAAACATGGGAGTGCAGATCTCTCTTAAAAATACTATTTTTTTTGGATATATACCCAGAAGTAGGATTGCTGGATCATATAATACTTCTACTTTTAATTTTTTGGGGAACCTCTATTCTGTTTTCCATAATGGGTGCACCAATTTTCATCCCTACGAACAGTGCATGGGATTGCCTTTTCTCCATATCCTCACCAGCACTTGTTAGCTCATCTTTTTGAGGATAGCCGTTCTAACAGGTGTGAGGTGATACCTCATGTGGTTTTTTTTTTTTTTTTTTGCTGTACGCGGGCCTCTCACTGCTGTGGCCTCTCCCGTTGCGGAGCACAGGCTCCGGACACACAGGCTCCGCGGCCATGGCTCGCGGGCCCAGCCGCTCCGCGGCATGTGGGATCTTCCGGGATCGGGGCACGAACCCGTGTCCCCTGCATCGGCAGGCGGACTCTCAACCACTGCGCCACCAGGGAAGCCCCTCATTTGGTTTTGATTTGCATTTCTTTGATGAGTACTGATGTTGAGTACATTTTTATGTACCTATTAACCATTTTTATGTCTTCTTTTGAAAAAATGTCTATTCAGTTATTCTGCCTATTTATTAATAATTAATTTTTATTATTATTTGCTCTTGAGTTGTGTGAGTACTTTATTTATTTTTGATATTATCCCCTTATCAGATGTATGATTTGCAAATATTTCCCCCCACTCCATAGGTTGCCTTTTCATTTTGTTAATAGTTTCTTTTGTGCAGAAGCTTTTTAGTTTGATTTAGTCTCAAATTTTGATTTAGTCTCATTTATTAAGTTTTGCTTTTGTTGCTTGTACTTTTTGTGTCATACTCGAAAAATTATTGTCAAGGAGATTTTTTTCCTGTTTTCTCCTAGGAGTTTTATGTTTTCAGGTCTTATGTTTATGATGTAGATCCATTTTGAGTTAATTTTTGTGAGGGGCATAGGAAATACCTATACTACTTTCATTCTTTTGCATGTGTATTTGTATTCTTTTCCCAACACCATTTATTTAAGAGACTATCCTTCCCCACTGTATATTCTTTGTGCCCTTGTCATAGTTGACCACATATATGTGGGTTTATCTGGGGGCTCTCTATTCTGTTTCATTGGTTGTTGTGTCTGTTTTTATGTCAATACCATACTGTTTTGAGTACCATAGCTTTGTAATATAATTTGAAATCAGGAAGTGTGGTGCCTCCAGCTTGATTTTTTTTTGCTAAAAAATGCTTTAGCTACTCAGGGTCTTTTGTGGTTCCATACAAATTTTAGGATGGTTTGCTCTATTTCTGTGAAAAATGCCATTGGAATTTTGATAGGAATTGCATTGAATCTGTAGATTGCTTTAGGTAGTATGGACATTTTAATAATATTAGTTCTTCCAATCCATGAATGTGGGATATCTTTCCATTTATTTGTGTCTTCTTCAATTTCTTTTATGAATACTTTATAGTTTCTAGTGTACAGATATTTTACCTCTGGTTAAATTTATTTCTAAATATTTTATTCTTTGTGATACTAATGTAAATGAGATTGTTTTATTAATTAATTTTGATAATTAATTGTTACTGTATAGAAATGAAACTGATTTTTTGACTATTTATTTATTATTTTGAAGCTAAAGTGGTCTTTAGTGTTGCTTTTATTTATTTATTTATTTATTTATTTATTATTAGTTTCTGCTTCATAACAAAGTGTATCAGTCATACATATACATCTGTTCCCACATCCCTTCCCTCATGCATCTCCCTCCCTCCCACCCTCCCCATCCCACCCCTCCAGGCGGTCACAAAGCACCGAGCTGATCTCCCTGTGCTCTGCGGCTGCTTCCCACTATCTATCTACCTTACATTTGGTAGTGTATATACGTCCATGCCTCTCTTTCGCTTTGTCACAGCTTACCCTTCCCCCTCCCCATATCCTCAAGTCCATTCTCAAGTAGGTGTGTGTCTTTATTCCCGTTTTACCCCTAGGTTCTTCATGACATTTTTTTAAATTCCATATATATGTGTTAGCATACGGTATTTGTCTTTCTCTTTCTGACTTACTTCACTCTGTATGACAGACTCTAGGTCTATCCACCTCATTACAAATAGCTCAGTTTCGTGTCTTTTTATGGCTGAGTAATATTCCATTGTATATATGTGCCACATCTTCTTTATCCATTCATCCGATGATGGACACTTAGGTTGTTTCTATCTCCGGGCTATTGTGAATAGAGCTGCAATGAACATTTTGGTACATGTCTCTTTTTGAATTATGGTTTTCTCAGGGTATATGCCTAGTAGTGGGATTGCTGGGTCATATGGTAGTTCTATTTTTAGTTTTTTAAGGAACCTCCATACTGTTCTCCATAGTGGTTGTATCAATTTACATTCCCACCAACAGTGCAAGAGGGTTCCCTTTTCTTCACACCTTCTCCAGCATTTATTGTTTGTAGATTTTTTGATGATGGCCATTCTGACTGGTGTGAGATGATATCTCATTGTAGTTTTGATTTGCATTTCTCTAATGATTAATGATGTTGAGCATTCTTTCATGTGTTTGTTGGCAATCTGTATATCTTCTTTGGAGAAATGTCTATTTAGGTCTTCTGCCCATTTTTGGATTGGGTTATTTGTCTTTTTGATATTGAGCTGCTTGTAAATTTTGGAGATTAATCCTGTCAGCTGCTTCATTTGCAAATATTTTCTCCCATTCTGAGGGTTGTCTTTTGGTCTTATTTATGGTTTCCTTTGCTGTGTAAAAGCTTTTAAGTTTCATTAGGTGCCATTTGTTTATTTTTGTTTTTATTTCCATTTCTCTAGGAGGTGAGTCAAAAAGGATCTTTCTGTGCTTTATGTAATAGAGTGTTCTGCCTATGTTTTAGAGCTTTAAGTTTTAACAATCATGTCAGAGACCCAGAAAAATGAGAAGAAAGAGACAAAGGGGTAGAAGCAATATATGAAGAGAAAATAATTTAAAAGTTTCCACAAGTAGTTAAAGACTTCAACCTACACATTCAAGAAGCAAATCCCAAGTAAGATAAAATAACTTGCAATTTGGTTCAAATCATTCCAGTGCCAAAAATCAAAGACAAAAGAAAATATTTAAGCAAGAAGAGACAAAAATAAAACAAAGCAAAACAAAACTATAGTAACTTCACAATGAGAAATATGGAAGCCATAAAACATGGATTAACTTCACACTACATAAAAAGAAAAAAAAAGCTTTATCCATCAAGAAATCTTTCAGCAGCACTATTTACAATAGCCAGGACATGGAAGCAACCTAAATGTCTATTGACGATGAATGAATAAAGAAGGTGTGGTACATATATACAATGGAGTATTACTTAGTCATAAAAAAACAACAAAATAATGCCATTTGCAGCAACATGAATGGACCTAGAGATCGTCATCCTGAGTGAAGTAAGTCAGACAGAGAAAGACAAATATCATATGATATCACTTATAGGTGGAATCTAAAAGAAATGGTACAAATGAACTTATTTATAAAACAGAAATATAGTCACAGATGTAGAAAACAAACTTACGGTTACCAAGGGGGAAAGGGTGAGAGGAGGGATAAACTGGGAGATTGGGATTGACATATACACACTACTATATATAAAATAGATAACTAATAAGAACACACTGTATAGCACAGGGAGCTCTACTCAATACTCAGTAATGACCTATATGGGAAAAGAATCTAAAAAAGAGTGGATATATATATACATATAACTGATTCACTTTGCTGTACAGCAGAAACTAACACAACATTGTAAATCACTTATACTCCAATAAAAATTAATTTTAAAAGAGGAAGATAAAAAAATATTTCAAAAATAAATGTAAAATTTAAAGATATTAAAAAAAAAAAAAAAAAGCTAAGAGAATTTGTTACCAGCCATGACACTACAAGAAATAATGAAGGAAATTCTTCAGGATGAAGAAAAATTACCCTAGAGGAAGCACAAAACTGTATGAAAGAATTAAGAGAATTAGAAAAGACAAATTGATGTGAATATCAACTGTTTAAGCAATAATAATAATTGTGTTGTGGAGTTTATATACAACACATAGAAGTAAAATACAGGAAAATGATAATTCAGAGGATAGAAAGGAGTAAAAAAGTTAAACTGTTGTAAAGTTCTTGCAATATTTGAGAAGTATTAATAATTAAAGTAGTATATTTAAGTTCAGGATGCATAGTCTGAACTTTAGGGTAACTATTAAAATAATAAGGCAAAACAGCAATAACCAAAAAAGCTTATGGAAGAGATAAAATAATATGAAACATTAAAATGATATGAAATAATTAAAAATAATCAGTAAAAAATGAAGGACAGAAGGAATAAAGAAACAAAGAACAAATAGAACAGAAAGAAAATGAAAGCCAAGATGGTAGACTTAAACCAAATTATAGCAATAATTACATTGTATGTAAATGAACTTATCATTCTAAGTAAAAGACAAAGATTGTCAGACTTGCTAAAAAAAACTCACAAAAACCAACAACTAATCTGTTTACAAGAGCTACATACTAGGGCTTCCCTGGTGGTGCAGTGGTTAAGAATCCAACTGCCAATGCTGGGGACACGGGTTTGAGCCCTGTTCCAGGAGGATCCCTCATGCCGTAGAGCAGCTAAGCCCATGCACCACAACTACTGAGCCTGCATTCTAGAGCCCACAAGCCACAACTACTGAGCTTGCACTCTAGAGCCCACGAGCCACAATTACTGAGCCCACGTGCCACAACTACTAAAACCCACGCACCTAGAGCCCGTGCTTGGCAATAAGAGAAGCCACTGCAATGAGAAGCCCGCGCACCGCAATGAAGAGTAGCCCCAACTCACCGCAACTAAAGAATGCCACATGCAACAACTAAGACCCAACGCAGCCAAAAATAAATAAATAAAATTAATTTTTAAAAAAGCTACATACTAAATATAAAGTCATCAAGAACTTGGCATTAAATACATGGAAAATGTATACCATGTGGAAATTAACCAAAAGAAACTATGTGCAGTTATAATATTACTTTCAGACAAATAAAGCTTTAAGACTAAAGGTGTTACTAAACATAGAAAAGGACATTTCATAATAATAGAAAAGTTAATTAAACAAACATAACTACTCAAATTTTCTATGCACTTAATAACATAACTTTAAAATATGTAAAGTAAAAGTGGACAGAACTAAGAGGAGAACTAGGCAAAGACGTAATCTCAGTTGGAAATTTTAGCACACCTCAATTAGTAAGTGATTAAAAAAAAAGCAGACAAGAAACTAAGATATAGAATCAATGTTTGTAAAACATATCCAATCAGTGCAGAATACAAATTCTTTTTAAGTGGATTTAGAACATTTATCAAAATAGACCCTTGCCTGGGCCAAAAGCAATACATTGCAAAAGATTGAAATGATAGAGTGTATGTTCTCTTTCCACAATAGAATTAAACTAGAAATCAATAACAGAGAGATAACTAGACTATTACCAAATGTTCAGAAAATAAGCAGCATACTTCTTAATAGCTCATTGGTCAAAGAAGATGTCGTAATGTAAATTAGAGAATATTTTGAAACTGAAGATAAAGAGAAAAATGACATAAATTAATTTAAAATTACTTTATAAGCAGGGTCTTTGTAGTTAAAGATTTTTCAGAAGTACAAGTAAAGTTGAAAAAGCCTGTGGTCAGATGGCATACTCATTTGCTAGGGCTGCCGTAAAAAAGTATCACAGATGGGGTGAGTTATTAAACAAAAGAAATTTATGTCCTCATAATTCTGGAATCTAGAAGTACAAGATTAAGGTGCTGGCAGGCTTGGTTTCTTCTGAGGCCTCTCTCCTTGCCTTGCAGATAACCCTTTCTGGCTCTGTCCTTACATGGTCTTTCCTTTGTGTAAGTACATCCCTGTGTCTCTTCCTTTTCTGAGAAGGACATCAGTCATGTTGGATCAGGGACCAACCATATGACCTCAGTTAACCTTAAATAGCTCTTTAAAAGCTGTATCTTCAGATACAGTCACATTCTGAGGTATTGTGGGTAAGAACTTCAACAAAAGTATTTGGCGGGGTAAATGTGGAGATATAATTCAGTCCATAACAGATGGAAAGGTCCTGGCTTGTCCCCTCCACATCATTAAGGATGGGACAAAGAGAAAAGGTAATGCTGAAGAACAAAAGAATACTTGGAAAAACAGAGGTTTGGGGAAACGAAAAACCCTAAAACATAGCAAATTGTCTGTAGTTAAAAGGCCACAAAAAGTAGCAACGGTAATATTACTAACCAGTAACATTTGTTCTATGTGTATTATTCAGATTTTATTGATGATTAAGTAAGGTAATCAAGTAAGACGAGCAAAATTCAGAGCATAAAACAAGCATTCAATAAATGTTACATACTGTTATTATTTCTGAGCTGTGTTTTTGCTTCTGGAAGGAGGAGGCAGGCAGTGGCTCAGGAGCTGAATTTTGTTTAAAATTATTAAAAATATATGGTGCTATTTTATTGTTTGTTTCAAGAATTATAATGGCAAATGGAGGTTAGAAGGAGTCTGCTGAATATGTAAGAGACAGTATTGGTTGTTATGGTGAATCAAGCCTTGGAAGAAGCAGAACATGTTTCATTTTATTTTGATGCTTATCCTAATGTCTATGAAAGTCTTCTCTCAGTTGGAAAAGAATACAAGTAAGGTATAAAAAATTGATTTCTCACCAACAGGACCTTTGCAAATATGGTGGAAATATGTGTAAGCAAGAAGAGAAAAATGGTTTTCAGTTCTGTTTAGTTGAGAGTAAAAGGAGACGATAAAATTGTACCATGGACGATCTTTTCGATAGGGCCCTCCAAGGTCTCTGCTACCCTTCCATTCCACGGGAACACCTGTGATACCAATAATCACAACTGCCCTCTGCTGCACACCTACTATATACCATACACTTTAAATCTCTTTTCTTTCTCCCAAAACCCACTAAAATAGGAAACTGAGTCTCAGAGGGGTTATATGACTTGCCCAAGTTCACAGAGCTATAAATGGATGAACTGAAATACAAATCTAAGTTTGTGGAATTGAAATCTCATTCTCTTTCTGCTAAAGATGTGTTTATTTATCCAGTAGTTATTGGGTAAAGTAAAGAAACAGGACTTAAGGAAATGACTGAGTACAGACTTGGAGGCTCACAGCCTGTCTTCTTTAAGGAGCTCTCAGAACTGGCACTTTGTCCTCTGCAGAGGAAGCCAGCTGGGTACCCCACCCATGACCCTCTCATCCATGCATCTTCCCTTGCTATCCCTTGTGCCATTCCCTCTATTCAAATCTCTACTTCCTTTTACCGGACTTTAGTAACCACCTCCTAACTAATGTCCTTATCTTCAGTCAGCCCCCAGTCCAAGTTCTCCTCTATATACACGGCTTGTCAGACTTAGGTTCTCTCAAGCACAGCTTGGAATGTGTCACTTCTTTGCTAAAACTGCAGCTACAACAAAGTCATTCCCCTGTGTCACATTCAGAACAAAATCTCAATTAGCCCCAAGTTGTTTTTCCTATCTTCTCTTCCACTCTGTGTCCACACTTACTGGTGTTCAGACATGCTGAGTTTACTACCCTATGTTACTGAAGTATGTCCTCTAATTCCTCACTTCCCTACCTTGGCTCATGGTACTCTGTGTATTGTCCTCCCATGGAAGTATATCCGCATCTATCAAAATTCCTCTCTATACTTTGAGGCCAACATCAATGCAGCTCTGCTATGAAATCTTTCTAGACACCCAGAGTCACATGTCTCCCAGAGTACCATCTGTCTTCACTGTCACAGCTGAAATGGCTGCCTTATTGGTCACAGAGGATAAGCAGTTTGAAGATAGTGACCATGGCCTATTTTTCTTTTTTTGTCTCCACTGCTTGACAAATAGTCTCTCCTCAGTAAGTGTTTGCTTTGGTTGAAGAGATAACGCTGTGATACAGGTACTGATACTCCACAGTCATATTGACTGTTTACTGGCTGTTTATTATAGAATTTGGGCAGAAAGGGAGATTAAGTGGCTTGGTTTTAAAATCCTATTTGGTTTAGTTTTGCGTAACTTCAGAACTTTTTGTATCTTCAGAGTCAGAATTATTTTTCCTGTTGAAGGAATATCTAAACAATTTAATCAGAAAGGTTGTATTTGGACATCAAAGTGAAAATTACAGACTCATTCTTCCTCTCTAATAGAAAACTAACAACAACAACAAAAATCATGGCTGAAATAAACAAAAAATGGGGGGAGAAAAGGCAAATGTGGGAACCACAGAATGTTACAACTCCCATTTATTTCTCCCATAGGGAAACTGAGCCATATGAAATGACTGACCTAAAAATCAGTCTTTTATCAAATACTTGAATTTTATAGTCTATGTAGAGTGTACGAACAAGACTAAATCTTGGCCTGGTACCCAAGTCTCCACTTGTCAGCATTTTGTCCATAATTACTTTTTTGTTGTGGTTGAGAGAAATGGCTCTGAAGTCAGGGAAAACAGGTGTTCACTACTTACTAGTGATGACCTTGGATGAATTAATTAATTAGTCTAAGGCTCATTTTCTCATTTGTAAAAAGAGAAAAATATCAGCATCCACCTAATAGAGATGTTGTGAGGATACAGTTGGATAATGCTTATAAAGGGCTCAGCTCAGAGCCAGGCACACAATGGAGTACTCAATGAATATTAACTGCCACCACCACCATTAGCATTATATTTTTATTGTCAATATCACTGCACCATACTTCCTTATCACTTCCTTTTGTGAGGTCTTGGGCATACTTCCTCTTAACAATGAATGCAATGTAGGAAGATGCTGCCAGTATTTTCCTAATTTCTGTGATGATCAGAATTACCTTCTATGCTGTTAAAACAGGCCATCAGGTCCTCCAACCCTTATCCTTATACTGGAAATTCTGGTGCAGTAGATCTGGATTGGGGACCAGAAGATTGTTTTTAAAAAGTGCCCTATGGCTGCTTACAGAGAGGTTTGCCTGTCAAAAGCCTGTCTTATCTATCACCCTTTTGACAAGTCCATGATCAAATCTGATGGAGGAAAAGAAAGGAAAACAGAGTAGGTACTGCTTTTGAAAAAAGTGTGAATGGGTGTAACCCCACTGCAAAATCACATACAGAACGCTCCTGACGTGTCAGACACTCTTCAGGACAGAAGCTCTTAGAATGTCTCCAACAACTGTATGAGGTTGATGTTCTTACCTCATTTTATATACGAGGAAACAAACAAAAAAAACTTGGTAAGTCATTTGCCTAACAAGATCATACAGTCAATAAGTCAGTAAATGTCAGAGTTAGCATCTGAACTTATATATTTACTGTTATGAACCTCTTTCTACCATTCCTTCAACTTCTCTGAAAGGTAATGAAAATCTGGGGATGAAGAGCTATGAGATGAAATACTTTTTAAAGCAGGAGGTATGTATTAGATATGACTAGATCTTCTGTGCCTAATGATATCTTGCTCATAGTAGGTGCTCAATAAACATTTAGCGGATGAATAAACTTGGCTCTTTACACATTGAAGCAATGATACGTTGTAGCTTTTTAAAGACAAATTACAAAATGAGTGATGTTTATTGTGGGTGCTCTCATGTTTTCCTTTTTCTCTCCTTCTATTCTAAAGGTCCAATGTCCTTGGATTTGTCCTACTCAGATCCTGACTCTTCAAAGAGGTGGACCCATGTTTTCAAGCTCTTCTGTAAATTATATTGGTTTGAGAAATGCTTTTCACACATAAATTTGTTTTTTTAACTAGAAGGTTGTTGTCCAAAACAACAATTAAAAAAAATCAGGGAGGGTATGTTTAACAGGTGAAGTACAGGAGATATTTTTAGGTGGTGGCAATATTCTGTATGATACTGTAATCATGGATGCATAACACTATGAATTTGTTTAAGTACATAAAACTTTACAGCACAAAGAATAAACCTCAATATATGCAAATTTTTAAAAAATTAGAAGGTTGGGGGAATCTCAAGATGGAATATAGACTATGACAAAATAATTTAACTGTGTTAGAAATACATGAAATAGCCTTCCTTAAGGGGGTAGAAGGAAATGGTCTTGACCTAACTAACTTTGAGGATGGGTAGGGTATACAAGACTAAATGCAAAAGAAACAGCACATAAGCACCACACTCCAGCTGATAAGGTTGTATCCCATGGAAGCATGGTTTAACAATTTTGAAACCACTTTATATGTATACTGAAACTGAACAATTAAATAAATGGATGGTCAGTAGTAGGAGCCAGGTTTCTCACTGTTGGAGTGGCAGGTTACAGACAAACAAAATAAGAAAGCTAGAGTGATACATGTGGTAATGGATTAGAGTTGGAAACATAAGTATAAACTCATATTTAGCTTAAAATAGGTAGGTACTAATGGTTGCATATAGAAATACCTGTAGATATGTGTACATACATATATGAGTTAGTATACACACATATTTTCCTGTTCAGTCAGTTGAGAGGGCCTACAAGAAAGCACACACTCATAGAAACCAGCAAAAATACTGCCCAGATACTGGTTTCTAACACTATTCTTCATATAGATCAATGGAACAGGATGTAAAGCCCAGAAATAAACCCATGCACCTATGGTCAATTAATCTATGACAAAGGAGACAAGAATATACAATGCAGAAAAAACAGTCTTGTCAATAAATGGTGCTGGAAAAACTGGATTGTTACATGTAAAAGAATGAAATTAAAGCATTCTTTAACACCATACACAAAAAATAAACTCAAAATGGACCTAAATATAAGACCGGATACTATAAAACTCTTAGAGGAAAACATAGGCAGAACACTCTTTGACATAAATTGCAGCAATATCTTTTTCAATCCATTCCTAGAGTAATGGAAATAAAAACAAAAATAAACAAATGGCACCTAATTAATCAAAAGCTTTTGCACAGCAAAAGAAACCATAAACAAACAAAAAGACAACCCACAGAATGGGAGAAAATATTTGCAAATGATGAAACCAACAAAGGATTAATCTCCAAAATTTACAAACAGCTCATGCAGCTCAATATCAAAAAAACAAACAACCCAATCAAAAAATGGGCAGAAGGTCTAAACAGACATTTCTCCCAAGAAGACATGCAGGTGGCCCAAGAGGCACATAAAAACGATGCTCAACATCACTAATTATTAGAGAAATGCAAATCAAAACTGCAATGAGATATCCCCTCACACCAGTGAGACTGGCCATCATCAAAAAATCTACAAACAATAAATGCTGGAGAGGGTGTGGAGAAAAGGGAACCCTCTTGCACTGTTGGTGGGAATGTAAATTGATACAGCCACTATGGAGAACAGTATGGAGGTTCCTTAAAAAACTAAAAATAGAGCTACCATATTGATCCTGCAAACCCACTCCTGGGCATATATCTGGAGAAAATCATGGTTTGAAAGGGTACATGCACCCCAATGTTCATTGCAGCACTGTTTACAATAGTCAAGACATGGAAGCAACCTAAATGTCCATTGACAGATGAATGGATAAAGAAGATGTGTTATATATTTACAATGGAATATTGCTCATCCATAAAAAAGAATGAAGTAATGCTATTTGCAGCAACATGGATGGACCTGGAGATTATCATACTAAGTGAAGGAAGTCAGACAGAGAAAGACAAACATCACACAAGGACTTCCCTAGCAGTGCAGTGGTTAAGAATCTGCCTTCCATTGAAGGGGACATGGGTTCGATCACTAGTCCGTGAAGATCCCACATGCCACGGAGCAACTAAGCTTGTGCACCACAGCTACTGAGTCTGCATGCCACAACTGCTGAAGCCTGTGTGCCTAGAGCCTGTGCTCTACAGCAAGAGAAGCCAGCACAATGAGAAGCCCACACACCACAATGAAGAGTAGCCCCCGCTTGCTGCAACTAGAGAAAGCTTGCATGCATCAACGCAGCCAAAAATAAATTAAAAAAAACATCATATGATATTGCTTATAAGCTAAGTATTAAAAAAAAGATACAAATGAATTTATTTACAAAATAGAAACAGAATCACAGACTTAGAAAACAAACTTACGGTTACCAAAGGGGAAAGTTGGAGGAGAGGGATAAATTGGGAGTTTGGGATCAACATATATACACTGCTGTATTTAAAATAGATAACCAACAGGGATGTACAGTATAGCACAGGGAACTCTACTCAATATTCTGTAATAACCTAAATGGGAAAAAAATTTGAAAAAGCATAGATATATGTATAGCTGAATCACTTTGCTATACACCTGAAACTAAGACAACATTGTACATCAACCACACTCCAATATTAAAAATAAAATAAAAAAGGAAATGGAGCTCCTTGTAGAAATGGCTGATTTCAGAATTGGGGTGGAAAATATATAAGCTGGGCCTAGAGCATCCTGTAATGCCAGAAAGTTAGACATTTGCACTACCCTCACCACCTCAACACACACATACCAGAAAAAATACCCACAATGATGAAATTATGTTAAGGGACAGAGGAACCAGTTGAAAGAACCCCTAATAGCCAAACCTGGAACAATTTGAACAAAATAAATAAATTAGCATTAGATTATAATGTAAAGTATAAAATAAATATCCATGAGTCAATACAGATATAAGTAAATAATGATATAACTAATAAATAAATAAATGCTTAAATAAACAAATAAATGGAGGAAAAGAGACATATCATCTGGACAAAGAATTTCAAAGAATTTATTTGGATACTCTTCCTCAAAGAGAAGGGAAAACACTCTATATACCTTAGTGACTGTCTAATGGCTGCTCATAGTGACTTCCTCCCAAAGATATAGTACAGAAAGGGAGAAAAATGATTAAATTAATAGAGGAGAAAACTGACAAACATTACCTTAGTTAGGTGATCAAGATCAGTACCAACAGTGATAATAATGTTGATAGTATGTACTTTGATATGATGTAGTAAGAATGTCACTTAACCTCTGTGATCTCTCTCCCTAAATACCATAACCCCTGTCTATTCATGAGAAAAACATCAGACAAATCCCAATTAAAAGACATTCTATAAAATATCTGATCACTATTCCTCAAAACCATCAAGGTCATCAATAAGAAGGAAGCTGTCAAAGCAAATAAGAGCCTAAGGAGACATGATGACTAAATGTAACATGATATCCTTGATGGAATTCTGGAAAAGAAAAAGAAAATTAGGTAAAAACTAAGGAGATATGAATAAGGTATAGACTTTAGTTAATAATAATATATCAATATTGGTTCATCAATTGTGACATACATACTGTACTAATTAATCTAAGATGTTTATAGCAGGGGCAACTGGGTGTGGAGTAAATGGACCCTCTCTATACTATCTTTGCAAGCCTTCCGTAAATCTAAAAGTATTAAAAAATTAAAAGTTTATTTAAACTATGATGGAGAAAGCATTACTAACTGAAGTGAAATTGGTTTTATAATGCTCTTACTTTAGAAGCATCTGTTGGCATATTTGGATTTAAATGTTCAGATGTGCATTTGGTGCCAAGAAAATGCTTCCAAAATAATGGCCCCTGAACAAAATGTCAACCTGGGTAAAACAGCTTTGTGGTTTGCAGTTTAATGGCTGGACCCAGCTCATGTAGTTGGTGACTAAACCCCTCTCCTATTTGTCTTGTCCAATCACAGCAGCAAGAGCTTGCCAACACTAGGGACTGTTTTTGTTAAAAACAAAAAACGGTATGGGGGAAGATGGCAGCATGGGAAGATGCAGAGTTCACATCCCCCCACAACTAGGGCACCCACTGGATGCTGGTAGGGACCTCGATGTCCAAGGAGACAGGAGGAACCCCCAAGTGAACTGCCAGGAGTTGGGCCAAAACTCCTACGGTGAGAGCTCTGAGTCAAAACCATTAGACTAACAGAGAACCTCAGACTCCACGGAATATTCATCGAAGTGAGGTCACCTGGAGGTCCTCATCTCAGCACCAAGACCCAGCTCTACCCAACAGCCTACAAACTCCAGTGTTGGAAGCCTCAGGCCAAACAACCAGTAAAACAGGAACACAATTCCACCAATCAAAAAAAAAAAAAAATGAGATGGCAAAAAAATATGTCACAGATGAAGGAGCAAGGTAAAAACCTACAAGACCAAATAAATGAAGAGGAAATAGGCAATCTGCCTGAAAAAGGATTCAGAGTAATGATAGTAAATATGATCCAGAATCTCAGAAATAGAATGGAGGCACAGATTGAGAAAATACAAGAAATGTTTAACAAAGACCTAGAAGAACTAAAGATCAAACAAACAGAGATGAACAACACAATAACTGAAATGAAAAATACACTAGAATGAATCAATAACAGAATAACTGAGACAGAAAAACGAATAAGTGAGCTGGAAGATAGAATGGTGGAAATAACAGCCGAGGAGCAGAATAAAGATAAAAGAAAGAAAAACGTTGAAGACAATCTCAGAGACCTCTGGGACAACACTAAATGCATCAACATTCGAATTATAGGGGTCCCAGAAGAAGAAGAGAAAAAGAAAGGGTCTGAGAAAATATTTGAAGAGATTATGGTGGAAAAATTCCCTAACATGGGAAAGGAAATAGTCACCCAAGCCCAGGAAGCACAGAGAGTCCCATACAGGATAAACCCTAGGAGAAACACACCAAGACACATATTAAACAAACTAACAAAAATTAAATTCAAAGAAAAAATATTAAAAGCAGTAAGGGAAAAACAAAAAATAACATACAAAGGAATCACTATAATGCTATAAGCTGATTTTTTGGCAGAAACTCTGCAGGTCAGAAGGGAGTGGCAGGATATACTTAAAGTGATGAAAGAGAAAAACCTACAACCAAGATTTCTCTACCCAGCAAGAATCTCATTCAGATTCAATGGAAAAATCAAAACCTTTTCAGACAAGCAAAAGCTAAGAGAATTCATCACCACCAAACCAGCTTTAAAACAAATGCTAAAGAAACTTCTCTAGGTGGGAAACACAACAGAAGAAAAAGACCCACATAAACAAAGCCAAAACAATTAAGAAAATGGCAATAGAAACAAACATATTGATAATAACCTTGAATGTAAATGGATTAAATGCCCCAACCAAAAGAAACAGACTGGCTGAATACATACAAAAACAAGACCCATATATATGCTGTCTACAAGAGACCCACTTCAGACCTAGGGACACATACAGACTGAAAGTGAGGGGATGGAAAAAGACATTCCATGCAAATGGAAATGAAAAGAAAGCTGGAGTAGCAATCCTTGTATCAGATAAAATAGACTTTAAAATAAAGACTGCTACAAGAGAAAAGGAAGACACTACATAATGATCAAGGGATCAATCCAAGAAGGAGATATAACAATTATAAATGTTTATGAACCCCACATAGGAGCACCTCAATACATTAGGCAAATGCTAACAACCATGAAAGGGGAAATTGACAGCAACACAAAAATAGTAAGGGACTTCCACAGCTCACTTACACCAACGGAGAGATCATCCAAACAGAAAATAAATAAGGAAACACAAGCTTTAAATGACACAATAGACCAGGTAGATTTAACTTATATTTATAGAACATTCCACCTGAGAGTGGCAGAATACACTTCCTTCTCAAATGCACACGGAATATTCTCCAGGATAGATCACATCTTGGGTCACAAATCAATCCTTGGAAAATTTTAGAAAACTGAAATCATATCAAGCATCTTTTCTGACCACAATGCTATGAGATTGGAAATCAATTACAGGAAAAAAAACCTGTAAAAAACACAAATACAAATACATGGAGGTTAAACAGTTTGCTACTAAATAACCAAGAGATCACTGAAGAAATCAAAGAAGAAATTTAAAAATACATAAAAACAAATGACAATGAAAACACGATGGCCCAAACCTATAGGGATGCTGCAAAAGCTGTACTAAGAGGGAAGTTTATAGCAATTCAATCTCAAGAAACAAGAAAAATCTCAAATAAACAATTTAACCCTACACCTAAAGCAACTAGAGAAAGAAGAAAAAATGAAACCCAAAGTCAGTAGAAGGAAAGAAGTCATAAAGATCAGAGCAGAAATAAATGAAATAGAAATGAAGAAAACAATAGCAAAGATTAATAAAACTAAAAGCCTGTTCTTTGAGAAGGTAAACAAAATTGATAAACTTTTAGTCAGACTCATCAAGAGAAAAAGGGAGAGGATGCAAATCAAAATTAGAAATGAAAAAAGAGAAACCACAACTGACACTGCAGAGATACAAAGGAATATAAGAGACTACTACAAGTAACTATTTGCCAATAAAATGGACAAACATGAAGAAATGGACAATTCTTAGAAAGGTACAATTTTCCAAGACTGAACCAGGAAGAATTAGAAGATATAAAGAAACCTATCACAAGTAATGAAACTGAAACTGTAATTAAAAAATCTTCCCGGGCTTCCGGGTAAGATGGCGGAAGAGTAAGACGCGGAGATCACCTTCCTCCCCACAGATACACCAGAAATACAGCTACACATGCAACAACTCCTACAGAACACCTACTGAACGCTGGCAGAAGACCCCAGACCTCCCAAAAGGCAAGAAACTCCCCCACATACCTGGGTAGGGCAAAGCAGAGAGATTCCCGCACAGAGGAGCGGCGCCGAGCGGCACTCACCAGCCCGAGAGGCTTGTCTGCTCCCCCGCCAGGGCGGGTGGCGCTGGAGCTGAGGCTCGGGCTTCGGTCAGAGCGCAGGGAGAGGACTGGGACTGGCGGCGAGAACTCAGCCTGAAGGGGGCTAATGTGCCACAGCTAGCCGGGAGGGAGTCCGGGAAAACTCTGGGGCTGCCGAAGAGGCAGGAGACTTTTTCTTCCCTCTTGGTTTCCTGGTGCGCGAGGAGAGGGGATTAAGAGCGCCGCGTAAAGGAGCTCCAGAGACGGGCGCGAGTCGCGGCTGAAAGCGCGGAGCCCAGAGACGGGCGTGGGACGCTGGGGCTGCTGCTACCGCCGCCAAGAAGCCTGTGTGTGAGCGCAGGTCACTGTCCACACCGCCCTTCCGGGAACCTGTGCAGCCCGCCACTGCCGGGGTCCCGGGATCCAGGGGCGGCTTCCCTGGGAGAACGCACGGCGCGCCTCGGGCTGGTGCAACGTCACGCCGACCTCTGCCGCTGCAGGCTCGCCCCGCACTCCGTGCCCCTCCCTCCCGCCCGGCCTGAGTGAGCCAGAGTCCCCGAAGAGGCTGCTCCTTTAACCCTGTCCTGTCTGAGCGAAGAACAGACGCCCTCCGGCAACCTACACGCAGAGGCGGGGCCAAATCCAAAGCTGAGACCCAGGAGCTGTGAGAACAAAGAAGAGAAAGGGAAACCTCTCCCAGCAGCCTCAGAAGCAGCGGATTAAAGCTCCACAATCAACTTCATGTACCCTGCATCTGTGGAATACATGAATAGACAACAAATCATCCCAAATTGAGGAGCCAGGAGTCAGTGCTGTGCCTCTGAGGTGGGAGAGCCAAATTCAGGACACTGGTCCACAAGAGACCTCCCAGCTCCACATAATATCAAACGGCGAAAATCTTCCAGAGATCTCCATCTCAACACCAGCACCCAGCTTCACTCAACGACCAGCAAGCTACAGTGCTGGACACTCTATGCCAAACAACTAGCAAGACAGGAACGCAACACCACCCATTAGCAGAGAGGCTGCCTCAAATCATAAAAAGTCCGCAAACACCCCAAAACACACCACCAGACGTGGACCTGCCCACCAGCAAGACAAGATCCAGCCTCATCCACCAGAACACAGGCAGTAGTCCCCTCCACCAAGAAGCCTACACAACCCACTAAACCAACCTTAGCCACTGGGGACAGACACCAAAAACAACGGGAACTACGAACCTGCAGCCTGCAAAGAGGAGACCCCAAACACAGTAACATAAGCAAAATGAGAAGACAGAAAAACACACAGCAGGAGAAGGAGCAAGATAAAAACCCACCAGACCTAACAAATGAAGAGGTAATAGGCAGTCTATCTGAAAAAGAATTCAGAATAATGATGGTAAAGATGATCCAAAATCTTGGAAATAGAATAGACAAAATGCAAGAAACAGTTAACAAGGACCTAGAAGAACTAAAGACGAATCAAGCATCGATTAAAAACACAATAAATGAAATAAAAAATACTCTAGATGGGATCAATAGCAGAATAACTGAGGCAGAAGAACGGATAAGTGAGGTGGAAGATAAAATAGTGGAAATAACTGCTGCACAGCAAAATAAAGAAAAAAGAATGAAAAGAACAGAGGACAGTCTCAGAGACCTCTGGGACAACATTAAAAGCACCAACATTCGAATTATAGGGGTTCCAGAAGAAGAAGAGAAAAAGAAAGGGACTGAGAAAATATTTGAAGAGATTATAGTTGAAAACTACCCTAATATGGGAAAGGAAATAGTTAATCAAGTCCAGGAGGCACAGAGAGTCCCATACAGAATAAATCCAAGGAGAAATACACCAAGACACATATTAATCAAACTGTCAAAAATTAAACACAAAGAAATCATATTAAAAGCAGCAAGGCAAAAACAACAAATAACACACAAGGGAATCCCCATCAGGATAACAGCTGATCTCTCAGCAGAAACTCTACAAGCCAGAAGGGAGTGGCAGGACATACTTAAAGTGATGAAGGAGAAAAACCTGCAACCAAGATTACTCTACCCAGCAAGGATCTCATTCAGATTTGATGGAGAAATTAAAACCTTTACAGACAAGCAAAAGCTGAGAGAGTTCAGCACCACCAAACCAGCTTTACAACAAATGCTAAAGGAACTTCTCTAGGCAAGAAACACAACAGAAGGAAAAGAACTACAATAACGAACCCAAAACAATTAAGAAAATGGGAATAGGAACATACATATCAATAATTACCTTAAATGTAAATGGACTAAATGCTCCCACCAAAAGACACAGACTGGCTGAATGGATACAAAAACAAGACCCATATATATGCTGTCTACAAGAGACCCACTTCAGACCTAGAGATACATACAGACTGAAAGTAAGGGGATGGAAAAAGATATTCCATGCAAATGGAAACCAAAAGAAAGCTGGAGTAGCAATTCTCATATCAGACAAAATAGACTTTAAAATAAAGACTACTAGAAGAGACAAAGAAGGACACTACATAATGATCAAGGGATCAATCCAAGAAGAAGATATAACAATTGTAAATATTTATGCACCCAACATAGGAGCACCTCAATACATAAGGGAAATATTAACAGCCATAAAAGGAGAAATCGACAGTAACACAATCATAGTAGGGGACTTTAACACCCCACTTTCACCAATGGACAGGTCATCCAAAATGAAAATAAATAAGGAAACACAAGCTTTAAATGATACATTAAACAAGATGGACTTAATTGATATTTATAGGACATTCCATCCAAAAACAACAGAATACACATTTTTCTCAAGTGCTCATGGAACATTCTCCAGGATAGATCATATCTTGGGTCACAAATCAAGCCTTGGTAAATTTAAGAAAATTGAAATTGTATCAAGTATTTTTTCCGACCACAATGCTATGAGACTAGATATCAATTACAGGAAAAGAGCTGTAAAACATACAAACACATGGAGGCTAAACAATACACTACTTAATAACGAAGTGATCACTGAAGAAATCAAAGAGGAAATTAAAAAATACCTAGAAACAAATGACAATGGAGACACGACGACCCAAAACCTATGGGATGCAGCAAAAGCAGTTCTAAGAGGGAAGTTTATGGCAATACAATCCCACCTTAAGAAACAGGAAATATCTCGAATAAACAACCTAACCTTGCACCTAAAGCAATTAGAGAAAGAAGAACAAAAACATCCCAAAGTTAGCAGAAGGAAAGAAATCATAAAAATCAGATCAGAAATAAATGAAAAAGAAATGAAGGAAACGATAGCAAAGATCAATAAAACTAAAAGCTGGTTCTTTGAGAAGATAAACAAAATTGATAAACCATTAGCCAGACTCATCAAGAAAAAAAGGGAGAAGACTCAAATCAATAGAATTAGAAATGAAAAAGGAGAAGTAACAACTGACACTGCAGAAATACAAAAGATCATGAGAGATTACTATAAGCAACTCTATGCCAATAAAATGGACAACCTGGAAGAAATGGACAAATTCTTAGAAATGCACAACCTGCCAAGACTGAATCAGGAAGAAATAGAAAATATGAACAGACCAGTCACAAGCACTGAAATTGAAACTGTGATCAAAAATCTTCCAACAAACAAAAGCCCAGGACCAGATGGCTTCACAGGCGAATTCTATCAAGCATTTAGAGAAGAGCTAACACCTATCCTTCTCAAACTCTTCCAAAATATAGCAGAGGGAGGAACACTCCCAAACTCATTCTACGAGGCCACCATCACCTTGATACCAAAACCAGACAAGGATGTCACAAAGAAAGAAAACTACAGGCCAATATCACTGATGAACATAGATGCAAAAATCCTCAACAAAATACTAGCAAACAGAATCCAACAGCACATTAAAAGGATCATACACCATGATCAAGTGGGGTTTATTCCAGGAATGCAAGGATTCTTCAATATACGCAAATCAATCAATGTGATACACCATATTAACAAACTGAAGGAGAAAAACCATATGATCATCTCAATAGATGCAGAGAAAGCTTTTGACAAAATTCAACACCCATTTATGATAAAAACCCTGCAGAAAGTAGGCATAGAGGGAACTTTCCTCAACATAATAAAGGCCATATATGACAAACCCACAGCCAGCATCGTCCTCAATGGTGAAAAACTGAAACCATTTCCACTAAGATCAGGAACAAGACAAGGTTGCCCACTCTCACCACTCTTATTCAACATAGTTTTGGAAGTTTTAGCCACAGCAATCAGAGAGGAAAAGGAAATAAAAGGAATCCAAATGGGAAAAGAAGAAGTAAAGCTGTCACTGTTTGCAGATGACATGATACTCTACATAGAGAATCCTAAAGATGCTACCAGAAAACTACTAGAGCTAATCAATGAATTTGGTAAAGTTGCAGGATACAAAATTAATGCACAGAAATCTCTGGCATTCCTATATACTAATGATGAAAAATCTGAAAGTGAAATCAAGGAAACACTCCCATTTACCATTGCAACAAAAAGAATAAAATATCTAGGAATAAACCTACCTAAGGAGACAAAAGACCTGTATGCAGAAAATTATAAGACACTGATGAAAGAAATTAAAGATGATACAAATAGATGGAGAGATGTACCATGTTCTTGGATTGGAAGAATCAACATTGTGAAAATGACTCTACTACCCAAAGCAATCTACAGATTCAATGCAATCCCTATCAAACTACCACTGGCATTTTTCACAGAACTAGAACAAAAAATTTCACAATTTGTATGGAAACACAAAAGACCCCGAATAGCCAAAGCAATCTTGAGAACGAAAAATGGAGCTGGAGGAATCAGGCTCCCTGACTTCAGACTATACTACAAAGCTACAGTAATCAAGACAGTATGGTACTGGCACAAAAACAGAAAGATAGATCAATGGAACAGGATAGAAAGCCCAGAGATAAACCCACGGACATATGGTCACCTTATCTTTGATAAAGGAGGCAGGAATGTACAGTGGAGAAAGGACAGTCTCTTCAATAAGTGGTGCTGGGAAAACTGGACAGGGACATGTAAAAGTATGAGATTAGATCACTCCCTAACACCATACACAAAAATTAGCTCAAAATGGATTAAAGACCTAAATGTAAGGCCAGACACTATCAAACTCCTAGAGGAAAACATAGGCAGAACACTCTATGACATAAATCACAGCAAGATCCTTTTTGACCCACCTCCTAGAGAAATGGAAATAAAGACAAAAATAAACACATGGGACCTAATGAAACTTCAAAGCTTTTGCACAGCAAAGGAAACCATAAACAAGACGAAAAGACAACCCTCAGAATGGGAGAAAATATTTGCAAATGAAGCAACTGACAAAGGATTAATCTCCAAAATTTATAAGCAGCTCATGCAGCTCAATAGCAAAAAAACAAACAACCCAATCCAAAAATGGGCAGAAGACCTAAATAGACATTTCTCCACAGAAGATATACAGACAGCCAACAAACACATGAAAGGATGCTCAACATCTTTACTCATTAGAGAAATGCAAATCAAAACTACAATGAGATATCATCTCACACCAGTCAGAATGGCCATCATCAAAAAATCTAGAAACAATAAATGCTGGAGAGGGTGTGGAAAAAAGGGAACACTCTTGCACTGCTGGTGGGAATGTGAATTGGTACAGCCACTATGGAGAACAGTATGGAGGTTCCTTAAAAAACTACAAATAGAACTACCATATGACCCAGCAATCCCACTACTGGGCATATACCCTGAGAAAACCATAATTCAAAAAGAGACATGTACCAAAATGTTCATAGCAGCCCTATTTACAATAGCCCGGAGATGGAAACAACCTAAGTGTCCATCATCGGATGAATGGATAAAGAAGATGTGGCACATATATACAATGGAATATTACTCAGCCATAAAAAGAAATGAAATTGAGCTATTTGTAATGAGGTGGATGGACCTAGAGTCTGTCATACAGAGTGAAGTAAGTCAGAAAGAGAAAGACAAATACTGTATGCTGACACATATATATGGAATTTAAGAAAAAAATGTCATCAAGAACATAGGGGTAAGACAGGAATAAAGACACAGACCTACTAGAGCATGGACTTGAGGATATGGGGAGGGGGAAGGGTAAGCTGTGACAAAGTGAAAGAGCGGCATGGACATATATACACTACCAAATGTAAGGTAGATAGCTAGTGGGAAGCAGCCGCATAGCACAGGGAGATCAGCTCGGTTCTTTGTGACCGCCTGGAGGGGTGGGATAGGGAGGGTGGGAGGGAGATGCAAAAGGGAGGGGATATGGGAACATATGTATATGTATAACTGATTAAATTTGTAAAATAAAAAAAAAAAAAAAAAAAAAAATATCCTATGATAAACCATAATGGAAAAGAGTCTAAAAAAAGAGAATGTATATGTATGGATAACTGAATCGCTTTGCTGTATCGCAGAAATTAACACAACATTGTAATCAACTATACTTCAATTTAAAAATTGAAAATAAATTAAATAACTAAATAAATAAAAAAAAAAAAAAAAAAAAAAAATCTTCCCACACAAAAAGGTCCAAGACCAGATAGCTTCACAGGCAAATTCTATCAAACATTCACAGAAGACCTGACACCGATCTTTCTCAAACTCTTCCAAATAATTGTGGAGGGAGGAACACCTCTAAATTCATTATATGAAGCCACCATCACCCTGATACCAAAACCAGAAAAAGATATCAGAAATAAAGAAAATTATAGACCAATATCACCGATGGACATAGATGCAAAATTCTGGAACAAAATACTAGCAAGCAGAATCCAACAGCACATTAAAAGGATCATACAATATGATCAAGTGGGATTTATCCCAGGGATGCAAGGATTCTTCAGTACATGCAAATCAATCATTGTGATACACTGCATTAACAAATTAAGGAATAAAAACCGTATGATCATCTCAAGAGATGCAGAAAAAGCTTTTGAAAAAATTCAACACCCATTTATGATAAAAACTCTCCAGAAAATGGGCATAGAGGGAACCTACCTCAACATAATAAAGGCCACATATGACAAACTCACAGCAAACGTCATACTCAATGGTGAAAAACTGAATGCATTTTCACTAAGATCAGGAAAAAGACAAGGATGTCCACTCTCACCACTCTTATTCAACATTGTTTTGGAAGTCCTAGCCATGGCAATCGGAGAAGAAAAAGAAATAAAAAGAATACAAATTGGATAAGAAGAAATAAAACTGCCACTGTTTGCAGATGACGTGATACTATACATAGAAAACCCTAAAAATGCCACCAGAAAACTACTAGAACTAATCAATGAATTTGGTAAAGTTGCAGGATGCAAAACTGATGCACAGAAATCTCTGGCATTCCTATACACCAACAACAAAAAAAGAGAAATTAAGGAAGCAATTCCATTTACCATCACAACAAAAAGAATAAATTACCTAGGAATAAACCTACCTAAGGAGGTGAAAGACTTGTACTCAGAAATTTATAAAACACTGGTGAAAGAAATCAAAGATGGCATAAACAGATGGAGAAATATACCATGTTCTTGGATTGGAAGAATCAATATTGTGAAAATGACTATACTACCCAAAGCAATCTACAGATTCAGTGCAATCCTTATCAAATTACCAGTGGCATTCTTCACAGAATTAGAACAAAAAGTTTTACAATTTGTATGGAAACACAAAAGACCCTGAATAGCCAAAGCAAACTTGAGAAAGAAAAATGGGGCTGGAGGAATCTGGCTCCCCAACTTCAAGCTATACTGCAAAGCTACAGTAATTAAGACAGTATGGTACTGGCACAAAAACAGAAATATAGATCAATGGTTCCAGATGGAAAGCCCAGAGAGAAATCCACACACATATAGCCACCTAATTTACAACAAAGGAGGCAAGAACATAAAATGGAGAAAAGACAGCCTCTTCAATAAGTGGTGTTGGGAAAACTTGACAGCTACATGTAAAACAATGAAATTAGAGCACTCTTAACACCGTACACAGAAATATACTCCAAATGGATTACAGACCTAAATGTAAGACCAGACACTATAAAAGTCTTAGAGGAAAACATAGCAAAAACACTCTTTTACATAAACCACAACAAGATCTTATTGACCAACCTCCTAGAGTAATGAAAATAAAAACAAAAACAAAGAAATGGGACCTAATTAAACTTAAAAGCTTTTGCACAGCAAAGGAAACCATAAACAAGATGAAAAGACAACCCTCAGAATGGGAGAAAATATTTGCAAATGCATCAATGGACAAAGGATTAATCTCCAAAATATATAAACAGCTCATACAGCTCAATATTAAAAAACAAACAACCCAATCGAAAAATCGGCAGAAGACTTAAATAGACATTTCTCCAAAGAAGACATACAGATGGTCAAGAAGCACATGAAAAGCTGCTCAACATCACTAATTCTTAGAGAAATGCAAATCAAAACTACAATGAATTACCACCTCACACCAGTTAGAATGGGCGTCATCAGAAAATCTACAAACAACAAATGCTGGAGAGGGTGTGGAGGAAAGGAAACCCTCTTGCACTGTTGGAAATGTAAATTGATACAGCCACTATGGAGAACAATATGGAGGTTCCTTAAAAAACTAAAAATAGAACTACCATGCGACCCAGCAATCCCACTACTGGGCATATACCCAGAGAAAACCACAATTCAAAAAGACACATGCACCCCAATATTTATTGCAGCACTATTTACAATAGCCAGGTCATGGAAACAACCTAAATGCCCATCGACAGACAAATGGATAAAAAAGATGTGGTACATATATACAATGGAATATTACTCAGCCATAAAAAGGCACAAAACTGGGTCATTTGTTGAGATGAATCTAGAGACTGTCATACAGAGTGAAGTAAGTCAGAAAGAGGAAAACAAATATTGTATATTAACGCATATATGTGGAACCTAGAAAAATGGTACAGATGAACTGGTTTGCAGGGCAGAAATTGAGACAGAGATGTAGAGAACAAATGTATGGACACCAAAGGGGGAAAGTGGCGGGGGAGGGGGGGAGGGGGTGGCGGGGTGGTGGTGGTGTGATGAATTGGGCGATTGGGATTGACTTGTATACACTGATGTGTATAAAATTGATGACTAATAAGAACCTGCTGTATAAAAAATAAATAAAATAAAATTGAAAAAACAAAAAAACTTTAAAATCCAATCAATATATTAATCACATTAACATATTAAAGAGACAAAAAATTATCATCTTATAGACAAAGAGAATATGTTCAATGGGCTTCCCTGGTGGCACAGTGGTTAAGAATCCACCTGCCAATGCAGGGGACATGGGCTCAAGCCCTGGTCCAGGAAGATCCCACATGCCACGGAGCAACAAAGCCCATGCACCACAACTACTGAGCATGTGCTCTAGAGCCCACAAGCCACAACTACTGAGCCACAACTACTGTGCCACAACTACTGAAGCCTGCATGCCTAGAGCTCATGCTCTGCAACAAGAGAAGCCACCACAATGAGAAGCCCACGCACCAAAACAAAGAATAGCCTCCGCTCGCCACAACTATAGAAAGTCTGTGTACAGCAACAAAGACCCAACGCAACAAAAAATAAAATATAAATAAATAAATTAATTTAAAAAATATGTTCAGGGCTTCCCTGGTGGTGCAGTGGTTGAGAGTCCGCCTGCCGATGCAGGGGACACGGGTTCGTGCCCCGGTCCGGGAGGATCCCACATGCTGTGGAGCCGATAGGCCCGTGAGCCATGGCTGCTGAGCCTGCACGTCCGGACCCTGTGCTCTGCAGTGGGAGAGGCCGCAACAGTGAGAGGCCCACGTACCACACAATATATATATATATATATATATATATATATATATATATATATATATATATATATATGTGTGTGTGTGTATATATATATGTTCAATAAATTCAACTTCCATAGATGAGAAAAAATGCAGCAACTAAAAATACAAGAGAACTTTTTTAACTTGTTAAGGGATAGCTGCAAAGTAACCAAGTATTATTCATAATAATGAGATACCTAAAACTAAAATAAGGAAAAAAGCCCTTTGGCTCTTTTTGAAAAATTCTCTAATCAACCTTGTGTTGGTAGCTATTGTATTGGCATCGCATTGGTAAGCAGTAGAAGTAAAGCAGGAAAAAAAATGGTATAAATATTGGAAAGGAAGAAAACATTCTGTCATTATATGCAGATGATAAAATTGTCTACATAAAAAACCCCAAAAATGTGCCGATATATTATTTGAACTAATAAAAGATTTCAAAAGTTGCTGAATTTAAGAAGATTAATGTACAAACTCCAAATAAATTTCTTTATATCTTTAACAAATAGAAAACATAATCTAAAAATGTATCACTTACCTGGATATAACAAACTTAAGTTATAAATCTAAAAATATGTGTAAGTCCATGATGGAGAAAAATTTAAAAACTTCATTCAAATACATGAAAGAAAACATAAGTAAATGGAGAGGTATACCATGTCCATGAATTGGAAGCTAAATATCATAAAGACATTGATGCTCCTTAAATTGATTTATAGATCCAATGCAATTCTAATCAAAATGCCAACAGCATGTTTTGGGGAAATTGACAAGCTGATTCTGAGATATATGTGTAAGAACAAAAGGCCAAAAGATAGCCAAGATATTTCTGAAGTTGAATAGGTGGGACAACTACACTAGCAGAAATGAAGACTTATAATCAAGCTGTAAGCACTAATCTATGATACTGTAGCAGAGAATGAGAAATGGACTAATCGAACAAAACAAAAAGTCCAGAAACAGTACTGCACATAAGAAAATTTGATTACAGTTCAAAGAACAATGCTGGAACAATTTGTTATCCATAAGGAAAAAGTTGAACCCTCAAATCACATCATACAGGAAAAAAATTCAACTTTAAAAGCATACTTTAAAGTTTGTAAGAGAAAACACAGAAGGATATCTATAACCTGGGGCTAAGTAAGGATCTTTTTAAAAAAAACACAAAAATGAAAATTATAAAAGATTGAAAAATCTAACCTCATTAAGAATAAAATGTATATTCATCAAAGTTATGATACGAAATGTCAAAATACAAATTAGCAATTATAAGGATACATTTATAAAGTAGTTTATTCCTGAATATGTGATGAAATGTTACAAATCAAAAAGAAAAATACAAACAATCCAATCAAAATGGATAAAGGACTTGAACAGACACTTTACAGAAGAGACAAAAATGGCTAATAAATATATGAGAACATGTCCAACATTGTTAGTAATCTTCAAAATACAAATGCGAGTGAGAATGAGCTTCTGGTTTACACCCATCAGATACAAAAAGATCAAAAAGTTGGACAATAACAAGTATTGGCAAGGATGTGGGACAATGGGGCCACTCATACTCTGATGGCATTATTAATAATAAAAATTAGTACAACTACTTTAGAAAAAATTTGGCAATGTTTTATGAAGCTGAAATGCCTATTCCCTACAAAACAGTAATTTTTTGAGAAATCTTGCATATGTGTTTCATGAGTTATGCCCAAGTATGTTCATTGCAACAGCAAAGAATGGTGGAAGTATCCAAACATCCACCGAAAGGAAAATGGAGAAATAAAAGTGGTGTCTATTGAAGTAATTCTAGACAGAATTGGAAATAAGTGAACTAAAGCTGTATCATCAACATGGATGAATCTGAAGTATATAATATTGGGAGAAAAAACAAGTTACCAAAGAATTCTTACAGTTTTATTCTATGTCCTTCAACTTCGAAAACCTGAAAAATTAAATGATCTATTGTCTGGTGATGTACAAATAGGGCAAAATTTTAAAACATAAAGCAAGGAAACGGTAGACATGAAATTCAGTACAATGGTTAACTCACGTGGTTGTTCAAGAGAACAATGAAATAGGGCTTATATGCAATTATGAATGTTTTGACTGCTAAACTGATGGTGTGTATATATACCAAATGATTAACTGACACATGCCAGTGTACACAATATGTAACATACTTCATCAGCTTCTTGGGAGACTGAAGGTTACATAATTCTTTCCTTAACTATTGTTTAAAACAAGAACATGAATACCTTCATGGTTTTGTCATTTCATGAAGTTGTCTTCAGTATTCTTATAGTGATAAAGCCTGAAGTTATGTTAATTTGCAAGGTGTTTCTTGATGAAATAATTATTGAAGACATTTCCAATATGCTATATAAGGATTTGAGTGCACATGTGATTGGCTGGGAAGGCTGACTGTACACATGTAAATGAGGCTGGGCTGTGAACAGGCTGCACAATGAAAGTGGGGAAATGATCATGGCTTCTAGTCTTTCTAAGTTCACCAATGGACTTCACTGCTTGAGTTTTCCTTTTGATTTTTTCAGTATGTACAATGGGCTTCTTTAAAATAGTTAAAAAATGTATTTTGAATACAAGTCCTTTTGGAAAAACTTGTAATCAAAGGCCTCACCTTCCACCCTATCTTCTTCTGCCTTAGCCAGCAGAAGGGGCTGATCAATGTAAACAAATTGAGAGAATTGAATTTGCTTTTCTTCATGAGAAGAAAGAAAATGGATCACAGTACAAAGAGAAAGGAATTAGACTAAAATATTTGTTCAGTTTAACAAGCAAGAGAGACTTACAGAATTGCTTTATGTAACCAGTTGTTTCTCAAGAAAGAGATAGTGTCTCAAGCTGCACACTTTTAATCAACAACTGCAAGGCAAAAACTGTAAATGTTTTTACTGAACATGAAAAGGTTGCTGCAACGTAAAATAAGTTTGCGAAGTGGAAGAAGCAAACTGGCCACAGAGACTGCATATCATTTAAGACTCTTCATTAAGATTCACATCTTAATCAATAAATTAGCAAAAAGCAAAACTTATCTGTCATTTTTATTCTCTATCTCTCTCTGGTTCTCTTGTCTCTCTCTCTCACTCTCTCTCACACACAGACACAAATCCTTTGGTGGCTATTCTATTGAGAAAGTAAACTACATTGAATGTTTCAGTCTAAGATATGGCATCATGTTTGGCTTATGAGAAAAGAAGGTGCTTGTGGGAACTCATTGAACCTTACTGATTCTTTAGTAGTAGCCTTCTGATCACACTGGCTGGGCTCCTGTAAGAGCAAAAGCACTGTTTTGATTTATATCCACAGGCCTGTTTTTTGTTTTGTTTGTTTGTTTGTTTTTTGTGGTATGTAGGTCTCTCACTGTTGTGGCCTCCTCCGTTGCGGAGCACAGGCTCTGGACGCGCAGGCTCAGCGGCCATGGCTCACGGGCCCAGCCGCTCCGCGGCATGTGGGATCTTCCCGGACCGGGGCACAAACCCGTGTCCCCTGCATCGGCAGGCAGACTCTCAACCACTGCGCCACCAGGGAAGCCCTCAGTCCTGTTTTTATATCTGCTAAAATGTTTGCTGAAGTCTAGCCATGACCATCTAGTCTCAGAGAGTAGAGCTTATAATTTGAGACCAACTTTAACAATGTTCTTTGAGAGATAGGGAGAAGGAGGGGGAGGAGAGAGAAAGAGAGAGAGAGAGAGAGAGAGAGAGAGAGAGAGAGAGAGAGAGAGAGAATGTTTTATAAAGCAGATGTAAGATAGCAAAGCAACTCAGAACCTCAGCATTTTGAGAGCTGAGTATTTGAACAATGATAAGAGCAAGTAAGGAGAAAGCACCAGATGGGCATCACCCTGCTTCCTTACCTCTTCCACCTACATTTCCAGTCCTACGTCTGTACAAGGAAAATTTATTTATAGTGATGGTCTGAGGTAGCTCTCTGTAATGTCTGACTCCACCAAATCATTACCCATTCCTATGGTTGCTATCCCTTAGGTAGTGTAGATACATTCTTGGTTTAACGGAGGAGGAAAAGGAGAAGAAGTTGAAAGGAAGATCCCTTTGAAGAGCATTTGGAAATTCACTGTGTATATTTAGTTCCCAGAAAAATTCCAATAACTAGGATGCAAATCACTTAACAGTTCAATTTCAAGAAACATATACAGCCACAACTGTATGTTCTTTGGAGCTACTGGAAGTGACTACCTCATTCACAATACACTGGGCACAGGTGCAAGCACTGACCACCTTACTCACAGGGCACGGAGAACACAAGGACCTAACCATAGAGTGAAAGTGATAATGAGGTTCTCCAGATCATGGCAGCTTCTCAATTGTTGGAAATTCCTTCACATGGACACTACTGCAGCTGTTGTGGATATTTTGACAGTAGATGGAATGTGCTAAGAGAAATAGAATCAAATCAAAAAGAAATCTGACATAGCTCAACATGAACTATTTTGGTAAGTTGCATGAATCAGGTTTTTTTAAAAAAATGTATAATGAATATTTTGAATTTCAAGTAAAATAACAGATTTTAAAAATTCTAAAAAATTGGGGATCTTATCTTCTTCTACAGCTACACTATTATTTTTAATACCATTTTATCGATGCTTGGATGAGTCACTGATTACAGTAATTTGGTTTCAAAAGACAGGGGATTTATTCTTTAAACAAGCAACAACAGCAGCGAACATCCTTATGAAGATATTTTGTTCTACCTTATTTGTGTGTTGTAATATATTACGTGATGATCTATTATCTGGGTACTGAAGAAGAGCCATTTCCTATCTCCATGGTATCTATATTAAATTCTATTTCAAGTGTTATTTTTGATGGCAGGCTGTCAAGTTGATGAATGCACATGCCCAATGTTGTTTTCCAAGTTTCTAATTTGTGATAATGAAGTTGTGTGAAGATTCTCATGTACTTCTTGGAGCATTCTCTGCATTGTAAAACTCCTACAGGAAGCACAGAGCTAGTAGGGCTCCCAATGGTCATTGTAACTTTGTTGGAAGGAAAACTACTAGATGTGCTATTGAGAGGCTTTCAAGACTGACCAAAGATCACTAAGATGTGTCTGAAGTTTAAAACCAAGTTTTTCTTCCTTGGGAGGTTACATATATGGGGGTTTTTGATTAGTAGTTATCATAATGTTTTCTGGTACCTTATGGCACTTTATACAATCCTTATGTTGTACAATGTTCTATTTGTTTAGACTGATTTGCCAAAACAAAAGCAAAAGAAAAACTGTAGTTTATTCTTCCCTTTATTCACTAAGCATAGGCCCTACGGGAGCAGGAGATGAGAGAAGTCTCTTTCTGCACTTCTTTCTCTCAGGTCCTATGTGCCTCCATGTGTGGTAAATACTCTCTTCACTGAGTGTGAGTCTGCTATTCAAAGTTGCAAATTTTTCATTCAATCTGGCTTTTAAGTAACTTTCTCCATGTGTTCTCAAGTGAAGAAAAAGAGATCTTTTCCAAGACTGAAGGAAAGCCAGCTGTATTGGCCTGAGAAATAACAGCATTGGCTTTGTTAAGGTATGTGAGAATGACTATGAATTAGGGTTGATAGATAAAATACAGAGCACCAAATTAAACTGGAATTGCAGACTAACAAAAAAATCCCTTTGTTTTTAGTATAACTGAATTTCATTTAATGTATTGATTTTAGAACCTAACCATCATGTAAGATAAGACTGTGCTTCACTTTTTATAAAACTCATCCACAGCTATTGTCTCATTTAGCTCTCCACAGTTATTTTGATTGGGACTCAAAGTCTATCTTATGCATGCCCATTTTGCAGATGAGAATGTTGAGATTCAGAATAATTACATTACTCAAGGACACTTGGAGAGTTAAGAGGCAGTGTTTGAACTTATATCTGAGTTATCTCCCTTCTAGCCCTGTGTTCTCTTTTTCACAAACTCACTTCTACATGGGAATATATTATAATTGATTAACCTTATGAATACATTCTAGCTAGTTCATAGTAATACAATTATATAATAATACTTCTTCTTTGATAACATTGTGTCTTAACTAATAAAAATGTCTGCTTTCCTTCAAGGTCTTATGCATAGGTGATTTGGGACAGTACAGCCTTTTATTAAGAGATTCGACAGGGCTATCTGAACATCTTAACATCTCACCATATGAAACATTTCACTTACTGAAATTGTTCATTGGCATAAAAAATATGGATACATGATGTTTTCCTTTAAGAGTTTTATAATATCTGGTCTTATATTTAGGTCTTTAATCCATTTGGAGCTTATTTTTGTGTATGGTGTTAAAGAATGTTCTAATTTCATTGTTTAACATGTAGCTGTCCAGTTTTCCCAGCACCATTTATTGAAGAGACTGTCTTGCCTCCATTGTATATTCTTGCCTCCTTTATCAAAAATAAAGTGACCATAGGTGTGTGGGTTTATCTCTGGGCTTTCTATCCTGTTCCATCGATCTATATGTCTGCTTCTGTGCCAGTACCATACTGTTTTGATGACTGTAGCTTTGTAGTATAGTCTGAAGTCAGGGCATCTAATTCCTCCAGCTCTGGTTTGTTTTTTTTTTCTCTCTCTCTTTCTCAAGATCGCTTTGGTTATTTGGTTGTCTTTTACGTCTTCATACAAATTTTAAGATTTTTATTCTAGCTCTGTGAAAAATGCCATTGGTAATTTGATAAGAGTTGCATTGAATCTGTAGATTGTCTTGAGTAGTATAGTTATTTTGACCAATATTGATTCTTCCAGTCCAAGAACATGGTATATCTTTCCATCTACTTATGGCATCTTTGATTTTTTTCATCAGCATCTTATAGTTTTTGTAGTACAGGTCTTTTGTCTCCTTAGGTAGGTATATTCTTAGGTATTTTATTCTTTTTGATGTGATGGTAAATTGGATTGTTTATTTAATTTCCTCTTTCTGATTTCTTATTGTTATTGTATAGAAATGCAACAGATTGCAGCAATATCTTTTTCAATCCATCTCCCAGAGTAATGGAAATAAAAATAAAAATAAACAAATCAGTCCTAATTAAACTCAAAAGCTTTTGCACAGCAAAAGAAACCATAAACAAAACGAAATGATAACCCACAGAATGGGAGAAAATATTTGCAAATGATGTAACCGACAAGGGACTAATGTCCAAAATTTACAAACAGCTCATGCAGCTCAATATCAAAAAAACAAACAACCCAATCAAAAAATGGGCAGAAGACCTAAATACACATTTCTCCAAAGAAGACATACAGATGGCCAAGAGGCACATGAAAAGTTGCTCAATCTCACTAATTATTAGAGAAATGCAAATCAAAACTACAATGAGGTATCACCTCACACCAGTTAGAATGGCTATCATCAAAAAGTCTACAAACAATAAATGCTGGAGAGAGTGTGGAGAAAAGGGAACCCTTCTACACTGTTGTTAGGAATGTAAATTATACAGCCACTATGGAGAACAGTATGGAGGTTCCTTAAAAACTAAAAATAGAGCTACCATATGATCCAGCAGTCCCACTCTTGGGCATATATCCAGAAGAAAACATGGTTTGAAAGGACACATGCACCCCAATGTTCACTGCAGCACTGTTTACAATAGCCAAGACATGGAAGCAACCTAAATGTCCATCAACAGATGAATGGATAAAGAAGATGTGGTGTGTATATATATATATATATATATATATATATATATATATATATATATATATACAATGGAATATTACTCAGCCATTAAAAAGAATGAAATAATGCCATTTGTAGCAACATGGATGGACTTGGAGATTATCATACTAAGTGAAGTAAGTCAGATAGAGAAAGACAAATATCATATGATATTGCTTATATGTGGAATCTAAAAAAAAGTGATACAAATGAACTTATTTACAAGATAGAAACAGACTCACAAACTTAGAGAATGAACTTATGGTTACCAGAGTGGAAGGGTGGGGGGAGGGATAGATTGGAGGTTTGGGATTGACATGTACACACTGCTATATTTAAAATAAAGTGCTTTTCCATAAAAAAAAATGGGTTCATGAATTATGGAAACTAAGATTTTTAAAGAATAGATCTTGAAATTATTAAAGTCTTTTGAGGCACCCCCTCCCCTGTGCCCACACATACACAAGCATTCATGCTCATGCCTTTTGCTGAAGCATACCTCTAAACTTCCTGTCCTGAAATCACTTTCAGAAGTCTTATCCTAATGAGTTTTGTGTTTTTGATTGTGCCAACCTGCTTTCCTTTCCTGGTTTGTTTCATTTTCTGGGACTAGCAGAAGCTACACAGTGACAGTATGATGCAATGTCACATTGTTTATTCACTAAAATGTTCTAGATGGTTAGTAACACATGCCAGGGCTCGTGGTCATGACTGGAGCAGTTTTCAACTTTGCCACTTCTCTGGTGAAATTTCCTCCCTCAGTCATTTCAGGTCTTCTGTGTAGAAGGGGGAAGTTAATAATAACATAAGAAGGAATGAATTCTGAGTGAAGAGTTTCCCTAATGTTGAAAATGCCCTGAGCATTATCTTCACAGCACTGTCAATTACTGGCTTCTCAAAATGCCACATTTTCAAAGAAAGGAACATGTGCCAACCTAAATGTGGCTTTTCATGCACAGTGGAGTGGGAAAATCAGTAAGGGGTTAATATACATGAAAGCATGGCTGAAATTTCCCTACCCCATGCATGTGTTAGTGAGTTCACTATCTGAATCTCTCTCTCTCAAGAAGTCATCTCACCAGATCCATTTTCAGTTAAATCCTCAGTGCTTTATCCAGTGGACAAGTTTCTCTTCCTCACAGAAGATAGATGGCAATGTACAGGTACAGAGTAACTTTAATAAAGAAATGTAAGGAATCTGGGGATAGACAAACCATTAAGAAATAGAGGAGAAGCTAAGGGAGAAAACAGTCAAAATGGAGAAAAGAGAACTTGTGAGAAAAATATAGAAATTGGGACTTTAAATCATTTTTGATAGTAGAAAATTATGCCCTTCTTTGCTCAAAGGAAACTGAAGACTCTACAAGTTCCTTGGACATCAAATACCATTTTAATACTTCATACTTCAATGAGAGAGAAACGTGCTGCTTAAAGTTCCTTTGAAATTTATATCTGATCTAAAACTCAAGTCTAAAAATGTTCTTAGCATAAATAAATTTATAGGCTCCCAGCTCTAGAAGAACCTGCAAATAGATCAAAGCACAACCCCATAGCACCCCAATTTTCCCCCTCTCTGCTATCGGTACAGAGAATATATTTTAAGTTTTTATTTAAATAAAGGAGCAGTGGCTAAAAAGAGGCACTGAGCACAGATTCAGATGAACAGAACTGATGAAGTACAAATGAATATGCTTGAATTAATCATAACGCTTTAATCAGGGTTTTCTAATGCTAGTTAATTGCATCCACAAAATATAGCACAAAATGAGTTTGGTGAGTTGTAAAAGGGAGACTTAGAGACCCCAAACAGGGTCCTATTTTGAACAAGGGTGATGTGGAAAAATTGACCAATTGCCACTGAAGCTGTTGTGTGCCCAAGTGGCTGAATAAGCTTGGCTATCAGTCAACTCAATTAAATTAGAAGCAAAAATTGAACATATCATAGACCTACCATATTCTATTTCATTTGTTTTCCTGAGTAATTCCATTCCCAAGAGACATTAGACATTTCCCAGGACTGAAAATAAATTATATATTTTTTCCCAACGTGGTTTCCATTAATTTAATTCACTGTATAATAGTTAGAACAGTTGGGCCCCTGTGGCATTGGGATGTCTACGTGTTCATTGTGATTGTACTCCCCCAAAAAAATCAAAGTAGAAGACTCTATGAACTCCACCCTCACTACCCCCCACCCCACCTTTAGAAACACCTATTTAGTCTCTCTGACAGTACCAAGCATTTTGATCACTAATTCCCCTCTTTGGGTTAGCACATAAATAATTTTTATTTTACCCTGCCTGTGCGATATAGAGCACTATATCTTAAGCACTGTATGTGTTATTGCCAACAAACCATTTTAATAATTGAAACCAGTGGGGGTTTTTTTGTTTTTGTTTTTTCCCTCACAGCATATTCACTCAACTCCACAACAAAGACCCTCTGGTAAAAATACGTGTCATTAGCATTTATAAGCTGCTAAGGATTCTGCAACCCCTTTCCCCACACTGAGTTGTCTCAATATCTGAGTTCATGAGAGCCAGCTTATTCTAAGAAAAGCCAATTCTTATGTAGGACATGAAGATGAAGTTTTTATCAAGAAACATCTAATCTTTCCGATTCCCTTACAAATGTTAAGCCTTCACATCTCTGAGGCTGACACCAGTAGTTTGATACCCCAAATTTCTAATATATTGCTTTGTCTTTTTTTGAGTCTCTGAGGAGAGACCCTCTGCTTATATACTTTTCTAGTTTGATAAGTTAGTTGATATCAGGCTCTGAGAGTAAATAGACAGGCAAGAAAGTGAAATTACAGTGGAGGTGGGATGGGGTGAGGAAATGCATGGTGGGTGAAGAGAAAGGACATAATTCAGTGAAGATGAATTGTGTGAAGCAAAGCAATCCTTCTCGCATCTACATTCCTGGGCTATTGAGGTTTATAATTCCAAACGTACCCATCTGACTTCTCTGAAAATAATCCAAACCGATTTGTTTGCACTTTTGTTTACAATATCTGCTGTTTTTGTGCTCTATCCCTTCAGAGCTAGGACACTTGCAGACAAGTGTTTGTTGATCAGTGGTATTGAACTAGTTACTTTATAAGTTTGGCTGGGTTACATTGACTCATTAATTGGTCTGCAAAAGCCTAGGCTTTGTGTTAAAAGAGATGCCTAGTTTCCTCCCAATCAGTAATCCTTTATGCTAAAAGTTAGAGTGGACTCAAGTCAAATCATGAAATGGGCAGACTGCTTCCTTAACGACCCATCTGCTTTCTCTAATCTCTTCATTTTTTTTTTGTCACTTCTCTTTTAAACAGCTAAGAATCTTTCACTGTGATGCCCAACAGTTTGGGACAGAATTCTATGAAGGGGAGTTTTCTATGAAGTGGCCGGGAGAGGTAACAAGTTATCCTCTCTCTGTCTTAGTTTCCTCATCTGAAAACTCACCCCTAATATATCTCTACACAGAAAACTCATAAGATCAAAAATAAATAAGATTTTTTCATAATACACCAAAAGAACAGGCCAAACAACTTCCTCTTTTCCATTTCACCCATATATATTTTGTTTTGTAGCAATAGATAACTGATAAAATTATTGTGGTAAGCATTAGTGGTATACAACAGTGGCATACAACCTTGCTTAATAGATCTATATTCTAGTCTCAAAGACTACAAAAATTGTATTATAATTAAGACATATCTTACGTGTTTTTCCTTTATGTACATAGGGGGATGGTATGTAGAGGCATGTGTTTAATAACTTGCTGATGGTTATCTGTGGTGCTTAGTAGGAAACATGTAGTTAATGCTAACTTGCTTAATGCTTACTATATAACATGGCACAGAGACATTTACATGTATTCAGTCATTAAACATGCATAATAACTCTATGTGATATATACTATTACTACTCCCACTTTGCATAAAAAGAAACTGAGACACAGAGAGGATAATAGTTTTACCTAAGATCACATAGATAGTAAGTACTGGAGTTGGAGTTTCTACTCAAGCAGTCTGATTCCAGAGTCTATACCCTTAACTTCTGCACACTGTTGAACTAAGACAACTGCTGTAGCTACATAGATATTTTCCCACCAAAAGTCCTTAGGTAATTTGGGGAAGGTTAATTTTTATTATGAGGTATGAGATAAAAAGTAAGGCAGATTAGGTCAGTAAATCTCTTACTATCCACATTGAATTTTCCCGAAGATGAATATAGGAATTTTTTAGTTTTTAAAACATTGCTCAGACTCTCCCTCAAGGTAGTAAATAAAGCAAAAATTTTTTTCACTTAAAACAGGAAAATTGCACTGGACATTCAGTTATGCTAGAGATCAAATTAATTAAATTTTTCTTCTAAATAGAGAATAATATCTAATGCTTTTATTTTGCTAACTAATACTTGGTAAACTTATAAAATTAACACACAGTTTATTTACATTGTAATCTGTTGGTCCCTTTGATTATAGAACGAGTAGTTATTTCTATTGTGAAGTATGAGTTTTGTTGGAATTTCGTTCCCTGAATTTTCTTTTTTCTTCTCTACAAAGGTATTTACTTTCAGCACCATGGAGAGAAATTACCTCCCATCTAGGCTGATGATTTGCCTGTACCAACTTGCTAAACATTGGAATCTACTGTGGCCCTTGCTAGGGAAAAAGAAAAACAAAACAAAACAAAACCTACTGATTCATAATCTTTGGAATTGGGGAACATTGAGTAAGTGGGCATAATCCATAGGTAATTCTGAATATTAGCTAAGTATGGAACACCTGACCTAGTTTTATCACAGAATCTTAGAATAATACTTTAACTAAACAATGCTTCCAACCCTCTGAAGCTGTGGGGTTTCCATGGACAGCAATTATTCTTTAATGTAATGATGGACTTAAAAACAAAGGAAGTTCTTGAGGTTTATATTCAGTGTCCTACTTTCCAGTTCACGGTTCTTCCTGTTTGGTTATCATTTTCTCATGACTTATACCCATGATATATCCCTCTATGTTAACCTACTCCTGGAATATAATAAGATGAGCAATTCATGAACAATTGATATAAACTGAAAATTCATAGACGAGAATAACAAATGGCCAACGTGTTTTTAAAAATAAAAAAGATGTTGGGCTTCCCTGGTGGTGTAGTGGTTAAGAATCTGCCTGCCAATGCAGGGGACACAGGTTCAAGCCCTGGTCCGGGAAGATCCCACATGCCGTGGAGCAACTAAGCCCATGTATCACAACTACTGAGCCCATGTGTCACAATTATTGAAGCCTGCATGCCTAGAGCCCGTGCTTCGCAACAAGAGAAGCCACTGCAATGAGAAGCCTGCGCACCTCAATGAAGAATAGCCCCTGCTCGCCGCAACTAGAGAAAACTCACGCATAGCAACAAAGACCCAACACAGCCAAAAATAAATAAAAATTAAAAAATTTATAAAAATAAAAAAGATGCTCAACCTCATAGATTATTAGGTAAATGAAAAATTTTTAAATCAGATATATCTTTCAGTAACCCAACAGATGGGTAAGAAGCTTGAGTTTTCTAGTGTTGGCAAGGATGCAATAAAATGGGAATTCTCAAACACTTCTGTGTGTTTAATAAACACTGATATTTTGCTAACCCACACCCATTTTCTGCCACTTTCTCCCTTGTTTACCTTAACTTTAGAGACCAAAAATGTAAACAGTCATTTCCCAGCCTTCTTTGCAGCTATGGTGGTCATATAACAGAGTTCTATCAATAAATATATGAAAAAGTCTGTGGTGGAGGTTTATGAGAAAGTGAGTTTTGTTGAGAAGAAAATAGAGTTGTAGAAGGTACCTCCTTGTCTTGGCTTCATTATGTTTTGAATGTAGATGTGATACCTGCAGCAATGGCTGTCATCTTGTCATCATAAGGGAAAGGCCAAGGATGTCACAGATATGCAGCTATAATATTATTGAACAAATGCCAGTAGCTGTATGCCTCCACACTTACTATTTTGTGAGAAAAATAAACTTCCTTTTATTTATATTACTTTTAATTAAGATTTTTTGTTACTTGCAGAATTCCTAAAATACACAGTGGGGTTCTAGATTGATGAAATGTTTTTGGAAGGCAATTTGACATATCTATCAAATTTTAAATGCACTATTATTATTATAATTTTATGTCTGGAGATATGAATTTATCCTAAAACTATAGTCACCCACATACACAAAGACATATATGTATACAATAACATTAATTTCAGCATTTTTTGCAATAGCAAATAATTGGAGATAACCTGGATATTCACCATTAAGAAGAATGGTTAAATAAAACATGGGTACCATGCAGTTATTAAAATAGTGACCCTACACACACAAACACAGAAGGGTCATCAAAATTCACAGCTAGTTTAAAAAATACATATAAAAACAGTATGTAGAATATGGCACCATTTATATAAAAAATATATGTGTGTAGGTGTAAGCGTGCATGTGAAGCTTTGACAATTGTTTATTTTTGCATGGAATAAGAATGAGAGTTTCATTGTTCTTTCCAATCCTCAGTACTGTTTGAATCTTGGTCAGTGAACATATAATTACATATTAACATGCTAACAGATTTATTCATGTCAAAATATAAACACTTGATAACAGCTTAAGTGTTTACCTTCCTCATGAGAATTTGAGTTAAAATACTAATTAAAGTAATTAACTGAACTTCCAGGTAAGCAAGGGAGAAATATGATATGTGTAACCTCTTTGGCCTCTAAAATTATATAGTATAGGTGGCTACTTTTAAGTTATTTCTAAAACTAATCTTTTCCCAATTCATAGTTGATATTAAATGGGTAAAAGATCTTCAGAAAAAAGTAAAGCATTTATGAATATAGTAATAAACATTTTATGTATATACTTTAATTCTGAATGAATCTATAAGGATAATTTAGAAATTGGTAAGTTAAGGATTACCTTAAATTACTCTTTTATTCTAGACTGTTCAGTTTTTGAGTAAGAGTAATATCGTTTTCATTGAGACAACATTTTGAGAATTACAAGTATTATTTAGGGACAGATAATTTTATCTTGTCTTTCTAATGATTGCTAGTGCCTATCTTATTAAATGTTACGTGCTTTATTTGATTTGTTTATTATCAATATCTATCCAAAATTTAAAAATGGAAAACTCTTAAAGCAATCAATCTTTTTTTTTTTTTTTTTTTTTTTTTTTTTCGGTACGCAGGCCTCTCACTGTTGTGGCCTCTCGCGTTGCGAAGCACAGGCTCTGGACGCGCAGGCTCAGCAGCCATGGCTCACAGGCCCAGCCACTCTGCGGCATGTGGGATCTGCCTGGACCGGGGCATGAACCCATGTCCCCTGCAGCAGCAGGCGGACTCTCAACCACTGCGCCACCAGGGAAGCCCCACTCAATCATTTTCGTATTTTAGCTCACACTTTGATAGCTATTTGATAATCCTGATGAAGCCAAGTTTGTAGATTGGGTCTACTGCTCTTCTACTGATCCCAAAAGCTGGGTGTTCTTTCTTTCATTATATTTTGTTCATAACCAGATAAGTTTAAAAGATGTACCAATGGTTGTGTAGGAACAGGTACGTGGGAGCAAGGATGAAATCTGTTATTTGAGTGAGCTCTTACTGAAAAATTGAGGATGAGCAAGTAGTGTGTATTTACAAGAGGCATCATGCTTGTCATAATTATAATATCTAACACTTACTGAGCACTTGCTATGTCCCTGGCATGATGATAGTCTGTTTACATGCTTTATCTCACTTAATCTTTAAAACAAGATATTAGATAGATCCTATGAATTTCTTCATTTTACTGATAAAGTAGCTGCTGCTTAGAGAAATTAAGTAATTTCCCCAAGACCATATAACTAGTATGGGATTCTATCTCAAGTCTATGTGACTCTGAAATTCAAACTGTTAATTATTATTCTGTACAGACTCCAAAGGCATTAGACAGGGACTTGTGACATATATCTATCTATCTATCTATCTATCTATCTATCTATCTATCTATCTATCTATCCCATGTTGACAAATACATTATGTTGTTCAATACTATGTGGCTAGGGCCAAGAATAAATTAGATACTCAATATATATTTGCTGAATGGGTGAATAAATATATGCATGAGTGAAAGGCTAATAATCTGAATGACAATAGAATCAACTCCTTTTTTGTTCATAATACCAGATCCCCTCTTAGGATGCTACTTAGTGGTTTCCTTCTCTGGGTATTTGGCTGGAAAGACCTCTAAGATGCCTCCTGTTTAGTAATATTAACAATTTAGGAAATACTGTTTATTAGTCCTAGAGAAATAGCTTTAAACTGGAGACTAACTGAATTTTCCATCCGTGGATGGAGAGAGTCCAGATGGAACAGGGCTTGTAACAACTCCAAACAACATGTCCTTCTTTGCTTCCTCCTCTCACTGGGTCATAAAGAAACTCGTGGAGAGGGCTGGGTTTGAAGAGCTCCCAAGATAGCTTTCCAGATGACCTCTTGGTCACAAGGGCCTGCTATTTTGAAAGGCATAAGTACCATGGAGAGAGAGCAACGGGAGTGCGTGACATTTCCTTCCTTGATTATTATTCTGGAAGTGCTGATGCAGATTATTCTGCCTTAGAGGGAGGGAGCCTGAGGTCCTGGCTTTGCCTAATTTACAAATCCAGGAACAAATTTATCTTTTAGAACTCTATCAAACTTCTCAAATTGAAGGAACTAAGAATAATTTTTACAAATGTGATAAGAAAAGAAGCAAAAGAAAGCCTGGGATCTGTGTTATTCCATATAGAGATCATGGGTAGTACCTGCCTTTTTTTTTTTTTTTTTTTTTTTTTTTGTGGTACGCGGGCCTCTCACTATTGTGGCCTCTCCCGTTGCGGAGCACAGGCTCCGGATGCGCAGGCTCAGCGGCCATGGCTCACTGGCCCAGCCGCTCCGCAGCATGTGGAATCTTCCCATACTGGGGCACGAACCTGCGTCCCCTGCATCGGCAGGCAGACTCTCAACCACTGCGCCACCAGGGAAGCCTAGTACCTGCCTTTAATCCAGCCCATCCCCTGCTGCTATCAGATTACTTTTCTCGTACATATTTGGGGGAACATTAAACTATTTCCCTGTTTACGTACCCTGTATCACTCTCACTGTCTAGACTCCTTAGCACTGAATTCTGAGCCCTCTACTTAGCTCTGCCATTATCTCCCACTACTGTCCTATGTGAATTCTTTGCTCCAGACAGAGTGATTTATTAGCCTCTATTCTAAAATGAGCTTCCAGTTACAACATTAACATCTAGCATTTAACAAGCATGGGCTTGGTGCTAAATATTCTGCTAAATCCTTTGTATAAATTATCTTATTTAACCTCACGATGCTATGAGGTAAATACCATTTTATAGAGATATTGAGGTACAAAAAAAGATAAGTAAACTGTCCAAGGTCACACAGCTGTTCATAGAAAGCTAGAGTTGGAACTTAAGCTGTTTAACTCTGCATTGCTTTAACCACTAACTCTCTGTCATAGAAATAAAATGGTCTAGACCGTTAGTTTTATCCTTTAGCCAAGATTTAGGATCACAATCATTAAATGAGTAGAATATCCTTTTTCTACCTCAAGAAGTTGGAAGACATGCAGATATCTTATGCATTTGGTTCATCTAGTCATTCAGTGGGTGTTCATTGAGTACCTCCTATGTGTAGGCACTGTTTCAGGCCCAACAGATACGGTCAGTAGTGAAGAAAACAAACGGAAATCCTTGTCCTCATGGAACTTATATTCTAGTACATTCTAGTTTCTAGTTTCTCTAGTTTCTAGTTTCTCAGGTTTCTCTAGTTTCTCTAGTTTCTATATTCTAGTTTCTCGTATTTTATCAATAGGGACCTAAGTCAGTCTGGGTGATATAAGAAAGTTTTTGTCCCTGGCAAGGGACACACAGGCATGTAACTTTGCTTTTCTCTTGGAAGCTGATCACTCAGACAAAGGGACATATAGTTTCTGGAGGTGAAAATGAAGTTTGTCCACCAAGATTAAATTTTCATATTATAGTGGCCAGCCAGGAAATGTAACAAAAGTGGGTCAGGAGCTGACTTTAGTGTATTAAAGCAACCTAGCCAGTCTATAATGGCAGGCCCCTCTCAGCTCTCATGGGCTGTCCCCAGACTGGAATGTGAGCCATTGTTGTAAAGCTACCAGTATTTCAAGAGAAGGCAGAAATCTCATTTTTTGGTAAAATATTCAATTTTGTAAATTTGGGGAAATTAATTAAAAGTAAAAAACAACAAAATGTAAAGCCCCAAACTCTGTGCCAATTAAAAAATATCTATTTTAAGGCTGAATAATATTTCACAAATAATGCATGATTCCACTTATATGAGATATCTAAACTAGTCAAACATAGAATTAGAGCATAGGATTGTGGTTGCCAGGGACTGAGGGGAAGGGGAAATGAGAATTATTATTCAGCAGCCATAAAATTTCCGCTATGCAAGAAGACGATGTTCTACAGATCTGCTGTACAACACTGTCTCTATAACCAACAAAATCGTATTGTACGCAAAATTTTATTAAGAGGGTACATCTCGTAGTAAGTGTTCTTACCAAAATTAAAAAGAAAACAACACATCTGTTAGAGTATATCCATGTGCTATCAGTTGTATCTTCCCCTTTGTGTGTGTGTGTGTGTGTGTGTGTGTGTGTGTGTGTGTGTGTATGCATGCTGAGGTGGGACAATTAGAAACACTCCAGCAGTTAGCACAGTGATCGCACTGGAGGATCATATCACCAGGGGCCTCCACTCTAAACCTAGTAGAATATAAAATGAAGGAGGCCAGGGACCTTGCAAAAGATCCTTGTAAAGGAAAGGAGGAATTAAATCACCAACTGCGGGAGATACAAGGGGAGTTTGACGAAAGAATCAGGAGCGGTGTCAGAGTCAGCATGTCCTGCAAAAACGTCACATAAAGTTTATTTCAACCAATGTCACTTCCCTCCAAGCTCCTGGCAGCTCACTGACTTGCTCTGAGCTGCAGAACAGGCAGGTCATTTCTTCTTTGCCCTGGAGCTTTGGCAGAAAGAAACTTTTCTTCTGAAGCTTCAGAGGCAGGGAATAAAGAAAGCCTAGGCATCCCAGAGGACTTTCTTGCAAGGGAGATGAAGTTTTACCTCACTCAGGTGGTCATGCAGGATCTGGGTACTGCTGTTCTCTAGCAAGGTTGATTTGTTCCTTGCTTGTTTATTGTGGTAAGAACACTTAGCATGAGACCTACTATCTAAACAAATTTTTAAGCTCATCATACAGTATTGTTGACTATGGGTACTATGCTATACAGCAGATCTCCAGAATGAATTCATCTTGCATAAGTGAGACTTTATACCAGTTGAACAACTCCCCATTCCCCCTCCCCTTGCCCGTGGTAACCACGCAGTTTTGTCCTTCTAAGGCTGCCTTATCTCTCTTAGCATCATGTCCTCCAGATTCATCCATGTCGTTACAAATCTCAACGTGTGTCTCAACTCAGTTCCCCACTTACACAGGCATGGATGAATTTGAATTCAAATGTAGCAGACTCATGTTCTAGAATCATTAAGCAGAACGCTTTACTTGGAAATAGAAGGAAAAATATTATTCACATGACTTTGAATGACTTTGTAAGTACAGAGGAAAATTGAGAAATCAATTCTCCTGTGGGATTTTTGAGTTTCTGGTAGAAGGTAGACTCCCCAAGAATATGGGAAAGAATAAAAATGTTTAGCTAAATGTCTGGTGCATGGTAAACATCTAATAAAAGTCAGCAATTTTTATCATTATTCAATTTAATAAATATTTTGTCCTCTACTGAAATTACAGTTAGTGTAAATTTTTTTCATTAATTTAATTTAACTGAAACACTTATTTTTATGAAAACTTCAAAAATTGTCCCAAAGCTATGTGCTTTGACTGAAAAAAAAGGGGTCTTGTTTAAAACATATTGTTAGTTATTTCCTTGGCCCAAAGTTCTAATGTTCACAAGCAGTAAGGCTACTGACAAATGTCTTACTGAAATATAAGTAGTAATCATGATCACCCAGGGTCTGAAAAGATTCCCTGGCAGTTTGTAAATTTCTATCCTTTTAGGCTTTTGATTTATTACTGCAGGTGCATCATTTTTGACAGAAAATAATCAGTGGATTGTATTCACAGGGAGCAAAAGTCACATCTGACATCAGCTCAGCTGCTCATACAACCCGCAGCTGAAATAGACTTCTATCCTGGTAGCTACCCTTTGTGTTTATTGTCATATTTAGGGTTTACTCAGTGTTCTCAAGTATATGATCTCATCCAAACCTTATGTTAGTCTGGCAGGTATACTGTACCTCCTTGTGAACATAAGGGAATTGACTTTGAGGGGCAAAAGGACTTGCATTGGGCCACCTGTGTGGCAGAGTTAGATCATGAACACATGACTTCTGACTCTAGATTCAGGACTATTCTCATTGCCCCAGGTTGTTGTGAGACCTAATTTATCTTTTCAGCCTGGGACACTGCCTTTTGCCTGTCATCATGTGTAAAGCTATAGTACATTGTGCCATGAAAATCACTTGAAAATGTACTAATGTGCTTTTAAATACTATTTATAGACTCAGATCACTTTTTATGACCTAGAAGCTAAGTAATGAAAATATAAAAGCCGATAAGCACTTGGTTAAGACTCCAGCATACTTAAGGATTATAATTTAGTTGGGATGTACACTATTCTCCAGTCAGCTAAGCAGTGTCAAGTGATTAAAATAACTGATTAAATGATAAACATGTTGGGGTTTTCAACCTTTTTACTGACTGATCTAGATTGAGTGTTTGGCCTAGTCAGAGTGCAGCAATCATTAAAATGCTCACTAAAATTCTAACAGGAAATGTATGCAATGATAGATTTGTGTCTGGCCAAGAGGAAATTATAAAAACTTTGTAGAGCAGATTAAGGAAATGTTTAAGAGCAGAAACTCTGGAGTCACGGAGACCTGGGTTTGAGTCCCAACTAAGCTGTGCCATTTACTAGCCGTGTGTCTTTAAGCAGGTTGCTTAACCTCTCTAAACCTTGGTGTCCTCATCCATAAAATACAAACAAGTTCCCCTACCTCAGATGTCTATTATGTGAATTAAATGAATCAGTTCAAGTAAAGGGACTGTGGTACTGGCTAGCATATCAAAAAATTCAGGAAATAAATATTAACTACTATTGTGGTTATTATTATCTATATAGTGTCTCTAACTTAAGTTCCCTCATTAATTTCTTTAATCATAAAAACTGGTTAAAGAAGTCTATTCAGCTCATTGTATTGGTATCGAAGTCAGTGGGATAATGCGGAGAAAGCATTTCTCATTCAGTGATGTGTACAGCCTAAGCACTCAATGAGTAATACGTACTATATTGGACACCTCTTGTGCACTGTCTCAGATCCTCTTGGTCTGCCTTCTGCTCCTGACATTGCTATAGGCAACTCACTTCATGTCTGAGCAGCCCGATAGCTCTTCACCCACCTCACCACAGCTGTACTGTGTTTCTCAGTTTCTGAGCCTGGATTTTCTATGTGGCTGAGTTGGAGAATATATAAGGAAATTCTTTAGCACTGGTGCATGTGCAAATTTGGAAATTTAAGGGAACTAATACCCTATGGGAGACTTTCCCAATGAAAGACTGAAGCTGGTGGATGAATGCCCTCTTCTTCCATCCCTCATGTGGACAGTGCAGTTGCATTTACTCAGCAATTTGGGGCTTTTTGTTTGTTTTTCAGGATTAAGCCCCAGTTTCCCATAGCAAAGATCAGCTGGATAACACATCCTTTTTCTCATACCTTATCTCAATCTTTCCAATCTCCCACTGCTGTTTTCTAGGATTACTTCCCAAATAAACTACCTGCACACAAGTACTTGTCTTCAGTTCTGCTTTCAGGGGGACTCAAGATGTTATAATATGTAGCTATAAGCCAAAGTGAAGTAAATATATTTTGTCTTTTAGATTCTGTCTCCTAAGAATCATACTGAGGCATTTTTATGGTATTAGAGGAAGATTGCTGAAATATATCTTGAAGATAATTTACACTAATCCATTGAATGCTTCTAGTCTGCCTTAAGTTGATCTTAAGTGATATTCTGGTCCAGGGGTTGGCAAACTTTTCCTGCCAAGGGACTGACAATGAATATTTTAGGCTTTGAAGGGCAGGTAATCGCTGTTGCAACTACTTGACTACTGTTGCATCATGCAAGCAGTCAAAGGTAATAAGGTAAATGAACGGGTGTGGCTGTGTTTCAATAAGTCTTTATTTACATGTGGCAGGTCTATACTTGCAATATAGATGTGATATATAAACTCAGACATTTTTCAGGCAGATATGTTAAAAAGATAGTAGTTCTAATTTTGTATTCTAAAGATATTTTTCTCAAAACATTTACTTTATAATAACCAATTATTTCTCCATATGTTCCTTTCTGCTAACCCCCATGCAGATGAACTATGATGACCCTAGGAGGGTTCAAGATGAGTGTCTAAGGATTCATGGGTTAATGATAGTCAGCATTCACTGAGTGCCTACTCTGTCCCAGGTGCATACTAAGTGCTCTTCTGCTTAGCTTATTTATTTCTGAGAGAAACTGAGGTTATAGAGGCTATGCAACCTGCCCACATGCTCATCCTCAGCAAGTAAACCACTGAAGTGAGATATAAATCCAATCCATCTCCTTAATTTGCCCTCTTAGGGCCATAGAATGTTCTGTAGTAGTTTTGTAAAGCTAATGATTCTCTTCTATGGCACAGCAAGTTATATCTCAATATATGGAGGCTAAACCAGGAGTGGAGAGAAACTTGTGTGGTTGTCTAAGGAGGCTGCATCTACCATTCTTTGTCAAAATATTTTTGGAGTAAATGACCAATTGCACAGCTTTAAAAATTTCTAAAATCTTTTGGTGCTGTCATGTAGAACATGGTCTTAGTTATGCTATAGTAATTTTTAAAACTGGATTTTCATAGTTTATTGGGATTGGTCCAAGAAGGAAGCAGAGCATGAAGCTTCATATGTTGACAATTAAATCATTTATATCCATACTAAGAATATACTTACAGTGGTTGATAACTGTCACTGAAACAGCAGCTAATTAGAAGGAAAATAAATTTTAAAAAATAAGAACAAGCCAGAGTTCAAGAGGACTTAGCTTCATGCACAAATTGTGATGTACATGTTCCTTAGAATGGTATAAATGATATATTTTCCAGATAAGTAACAAAAAGGTATTTTTGAACACTAAATAAGAGCAGGTTTTAACCATGATCTCACTAAAAGAAAGATAGCAATAATGAGATGGGGTCATGAATCTAAGGTGACAAGCCATTGTTATTGGATTTCTATTGGACTGTGCTTTCAATCTATGTTGAACTGATGTCCTGCTAGACCAGATACATGACTGGGATGGGAGTCCATCATTCATTCTAGAAAACAGTGAGTCCAGCCATGGGATAGAGAAGCTGAAGGCAAATAAAGAGCAAAGCAGATGGCCCTTTGACATTCAACCTTTGGTCTTTGAAATGGAAGACAGATGAGCTAACAATTAAATGGCATTTGAGGTTAGATTTGAGCTGAGAGTTTGAATAAACTCCAAATCTCAGAATAACAGCAAAATTAGTGTGTGGCAGGATTCAGTCACATTATGATCAGAAGAATAGGGGTTAAATATTTTCTTGAAAATGACGATATGCATGTAGAAGGGAACAGAGATCGGGAGAGGATAAATTGGTCTGAAGAAATATAGAAATATGGATAATTTTTCTCTGAATGACAAAAAGATTTTGATACTGCTCTGCCCTCTTAGAAATTATCCAAGAAATAATCTTTACCTTCCCTAGACTGTATTTGAAGACTTGGTTCTGTGGTAAGGCATCTAAAATCATTATGAACTCAATTGTTCATTCATTTATTCAACAAATAGAAATTTCTATTCAACAAATAGAAGTCTTTAGTTTGCTGTTCTTCTCCTTGGCATAACTTTAAAAATCTTCTTCAGCACCCATATTCTCTTTGGTTCACATTCCCAGGTGGCATGGGTGGGCCCCACCACAATCCCCTGACATCAAGAGTGTCCTGGTTCAGTTTAAATAAGTATAGTCCACCTCCCTTGACACCGAGGTTGCTTCAAGGTTAGGCACATCACAGCCAATTTAAAACAAGAAGAAGCTACTGGGCTTCCTCTGTCTTCCATGGAAGCAACTAAAACAGATTCTCTCTTTCTCCCTCTGATGGTGTGATATGAAGATGTGGAGCCTGGAACCACTGAAGCCTTTATGCTGCCAAGAGAAGTGTCTTGGGCCTTGGTAATTCAGTGGGTTTAAACCACTGAATCAGCCTTTCATGAAGTCAGAACATATTCTGGACTTTTTGGTTTTGCGAGTTAATGAACTCTCTTTATTGCTGAAGCTTGTTTGGTTTGGGTTTCTTTTTGTCACTTGTTTTCAAGAGTCTTTGTAGACTAAAAGCACACTGTGTCAGGTTCTGGGGAACCCAGACAAATAATATTATCTTTTGCTTTCAGGAAACTTCCTGTATCATGGAAATACAACCTCTGAGCTACAGGTTGATCGAGACCTGGCTGCTTTCATGCACAACACTGGAGCACTAGAAGAAATTGACTGGATTAGAGATTTTAAAAGGGAAATTATTAAAGGAAGGAAAAGGAAGAAATATTACACCAGGGGAGCCAAGATACAGAAACAGACAACAAAAGCTTGTTCTACTCCTATGCATAGATTGAAGAATGAGCCAAAAGATCACCTGAAAGTCTGCAAAGTTTGATCTCAATGCCAACAAACCAGTTTATATGAAAATCACTTAAATATCCTAAAAGCTTGTGCAGAACAGAGACACTTTGGGGAGGATCCACAGCCTTTGAGAGCAAAGAGCATATTCTTTCCTCCTACAAATAACTGAAAACAAGATATCTGTCTAGAATTAATCATATTGGTGTCAGGAATGACTTACAAAGCAAGCAACATCTAAGAGATCAACTGTGTTATCTTTAAGAACAGTTTAAGCTGTTAAAAATAGATTGATTGTATTTGGAGCTCATAGCTACATTTAATTATATCCTCTTTTATAGGAAAATTGGCTGAGATTTTTAACCTTTCCTTTTCAAAAGAGTTAAAGCAGCCTTCTGGCTTGACTAGGAATGTCTATTTTTACTTAACACAGAATGGAAATTTATTGTTCTGGGCTATGTAAAAGAAAAAGGAAAATAAATGCATTTGTCTTCCAGCTATAAAGAATGATCTTTTGTGGATTTAGCTTTGGACTTCTACATACAAAATGGGATGTGATGTAGAAAAGTAAGACTCTGACTCTAATGTGAATACAAATTACACTGGAATCTTGTGGAAATGCAGATTCAGGTTCGGGAGACCTAGGGTGGGCCTTAGATCTGTGCTTTTCACAAGATCCCCTGTGATAGTGATGCTTCAAGGACCATGGACCACACTTTGAGAAGCAAGAACATAGAGCAAAGAGCTGGGCTGTGTAGGAATCAAGAAGTCTGGGTCTAGTTTCAGTTCTATCATTAATCAGTTGCAAGACCTTATTTTTTATTTTATTTTTTTTTGCGATACACGGGCCCCTCACTGCTGTGGCCTCTCCCATTGCGGAGCACAGGCTCTGGATGCACAGGCTCAGCGGCCATGGCTCACGGGCCCAGCCGCTCTGCGGCATGTGGGATCTTCCCGGACCGGGGCACGAACCCGTGTCCCCTGCATCGGCAGGCGGACTCTCAACCACTGCGCCACCAGGGAAGCCCGCAAGACCTTTTTAATGTCACTTATGCTTTGAATGTTCCTCATCTACAGAATGATGGGGTTGGACATAGTCATCTCAAAAATCCCTGCCAAATCTAAGCCAACAGGAAAAAGAAACTCTGTATGTTTTGCATCATGTTTTACAATCTTCCCTATACATTTTCCCTTGTTCCTTTTCTTCTTAGAAGGTGTCCTCTGCCATGCCAGCTATTTGAATATTCTCCTTGGCTCTTCTCTCTTCATCACCTCCTTGGATTCAATGGGTCATCAAGTCTCAACCAGTTCCTTGAAAAGAATTCTAGACTCTTTGGTTTGTGTGTCTCTACTCCCACTGGGACAACTAAAATTCAAGTAACCATCATCTTCCTCTTGACCACATTATTCCAGCCTCCCCAAAAATTTCTACCCCTTTATGCCTCTTTCCAATCCATTTTTTCCTTCATTTATTCAGCAAGTGGATATCTTTAATAGTCTGGTTAGCAGCTTTTTCTGTCTTCTGGACACAGTGTTTCCTATACCCTGTAGCACACCTCCCCTCCTGTCCTCTCAGCCCTGTGTTAGGTGGGTTCCACCTACCTTCCTATCCCAATATCGAATTTATATCTAATCGTTTCCTGCCCTGTATGAAATCCTTCAGGGACTTCCTACTTTTTATAAGGATGTGGACTGCGGTCTCTGTTATGACATAGGCTGGGCATGATGTCACACTTGTCCAGTCTCCTCTTCCCTTCTTGTTTTCACATTCTAGTCCTACCGGACTCCTTTGAGTTCTGCAGAAGCACCATGTTCTGTCTCATCTCTGCTTCCTTGCACCTGTCATTCCTTGAGTGTGGCATATTCACTCTCCCCCTCTCTAATTCACTGAGTCCCTGCTGGTGAATTATTTTGCTGGGCTCAGCTGAAATGTCACTTCCTGATTCCCATAGTTAAGTTAGGACTCTGAGATTAAATGTGCCAGGACTACTTTGCACTTGACCTCCATAATACTCAGTGACACACTTTTAAATATTTGCTCAATGTCTGTTTTCTCCAGTGGACTACATGCTTGATGAGGACAAGGTAACCCATTTGCGTCACACAGGACTGGCTCTGAGAATACTTTCAATGATCACTAACAGAGCTCAAATGGAAAAATTATAGATACCAGTTTGTCTTTCTTCATCTTTAATGTCCAGGTTTTATAGATGATTGGGTAACTCTTGGATACTCTGGTCTCTCTGCCTTTCACTTCTCTTTATGTTAATCTTTTCTTCACATGGCTAGCATTTACTTCAAACCAGAGCCCCAGCCCACTCCTCTGCTCAAAAATTATTTTATGTCTTCTCACTGCCTGTGGAGTAATAACACACTCATAGACTTCATTCAAGTTGCTCCATAATCTGTCCTAAGAAATCTTGGGGACACCATGCACTGTCCCCATGTCATAATTATGACATTATGGCAAATATCATAATATCCAGCCAAATGGGATTATTAGCTGTCTCCCAATCCTCTCTCACGTTTCCTGGTTCCATGATTTTGTCGCTAATGTTCCCTTTTCCTAGAATATTTCTATAGCTCAACATAAATGCTCTTTTGTTATTAGTCATTTTTACGTACACTGGATTAAAAATAATCTCTTCTTCCTCTGTATTCTCTTAGTAGTTCATCTGTTCCTTCATGCTGGAGGTTCAAAGGACCCTAATCGCCCTTGTCCTCTTGTTCCTGTTCTAGCCATTGAAATGGATGCAAGAAACCAAACAGGGTAATTAATAAATGAGGATTAAAACTCATACATGACAAGTCTTCCTAGATTGTTAAACATGGCTTAGACCTAAGGGCTTCCCTATTCCTCTACCTCTCCCGAAGTCTACATTCCATGTGGGAAAAATCAAGTCTATTGAGAAAATGCTTATATGGACAGTTAATTGCAAAATTATAGCTTCCTTCACAAACTCATTCAGGAAAATGACTTAGAGCAATACTCTGCAATAGAGATATAACGCAAGACACATACACAGTTTAAAAAATTTTTCGTAGCCACATATAAAATTTTAATGGGAAAAATTAATTTAACAATATTTTTTATTTAACCCAGCATATTCAAGGCATTATCATTTTAGCATGTAATCAATATAAAAATTATTGATGAGATACTTTGCCTGCTTTCTTTTGTCACACTAAATCTGGTATGTATTTTATACTTAAAAGACATCTCCAGTTCTCAGTAGCCACATATAGCTAGTGGCTATTCTATCAGACAGCAAAGCCTTAGAGAAATACAGAGACTACTATTATATTTCCTTTTTTAAATAAATTTTTATTTTGAAGTAATTATAGACTGAAGAAGTTGCAAAGAAATGAAGAATAAGGTTCCATGAACCCTTCAGCCTGTCTCCTTAAATGCTGATGTTTTTAAAAATTACAACAACAAAACCAGGGAATTATACTGACCCAATACCGCCTTTAAAAAACAGTGGCCTTTCCTCACTATATAACCAGATTTCTCTGCGATCACCAGTGGATAGTTTCTTCTTTTTCCTATGGGGAGAAATTCATAATAAAATGGAAATAAGAGCTAAAGTTGTTCAATCTAATATATTGCTTTTGTCTGGAGAGTGGATCAGATTTCTTTTTACCCATGAAAGAAAGAATTCTTTCCTACACCCACCCCAGTATATTACACTCTGCCTTATTTTAGAGTTAATTATTTCTAATTCTACTTTTATTGAAGAGGTAATAAGATCCTTGGATATAGGGGAATATTCTTTTCAATATCTTCCACACAAACATTGGTTTGCATAGAGAAGATGCTCAGTGAGTATTTATTGAGATGGTTTCTTGAAATAATCCAATTGTTATGTGACAGGCATTCACTATGTACATTTTCAAGCTACTCAACTGTTGCATGCCTAAAAGGGAAATGACATAACCTTTGAATAGGTCTGATGAATGGTTTTTCTTAGGCAAGAAGGATTTAAGGGGACACAGTAAACTAACCAGTAGGGACTATTCTATCCATCTAGAGATACAAGCCTCTTTTCCTTAATTTGGTTTTAATTGGAATTAAGTCTTTGAGAAATTGTCATCCACTTTGTGGATAGTTTTTATTGAGTTTACCATATCCACACTTCAAAAAGAGAAAAACAGAGATGTAAAGGCCTCCCAGGCAAACTGACATACAGGATTATTCAGCTAATAATTGGTGCATGGATACAAGCCATTGTATTTCCTGTCCAATTTTTTCACTCTAGATGTATTGAATCAGCTCCAAGAGCTACTGACTTCAAATAGATTAAAACCCAAACACCTCAGCTGTATGATTAGCTATATTTCTAGATCCAGCACAGGGTCAGGTACATGGCAGAGATCAGTAAACATCTGTTGAATGAATGAGTAAATGAACTGATGATGTTCTCATTCAGTGTCACTTTTTCATGTTTGTATGATCTAAGAATAGACTGTCTTAGTTGGAAGGGTATTGGATAACTTATAGGGAGCTGTCAAAGCTCACCAGGAAATGTGACCAGCTGCTCAGGATCACCTGGCAACAGCCCTCCCGGGGCCTGTGGCAGAAAACCTGAGCATACCTAGGGCCAATCATTATCACTTTCCCTTCATTTATCCAGGCATATCTATATGGTAGAGCCTGGAGTTCTGGTGATTACTGTCTTCTAGGCACACTCAAAGTCTATACAATCAACAGCAGTGTGCCTTCAGATCTTTGCTTATCATTTATCTACACATGTCTCCCAACTGCCAACCAGCCCTTCCTCTAGCCTTTGACAGTAACCAAAACATCACCTTTTATTTATGCCCCACATCCAATTTAAAACAAAATCCCATTGATTAGGATTCTAAAACATCTCTGGAATCTGCCTTTTTCTTTTTCATGCAGCCACAAACTACCTCTAATGTTGAAAATTGCAACACTGCCCAGGGTGGGCCCCATATTTCCTTCCACTCTTGCAGCTGTCCATTTGAAGGGTGCAGATGTGCCCACGTTACTTTCCTGTTTCAAATCTTTCAGTGTCTTCTCACTAGTAATGAGGTATGTCTCTAACATGGCTTCAAAGGCCTTGGCTGATTGGGACCCCACCTGCCTCTCTAGGCTCATTTCTGCCCCTCTCTCCTCACATACTATGCTTGAGCCACACCAGACCTCTTCAGATCACTGCAAGTGACATGGTTTTCCTTATGTCCTTTACACACATTTTTCCCTTTGATTGAAGCACTGTCTTTCACTCCACTGCCCCACCCTCTTTCATTAGCTCATTCCTATTCATCCTTCAAATTTCATTTTAAATAGTACTTTGTCAGGAAGCCTTATCTGACCTCTAAATCAGGTTAGAACTCTGTTTTATGATTCCATTCACATGTCACATTTCTTCTTTATGATATTCATTGTAATTATAACTTCTTGTTTAACGTCTTTTATCCTTGTTCAACTGTAATTTCCAGGAGCTCAGGGTCTGTGTCTTAGGAACCATTACTACGTTAATGCCTAGTACAGTGCCTGATAGGTTTTGGGTGCTCAATAATTATTTATCAAAGGAATAAAATATATGTGCTCATCATTTCCATTCCTCTTTATTTCTTTCTTTCACAGATCACACCTTCCTTCATCCTATGACTCTTCTATCTTCATAAATAAGTTATTAATGATCATCAGCTTTATGTGTGGTACAGTGGGAAATGTGAGCCTGCTGGGAGCTGGAGAGTTTGCCTGCGGAGACACATCTGTCTGGTGTAACAAAAAAGGTACTTAACAGGAAGTTACAACTCCAAGTTTTAGCTTCAGGGTCTACCATAAACTTCAGCTAGTCTTTCCTCACTTCAGGTCTTAGTTTACCTTTGTGTAAACTGCACAGTAGCATAACTTGATATGACCACCCAAGGCTAATGTTCTATGTCTCATCCTCCCCAAAAATCCATGATAGCTGACTCTTCAATTACAAAGTGTTGATGCCACAAAACCTTTAAAAAATAAAGTATAACTGCCTTTTAGAGAATCTAAGAAAAAGTGTTGAACTTCTTTCCAGAAAAATGCACGTATGTGCAGGCATGATCCTGACATTTTGCTTAGAATTTTAGGTTAAGAAGTATTTCTTCAAATTAAATTTACATATTTCTAAGACCACCTTTAGGCATATTTTTGAAGTAGCTGAAGCTTGATTTTTATTTCTTTTCACCCTTCTGTTTACTTTCTCTTTGTTCAGTCACTTATCGGCACTTAGGACTACTCTCCATTTAGGTGTAAAATCTCAAATTTTTCAATTGCCATGAGATACTACTTCTCCAACAGACAGAGAAACTCCAAAAGAAATTAAAAGGCCTACTAATTATGTGATAATATTCATGATAGTTCATTGTTTGTATGTACCAGAGTTTATTTATCCACTCACCTATTGATGGACATCTTGGTTGTTTCCAAGTTTTGGTTCTCATGAATAAAGCTGATATAAACATCTAGGTGCAGGTTTTTGTGTGGACATGTTTTCAGTTCATTTGGGTAAATGTCAATGCTGGATCATATGGTTAGAATATGTTTATTTTTGAAAGAAATGACCAAACCGTCTTTCAAAGTGGCCATATCACTATGCATTCCCATCAGCAGCAATGCATGAGAGTTCCTGTTGATTTGCATCCTCGCCAACATTTGGTGTCGTCAGTATTCCAGATTTTGGCCATTAAAATAGGTGCATAGTGGTGTCTCATCATTGTTTTAATTTGCATTTCCCTGATGACATATCATGTGGAACATCTTTTCATATGCTTACTTACATGCCATGTGTATATCTTTTTAGTGAGATGTCTGTTAATGTCTTTGGCCCATTTTCTAATCAAGTTGCTTGTTTCCTTATTGTTAAGATCTAAAAGTTCTTTGCATATTTTGGATAATAGTCCTTTACCAGATGTATATTTTGCAAATACCTTCTCCAAGTCTGTGGCTTGCCTTCTCAATCTCTTGACGTTATCTTTTACAAAGCAGAAGTTTTCAAGTTTTATGAAGTAAAGCTTATCAGTTATTTCTTCCACAGATCGTGTCTTTGGTATTGTATTTAGAAAGGCCTTGCGATACTCAAGGTCATGTAGATTTTCTCTTATGTTATCTTCTAGGAGTTTTATAGTTTTGTGTTTTACGTTTAGGTTTACACATTCTGTTTTGAGTTAATCTTTGTGAATGGTGTGATGTCTATCTTGATTCATTTTTATGCATGTGGATATCCATTTGTTCCAGAACTATTTGTTGAAAAGAGTATCTTTGCTCCATTTTACTGCCTTTGCCTCTTTGTCAAAGATCAGTTGTCTATATTTATGTAGGTCTATTTCTGGGTTCTCTGTCCTGTTCCATTGATCTATTTGTCTAGTCTTTTGTCAATACCACACCGACTTGATTATGTAGCTTTATAGTAAGTCTTGATGTCAGAGATTAGTTTTTTTTGCTTAATAAATACTTATTGCACACCTATCAGGTAAACACAATGGTGAACACAATGATGAACAAAACACAAACACAAAACATTAAATTTCTCCTTCATGTGGCGAGGCAAATATTAATCAAATAATCAAACAAATAAAAATTGACAAACTGTGATCAGTGTGGTTAACAGAAATTATAGGGATTTATGAGAGAGATTAAATAGGAAGTGGATCTCTATTGGGGCATCAAAGGTTTACCCAATGTAAGACCGCTTTAGTTAAAGTGTAAAGGATATAAAAAAGTCAAATTATATTAAATTAAGGGTGTGTATGTGTGTGTGTGCATGTGTGTTTAGGAGAGATGTGAAGGGAAATAGCCTGTTTGAGGAAGTAAAAGAAAAACAATATGGATTATACATGAGGAACAAAAGGTAGAGAAATGCTTGAGAGGATTGGAGAGGAAAGCAGGGCTCAGACCCTATGCAGCTTCGTATGTCACACTGAATTTCTGACTATTTCTCTAGAGGAATGGGAAACCATGCTGGGGTTCCAAGTAGGGTAAGTGACATGGTCAAATTTCTCTTTTTGAACAATCCTACCAACTGACTTGGGAGAATGTATAAAAGTTGGCAAGACAGGATACATAAGAGTCGAGAAAGAATTGCTCGCAATATTCCAGACAAGATATCATTGTAGCTTTGACTATGACTCATAGATTGTTGGAGCTCAAAGGAATCTGTAAGGTCAAGTATTCAACCCTGCTATTTTACAGGTGAGGAAATTAAGGTCAGAGAAGTTACTAATTGTACCTAAATTCTACCCTTTCTTCAAAGGCTTCCTCCTTCTGTTTTCTTCCTCTCCCTCCCCCTCTGTTTCTCCCTCTCCTCTTCTTCTGCCTCATCCTCACCCTCATCTTTCTGTTCCTCCTCCATGAAGTCCTTTTTGCTATGCACTCAGGGACAAAACCTTCTTCCCAATTACCACAGTCCTTAGAGTCATGCTGGATGCCCCTTGAAAAGGCATTTTGTTCTGTCATTTTTAGGGGTCAATGTCCCTGCAAATAGATTGTAAGACCTTCACAACCAGAGGCCAAGACACACACATGCTTCTTAGCCTGCCCAGCATGTTGGGTCTTTGCTCATAAGAATAATCCTTCCAAACATTTACAGGATAATGCCTGAAATGAACGGAACCTTATTAAAAGGGAGACAATGCAGAAATTCACTTCTAGAAGCAATCTGTGAAATGAGAGAAGGCCAGGCATATTCTGGATTCTAATTGCAAAGGCCAACCCTCTGCCGTTACACCAAGAGATGTAAGAACAGAGGCCTGGATTCTCATCTCTCCTCTGCCATAAACAGGCTTGGGCAAGTAACTTTATTACTGAATCTAGGACGCTCCTTTAGCAGGAACAATCTGTAGCTAAAGATTAGGTTGGATTTCAGTCATTTTTTTTTTAATGGCATTAAAGAAACCTACAGAAGGCAAGAAAAGCACAACACAGAACTGATTCGTAAGTGACCTTGTGACATAAGCAGATATTCTTTGTTATTCTCAATCACAAAAGCCTGTAAATATCTTGTAAATCATAAATCACAATGTGCAAATATTTTTTTTTTTGTTTCCTCTTTTATTGTCTATTTTCTCACTGGATTGTAAACTCCATGAGGGCAGGGACCTTGTCTTTCATGTATTATGTTATGTCCCCTGATACAGTACATGGACTGGTCTATAGCTGGTACACTGTTGCAGTTTGTTAAATGCATACATGAATGAAATGGTTACATTTTTTCAACATACATATTTCAGTCCAGTCTCAACACACCACCGTAACCACCTGTACCTCATAAGAATGAGGTGAAGTAATGTTGGCAAAGCATTCTGGGGAGAGGAGTCAGAAATCTTTGCTACCAATTCAGAGATGTTTATCTTTCAGTGTCTCTTTCTAGTTTTTCAGTTTGCCTTTGACATCTCCTGATTTTTAGCACTTGCTGATAAACACTGATGGATTGGGCTTGCCCAGATATCTTGATGTCTAAATCATAGTCTGGATCCTTCTTCATTTTCAGCTTTAAATTGCATAGATCCTACATATCAGCCAAGGGTAAAGCACTTATTTTTGAAAGCATTTTAAAATAAGAAGAGCGTGCTGACTCTCCCTAGGTATCCCAGACAAGCCTAATAGATAAGACAAGATAGAGGACTGAAGCATCACTCAGAGCAATGCCTTCATCCTGGAGAACAAAGAGAAGAGAATTTTCATCCAAGTAGTCTTGTCACCACTTCAAAAGGGAGCACATTATAGCACCTCAGTTCCAATAGACAGCTATCTTTTTGTTATTTAAGCTCTCCAAAAGCTTTCCCCTGGCCTATGTTTCTAAATTGTGGTGGAACCAGACATTCTATTCTACTAACATTCCATGCAAGTCAAAGAGGTAAAAGTTCTCAATTGTCCCAACTTCTCCTGCACAGTGTATTAAAGGAGGCTGTTTTCGCCCACCCTCACTAGCCTTTGAGCTCCACAAAGGCAGGCACCAGCATCTTCATGTTCACTAATGTATTCTGGGCACCTATTATAGTGCCTGACATATAGGAAGAAATCAGTAAATATTTGTTGAATTGTTGAAATTCATTGTACAGAGCCTTTAGTCTCCATAGCAAGTACACATAAGTGATCAATTAACAGAGTCATAGGTTCATTGCAGCACTATTTACAATAGCCAGGACATGGAAGCATCCTAAGTGTCCATCGACAGGTGAATGGATAAAGAAGATGTGGCACATATATACAATGGAATATTACTCAGCCATAAAAAGAAACGAAATTGAGTTATTTGTAGTAGGTGAATGGACCTAGAGTCTGTCATACAGAGTGAAGTAAGTCAGAAAGAGAAAAACAAATACTGTATGCTAACACATATATATGGAATCTAAAAAAACAAAACAAAACAAAACGGTTCTGATGAACCTAGGAGCAGGACAGGAATAAATACGCAGATGCAGAGAATGGACTTGAGGACACAGGGAGGGAGAAAGGTAAGCTGGGACGAAGTGAGAGTGGCATGGACATATATACACTACCAAATGTAAAATAGATAGCTAGTGGGAAGCAGCCGCATAGCACAGGGAGATCAGCTCGGTGCTTTGTGTCACACCTAGAAGGGTGGGATAGGGAGGGTCAGAGGGAGATGCAAGAGGGAGGGGATATGGGGATATATGTATGCATATAGCTGATTCACTTTATTATACAGCAGAAACTAACACACCATTGTAAAGCAATTATACTCCAATAAAGATGTTAAAAAAAAAAAAGAGAGCCATAGGACTTTACTACTGGAAAGAATTTCTTGAGATTTTCTAGTTGAACTCCTTAACTACACTACACAGGAAGAAATTGCATAGAAATAACTAAGCATTTAGAACAATTGTCTCCCACACCCAGGAAGTGATTGATTTGGCCTACGGTGCTGGTTTTCTATTCATAAACACCAAAACTTAAGAGAATATATTTAACAATACAATCACAGTAAATATAATAGTATCTTTTCTCAGTAATTCTACAGCCCTGTTAGTTCTTGCAGTTTATCTGGGTCTTTTAGGGGCAGAATAATTCTCATGGAGAGATGTGCCAGTTAACGGAGATCACTGGTTTTTTAGAATGTCAGATGATAGGGAGCTTGATTTGTTTCTCTGAGTCAGCAAAAAATGCCCCTGGCTTGAGATGTAGCCAGTGTTTCTGAGTTAATAGACTTAATCCCTGTGAATATTTATTTTGTACTTACTTTATGCCAGACACTTTTCAAAATGCTTTATGTGAATTAACTCATGGAATCCTCATGGCCACCTTGTAGCATAGGTTCTATTATTATCATTTTCATTTTGCAGGTGAAGAAACTGAGGCACATAGAAGCTAAGTAACTTCCTCAAGGTCACACAGCTAGGTAGTGGAAGAGTCAGGATATGAAACCAGGAAAGGTGTTTAAAGATGACAGAGAAAACAAAAGTATTATTATTCTAGATGGAGGGTATATCTCGCTTCCCCATTCACTTGCAAAAGTGAGTTAGCCTTCTCATACCTAGGATATACCTTTAAACTGTTGAATTACATAAGCTCATAAATTCTCTATTGTAATGAAGTCTGTTGGAGCTGGGTTTTCTATTACTTGCCACCTAACTATTCCTAGCTGATATAGTTTGCATGTCAATTAAATGAGTCAACGTGTACACAGAGTTATGTTTAATACCTAGTACTTATCAAGTGTTCAATAACTTGTATCCAACATTATTCTAACCAGAAGTTTCTCTCTATGTTTTTCAGCACTTTCTGCCTTTATTCCCATCCCCAAGCCTCTTTCTCAGGTTCTTAAATCCCTTTTGAGCCCACTTCAAGTTACTTCTCTCCTCCAAAGCCTTTGCCCAGATCCCTGGTTGAAATAGGAGGAAAGGGGGCAGGGTACAACTTTTTAAAAGAATGATATAGCCATAGGACATGACAAAGACTGGTTAGAGGAACTTCCCTGGTGGTGCAGTGGTTAAGACTCTGCGCTCACAATGCGGGGGGCCTGGGTTCGATCCCTGGTAAGGGAAGTAGATCCCACATGCATGCCACAACTAAGGAGCCCAAAAGCTGCAACTAAGGAGCCTGCCTGCCATGACTAAGACCGGTGCAACCAAATAAATAAATAAATAAATATTAAAAAACAAAACAAAACTGGTTAGAACCATTTGGGTCCAAGATAGCAGAAGATTCGACTTCCAGTAGAACTTGAACCTCATTATATGCTCATTGTAATACATTACCATGCTAAATGACACACCCACCAGTGCTATGACAGTGAGGCCAACCATAAAAGGTCAAAAAGTGGGTAGTGGCCCAATTCCTGGAAATTCCCACCTCTTTCCCAAAGTAATTGGAAAAATCCTCCCACTCATTAGCCGATGAAATTACCCAGCCCATAAAAACTAACCACGCCATATCTTGAAGTCTTTTGCCTTCCAAGATGGCCCACACTCTGTGGAGTGTGTTTCTCTCTAAATAAATCCACTTCTTACCGATCATGAACCTTAAATTCACCGGGAACATGGTCACCTGTCTCTAGCCAGCCTAAAAGAGATGCTCGGGGCCTTGCTTTCTGTGCTCACAGAGTGCCTTCTTCCTCTGTCACTTAAAACATGACGTTGTGATTCTTTGTCTTCTGCTCCTTGAGGGCAGGGACTACTTTCTTTGGCTCTATACGCTTACAGCCTGAGAGATAGTAGGTACTCAATAAATGCATAAATGATCAAACGAGGTTTTATTAGGTAAGCTCATCTTAGCAGTGATGGCCCTGGCGAGGGGACAGGAAGTATATCAGGAAACCTCGTATATATATACCTCTGGTATATCAGAGTCACATTAATAATTTATCATCAGGAAACAGAGGAACAATAAAGCAGAGAAAGCTTTCCTAGCTACGTACTCCTGAAAAGCAAGAGGGAGTCGTTGACTGGGAACTACTTATAAATGTATAGTTTATTGGAGTTTTTGGTAATGGTTTGTAAATATCCTTGACTTTTTTCAGAGAAATATTTTCTCATCTTTTCATCCTAATGCCTCATATTTAAAACTCATTTCTCAAATACTGTCAAGTTGAAAATCCAACCAGAGGCTCTGAACTCACCCGTGAAGCTTTCTCCCCCCTTGTTTTTGCTAGCCATCAGCCAGAAATTTTAGTTTAAGAGTGGGGTGTGCGAGGGGATCTCATTGCCTTGACTGCCTCAGTGGAGAAAACTTTAAGTCAATTTTTTTTCTTTAAATCCTCGAGTTGAAAGTAAGTTCCACATTCTGTGGAAGGACTGGAGATAAGACCGAAGGGAGGTGACTGTGAAGGGGAATGTCCAAGGAGACTGATTAGGTCTCTTATACTGTTCAAGAGGAAATAGAGCAGAGAGGGGTTTGATGCAGAACTTGAGCAGAGCCTCCCTGGGATGGAAAATGCTTCTATTCATCTACTCTGGCTGTTGAGGTCAACTTCAAAACTTTATTTCTGGACAGAGAGGCTCAAGTAAAGGCAGCTCTTCTCTCCCATGTCCTGTGGCAAAGTTGGACAGCCTGGAACAGCCTAGTTTTTACGTAACAAATATATTCTCTGCACAGAGCGAGGGCTCAGGAATGAGAAGCAAGGACAGTGGCACCTCCCAAATCTAGGGAGCATGAGAAGGTCATCAAATAGAAGCATTCCAGTCCCAGATGATTACCATTTAGTTATGACCCTCTAAGCCAATGCTCTTGACCACTACATGCAATCTCTAGCCTTAGCAAGGCAGCGTGTGTTTGGTTTTCTTTTGGTAGTTGTTGTTCTTATGTTTTTTAATACTGTGCTCTCTCTCGGTCCTGTCCAATGCACAAACATAAGAGTGCTTGCTACAGGGCCAGGAGGGGCAAAGGCCCTACTGTCCTCAAGGAGCAAGGAGGTATATAGAGGACAGCAATTAGGAGTTTCAATTAGAGAGTCATCATCTAGACTAGGGATTGCACTCTGATTCTGTCTCTTAATAGATATGTGGCCCTGGGCAAATGACTCAGTAATATTCACCCCATGGTTTTAATGTGAACATCAAATGACATGTTGGTTTATATACAATATTGTATATAAAACTGTACATTTTATATATGATAATGTATAAGATTGTACACTTTATATATGATAATGTATAAAATTGTACACTTTATATAGGGTAATGTATAAAATTGTACACTATATAGGGTAATGTATAAAACTGTACACTATATATGATAATGTATAAAATTGTACACTTTATATATGATAATGTATAAAATAAGCAGTTTCTGATGCATAGTTGCACACAAGTAAATGGTGAGCCTAGTGATGATTCCTATCAAAGTTTAGACTGCATTCTTTCTAGAAAAAAACTCATTACACTGGTCCTTGGGCCCCATAATATCACCATCCTTTATCCCACAATTACCTTCTGCTTAATAGTAATTCCTACCAAAGGACAGTCTCCTTTCCATTGTGAAGACAGAAAACTGTGTACATGTGTGTGGTAGGGAGGTGAAGAGTGGTTCTTAGGAAAGGCAATAAAACATTTAATGAGTAAGAATGTGCAAGGGAAAAAAGTTAAAAGGTAAGTGCCAATCCCTTTTGCTGGGCCCAGCTGCTATGTATATTGGCTGCTAATGGCTCATACTGCATACTCAGCTGCTCAGCTGCATACTCTTCCGTGAAAATTTGCCCTGGGCCAGTGGAAGCCCCCTTGCTCAGAGATGCCTGGAGGATACACCACGCCCCCTTCCCCAATCACCTGTGCAGCTCTCAGCTAATGCCTGACTGAGAGGAATAAAAACCTGCTGCTCCCTTGCCCCAAGGTGGGACGTTCTGATGCTGCCATTCCCTCTATAGGGCTGCCGGTGAGATCAGGCTGAGTCTTTGCATAGGGTCTTCCCTCATCTGTCTCCTCACTCCCAAACTGATTTCACTCGAGAGCACTCTCTTAAAACTCCCTTGTGTAAGAACCCCCATCTCAGGCTCTGCTCCCAAGGAATCTAACCTAAGATAACAACTACTCTCAAAAAATTTTACGGAGCTATTCCCCCTCACCTGTGTCATGCCTCTCAGCTTAGAGGGGTAGTCCAGAATCAGCCATTTGTTTGGCTTTCAGCTGGCAGATGCGAAAACAAATTGCCAAGAACACAGAAATGAGCTAGGTGTAGCAGACCTGTGAAGTCTCGGTGCTGTGAAGATTGGGGACATAGCAAGGGAGGGAACAAATCATCCTTTAGTTGCAGACACTGCGTTCAAAACTTATGTTACTTCATCTTATTTAAATTCTAATAAACCTAGCACAATGTCCCCCAGGTTCATCCATGCTGCTGCATGTGACAGTATTTCCTTCTTTTATAAGGCTGATAATATTCCATTGTCTGAACATACCACATTCTCTTTATTCATCCACTGATGGACATGTAAGTTGTCTCCCTTTCTTGGCTGTTGTGCAGTAATGTTGGATGAACCTGGAGGACATTATGCTGAGTGAAATAAGCCAATCACAGTAGGAAAAGTATTGCATATTTCTATTTATAAGAGGTATCTAAAATAGTCAAAGTCACAGAAACAGAAAGTAGAATGGTGGTTGCTAAGGGCAGCAGGGAGGGTGGATGGGAGTTGTTCAATGGGTATAAAATTTCAGTTTTTGCTAGATAAATAAGTTCTAGAGATCTGCTGTACAGCATTGTGCCTCTCGTTAACAGTACTGGATTGTACACTTAAAATTTTGTTAAGAGTGTAGATCTTATATTAAGTGTTTTCTTACTACAATAAAAAAATAAACACATTCCTTTTTAAATTAATTAATTAATTATATTTTTGGCTGCGTTGGGTCTTTGTTGCTGTGAGTGGGCTTTCTCTAGTTGCAGCAAGCGAGGGCTACTCTTCGTTGTGTTGTGCGGGCTTCTCATTGAGGTGGCTTCTCTTTTGTGGAGCACGAGCTCTCAGTGTGCGGGCTTCAGGAGTTGCAAAACGTGGGCTTTAGCAGTTGCGGTGCGTGGGCTCAGTAGTTCTGGCTTGCAGGCTGTAGAGCACAGGCTCAGCAGTTGTGGCGCATGGGCTTAGTTGCTCCGCGGCATGTGGGATCTTCCCAGACCAGGGATCGAACCAGTGTCCCCTGCATTGGCAGGCAGATTCTTAACCACTGCACCACCAGGGAAGTTCCAACACATTCTAATAAGACTAAAAGATGGTTTAATATTTTTATCCAAGTGATTTGCCCAGGGTTGTATATGATTGCATAAGGTTGAAGAGGAAATAAAACCTATTTTATGTTTGGTTAACAGGATTCTTTCTAAATATTGATGTAGCTCTTTTAATTTATTTTTTTTAGTGAGCAGATTTTTTTTTTTTACACTGCCTGTTATCACTCAAAACCAAGAACTTACTGGTAAGTTAAAGAAAAAAATTGGAGCAGTAAACCTAGTTAAGAATCTCTGCTTATCTGGGACTTTCTTATCTTAAATGCAGGGTTTTCAGCAATGTCAGTTCCAAATCCAGCATGCATGGTTTCAGGGAGGCCTCGTGATTTGGAATAATTTTATAATATTACCATAGCAACTTACGTGATTGCACAGATACTGAGAATAGAAATCCACAACAAAACTGTTAGGAAGGAATTTTTTTAAACACATATACAGTTAGAATTAAATAAAAACCAAATTGTGTTTTTGTGGGGTGATGGTACAGAAATTGGTTAAATGAATCTTATTTTATTTTTTTAAATATGAGAAACTCGGTACGGAAAATTCGATGCAATATGACAGCTGTAAAAAAAATCCTGATGAAAGTAGTGCTTGTGTAGCAATGCATGACAGAGGGCTGCAGGAAGAATCTGTATGTTAGAAACTGGTTGAAAGTATACTGAATAGGTATAGCTGGTGAATATTTCAGAGGATTGATGATAATCATCAATAATATGACTATGGAATCATTACTGTTTCCAGCCAAAGGTGCCCAATTTGAGAGTTTCAAAGCTAGGGAATTAAAGATTATTCTAATGGAAAAGTTCTTAGGGGTCATTTATAATGTTTGACTCACCCTCGCAAATTTTATTCTTTTTAAAGTTGTTTTTTTTTTAATGTGGACCATTTTTAAAGTCTTTATTGAATTTATTACAATATTGCTTCTGTTTTCTGTTTTGAGTTTTTGGCTGCGAGTCATGTGCGATCTTAGCTCCCCAACCAGGGATTGAACCTGCACTCCCTGCATTGGAAGGTGAAGTCCTAACCAACTGGACCACCAGGGAAGTCCCTTGCCCTTGCAAATTTTCCAGTTATTGGTATGCAAATAATATACAGTGGTGGATACTGGCTGTTTTGCCCAGTTTCTATTCCTCCTTCACATGGCAAATTATATTATGCTTTTCTTTGGGAATCCACCCTCCCACATCATATATTTGTGTTTGATGGGGCTGAATCCATCACAACACAAAGCTCCTGGGGAGGACACACAGCCCAGCTAATCGGAGCACAACATCCCCCCAAACACAGAAATGAGATAAAGCCTGAGCAAGGACTGAAGTCCAATAGGTGAGAGCTCACTCAGATTTTTATTGGAACCCTTGGGAAAGAAGCTCTTTCTTTCCATTGGATTTGCTAAGGCATTAGATTGAAAATAAAGAGAAACGGGTATCCATTGGCACAAACAGGGTTAAGCCTACCAGAGAATGAAGGCAAAATCCAGAAATGTGACTGCAAACCTCAAGTGGGCCCTTGGCAACACCTGGCAATTCTAATATATTTTCCTGGTCAATCTACTCTCTCATTCTCTGAGAGGTCCACTTCAAACCTTCTCCTTTCTCTTCAAGCTTCCAGTATGCTCCCCTCACCATCCACTTGCACCTGATGATCCTGCTTTTTATTTCAGTGAGAAAATAGAAGCAATCAGAAGAGAATTCCCTATGTTTCCACTGGCAAATCTATCAACTTTCCAGCTTCTGTAGCCATATATATTTTGCTCCCCTTATATTACAATAGGGTTCAGTCCCCGCCTGTATATACTGTCAACCCTCTCCTCTGTGTACTGGATCTTGGCACCTACTACTCAAGGAGTTTGCTTCTTTACTTACCCCTTGCTCTCCTTCATTATCCAAGTTCTCTTTACTATGTTATTGCCACTGGTTTATGAACTTTCTGTGACTTTTCCCAACTTAGAAAACTAAATCATTCCTTCCCTTAACTCACACATCCTTCTTCAGGTTCTGCCCTATTTCTCCATTGTCCTTCACAGTGAACTTTCTTCAAAGTATCTATGCTCCTGGTCTCCTCTTTCTCCTCCCATCTCTCTTTAACCCTCACCAATCAGAATTACCATCCCATCTTCCCAGTGAAATAGCTCTTGTCATGTTCTCACTTTATTCAGTGTCTCAGTAGAATCTGGTACTACTGATCACTCCTACATTTTGATGTATTGACTTCAGTTGACTTTGAGAACATCTGTTTTCCCCTTGTCATTTGCTCCTCCTTTCTCATTTTTGTGGCTGGATCTTTTCCTCTTTTAGAATAGAGCTGAGTCCTAGATCCACCTCTCTCCTCTATTTATATTTGCTGTCCATGGCTTTAAATATCATCTTTTCACTCATGGATACCTCCCATGTGTTTATCTATAGCCCATACTTCATCTCTGAGATGGCCTAATATGCATCTCTGTGAATCTTAAAATATACATGCATGAATATTTTTCTGTCTAGATCCCAAAATATCAATTTTTACTTCTCTTTTTCTCTTATACCACACATCTAGTCCACCATTAAGTCCTGTCGGTCACAAACCTGACTGCCTTTTTCCATCTTTGCAGCTTTACCTTAGTCCAAGCCACCACCATCTATCTCTCACTTGGATTAGAACCCGAGTCCCCTAACTGGTTCGCTGCTTCTTGGAGTGTCTTGCCCGTGTTAGATGACACTTTACTCAGCAGGTAGATGAGTTCTTTTAATATAGAAATCAGATCATGGCACTCCACTGCTCAAAACCTCCAGTGGTTTTGCATCAGCCTTGTAATAAAAGCCTAGCTACTTACTCTGGTTTCAAGGTCATATACGTCCTGGTCCTTTCCCCTGCCAAACTCCTTTCCTACTGCTCTTCCTCTCACTCACTCAGCTCCAACCCACCTGAACTTCCTGACACTCCACAACTCAAATATGAAAGCATGTTCCAGTCTCAGCACCTGTGAACTTGCTGTTCACTGTAACTGACATGCTCTCCCCTGGTTATTCATATAGCTCACCTCTTGATTGTCGTCACCTCCCTGACCAACCAGTCTGTTCTAGTCCCTCCTCAAACCCAACCATCATTCCTTATTCTTTAGGTAGGCTTGTTTTTCTTCATAGCACTTATCACTCCATATGGTATTATAGATTGATTGATTGTCTCTACCCCTAGAACTGCATGAAGGCAGAATTGTGTCTATTCTACCCCTGTATACTCAGCACTCAGAATAGCGCCTGACACAGAGTGGGTATTCAATAAATAGATGTGAAGAAACCAATGAATCAATGAATGAATGAGAGCAGCCAAATTCCTAACACAACTTTTGAGCATATGAACCAAGCAATGCAGGATATGGTCTTCTCCCAGTGCTGTGCTAGAGCTGTCTTGCACCAGCTAATGAGAATGGAATGTGCTCATGTCTTCCCAACTCTACTTTTAATGGTGTTAGTTTGAAGTCAGGCATGATGGGAGTATTTACACTATGGAAATCAGCAAACTCAACAAGTCAGGGATTTTTTTCTTTTTTCCTCTTTACCATCTCTGGAGAGTTCGCATTAACATGTGCCAGCACACCACCACATGCCTACAGCTATTCTTTGTAAAGTTTCAGTAATGGGGCTCTCCCTACTCGCTAAAACAGCTAACCCAATGTGTGACAGCTTCACCATTCCAAGTACTTAGTGACAGTGTAGTTTCTGAAATCTGCCTGTGAGCCATTTCCCCTTTTAGTTCTCATTCTGTTTTCTGCAGTAACACAGAGCTAGTCTCATCACTCTTCCATGTAATTAACCCCCAATATTTGAATAAAACTCTTTGTACATCACCCCCTCTCTTAATCTTCATCCCCATGTATTTCCAGGCTAAATATCCACAAACTTCTCCCTTTTCCCCCCCTCTTATTGGCCAACCCCATGTTTTAAAGAAAGCACTTATTTTTATGTATACTGAAACACTGAGTATTTTATATATACTCAAACATGATAGGAACTCAACTGATGTTTGATGTAAATTTATAAAAAATTCTGCAAGACAAATTATCTTGATTATAAAATTTTTAAAACGTCAGTATTGATGTATATTCAGAACTTCTATATATAAACACATACTCAGGTTAAAATAAATTTCTTATTTAATTTCAGAAAGATTAAGGCAGACATCTTTCATGATATTTGTTCTCATAGTTTGTTATGTCAAATATTTTCATAACATACAAGGAAACTGAGTCTGAGGTGTTTTTTTTTTTTAATTTACTTAATTTGTTTATTTAGTTTTGGCTGCGTTGGGTCTTCGTTGCTGTGCATGGGCTTTTCTCTAGTTGCGGCAAGTGGGGGTGTGGGCTCAGTAGTTGTGGCTTGAGGGCTTAGTTGCTTGGCATCATATGGGATCTTCCTGGACCAGGGCTCAAACTGTGTCCCCTGCATTGGCAGGCGGACTCTCAACCACTGCACCACCAGGGAACCCCGAGTCTGAGTTATTAGAAGACTTGACCACTGGTATTAGCAAACTAAGATCTTCTAACTCAAATCCCAGTCTTTTTTTTCCCATTAACTCCTAGACTCTTCTCTTAAGAAATATTTTTTTTCTTAAAATGGCTATTCCTTTATGTTAATTAGTATTTACTGTCTGTGAAGTCTCACTCAGGCACTAGATGAATAATTTTAATTAGCATCTTTAACTACTCTGAGTCTTATTTGCCCCATTGCAAAATCTAGATAATATTACTCTATCATCCCAAAGACTAATAATCATTTATGAACTTTTTCTCATCTTTCTTATCAAGATGAATGTTTAATGAAAAATACCATTGATTTTTATTTTGTCATTTTCTAGGTGCTCATTCAGTCAGCAAATCTTTATTGGGGATATTTTATTGGACAGATAATCTTCTGGGCTCTGAAGGTACAAGGATGAACAGGATGAACAAGTCTCTGATCTCATGGAGCTCATATGTTAATGAAGAGTGAGGACAAAGTAGACAATAAAGAAGAAAAATAAGCAGAACTGTGGATAGTGATAAGCTGTTTATAAAAAAGAAAACAAGATTAGGTGGGAGGGATGACTTCACAGGGGAGGTGGTTGATTGGTCATGGCAAACATCTTTAAAGAGGAGACTTTTGAACTGAGGCTTTAGAAATGATAAGGAGACAGGCATGCCAAGTCCTGGAAGGAGAGAGCATACAGAGCAGAGGAAACAGTGACGGTGAAGGCCCTGGGCAGGAATGAGGCTCTATATGGCCAATGTGGCTCTAAGGTACAAAATGATGTCACAGAGGAAGTCAGGGGCCAGATCATGAACTTTGTGAACAATAATAAAATTGTATTGTATCCTAAGGGCTATGGGAAGCCACTGGGTAGTTTTAAGTAGTAGAGTAACATGATATGGTTTATATTTAAAAATACCTCTCTGATTGTTTGGTGGAGTGTAGAAGGTCAGGATCAAGCATGGAAACAGGGTGACCAATTGGAAATGGTCCAGAAAAGAGCCATAGAACAGTGTCATCAGTAGAGATAGCTATATTTTCAAGGGTGTATTTTGAAGATGGAGCCAATAGGATTTGAGGATGAGTTGAATGAAAGTATTGAGGAAAACAGAGAAATAAGAAATGAGTTCTTGGTTAAAGATTTGTGCAACTAGATATATGTTGATGACATTTACCAAGATGAGAAAGCAGGGGGTAAAACTGACTGGAAAAGGACCTGGGTCTCTAGTGTCAGATGGTGTAGCAAATCCTTGAAGATGGTTGTAGTAGAGGCAAAAGAGCAATGCATTGGGCATTAGAAGAACAGATTTCTACCCCTTGGTGTCTCGCTGATCATGAGTGATCCCAGGCATTCTTCCCAAACATGCCCAACAAAGTCTTAGATTTTTCATTCTTTATGTGAGTGGTTTAGTCTAGATTGTTTCTAAGTTTCTTCCCAGCTCTTCCCTTCTCTGATTTACAGCAACACCTGCTTCTCCACAGCCTGATACTCACAGCCTGTTTTCCCACAAGAAGAGAAGTCCTTGTTCCCAAAGTCAGAGCTGGGTCTTCTAGTTCTTTTCCCCTCACTTTAACAAAATAATTTTGCATTTTCCTGGCTTTTCCAGGTAACAGACTGAAAAAATAGTTCTTATTTTTATCTTTTTAAGCTGCTTCAGTTCATTTCTTTAAAACATAGACTCGAAACAGCTTGTTTTTTTTCAAATTGGTTATCAACTGGAGAAGTATATTAGCAGTACATGTGTATGTATGAGGGAGTCATATGTATTTCTTATTGTAGATCCCTGTCTACTGAAGAGTCTTTCTTGTGGTCAACTTCATCCAAATGAAAGACATCCCAACAATGGTGTAGGTAGCCATTTATAAAGAAGGAGGGTGAAAATAAACAAAGTAAGAAAGATTAACGTGCCCACCTTTAGGAATAAGGTGCTGCCTGCCTGAAAAAGAACCAAGTACTGTTGTCTCCAATAATGCTTCTATTAATCAAAGCCTTGAAGTAACTGCATAATGAAGCAAAGAAGTTAATGGATATTAGCATAATGCTGTACTTTCTCCTTTGCTGGCATGAGTGGCAAACTCAGGGTCTGTACAAGTGTCAGTCTGTTTCAAAATATTATAGATTGGTAAAAAGAAATGACGACTATAGCAACTCCCAAAGAGGGTCCTGCAGACAACTCCCTAGTATTGAAAGCTGCTCCAAAGATAAAACAGTTTCTCAGTTAGTACAGGGAGAAAATTTTGCATACTCTACACGTGTCCTGGAGATATACAAAATGTATCACAAAGCCTCACAGTAAAGAAACCTGTTTACCTCTGTTGAATTCAAAATTTCTCAAATTACTTTACTCATATTATAACAATCTGCAATATACTCTCTTTTAAAAGAGTCCCTACAGTTTCAGTTACTTAATTACTAGAATTGTCCAACTCTGGCTCCACAAGGCTCTCTAGCATGGCTTTTATGCTGTCTTTATCTGGGCATAGTGCCTGGTACAGATATATACCAGGTTGGCCTCAAAAATATTAACTCAATTTGAATTACATTTAGTCTAACATTCTGCCTATCGGTGATATGCACTGTCTATCTCAGTTTCGGTCAAAGTGTGAAGTCATTTCCCCAAAGCCTAGCTGATCTACATTTGGAGTCCACCTTCCAGAATATGTTTTGAACTTATTTAGAGGCTCAGCTTCAAGAAAATTCCATATATTCTATTCCATATACTGTATTCTATTCTCACTTTCTATTCCCAGTTTCTATACATGTTTAAAACCTACTGCTTTTCAGACTCACAGATATAGAGAACAAACTCATGGTTACCAGTGGGGAGGGGGAGAGGGGCAGTATAGGGGTTGGGGAGCAGAAGGTACAAACAGTCGGGTACAAGATAGGCTCAAGGATGTATTGTACAGCATGGGGAATATAGCTAATATTTTGTAATAACTGTAAATGGAAAGTAATCTTTAAAAATTATATTAAAAAAACCCTACTGTTTTTGAGTTTCATGACTTTCTCTCTGGTCTTGTTATAAAATGTTTATTTGGTTTACAAGAAAAGCTGCTATTAAAATGTTTCTGGCTACTTTCTTTGAAGATGGCAAATCTTCTTGGAGCAGTTTTCCTGTCCTGGGAAAAATCTGACTGGCTCCTTGGAGGTGAGAGCTAGATGGAGAGGTCCACAGTATTTGAGAGAACCATGTGTCATGAGTTGAACTGGGAAGGAAACTGGTTGATTTCTTTGGCTTCAGATGAGACTTTTGGAAGGAAAAGGATGTAAAGTAACCATTTTCCTTTCAGATAAGTAATTAGAAATTCACTGATAAATTAAAATGATTCTAAAAAAAAATTTTCTATCAAACAAAGGGCATCAAAAATGAATTCATCATGAGGAAAGGGAAATTTAATATGGTGAGGAACAAGGTAGTCATGGTGGGAAAGCTAGTTTGGGCAAAGAATAAGTGGCCCTTGAGACTAGTGTTCTAATGCTTAGGGCAGGATTAGGGACAAAGTCTGAGCTGGTGAGTGTAATCTAGAGGGCTCACCCAGGGGCAAGAAACTGCAGAAACAGCAGCACAGCACAGAATCCAGGCATATTATGCTGTGCCAGGCTAATTTTCAATAGCCAGACTGTGTGGCAGAAATAGAAGCAACTGCAAGTCAAAATCTGGGATCCTTTGGTAGAAAAATAGCATTCTCTAATTCTTTCTGTCTGGGATAAACTGACCCATTTGGTGTGGGTAAGTCCCTAGGGAGTTTAAATGGGAAGCAACTGATTGGGGTGATCAACAGGCTTTTAACAAGTCATGTGATTTTAAAAAAATTTATTTTAATTAATTAATTTTTTTTTTGGCTGCATTCCTGCATTCCTCCATTTTTTGTTTCCAGAGTTGTCCTTATCCTTATCCAGAGTTTTCAGAATTCTGACCACTTGGCTCTGTACTCATTGAACCTGGCTTCTTCTTTGAATTATTTAAATTAAATACTTAAACATCATATGTCCTATAGAAAGAATGTTTGCCTTATTTTCAGGGGGCAAGTTACTTGCTTTAAAAAAATGTGATATAGCACAAAGAGGAGGATAAACTTTTCATTGAAAAGTTTCCTTCTTGGTAAAAATGAGGAAAATCTCCAAATTCTTCCCTAGATTATTGAATGTAAAAACTTTTTTAGTTACCAAAGGAATAATCCATCTTTGCCATTTTCTCCAATATCTAACGAAGATCTGTGCATATTTTAGGTGTTCAAAAAGTACCTGCTGTGTGATAAGAGGGCAGGAAATTTGGCAGTAACAGGATGATGTTCATAGGGAAGCAAAGACAAGCCAATCAAGGCAGGATGGGTAACAGAATGGAGGGACATACATCCACACCCAGTTTTACTCTGTGCCAGGTGCTATGCTAACTGTTTCTTCATGTATCTATCCAGGAATTCACACAACAAAGATATGACAAGGTGCTATTATCCCCATTGTGCACACTATTGTGGTTATATGGCTCCATATAACAGAACTGGGAATTTGGACACAGGACCATTAAAATTCAGAACTCAAGTACTTAACTTCATATAGTGAATATATGATATTCATGTAATATGTCATATGATACCTCTCTTATAACAATTGAGATTATCCCTATCTACTTCACAAATTGTCTAAATAAAAAAAACTTTCAAATGTATTTATTTATATGTAGATACATAGATATCAATATTTTTAAATCAAATTATCAAATTTATAGGTCCAACAATAGGTTGCTCTATCCTATTTCTTCCCTCTCCCATGACTCTGGGAAGTTACTCTCCTGTTCATTTTCCAGGAATGATGGTAGATGATGCAGATTTTCTATATTACTCTCTAAGGAATGAGCAGAAAAAAGCACAGATTCCTAGCCAAGTGAATCAACACTATCTGAAGATGGTGCCTCCTTTTCAAACAGGTTGGTATCTATTCTAAGGGAAAAACGTCATCTTCTCCTTCAAATGCTACCACAGTTTGGCAAACTGTCCTAAGACCATGATGAACCTGGACACCCAGGTAAGTCATTCAGGCTTTTATAGCCTCACTTTCCCCTTCTCCAACATGATGGTTGAAACCAAATTCTGAAATTCCATCTAGTACTGAAATTTTGAAGGTTTAGATTAAGCATAATGTTACTTAAAGGATTTATATTTAGTTTATATTAGGACCAGTTTCTCTGTTATTACCATATGATAATTCTAATTAAAGATGCAGTCCTTGGTTATTAGAAATGTGTTGATTTCCATTTAATTTCATTATTGTGCAGAGAACATGCTTTGTATGATTTTAATTTTTAAAAATTTGTTGAGATTTGTTTTATGGTCCAGAATATGGTCTATGTGCACTTGAAAAGTTTGTGTATGAGTATTAGGTAGAGTGTTCTATAAATGTTAATTCAGTCAAACTGGTTGATAGTGTTGTTCAGGTCTTCTATATCTTTATTGATTTTTTGGTCTACTTATTCTATCAATTACTGAGAAAGGAGCATTGAAGCCTCCAACTATACTTGTGGTTTGTCCATTTCTCCTTTCAGTTTTATCAGTTTTTGCTTCATTTATTTTGAAGATCTGTTGTTAGGTGTATAGCATTTCTGAGGTTTTGACTTCTTGTTGAATTGACCTCTTTATGTAATTATGTCTTTGTGTAATGCCCTCTTTTTTTTCTGGTATGCTTTTGCTTTGAAGTCTACTTTTCTGATGTCAAGATAGTCATTTCATATTTGTTTTGATTAATGTTTTCATGGTGTATTTTTTCCATCCTTTTATTTTTAATCATAAGTATTTACAATTAAATTGTGTTTCTTGTAGACAGCATATAGTTAAGTATTTTTTTTATCCAGTTAACAATATCTGGGACTTCCCTGGTGGCATGGTGGTTAAGAATCTGCCTGCCAATGCAGGGGACATGGGTTCAATACCTGGTCTGAGAAGATCCCACATGCCACAGAGCAACTAAGCCCGTGCACCACAACTACTGAGCCTGCACTCTAGAGTCTGTGCACTGCAACTACTGAGCCCATGTGCCGCAACTACTGAGCCCACATGCTGCAACTACTGAAGCCCATGTGCTGAGAGCCCATGCCCCACAACAAGAGAAGCCACCACAATGAGAAGCCCATGCACCACAACGAAGAGTAACCCCTGCTCACTGCAACTAGAGAAAGCCCGCATGCAGCAATGAAGACCCAAAATGCAGTCAAAAAAATTAATTAATTAAAAATATGTGCTTTAAAAAAATCTATCTTTTAATTGCTGTGTTAGAACAACTATAATTATTGATATTATTGGATTTAAATCTATCATTTTCTTAGTTCTTTTCTATTTGTTCCTTTTTCTGTCATTTCTGCTGGATTTTGAATGAAATATTTTTTATTATTCTATTTTATTTCCACTATTGGCTTATTAGTTATACCACTATTTCTGATATTTTTAGTGGCTTCCTTAGGATTTACAATATGCATCTTTAAGTTATCATGGTATGCATTCAAATAGTATTATATGACTTCACACATGGAGTAAGAACCTTACAGAAGATTACTTCCTGTTTCACTATCCTATCATTTGTGTTTTCATTTTATTTTACTTTACACATAAAATAAAATACATTTTTGATATTTTTGCTTCATACAGGCAATTATAAAAATAAGAAAAAAATATTTTATATTCACCTTCATTTTAACTGTTTCTAGGTCTTCTTGTTATGTGTAGATCCAAGTTTCTTTATGGCATTCTGTCCTTTTTCTTGAAGAACGTTAAGATTTCTTATAATATGTATCTGGACAGTGAATTTCCTTAGCTTTCTTAGTTTTGTTTTAAAACAACTTCATTTCTTTTTAAATTTTTGAATTATATTCTCACTGGGTATCAAATTCTGTTTTTTTTTTGTTTTCTTTTCTTTTCTTAGTAATTTAAAGATGTGATTTCATTACCTTTTTTCCTCCTGTGTAATGTATACTTTTTTCTCTACATGTCTTCAATACTTTATATTGGGTTTCAGCAGTTTGAATAATTTTATCTTTTTTTTTTTTTCCTACTTAGACTCTTCTCTACTTCTTGGATCTGTGGTTTGATGTCTTTCAGCATTTTTGCAATGTTCTTGGCCATTATCTCTTCAAAAGTTTCTTCTGCTCTAGTCTCTCTTTCTTGTTCTTCTGGAATTCTAGTTACATGTATGTTAAATAATTTGATATTGTCACATGATTCTTAGAGCTTTATTCTATTTTTTTCCACATCTTTTTTCTCTTTGTGTTTCAATTTGGGTAATCTCTATTGACCAATCTTAAACTTTACCAATTATTTCTTTGACTATGTTGAATCTATTTTTAAACGTATTGAGTAAATTCTCCATGTCCAATGCCCTGTGTATTGGTTTTCTACTGCTGCTGAACAAGTTTCTACAACTTAGAGGTTTAAAACAACACAAATTTATTATGTTACAGTTCTGGAGTTCAGAAGTCTAGAATGGGCCACCAGGACTGCATTCTTTCTGGAGACTCTGGGGAGAATCTATTTCCTTGTTTTTTCCAGCTTCTAGGGTCTGCCTGCCTTCCTTAGCTCATAACCCCCTCTTCCACTTTCAAAGACAGCAGCGTAGCATTTTCAAATCCCTCTATCTCTTTCTGACTTCTGTTTCTGTCATCACATCTCCTCCGACACTGACTCACCTCCCTCCCTCCTATAAGGACCCTTGTGATTACACTGAGTCTGTGTGGAAAATCCAAGATGATCTCTCCATCTCAAGATTCTTAACTTAATCACATCTGCAAAGTTCTGTTTGTCATATAAGTTAACATATTCACATATTTTGGGGGCTGAGAACATGGACATCTTTGGAAGAGACCATTAATTTGCTTCCACCCCCTATTTTTGATTTCTAGCATTTTTATTTAATTCTTTTTTATTTCTCTCTCTCTGCTGAAATTCTATCTCTTTCTGCACATGTCCACCTTTCCCATTATATACTTTAACATGTTAATCATATTTGCTTTAGAGTCTGTATCTGATAGTTGCAACATCTGGGTCATCTCTGAGTCTTCTTGTTTTGTTTGTTTTGTCTTTGGCAATCAGTTGCTTTTGCCTTACCTTTTTGTGTGCCTCATATGTTTGATTGAAAGTCAGGCATCCTGTGTGGAACAGATGAGTTAAATAACATTTACACTTGGAGATAAACATGACTCTTCTCAGGCTGTAAGTATGGAAGATTGAATCAATCTAATCAAGAGTTGAGTTCATGTGGGGTTTGTTGTGGCCACAGCTTCCTTTAGAATTTTACAGCTTTTTAATGCCCTAATGATGCCTTGGGCTAGGATAAGCCTAAGGTTGCCAGAGGGCTTTTTCTTAAATTTTTTGCTCCAATATCAGCTTTCAGTCTTCCCTATATGTCAGTGTCCCAGAAGGGGCCTTTCCATGCTCTTATCACATCCCTACTGGTAAAATCTGTTTGCTTTACTTGATTCTTGCCAGACTGGTGGTTAGCACCAGGGTGTCTCCTGTGGTCCTATTATTGCTTAGATAGTCTTAGATAGACCCTATGTGCCTAGGTCTTGCAAATGAGGTTTTCTCATCAGTTCTGTCCTTCTACCCAGTTGCCAGCAACCAGTAGCTCTCTTGTGTCTGTAGTGTGGCAGAGTTACCTTCTGCTTCTCAGTGGTATGAGACCTCTAATATTATTATAACTATGGGATTGTGCACTTGGGATAATTTCTGGATCCTATCTCATGGGTAGGCTGCTGTTTTCCATTTGTCCCCAAGTAATACTGGCTCTTTACTCTGTGCTTTCGGAGTTAACAGAATTTGATGTCCCTTTCCTAGATGCTTAAGACTTGAGTGAAGAGCCAGTTAGAGGTTCATTGAAAAGAACCTGTAAGTGTGCCTGAACTCCCTTTTCATCTGTGGCCATCAGGAATTCTATACTGCACATTAATCCATATTTGAGCTTCAGCAATTTGTTAAAAATTTAACTAATATCTTTCTACCTGCTTTTATGGTGGACCCATGTTTTTCTTCTAGTCTGTCAGAGAAGAGTTAAGCCATGAGTCCCATTTCTACTAAGGGATGAGTTGGAAAGATTTTCCTTGAATTTCAGGCTACTTGGTTTCTCTGCCACATCAACTTTCTGAGATGTAAGAAAAAGAAAAGTTCTGATTTTCCACTTTATCCGGCTTTTATTCATTGTTTGGATGGGAGTAACTTTCCAGATTTCTTCATTCTATGTAGAAACCGAACCACCTAGTAAAGTATTTGTTCACAAATACATTGGTGTTGTCCTTTTCCAAAAAGGAGAAAAGTTTTGGTGAACCATGTTATCTTATTCTTTAATATTAACACTCCTCCTAAGTAATAATAAAAATGATGATAATGATGGTGATGAAGATGCTCTTGATGATTATGGCAATTACCTTCCATTAAATGCTTACTAAGTTCCATATACTGAGCTAAATATTTTATATACATGGTTTATTGTTTAAATGTGTTTTGTTTTTTGTTTTTTTTTGTGGTACATGGGCCTCTCACTGTTGTGGCCTCTCCCATTGTGGAGCACAGGCTCCAGACGTGCAGGCTCAGTGGCCATGGCTCAAGGGCCTAGCCGCTCCATGGCATGTGGGATCTTCCCGGACCGGGGCAAGAACCCGTGTCCCCTGCATCGGCAGGCGGACTCTCAACCACTGCGGCACCAGGGAAGCCCTATTGTTTAATTTTTTTCAAAAAACCTAGGAGGTGGATACTATTATGATTATCTCCAGTCTATAGACTGTAAAAAAATGTTTAAAACTTTTCCAAGCTACTGAGCGGAAGACCTGGTACTTAAAACAAGGAAGCCTGATATCAGATCCCACCTTCCAACTTAACCCATAATATAGCATTTCCCCCAACTTTCTTTTCTTCTTATCTAATAGTATTTTTCCACTGTCATGTCTTCTCTTCTTTTTCTTCTCTTCTTCTCTTCTTGCCAATCAATCACCTCTAACTAATTTTCAGAAATTTTGAGAGAGGTTACTATACTTTTTAAGCTATTTGATTTAGCAGAACAAATAAGACATCTGATAATGTCACACATAGCCTAGTCCTGCTTGGACATCTTTAATAGTTGCTGTAGAATGTAAAGGATCCATCCATAGGGTACCCAAAGAATTTATCATCTCCCACTTCCCAACTCCCCAGTATGTCCCACCACCAAAGTGTGCTCCTCCTCCAATGTTTCCTGTCAAAGTAAAAGGTACCATCAGCCATGCTGTATCAAGACAGTAACCCCAACATAATCTTTGTCTCATATGTTTCTCTCCTCCACCTACCACATTCAATCTAGGACAAAACCCTGTAGATCCACGCTTCCATGTAACCCTTGAATTACTCTCTTCATCTCTCCTAATATTACCCAAGTCCAGATCACTTTTACATACTGCTTCATTTGGGGCAATATCTTCCCAGCCAGTCTCCCTGCCTCCAGAGTTGACTCTCACTAAGACTCCTCACACATCAGAGAGATAATGATCTTTCTCACATGCTAATCTGATTCTGTTACCTAGCTGCTTAAAACTCTTCAGTGGCTCCCCACTGACTCAGAAAAAGGGACAAACTCCTTAAGAAATGTTCTAGCTGCTATTGCTGCAAAACAAACCACCCAAGATTAGAATTTCAGATAGAGCATGGTGGGGACAGCTTGCCTCTGCTCCACAAGATCTGGGAGTTCATTTGAGAATATTTGCAGACTGGGAGTAACCTGACAGCTGAGGGCTGGTATCATCTAGAGGAGAATACACTCACATGTCTGGTGGATAATGTTAGCTGTTGGCCATTACCCCCAAATACTGATATGTAGCCTCTCTTTGTGTTCTTTTTGCATGGACTAGTTAGGGCTTCCTCACTTCACTGGTGACTGAGTTCCAAAAGCAAATGTCCTCAGAGAATAAGACAGAAGTAATAGCATTATATAATCTAGTCTCAGAAGTCAAAATGTCCACCCAGTTAAAGGGGAGTGAGCATTGACTCCACCATTTGATGGAAAAAATGTGGGAAGGTCACATTTTAGAAGAGTATATGAGATGGGAGATATTGTTGTAATCATCTTTTGAAAAGAGAATCCACCACAATTTACTTAAGGCCTTTTATGATTTGATCCATGCTTACATCTCTGTAGCATTGCCATCACCTGTCTTGAACTCTGCTGTCTAGACATACTGACCTCTTTCCCCTAAATCTACCATATTTACTTGCTTTTGATCTTGTTCACAAGACTACCCCTCTCTCTGAAATACTTTCCCATCACATCCTCCCATCCTCCCTACCCTTCCTGGCTAGCTTCCTCCTAGATGTTTTTCCTTACTGCTGACCTCTCCTCCAAATCTGGGTTGTGCCACTTTTTTATCATTTCCAGATAACCCAACACAGTACATGGTAAGTGGTCAAGAAATATTTGTTGAATAAATGGATGTCTCTCCCAAACTAGGGACTTATATCCAAATCACTATGGTTTCCCCTAAGATTTGGACAGTACTGATCCATTGTAGGTATTCAAAAATATTTGTTGAAGGAATGAAGTTGTGTGTTCTCTTAGTGATCTACAGAGGATTTTTTTTGTGTGAATTCATGGGGCTAGGCAAAGCTCTTAGAAGAAAGAATCATGCTGAGCCATTGCTATATCAATTGCTAACAGAACTCTGCAGAGAGAAATCTTCAGTCAATAGTGCTGGCCTCCCAAATCTTCTTCCAAGTTAATTCTTTCTACTTCTCACTCAAATCAACAGTGTCTCCACTTAAAGGAAAGAAGCTCAATTGTCACGTAAGAATTTACTAAGCAAAGAGCATCCTAAAATTGCTGCCAGAATCTCCAGTGGGGATTGAAAGGAAGAAATTATGCGGGTTTTCCACTATAAAGATGGGTTACAGAGATATGTGAGCATCTTAGTCTTCCTGTAAACATTTCTATGGTAACTGACAGGTAATTAGCTGTTTATTCTACACACACACACACACATGCATACACAGTTTCAAGCTGGAGGCTGCAACAGCCTGTAAGCATAAGGAAAGGAAATCCATTTGTGGACTCTTCTTAAAATTACATTTTTGGAAAGCTTTCCCATTGTGCACCTTCTAGGGAAAGAAAATATTTATGGTATGGACAAGCATTACTAAAAATGATCATATTTTCAACTGTCTCCTTTCACATTCTTCTTTTCATTCCTCTCTTAAAAAGAGAATTCGAGTTTAGAGATCTATCTTAAATTTTGAGTTGAGAAATTGACAGAAAAGATGGCAAAGCAAAGAAATGGAGATATTAATAGCAACACTAACAATGAACTCACCTGTTAAGGAAATATACAGAGTCCAAATTTCCTTCCAGCTAGAGGTCAAAATGACTAATTATTTTCTTTGTGTTTTCTAACATGCTCCACGGTGCTAATATGAAAAGGGAATAAAGGTGGATACTAAAAGAGAGCAAATTGCTTATTTTGGCTGGAATTTATATTATTTTATGAGAAGACTATTAAGGTCTATTGCACATTTTATTCACATAATTTCTGAACATATTTGTATATAATAACCTTCCACCCATATGTAATTACATCTTATTTGTGCATAATCAAAAGAGGCAGTTGGAAGAAAAACAAGTTCATCATAAGATCTGAAATAGAGATTAAGAAGGGCCTAATTAATACTTTTAAGGAGGAATAAATTCTATCTCAACACACACTTTATAATTATGTCATTTAAGTGTCTTGAATCACAACTTTAATTTGATAAAAACAAAAAACCTGGAAGCAATTATCAGAGTATCTGTTTTGTCTTGCTTAAAGGAGCATGGCAACAGATGTTTCTAGTACATGTAGACAGAACCTCAGCTAGCCCAATATTTATTAAATGATAACACATATCATAGATCAAATGAGTCTAAAGAGCACATTTTAGAAATTGTGCTACTGTGTTTCTCAGCAAGAGGCCTGTGCTCCTTGATTACTTCTCTCCAGGAAGCCAAGCCTGGTGTCATACATTAGCAAGGAGAGAGTCTGAAGAAAAGTCAGAGACAGAGGCAGGAAAGCTACCTTGTAAACTCTTGAAAGGAGTCATCATCGGAAATCTCAAAGTGTAATGTGCCTCTCACTAAACTCTAACATCCTGGGTTATAGTTTTCCAGAGGCATATTTAACAGAAAACTGTTAAAAACTGTGGCTTCCTCCTCCTGAGTATGGCACTTGAGAATCAGCTTGGTGGTTAAAGTGAGAAACTAGGGCTATCACCTCTCTTCACATCATTTTGTTCCAGATTTCCCAGTCCCAGCCCTTGCCTCCAAAGAGATGAGACTGCTCATGTGGGTTTCCTAGACTCAAACATATGTGGGGAGGGGAAATAATCAGTACCTGCAGCAACTCTTGTGGCTTATAGTTTGCTAAGAAGAGGACACACACACACACACACACACACACACAACACACCTATTAAGCTGACCCTGACACAACTCTCATTAGGGGAGAAGAGCAGATGCAACATAACTTAGCATCACTTTTCCCTTGGCCCCTGCTGTGGACTGAATTGTGTCCCCTCCAAATTTATAGGTCAAAGCCCTAACCCCTCCCCACCATGTGACTGTATTTGGAGAGAGTACCTATAAGGAGGTGACTAATATTAAATGAGGTCATAAGAGTGGGTCCCGGGCTTCCCTGGTGGCGCAGTGGTTGAGAGTCCGCCTGCCGATGCAGGGGATACGGGTTCGTGCCCCGGTCTGGGAAGATCCCACATGCCGCGGAGCGGCTGGGCCCGTGAGCCATGGCCGCTGGGCCTGTGCGTCCGGAGCCTGTGCTCCGCAATGGGGGAGGCCACAACAGTGAGAGGCCTGCGTACAGCAAAAAAAAAAAAAAAAAAAAAAGTGGGTCCCTGATCCAATGGGATTGGTGTCTTTAGAGAAGGAAACATCAGAGAACTTACTCTCTCCTCCCTCCTCCCTCTTCCTTTCCACCCACCTTCCTGCCCCCTGTCCTCATGCCAATGAAAGGCCAGCCCAGGAAGGAAGTGGCCTTTCATCAGAAACAATAGGCTGACACCTTGACCTTGGGCTAACCAGCTTCCAGAACTGTGAGACATATATTTCTGTTGTTTAAGCCTCCCAGTCTGTGGTACTTTGTTATAGAAGCCCAAGCAGACTAATATAGCCCTGAAGGTCTCTGATGGAGCCACATCTGACAAAGACGCTGTCCATGCATAAGGGATCTTGCTAGAGCAGAGAGCCCCAGTCTTGCTACATCACTGCTCTTTTATACTTAGGGTTCCGTTAATTAGCCCTTCTGACTTAAGGCAAATTTACAAACACATAGTACTCCTTTTTCTCTAGCATCATTGCAACACTTGGTTGTGGTAGGCCAGGGAGGTATGAGGAGAGAAAAGGAGAGTCAGGTGCCCAGAATCCATAAACAATATCTCTGCCTCCAGCTTTTTCACCTCCAGGAAAAGCCATTTCCTTGTACTACCTTTTGCTCGGGGACAGTTCATCGCTGTCCACTGTGATGGCTGAAACAAGGATTGTTTCTTATCCCTTACTGTAATTCTGACAAAACTGCATAGGGTTATTAACCTTATTCTTTCAGCTGAGGCATCTGAGAAACGCAGTCATCTCCTCAAGATCACTGGTCTAGATTCAGGATTTGAATCCAGGTCTGACTGACCTCAAAGTTCAAACCGGTGATTCTAATAAATTCATCCAAAGTGTTCTATGGAGTGGATGAAACTTTACGAAATACTGAACCAACCTGATAAACTAATCCAAGATTAGCTATTTGCTTAATATCACTGGTGATATTCTTAAATCTTAATAAATACCATTTAGCTATAGAGATCTTTTCAAATTAGGAAGTGAGTTTTTGGCCTTTATAGTTAGATGTGTAAGAAGACTTTTCTGTAGGAAAAGAGTATTAAAAGCTCTTGGTCATGTTTGTGGTTACTCCAAACCATGAAAAGCCTCCAGAAGACAAAATTCCATTTTCAAAGGTTAGTACACTACAATGAAAAATACCAGATGTGGGTTAGGGTGTTAGGATTATGATTGTGTGTTTTTAAAATTTTTTCATGATTTCTGTAATGTTATTAATTGCCTTTGTGATAAAAATTTCACCACAACATTTACTGAAAACTTACTATTAAGGTCTAAATACTTAATGCATAGTTAGCTCATATAATCCTCATAACAGTCTTGTGAGTTAATTTCTATCATTTTGCATTGTTACTTTACAGAAAAGGAAACTGAATCCCTGAGAGGTTTAAAGCTAGTAAATGACAGAACCAGGATATAAAGCCAGGCATTCTTTCACCAGGGACCACACACTGAACTCCTCCAATAAGCTGTTTCTTGAATGGGTGAATCTAGTGAAAGAGAGAGGTCCAGAGCATTCAAATTTGGAGGTCTAAGATAGGGGAGTTGGGGAAGGAGGCGGGACAGGGCAGCTAAGAAGCTAGACAAAGACCTCAGATTCAGATGAGGTGGCAGAAAGAGCTTTGCTCTGTGGCAGTCTTTCTGAAGTTAACATATCATGTGAAATTAATTACCAGTTCTAAAATAAATGAGTGGCTTTATATCCTTATATCCTCAGCCACAATAATCATATTCTATGCTTTGTTTCACTCAGTTTCTCATCACAAAATTACAAGGTAAATGCCTTTAATGGGTATGCTTTAGCTTCATAATTAACAACCTTACATAACAAATTATTTTTTAGGTAATCCTATCTGGAAAGGGCAACAGCTATAGTATTACAGTGGTTTGTAAATAATAGAAATAGAATGCATTGCCTAGAAGCCAGGGAGCTAAATACTCAGGTCAAGCAAAATGACTCCCTGATATTTTGTATTACCCCATTACCATCTCAAAAATAACCACATAAGTAATATTAGTTATACTCAATGTGTAGCTACAATAATACTAATCACTCTGGGAGAGCAAATATCTACCTACTGCTTAATGGTTTCACATGGACAATGAATTTCATCTTATCTGAGGAAAGCTGTTGTGGTGATGTTAGCAAGGTCAACATTTAGTTCATCTACAAAGAAAAGGAAAGTGATTTCCTTCATCTATATAGTCAAACATTTATCCATCATTCTATTCTATCTACCCACACAGCCACCCATCCATTTATCCATCCATCCACTCATCGATCCATCCGTCTATCTTCCCAGCCACCTACTGATCTAATGAGTATCCGTTGAACACCTATAATGAGTGTGTGTCAGTCAAGAAATGCACATCTGCTGCTGTGGATCTTGTTTGGGCATTTTCTCTTCTTTTGTTCCTAGTCCATTATCTTTTTTTTCTAAGTGTAGTCTGTGCACCATCTGCCACAGAGTATCCTAGGGATCTTATTAAAAACATGTACTCCAGGCACCCATCTACTTTCCCTAGTTTATTAGAATTACTGGCAGGGATATTTTTTAAATTCTGAAGATAAATTTAATCCATTATAGCTTAAGAAACACTAACCTGGACCAATTCTGTTTCATAAGAATTCTTCTAAAAAGGGTTCAGAGAACAGAATCAACTATAGCCATTCATTCATAGGTATTTATTAGTTTCTAGATGCAAAGAGCTAATGATCTAGAGATAAAGAAGTATGCATAGGATACTCAAGACCTTGAAGGGACCTTTGTAGGGGCTGACTTTCCTTAGTCTGACCTCTAAGGAGGCAAGAGCTGAGACTGAGAGAGGGTAAAATCAAAGATCTCTGAGAGGGCTTCCCTGGTGGCGCAGTGGTTGAGAGTCCGCCTGCCGATGCAGGGGACACGGGTTCGTGCCCCGGTCCGGGAAGATCCCACATGCCACGGAGCAGCTGGGCCAGTGAGCCATGGCCGCTGAGCCTGCGTGTCTGGAGCCTGTGCTCCGCAACGGGAGAGGCCACAACAGTGAGAGGCCCACGTACCGCAAAAAAAAAAAAAAAAAAAGATCTCTGAGAATTCTCAGACAATCGTGGCTGTCCATTTATTTATATTTGATGACCTTTTCTGGCCTCTGACCATTTAACTTTCATTTCAGAAGACTGCATCCCTGACTGTCTTTGAATTTGGAATCAGGATCCCAGACTACTTGTATGATCATAGATATGTCACCTAACTTCTCTGATTTTTAGATTCTTTAACTGCAAAATGGGAAGAATTATACCATGTGACCCTCAGGGTGTTTTGAAACAAATGTTGCTATTACATTCCTTTTGTTTCTGTAGCTTTGCTCATCACTGAATTATGCTGTGGATGGTCCTCAGCTCTCTCCCACTCCCTAACCATGCTAGACCTCTGTACTGTATATTCCTTCCATTGAATTCCTCTCCATCTATCTACCCCAAATAGCTCAAGCCTCTCCTTTACATTCAAATTTGTGTTGAATATGGAGAGTGGTCTATTCATGTACCTGCATGTTAGGAGCTAACAATCCAGTTGTGCCCAAGAAGTTGAATTTTGAAAAATGTAGAACAGGAGTTGCTCCCATAGATACGTACAAAACAGTGAAGTAGCAACCAATGTAGAATTTCAGAGGAGACGGCATTCCAAAAAACCAATGGGAATCCACACCAAATATGAATAATAAAATTCCAGAAATGCTTCCTTTACAAATTTCATCATCAGAACATCATTCAGAATCACTCAATCACTTATTAATTCACTTATCTACTGATTGATTAATTTTCTATGTTTCACGCAATATGTTGAGGGCTGGGGTTTTGGCAATGAATGAAAGAATTAGGATGCCTTCTCTCACAGAGCTTATAGTCTAGGAGGAGAGTAGAACCATGTTATTTTATACATGTGGACAGACAGACAAAACAAGCCCTTGAGAATGAAGACTAGTGATATTCCATCAAGTCAGAATTGTCTGTAGTTGGAAATTAGACTTGAATCACTAGGTAGATCTATAGGGGATGGAAAAAGGATTGGGCAGGGAGAAATATTGGAAAGAGAGGTTTACATTTTCATGAGAGTAAAGGTGATAAATTTTTAGGACTCTATATCTGGGACTCTATCTCTGTTTCCTAGCTCTAAAATGATTACCTTTGCACTGCCCATGATCATATCCAAAATTCCTCCCACTAGGTAGCTTTGATACATCAATAAAGTGGTGGGTGACCTCTCAGAGGCAGAGGTATTTGGTGCTAATGGATGTGTTGGAATGAAGTGGTGCATGAACTTGATCTTTCTTTTCTGAAGCTAAAGTGACAAACAACACAGAATGATGGTCAGAGGAACTGGATGAGAAGAAAAAACACCCATAAACCTGCCCTGGTTCTATATAGGGGCTGATTCCTGGAAGCATGGAGGTACACACAGCTGACAAATATCACCTCCAAGATCATCAAGTAGTCATGTCCAAAAGAGGGAAGTGGTTTATCCAAGGTCATGAAGGATGTTGGCAAAAGAGTCAAGGTGACAGTACAGGTCTTTCAATTTTTATTCTAGTGTTCTCTTGGCTGACCACATCACAATATCTCCATGAACTGAAACTTTATATGGCTTCTCTCTCCAGAAGCTACTGACAAAGAAACCATTTTTCACTGTATATGTCACATGCAGGTGAGAGAACCATAGCAGATGCCCCATGATCTCGGTAACCAACACATCAGTCAATTTTCATCTTCCATGGTGAGGAGGCACTGCACAGAGCAAGACACTCTGAATCTGGGGCTGCAGCTCACATCAAGAAAGGTTCCACTCAAAAGGCTTTGTGGCATAAAACTGACACCTATTATCCTCCTCACTGTTGTTAGTGTTAAAATCACCAGCCTTGTCCACGCAACTAACATAACATGTGCCAGACACTTCAGGTGGTAAAGAATTCAAATGGTGTAATGGCATGTTGATACATTCTTACTTACTATGCATGAATTAAGCTCTGCACTGTTCTCCCCACTACTCTCCCCCCACAAAAAAATTGTGTAGGGGGAGAGAGAGAGAAGTAGGAGAGGAACATAGAGAGAAAAAATGTGAAGAATACTGGCAATTTTCTTCTTCCATTCCCAAATATCTTTGCCACTTGGCAGAAATAACAGTTAGAATAAATAAATTCTAACCATTATATTCTTCTCTTCAGGTAGAACTTCTGGCAAATTGTCCATTACCTGGCATGAGGGAGAGATACTAACATTGGGCATTGACTTCCTGCCAGGTAGTCTGTGAAAAGCTCTCATACACATCGTCCCAGTTAATCTTTCCAATAGCCTTACAAGCCAACTGATATCTTGCATACCAAGGGTTCTGGAATCCTGACACAGAAAAAAGGTTTATATGACAATATTACTTTTCATTTGTGCTAGGATTTATGGTTTTCAAAGTATATCCACATGCATAATCTTACTAAATGCAATTATTTTTAGATAAAAAAAATAGTAGGAACATTGGTTGTCTTTCTGGTAAGCATCCTTTCCTTTGGTAAATATCTCCTTCCCCTTTTCAGTGGTCTTAGGGATGTCAATCATGGGGCTCATGAGCAACTGCTCTGTTCTACCATACTGCCAACACACAAGGTTGAGCATACTACCAGCCTGACTTCTCAGATGATTGCATTCTCCTGGTTCCTTGAGTTTTAATGTATGGACCAGGGAGAAATGGTGAGATCCTTCTTCCTTTTGGATAGTGAGTCAATGCAAAAAGCTTGGGGCAACCAATGGTCATACTTATTGTCACATGGAAAGAGTCAATATGAGAAAACGTCTAATTTAAAAAAAAGGGTTAGAGTTTGGATTAGGTTGAAAGAAGGAGGGTTGAGAGAAGATGTTGTCATTGATAAACACTTGGATCCAGCAAAGCCTGAAGTCTTCACCTCCCTTGAACATCAATTATGTAAGCCAATGATTTCTTTCTTAAGCTAGTTTGATCTGTATTTCTGTAATTTTCATGACTAACACACCTACAGGAGAGAAACCAGAACCAGAATTCTGGTCTTTTCTGATGTCTACTCCAGTGCTCTTTCTCCTAAACTATGATGTCCAGGGAAACCTGGTGCTTGTGAAATCATCAAGAGAAGGCATATCACATGGGGTAGCAGAGTTGAAAATACTCTGCTTTTAAAAGGAAGAAGAATAAGTGTGAAACTCATGGCTCAAATTAGGAAAGAGCAAAATGAAGAGAATTAGTTCTCTTAGGAAGTTAGTTAGAAGTTAGAAGAGAATTAGTTCTTCTTAGGAAGTAACTGCAATGAAGACAAGTACATTTCTTTCCTAATTTTGTCAGTAACTACCGCTAGAAATTAAACCCAGCTGCCATCACTTCTGACTCCAAGGCAATGATCCTTGTCAAGGAATTCACAACTTCATTACTTAGGCATGGTAACTTAAAATAGGGGTGGTTTCACCTTTCTTTCCATCTTTACCACTGTTTTCTACAACTGGCCCTTCTGACCTGCTTAGAATATGTTAATTTACAGAATGTAGTCATTTCCCTTATCAGCCCCTCCAGGCAGTTGGCAAGAAGTATTTTCAGATACAGACCTTGCAATCAGCCACTCAGACCTGCTGGCTTCCTGTGCCCTGACAGATAGAGCTAATTAGCACTCAGCAGCTTTTAGGCATTATCTCTGGCTCCAGAACATCCCCATAAATGAGGGGCAGACCTGTCTCCACCCCCAAAGGACAAGAAGAAAGTCTCAGATATTTGGAGGTTAAACAACTTTCTAAAAGTTCCTCCCTGTCTCTGAATTCCACTTACCCTTTCATGGTCATCTCATATCCCATTGTTCTGAGCAGCCTTAGGAGACTACATCAACCTTTGAAAATATTTCTGTCATGTAGATTTGTATATCATTTTCTTACCACACCGTCACCATATACAGTACAACTGGTGACATAATCCTCATCCATCTATCCATCCATCCATCCATCCATCCATCCATGTAGCCAACCAGCCTTTACTGAGTGCCTACTCTATGTCAAACACAAGTGGATTCATAAAACCAAGCAGAAAGAGAGCTTAGTTAAATACTAGTTGGGAAAGAAGGGTAACAGATATGTAAATGTATAACAGATTCACTTTGTTGTACACCTGAAACTAACACAACACTGTAAATCAACTATACTCCAATAAAAAATTTTTAAAAAGAAAACAAATTAGCAAGATAATTATATAGCATTATGAGAACTACTGAGTTACTAAATCAAATCATGGTATGTAGAGTGAAGGGAGGAATGAGTAGTTAGAGGATGCTTCTCTAAGGAGGTGATAGGCAAACTCAGATGATGAAGAGTCAGCCAAGCAAAGATGCAGGCATGGGGCCTCCCTGGTGGCGCAGTGGTTGAGAGTCCGCCTGCCGATGCAGGGGACACGGGTTCGTGCCCCGATCCCGGAGGATCCCACATGCCGCGGAGCGGCTGGGCCCGCGAGCCATGGCCGCGGGGCCTGTGTGTCCGGAGCCTGTGCTCCGCAACAGGAGAGGCCACAGCAGTGAGAGGCCCGCGTACAGCAAAAAAAAAAAAAAAAAAAAAAGATGCAGGCATGGGCATCTTCCAGGAAGAAGGAAGCACTAAGTACAAAGGCCTTGGTGTGGAAATGAGGCCTGTGCATTTCAAAAAGAGAAGGAAGTTCAGTGTAGCTGGAGGAAAATGAGTGAGGGAGGGGATGGCCTCCGAAGAGGTCCAGGATTCAGCCCTTCTTTGAATTTCCTTCTGACTGCAGTGGATGGTCATTGGAACACTTTTATACCATCATGTAAGCTTTGAAAAGATCACTCTTGTTGCTAAGTGGAGACTGGACTGGGGGGCAGCAGACAAGCATGGTAGCATAGAGCAGATTCACTAGCACATTGTTAGTATGTTCCTGCCTCTCCACTTATGTGCTGAGTGCTCCACTTCTATTCCTGCTGGATCCCTTTAGAGCCCAGACACTGGTTATTTCTGTATTCTATAAATGAAGAACCAGTTGGGAATTTCCCCAATATTATAATTATTAAGTGGCTGAGCTGGGACTGAACATCCAAATAACTCCAAAGCCTTTATGCTTAAATGCTTTATTTATTTCATCATACTGTGTCATAAACCCTTGACCTTTATAAACTTAATGATCAAGGTTTTGATTAATTTTAAGAAACCAATGTCCCATGATGTATTAACTTTAATTTTGTGGAAACACCCACTTATGTGCACTATAAGGGTGGTGTGTAACAGGGAGGCACTTAAAGAGTGAGTGGTGGGCTTCCCTGGTGGTGCAGTGGTTGAGAGTCCGCCTGCCGATGTAGGGGACACAGGTTTGAGCCCTGGTCCGGGAAGATCCCACATGCTGTAGGGCAACTAAGCCCACGCACCACAGCTACTGAAGTCTGTGCATCTAGAGCCCCTGCTCTGCAATAAGAGAAGCCACTGCAATGAGAAGCCCGTGTACTGCATCGAAGAGTAGCCCCCGCTCACCACAATTAGAGAAAGCCCATGTGCGGCAACAAGGACCCAACGCAGCCAAAAATAAATACAAATAAATAAATTTATTTTTTTAAAAAAGAGTGAGTGGTCCTTCAGCCATATGCAGTATCTCTTGTGGAATGTCTCTCTAGAGGCTGAGCATACGAACCATATGATTCTCCAGGGAACTGTGAATCAGGAACAATTTTTTCTGATATATAGATGTAAGAATGTGAAGAGAATGCTTACATTTTTTAAATACTACTGCTCTTTTGAAAGAATTTATATGCCATGGAAATATATGCAAATCGGGAATTTTTGAATATCTGTGGATATACTCTTCCAAATGTCAAGGGTCTAGAGTATATCCATAAAGGAAGGTTTAGGAACATCCATCACCAGGCCCTTTCAGTCAGGCTGCCAGACTTTGTTCTGTCCTGTCAATCTCACTTTATAATTTACACATGAAAACCTAACTTTGACTCCAGAATTCAATAGCCATAAACTCCATGATGAAATTAAATAAGTTAAGCCATGCAAATTTTCAAATCTGGTACCAAGATCTTGGAAGCATCAAAATATTGGGGGAATTTTCTTTTCAAAGGGAAGAATGGCAAGTTGGGGTGAGGTTCAACTTAGAGGTCACTGGATAGAAAAGAATTCTTTTCTGGCTTTTCAAGGGAAATAGTAGAACACCAGTCTCCAGCTACCCTGTGGGGTTGGAGCTGTTTGGAGGAATCATCAAAACCCACATAGTCTCTCCTAAAGTGGAGAGAGTACCATCCCATTATGCACCCTTTGTACCTGTCCAAGCCTCTTTTCCTCCTCTTAGAACATACCTGCATTAGGTCTTTTCCTTTTGGGGGGCCAAGGATTCATCTAATTATCTGCTTATACATCTCAGAGTAATATAATCACCCCAGCTAAGGCAATGATATTTTACCAGTGACTTTATTGGGACAGGACCTATCCCAAAGACCCAGATGCTAGAGCAGATCTGTGTGTAAGAAATGTCTGGATATCCAGGCCCCATGGTTCCTTAACTACCTTATTTACTCATGGACTCCAGTTACTTATTAAGGAAAATGCCACAGATATGCCTCAAACACAAGATAGTGGTAGACTGTAGTGTCTAAAGAATTCATCCAGAAGGTTCTAGGATTAGCAAATAGCCTCCACTTTGCTCTCTATATTTCACTTAGTTAACAAACTTTTACTGAATATCTACTATGCAACAGGCACTGTTCTAGATGCTTGGGAAACATCAGTGAACTAAACAGACAAAAATCCCTGCCTTCCATTCACAATACCCAAGAAGTGAAAGCAACCTAAATGTTCATCAGTGGATAAAAAAAATGTGGTATACACATACAACTAAATACTGTATGGCCTTAAAAGAAAGAAAAATACCATATGATCCAGCAATCCCACTCCCGGGTGTATAGCCACAGAAAACCATACTTCAAAAAGATACATGCACCACAATTTTCACTGCAGCACTATTTACAATAGCTAAGACACAGAAGCAACCTAAATGTCCATCAACAGATGAATGGATAAAGAAGATGTGGTACATATATACAATAGAGTATTATGCAGCCATAAAAAAGAATGAAATAATGCCATTTGCAGCAACATGGGTGGACCTAGAGGTTATCACACTAAGTGAAGTAAGTCAGAGAAAGACAAATATCATATGATATCACTTAGATGTAGAACCTAAAAAATGGTACAAATGACCTTATTTACAAAACAGAAACAGACTCACAGACTTAGAAAACAAACTTATGGTTACCAAAGGGGAAAGGTGGGAGGGATAAATTAGGAGGTTGGGATTAACATATACACACCACTATATATAAAATAGATAATTAACAAGTATCTACTGTATAGCACAGGGAACTCTACTCTGGATTAACCTATTTGGGAAAAGAATCTGAAAAAGAATATATATATATGTATGTATAACTAAATCACTTTGCTGTATACCTGAAACTAACACAACATTATAAATCACTGTACTCCAATATCAAATAAAACTTTACAAAGAATAATAAAAAAGAAAGACAGTCCTGTCATTTGTTACAATATGGGTCAGCCTTGAGGACATTACACTAAGTGAAATAAGCCAGCCACAAAAGGACAAACACTATATGATTCCACTTATATGAGGTATCCAGAATAGTCAAATTCATGGTAATAGAAAGTCAAATGGTGGTTACCAGGTGCTGGGAGAAGGGAGATAAGGGGAGTTGTTTAATGGATATAGAGTTCCAGTTGAGTAAGATGTAAAAATTATGGAGATCTGTTTCACAATCAATGTAAATATTCTTAACACTACTGAACTGTATGCTTAAAATTGATTAAGATGATAATTTATGATATATGTTTTTACCACTATTGAAAATATATTCCAGCCTCATGGAGCTTATATTCTAGTGAGACTAGGGGTGCAGTGGGGCTAAATGAAAGTATACACTAAACATAATAAGGGAAGAATATAGTCTGTTAGAAGATAAGTACTCGAAAAAAGTAAAGGATAAAATAGATAGGGGAGGATTTGAAGGGCCAGTTGCAGAGGGCAGTTCATTGTTAAATAAATAGCATATAAAACCTCATTAAAGGTAATATGTGAGCAAAAGCATGATGCAAGTGAGTGAGTTAGCTAAATAACCATGGTGGGGATGGGGGAAGGTGGGGTTGGTGTGGTGGTGAAGGCGAGCATTTAAGGCAAAGGGAACAGGTAGAACAGACCCAGTGGTGGGAATGTGCCTGTTAAATTAGAGGAACAGCAAGAAAGCCAGTAGATTTTCCCTTTCCAGATACTCATCATGCCTGGGGCCATTCAACAAAGCAGAGGTCAGTGTCTTTGTGGGGATGGTGATTAGAATTTTACTCTAAGGCCCACCGATATTTTGTGCATGTTTTAATAATCATAAAGTTCCCAATATTGTACAAGGGGCTAAAGATAAAAAGGTAAGCAAGATAGGCATTCCCTTGCTGCCAAGAAGGAAGAGGGGAGAGTTAGTCCACAGGCAATGGCGGTCACTGCAGTCAGTATCTGATAGGGATAGAAGAGGATTAGCTTCATAGGGGAGGTCAGAGAAGGTCTCCCTGAAATGGACTGAAGGTTCTAGCCAAGATGTCAAGAAGCGGAAGTTAGCCAGAAAATGAGCAAGGAGAACAGTGCTCTGGGTGATGGGGTAGCATGTTGGAAGGCCTGAAGGCAAGATGACACAGAGCATATTGGGAACTGAAACAAGTTTAGCATGAATAGAGTGTAGGAGAAAAGGGTACATAACAAGCATAGTGGGGGAGAAAGATGCTGGGAGATATCGTGGGGGCCTTAAACAGCTTAAAAGTTGTTATAAGAAAATTTTTTAATTTAAGAAAAATATTTATAAATTGTTTTAAAGTGGGAACCGATGTAACTAAATTTTACCCATTTTCTTTTTTTTTCTTTTTTGGTACGAAATTGGTCTCTTCATACTTTTTGGCTCATTACCATATTCCCATCATTGACCCATGTATGGTCTGCTTTTCCTGATTATTTAGTTATTTTTAATAATTTAATAACACCTTTGGGCTCACTACCCATTATGAAAGCTATGAGGCTTTGACAAAAGTCTTTATCTCTTTCCTCCAACCACCCTGTCCCATAGCCCTGCCCTTCCCAGTTCAAGGTAACAATTACCCTAAATTCTGAGTTTATCCTTCTCTTGTTTTCTTTTTTTGTTTGAAGTTTTACAACCCTATGTATTTTTTAACATTGTGAATTGTGGTAAAAAATATATAACATAAAATTTACCATCTTAATCACTGTGAAGTGTATGATTCAGTAGGGTTACAAATATTCACATTGTTGTGAAACAGATATCCAGAATAATTTTATCTTGCAAAACTGAAATTATATCCATCTGACATCAACCTTCCATTTTTCCCTCTCCCTACCACTCTCAACCACCATTCTACTTTCTGTTTCTATGATCTTGACTGTTTAGTTACCTAGTATAAGTGGAATCATACAGTACTTGTCTTTTTATGACTAGTTTATTTCACATAGCATAGTGTCCTCAGGGTTTATTTGTGTTATAGCATGCAACAGAATTGTCTTCTTCTTTAAGACTGAATAATATTCCATTGAAAAAAATACATATCATATCACTTAAAGTATTTTTTTAATTAGTTTCTGCTTTATAACAAAGCACTTAAAGTATTTTTAAAAGGTATACTTTATTTTGGCGAGAGCACTCTGGCTGCTCTTGGTAGAGTTTGGAGGGAGATGAAATAGTCCACAGGAGTGGACTATGATGGAGGCTATGATGTCCAAATTGCACTAGTGGAATTAGTCCTTGTATTCCAGGCATTCCCACATGCAAGGAAAATTAACCAGAGTTCCCAAGCTAGGGTACCACATGCTTTGGGCATGAAGCTTCGTGCCTGGGAATTATCTGCCTCTTGGTGAATCTGTCATGATTCTTGGAAATCTACTCATGTCTCACTGTGTGAGAGTAGATCATCCATATTAGCTGACATCTGCAGAGTTCAAAAGGCTGGCAGTGGGCAGGAAGACCCCTATTCTTCCTCAGATGACCAAAGCATTTTCTCCCATTTTCTTTCCCAACAGAAAAATCCTTAGGGTAAACAACAAGATCCTACTGTGTAGCCCAGGGAACTATATCCAATATCCTGTAATAAACCATAAAGGAAAAGAATATAAGAGAGAGAGAGAGAGTGTGTATATAAAACTGAATCACTTTGCTGTACAGCAGAAACTAACACATTTTAAATCAACTGTACTTCATAAAAAAAAATCCTCAAATTGAGTATCAGACACAGAAATGAGAATTTTGAACAGTATCTTCCTTTCCTTCTCATTAATTCATGCCTGACCTCTTTCTAGAACACTTGTGAATAAACAGAAATTTAATGGGGTCAGAAATGATTAAGATGGAAACTCTTATAGACCAAAATAGTGGGATGGGAGGGTGGGGAAAAAGGCAGGAGGGAGAGAGAGAATTATATGAGACCAGAAAAGGAGTCAGTCAATGAGATGCAGAAGGAAGTATGCAGGGGAGTATGTTTACTGGGGCATAGAATATTACACAAGCTACAAAAACAAGTAGAAGAGGAGCTGGAAGAGGCCGAGGGAGGGCAGAGAAAAGGGGGTGGCCAGAGGTGGGAATCGGCCCAGTGAAATGACGCCAACTCCCAGAGAGATTGCTGAGGGCTTCCAACCTGCAGACCCATCTGTCACCTCGAATTCTAGGGCAAACCTCATTAGTGTGAGGGGCACCCCACGGCTCAATCCCTACCCCCGGGACCTCGGATCCCCATCTGGCAAGCTAACAGAAAAAGGCTGCCATGGGTTTGCATTCTCTCACACACTCCTTTTCTGATAAGAAAAATGAACGTTTTCCACTATTTATTTGGTATTATTGGTTGTGCCATGCTGTTATTCTAGTCTTAGGAATCACACTAACTTGATTTTAAGCTGACTGTTCAAGAAAGCTAATAACTTAACTCTTTGTGTAATTAAACTCTGAAAAGCAATCCTCATTCCTAGTCATCCTACCTGGCAGGTGGTCGAAGACATCCACCAGACTTCCAAACTGTGTGTGGCACCTGGGATGCAGGCCAGATGCTTCAGGGCTGGGGTTACTCAGAAGGCCAAAGGGTCACATGCTTCATAAGATGTTCTATTTCTCCCTGGAAAGAAATGGGAGGAGTTAGGGGGATACTGCAAATCTAGAGATTTACATTTCTAGTGGTGAAAAATGCTACCCATAGGAACCACAAAGAAAGTGAAATATAACTGAAACTTATTCAAGGAACATCCATGCACATAACCAGGGCTTACTTGAGGATAGTTAAACACTCTCATAGGTGAGCATCCTCTGCCAAAGCTGTAAATTCATTCTTATTAGGTATTTGAGGGCTTGGTACTCTCTCCATCTACTTAATTCTTTTATTCATTCAACAAACCTGTATCAACTGCTCACTCCATGCCAGCACTGTGATAAGTACTGGGGCTATAGTCAGTCATGTAAAAGACAGATTTTTTTTTCTTGTCCTCATGGTGCTTACAATTTCGTATGATGATTGAGGATGCATAATGGGAGGGAAATTGTCAAGTTCCTTTTCAGAAGATACAAATATACTCTTCCACTTTGGGATAGTTGCAGACATCATCTCTCCAGATTTCTCCCTGTCCTCTATGCACTTGAGAATGGAACAAGTGAAAGAGGGGAGATGGGACCCCCAATAACTGCCTTGTGTTCCCACCTTCTCTACTTTGTTGTGTGACCTTAGGCATGTCATATAACCTTTCTGAGACTCCATTTCCCTTGTTTGTAAAATCCAACCTGCCATATTTACTTACCTCACAACCTCTGTGAAGTTGGAATAAAATCAAATATGGAAGCCCTTTGTAAAGTGTCACACAATGAAATGTTCTCTTTTGCCCCATTTTCCCTTAGGCTTTGGTGTCAAGACATTGGGTGGTCAAATCTCCCTTCTGCATATCCAGTTGTATGGCCTTGGGTGTTTTCTTGAGACTTTCTGAGGCTCTGTCTCCTAATCTGTAGAGTGGATATCATAGCATTGAACACATATGATTGCAAGGATTAACAAAAGCTAATAACATGAGGTCCTACTCTGCTCGGCAACAAGTGTGCTCTTGATAAAGATTAATTTATTATTTCCCTTCTTTCTTCTTGTTCTGCCTTCTTTCTTGCATTCTTTCACTTTACCTCTGAAGACCACTAAGGAAGCAAGATCAAGGTTATTGTGGGTGGAGGGGAAACTATATGAGTTAGTTTTTCCCCTCAGTAACAATTCTTAAGCACTTAGCATCTTTCTTCTCTGGTAAAGCAGTAGTCATTCTAATAGGGGTAACAGTTAATGAGATAATAACAATAACAGATAAAAATTAGTGCTAACTATGGAATTAGGATCAAAGCACTTCATAAGAATATCTCATTTAATCCTCTCTGCTCTGAATTAGGTACTGTTGTTATGAGGAAAATAAGACACAGAACGGTTAAAAAAACTTGACCAAGGTCATGGTGCTGGAGTCAGGACTCGAGCCCACATTGGCTGACTCCAGCATGTACTATATATTCTTTTTTTTTTTTTTTTGCGGTACGTGGGCCTCTCACTGCCGTGGCCTCTTCCGCCATGGAGCACAGGCTCCGGATGCTCAGGCTCAGTGGCCATGGTTCACGGGCCCAGACGCTCCACGGCATGAGGGATCCTCCCGGACCGGAGCACGAACCCGCGTCCCCTGCATTGGCAGGCGGACTCTCAACCACTGCGCCACCAGGGAAGCCCTATATTCTTTTTTTAAAATAAATTTATTTATTATTTTATATTTATTTTGGTTGCATTGGGTCTTCGTTGCTGCATGTGGGCTTTCTCTAGTTGCGGCGAGAGGGGACAACTCTTCTTTGCGGTGCACGGGCTGCTCATTGAAGTGGCTTTTCTTGTTGCGGAGCATGGGCTCTAGGCATGCGGGCTTCAGTAGTTGTGGCATACAGGCTCAGTAGCTGTGGCTCGCAGGCTCTAGAGCACAGGCTCAGTAGTTGTGGCGCACGGGCTTAGTTGCTCTGAGGCATGTAGGACCTTCCTGGACCAGGGCTCAAATCCGTGTCTCCTGCATTGGCAGGCAGATTCTTAACCACTGCACCACAGGGAAGTCCCTACTATATACTCTTAACTGCCTGATGTTCTGGGCTCCGGATCACCATATTTTATAAGGCCTGAGCTACTCAAGGTAAACTGGCACTGCTTCTGGCTTTTTCATCCAAGTTCTGTAATGAAGCTGTTTGTTAAGATAGAAAAATAAGTATTGAACAAAAGGATGGATGGATGGATCAATGAATGGATAGATAGACAGTCCCTGAGGACTTCAAAGAATATGTGGTTCTTCTAGACTCTAAGTGATTTTCAGCTCTCTAAGTGAAATCTGTTATGTTCCAGCATTCCTGCTGTATTGCTCATTTTTTCTTTTTCTTTCTTTGCTTTTGTTTCAAAGAACTACCACCTTCAACATCCTTTCTCCTTACAAGAAGTTACTATCTGCTGCCATTACAGCTTCAGCTGTTAATCTCAGGTAGTTTATTCAGGTCCTTCAAATGAGTTTAGTTCAAATACTACAAATCACTACTGCTTTCTTGTTCATCTCTAATGTCCTGGTTAGGAATAGCAGAGGGGCTGCAGATATTGTTAATTGTTATATAATTATATATGTAATTATAACATAATTGATAATGTAACCATCTGGGAGTCTTATTATTTTGGCATTCAGGACATAATAAGTGTACTGGCTATCAGGACTGTACTCTTGGAAATTTAGACCCTGTTCTTTTGTATTCACTCTTGGTAGCTATCAAATATGATCATCATTTGAGTTTTGATGATTCTGAATGATTTTATGTGATTCAGATGCAGGGCCAAATTATGTTTATTTTATATATTTATGTTTGAAAAGAAGTTAAAGTATCTTTGGATTCAGAAAACTTTAGTTTGAAAAGACCTCAGGATTTCAAAATTGGAGATGTGGATGCATAAACCTGTAGAATAAAGCCCTCTGTAAGATATAGGTGAGATGAGAGAACTGGATTGGTTGAAAAACTTTGTATCTCACTTCTTCACAGTTTGGGAAAAGAGAGAGTCAAATAACTCAGTTAGCTACCCTAAAAATGCCTTTGATTCCAGCTTTCATTTTCATTAGGAGGACTGAAGAAATCTGATATTTTGGGATTTTTTTTTGGTAGATGTAGTTAATAAATGAAAATGGGCAGTGTATTAAAATTAGGCATAATGCATTCTTATTCTTTTTTGTTTGTACTTGTTTTATAGGAATTAAAGAAAAAAGGAAAGGTGTGCTATTATGTCAGCATAAGGATTTAAAACTCTATACAGTATATTACCATTTAAAAATTCAGCTAAAATTCACATAATGCAAAATAACCATTTTAAGGTACATAATTCAGTGAAATTTAGTACATTCACAATGTTATGCAGCTATCATCTCTATTTCTGAAAACTTTTCATCACCACGAAGGGAAAACTCATACTCGTTAAGCTGTCACTCACTTCCATTCATTTCTTCCTCTCCCCTCAACCCCTAGTTGGCTTTCTGTCTCTATGAATTTACCTATTTGGAATATTGCATATAAATGGAATCATACAATACATGAGCTTTTGTATCAGCATTCTTTCATACTGTGGCATGCATCAGTACTTCATTTCATTTTATGGCAGACTAATATTCCATTGTATGTAAACACCACAACTTGTTTATCCATTTTTCTGTTTATACTTAGGGGTTGTAGTGAATAGTACTATTATGAACATTTGTGTACAAGTTTTTCAGTTATTTTGGGCATATTCCCAGGAGTGGAATTGCTGATCATATGATAATTGCTGATCATATGATGATCCACCAAACTGCTTTTTACAGCGGTTGCACCATTTTACGAAGACTCCATTATCTCTACATCTTCAGCAAAACTTATTTTTCACTTTATCTATTTTTTAAAATTATAGCCTAGTGGGTGTGAGGTGGTATTTCACTGTGATTTTACTTGCATTTCCTTAATGGCTTATGACATTGAGCAACATTTCATGTGCTTCTCAGCCATGTGTATATCTTCTTTGATAAAATGTCTCTTCAATTACTTTGTTCATTTAAAAAAAATGGGTTGTGTAGTTTTCTGTTGTTGAGTTGTAAGAGTTCTTTATATATTTGACCTTTAAATATATATACATATATATGTAAATATCTTTCCCCTTTCTGTATGTTGTCTTTTCACTTTCTAGGTGGTGTCCTTTGATGTGCAAAAGTCTTTTTTGATGCACAAAATTTTGATAAAGTCCAATTCATTTATTTTTCTTTTGTTGCTTGTGCTTTTGGTGTCATATCTAAGTACCCATTGCCAAAATAAAGTACATGAAGATCTACCCGCATTTTTTCTTCTAAGCATTTAATAGGTTTAACCCATACATTTTGAGTTTTGATCCGTTTTGAGTTAATATTTGTATATGAATTAAGATATGGGTCTAGTTTCATCATTTTGCTATTAGATATTCTTTTATTGAAGCACAATTTGTTAAAGAGAATATTCTTACAACATTGACTGGTCTTGGAACATTTGTCAAAAATCAATTGACCATAAATATATAAGGTTAATGCATTTTTGTTCACCAATGTTTTTACACTCATAAACATTTCTTTGCTCTTGGATAATGAAAACAAGACATGGTTGTTTTAATTTGCATACTTTGTTTTTAAAAATCAGTACAAACTGCATTTTACTTATTAGAGTAAATATTGACATTCTGCACTATAGTATACTACACTGTTCTTTTGTTCCAGCATTTATTACTCTCACTATAAAATTGTGGTTTTCCCACAGAAACCGAAGTTATTGACAGGCTTAGTTTCACATTTCTTATTTTGGTTCTTAAATTTTATTAAATGTTAAAGGAAGTACTTAAAACACCTACCATGAATATTAGTCTATTATAAAACAGTTATTAAGATGGCTCTAGGAAATACATTTAATATGGAGCATATTGACTTTCTTATATTTTCTTTATTATCAGCTTTTAAATTTTATACTGAAATTGATGTCTTTTTAAAAAATTTTTAATTTTATTTTTTATACCACAGGCTCTTATTAGTTATCCTTTTTATACATATTAGTGTATATATGTCAATCCCAATTTTCCAATTCATCACACCCCCCCAAAATTGATGTCTTTTGATTACAATTTATACACTCATTTTGACTCAATTCCATTATGTTAAGATAAAATGGATAATTTTCAATTTAAAGTCTCATACTGAACACAAATAAGTGTTTGAGTAATTCATATTTCATGAAATAAGGTCTACAGATGCTCTTTTTGATTCTAGCTCTAGTGAAGAAATGTCTCTAAATGCATTAGAATTTGCAATCTAAAAGTAGTGTGAAAAATGTAGGAATATTAAGGATATTGTATTTCTAAATGTTTTTCTGCATTTACTTCAATTTTTGATAATATGATTGGCTAGATATCTGATCACGGCCTTCTGCTATGTGCATGCATATGCATACACACAAGCACACACACACACACGTATAAACATATACTAGTGAAGACTAACAAAGAGGCAAAAATTTATCAGACAAATATCTAAGTCAGAGGTTGGCAAACTACAGCTCTGAGCCAAGTCTGGGCTGCTGACTGTTTTTGTATGTTCCCTAAGCTAAGAATGTTTCCCATAGTCTTAAATAATTGCAAAAAGAAGTGTCACATGAAAATTACATGAAACTCAAATTTCAATCTTCATAACTGAAGTTTTATTGAACCACAGCTTCCTCATTCATTTACCTATCGTTCACTGCTGCTTTTGAACTAATATACACTACCATGTGTAAAGTAGACAGCTAGTGGGAACCTGCTGTATAGCACAGGGAGCTCAGCTCAGTGCTCTGTGGTGACCTAGATGGGTGGGATGGGGGGCTGGGAGGGAAGTCCAAGAGGGAGGGGATATATGTATACATATAGTTGATTCTCTTCATTGTACAGTGGAAACTGACAAAGCATTGTAAAACAACTATACACCAATTAAAAAAATATATCAGGGGTGAGTAGTCATGATGGAGATGTTATGACTGCAAACAATGCCTAAAATGTACACTATCTAACCCTTTACAAAAGAATGTTTGTTGATCTCTGCTTTAAGTGAAGGCTAGAATCTAGAGCAGTAGGCAAAACACTGAGACTGCTTTTGACCTAAGGGTATTTTAAAACTGGTGAATTTGAGCTTCAGTTTTCAGGGTCTTGCTGGCAAACTGAAAAAAGGAGGTTCTAATAGGAGATTTTCACTGTATAAATCTGGCAGACCAAAGGGCAATAGTTTTACTGTGAATTATGAATCAGGAATAAATGGCTCCTCCAACCCCTAGGGACAACAATGAATGTTGCCTTGATGCTAAGCATGGTACAGGAATCCCTGAACTGTTTAACAATATACCTTCCTGGAACAGGCTTTGAAACACAAATTAATGTTATTTGGGTAGTCCAAAAATTTCTTGTTGTAAATTTAAAAAAATATATATTGTCCCTAAATACTTCTAGGTTTCTAGCAAAAGTAAGTAAATGTACGTATTTTTATTATTTTTTTTTACTTACCTTATTTTAATATGTATATAAAAAGGAGAATTTAGAAAGCTGGCTTGCTCTCTGTTAATATTCAATATTATTTGTTTTCTATTTTATTAATTTCTGTCTTTATATTTAAGTTTTTCTTGTTTCTATTTACTTTGAGTTGGATCTGTTTCTTCTAACTTCACAGGTAAAAATTTCATTGATTTTAAACCCTTTTTCTTTTCTAATGTAAATATTTGAAGTTATAAATTGCTATATGCCACAAACTTTAAACACTGTTTTAATGCATTCTACAATTTTTTAAGAAACTTTTTACTTTGAACTAATTTTAGACTTAAGAAAATATTTTTAAAAAGAGTACAGAGTTCATGTATACCCCTCCCAGCTTCTCCTAATGTCACCATCTTACATAACCATTGTACGGCTATCAAAACCAATAAATTAATATTGGTACAACACTATTAACTAAACTGCAGACTTTATCTGAATTTCACCCATTTAAAAAAATATTTTTGTTGTTTTTCTGTTATTTCTCCTTATTCTTATACAATCTTTGACAGTTCCTCAGTCTTTCCTTATCTTTTGTGACCTTAACATTTTGAAGAATACTGGTCAATTATGGTTTAGAATGTTTCTCATATTGTGTTTGTCTGATATTTTCACATAATCAGCATAAGGCTATACATTTATTTTTACAAGAGTGCAACTGAAATGATATTTGGTACATTTTGTAAAATATATCGTGGGCTTCATATCATTATGTCTTATTTTATTTTAACCTCATTCACTTTATATGATATACTATACATTTATTCTTTCAGATGGAAATATTCTTTAATATTCTTTGTCATTTCTTATTTAACCCATAGATTATTTAAAGTGTGCTTTGTTTTATTTACAAGTTTGGGGCTTTCTGAACATCGCATTTTTATTGATTTCTAATATATTTCATTTTACTCAGAGGATATACTTTGTAAGACTTTAATTATTTTGAAATCAATTGAAACTTATTTTCAGCTTAGCTATGGGTTTAGAAAGTATAGCTATGGGTTTAGAAAGTATGTGCATTCTACAGGTCGGGTGAAGTCTGTAGATGTCAATTAGCTCAGGGTGTTAAATCTCCAACTATGATTGAGCATTTATCTCTTTCTTCCTTTAATTTTGTAAGTTTTCCTTCATATATTCAAAGCTTTGTTATTAGACCTATAAAGTCAATACTTCAGAGATACTGTGGGTTTGGTTTCAGACAACCACAATAAAGCGACTATGCAATAAAGTGAGTCACAAATTTTTTGGTTTCCCAGTGCATATAAAAGTTATATATATACTATACTGTAGTTTATTAAGTGTGCAATAGCATTAGGTCTAAAGAAAAAATGTACATACCTGAATTTAAAAATACTTTATTGTTAAAAATGCTAACCGTCATCTGAGGCTTTGGCAAATCATAATCTTTTTACAATAGTAACATCACAGATCACAGATCACCATAACATATATAAAAATAATGAAAAATTTTGAAATATGTGACAATTACCAAAATGTGGCACAGAGATGTGAACTGAGCAAGTGCTGTTAGAAAAATGGCACTTATAGACTCGCTCAACACAGGGTTCCAAAAACCTTCAATTTGTAAAAAACGCCTTATCTGTGAAGAGCAATAAATTGAAGGACAATAAAATAAGGCCTGCTTGTATATATTATTATTACATTTTTTGGTGAATTAACCTACCTTTTTATCATTATGAGATGTTCCTCTTTATTTCTAATAATACTTTTTGTCTTTAAGTCTATTTTTTGTAATGTTAATATAGCCCTCCACGTTTCTATGCCTACTCTCTACATGGCATTTCTTTTTCTATCCTTTTAGTTTTTCCTATCTATGTCATTAAACTTAAAGTGGGGTTTGTAGACAACATATATTTGGGTCTTAGATTAAATCCAATCTAACAATCATTGACTTTTAACTGGGGTGTTTAGTCCATTAAAATTTAACTATCAATATGGTTGAATTTAACTACCATTGTGTCATTTGTTTTCTATTTTCCTGCCAGTTTTTGTTCATTTCTTCCTTTAGTACTTTCTTAGGGATGTTAGTAAACATTTTTAGTGTTACATTTTAATGCCTCTGTTGACTTTTTAGCTAAACCTATTAGCATTAGTTTAGTGGCTGCTCTAGAGTCACAATGTCTATCCTTCCCACGCACCTATGGTCAACTAATCAATGACAAAGGACGCAAGGATATACAATGGAGAAAAGACAGTCTCTTCAATAAGTGGTGCTGGGAAAACTGGACAGCTACATGTAAAAGAATGAAATTAGAACACTCCCTAACACCATACACAAAAATAAACTCAAAATGGATTAAAGACCTAAATGTAAGACTGGACGCTATAAAACTCTTAGAGGAAAACATAGGAAGAACACTCTTTGACATAAATCACAGCAAGATCTTTTTTGACCCACCTCCTAGAGTAATGGAAATAAAAGCAGAAATAAACAAATGGGACCTAATGAAACTTAGAAGCTTTTGCACAGCAAAGGAAACTATAAACAAGACAAAAAGACAACCCTCAGAATGGGAGAAAATATTTGTAAATAAATCAATGGACAAAGGATTACACTCTAAAATATATAAGAGCTCATGCAGCTCAATATTAAAAAAACAAAAAACCCAATCCAAAAATGGGCATAATGCCTCAATAGACATTTCTCCAAAGAAGACATAGAGATGGCCAAGAGGCACATGAAAAGCTGCTCAACATCACTAATTATTAGAGAAATGCAAATCAAAACTACAATGAGTTATCTCCTCACACCAGTTAGAATGGGCATCATCAGAAAATCTACAAACAACAAATGCTGGAGAGGGTGTGGAGAAAAGGAAATCCTCTTGCACTGTTGGTAGGAATGTAAATTGATACAGCCACTATGGAGAATAGTATGGAGGTCCCTTAAAAACTAAAAATAGAGTTACCATATGACCCAGCAATCCCACTACTGGGCATATACTCAGAGAAAACCATAATTCAAAAAGACACATGCACCCCAATGTTCATTGCAGTTCTATTTACAATAGCCAGCTTATGGAAGCAACTTAAATATCCATCAACAGACAGATAAAGATGTGGTACATATATACAATGGAATATTACTCAGCCATAAAAAGGAATGAAACTGGGTCATTTGTAGAGATATGGATGGACCTAGAGACTGTCATACAGAGTGAAGTAAGTCAGAAAGAGAAAAACAAATATTGTATATTAATGCATATATGTGGAACTAGAAAAATAGTACAGATGTACTGGTTTGCAAGGCAGAAATAGAGACACAGATGTAGAGAATAAATATATGGACACCAAGGGGGGAAAGCAGGGTGAGGTGACAGTGGTGGTGGTGGGATGAATTGGGAGATTGGGATTGACATGTATACACTAATATGTATAAAATAGATAACTAATAAGAACCTGCTGTAATATAAAAAAGGTTCAAAAAAAGAAAAATCTATCAACTTATCACAGCACTGTTAGAATTAATTTGCACTACACATAGTAAAATATAAGAATGTTGTGACAGAATAGTTTCAATTACTCTCTGGCCTTTGTGCTATTGTTAATTTATATATTATATAGGTATATGATAATAACTCACATAATACATGTTATATATTTTTTCAAATATTCATATATGTTTTAAAGGAATTAAGAGTAGAAAAAATCATATATTTATTATATTCAGTGTCCTTTCTTTCTTCTTATAGATACAAGTTTTCATACAATATTTCTCTGGTGTCATTCTAGCCTAAAGAACTTTCTTTAGTATTTCTTGTGGTGGAGGTCAGATGGTGATAAACTATTTAAGTTTTTATTTACTGATTCTTTCATCTGCCAGCCAACCTACCTGCTGTCATTTCTATACAGCAAATTTTTCATTGCAGGTATTTTACTTTATAATTCTAAAATCTCCATTTGCTTCTTATAGTCTCCATTTCTGCTCTGGGTTTTCACATAATTTCTCTCATTATAAGCATATTTTCCTTTGAATCTTTGAATGTATTTGGAATAGGACTCAACATCCAAACTCTGTCTTCCCTGTGGTGAACAGCAATCGAAATTGTTCAACATTTTTAGTCTTTCATCTGTTGCTTTACACTGAGAAATTTGGTGCTTCCTTGATTCATGAGCAGTTCAGGGATCACCAAAGGATTTGGGCAAGTTTATTTGCAGATTTGGGGCATCTTTTGGCACCTTCTTTTCCAAAATTGCTGCCTTTATTTTACAGACTCTGACTGCACTGATTTTCATTGTCTGACTCCTTGAGCTAGTAAGACTGAGCCTAGCCATGCCTCTTCAGATTTGGAGTTTTCAGTTACATGAAGTAATAAATCCTCCATACACTTCTTTTTGTCTTAAGTTAGTTTGATTAGGTTTTTCATCTGTTGCAGCTGAAGAAGGCATAATATAAAGGCTTTTACTAATTAGCAGAAGCTCTGGCAAAAATGGAGCTTTTTCAGTGGAGAGTCATAGTTTCCAATCCTCCAGTTCATGGCAAATTCAAATTAGGAAGAAACATCTGTACCTTCACTTGGGTAAAGTCAAACTGTAAACGATTTGTTTACATTTCTGCATTTTTCTCTAGACTGTGAGATTCTTTATGGCCCAGGCAATATCTTGTTTGTCTCCGTATTCTCAGTGCATAGCATGGCATGCTCAACAAATATTTGTTGAGAGAATGAGTTTTGGCATTTGGATTTGGTAATTGAATTGCAAGATGCTATCTAACCAAGCAGTTATTAAGTCCGGGATTTATTGATCAACCCACCCTCTACACTGAAGCCAAAATAACCTATTAAAGAATTAAAGTAAGCCATTTCACAGACTACTTAATACCATCTAATACTTTCCCAAAGCATTCAAGCAAAGTGTAGTTTGGTTTCCAAGGTTTAGAAAGTATACCATGTCCTGGCCCTTTTCTTTCTAATTTAGTTCTTACTACTCTCTCACTTTTTCATTATGCTCCTGCTTACTGGTCTTCTGTTTCAAAAATTTATTCTCTGTAAGCTTATTTCTGACCCAGAGCTTTTTCACTCGGCTGTTCACTCTGCCTAGAATGTTCTTTCCACAACTTTTCAGCTGGTTCCTCATCATTCAGATCTCAAAAGGTCACCTTTTCAGAGAACTTTTCCCAAATCTCCCTATGTGCTTGAGTACCACCTATCAGACATAAACAGTTTAGTGCATTACTTTACTTTTATTATTTATAGCATTACTACTTTATGAAGTCATCTTGATTATTTGTTTTCTTCTTTATGGTATTTCTCACATCAAAATAGAATCTCATGGGAGCAAGAAACTTACCTGCCTTGTTCACTCCTGTATCTTCAGTGCCTATAACAGTGCTTGCTGGTTGCCTAGAAAGAATTCAATAAATATTTGATAAACAAATGAATTTAATCATAACAAACAAACCAAAAGTGACTGTAAATAATCTGTTTTAAAAACGGTCAATTCACCAGAAGTCAAACTACTTATTTGGAATCATGAGGTGAAACTGTTGTCCCTCTGGTTTTGCATGGCCAGGAATTAGTTTGAGTCACAAAAGTATAGCTGTCATGTAAGAAAAATAACAAAGGGCCAGCCTAAATTGTTTTATTACTCTTTAACTCTTTTTGAAGTAGAATTTATACATAAAAAATGAGAACTATTGAAGTTAATGCTCTCACACAGACTGGCCATATTGATTTTTCTTCACAATTGATCTCATTCATTCTGGGCATATACTATTTGCTAGATATTCATTTAGGGGCAAGCATTGACCTCTATATTCATTGTGATCCTTTTTATTGTTCATTTTTTTATGCTATTGCTCCAAACGCACCCACATGAATATATTTGGTAATTTTTCCTATAGAAATTGCCATTTCTTCTAATGAAGATCTCTTCTCAGCATATTTATTTATAAACATGATGGCCAGTATATTAACACTGTTTGAACATTTGTGCTACTTATCATACAGTTGTGTATGCAGATGGCATATATTAGCAAGTCTTCAGCAATGTTATGGAGGAATCAAGACAGACATAGTTCACCGACTCTCTCCTACCTGCTTTGCAGAATTTCCAGCTCTAGATATTCTACTTGTGGATTCCACATCCACAGAAATGACTAATGAACAGGTTTGGTCAATTGTCACCAAAAAAAGCACTGTGTTTTCTCCACTTGTTCTGGCTTCCTTCTAGGGAAAGTTCTCTCTCTGAATCTTTACATCTTCTAGGCACCACAGGTGTTGCTATATGTTCTACTGCCTGCTTCTCCTCAGCATTACTACGTGCTGTTGCTTCCTCCACTGTCACTCTTGCTGCCTAACAGCCTCACTACTCACCACAGCCCCCAAGATGACAAAGCCACTGTATTTCAGGAAGAGGGAAAAGGATTGATTCCCCCTCCTTTTTTCTGTAGTCCACTTTGTTACATGGACTACAACAAAGAGGCTAGGGTCTTCCTAAGTTTCCTGGTGAGTTAGTTGCTTCTGATATCACCCAAGGTTCTTGATCCTCAGCTCTATTAGTATTTTTGCCCAAACACATAGCAGGATCTATATGCAAGTAACAATTATGTACTAGCTGCATGCCTCCTCTGATGACTAAGTCTTCCTTACTGAACAATACTGAACTGCCTGACTCAATAACAACCACTAACATTGACTAGTCATGTGCTTGTCACTGTGCTAAGTGCTTTATGTCTTAATCCCAGCTAAATCCTTTAAGGTAGATTTCTGTCACTACCTCTAGGAGGGCAGAGAGATTTGCTTGTTTTGTTTCCTGCTATATCCTCAACCCCTAGAACAGAGGCTGAAACAGAGTAATTGTCCAATAGATATTTGTGAGATGAATGAAACTTCATTTTATTCATGAGAAAACTGAGGTTTAGCAAAAGGTAAAGTAACTTGCTCAAGGATTGGGCAGCACCAGGATTCAAAATTAACCTTATCTGACACCAAAATCCTCACTCAGAACCTCCTGAAGATTCCTTGGTCTCAAGCAGAGACCACTGTCAGACCCATCTCATGTCAGACCCTTGTCTAAATCTCAGCATGGAGTGTGAACCAGGCTCCAGTGAGGACAGTGCCATACTCATTCTGTGAGGAAAATTGAGAAGCTGATATTGAGTGCATGTTTTTGAAAAATCAAATATTCAAGTTTAATTAGAGAAAAACAGATATAGCAATTCCAAATCATACTCTCCATCCTTCCAGTCTAAGTTCCTTTACTTTTGGCCTGGACCCAAAAACTGTCATTTCTTCCACTAATCCCTCACCTGGAAAGGTTACTCCTTCTCTACCCAAATCCTTTCCATCCTCAATGATCCAACTCAAAGAGGATCATGCCCATACAATCTTGATTGCCTTAGTGAGAAATTAGCTCTCTCTTCTAATTGAACTTAGTCATTGTTTGGCTAAGGTTATAATAAAGCTGCTGAATGAACAGTAACTATTTATATGAATTGAGTAGCTCAAATTGAGCAGAATTTATTTATCACTCATTTGTTCATTGCATACTGCCTTGAATTTCATTTTTGCACATTTTCTCTCTTTAGCCAGATCTCAAGAACCTTGAGGGCAGGTTCTGTGTCCTTTTCTGCTTCATACTGCACACAGTGCAGAGACTATTGTTAGACACTAACCCTTTGCTGCTGATTAGATTGATTGGCCAATATGGTGATTACAACTAGGCAGGGCCTTGGCAAAGGGCACAAGGTCCTTGGCATTTCTGTGTTTACCTTAAGCTCCATTCTGTTGATCCATAATGTCTACATAACTTACAGCCAGAGTATAAGATTCCCAATTAGAAAGTTTTGCATGTAAGTGGTTTTATTCACTTGAGATTTTGATTTCTGATGAACCTTGTGCTGCTCAGTTGTTGGCAGTCTTTCCTAAGTACCCAAGCAGTTCATAAGTGACTGTGGTTAGGCTTTTTGGAGTAGAGGAAATATGTAGACAGACATTTTGTCCAGAGAAATGTAGACACTGATTGTTTTCTTCCCTGGATGGGGACTTGGCCTTGCTTAACCAATCACAACTCAAGAGTCAGATGAACCTAGAATGTGTCAATACTCCCTTATATAGAAGTACAAATACAGCTAATTTAAGTTCTTCCTGAATGGTGATATAACTTACCACAAACTGGATCTTTCTCAAGTCCAACATGACCTTATCCTGCAAGAACTACCATCAACATCTAAGCCTTCCACTAGGGGTCCACATGCCTAGTGAAAGCTAGGATGAAATATGTTGTATCTACATGTACTGCTGAGTTTTTATATCCTTGACTGGACTAAACATAAATTCAAGTATCTGTGTGTTTCTATAGACTTTTTCAATCAATCAATAACATATCTGAAATACTCGGGGATGTCACTTGTATGTCTAAATCTGCAAAGAAAGATATTATCTTTTAACTCTTTATATCAACTCTCTGCTTCATTTAAATCAATCTATTCTCCCTTGCATATTTTCAATAAGAATATGGAGTTCTTTGGTCCTGGATTATCTGAGTGATTTCCTATTTTTCTAAATTGTTTTCTTTCTTGAGCACAGTCAAAATGAGAAAAAGATATTCCCCCCCTCCCCAATTTTTATAGGATATGACCTTAACTGGGACTTTGTATCTATTAAGACATTTTAAAGTTATAATTACTGGCTGCCAGCACAGACCTTAATCTCAAATTGCATTTTCTCAAGACGTCCAAAAACACTGCCGACTCATCAGTGACATCTCTGAAATAACAGACTTAAAGGCAGACCAAAATGTGTTATCTCAAGCAGATCACCTCAGCCGGGTTCCAGTAGAGGAAACACAGATTAAAAACTAAATGACAAATGCAAAAGTACACAAAGATACTAAAGAAAAAGTACAGCTTCAGGATTCAGCAGAAGGACACTGAACGTTCATATTTTTAAGCATCCAATTCATGGCCATCTGGTCGAATAAAATACATAGAGCTTATACCTGTCTTGAACCTTATATACTTGCTAAAATACACCACAGTTTACAGATATATTTTACACAAGCTATTGAATTTGATCTTCTTAACTAACATGTAAAGCTGGCAGGATTATATCTGTGTCAAGATGTAGAAATTGAAATCTGGAAAGCTGAGCTTCATGTTGAGAACCAGTTTTGAAGTCTGTCTCTGTCAGAGACCTTTTCTAGTTAATAAATGAGGTCAAGTAAGCTAATCTCAGTGGCAATAGCTTCCTCATCTATTAAATAAGGACAAGTCCTACACACCTGATTGTTGTGAGGAGTCAACAAGGTAGGGTGTGCAAAGTGCTTACTAAACATACTGTTTGGCACATTGTACGTGACCTGATATTACTGACATTTTTCAAAGTTACTAAGCTAATAAATCACAGAGCCAGCCCCAAGATATCAAACCTTATTGAGAAGAAAATAGTTTGCATAGTGAAACTCAGTATAATATTATACACTCATTTACTCTTGAAGACTTTTTGAAATCAATGTCGGTGACTTCTACTACTAGGGCAATGCTAGAGCTGGAAGCTTGCATTTCCATTAAATTTGACGTTTTAATAAATGCTTCCTAGGGATAATTCTATTTTTTCTTTACAATAATCCTGTGTAATCAGGATAGACCATATACCAACTTTACAGTCAGATCAGGAAATGAAAATCCAGACCCATCATTTTCTCTGTCACTGGCACTCAGTGGCTCAGTAATGGCACCAGATGATACCGGAGGGGCAATGGGGCAATTTCTCAGTGCCTCTTCAAATGTGGGATTGTGGTTCACTGGACCCACTTTCCCTCACCTTTCCCTTGTCTACAGGTAAGTATTTTGGATTCTTTTTTTTTTTTTTTTAATTTCAAATCCATCTCTCTCTCTTCATCCAGGTCAGAACACAGGATGAAGCCATGGTTCTCTGTGGGCACTTGCAATAGCCACCTAAATGGACTCCCTGTTTACACACGTTCCCCTCTAATTTGTCTGTGGTAATTTTCTTTTGACAGTGGAAGAGCTCTATGATTGATATCTGATTTCTGGAAAAAGAAAGTACCTGGTGAGTTCACCAGTTCGCTGCATAACAGAGATGACTGCTAACCTCTTTCTTTGAGGGCAACATTAAGTGCTCTTCTGTTTGATAATGAACAGTTGTCATATTGCATAGGCTAGAGTTCCTGTTATCAATCATTTAAATGTTTTCAGCCTGGGGGCTTAGATCCTCAGTGAGGCCATATCAAAGGTTGTTTGCTAGACCAAGTAGGCTGTTAAAAAATACAGCTCTTTCCTTCCAGAACTGTCCAAGACCTACTTTGTAGACAAGGGTAGTCCCTGTAGGCTTGTTGTGAGGTTCAAAGGTGAAGATGTAAATAAAGCACTTAAGCACAATGCTCAGCAATTAACATATGCTCACTAAACGTTATAGGCCATTATCATTCTTAAAATAGTATTGATTCTCTTGTTAAATAAAAATTTAGAAGCTAAGAGGTCTGAAAATACACTGTTAACACATTGAGAATTCCTCTAGTCTATTCTTAGCACCCAGCACAGGGTTTGGTGTTCCCTAACCTTACATGTAAACTGTTATTGTACACACAAATATTTATTAAATTTATTAAATGAGAGAATGTTAGAAGAACACCACATTCAGGAATCTTCCTAATTTGTTAATTAGTTGAGTTCTTGACAGCTTCACCAATTTTTCAGGTTCTTATGAGTAAAGTACTAGAAATTGTAGAGACATTATTTCTCTTCCTATTAGCATTGAAACATTCTTGTTGATATGTCTTTGATGATATCAAAGATTCCACTGAAGTAAAAAAGAAAGGAGATAGGGATTTCATACTTAGGAGAGATAATATAAGAAAGGAGAATACAGGCCCATTTTACACTGATAGATCATGAAACACCACTACTACTCTGAAGGCTTTAGTATAAAATGGAAAACACAGGTGGTGGAGACACAGTGGTTAAGTTGTTTAGCAGCATTTAACTACCCTTACTGCCTGGACATATATAGAAAGGCATATATTTAAATGTCTAAACAATAAAAGAAAGTATATTAAACCAATATATCAATAAAGGAGCAACAATTATGTCTTTCTGTACAGTGGTGCAGAATTACAAAGATACAGTTAGCATCTGTGTGGAAAATGTTTCCTTAAAACTGGACTGTTTAAATTACATAATATATACTAGGATAATAAATTCATCACACTGAATTTTAAACCAGGAGCTTGAGGTATGAGTCTGGTGGAGACCTGAATTCTACTCCCTCCCTCACTTCTAAGCAGGAATACATCTCTCTCACACATCCGTTTTCACCCCTCCCATCTTTTCCTCTTTCCTTCCTTCCAAATTATCAGATAACTGGTTGTGGGTAGGAGGACACAGTCCTCAGTCTTTGAAACAGCCCAGTCTGCCCAGTCACAGGGATCCCCTTAACTGGCCCTTCATCTAAGCAGGTTTCCCTGATGGCCATGTTACATAATGTGACCTCATCATTCCTGTATCAGAAGTGGACACTTCGCTCAAGTAGGACCAGGGGCTCATTCACCACAATTTGGCAAGAGGTGAAGTGAAGAGAAGGAGAGAAGGAAGGGGAGGGAGGAGGAAAGGAGAGTGTGATGGCTTCTTCTCTTCAGTCAGGTCTCTGCTCATGTGTCCCTCAGGCCTTTCTTGACCAACCAAGCTGAAGATGCACCCCTCAGCCACTCTCTGTATAACATAGCTCTGTTTTACCTGCTCTATGTCACTTATTAATATGAGGAATGATCTTGTTCTTGTTTTTGTGTTTTATTGATCTATCTTTCCTCTCTGGTGATAACTGTACTAGCAGGGGGACCTTGATTTCCTTGGTCCTTGTGTCTTTGGAGCCTAGAACAGTACTTGACACACACAGACACTCAAATATTGAATGAGTTTATAAAAAGGAAAACAGACATATGATTTTTGTTTCAGTGTCAGAAGCTACAGACTAGTAACTCTTTGTCCATTTAGGATAACTCTACCTGATATCATAGGGAGAATTCGATTCACAATGTCAACAGTTAAATTCCTCCAAAGGTCTTCTCCCCTCCTCCTCCCCTAAATTATACTCCTCATTTTTATTCACTCTCTTAGTGAAAGATAACACTCAGGGTATAAGAAGCACCTTCTAGAATAATTTAAGCCAAGTCTCTAATGACTACAAGAAGCTCCTTGTGCCACTTTACTTTCCAAATTTCATAGACAAAAAGAAACATCACTTAATTTTCCAATTCTGGACAAGGAAAAAAGTCCAGAGAAGAAAAGGAATCATTCATCTCAATTAAATTTTGCAAACTCTTGGCCTCTTTTATCAAATAACTTTGAGCTTTAAAATAGGTAAACTCTCTCCTGTAGGATATGAACTACCTAGAGCTTAGAGGATAATTTACTCATCGTTGAAATTAACTTTTTTTGAGAGCCACCATGTTCAGAAAATTACTCCAAATAAGATATACAAAAAAGAACAAAGACATGTTTTTCTTCAGGAGCTGATAATCTAATCATGTATTCTAGATGCGCACAAAACAGTTACAAAAGAACACAGGGTTAAGTACCCAACATATAAGAGAACCTAAAGGAGCTATGGACACTTGTAGTTACAAGTGCTCACTTTGGGTGGTAGGGTAGAACACATGTATTTGTGAAATTAATATTTGCCTTTAAGCAATAATTATGTACTAGTCCCTGGGTGGATAAAAGAGAGTTGGTCTCATGGAGCTTATTATTTAGTAGAGGGGACTGAGAAGTAAAGAAATAAATAATTACAAACTGTGATAAATACCGTGATAAAAAAAAAACAGGGTAGTGAAAAGTATCTTAGGGGACCTACTTTCAGCAGGAGGCTGGGGCAAAGGGATTTTGAAAGGCTTGTCTAAGAGGATGACACTTAAGTTTAGACCTAAAGCAAGGGGATGACATGGTCAAGAAAGGGATGGGATGATGCAGGTAGAGGAAACACATGTGTGAATTCCCTAGAAACGTCATCACCTTGGCATGTTAAAGGAAATGGAAGAAAGTCACGTGACTGGAGTAAAGCAAGCAGAATAGCCTGAGATGAGTTTGGAAATGCAGGCTGATCAGGCAAAGCTTTGTAGGTTATTGTAGGGAGTGTGTTTACTTGGGTAAGATGGAAAATTACCTAGGTATATCACAGCTTCTTTTTATTTAGATCTCAATCACTTAATAATTACTGACTAGGCACAGTGCTAGGCACTGCTTCATGGCAAATTGAAATGGGTAGACCTCAGAGGAGTGCCCCTGAAATGGACTATTGCAACTTATTGATAAGGAGACCCAGGGCTTGGCTGAGAATACAAAGTCTTCATTCCTAAGTGCAGTCCTCACCCTTGGTCTCATCATAAGCATTCAGACATATGAATAGCCTTATCTATTCTCTGTTCATCATTAATAAGAGGAAATTACAAAAGGGAAAAATGCCTTCATCAGAAGAAATTTCTTTAATCTAGTTATAACTAGATAATGTTTTACATCTGCTTCTGAGGCATCCCAAATGGAGGCCTTTTATTATTAGCATCGCCAGAGTTGTGCTAAGTCTGCTGTATGCCAAATGTTTCGGAAAATCCCACTGACAGCCATGGCTGTTGTGATGGTTGGAAATTACAAGCCGTGATAAGATGTCAGGAGTCCCACCTGCTCCAACGAGTCGGAAGAGGCTAAAATAGTACGTAGAGGATGATAAGTGTGAAGAAGAACGTGCAGCCTTTCTTTGATCCCGAGAGTGGGAGGGAAAATTCTAAACATTTCTATAGCCAGCCATTTCCTATTTCGTCTGGGATGTTACATTTTAAAGGATTGGGAGAGCAACACAGGGTTTAGATTTTTCTAGACTACTAGAGTCTTTAACCTTTTAAAAATGGCACTTATTTTATTTTTTTTTAAATTGAGGTATAATTTACATATAACACTATATTAGGTTCAAGTATACAATGTAATGATATAATATATGTATATACTGATGATTGATCACCATGATAATTCTAGTTAACTTCTGTCACCATACATGGTTACCACATTTTTCTTGTGATGAGAACATTTACGATTTACTCTTTTTAGCAACTTTCAAATATGCAGCACAGTATTATTAACTATAGTCACATGTTGTACATTACATTCTCATAACTTATTTATTTTATAACTGGAAATTTGTACCTTTTGATGCCCTTCACCCATTTTGTCCACCGTCACACCCTACCCCTGCCTCATTTTTTTGTCTTTGTTTTACTTTTATGTTTTTTGATTGTGCATATAAATGAGATCAGACAGTATTTGTCTTTCTATGTCTGACTTATTTAACTTAGCATAATGCCCTCAAAGTCTATCCATGTTGTCACAAATGTCAGCCTGCTAGAATCTTTGCAGAACTCTCCCAACTTTAATGTTCATGTGACTCATCTGGGCATCTTTTTAAGATGCAGATTTTGCTTTGGGAACTTACAGGTGGGGCCAACATCCTGCATTTCTAACAAGCTCCTGGGGATGCAGGAGGTGCTGGTCCATGAGCCAAAATTTGTAAGGAGCTATAAAATCTATTTTAAAGTTAGGGTGATACAGAGCTGATGAGAGATACTGGTAAGACAACTTTGTTTTAAATATATTTTCCTACTTAGGAGTCTTAGAGCCCTGAATGCCCATAATGACTAGTTTCTTCCTGTGTGTTTTCCCCTCTTGTTTTCTCTTTCAAAATGCAAATAATTTATGAGCTGAAATACATCAAAGTTTAACAAATTCTCTTGAGTCTACTTCCAGATATCTTTATCACAGCTCTTAATGTTCTATGCCTTTTCTTTTTGTGCCCTTATCATTTTTCCCCTGGATTGCTCCAGGAGCACCTTAATTAGACATCTTAGACATCTCGCCTTTTATCTCCATTATGGCTTTTCATATAGAAGACAGAGCTATTTTTCCAAAATGCAAATCGTATGTCATGACCCATCCTAAAATCCTTGAATGGCTCCATATTTCCTTCAGGATAAAATTTAACAGGATCCTGAGAGGGATTTTCCCTGTTATTCTGAAATTATAGTAAGACCCAAAGTTGAGGATAAAAGGCAATAATTTTTTCACATCCCAAATTCAATTAGCTGCTAAGAGAGCTTAACAAGATATAAACAGATAAAGGGATTTTTAACAGGGAATTAGCCGTAAGCAATTGTGGAAGCTGGTTAAGCAGTCTCTGTGAAGACTGTTGTTTCTGTGTTTGGCTGGAAGGGAAGATGGATGTAAAGCAGGGGGATCAAGAGCAACCTTGAAGACACAAGCTCAGCCTGAAACCCACTGAAACCCTGTCAGTTTGTGCCTCTGAACTTGTTGACAACAGTGCCCTGTAGAAGCCAGAGTCCTTCATCACAAAAGTAATTACATATACCTCGCCCAGAAGTTGGAGAAGCTAAAAAGGATTCATGAAAAGGTAGAGCAATTTCAGATCTAGCTCCTGCTTCATGAAAACAAAGTGTCCTCAGATCAGCAAATATGTACATGAACTAAATAATGGATGTTGCTTCCCTTTCATCCTCCAAATCTCCCAAGAATATTCCCTGTAGCACAACCTAACCAGAAACATACCAGATAGTGAGTACTGGAAAATGTACTTTGGTCTAGTCAAGTTGACACACTACACAGTCATCACAGTCGGTTTATTTTTTAAAATAGGCTCATAGGACCATATTACTTTTCTTAGAGTATTTATCTTAGAACTTGGAAATATATTTCTCCTTCATTAGTCAATGAGACTCATTAAAGCAGAAGATGTACTTGGTTTTGCCTGTCACTAAATTCATAGTGACCAGCCTAAAACATCACAATTAATAGACCCTCCTATTTACTCAATAATGAATGAATGCATGCATGGATGAATAAAAGGCAATAAAAATGTAGGAATAAAAATATATTTGTCTTGTGTCAAGTTTCTGAAATGTGGAGGCCCTGGGCCCATGGGATGTTTGAAATAATATCCAAAAGAAATTCTTTTCAGATGTAAACTGATTCCAGCCAATATGGTATAGCAGGAATCATATTTACCCTCCTCCATGAAACATTTAAAAATAACCACAGAAATATATGAAACAGCAGTGTTCAAAACACTGAACAACAGTCAACGAGGAACAGTGATCCTTGGGAAACAAGAAACGAATGAGATGAACCAATGACTGCCTCAGCTTGTTGCCTTGAGAAAGTTTCTAGGCCATGGTGCAGTGGGGGAAAACACAAGCAGAATACAACAGATTCCCTGAGTTGAGGGAACAGAGCTGAGAGTCCAAGGAAACCAAGACAATTAGAGTTCACAGGACAGAGTACTGGAGAGGAGAAAACCTACAGAGAGATAATCACAGAGATTTGCATAGGGTCTTCATAGAGTATATAGCAGAGGACTGATCAGAGCATGAACATGAGAAAATTACCTGAGATGAGAGAAGGAACCATACAGAAGGATTAAAGTGCCTGGCACTCACACAGGGAGGGTAGTATTGACACAGAACTGACACAGATTTTTAAATTAGCAGACAAGGACATTAAAACAATAATTATAATGTAAAATTTCAAAAAGTTAAGTAGACATATAAGATACAAAAATCAATCAAATTAAATTTCTAGAAATAAAAACAGTAGTAACTAAGATGAAAAATATCCTGAACTGATTTCACATCAGATCAAATAGATCAGTATGGGGTACAGAAATTGAAGATGTATCAACAGAACCTATCCACAATGAAACACAGTAAGAATAAAAAAAACAAGAAACAAAAAGAGTATTAGTGAGCAGTGGGAATACGTCAAGCAGCCTAATGTACCTGTAATTAGAGTAGCCAAAGGAGAGAAGGCACAGAAAAATTATACCAAGAAACAATGACTAACAACTTTCCAAATTTGATGGAAATTATAAACAAATGGATCTAAGAAACTACAAGCAATCTCAATTACAGAAAACATGATGAAAACTATACTGAGGCACATTATAATCAAATTGCTCAAAACTAATAATTGAGAAAAATCTTATGTACAAGGTAATAAAATTAAAGATAATAGCAGAATTCTCACCAGAAACAATAAAACTGTGCAAGTGAAAACATCTTTAAAGTACTGGAAGTAAAAAGTGTCAGCTGATAACTTTACACCCAATGAAACTATCTTTTAAAAATGAAGGTGAGGGACTTCCCTGGTGGTCCAGTGGTTGAGACTTTGCCTTCCAATGCAGTGGGTGCAGGTTCGATCCCTGTTCAGGAAGCTAAGATCTCACATGACTTGGGGCCAAAAAATCAAAACATAAAACAGAAGCAATATTGTAACAAACTCAATAAAGACTTCAAAAATGGTCCACATCAAAAAATCTATTATAAGGGAATACTAAGGATGATTGCATATCAACAAATTAAGTAACTTACAGAAAATGGACAAATTCTTAGAAAGACACAAACTATTAAAAAATAATAAAGAAAAAAATCTGAATAGACCTATAATAAGAGACTGAATTGGTAATCAAAAATTTTTCCACAAAGAAAAGCCTACAAATAGATGATTTCAATAGTAAATTCTGCCAAATATTGAAAAATGAATTAACACTAAGTCTATCACAAACTCATCCAAAAAAAATTTAAGAGAAGGAACCCTCCTTCCCCCTTCCTTCTATGAAAAAAGTTCTACCCTGATACCAAAGGTAGACAATGACATTACAAGAAAACTGCAGACCAATATCTCTCATGAATACAAACTCAAAAAGCCTCAGAAATAATAGGAACAGAATTTGGTAAGATATACCAAAAAAAAAGAGCATATACCACCACCAAACGAGATTTATCCCAGAAATGCAAGATTGGATCAATATATGTAAATCAGTCAATGTAATATAGCATATTAATAAAAGACAAAAATGACATGATCATATCATTTGATGAAGAATAAGCATTTGAAAAAAATACAACTCCCTTTCCTGATAAAAAACACTCAACAAACTAGGAATAGGAGTAAACTTCCTCAACCTGATAAAGGGCCCCTATTAAAAAAAAAAAAAAACCCAAAGACTGATAGCATCATTCTTAAAGGAGAAAGATTGAAAGCTTTCTCCCTTAGATCAGGAATACAGCAAGGATGCCCACTCTTGCCTCTTATACTTAAACTGCAATGGAGGTTCTAGCCACTGTAATTAGGAAAGAAAAAGAAAAAAGGCATCAAGACTGGAAAGGAAGAAATAAAATTATTTCTATATAAAAGACCTGAGGAATAAACACAAAAAAAACTATTACATCTAATAAACAAGTTCAGCAAGTTTACAGAATACAAGATCAACACACAAGAATCAATTGTATATCTATATACTAGCAATAAGCTCTGAAAATAAAATTATGAAATAATTCCACTTAAATTCAAAAAGAATAAAATACTTAGGTATAAATTTAACTGAAGATGTGTACTGTGAAGACTTGTGCACTGAAAACTACAAAACATCACTGAGAGATGCTAAAGAAAAACTGAATAAACTGAAAGACAGCCCATGTTCACAGATTGGCAGACCTAATATTGTTACAATGGCAATACTGCCCAAATTAATCTACAGATTTAACAAAATCCCTATCAAAATTTCTGTTTTTTTTGGAGAAAGTGACAAACTGATCCTAAAATTTGTATGGAAATTAAAGAGACCCAGAATAGCCAAACAATCTTGAAAAAGAAGAACAAAGTTGGAGGACTCATACTTCACACTTTCAAAACTTACTACGAAGTTACAGTAATCAAGACTGCGGGGTACTGCCATAAGGCTAGACCTACCGGTCAATGAAAGAGAAATAAGAGTACAGAAGCAACCTATTCATTTTAGTCAAATGATTTTTGAAAAGGATTCCAAATCAATTCAATTGGAAGAGAATATTCTTTTCAACACATCACGTTAGGACAAATGGATGGTGGCATGACAAATGGTTACTATGGACCTCCCTACCTCACATCACATTTAAAAATTACCTCAAAATGGAACAAAGACCTAAAAGTAAGCACTAAAACTATGAAAGTCTTAGAAGAACACATATAGGGATAAATCTTTGTGACCTTGGTATAGGTTTTGGTTTCTTAGATATGACACCCAAAGCACAAGCAATCAAAGAAAAAATAGATAAATTGGACTTCATCAGGATTAAATAATTTATGCTTTAGAATGTATTATTAAAATAAAAAGGCAGCCCAAATAACAGGAGAAAATATTTGCAAACCATATATCTATATATCTAAGGATTTAGCATCCAATATTCTTTTTTGTTTGTTTGTTTGTTTGCTTGTTGTTGTGTTCCAGGAATCTTGTGTGCACCATGAAGTTACTGTCCTCCACCTGGTGGGGAACTTTGTTCCTGCAGAAGAAGTCAAAGATATATTGTTTCATATATCCCTTGAGGAGGAGGCAGGACCCTGCTTTATCACTGCACTATTGTTTCTTGATTGCTCTTTTGTTTCTGCATTCTTTCCTTTCCCGAATTAGAAACCGAATCTACCCTTTTGAACTCAGGGAAGGTCTAAGGGGCTGAAGACTTTTTCTTACAAACAAGAAATGGGGGGATACGGAAAGGCTTTTGTACTCAGGAGGGCCCCACAGGGTCCTGCTTAGTTCCAATTGCCCACTTTTCTTCAATATTCCTCAATCTTGAGGAGAACAAATGTCGGACACGAAAGGGAATAACGTTTTGGGTAGACAGGTTAGTCATAAATCCTGCAGAGGAATTTGGTTTTAAGAGGACTCAGTTTCAGTCCCCAGTTCTGTTTCAATCTTCTCCAAATCTTTCAGGGCATGGTATGATGCCCACTCTGGCTACGTCCTGCTGAAACAGGGGATAGTGCTGCCTTAATTTGGGGAATGGACACCAAGTTCGAAATATTCCCGAATTCCAAGACTTGGATCCACATCTTATATGATTAAGATCTCAGTCCCTTAGTCCACCATTTTGGTGCAACAGACCCAATTAGAAGTAGTTCGAGTGAAAGCAGTTCTTTTGCCTCTTTTCTGTTTTCCCATTTCTGTTTCTAATGTTAAAAGAACCTAATTATAGGAATGAGATCATTAGGCAATTTAACCTAACTCCTGACTTACGCACACCATGCCTTGCATAACCTGTTGATTCTTTTCCTAGATTAAAAGAAGTAAGAATGAAGAATTAAGTAGTTGAAGAATGACTAGCTCTCTACCCACAAAAGCTCCCTTAGAAATCCTGCAGGCAGATCATGCAGGCAAGATAACTTCTGAAAAAAGAGTCAGCCAGTCTGCACACAATGGAGAATGATGCAGAAGCCAACTTCCTGCCTTGAGTATTCACTGAGATTCTTCCCCCTTTTTCCCCTTTAAAAACTGTCATGGCTGAGCAGAATCTTTGAAGTTGGTCTCAGGACATGAGTCTACCTTCTCCCCAGAATGCTGGCTTTTCTGAATAAAGGATCTTTCCTTTCTACTGACACTTGCCTCTCAATTATTGGCTTTTGAGTGGGGAGCAGCCAAACTTGAGTTCAGTAACAAGAGAAATGACAACCTGAACTTTAGTAGACAAAACAGATCTCATTCCCTGCAGAATTCAGAAGAATAAACCTGAAAACCTGTCTGGATCTGGCACTTCGCAGGAGACTTGCTGTAGCCAGGTAGCCAGATGTCTAATTTTATCTAAGTAGGTTTTAACCTCTGATAGCTTCCAATATTCTTACACCTCAACAATAAAAAGACAAATAACCATAAAAATGAGTGAATAATTTGAATAGACATTATTCCAAAGAATATATACAAATGATCAATAAGCACATCAGAAGTGCTCAAAATCATTAGCCAGTAGGGAAATGTAATTCCAAATCACAATGAGATACTACTTTATATTCATTAGGATGGCTATTAAAAAAAAAGTCAAAAACAAGTGTTAGTAAGGACATGGAGAGATTGGAAATCTCATACACTGCTGGTGGGATTACGTAATGATGAAGCCACTGTGAAAAACAATTTGATAGGTTTTCAAAATATTAAACATGGAGATACCTATAATGATGAACATAATTCTACTCTTATGTATATACCCCAAATAATTGAAACCATATATATATATATATATATATATACACAAATGTTTATGTGTTATTCATAATAACCTAGTAGTAGAAAGAAAAAATAAATGTCCATCAACTAATGAATGGATGAACAAAATATAGTATATTCATATAACGGTAGATTCTTCAGCCTTAAAAAAGAATTAAATACTGCTACATGCTACATGGAATGACCCTGAAAACATTAAGCCAAGTGAAGGAAGCAAAACCAAAACGCCACATATTATAAAATTCCATTTATGTGTAATGTCTAGAATAGGCAAACCTACAGAGGTAAGAAGTAGATTAGTAGGGACCTGGAACTGGGGGGAGGGGATAATGGGCAGTGACTATTAATGGGAATGGATATTCTTTTCAAGGTGATGTAAATATTCTAACACCAAATACCTCCACCCAAGGATCATCAATATTATTGATGAAGTATTCTATGTATACATGAAAATATATGAATGTGTACCCTCTAATGTTTCACATAAATATTAACATGTTATAAACTTTGTTGATGACAAAAAAGCACAAGAAAAGATGTCAACATATTAGGCATTGGGGGACTGTAAATTAAAACCATAATGATATATCTCTCCACACCTATTAGAATGACTAAAATTAAAAAAGACTTGACTATACCAATTGTAGGGGAAATTGTGGAGGAAATAAACTCTCATACGTTGCTGCTGGGATTGGAATATCATGCACACACCTTAGAAGAGATTTTGTCAGTGTTTTAAAGTGTTACAAACATGCTTACCATCTTGTACAACCATTTCACTCTCAGATATGAACCCAAGAGGAAAGAAAATACATATGTTCATGCAAAAATTTGTATATGAGTGCTTATAGCATGTTTGTTTGCAAGAGACAAAATCTGAACCCAAACCAGATGCCTATCAATAGGGGAAGAGATAAACAAATTGTGATTATCCACGCAATGGAATAATATTCCACAGTCCAAAGGAAAAAGATTATTGTTGTACACGTCAGATTACTCTCAAAATTACTATGCTAAGTTAAAGAAGCCAGACAAAAGTTCCATACAGTGGAATTCTAAATATATAGAACTCTGGAGAATATAACTAATCCATTTTGATAGAAAGTGTGTGATGGGTTGCTTGGGGAATGAGGAGATATAGTGGTAAAGAGGATTAACTGGGTAGATGAGGAAACTTTTGAGGGTGATGGTTATGGTCAATATCATGATTGTGGTGGTGGCTTCCTGTGTGTATACATATGTCAAAATTTATTACACTGCATACTTTAAATTTATGTAGTTTATTGTAGGTCAGTTATTTACTAATGATAATAAATTATATAAATAATTTTTTATTTTAATGAAAAACAAATACAAATTAAACAGTATAAAATGACAAATATATAAATAGTTCCCTTTGATGTTTTTTCAAAACTAATATTTTGAATGATTTGATGATAATAATTGATTTTAAGTGTCTGAATTACTTACTGAGATAAATCAATGATTAAAAAATCTTTGAATAAGTCTGAACAAATACAGTATCTTCTGCTTTATTTAAGCAGAAAAATAAATTTACACAGACATGAGCACACACGCACACTGAGTAGTGAATCTGAGGGTCACTGTTTTTGTAAATAGGAGGAAAAAAATGAATAAATTTTTTGACATTTTGCTCTAAGTCCTGAGTGATCATGGATGAATAATATATATATATATATATATATATATATGTTAATTATTAGCGCTTTTTGACTATTCATTTACTTGAATAAGTCCTCAATAAACATACTGCATAAATCAAAATTTCAAAAAGGTGCCCAGTAAAAATTGTCTCCCTCTTAGTCCCGGTCCCTGCTATCTAGTACATCTACCTAATGATCATCAATGCTATTGGTAAGTTTGTCTATGTATAAAGAAAATAACCGTTTAATATTTAATGTGAATTTTAATATAACTATAAACATTGCTCTTCACTTTGCTTTTCTTATTTATCATGAAGGTCATATATCAATACATGAAAATTGCTCAGTTCTTTTAAACTATTGCCTTGTTTTACACTGTATTGATGTGGATTATATATTTTTGACAGGTGTATATTAATGGATATTTCAGTTGTTTCTACCCTTCTGTTATCACTAGGATGCCTTGATGAAATTATTATACATAATATGCCTGTGAGTAAATCTTTTGGATAAATTTCTAGGAATTGAATTGCTGATAAACGTGCATGCATGTTTAAATTAGAAATATTGTGAAGTTTTCCTACATGTAGGTTGAACCAGTTTATCATCTCACCAGAGAAGAATGTCACTGTTGACCCATAACTTCACTAATAGTAATTTATTAAACTCTGGTTTTTGTTAGTGTGACAAGTGAAGATTGTAGTTTATAGTATTAAATTCATTTCTTATATGATGAATATGGGTAAAAAATTTTTTGAAATATTTAGAGAAATATTGTATTTCTTTTCTGTGAACTGTATTCATGCCATTTCTTCATTTTTTTAAAACCAGGACTTTATACAAAATCATCTAGGAAATCAAAGAGGAGGGAATACTTCCCAACTCACTCTGTGAGACCAGTTACTAAAATCAGGCAAAGACCTTTTTAAAAAGGAAACCTGGCAGTCCTGCCTCTGGGTCAAGTCTGCAGCAGTTCAGGCTGTACAGAGGCTTTGGTTTTGCTAAGACTGGTATCATACAGGTGACCCCTTCGACCTGTCTTCCCCACTTGAAATCTCGATAACATGCAAGAGCCAGGTGAGAAGAGGGCAGTGCTACAGGAGGACAGACCACTGGAGTTATACCAGCCTTTAAAGTTATGTTCACCTTGGAGACCTTCAAGATGGTGGAGGAGTGAGACGTGGAGATTGCCTTCCTCCCCACAAATACATCAGAAACACAACTACATGTGGAACAACTACAGAACACCTACTGAATGCTGGTAGAAGACCTCAAACTTTCCAAAAAGAAACTCCCCATGTACCTGGGTAGGGCAAAAGAAAAAAGAAAAAACAGAGACAAAAGAATAGGGATGGAACCTGCACCTCTGGGAGGGAGCTGTGAAGGAGGAAAGGTTTCCACACACTAGAAAGCCCCTTAACTGGTGGAGATGGGGGGGTGGGGGTAGGCAGGGGGGAAGATTTGGAGTCATGGGGGAGAGGACAGAAACAGGGGTGCAGAGGGTAAAGCGGAGAGATTCCCACACAGAGGATCGGTGCTGACCAGCACTCACCAGCCTGAGAGGCTTGTCTGCTCACCCGCTGGGGTGGGTGGGGGCTGGGAGCTGAGGCTCCAGCTTCAGAGGTCAGACCCCAGGGAGAGGACTGGGGTTGGCTGCATGAACACAGCCTGAAGGGGGCTAGTGTGACACAGCTAGCCAGGGGAGAGTCCGGGAAAAAGTATGGAACTGCCTAAGAGGCAAGAGAACATTGTTTCAGGGTGCGTGATGAGAGGGATTCAGAGCACCACCTAAATGAGCTCCAGAGACGGGCGTGAGCTGCAGCTATCAGCGTGGACCCCAGAGACGGGCATGAAATGCTACGGCTGCTGCTGCAGCCACAAAGAAGCCTGTGTGCAAGCACAGGTCACTATCTACACGTCCCCTCCTGGGAGCCTGTGCAGCCTGTCACTGCCAGTGTCCGGTAATACAGGGACAACTTCCCCAGGAGAACACATGGCATGCCACAGACTGTTGCAACATCCCACTGGCCTCTGTGGCAACAGGCTCACCCCGCATTCCATACCCCTCCCTACCCCCCGCCTGAGTGACCAGAGCCCCCTAATCAGCTGCTACTTTAACCCCATCCTGTCTGAGAGAAGAACAGATGCCCTCAGGCAACCTACACACAGAGGCAGGGCCAAATCCAAACCTGAACCCCAGGTGCTGTGTGAACAAAGAATAGAAAGGGAAACTTCTCCCAGCAGCCTCAGGAGCAGTGGATTAAATATCCACAATCAACTTGATGTATCCTACATCTCTGGAATACTTGAATAGACAACGAACCTTCCCAAAATTCAGGTGGTGGACTTTGGGAGCAACGATATATATATTTTTTCACTTTTTCTCTTTTTGTGAGGGTGTATGTGTATGATTCTTTGTGTGATTTTGTCTGTATAGCTCTGCTTTTACCATTTGTCCTAGGGTTCTGTCTGTCCGTTTTTTTTAAATTACTTTTTAATTTTTTTAATTTTTAATAATTGTTTAAATTTTTTTATTTTAATAATTTTATTTTCTTTATTTCTTTATTTCTTTTTTTCTACTTTTTCATCTGTGCTGTGTGGTTGACAGTGTCTTGGGGCTCCGGCCGGGTGTCAGGCCTAGGCCTCTAAGGTGGGAGAGCTGAGTTCAGGATATTGGTCCACCAGAGACCTCCCAGCTCCATGTAACATTAAACAGGGAAAGCTCTCCCAGAGATCTCTATCTCAATGTTATGACCCAGCTCCACTCAACGACCAGCAAGCTACAGTGATGGACACCCTATGCCAAACAACTAGCAAGACAGGAACATAACCCCACCCATTAGCAGAGAGGCTGCCTAAAATCATAATAAGGTCACAGACACCCCCAAAACACACCACTAAATGTGGTCATGCCCACCAGAAAGACAGGATCCAGCCTCATCCTCCAGAAAACAGGCATCAGTCCCCTCCACCAGGAAGCTGAAACAACCCACTGAACCAATCGTATCCACGGGGGACAGACACCAAAAACAACAGCAACAAGAAACCTGCAGCCTGTGAAAAGGAGACCCCAAACACAGTAACTTAAAGGAAATAAGAAGACAGAGAAACACAGAGCAGATGAAGGAGCAAGGTAAAAACCGAGCAGACCAAACAAATAAGAGGAAATAGGCAGTCTACCTGAAAAAGAATTCAGAGTAATGATAGTAAAGATGATCCAAAAACTTGAAAATAGAATGGAGAAAATACAGGAAGCATTTAACAAGTACCTAGAAGAACTAAAGAGTAAAAAAACAGGGGCTTCCCTGGTGGCGCAGTGGTTGAGAGTCCGCCTGCCGATGCAGGGGATGTGGGTTCATGCCCCAGTCCGGGAGGATCCCACATGCCGTGGAGCGGCTGGGCCCATGAGCCATGGCCACTGAGCCTGCGCATCCGGAGCCTGTGCTCCGCGACGGGAGAGGCCACAACAGTGAGAGGCCCGTGTACTGCAAAAAAAAAAAAAAAAAAAAAAAAAGAGTAGAAAAACAATGCTGAACAAAACAATAAATGAAATTAAAAATTCTCTAGAAGGAATGAATAGCAGAATAACTGAGGCAGAAGAACGGATAAGTGACCTGGAAGATAAAATAGTGGGAATAACTACTGTAGAGCAGAGTAAAGAAAAAAGAAGGAAAGGATTTGAGGACAGTTTCAGAGACTACTGGGACAAAAATAAATGCATTAACATTTGAATTATAGGGGACCCAGAAGAGGAAGAGGAAAAGAAAGGGACTGAGAAAATATTGGAAGAGATTATAGTTGAAAACTTCCCTGATACGGGAAAGGAAAGAGTTAATCACATCCAGGAAGCACAGAGAGTCCCATAAAGGATAAATCCAAGGAGAAACATGCCAAGACACATTAATCAAACTATCAAAAATTAAATACAAAGAAAAAATATTAAAAGCAGCAAGTGAAAACCAGAAAATAACATATAAGAGAATCCCCATAAGGTTAATAGCTGATCCTTCAGCAGAAAATCTGTAAGCCAGAAGGGAGTGGCAAGACATATTGAAAGTGATGAAAGGGAAAAACCTACAACCAAGATTACACTACCCAGCAAGGATCTCATTCAGATTCAACAGAGAAATTAAAACCTTTACAGACAAGCAAAAGCTAAGTGAATTCAGCACCACCAAACCAGCATTACAACAAATGCTAAAGGAACTTCTCTAGGCAGAAAACACAAAAGAGGATAAGACCTACAATAACAAACCCAAAACAATTAAGAAAATGGTAATAGGAACATACATATCGATAACTACCTTAAATGTAAATGGATTAAATGTTCCAACCAAAAGACATAGACTGGCTGAATGGATACAACAACAAGACCCGTATATATGCTGTCTACAAGAGACCCACTTCAGACCCAGGGACACATACAGACTGAAAGTGAGGGTATGGAAAAAGATTCCATGCAAATGGAAATCAAAGGAAAGCTGGAGTAACAATTCTCATATCAGAAAAAATAGACTTTAAAACAAAGACTATTACAAGAGACAAAGAAGGACACTACATAATGATCAAGGGATCAGTCCAAGAAGAAGATAAAATAATGGTAAATATTTATGCATCCAACATAGGAGCATCTCAATAAATAAGGGAAATTCTACCAGCCATAAAAGGGGAAATAGACAATAACACTATCTTAGTAGGGAACTTTAACATCCCACTTTCACCAATGGACAGATCATCCAAAATGAAAATAAATAAGGAAACACATGCTTTAAATGATACATTAAACAAGATGGACTTAAATGATACTTATGGGACATTCCATCCAAAAACAACAGAGTACACTTTCTTCACAAGTGCTCATGGAACATTCTCCAGGAAGGATCATATCTTTGGTGACAAATCAAGCCTTGGTAAATTTAAGAAAATTGAAATTGTATCAAGTACCTTTTCCAACCACAATGCTATGAGACTAGGTATCAATTACAGGAAAAAAAATACAAATACATGGAGGCTAAACAATACACTACTTAATAACCAAGAGATCACTGAAGAAGTCAAAGAGGAAATCAAAAAATACCTAGAAACAAATGACAAGGAAAACACAATGACCCAAAACATATGGGATGCAGCAAAAGCAGCTCTAAGAGGGAAGTTTATAGCAATACAATCCTACTTCAAGAAACAAGAAACACCTCAAATAAACAACCTAATCTTACACCGACAGCAATTAGAGAAAGAAGAACAAAAAATCCATAAGTTAGCAGAAGGAAAGAAATCATAAAGATCAGACCAAAAATAAAGAAATGAAGTAAACAATAGCAAAGATCAATAAAACTAAAAGTTGGTTCTTTAAGAAGATCGGGCTTCCCTGGTGGTGCAGTGGTTGAGAGTCCACCTGCTGATGCAGGGGACACGGGTTCATGCCCCGGTCCGGGAAGATCCCACATGCCGGGGAGCGGCTGGGCCCGTGAGCCATGGCCGCTGAGTCTGCGCGTCCGGAGCCTGTGCTCCACAATGGGAGAGGGCACAACAGTGAGAGGCCCACATACAGAAAAAAAAAAAAGAAGAAGATAAACAAAATTGATAAACCATTAGCCTGACTTATCAAGAAAAAAAAGGGAGAAGACTCAAATCAATAGAATTAGAAATGAAAAAGAAGTAACAACTGACACTGCAGAAATACGAAGGATCATGACAGATTACTACAAGGAACTATATGCCAATAAAATGGACAACTTGGAAGAAATGGACACATTCTTAGAAAAGCACAACCTTCTGAGACTGAAGCAGGAAGAAATAGAAAATGTGAACAGACCAATCACGAGCACTGAAATTGAGACTGTGATTAAAAATCTTCCAACAAACAAAAGCCCAGGACCAGATGGCTTCACAGGCGAATTCTGTCAAACATTTAGAGAAAAGCTAATACCTATCCTTCTCAAAATCTTCGAAAACATAGCAGAGGGAGGAACACTCCCAAACTCACTGTACAATGCCACCATCACCACAATACCAAAACCAGACAAAGATGTCACAAAGAAAGAAACTACAGGCCAATATCACTGATGAACATACATGCAAAAATCCTCAACAAAATACTAGCAAACAGAATCCAACAGCACATTAAAAGGATCATACACCATGATCAAGTGGAGTTTATCCCAGGAATGCAAGCATTCTTCAATATACACAAATCAATCAATGTGACACACCATATTAACAAAATGAAGGATAAAAACCATATGATCATCTCAGTAGATGCAGAAAAATCTTTTGACAAAATTCAACACCCATTTATGATAAAAACCCTCCAGAAAGTAGGCATAAAGTGAACTTACCTCAACATAATAAAGGCCATATATGACAAACCCACAGCCAACATTGTTCTCAAAGTTGAAAAACTGAAACTGTTTCCTTTAAGATCAGGAACAAGACAAGGCTGCCCACTCTCACTGCTATTATTCAACATAGTTTTGGAAGTTGTAGCCAGAGCAAACAGAGAAGAAAAAGAAATAAAAGGAGTCCAAATTGGAAAAGAAGAAGTAAAGCTGTCACTGTTTGCAGATGACATGATACTATACATAGAGAATCCTAAAGACACTACCAGAAAACTACTAGAGCTAATCAATGAATTTGGTAAAGTAGGGGATACTAAATTAATGCACAGAACTCTCTTGCATTCCTATACACTAATGATGAAAAATCTGAAAGAGAAATTAAGGAAACACTCTCATTTACCACTGCAACAAAAAGAATAAACTACCTAGGAATAAACCTACCTAAGGAGACAAAAGACCTGTATGCAGATAACTATAAGACACTGATGAAAGAAATTAAAGATGACACAAACAGATGGAGAGATATACCATGTTCTTGCATTGGAAGAATAAACATTTTGAAAATGACTATACTACCCAAAGCAATCTACATATTAAATGCAATCCCTATCAAACTACCAATGGCATTTTTCGCAGAACTAGAACAAAAAATTTCACAACTTGTATGGAAACACAAAAGATCCCGAATAGCCAAAGCAATCTTCAGAAAGAAATATGGAGCTGGAGGAATCAGGCTCCCTGACTTCAGACTATACTACAAAACTACAGTAATCAAGACAGTTTGGTACTGACAAAAAAAACAGAAATATAGATCATTGGAACAGGATAGAAAGCCCAGAGATAAATCCATGCACTTGTGGTCAACTAATCTATGACAAAGAAGGCAAGGATATACAATGGAGAAAAGACAGCCTCTTCAATAAGTGGTGCTGGGAAAACTGGACAGCTACATGTAAAAGAATGAAATTAGAACACTCCCTAACACCATACACAAAAATAATCTCAAAATGGATTAAAGACCTAAATGTAAGGCCAGACACTATAAAACTCTTAGAGGAGAACATAGGCAGAACACTCTATGACATAAATCACAGCAAGACCCTTTTTGACTCACCTCCTAGAGAAAGGGAAATAAAAACAAAAATAAACAAATGTGACCTAATGAAACTAAAAAGCTTTTGCACAGCAAAGGAAACCATAAACAAGATTAAAAGACAACCCTCAGAGTGGGAGAAAATATTTGCAAATGAAGTAAATGGAAAAGGACTAATCTCTAAAATTTACAAGAAGCTCATGCAGCTCAATATCAGAAAAGCAAACAACCCAATCCAAAAATGGGCAGAAGACCTAAATAGACATTTCTCCAAAGAAGATATAGAGACAACCAACAAACACATGAAAGAATGCTCAACATCACTAATCATTAGAGAAATGCAAATCAAAACTTCAATGAGGTATTACCTCACACCAGTCAGATTGGCCATCATCAAAAGTCTACAAACACTAAATGCTGGAGAGGGTGTGGATGAATGGGAACCCTCTTGCACTGTTGGTGGGAACAAAAATTGATACAGCCACTCTGGAGAACAGTATGGAAGTTCCTTAAAAAACTAAAAATAGAACTACCATATGACCCAGCAATCCAACGACTGGGCATATACCCTGAGAAAACCATAATTCAAAAAGAGTCCTGTACCATAATGTTCATTGCAGCTCTATTTACAATAGCCAGGACATGGAAGCAACCTAAGTGTCCATCGACAGATGAATGGATAAAGAAGATGTGGCACATATATACAATGGAAAATTACTCGGCCATAAAAAGAAATGAAATTGAGTTACTTGTAGTGAGGTGGATGGACCTGGAGTCTGTCATACAGAGTGAAGTAAGTCAGAAAGAGAAAAACAAATACTGCATGCTAACAGATATATATGGAATGTAAAAAAAAAAAAGTTTATGAAGAATCTAAGGGCAGGAGAAGAATAATGATGCAGATATAGAGAATGGACCTGAGGACATGGGGAGAAGAAAGTGTAAGCTGGGATGAAGTGAGAGAGTGGCATGGACTAATATATACTACCCAATGTAAAATAGATAGCTAGTGCAAAGTAGCTGCATAGCACCGGGAGATCAGCTCAGTGCTTTGTGACCACCTAGAGGGGTGGGATGGAGATGGTGGGAGGGAGGAGATATGGGGATATATGTATAGTTGATTTACTTTGTTATAGAACAGAAACTTACACACCATTGTAAAGCAATTATACTCCAATTAAGATGTTTTTTTTTTTAATGTTATGCTCACTTTTGGAAAAAAAAAAGTAACCTATAGACCAGTGGCCTCATAAACATAAATGTATACATTCTAAACAAAATTTTAGCCAATTAAATTCATTATTATTTTAGCAAATTAAATTCACTATTATTAAAGCTTAACACACTGCAACCAATGGGGTTTATTCCAGGAATGCAAGGTAGGTTTAACATATAAAAATCAATCAATCAATCAAATTCACTATATTAACTATAAAAGAAAAAATACAACCATCTCAGTGGACTTAACAGAATCTAAAATCTATTCTCGACAGAAACTCTCAGTAAAGTAGAAGCATAAGAGAACTTCTTCAGCCTGATACAATGTATACTTTTAGCTAACAATTTATGCAATGGTGAAAGACAATGTTTTCCCAGTAAGATTAGCAGCAAGACAGGAATGTTAACTCTCACCACTTCTATTGGACACTGTACGGCAGGTTCTATGCAGTTCCATCAGGTTAAAAATAAGAAAAGAAAAGGAATAAAAGGCATCCAGATTGGAAAAAAAAAAAAAGTAAAAGTGCCTTTATTTTTAGTTAATATGAGTCTATGTAGAAAATCTGATGGAAGTTACAAAAAAGTTACTAGAACTAATAATTAAGTTTATTAAGTCTACAGGAAAAAAAATCAACAAACAATCAGAAACAGAAATTAAGAAAATGCTGCTATTTACAATAACATAAAAATACGACTATTTGGGATTAATTTGACTAATTATGTCAAAACTTGTTATATTGAAAACTGTAAAACATTTCCAGGAGAAATTTTAAAAGACTTGAAAAATGAAGACCTTGTTTACAGGTCAGAAGACACAATACTGTTCAGATATCAACTCTCTCCAAATTGACTGTAGGTTCAATTCCAATCAAAATAACAGTAGACTTTTTTCTAGAAATTGACAACCTGATTCTCATATCACTATTGAAATAAAGAGGACCAAGAATAGACAAAACAACTGAAAAAAATGTTAGAGAAATCACATTATCTTGTTTCAAGGCTTATTATAAAGCTATAGTAATCAAGACAGTGTGGTTTTGGCACAAAAATGGATCAGTCGAAAAAAAGACACGTAAGTAAATTCACATATAAATGAATAACTGATTTTTGGCAGTGTTGCAAAGAAAATTCAGTGGAGAAAATACAGTTTCTTTGACAAACTGTGCTTTAACAGCTGGATATCCATATGCAAAAAAAGCCAACTTTGATTCATTCCTCACACCATATACAGAAATTTATCTCAAAATGGATTATAGATCTAAATATAAAACCAAAAATTATAAAACTTCAGAAGCAAACATGGGAGAAAGTTTTTGTAACTTGAGTTAGGCAAAGATATTTTTTAGATACAACATCAAAAACATAATCTATAAAAAAATTAAATTTTTATTGAACTTCATCAAAGTAAAAAAAAAACTTTTGCTTTTCAAAATAATATGTTAAGAGAATGATAAAAAAGCCATTGGGAGAAAATACTTGTGAATTATATATCTGATAAAGAATTAGCATCCATAATATATATAGATCTCTAAAAACTCAGTAAGAAAAAGAAACATCCAATTTTTTAAACTGGGCAGAAAATTTGAATCAACAAATACATAAAAAGATGCTTAGTATTAGCTGTCATTAAGGAAATGAAAATTAAGAGCAAAATGGGAAACCACTACACATTTTTCAGAATAGCTAAAATTAAAAAGACTGACCATACCAAGTGCTGACAAGGATGTAGACCTGTAACTCATACACTGCTCCTGAGATAGTAAAATGGTACAGTCACTTTCTAAAACAGTTTACAGTTTCTTAGAAAGTTAAGCATACTGCTAACATATGATCTAGCCGTTCTACTCCTGGGTGTTTACCCAACAGAAATGAAAGCATATTTGCCTATAAAGACTTTTACGATGATATTCATAGAAGCTTAATTTATAAAAGCCAAAAACTGAAAACATTTAAATATCCCTTAATAGCTGACAACCGTAGAATATCCATTTAATCAATAAAAGGGAATGAACTCAACACATGCGACATGAATGAATCCCAATTATGCCGAATGAAAGAAAACAGGCAAAAAAGAATACATACTGTATGATTCTATGATTGCATTTGGAAATGCAAGTCAAAGTACAGTGACAGAAAACATATTAGTGGGCCTCCCTGGTGGCGCAAGTGGTTGAGAGTCCGCCTGCCGATGCAGGGGATACGGGTTCGTGCCCCGGTCTGGGAGGATCCCATATGCCGCGGAGCGGCTGGGCCCGTGAGCCGTGGCCGCTGGGCCTGCGCGTCCGGAGCCTGCGCGTCCGGAGCCTGTGCTCCGCAACGGGGGAGGCCACAACAGTGAGAGGCCCGCATACCGCAAAAAAAAAAAAAAAAAAAAAAAAAAAAAAAGAAAACATATTAGTTATTGCCTGGGGGAGGGGTAAAAATAAAGCATTTCAAGGGAGCATCAGGCAACTTTTGTGGGTGATGAAAATATTCGTTATCTGATTGTTGTGATAGTTTCATGGGTATATAGATATGTCAAAATTTATGAAATCATACACTTTAAATATGTGTAGTGTATTGTATACAATTATCCCTCAATAAATCTGTTTCTTTTATTTTTTAAGGATCAATTTCATCTTTCCAGGTACTGCACGTTTTGAATGATTCTGCCATTTGTCAGTCACAAAACTTCTAAATCAGCACTAGGACTGACACTATGGAAACAAAGGAGCTCAAAATGTTTGTGATGTCCCATAAATGCTCTACAGAAGCTATATGGCAGTTTCTCTTAGAGGTTTTTTATTCAGTTAAATGAATTTCCCTTACCTGAAACAAGGAGTAAAACCTGGCGAGGATTTGAAAAGTTGTTAAATGTATTTCTGCAACTTCATTTGCAGTCGTCATGCTTATATGAAGTTCTTTCCCAGTTAACATTTAAATCCAAAGCTTTCAATATCAAAATTTGCACAATACCTATTAATTTCTCATATGCTATTATTTGAATGATTGGAGCATTACAAATATCATTAAAATAATGGAAAAAGTTATCACTGCACAGGATTTGTATTTATATATATTTCAAACTTGGGCTTCTCATATTACTAAGCCAGTCTCAAACTTTTGTGATTTAAATAATAATAATAATAATAAAGCAGAAACAACAAAATAAGCCATAATGATTCTGTTTTCTACAATAGCACATGTTCAACAAAGAGATGAACAGGTTGCTCCCTATAGAAATGACCATGATGGTACCATTAGTCAACGTACCAGCCTTTTATTTGATCTATGTTTATTACTTCCATACCTAAATCATATCAAAATGATTTATTGTACAAGCTTCACTACTTATTATCTTGTCTCATACATTTTTCAATAAGGGATTGATCGTAATTCCTTCAGTTTTACTAAAAATAAAATAAAATAAAGGTATTAAAATAGTTTTCTCTGGAGACCATTTAAAGTTCATAATACGTGGATAACTTAAGTGATTTGTGGATTGCTAGTTATGGAGGAAAACCTGAAGGTAAGTTCCCAATTTGAAATTTCAGTTGTGGGTGAGACTACCTTGTTACCACACCATAAAGTCAGCTAATTCACTGAGGCTTTGAAACAGGGATTGAAGGTAAGTTTGAAGCAGAGCAAGAAAAGTCCATTTTGTAGTTGTACCAGTCTTATAGTTCAAGGCTTTATCTACTCTTTGTATCTTTATATGATTTAACTAAAAACAAGTCAGTAATTTCTTTACATATATAATTTTCATGATATGTATTCATTAATTCATTTATCAAATAGTTACAAAGAATCTACATTGTACTAAGTGCTAGAGACATAGCAATGGACAAATTGGATAAAGTCCCTGTCAAGAAGACACCAGAGTAAGACAGCTCAAGTATTTCTGTCTTGGAGAACAATTAAGAGGCTTATAGAGTAGTATGATTTTCAATATCTATCTCTCCATCTATTCTTCCTTCATTCATTCTTTCTTTCCTTCTCTTCCAGATAAATGGGAATCTCTTCTCAGTTCACATTCCCAATTGGATGTTATCTTTTTCTTCAATAAATCGTGGAAATCAACCTTCCCTGTGAGAATCACAACATAGTCACTAGTTCTTCATATCAACAGGAAAAAGTTGCAGCATCAACCCGGAATCATTCCTGGGTAAGGAGGAATTAAATAGGGTTTTGCACAACAGATAGATAGGGAAAAACAAACAAAAATATTTGCCATATCCATGATAAAGAATATTACCTAAAGAGATTATAAGCAATGTCATGAGTGTATGAACTTGGAGCAATATAGAATTGGATTCCAGTACTGGTTTGATCACTGACCCCATCCCATCACAGTCTCCAAGCTGTGGGGCTATGGGCAATTACTTAACCTCTTAGAGTCTTGGTTTCCCTTCTATAATTTCATAGAATTATTGTAAGTATTGAATCAAATGACCCATGAAAACTGCTTAACACTCTGCCTAATAGTAAGACTCAGTAAATATTTACTGAATGAATGGTATCTGCTAGAATAATCACACAAAAATGAGTAATAAATATAGAATATCTGAACACCAATACTTTTGATTCTCACTGTCTATATCTATCTATCTATCTATCTATCTATCTATCTATCTATATATATATACACACACATACACACACACATCTATGTAGATAGATTTAACTGTTTTACTTTCAGGCTAAATGACCCAATAGTATTATAGATGTTCTTTTTTCTTTGTTTTTTTGAATATCTTTCTACCTATTTTCATTTATGGTCCATAAATACCATTAAAAAAACACACAGCATTCTACTTGCTAACATTCAAAGTAATTTATGGGTAAGACCAAAAATCCCAGCCTAGTGTCAAGGTTTATCAAAAAGAAGCACTGAATTCAAATACAATACAGATAAGGAATAGAACCAGTGCCCAATGTGGAATGGCACAGAAACTAAAGATGACCAGCAGGGCTCAATTCTTCTATTCAGAGAAAAGAAGGTGATTTTTTCAAAAAGACAAGAGTAAACACCCAGCCAGGTATTCAATAGTGAGCTTACATGAGACCAAACAAATTTCTTTCACTCAACAAATATTTACTGACCAATAACTCTTTGTCCAGGATTGAATTAGTCATTGTGAATTTGGCAGTGACCAAAACAAAACAAAGTTTGTTTTTGAAGCTTGTATTTTAGTGAGAAAGTAAAACAATATGCAATTAAACACACACACGTGTGTGAGTATGTGTGTGTATATATACATATATATGACATCAAATATAAGTGCAATAAAGAAGAAGAAAGCAGGGTGTTGGGTAGAGAGTGAATGTAGAATGACATTAATTTACAAAGGTCAGTGAATGCTTCTCTGATACACCCTGGAATGCCTTTGCACAGCAAAGGAAACTACCAACGAAACAAAAAGGTAGCCTACTGAATGGGAGAAGATATTTGAAAATGATACACCCAATAAAAGATTAATATCCAAAATACAGAAGAAACTTATACAACTCAACATAAAACAAAACAAAACAAACAAACAGCCTAAAAATGGGCATAGGACTTAAATAGACATTTTCCAAAGAAGACATACAGATGGCCAACAGACACATGAAAAGGTGCTCAACATCTCTAATCATCAGGAAGATGCAAACTAAAACCACAATGGGATACCTGTCAGATGGCTATCATCAAAAAGACAAGAAATAACAAGTGTTGGTGAGAGTGTGGAGAAAAGGGAACCCTTGTGCACTGTTGGTGGGACTGTAGATTGGTGCATCCACTATGGAAAACAGTATGGACGGTCCTCAAAAAGTTAAAAATAGAACTTCCATATGATCCAGAAATTTCACTTTGAGGTGTTATCCAAAGAAAACAAAAGCGCTGATTCTAAAAGATACATGCACTCCAATGTTCATTGCAGTATTTATCTACAATAGTCAAGATATGGAAGCATCGATAGATGAATGGATAAAGACTAAAGAACATTACTCAGCCATGAAAAGGAAATCTTGCCATTTGTGACAACATGGATGGATCTAGAGGATATTATGCTAAATGAAATAATTCAGACAGAAAGACAAATACCACATAATCTCACTTATATGTGCAATCTAAAAAATAAATAAACAAAACCAAATGAAAACAGATTTATAGATATAAGAGAACAAACCAGTGGTTGCCAGATGGGAAGGAGTTGGGGGAGGTGGGTGAAATAGGTGAATGGGATTAAGAGATAAAAATTTCCAGTTATATAAATAAACAAGATAAATAAGTCATGGGACTATAATATACAGCACAAAAATTATGATCAATAATATTGTAATAACTTTGTGTGGAGACAGATGTTTACTAGATTTATTGTGATCATTTCATAATGTATGCAAATATCAAATCATTATGTAGTATACGTAAAACTAACATAATATTGTACATCAACTACATTTCAATAAAAACTGTAATTTTTTTTCCTAAAGGAAAAAAGTGTCTGACATTTGAATGGAAGCATCAGTGAAGTGAGGGAACTAGCCACATGGATATCAAGGGGAATATTGTTTAAGCAGAGGAAAGAGAAAGTGCAAAGACCCTGAGGCAGAAGCTGGGTTGACATATTCAAGGAACACTGAGAAAGCCAGTGTGGTTGGAATGGGGTAAACTCGGTAGAGAGTTGTAGGAAATAAGATAGGAGAGGCCGCGGGGAGAGGACTTAAGCTGACTCTAAGGTCTGAGCCTGTTACTACATGGATTTGGATGGAAGACTTCCAAATGCTATTTAAACACAGTAATACTTTTAATAAACAATAGCAAATACAGAATATTAAAAAATGAATTGAAGTGAGATTTTTAGGTTCATGTAGAAATTTTGAGTTATTTGCAATCTTCCACTATTATAAATTAATGCTTTCATGAGCCTAGTCCTGTGGATACATTTTCTTTTTCTTGTTAACAGCTTAGTATTACATTTTTTTTTCTTTTGTAGGAGTTCACATATTAGCCTTAAATATTACTTTTTAATGGGGACAAAATAAAGGAGGTATTTTTCAGGGAAGCCAAGCTTCTATATATTGAAAAGAAAAAAAATCTACATATGTCAACAGTATACCATCTTTAAAGCTAAGGGATAGGATATCACTGGATTCAATTTATCACCTGAACAAGTATTTAATGAAAGTCTATTAGGCTCACAGATCTTTTGGAGATACAAATATGATCGAAAAACAGATGGCTCCTGATTCCTCAGTGTTTTACACAGTAGTAACCATTACTAAAGTGATCCCTGACTAGAAATGGGAGCAAAATTATTTTAGGATTTTTACTAGGGTGATAAAATTAGGATCACATTAGAGTCTGAAGATCTGGGTTCCATCCCCATCTCCATCACCTCCTAACTGCACGTGACCTTGAGCAACTCAGGTATCTTCTAAGTTTTCTCATCTGTAAAATGAGGCTAACGATACCTTCCTCATGGATTTAATCATTTAAATGACGAGGACTGGAAACACTGATCTAGCACTAGGATAGCATAAGGTAAAATGATTAGAAATAATAAAGTTTGTTAAGGAGTGAGGAATAAAATCAATGATGCTACTATTATTAGTGGAAACAGTACAGAATGAGAATTAAAAGTGCTTGAATTGAGATCCTAGCATTCATGCTTATTAACTTTGACCAAATTCCTTAACTGCTTCAAGCTTCAGTTTTGTCAAAAAGTAAAATGAGGATAATTATGGTACCTACCTCTCAGAACAGGTGAAAGACCATTTTTTGCTGAAAGTGTTGTTTGGGATAATGCCCATGAAGTGTTTAGCAGAGTACCTGGGCACATCTTAAATGAACAGTAACATCTAACTATTAAGTATGATGAAGATGATAACGATGATGGTGATTGCCCTGCTCATGAGCCATAATTGTAGACAAGAGAAACCACTTCTGGCTGATTGAAGCTGGAAAGGAACTTATTGAAACAATATTGGTAGCTCACAAAGACACAAGGTAAAAGACTGGAAAATCAGTTCTGAAAACAGGCAAGAATCACCAGAATCCAGGTAGCTAACATCAGAAGCATCATACAGAACCAGGTGGTAGGGACTGCAGTGAACATACAATGCCATGCCTTGCACTGAAGCTGAAAAGCAGAGTTAATGGTAATTTTGCCACCGGTGCCCAATGGAAACCTGTTACTGCTACAGCTCCCTTGTCGCTCTTTCTTTGAGCCAATAGTTTCTTTTTCAGGTTGTTGCTTTTGACAGACAAAGCCTACATCACCTTTATACCTAAGCTTCAAGGGGCCTGGGAAAGTCCTCACCTAGACCTTGTTTCTCCCACAAAGCCTCACAGGATGGAAAATTTCCTGTAACACAGGACAGAGTTTCCAATTATGGACAGCCAAAAAAGAAAATGACCAGTAAAATGCTGAGGTTTTGAAATAGTGAAGAGGACATTTAGAGATGGCCCTGAATGAGAGCATAAGTGAACCACCTGTTTGAACCTTGCTTGCTATTGTTTGTTCCACTGCCTGGCTGATGCTTTTTACTCCCTGCTTCCCTAAGGACCATGTTGTAAATATTCAACAGAGAGGCTTTTGGATACTGGGTGAATCCTGTACTATTTTCTCGTGGCAGCAGATGGCATAGAAGGGGCTCCTCAATATAAATCATAGTTTATGAAGAGTATGATCATTTGACAGAATTCAGGAGCAGCAGTCCAAATAGCACATCTATGTTTCATAGCTAATATCGATAGGAAATGACTTTAAATCAAATATTTAAAAAGTTAAAGATACTGCTTTAGCGTAATCTGAAGCAATAATTTTTGAAATCTTGTGTAAATTATTATATTTCCCACAAAATTCTCCTCTGGATCCGAGCACATAAACATTCCTTTTGTGGCTGCCTACAGTATTCCCTAGCCTTCAATTTCCACTTTTTGGAAGAGCAATACACAGTGGGTAACTCATCATTACCATTCAGAGGTGGCCATGGAGACCTCTTAGTTTCTGAATGAGTAAGCAGCAAAGTCTGTCACTCAGGGAAAAAAAAATTCCCGATAGCTTACAAATGTCTTACTTGTCTAGAAAGAGAAGGACAAACTTAAGCCACACTTACCAAGAACATATCCTAAAAAAAACATACTTTACATACCCCAAATATATATGGTTTAAGCAATTAAAATAATTTCAGGGGAATTCCCTGTTGGTCCAGTGATTAGGACTCCATGTTTTCACTGCCAAGGGCTGGGTTCAATCCCTGGTCAGGGAACTAAGATCCCACAGGCCACGTGGCATGGCCAATAAATAAATAAATAAGCAAACAACAAACGTTTAAACAAATTTTCAGAAGTTTTATTTTAACCATGTTACACTTTTGCTACCAACATGTTTCCTCTATTAATCAGACTGGTGTTTGGGCCATTCTTCGTCTGTTTGTTTTGTTTTGTTTGGCTTTTTAAAATAAAAGTTGTTGTTTTTGAATTTGGTTTGCTTTGTTTTTCTGATTCCAGAGATGCCACTGAGATCCTGATAGTCTAATAGGCTAGGAGAACAGTATTTGGAGTCCAAGGTCTCCCAAGTGTACACAGCTCTGCTGAACCCCCTCACTTTGAGTAGGGTCTCCAGAAGTCGGCAGACTTTCATAGCTTTTATAGATATTGCATCTCAAAATAGAATGATCTCAATTCCTGAAGTTAGATTGAGGTGAGCCCAGGGTGCCAATGCCCCCAGGCATCCTGGAGTATTAGTTCTCATAGGTCAAATGTAAGTTCTTCCTAGAGGAAGATAATATATTTCTAGAACTCAACACATTTGTACACATACTTTCTCAATACAATGCCAAGTACACATTACAAAACAACAAAGCACACTAATAGACCATACAACATTAATGACATGACGGAAAAAAAGACAGACACACACTCCAGTTACGGGAGTCTTGAAATACAGACATTTAAGTAATCATGCTTTCTCTGTAGAAAAAAAAAAGAAAGAAAGGCAGGAAGAAAGAAAAGGAGGGAGGGAGGGAGAGAAAGGAAGGGAGTAAGAGAGAGAAAGGAAGGTAGGAAGGGAGGGTGGGAGGAAAGGAGAAAGGGAGGGAGGGAGGGAGAGAAAGGAAGGGAGTAAGAGAGAGAAAGGAAGGAAGGAAGGAAGGAAGAAAGGGAGGAAAGGAGGGAGGGAGGAAGGAAGAGGCAGTTTTTGCAGAGAACTAGAAACCATAAAACACAAAAATTCAAGAACTAAAAAAATTAACTATGTGAAATATAGGATCCAAAGGGTAGGTTAAAATAAGAATTAAGAGACAACAAAAAAGAAATCAGTATACCAGAAGATATGTAAAAATAAATAAATAAAATAACCAGAATGAAACACAAAAATAAATGATTAATAAAATTGAAAAGAGGTAAGAGAAGGTCATTTGCATGCTATGAATGTCCCCGGAGAGAAAAAAATAGGACAAAAACAGTATTTGTGAAGATAATGGCTGAAAATGGATGGATATTAAGCCACAGAACAGGATAAAGATTCTTAAAAAGTTTTTACCCAAGCTATTAACTCAAGAGAAATAAAGGATATGTGTATACAAACACTTGTACTCAAACATCCATGGGACTTTGTAATAGTTCCAAAATGAAGAGAGAAAAAAAAACTAAAACTCCATAAATTAAGTGAATGGATAAACAAATTATGATATATTCTTGCAGTGGAATAGTACTGAGCAATAAAAAGGAGTGGACCATAGATACACATAATAACATGAATTAATCCCAATATTATATTTTGAACCAGAAAAAAGTAGCTAAAAAATTTTATTTTATTTATATAAAATTGTAGAAAATTAAAACATTTGTGGAGACAGCACGTCAGTGGTTGCTTGCAGACAGAGCTGTACAGCTTACAAAAGGGCATGAGAAGACTTCTGTGAGTGGTAGAAACATTCATGTTCCTCATTATGGTTTTGTATATTTTATGTGTATTTGTGATATGTAAAATATTTTTCAAAAAATTTCTCTCTCTCTATATATATATATACAGATATATGTCAGATATAGATCAGAAGTAACTAAAAGTTAATACAGCTGTATTATATCAGAAAGTAAATTTTAAAGCAGAAAGCATTGTCAAAGAGAGATATTTCCTAATGACAAAAGTTTCAATTCACCAGGACAATATAGCAATTCAAAACTGTATACGAATTTTGACATAAGTAAAACAAGAAATAGCCAAATCCACAATCACTGTGGGAAATTTTCATCACTTGTATCTATAGAGAAAAAGTAGACAAAAAATCAATAAGAACACAGACTATTTGAATGGCACCATCAGTAAACTCAACCAACAGAACACAGTAACATATGAACATTCATTCCAAAAACAAAAGTATAATTTCAAAAACTGACCAAATGCTCAGCCAAAAAGCAAGTCTTAAAAAATTTCAAGGGATTAAAATTTATACTAATGTTTTCTGTTCATACTGAAATGCAAACTTAAAACTACAAATATGGGGCTTCCCTGGTGGCGCAGTGGTTGAGAGTCCGCCTGCCGATGCAGGGGACACGGGTTCGTGTCCCGGTCTGGGAAGATCCCACATGCCGCGGAGCGGCTAGGCCCATGAGCCATGGCCGCTGAGCCTGCACATCTGGAGCCTGTGCTCCGCAACGGGAGAGGCCACAACAGTGAGAGGCCTGCGTACCAAAAAAAACAAAAAAAACAAAAAACCTACAAATACCTCATATGCTGGAAACTAAAATCTTCTTTTTTTAAATAATTTTTTTATTTTTTATTTTTATTTTATTTTAGGCTGCATTGGGTCCTCATGCTGCATGTAGGCTTTCTCTAGTTGCGGCAAGCAGGGGCTTCACTTCGTTGCATGGGCTACTCATTGCGGTGGCTTTTCTTGTTGCAGAGCACAGGCTCTAGGCACGCGGGCTTCAGTAGTTGGGGCATGCGGACTTAGTTGCTCCGCAGCATGTAGGACCTTCCCGGACCAGGGCTTGAACCCGTGTCCCCTGCTTTGGCACACGGATAGTTAACCACTGTGCCACCAGGGAAGCCCAGAAATATTCTTCTTAATAAGCCCAAGTGTTAAACAGAAATAACAATGGAAATTAAAATACATCTTGGAATGAATGAGAATGGATATATGACAAATCAAAACTTGTGGGGTACAGCTAAAGCCATGATTACAAGGAAAATTATGAATATATGAGCATATGAATATAGGATAAAATCAACAAGCTAAACATCCATCCCAAGAAGTAAAATACAAAACAAACCAAAACAAGTTAAAACTAAAATAACTAGAAAGAGGAAAATGATAGAAGAAACTACTAAGCATAAAATGATTGGATTAGCACAGTTAAAACTTGATTATTTAAAAGGACAAACAACATTGGTAAATTCCAGATCACAGTAAACGAAAGGAAAAAAAAAAGTCTTACTGTATTTTGGATTTTCACTTTAATCAGAGGTGTTTTAATACAGATGTTTTATTTTTGTTTTATGTTGGATTTTGTTTGTTTGTCCAATTCTAGGTGGTAAGTCCTGTTGTGCTTTGTTCTGATTTCAATCCTGTTATTAATTTCTAACTTTATTGCATTATGATTATACAATTTTTGTTTGCATTACATTCTGGGGGAAATGTATTAAAATTAATTTGTGGCAAAATATGCAATCAATTTTTACAAATATTCTGCTTGTACTTAAAAAGTTATAATTTCTATTATTAAGGTGCATATTCTTATTTACATCTATTATGTACACTCATTGATTATGCTGATTAGGTCTTATATATTATTAGTGATATTTGCCTTACTTAATCTTAGACCAATGGATATGTTAAATTATTATTAGTCTTTTGTCTACTTATCTTCACATTGCTTATAGTCCTCTTTATGAAATCTGTGGCTGTATTATTTGGTGCATAGGTATTAATAATTCATATATCTTCTGCATATTGTGATTTTCAGTATTATAAAGTAGTCTTTCTTGCCTGATTTTATTTTTAGGCCTGATTTATCTATTGTTCTATATCAAGATAATAACCACAGTTTTCTTTTCATATGAATTTCCCTAGTGTATCTTTGCTCTTCTTTTATTTATATCTTTTGGGATACCCTTTAAGTTGTGCATCTTCTACCCAATATCGAATTGTATTTTGCTCTGTTAGTCAATGTTTTTATTTTAATGAAAAAATAAGCCCACTAACTGTACTCATGTGACATAATATTTGTTCTTGGTTCCAAATTTTTTAGATGATTTAGAATTTATATAGTCTTTTACTGTGGTCTATTTTCCTTTCTATTTTTTTTTTGAATTTAAAAAATTTTTTTAATTTTTTTATACAGCAGGTTCTTATTAGTTAACCATTTTATACATATTAGTATATATACGTCAATCCAAATCTCTCAAGTTATCACACCACCACTCCCCCCCGTCACTTTCCCCCCTTGGTGTCCATACGTTTGTTCTCTACATCTGTGTCTCTATTTCTGCCCTACAAACTGGCTCATCTGTACCATTTTTCTAGGTTCCACATATATGCATTAATATACGATTTTTTTTTCTTTCTGACTTACTTCACTCTGTATGACAGTCTCTAGGTCCACCCATGTCTCTACAAATGACCCAATTTCATTCCTATTTATGGCTGAGTAATATCCCATTGTATATATGTACCACATTTTCTTTATCCATTCATCTGTCAATGGGCATTTAGGTTGTTTCCATGACCTGGCTATTGTAAATAGTGCTGCAATGAACATTGGGGTGCATGTGTCTTTTTGAAATATGGTTTTCTCAGAGTATATGCCCAGTAGTGGGATTGCTGGGTCGTATGTTACTTCATTTTTAGTTTTTTAAGGAACCTCCATACTGTTCTCCATAGTGTCTATATCAATTTACATTCCCACCAACAGTGCAAGAGGGTTCCCTTTTCTCCACACCCTCTCCAGCATTTGTTGTTTGTACGTTTTCTGATGATGCTCATTCTAACTGGTGTGAGGTGATACCTCATTGTAGTTTTGATTTGCATTTCTCTAATAATTAGGGATGTTGAGCAGCTTTTCATGTGCTTCTTGAACATCTGTATGTCTTCTTTGGAGAAATGTCTATTTAGGTCTTCCCTATTTTTTGATTGGGTTTTTGTTTTTTTAATATTGAGCTGTATGAGCTATTTATATATTTTGGAGATTAATCCTTTGTCCTTTGATTCGTTTGCAAATATTTTCTCCCATTCTGTGGGTTGTCTTTTCGTCTTGTTTATGGTTTCCTTTGATATGCAAATGCTTTTAAGTTTCATTAGGTCCCATTTGTTTATTTTGTTTTTATTTCCATTACTCTAGGATGTGGATCAAGAAAGATCTTGCTGTGATTCATATCAAAGAGTGTTCTTATGTTTTACTCTAAGAGTTTTATAGTGTCCAGTCTTACACTGACATCTCTAATCCATTTATTTTTGCGTATGTTGTTAGGGAGTGTTCTAATTTCATTCTTTTACATATAGCTGTCCAATTTTCCCAGCACCACCTACTGAGGAGACTGTCTTTTCTGCATTGTATATCCTTGCCTCCTTTGTCATAGATTAGTTGACCACAGGTGCGTGGGTTTACCTCTGGGCTTTCTATCCTCTTCCACAGATCTATATTTCTGTTTTTGTGCCAGTACCATATTATCTTGATTACTGTAGCTCTGTAGTATAGTCTGAAGTCAGGGAGCCTGATTCCTCCAGCTCCGTTTGTTCCCCTCAAGACTACTTTGGCTATTCGGGGTCTTTTTTGTCTCCATATAGATTTTAAGAATTTTTGTTCTAGTTCTGTAAAAAATGCCATTGGTAATTTGATAGGTATTGCATTGAATCTGTAGATTCCTCTGTGTAGTATAGTCATTTTCACAATATTGATTCTTCCAATCCAAGAACATGGTATATCTTTCCATCTGTTTGTATCATCTTTAATTACTTTCATCAGTGTCTTATAGTTTTCTGCATAAAGGTCTTTTGTCCTCCTAGGTAGTTTATTCCAAGATATTTTATTCTTTTTGTTGCAATGGTAAATGGGAGCGTTTCCTTAATTTCTCTTTCACATTTTTCATCATTAGTGTATAGAAATGCAAGAGATTTCTGTGCATTAATTTTGTATCATGGAACTTTACCAAATTCATTGATTAGCTCTAGTAGTTTTCTGGTGGCATCTTTAGGATTCTCTATGTATAGTATCATGTCTTCTGCAAACAGTGACAGTTTTACTTTTTCTTTTCCAATTTCTATTTCTTTTCTTCTCTGATTTCTATGGCTAAAACTTCCAAAACTATGTTGCATAATAGTGGTGAGAGTGGACATCCTTGTCTAGTTCTTGATCTTAGAGGAAATGCTTTCAGGTTTTCACCATTGAGAATGATGTTTGCTGTGGGTTTGTGGTATATGACCTTTATTATGTTGAGGTAGGTTCCCTCTATGCCTATTTTCTGGAGAGTTTTTTTTTTTTTTTTTTTTTTTTTTTTTTTTTTTTTTTTTTTGCTGTACGCGGGCCTCTCACTGCTGTGGCCTCTCCCGTTGCGGAGCACAGGCTCCGGACACACAGGCCCCGCGGCCATGGCTCGCGGGCCCAGCCGCCCCGCGGCATGTGGGATCTTCCGGGATCAGGGCACGAACCCGTGTCCCCTGCATCGGCAGGCGGACTCTCAACCACTGCGCCACCAGGGAAGCCCCTGGAGAGTTTTTATCATAAATGTGTGTTGAATTTTGTCAAAAGGTTTTTCTGTATCTATTGAGATGATGATATGGTTTTTATTCTTCAGTTTTTTAGTATGGTGTATCACATTGACTGATTTGTGTATACTGAAGAATCCTTGAATCCCTGTGGGAAATCCCACTTGATCATGGTTTATGATCCTTTTAATGTGTTGGTGGATTCTGTTTGCTAGTATTTTGTTGAGGATTTTTGTATCATATTCATCAGTGATATTGGTCTGTAATTTTCTTTTTTTGTAGTTTCTTTGTCTGGTTTTGGTATCAGGGTGATGGTGGCCTCATAGAATGAGTTTGGGAGTGTTCCTTCCTCTGCAATTTTTTGGAAGATTTTGAGAAGGATAGGTGTTAGCTCTTCTCTAAATGTTTGATAGAATTTGCCTGTGAAGCCATCTGGTCCTGGACTTTTGTTTGTTGGAAGATTTTTAATCACAGTTTCAATTTCATTACTTGTGATTGGCCTGTTCATATTTTCTATTTCTTCCTGGTTCAGTCTTGGATGGTTATACCTTTCTAAGAATTTTTCCATTTCTTCCAGGTTGTCCATTTTATTGGCATAGAGTTGCTTGTAGTACTCTCTTAGGATGCTTTGTTGTTCTGCAGTGTCTGTTGTAACTTCTCCTTTTTCATTTCTAATTTTATTGATTTGAGTCCTCTCTTTTTTTTTTTTTTTTTTTGATGAGTCTGGCTAAAGGTTGATCAGTTTTGTTTATCTTCTCAAAGAGACAGCTTTTAGTTTTCTTGATCTTTGCTATTGTTTTTTTGTTTCTATTTCATTTATATCTGCTCTGATCTTTATGATTTCTTTCCTTCTACTAACTTTGGGTTTTGTTTGTTCTTCTTTCTCTAGTTCCTTTAGGTGTAAGGTTAGATTGTTTATTTGAGATTTTTCTTGTTTCTTGAGGTAGGCTTGTATAGCTATAAAACCTAAGTGTCCATCATCGGATGGATGGATAAAGAAGATGTGGCACATATATATAATGGAATATTACTCAGCCATAAAAAGAAACGAAATTGAGCTATTTGTAATGAGGTGGATAGACCTAGAGTCTGTCATACAGAGTGAAGTAAGTCAGAAAGAGAAAGACAAATACTGTATGCTGACACATATATATGGAATTTAAGAAAAAAAAATGTCATGAAGAACATAGGGGTAAGACAGGAATAAAGACACAGACCTACCAGAGAATGGACTTGAGGATATGGGGAGGGGGAAGGGTAAGCTGTGACAAAGCGAAAGAGCGGCATGGACATATATATACTACCAAACGTAAGGTAGATAGCTAGTGGGAAGCAGCCGCACAGCACAGGGAGATCAGCTCGGTGCTTTGTGACCGCCTGGAGGGGTGGGATAGGGAGGGTGGGATAGGGAGGGTGGGCGGGAGTCGCAAAAGTGAGTGGATATGGGAACATATGTATATGTATAACTGATTAAATTTGTTATAAAGCAAAAAAAAAAGAATTAATGAAATTAATTAATAACCACTTCTTTCTTCCACTGGCTAAATATGGGATAACTTGAGCACTAGAAAGAATGATTGTTGAAAGTCTGTAGTGTAGCTGATTAATAGTAGTCAAGTCAGAAAATTCCAAGCTGTGGGGAAATCTACAGGAATTAAAAGCTAAATTCTGGAATTAAAAAAAGAAAAAGCAAAGAAAGGAAGAGATGAAGGGGGAACCTCACAATTAAAAGAGAATTAGGAGACACATCAAGAAATTCAATATACTGGACTTATTTGGATCTTGACTCAAACAAACAGAGTGTAATCACACATAACATACATTTGTAAGAGAATGGGGAAATGTGAATACTGACTGGTTATCTGATGATTTTGAGAAACTGTATTGATGGTTTTAACAGTGTTATTATGGACACAATTTGATTTTTGAATGAGTCTCTTTTCATCAGAGATACATAGTAAATATTTATAGAAGAAATATATATCAAGATTTTATTTCTAAATAATATGGATTCGGGGTATATAATGTGTACCCATAGATTAAAAAGAAGATTTGCCATAAATTGCTAATTATTGAAGCTGGATGATAGATACATGAATGTATTATTTACTATCCTCTCAGTAATTGTATATATTTGAAGTTGTCAATGTGAAACAGTTACAAAAAGGATAATGGCTATAATTCATTAGAGGACATTAAATATATTTTAAGGGGCTTCCCTGGTGGTGCAGTGGTTGAGAGTCCGCCTGCCGATGCAGGGGACGCGGGTTCGTGCCCCGGTCTGGGAGGATCCCACATGCCGCGGAGCGGCTGGGCCCGTGAGCCATGGCCGCTGGGCCTGCGCGTCCGGAGCCTGTGCTCCGCGGCGGGAGTGGCCGCAACAGTGAGAGGCCCCCGTAGCGCAAAAAAAAATAATAATAAAATAAATAAATAAATAAATAAATAAATATATTTTAAAATGCCATGAATTCATAAGAAAACATACCCCTTCCACCCCCAAAATGAGCAGATTACACACACATGCACACACACACAAAATACAAATTATTGGGCAGCACTAAGACTCTAGGATAGTAACCATTACTCTGAACATTGATAATTAAAAGGAAATAAATATATTGCTTTTGCCTAACAAACCCTATCTCAGGGGAATTAAATAGCCCTGGTACACAAGAGAAATTTCTTTTATAAAGAATTCCAGCTAATAAGTGCAAAGGAGGTGACAGAATTAGAAAATCCACCATTTTGCAATCCATAATAAAAGAACTGATTCAAGTAAATGATCATCAAATAATGGTAAACTACTGAGTGAAATTCAACCAAGGGCTTTATAATCAAAGAATCACACAGTCATTACCTATAATCACTGATCAATCTTATTGTCACTAAAAGTGCGATATGTTCCCTCATATGATATAACAACAATGGATTCTCAATAATGCAAATTCTTCCTGAACTTGATCAGAGTTTTAGGTCCACATTCCAGTCTACAGATAATACAGTCATGATAAACAAGTTCAACTACACCATGAAGAAACAAAGTGCCAAATCCAGAATGTAGAGCAGCACACTTTATCTGGGTTCTTTAACAAATCAGTGACATAAAAAATAGGAGTAGAGAGGGGGCACTCTTCTATCTTAAAAAAGACTTAAATGGCAACTTCATTGTTAACAACCTAAGTATCAATACTTAGTACTTAAGTATTAACAAGTTAATATTATGAGTGGACACTGCTTAAATACTAATTTGAATAAAACAAATGTAAATGAATTCCATTAGAGAGATTTGAATATAGATTTGGTATTAGACCAAAGAATTGGAGTTGATTTTGTTTTGTGTTGCTAATGGCATTGTAGTATGTAAGAAAATGTCTCATTTTAAAGATGTTTATTAAAATACCTTGGTTTTAAATGATAGTATATCTGACATTTGCTATAAAATATTCCAGAAAAGACTCAGAGAATTAGATGAAATAAGAATACAAAAATATTGATGGTTATTAGAGTCAGGTAACTGCTACATGGAGGTAGTTTTTATCTTCTATTTTGGGATATGTTTAGAAATTTCCATAATAAAGTTTAATAAATGACTGAAATACAAACTCTGTCTGATATGATTTACAAACTAACCAAAATAGCTGAGACATGTAAAATCCGTCCACAACACTTTGCTAATGAATCCATTAATCCTTATATCCAGCCACTAAAACATATACACACATATAAATCCAGGGCTGTATGTTCTTTTTTAGATGTATTTCTCACTTCTAATTTTACTAGTTCACCAAAGTTAAGAAGGAGAGTAAATTGCCACTGACCTGTGGCAAGAAGTTTGAAATTTGACATTTGTGATAAAGAATAGGCAAGAAGTCAGAAAATATATGCCCTAAAATAATTCTTTTTTTCCTAAATAAACACAATTCATACAAGCAAAAAGAAAAAGGAATTACTCAATGACCTAAAATATACAAGTGAAAACCAGTGCACTCATACCAATACCAAATATGTGCAACCCAGGTAATGTCTTTGTAAGGCAAGTATTTCTTTTCACTGGAGTCAAGACTGTTCTGAGTAATCAATTGACAAGACCCTTTTATTTCTTCTTATTTTTTTAAGTAATAAAATTATTTTTCTCTCTCCACCAAACAGAGAATTTTTTGACACAGAATAATGTGAGAGAGAGCTCAGAATATGGAGCCATAAATCATGAGTTTGATATGCTTCTCTGCCTCATTAGCTGGGTGAGCCTTAAATGCTTTATCTATGAAATGGGTAAAATAATAAATACTTTATTGTTTTATGAGGGTTAAATAATAAGCCCAGTATCTGACACATCATAAGCCTTCAATGACAGAGCGCTCTTAAAAACAACTTCTTTAGCACACATCTGTTTAGATTTTGCCTGCATGGAACACATTTCCCCTTCCTCTAGTGGCAGCATCCTGATTTTCCTCTGGAAGCCTCCCTTTCTATACTGTTTATTGTTGGATCCTCTTATCTCATTCCAGGGATAGGCATGAGTTCCAGGCCTGATCATTAGTCTTCCACTGTGTTTCCTACAGTAGGGTTTCCCAAATTCAGCACTATTAAATGTGGAGCTGAATAATTCTTTACTGTGGGGGGCTGACTTGTGCATTGTATGTTTAGCAGCATCACTGTCCTCCACCTATTCGATTCCAGTAGCATGCTTGAGCTGGGACAACCAAAACTGTCTTCAGGCATTCCCAAATGTGAAAAATTGAAATCCACTGGACCGTAATGATTGGCTCAGGAATAGGATATGTAACTCAAATTGGTCCAATCAGAGTCAGTCATTGGAATTACCAGATAGGAGATGCACTATTTCCCTGGTTTTGCTCAGCTGGCATAGGGGAAGGCAGGGGAGGTTGTAAGATTGAAACTACAATGGACTTCTTGCCAGGATGCGGCAAGGCCTTTCTTGAAACTGAAAAAGAGTGAGTCAAGAGATGGAGAGAGAAACGAAAAAAAATTAGTCTTGGTGATCTTCTTTAAAGACCTGTATCCAGCCGTTTCTGAAGCAAGATGTCCCTGCACTTTTTTAATAACAGGAAACTATGCACTCTCCTTACTTCCTAAGTCAGCTTGAACTGGGTTTGAAGCACTTGTAAACTCAAGGCTAGCTATATTATAACTACAGGGCTGGAGTAAGGACTCAGATTATTACGTGAGGCACATTGAGATGAGCAGGTCTTAACATTTTTGTTACTTAGATCCTTATTAAAATTTGAGATGTTTTGGAGACTTTCTCCTAAGACATGCAGATATAAACATAATTTTGTCCCTGATTTCAGTGGACTCAGGGACAGCTCCCCAAAGTCCTAAAGATTCTAAATTTCAGGTGTGCATTAGAGAGCTTTATGTTCTAAAAAACTGGTTCTGATGCCAGCAGGCAGCTTAACAGATTCAGATGCATTTAATTATGTCTCTAATATTTCTTTCTCAAAGATGCAGAGCGAACATACAAAGCTATCTTTGTCCATCTCCAGAGTCCCCATTCTCAGAGTCAATGTCTGAAGATGATCAGGATGAAAGAGAGAGATCATCTATTTCCATTGTATTACAAAGAAAGAAACAGTTTTATGTCTGGCACTGATAATTATTCCCTGCCATACTATAAAAGCTTTAACAATCAAAGAGAGTCTCACTAAGCATTTTTTGGACTCCTGGCAGAGACCACACTGCCCGACCCCGTGCAGGTGGGAACAGCACAGGTGAGTAAATACAGCTGCCTGGGAGCAGTACGTGGTGTGTTCTATTTTGGCTCACCTTGAGCAATGATGTAGCCTAGAGATTTTCTTTTTTTATCCAGTAAAGAATTGGAGCATTAAATAGGAGCCCTCCTCAGCTTCCCACTCTGGGAAGAGCCTGGGGATTTACAGAACAGCTTGAAGTCACCTTCTGCTTCATCTTTGAAATGGGTCCTTGTCCTCATGCCCTGCTAACTCCAGCAGACACTCTTACCCTTTGGTTTTTGTGAAAACAATTGCCAGTTGTTTCAGGCACAGGTAGCACACCCTGCCTTAGTGCTGGGCTTCTAAGTTCCTTATTGCCACTGCACATATTTCCATTATGTGGCTTATGTGACCTCTTTGTGACATAAGGTTAGAACACCTTGTTTAAGCACTAGCTCACTAGTAATGTCTTCAGTTTTCCCATCTCTACAATGGGAACTGGTTGGATTGGATAACCTCCACATACCTGCTGTACCACAGGGCCCAGGGCTGAGTGGTGATGCAGCCATGGAGCTCTAACTATGCCAGCAACTCAGTAAATGCTGCCTATGCATCATCGCATTTGACTCTCACCACAACCCAATGTTGCAGGTAATGCTGTTATGCCCTTTTTAGAGGAAACTGAGGCACATGGATGGTAAATGACTTGTTCACAGCTACATAATGTTGGGATAGGGAGCCAAGCCCTCAAGCTAGCCTCAGACCACTTTTTCACCCTCTTGGCAACATCACTGGCATGAATCTAGATCCTCCTCTCCTCTGTTCCTGACAACCGCCTTTAAGGTTTGCTGTGAAAATCAGCCTGACTTTAGGCAGCATCTTTAGCTAAACACTCCAAAGGAAGGCTCTCTGCCAGGAGTGCCTGTAACCCTAACATCAGGCACCTGGAAGACCAAATCCTTTTAGCCTGCTGAGATTATCATGATCACTGGCTTTTATTTATTTATTTATTTTTGTTTAGTTATAATTAACATACAATATTATATTAGTTTCAGGTGCCTAACATAGTGATTTTATATTTTTCTACACTGTGAAATGATCACCATAATAAGTTCAGTTACCACCCATCACCATACAAAATTGTTACGATATTACTGACTATATTCCCTAAGTGCACATTACATCCCTCTCACTTACTTATTTTATAGCTGGGAGTCTGTACCTGTTAATCCCTTTCACCTATTTCATCTATCCTCCCACCCCTCTCCCCTCTAGCAACCACAGCTTGTTCTCTGTATCTAAGAGTCTGGTTTTGTTTCATTTTGTTTGATTGTTTTTTTTTGTTTTTTTTTTTTTTAGATTCCATAAAAGTGAAATGATATGGTATTTGGTTTTCTCGGTCTGACTTATTCCACTTAGCATAATACCCTTTAGGTCCATTCATGTTACTGCAAATGACAAAATTTCATTCTTTTTTATGGCTGAATAATACTGCATTGTATATACATAGTACATCTTTATCCTTTCATCAACTGACAGACACTTAGGTTGCTTCCATATCTTGGCTATTGTAAATAGTGATGCGATAAACACGGGGGTACATATATCTTTTCAAATTATTGTTTTTATTTTCTTTGGATAAATACCCAGAAGTAGAATTGCTAGATTGTATGGTAGCTCTATTTTTAGTTTTTTGAGGAACCTCCATATTGTTTTCTATAGTGGCTGCACCAATTTACATTCACATCAACAGTGCATGAGGGTTCCCTTTTCTCCACATCCTCACCAAAACTTGCTTATTACTGGCTTTTAAAATGTGATTTGAATCCCAAGTATGGTGGGAAACTCAGAATCTTCCTCATGATCTCTGGTTTCTTGTAAAGACCATGTTTCTCCTGGTTATTTCTCATTCGGAATCTCTGCTTCCACTTACCATTGTCTTTTGTATGTCTCTTTTTGCGGTTATTTTCTTTTCTGTAATCTTCATTAAACAAATGTGGAACACAGCTGTTTTCCTTAATATCCCCATATGTTATCTATACACTTTATATGATAGACTTTATTTTTTAAGATTCAGGATAAAAGTAGAGGAACTTTTAGCATCTTATTAACTTTTCGGTCCCTTTAGTTTTAAGTGCTAATGATTTGGCAGGAGATGGCATAGTTTTCAAAGTAATCCATCCTGTAAGATAGACACTGATAACCTGACACACTGTACCATGTTCCTTATTGCTGCTCTGCTAAAACACCAAAACAACACAATGACAAAGCTAGGCCAATCCACACCTGTCCAATGGAAAGGGAAAAAAAAATTCTAATTACTTAAACCATGTCTACCCTCTTCAATCTTCTGACTAAAAGCTTTGGGAGTATTGTCTGGATATGGAAATGGAGCTAAATAAAATACAGAGAAGTTACTGATTTTCTCTGGGGCAACACTGAATTTGCAAGAATGCTTTCTAGAAATTCAGTTGGTCAAAATCAAAGGCAACGATCTATATGCAGAATTTATTATTTCTTCCTTCAACTTCCAAACCTGCTAAAAATATGACAGCCTCTTTATCTGTTGTTTTGTCAAATTTGCATCTCTCCAGTGCAATAAATACTAATTTCCCTTATTTATATAAATGATAAAAGGTAAATGTGGCATTCTATGAGTTGTTGGAGGGGGAGGGGAGTGTATTAGATGGCAATTTGGTCAAGGGAGCCTAGAATACCATAATTCTGTCCCCAATTATAGCCTGCATTCCTCTTTATGAGGTTCTTAATAGAACTAAAAATGGCAAAAAATGAAATCCAAGTATCCGTTTGAGAGACGGTGCTGAAACTCAAGAAGTGGAGATTTCTGGAGAACTACCCATAGCACCTGGCTTCTACTAAAGGCACAAGGTGACACCACTCCTTCCTGGCGAATGATGTCCAACAAATGGTTTAGAATCTGACCAAATTATCTTCCCTTCTTGATTTAGAAAGGAAGGGTGTGAGAAAGGATTCCCCTCAGGCATAAGAAGAGGAAAATGTTTCTTCTCAGCCCCACTCCTCACCTCTGCTATTGTCCTTCCTACAGTCCTTCCCAAATAAGGAATATGAAACACACATGTGTGACTTAAGATAAATCCATCTTAATTTATTCTCACCATCTTGTTTTTCAGTCACTTTTCGTACTAGTGAAAAAGGAATTAGGTTGATAAGAACACAGCTATTACAAAATATCTCAAGCAGTTAGACATACATTTTGAAATACCTTACATAACGGGTAAGCATGGAAGAATAGTTTCTCATGCTGTATTTTAATACTGAATAATGTATTCTGGGCAGCTGTGAACAAGCCACTCTCTGGGAGGCAATGCTATTTTGAGGTTCCATTCTCAATATTGTATGTGATTAATAAGCACAGAGAAATTCAATTCAAACAAAGTGTTCTGCATACTAAAAACTAGGCCTACACATATACCATGGAAATAAGATTTAAATGAGACAGTACCACCAGCGACATTTGTAAATGAATTAGTACCAGCAATTTGAAGCTTCTTAAAAGCTTTTCTATTCAGTTTCTTTGGTTTTAAAAGGTATATTAAGGATATAAAAATATGTTCATGCAACATCACCATGACCAACAGGTGCTATTGAATTTTATTTCTACTTTATGCATACATTCATGGAGATAAAATTTGGTTACCAAACTGGCCCAGGGCAGAGCAGAGAAGTAGAGGAAATTAAGTTTGGTGGGCTCTCAACCTCTTCTTTTTGCCCTTTTTGTGGCATTGCACTATTGTCTTTCTTCTTGCTCCTGGAAGAAGCTCTGAAATAAGTCATTTTCAGGTAGTGTAAGTTTTGGTCCCTATATTTCCTATCCAGGGGGGATTTTTATGTCTTTTGAGATTTTGGCTTTGTAGCTTGTTAAACAACTTCCAGCACCAAAAAGCAGATGGAGAAATTTTTCTTAGAGAGAAGGATCTTCTTACTACCCAAGATATTTAAATAAAATTTAGGGACTTTTTACTTCACCCAGTGTTAGTTCTGTTGGTATAGCCAAAGAATTTTCATATTGCAGCTCAAAACAATACATCACCCCAGAGTGACAAGATATTATCTTCCCATTTTATATCCTTATTTGAGAAATAACAAACAGATCAAACACGAAGAGAAGAGATTTTTCTATAGCATTATAAATACAGCATTTACTCTTGGACCCCTCTGGCAAATTATTTTATTCAGAGTTCACGGGCACTCTGAATAGAGTGGCAGAAAGGGATTAACCATGTTGTTGAAATGTATCAGTAAGTCCAACCACAACTCATTTTTTTTGATCCTGACAAGATAGATTTCCATAAAGTCTTTTAGACAAAAGTTCTAGAATAAAAGGGTTGTGTCATCTCATCTGGATAATGATTTTTATTATTCTCAATTATCATTAATGCACCCAAAACAGGAATTTATTTTCCCTTTATCTTGCCAAATTCCAAAGCACGTTTAAATTCCTAGGTTCTGCAGTGACAGATGACAAATAATAGCTTGTGTTTAGTCAGTAAAGTCCAAATAATTTATGTTTCTTGGGTGCAGTTGTTAAAAATGATCTTAATCAAAGAAACCATTAAATCAGTAAGCAAGTTGTCATAAATAAACAAGCAGCCATTGTCATTGCCTCATTTTGTAATCCATTAGGCATATCATATTTTCTATGATTCTGAATTCCTAGAGAGGGAAAAAATGCAACTTATGGATGGAACCAGCACTGAGCTTGAGGCTTGGGGAATATTTTGCAAATGGTTCAGATAATTAGTTTCCAAATAGTATCCCCATTACAACAATGCCAGTGGCAACATATTGGAGAGGTATTGTCTGACAGCAGAGAAGTGTTTAAGAGCACATGCTTTGGGACAAGGAACACCTTTATTCAATTTTTTTTCCCTTCAGGACCTAGCTGCATGTATTGGTTAGGGTAACACTAGCTGCTGTAATAAACAAATCCCCAGATCTTAGTGGTTTAATACAACACAAGTCTATTGTTCTCTTATCAAAAGACCAAAACTAGTACTCCCGATTGGTTAGTGGCCGTCCTCCAAGTAGTGATTCAAGTTCCCAGGCTCACCTATCTTGTGATTTTACATTCTCAAAGATGGCTTCCAGAATTTATGGTAGAGGGAGGAAGATGCATGGAGGATTGAGTACGGGATATTAATTACAAGTCCAGCCTGGACGTGGTACTCTTCACTTCTCTCAAAGAGCATTGTCTAGAACTCAATACCATGGCCACAGTCAACTGGAAAGGAAAGCTGGAAAATCTACTCTGAGTGTGTTTTCAGAAAAAAAGGCAAAATAGATTGGGTTATGAGGTAGCCTGGCTCTGCCACTCAGCAACCTATGTAATATGTAATAATCTCTCTCTGTATGATTTTCCTCATCTACAAATGAACTTAAAAATGCCTGTATTCACTGAATTGTTTTAAGTTTATCACAGTGTTCTGAAAATAGTAGTGGTTATTGTGACTAATAATAACCCTTCATTGAACATTTCCTCTACATTAAGAAAGGTTTTATTAATTCTCATTTTTGACTATTGAACATCAAACATTTATTCACAATTCAAAATGTATCACGAGAATGAATGACTCCTCCACCCTTACCCTAGCTAGATTCAAGAAAAGCAAGAAATCTGAAAATGGTACAATGGCAAAGGACATAGAACTTATCCATGTTCAAATCAAATGCAGAAGAATGGGAAAAAGTTTTAAGATTGACCAAAGTAGCATACTCTTTTTATCATCCTAAGAATGAAAAAAAGGCTTGAACAATTTTGTTGGACATTTTTATCATCTACTTACAATAGGCATTGTGAAAATTCTGTCTAAAGAAAACCATAATGCTTTTGTTAGAATTTCTTTCTCCACCTCTAACTTTCTTTGTATCCTTTGGATAAGGTATAAAATTTTGATTTTCCTAGTTGTTGATCTCAGAGAAACTAAAATGCAAGAAAGACAGTTTTTTTCAAAATTACAATCAGGTCAAAACTAGGTAATTGAGCCCTCATATTATGTCTACATACACAAACAGTTGGCATAATTTGATTGGTTAAAAACAGCCCCACAATATCATACTTCTAACTAAATTCTACAGTGGCTACTGGTGAAACTGGTTTATAAATCATGAAGGGATATAACTGTAAGTTTTTCTCCACTAGGGAAGAACTCTACACCCTGATGGTTATGAGATCAGTTATGTTTTCATTAGTCATGATTTCTTCTGGCTTACATCAGAAGAGAGTTAATTCTTGGCTTGTTTTTATGGATGATTTGCACTGGCTCTTGGGACCGAATCTTCCAGTGAGACTGACATATCCATGAGTTAGCAATAATTTATCAACCTAAAGTCAGCGTAACACAACCGGGGAAGATGTGGTTACCCCAATGGATCAAAAATGAAAAACACTGGAAGTAAGACCATGTTGACACACTTGAGAGGAAAAGTTCTTGGTTGGGGTATGGAGATGCTAAGACAAACTTCTATTGCTAAGGAAGTTTGATAGTATGACTCTGGGCAAGATGTAAGGATGGCTTTGAAAATTATATCTGAAACCTAAATGCTCAGCTCAAATAATCCACAAGGAGGCAAGGAGGCAGAGACTTGAATGTGTAGAATCATGTCTGTGAACCCACCCTTAAAACTTAGTAGAGGGAACAGTCACTCGGATATAGTTAATACTTATTCCTTCAACCTTATCATTTTCCTCTCCTTCCATTGAGCTCTAAACTCCATTAAACTGAAATACTTGCAGCTCCACAGTTTTCTCTTTTTTCTACAATATTGCATTGATATTCCTCTAAGCACAGACCCAGTCCTTCCTTCTTCCCCTGGTTAACTCCTATTCATCCCTCAGAACTTTGTTTAGCTGATGCTTTCTATAATTGGCCTTCCCTGACTCTCTAAGAGTGAATTATATGTTCTTTTTATGTGTTTCCACTTTATTCAGTGGTTATCATAGTAGGTATGAGTTGCCTGTATGCTTTTGTTAACATCCTCTTGGAGTTTAGAAAAGAGCTTAACTTGCCACTGTGTTCTCCCACTATCTCGTAAAGTGCTAGGTACATACTAAATAGGTCTTAATAATTTTGTTGAGTAAATAAATGAATAAAAAATGAAGTCGGCCTTCCGTTTGCCTTAGAAGAGTATATCAGTTGCTATGCCTTGCTGAGGCTATGCTATGCATCAGATCCATTGCCTTGGCGGAAGTCTAGTTTATTTCAAACAAAACCTGATCTATTTTGAGATCTCCCAAGAGGTGACAGATAAATTAGTCTGAAACACCAAGAACTGTGCAATGGTTTGGTGGTTATTTGACTTGAGAAAAAAGAGTTATTCTTTTCCCTGTCCCTTGCTTAGAGGAATATTTATGTCTCTTTATATGATATATTTCTCATTTCTCAAAAGCTATTCCTTCATACCCCAGTCATGCAGAGCATAAATAAATTATGTTTACAAAAATATTCTGCAATATAGAGACAAAAACTTCTACGTAAATGGAAAAACCTGCACTATTATCTTCAGTTACCTTTGGAAGTTTTGCATCTGAAAAGCATCCGTTTTAAAATCAAATTATGCTCCATTTCATATTCTAACTCATGACTAGAACAGTGTTGGACCAGCAGGTTTTCCACTAATACCACACTTGTATACAAGATGCTACCCTGCGTTGCTGTCTAAATAATCCTTTACAGAGATGAAAGGTTAATTACCAGCTGTTCTAATGATTTGTTGTTATTGATTTAAATGCTCCATTTGTTTCAATCATAGTTGTACGATTTTATGCTACAAAAAATCCCATTAACCCTCTAAAGAAATTACAGTTCCCCTTTAAAATAATGTTTTCTGAAGGTCTAAGGCAAAGTAGGAAAAAAGAAAGCAAAACAACTGGAAAACCCCCTTAATAGAAAGTGTCCCGTGGTTTGTGAATGACCATCACTCCCTGTGGGAGAAAATATCAACAAGATTAAGAATATAATACCATTACCTTGCATTTCCATTCTCCAAATAAGACCGTGCATATTTAAATTTCAATGTTACAACTGAGAAAAATGGGAAAATGGAAGTTAAGTGATTGTCCAGGGATGTCTAGAGAATTATAGTCAAAATGTAGGACTCTAATTTAGATCTCTTTAAGTTTTTGTGTTATTTTCTTGTCTAGAATACTCACACACACACAAACACACACACACGAGAGGACCCTTGCAAGCATTGGGAAAGACAAATATTGTAAGCACTTTGCATATAAATGATATATTTTGCTTATTAGCAAAGTAGAAAATTTTAAACTTAGAGTAATTTAGGGGGATTCATGAACAAAATTCTTCTTCCCTTTTAAAAAAATTTAAATGTAAAGTAAGCTTTGAAGGACTCTATGAAATACTCAATGGTAGATTTTTTCAAGAAAAAAAGACTGAAGTACTAGGAGACCCTGAAAATTCATTAGTTTTTAATAGATGTGGGATTTTAGGCTTTGAAATTCTTTTTTTTCCCCTACAATTGCTCTAAGATTTGCCATCAGGGTTGTAACCAAAACCTGTTTATATGTACCAGATGCCACCAATGTTCATAGCAGCACTATTCACAATAGCCAAGACATGGAAACAACCTAAACATCCATCGACAGATGAATGGATAAAGAAGATGTGAGATATATATATAAATACATACACACACACACACACACACACACACACACACACACACAATGGGAATATTACTCAGCCATAAAAAAGAATGAAACAATGCCATTTGCGGCAACATGAATGAACTTAGACATTATCATATTAAGTGAATTAAGCCAGACTGAGAAGACAGATATCAGATGATAACACTTTTATGTGGAATCTAAAAAAAATGATACAAATGAACTTATATATAAACTAGAAATAGACCCACAGACATAGAAAACAAACTTATGGTTACCAAAGGGAAAAGGGGTGGGGGTGGGGATTAATTAGGAGTTTGGGATTAACATATACACACTACTATATATAAAATAGATAACCAACAAGGACCTAATGTATACCACAGAGAGCTATACTCAATATTTTGTAATAGCCTGTAAAGGAAGAGAATCTGAAAAACAATATATATATATTTCATATATATATGACACTTAATCACTTTGCTGTACACCTGAAACTAACACAGAATTGTAAATCAACTGTACTTCAATTAAAAAAAATGTACCAGATGCCACTTTACTTCTTTTTCTTACATGTATTTTGTGTATTGTAATGATTTTTTAAGAATGAAGGCTGGTTTAAATCTACATGTGTATGTAGATTATTTAAGTATATCCTCTCCTCTTATTTATGCACTATTTTATAAAAAAATTATGTTCATCATAGGGTTATTGAGTGGCCCAAATGAACTATTCATGAAGCTCTTTGCACAGTGCCTAGCATACAGTAAACTCTCCACAAATGGTAGTTGCTATGTGTCATTACCAGCATTAACTACTAACAGTTGGGGCTAACAGACCCTCACAGGAAAATGTCTGCATTGCAAGGTTAACTATAAAGTATTGCAATTACATTGTATCTTCTTTAAATTTACGGCGTGGATAGATTTCAAGGATAATTCTTTTTAAAATAGTACCTTGGTTCTACACTTATTCCAATGATTCTGTTATTACTCAGAATGTTACAACACGGCCCTGAAATCAAGCTTTAGAGCCAGCTAATAAACCAGTTGAAAGAGGCAGCCTTAACATTTCACAATAATGTTTTTTACATCCACGTGATATTGGAGCTTATTTCTGAGGGTACAAGTGTGTTCACGTCTCATTTACTGCAAACCACTGTGTCCTCAGTTGACTTTGGAGCCTAAAAACAAAAATCCTTGGTGACTCAAAAATAGTGAGGATTAGCTAGGAAAACTGCGTTTGGGTCTGGGACACAAGCACTTCTTTCAGTAATTAGCAAACAATTTGATTTTCTGCACAATTTGGAGCATTGCTTTCTATCACTTGCTGACTTCTCTATGACAATGTAGAGAAACCAGTACCATGCCCGACAGTCTCTGCACTTTGATTCTCTTTCTTGCCTAGAGGAGAATATAAAATTCCCATAGCAGCTCAGCTGAATCCAGATAACCACCTTCCAGTCCAGTTTCCACCTCCCTTCACTTTCCTGTAGGTCTCAGTTCGTTAGTTTTATGTGGTTTTTCTGTTTACATTTTTTTTAAAGTCACTTTTCAGTGACTTGAGACTCAATATTGCTATGAAATCCTTGCCTTGGTCGAGTACTTTTGGTTTCGAGTAAAGAAAATCCACTCAAACTATATTAAGTCAACAAAGCAACTTAGAAGCAAGAGTGTATCACATATCACAGGCAGCATGGGCAGTCCAATCTTAAAAAGGACGGAAACAAGAAAACATGCCAACCTATGTTAAACTCTCCAGTAACTGACCTTAGTCCTACACCAAGGCAGCTAACCCCAGCCCCATATGTGTAGTTGTCTCCATCTCTCTGGAGCCACATCATTTTTCATTGCTGCTGCTTTCCTTCATCTCTTTCAGTCTTGCCTCTTGGCAGAACTGTTTCCTCTTCCTCCCCAGCCCATGATGCAAAATGCCTGCCCTGTATTCTTTCAGCTTATGTCTGTTCAACTCAAGGAAGAAGAAAGATGACCAGCATTTGGAAATGCTACTTCCAAACTTCTAGCAGAGGCATTGGAATTAACCTACACAGGGGTCAAACACATCCTTGGTCCAATAACTTGCATGTGGGAGAAGGGATTTTTACAACATAAATAGGACATCAGCACCACCCTCCACATCCCTCTATACTCCAGGGGTACAGGGCATATAGGCTGAGGTATGGACTAAGAAGACACCCTCTATTTTGTCTACTATTCTGTTCTCCATTTTGAAAAGATCATTTCCCATCCACATTCTTCCCTAAAACGGTTTTCCCATTTTTATTACCTCAGGGAGAATGTGAAGAGTGTAACTCCTGCCAAGCAATGCCAAAGCTATTCATACTTTCAAAAGCTAATGAAGACACCACAGCTAATCTCTGGGAGGTATCCTGCATAGCTAGGTGATGTCAAATGAATAAATCAATTCAGTTCAAACAAAGCCATCCAGAGGAGCACCATATAGACATGCTGAGCAGCCTTCTACTGCCTTTCCCTCTTTAAACAGTTGTGCTGATGCCATGGAAAACATCAAGGACACATTCCAATCAATATCAGCTTTTTTTTTCTGACACAGACACAAACACCCCACATACCCACATACACGAAGGCATTTTTTTTAAGAAGCAGAGCTTAGATTGTTTTTAAAAACAACTGGCATGCTAGCTAATAACCACTAGACAGCAGTGTACTCTATACTTCAAACATTTGTTAAATGATTTTTGAGGTTTTGCTAGTGCCAGACACTCCACTTAGCCCTGATGATAGAGAAATGCACAAAGTATGGTTCATATTCTTAGAGAGATCAGAATTTAGTGGAAGGGATGGTTAAGCAAACAGGAAAATATTAAGACGCAGGCAATAAGTTTTAGGATGGGAGAAGGACAGATGGCTTTGGAAGAATGTTCTCTGGGAGAAGACTTGAAGGATGTTTGGGAGGTTAAGGTAGAGAGGAGAGAGTAAAGGAGGTAAAAGCAGTTAATCGAGGGTATATATTTATTAAACAAATGATTATATGCCAGGCTTTGGGCGATGCCCTGGGGATACAGTGGAGACTAATTCACACAGCCTCTGAATTTTCAACCGAATGGTAAGCCCAAGAATAATCAAAGTATCAGAAAAAAACGGTGTTGAATGCCAGGAAGGAAAAGTATAAGGGAGAATCACCTCTTCAGAAGACAAGAATAGCATTTCTTATTTCTATTTAGCCACAGGAGGACTAGACCTAGGAGACACAGAGTGAGGAAGGAGAGACATTTGAGAGATTCGTGTGAGTGGAGCAGGGAACTCCGGAGTCATGATGGAAGAAAAGGGGGAAAGGCAGGAAGCAAACCAACCTTGCAGGGTCCGGAGGCTCAGTTGAAAGATTTTGGCTTGAACCTAAGTGCAGTAAAGTTCTAGTGAGGGTCAGGCAGAGCAGCAATATACTTGCATTTGATTTTTTAAATGATCACACTGACTACTGTGGAGAGCATATCCGTGGTTGGGAGTGAGGAACACAAAAGTATGGATCTAAGGAACTAAAAATAATTCGCTCTGATTGGAAGTCAAGAACTGAAGTAAGTCGGACAGAGAAAGACAAATTTCATATGATCACTCATATGTGGAATCTAATTTTAAAAAATTATATAAGTGAACTTATTTACAAAACAGACTCACAGATTTCAAAATTCAACTTATGCTTACCAAAGGGCAAACATGGAGGGGAGGGATAAATTAGGTGTTTGGGATTAACATACACACACTACTATTTATATATAAAACGGATAATCAACAAGGACCTACTGTATAGCACAGGGAACTCTACTCAGTATTCTGTAATAACCTATATGGGAAAAGAAGCTGAAAAAGAATGAATGTATGTATATGTATAACTGAATCACTTTGCTGTACACCTGAAACTAACATGACATTGTAAATCAACTATACTACAATAAAACTAAAAAGAAAAAAATCTACCAAGGCGGGAGGGGGAAGAATTGTATAGATCGAGAATGGGAAGATGTGAGGCCAAAGGGGTAAACAGGAGGAGATCATAGACTATATTGTAATTATATGGGAAAATATATAATGTATGATGAACTGTGATACCCTGTTTGGGCTGCCATAACAAAATATCATAGACTGCATGGCTTCTACAACAGAAATTAATTTTCTCATGGTTCTAGAAGCTGGGAAGTCCAAGATCAAGGTCTGGGAGGGTTCAATTTTTCATGAGGGCTCTCTTCTCTCGGGGTGCTCACATGGTCTTTCCTCAATGTGCGTGTTAGGGGTGGGAGCAAGCTCACTGATGGCTCTTTTTTTTTTTTTTTTTGGCGGTACATGGGCCTCTCACTGTTGTGACCTCTCCCGTTGCGGAGCACAGGCTCCAGACGCGCAGGCTCAGCGGCCACGGCTCACGGGCCCAGCCACTCCGCGGCATGTGGGATCTTCCCAGACCGGGGCATGAACCCGTGTCCCCTGCATCAGCAGGTGGACTCCCAACCACTGAGCCACCAGGGAAGCCCTGATGGCTCTTTTTATACACATACTAATCCCATCAGATCAGTGCTCCACCCTTATGACCTCATGTTGCTTTAATTATCTCCTAAAGGTCCTATTTCCAAACATAGTCACATTGTGGGTAAGACTTAAACATCTGAATTTTGAGGGGCACACTTCAGGTCATGGCATTCAGGAAATTCATTCCTTCTATATTTCCCAAGTACTTTTTGTTGAGATGACTAGCCGTTTGATTACATATAATGCCATTTTCCCACCAAACCAATTCATCCAAGAAAAGGTGGCCTTATAAAAAAGCTAGAGCCTAGAAAGAATACCTTTGATTATAAATCTTATGAAAGCCCTAACCCCAAGTAATTGGCCTAAATCCTATTGAGAAAAAAATTTTGTAGAGACTTTTTGTCCCTTTCTTTTGATGCCAAGCTTTGACGTTGTAATTATGATTCATTTTATAAGGTAAATGTAACCAGAAACTAATATCACATTTGCACTTGCATTAATTATTCTGATTACACGTTATCTTGAAAACATTCCACCAAACTGTTTGAGCCTTTTCTCCTCTTTATTTCAGCTTGTTTGTCAGGAGTCCAGAGACAGTGCTAAATGAATACCACTGCTCAACTAAAATGAATTATTTAGGCATCATATTGTCTATGTTTTATCATGGCAGAGACTTGAGCTCAATGCAAGAATTTTCCAGAAATGCTGTGTTCCATATTTCTGACCGTGTTTAAGCAGAGCCTGGAAGATTACTTGGGGGCATGAAGGTAAAGTAGATGCACTAGAATAAATGACCTTAAAAAATCCCTCCCAACCATTCCTCTCCGTGATTTATCATCAGGTCACTACACCCAAAGATCTCTCTCTATTTTAGTTCTTAGGCTTCATAAATCTCAAGAACCTGAAACTTACTCTTCTACTTATAGTTATTTATCTGCACTTGCAGAATCTTGCATGGCTCTTGTGCTTATCTTGTTTATTCTGTTTATTCAAGGAAGATTTTATTTACTGAGAATTAGATGAGGTTTCTTTTGAATTATTATAATGTGTGCTTTGCCAAAGCAGATGTCAAAGGGTGTTAAGCTTTGGTTTGTCCAAAATTATGCTTCTAGATGGGACCTAAATCTCGTTGTTTTACAGAGAAGGAAACTGAGTTTTTTGAGTTTTGAATTCAGGCAGTAACTGATAAATATTGTCAACTTTCTATATCCTTTCATAGCCATATCCCAGCATAGCATGTATAAAGTGAATAGATTTTAGAGACAGACAGACATGAGTGTACATCTAAGCTCTGACAGTTACTGTTTAGCCTCGGGTAAGTTATTTAACCTCTCTGAGTCTCCACTTCCTCATCATTAGAATACAGATGTCATACTTCACTTGTTGCAAGTATTAGAAACAACTTAAAAACAATGCTTGGCATAGGGTGGGCACTCAAAATGGGAGTCACTCTTATTACTACCGTGGATCTCTCACCTCTGAGATAGCATGCTCTGTCACATTTCCACTTCTCCTCCTCCCTTCTCTTTCAGCCTTTGTTACCTAGGGTCATCTTCCTCAACTTTTTCTCTGCTTCTCATCTCATTCTAAGACTGGCCAGGACAAGACCTGCGGTGCCAGAACTGGAAGTGATGACAAGAGAGAGAAAAGCTCCTCTCTGCTGATTTACTCCTGAACCTGGGAAGGCACTGGCCACTTGTTCTGCCCCTTTCCTCAGAATCCAAACCCCTGCGTTCCATTAGCGTCTAGGAAGTCTGAGAAACACTATCTTCCCAGTGGATATGGGTGAGTCCTCTTCCATTCTTAGGGTATAAAGACTCTCTATTAAGTGATGATTACCCCAAGAACTAAGAATAAAATAAAAATAAAAATAATATAGTATAAAGACAGTGCCAGCAGGAAAGGCAGCAATATAAACATCCTGGCTTACTTTTCATTTATCTTCCCAGCCAGCCCCTCCCCACATGCACATAATCCCATTTGTACCAGAAATAAAACCCTGCTCATTCAATGTAGGAAGCAACGTAACTAGGAGCAATGTGGACTAGAACCAAGTTTTCTAAACTCTTGGTCTAAGACTTTTTAAATTGAGGTCTAAATGATATTCTCAAGTAGAATTTAAATCAACTCTTTTTCTAACTTAAACACAGTCAACACCCAATTTCCTGCACTGATGGAGAGAATAATTTATACTTGATGTTGGAATACATTGTGTAATGGATATTAGTTTGCTAAAGATATACTTTCCTAATTACACTCAGCTGAAGGCAGGTTGGGTGGAATGGAATGGGTAGCAGCTTAGGCGTCAGGGTGTCTGACACTAAACAGCTAAAATTTCTAGAGCACGTACTTTAGGTCAGGCATAAGTCTACAAACAATTTTTCTTGCTTCATCTCATTTATTCCACACAACAGTTTTATGTGGTAACCATTGTATCTGCTTCATTTTACAGATGAGGAAATAGAGGCCCAAAGGATTTAAATAAATTGCTCCATCTGAAGAATGATGGTATTGAGAAGGAGTTCTGACAGCCTCCTTAGATTCCCAGATTTCAGATCTACTAACGAGGCTTTTCATTCTCTGAGCACATCACCACTGATAAGAGAAGGAAGACGGGCAGCCTCCCACTGAGTGGCACCCAGAGCCCTTCAGAGGGGAAATATCAGCAGGATAAAGTTCAGATGTGAATAATGTGCCCCGCTTCAGCCACTCAAGGTAGGCAGCAATACTAAAAAATTAGAGTCACCTGAGGTGAGTAAAGCACATGCAAGGGAATTAAGAGAAAGAAAAAGGTAAGAGATTATTGCAGATGGGGAAACAGAAAGCTTGGCAGGAGACAGAAAGCTTGGAGCACGGTGGTTAGCAGTACAGGCTGGGTGCCAGTCCCCACTCTTTACCATATTATTTGAACAAGTTTCAGAATCTCTCTAAACCTTGATTTTCTCATTTAAAATACGGATAATTATAGCACCGACCTCCCTCAGTGGTTGTAGGTGGGATGAGATGAGGCAGGTCAAGCACGGAGCCCAAGGCTGGGTGCTAAGCAAGTGCTCAGTACATATTAGCTTTTATTAGATGGTGGGGTGAAGGAGTTAGGACCACGTGGCTGTGCATGACCTGTGACTGTGCTTAGACATGGAAAGTGAAGGCACGGTTCACTATAACCATCTGTGTGTGTGTCCTTTGTCTAATAGTGATATGACTCTTTGGAGTGGTATTTTGAATCAGTCCCCACTGGTTTCTGAATAGTGATGCAGCCCAATATAAAGACTGTTTCTCAAGATCCCATCACTGCCATGTGATAACTTGTTACAGTGGATTAAATTAGGTGGTGGTGATGGCTTGTCTCAACTCCAGAGATGCTAAGAAAATCAGTGCTGCACAGTTCGGCCTCAGCAATGGTTCAACCTGCTACTTTCCTCCACCTTCCCATCCTTCCTCTTTCCCCCTTTATTTTCCTTTATTTTTTCCACCCCTTCTCCTTCTCTCCTTTGAATTTCTCCTTGAGGGATTCATCTGACTGGATCTTAAATCCAAACATGTATTATGGAAACACACACAGGAACAGATACAAATTCTGTTAGAGGTGAGACTGCAAAGAAAATAAAGCAGATATGCAGGATTATCAAGAGAGTAACGAAGGAAGAGTAATATATCTCCAGATCTTACTGTAAGATCAGCTAAAGAAACCCACTGACTTACAAATAAAAGCACTTATGTGTACAATCTAAAAGTCCTCATTTCTCCAGCAGAAGTGCATTTTTCAAGAGTTGACTAAGTCTGAACCCCCATCCTACGCAGCTGCAGAAAATCTGTCAGCTTCTCTCCCCCATTACTTGCAAGCATTTCTACAAATCCTCTGGGAATGACAATATATACTGCTAAAAATCCATCCTGTCTCCTGTGTCCTACCCCTCTGTGCACTACTCCGGTGAGGACTGCCTCTCTCTGCATTGTGGGCCCCCCACCTCCAAGCCTGCTTCATTTCATCCAAGAACCAAACATCATTTCCCCATAAGCATGGCTGAAACCAGGTTATGGTGATTAATGGAACTTTACTAAAGATGTAGGGATAACATATAGGAATTTAAATGCAGAAATGGGAAACTTCAACCTTCCCAGCTGGTTGTCAAATATCACTGTTCCTGGGATCCATTGACCAGCTAGTCTAAGGGGTACACAGCTAGACCCCTTTCTTTTTTACCTTGACCTGCCACATTTTTGCAGATGTGTACATACTGCTCCCTTTTTTTCTTTCGGCCTTGCCCATGGCCTGTAGACAGAGGAAATAAACCTGAAAACCAAATTAACTTCTACACTGTCATCAGTGAAGATGGATCTTCAAACCCTCATACCTCCATCTCTTCATCCCAGTACAGGCTCTAAGCTTGTCTTTGAAAAAACAAGATGTTGTCAGGGGCATATTTTTCTCCCCAAACAAGAGAAATATGACCTTTAACATCAAGTTTAAGACTCTATGGAGTCATACAAAGACTTCATAAAATTTGACTTTTTTTTTTTTTTTTTTTTTAAGGCATCTGAGATTCAGTTCCCAGTTTGGGCTCAAGGTCCACATAACTGGCATTTCTTCCCAGGGCAAACTCAAACAGTGGGAAGTTTTTTTCAAGTCTATTGTGTTGATGAGTGGCGGCTTTGATACCAGAACTGAGATCTTTCTATCCCTTTCAGAACAAAACCCTGGAAGTCTCAGATTTATCTTTCTAAAAATAATATGACACTACAACTCTACTTTTTTTCTTCTTGGGAGGGGATAATGCAGCTCTAGTAAGAAATCAAGAGAACAGGTTAAGTAGAAGACCCCATTTACTCTTTCCTGACATTCATTAGTTCCTTCATAAGGGTTTGGGGAAATAAAACAAGAGACCTGAAGAGACTAAGCACTTTCCCACATACACACCCCTCAGATGAATACTGCTGTGCCCTTCACGGTCATGCCATTCAACTTATCTAGGGTTTCCTACACAAGATATTTCAAATGTTTTACAGTGAGACTCGTAAGAAATAAAGTGAAGGTGGCTGACAAACTGGGAGTAGTTACTACTGCAAAAAACAGAACAAAAATGGCAAAGAAAGCAATTGGTAGAGAGCAAGAGAAAAAAAGACTAAATAACGGGCAGGTTTGGAATGCTTTCCTGGTGTAAGTTTGCTCATACGATATTTAGGGGAGATAAAAGGGAAAATGTCTAAAAATGTCAAGACAAGTACCCATGATACCAATGTGGTTTGGGTGGGATTGAAAATGATTAGAATATGACTTCATAAAATAAAATGAAGATTAGAAGGTGCTTTGAGAAAGGTAATAGTTGAGTAGGAATAGAAATATGTGCATGAAAGTGACTCCCTTAATGAGCAGAGTCAGTGAAAATATCCAGTGAAGAATTTGGACAGGTCGGGAATAGAGTCCTGCTTGGTCTTTCCAGACAAAAATTCAACTCGGACAGGGGGTCACACCAAAGTCAAGCCACGCACGACAAGCTGAAGCAGAAACTAGGAACTTCTGTCATTTACCAGCCAGGACTCAAAAAGAAACACTGCTAAGATAAGATCTCAAAATAAGGCAAACAATTCCGGAGCTTGGGGAGGCATAAAACCCACTCACGAGATAGACAGGCAGCTCTTTCTGAAGGTCGTAAGCACTTACCTGGTCTTGCTACTGCAAGGCGTTTCAGGGTTGAAGAGCAGAAGGCAGATGCTGCTGGACACACCTCCACCTTGCTTCATGTACCAGGAGAAAGTTCTCTGCTGTAATGGCTGTGTACTGGGTAAAATTGTTTGGATGCCAGGTACTGCGCTGGGTCCTTTTCACTCATCTCTCATCTGCACCACCATCTTGCCTGCATTTTACAGCTGAGGACTGAGACAGCAAACAGGTAACCACCTGAATCCACTGAGGCTAGTGATTGGTTCAGCTGGGAACAATTAGGACATCGTCGGAGGCCTTGGTTAACAATTATAGCTAATAAGATATCAGGAATTCCTTTTCTGCAACTGGAGTTTGGTCATCGAATTTGTCTTTACCTGGAGATAATATGCCATGGAAAATGCAGGAGTGTGAAAGCCAGAAGACTTCAGTCTAGCCGTGTTTCTGTCACACACGATTTATGCAGTTTTGGAGAAGTTATTTAACCTTTCTGAGGTTCCTTTTTCTTATCTGCAAAATGAGTTTTGCTTATTTAGAACGTATGGAGGTTAAATTTGGCAGTGACAGTGAAAACCCTTTGACTCTGATTACCAGTTCTGTTTGTAGTTATTTTAAACGATGGGGCTTGATTTGGCCGATAATGCATCTCGTTCTCCTTTTGTTCTAATGAATCTCCAGTTAATATAATGTTTCAATCAAGATGCAGAAATAGGAAATGCTCAAGCTAACAGTAGTAAGAACTAGAAACTGACTCAGCTAACTTAATACAGCGAGGTATATTGTAAAGATCATGGGTATCTCAGAAAACTTCATAAATAGAGCCATACCTCCTGAGGACAGCTGACAAGAGCCCAGGAATTTTCTCTCCCTTTTTTCCTTTTCCCTCAATACGTGTATCTTCTAGACATCTGCTTAATTCTTTTCTCTAAAAAAACAACTTTTCTGTCCACTCATCCACATGCACATAGCTGTCCCTTAAGGTACCTTAAGCCCCTGCCGTCTATGTGACTTTCCATTTTGGCTATCCTAGAGGAAATGCATCTGTCTCTGTGTCGCAATTCCCCTTTCCCAAGAGGAAGCATGTGATGGACTCAGGTTAGTTCAGGGGTGAACCTCAGTGTTCCGTGAGCTGTAGACAGAGGCTGTGAGTCAGAGGTGTCTAAGGCTGGCTTTTCTAGGCCGTGATTAGATATTTTTTATAAGAAGGAAGCAGAGTGTGAGGAAGAGAGGATTGTCATCTCTACTCTAGGTGCCCAAAGAACATTTCTTGAAAGAAACTCAACATTTTTAATATTTGATACCTCTGTATAGTCAAATGTCCTTTGAGAGTCAAGAATAAAGAATAGGGAGGGCTTCCCTGGTGGCGCAGTGGTTGGGAGTCTGCCTGCCGATGCAGGGACGTGGGTTCGTGCCCCAGTCTGGGAAGATCCCACATGCCACGGAGCGGCTGGGCCCATCCGTGAGCCTTGGCCGCTGAGCCTGTGCGTCCGGAGCCTGTGCTCCGCAACGGGAGAGGCCACACCAGGTAGAGGCCCGCAAACAGCAAAAAAAAAAAAAAAAAAAAGATAGGGAAGGGTTAGTGACTTTTCCCAATATTACTCAGATATAATTAGATCTAATTAGCCAATTGAGTAGAGACCTAACATCATTAGAAGACACAATAAGATATTTAGAATAACAGATATCATCCTTTTACTGTACATTACATGCTCCCTCCATGCCTCACAAACATATCCACCCTCGCCCCCCCCCCCCCCCAGGTAACTTCCACAGCAATAATCTTCTATTATGCTGAAAATTTTCCTTTTGGGTTATTGGAACCTCATAAACAAGTGAGCTCAAAAGGCAAAAATGTGGTTTCACTATTTCTTTTGACACCTGTAGAGAAATCACTGCCCTGGCTCTGATTTAATCAACCCAGAGCATTAAACCCTTAATATTTAAAATAGACAAGTGAATGATTCTTTAAGGATCATAAAATTCCTTTGTCTTCATTGGCAAATCCATTATTTAAAATAGAACAATCACTACAGTGTTTAAAAATTGAGTTCTGCTCCAGGACATAGGCTTCTTTCCAGGACTGAGCAAAGTGCAATAACTTAGAAAAGGCTAATAATTGAGAAATGTTAACATTCATTTTATGTAATGTTATTACATTATTTGGACACTGCTCTGAGAGAGAGTAATAGCAGTGACTTTTTTTGTGAACTGCCAGGCTACAGAAATGGATGGAACTGGATTTCTGTCCATCAGTAACTCCATGGGATAGCAGACCTCATTCAATTGCCCTGTGTATGAGCCCCATCATAGTCTGTAGGCTCTTGGAATGCCCAGAAAACTGCTAGAGATTCTTTCCCATCCCACCGCTTTCTTTATGCACTTGAAAGGATTGAGACTGATGGGATTGATTTTTTGAAATTGTTTAGAGAAAAAACGTTTGGGCTACCATTCTGAAGAAGAAAGATAAGAACGAGAAACCATCAAGGAGTGTGGCCTTTTGGGTCAACAATGCAACCCCATTCTCTCTGACAATTGCTTGTCCCGATCCTCTGACCAAATCTGTCTGGGCCATGACAGAAAACCTGACCAAGCTGGGCCATCGTGTTCTCTCTCTTGAGAATTTGGAATTAGTATTCAAAGATATTAGTTAGATTCTTTTAGTATTTGAACTCAGAGGACATTTGACCTTGGCAGCTATGATGGGGTAGTTCTTTTAAATTATGCTCACAGAACAGCAGATAGTGTGAGGAAGAGAGAGAGAAAAATGAGATAGAAATATAGAAGGAGAACCAGAGAAGTGAGTTTATAAACATCCAGAGAAAGAGAGTGAGAGTGGCTGTACTACTTTCCAATGGCTTTCCCGTTCTAATTCATTATAAAGCATTTCTTGCCTTTGGGTTCTGCGAGATAACCCTAAACTCTTGACGAGAGCAAACCCTAAGCTATTTACATGTGAGTTTAGTTTAAATGGGTTTCTATTACTTGCAGACAGTTGAGAGTAAGTTTATAAGCCAGTGAGAATGGAGAAAAGAAAAAAAGAGAATTAGAAAATTGGTTGAAAGGACCTTTTACAAGGTTTCAAGATTTAGTACTTACATTTATTTGTTTTGAAGGACAAGGCATAAAAATCCCCCTTTTAGAAAACAGAAAGTTGAATGAGATAACTCTTTGAGATTCCCTTTACTGATATGACCCTAGTCAAGATATTAATTTGGGGGGATAGCATTCTTAAACTGACTTAAAAATTTCTTTTAGAATCAATACTTGAATAGAGCAGATCTCTTCCTTGGCATTGGCAACCGCTGCAAGTCAGAATGTGAGAAACTATCTCAAAACAGAGCCTATGCTCTTAACCCCAGCAACCATGACCCCAGGAAGGTACTCATTTCACATAGCGTGGCTGCTTTTGCTTTTGCTCTAATGCTTTTTTTCTTTAATAAGTATAAGGAGGTCATCTGGCATATCCACTACTTACTAAGAGAATACACAGAATCTTAAGAGTATACATTGGAGCAGATACATTTAGATGGAGCCATTGTTCCTAAATCATAAATAGAAGGAACATTAATGGCTGTTGTGGTTTGTCATGCAAACTCAGACAATTCTCACGGGGGGTGATAAAGAGCCAAAAGCTTCTCAACACCAAAATGGAGGAATGGTGTGACTGGGGAAGGCGACTGTTTCCAGGTTTTTTGTTGTTGTTGTTGTTGTTGTTAAGGGGAAGTTGATGAAAATGTTTTAAAATTAGATAGCGGTGATGGTTTTTCAATCTGAATTTGCAAAAATCTACTAAGTTGGGACCTGAGGGAAGATGGCGGAAGAATAAGACGCGGAGATCACCTTCCTCCCCACAGATACACCAGAAATTCATCTACACGTGGAACAACTCCTACAGAACACCTACTGAACGCTGGCAGAAGACCTCAGACTTCCCAAAAGGCAAGAAACTCCCCACGTACCTGGGTAGGGCAAAAGAAAAAAGAATAAACAGAGACAAAAGGATAGGGACGGGACCTGCACCAGTGGAAGGGAGCCGTGAAGGAGGAAAGGTTTCCACACACTACAAGCCCCTTCACGGGTGGAGACTGCGAGTGGCGGAGGCAGAGAGCTTCGGAGCCGCAGAGGAGAGCACAGCAACAGGGGTGAGGAGGGCAAAGCGGAGAGATTCCCGCACAGAGGATTGGGGCCGACCAGCAGTCACCAGCTCCAGAGGCTTGTCTGCTGGGCCGCAAGGGCGGGCGGGGCTGGGAGCTGAGGCTTGGGTTTCGGGTTTCGGTCTCAGGGAGAGGACTGGGGTTGGCGGCGTGAACACAGCCTGAAGGGGTTAGTGTGCCACGGCTGGCCGGGAGGGAGTCCGGGAAAAAGTCTGGAGCTGCTGAAGAGGCAAGAGACTTTTTCTTCCCTCTTTGTTTCCTGGTGCGTGAGGAGAGGGGATTCAGAGCGCTGCTTAAAGGAGCTCCTGAGACGGGCACAGGCCGCGGCTATCAGCGCGGACACCAGAGACGGGCGTGGGACGCTGGGGCTGCTTCTGCCGCCGCCAAGAAGCCTGTGTGCAAGTGCAGGTCACTGTCCACGCTCCCCCTCCAGGGAGCCTGTGCAGCCCGCCACTGCCGGGGTCCCATGATCCAAGGACGGCTTCCCTGGGAGAACGCATGGTGTGCCTCAGGCTGGTGCTACGTCATGCCGGCCTCTGCCGCCGCAGGCTCGCCCCGCACTCTGTACCCCTCCCTCCCACCGGCATGAGTGAGCCAGAACCCCCGAAGCGGCTGCTCCTTTAAACCCGTCCTGTCTGAGCGAAGAACAGACGCCCTCTGGTGACCTACGCTCAGAGGCGGGGCCAAATCCAAAGCTGAGACCCGGGAGCTGTGAGAATAAAGAAGAGAAAGGGAAATCTCTCCCAGCATTCTCAGGAGCAGCGGATTAAAGCTCCACAATCAACTTGATGTACCCTGCATCTGTGGAATACCTGAATAGACAACGAATCATCCCAAATTGAGGAGGTGGACTTTGAGAACAATATTTATGATATTTTCCCGTTTTCCTCTTTTTACAACAAATTATCCCAAATTGAGGAGATGGACTTTGAGAGCAAGATTTACGATTTTTTCCCCTTTTTCTCTTTTTGTGAATGTGCATGTGTATGCTTCTGTGTGAGAATTTGTCTGTATAGCTTGGCTTCCACCATTTGTCCCAGGGTTCTATCCGTCTGTGTTTTTTTTTTCTTTAATTTTTTTTAATAATTATTATTTTATTTTAATAAGGCTATTATATTTTATCATACTTTATTCCATTTACTTCATCTTCTCTCTCTTTATCGTACCTTCCCTCCTTCCACCCTCCCTCCCTTCTTTCCTTCCTTCCTTCCCTCTTTCTTTCTACTTCTACTAATTCTTTCTTTCTACTTTTTCTCCCTTTTATTCTGAGCCGGGTGGATGAAAGGCTCTTGGTGCTACAGCCAGGAGCCAGTGCTGTGCTTCTGAGGTGGGAGAGCCAGCTTCAGGACACTGGTCCACAAGAGACCTCCCACCTCCACATAATATCAAGCAGCAAAAATCTCCCAGAGATCTCCATCTCAACACCAGCACCCAGCTTCAGTCAACGACCAGCAAGCTACAGTGCTGGTCACCCTATGCCAAGCAACTAGCAAGAGAGGAACACAACCCCACCCATTAGCAGAGAGGCTGCCTAAAAACATAATAAGGCCACAGGCACCCCAAAACACACCAGCAGACATGGACCTGTCCACGAGAAAGACAAGATTGAGCCTCATCCACCAGAACACAGGCACCAGTCCCCTCCAACAAGAAGCCTACACAACCCACTGAAACAAACTTAGCCACTGGGGACAGACACGAAAAACAATGGGAACTACGGCCCTGCAGCATGCAAAAAGGAGACCCCAAACACAGTAACATAAGCAAAATGAGAAGACAGAAAAACACACAGCAGGTGAAGGAGCAAGATAAAAACCCATCAGACTAACAAATGAAGAGGAAATAGGCAGTCTACCTGAAAAAGAATTCAGAATAATGATAGTAAAGATGATCCAAAATCTTGGAAATAGAATAGACAAAGTGCAAAACAGTTAACAAGGACCTAGAGGAACTAAAGATGAATCAAGCAATGATTAGAAACACAGTAAATGAAATGAAAAATACTCTAGATGGGATCAATAGCAGAATAACTGAGGCAGAAGAACGGATAAGTGAGGTGGAAGATAAAATAGTGGAAATAATTGATGCAGAGCAAAATAAAGAAAAAAGAATGAAAATAACTGAGGACAGTCTCAGAGACCTCTGGGACAACATTAAATGCACCAACATTTGAATTATAGGGGTTCCAGAAGAAGAAGAGAAAAAGAAAGGAACTGAGAAAATATTTGAAGAGATTATAGTTGAAAACTTCCCTAATATGGGAAAGGAAATGGTTAATCAAGTCCAGGAGGCACAGAGAGTCCCATACAGAATAAATCCAAGTAGAAATATGCCAAGACACATATTAATCAAACTGTCAAAAATTAAACACAAAGAAAAAATATTAAAAGCAGCAAGGGAAAAACAACAAATAACACACAAGGGAATCCCCATCAGGTTAACAGCTGATCTCTCAGCAGAAACTCTACAAGCCAGAAGGGAGTGACAGGACATATTTAAAGTGATGAAGGAGAAAAACCTGCAACCAAGATTACTCTACCCAGTAAGGATCTCATTCAGATTTGATGGAGAAATTAAAACGTTTACAGACAAGCAAGAGCTGAGAGAGTTCAGCACCACCAAACCAGCTTTACAACAAATGCTAAAGGAACTTCTCTAGGCAAGAAACACAACATAAGGAAAATACCTACAATAACGAACCCAAAACAATTAAGAAAATGGGAATAGGAACATACATATCGATAATTACCTTAAATGTAAATGGACTAAATGCTCCCACCAAAAGACACAGATTGACTGAATGGATACAAAAACAAGACCCATATATATGCTGTCTACAAGAGACGCACTTCAGACCAAGAGACACATACAGATTGAAAGTAAGGGGATGGAAAAAGATATTCCATGCAAGTGGAAATCAAAAGAAAGCTGGAGTAGCAATTCTTATATCAGACAAAATAGACTTTAAAATAAAGATTATTACAAGAGACAAAGAAGGACACCACATAATGATCAAGGGATCAATCCAAGAAGAAAATATAACAATTGTAAATATTTATGCACCCAACATAGGAGCACCTCAATACATAAGGCAAATACTAACAGCCATAAAAGGGGAAATCGACAGTAACACACTCATAGTAGGGGACTTCAACACCCAACTTTCACCAATGGACAGATCATCCAAAATGAAAATAAATAAGGAAACACAAGCTTTAAATGATACATTGAAGAAGATGGACTTAATTGATATTTATAGGACATTCCATTCAAAAACAACAGAATACACATTTTTCTCAAGTGCTCATGGAACATTCCCCAGGAGAGATCATATCTTGGGTCACAAATCAAGCCTTGGTAAATTTAAGAAAATTGAAATTGTATCAAGTATCTTTTCTGACCACAATGCTATGAGACTAGACATCAATTACAGGAAAAGAGCTGTAAAAAATATAAACAGATGGAGGCTAAACAATACACTACTTAATAACGAAGTGATCACTGAAGAAATCAAAAAGGAAATTTAAAAATACCTAGAAACAAATGACAATGGAGACATGACGACCCAAAACCCATGGAATGCAGCAAAAGCAGTTCTAAGAGGGAAGTTTATAGCAATACATTCCCACCTTAAGAAACAGGAAACATCTCAAGTAAACAACCTGACCCTGCACTTAAAGCAATTAGAGAAAGAAGAACAAAAAAAAAACCCCAAAGTTAGCAGAAGGAAAGAAATCATAAAGATCAGATCAGAAATAAATGAAAAAGAAATGAAGGAAACGATAGCAAAGATCAATAAAACTAAAAGCTGGTTCTTTGAGAAGATAAACAAAATTGATAAACCGTTAGCCAGACTCATCAAGAAAAAAAGAGAGAAGACTCAAATCAATAGAATTAGAAATGAAAAAGGAGAAGTAACAACTGACACTGCAGAAATACAAAAGATCATGAGAGATTACTACAAGCAACTCTATGTCAATAAAATGGACAACCTGGAAGAAATGGACAAGTCCTTAGAAATGCACAACCTGCCAAGACTGAATCAGGAAGAAATAGAAAATATGAATAGACCAATCACAAGCACTGAAATTGAAACTGTGATTAAAAATCTTCCAACAAACAAAAGCCCAGGACCAGATGGCTTCACAGGCGAATTCTATCAAACATTTAGAGAAGAGTTAACACCTATCCTTCTCAAACTCTTCCAAAATATAGCAGAGGGAGGAACACACCCAAACTCATTCTACAAGGCCACTATCACCTTGATACCAAAACCAGACAAGAATGTCCCAAAGAAAGAAAACTACAGGCCAATACCACTGATGAACATAGATGCAAAAATCCTCAACAAAATACTAGGAAACAGAATCCAACAGCACATTAAAAGGATCATACACCATGATCAAGTGGGGTTTATTCCAGGAATGCAAGGATTCTTCAATATATGCAAATCAGTCAATGTGGTACATCATATTAACAAACTGAAGGAGAAAAACCATATGATCATCTCAGTAGATGCAGAAAAAGCCTTCGACAAAATTCAACGCCCATTTATGATAAAAACCCTCCAGAAAGTAGGCATAGAGGGAACTTTCCTCAACATTATAAAGGCCATATATGACAAACCCACAGCCAACATCATCCTCAGTGGTGAAAAACTGAAAGCATTTCCACTAAGATCAGGAACAAGACAAGGCTGCCCACTCTCACCACTCTTATTCAACATAGTTTTGGAAGTTTTAGCCACAGCAATCAGAGAAGAAAAGGAAATAAAAGGAATCCAAATTGGAAAAGAAGAAGTAAAGCTGTCACTGTTTGCAGATGACATGATACTATACATAGAGAATCCTAAAGATGCTACCAGAAAACTACTAGAGCTAATCAATGAATTTGGTGAAGTAGCAGGACACAAAATTAATGCACAGAAATCTCTGGCATTCTTGTACACTAATGATGAAAAACTATGAAAGTGAAATCAAGAAAACACTCCCATTTACCATTGCAACAAAAAGAATAAAATATCTAGGAATAAACCTACCTAAGGAGACAAAAGACCTGTATGCAGAAAAGTATAAGACACTGATGAAAGAAATTAAAGATGATACAAATAGATGGAGAGAGATATACCATGTTCCTGGATTGGAAGAATCAACATTGTGAAAATGACTCTACTACCCAAAGCAATCTACAGATTCAATGCAATCCCTATCAAACTACCACTGGCTTCACAGAACTAGAACAAAACATTTCAAAATTTGTTTGGAAAAACAAAAGAGCCCAAATAGCCAAAGCAATCTTGAGAATGAAAAACGGAGCTGGAGGTATCAGGTTCCCTGACTTCAGACTATACTACAAAACTACAGTAATCAAGACAGTGTAGTACTGGCACAAAAACAGAAAGATAGATCAATGGTACAGGATAGAAAGCCCAGAGAAAAACCCACGCACATATGGTCACCTTATCTTTGATAAAGGAGGCAGGAATGTACAGTGGAGAAAGGACAGCCTCTTCAATAAGTGGTGCTGGGAAAACTGGACAGCTACATGTAAAAGAATGAAATTAGAACACTCCCAAATGCCATACACAAAAATAAACTCAAAATGGATTAAAGACCTAAATGTAAGGCCAGATACCATCAACCTCTTAGAGGAAAACATAGGCAGAACACTCTATGACATAAATCACAGCAAGATCCTTTTTGACCCACCTCCAAGAGAAATGGAAATAAAAACAAAGATAAACAAATGGGACCTAATGAAATTTCAAAGCTTTTGCACAGCAAAGGAAACCATAAACAAGACCAAAAGACAACCCTCAGAATGGGAGAAAATATTTGCAAATGAAGCAACTGACAAAGGATTAATCTTCAAAATTTATAAGCAGCTCATGCAGCTCAATAGCAAAAAAACAAACAACCCAATCCAAAAATGGGCAGAAGACCTAAATAGACATTTCTCCACAGAAGATATACAGATTTCCAACAAACACATGAAAGGATGCTCAACATCATTAATCATTAGAGAAATGCAAATCAAAACTACAATGAGATATCATCTCACACCAGTCAGAATGGCTATCATCAAGAAATCTAGAAACAATAAATGCTGGAGAGGGTGTGGAAAAAAGGGAACACTCTTGCACTGCTGGTGGGAATGTGAATTGGTACAGCCACTATGGAGAACAGTATGGAGGTTCCTTAAAAAACTACAAATAGAACTACCATATGACCCAGCAATCCCACTACTGGGCATATACCCTGAGAAAACCATAATTCAAAAAGAGACATGTACCAAAATGTTCATAGCAGCCCTATTTACAATAGCCCGGAGATGGAAACAACCTAAGTGTCCATCATCGGATGAATGGATAAAGAAGATGTGGCACATATATACAATGGAATATTACTCAGCCATAAAAAGAAATGAAATTGAGCTATTTGTAATGAGGTGGATGGACCTAGAGTCTGTCATACAGAGTGAAGTAAGTCAGAAAGAGAAAGACAAATACTGTATGCTGACACATATATATGGAATTTAAGAAAAAAATGTCATCAAGAACATAGGGGTAAGACAGGAATAAAGACACAGACCTACTAGAGCATGGACTTGAGGATATGGGGAGGGGGAAGGGTAAGCTGTGACAAAGTGAAAGAGCGGCATGGACATATATACACTACCAAATGTAAGGTAGATAGCTAGTGGGAAGCAGCCGCATAGCACAGGGAGATCAGCTCGGTTCTTTGTGACCGCCTGGAGGGGTGGGATAGGGAGGGTGGGAGGGAGACGCAAAAGGGAGGGGATATGGGAACATATGTATATGTATAACTGATTAAATTTGTAAAATTAAAAAAAAAAAAAAAAGAAAAAAAAAAAAAGAAATCTAGAAACAATAAATGCTGGAGAGGGTGTGGAGAAAAGGGAACACTCTTGCACTGCTGGTGGGAATGTGAATTGGTACAGCCACTATGGAGAACAGTATGGAGGTGCCTTAAAAAACTACAAATAGAACTACCATATGACCCAGCAATCCCACTACTAGGCATATAACCTGAGAAAACCATAATTCAAAAAGAGACATGTACCAAAATGTTTATTGCAGCTCTATTCACAATAGCCCGGAGATAGAAACAACCTAAGTGTCCATCATCGGATGAATGGATAAAGAAGATGTGGCACATATATACAATGGAATATTACTCAGCCATAAAAAGAAACGAAATTGAGCTATTTGTAATGAGGTGGATAGACCTAGAGTCTGTCATACAGAGTGAAGTCAGAAAGAGAAAGACAAATACCATATGCTAACACATATATATGGAATTTAAGGAAAAAAAATGTCCTGAAGAACCTAGGGGTAAAACGGGAATAAAGACACAGACCTACTAGAGAATGGACTTGAGGATATGGGGAGGGGGAAGGGTAAGCTGTGACAAAGCGAGAGAGAGGCATGGACATATATACAGTACCAAACATAAGGTAGATAGATAGTGGTAAGCAGCCGCATAGCACAGGGAGATCAGCTCGGTGCTTTGTGACCAACTGGAGGGGTGGGATAGGGAGGGTGGGAGGGAGGGAGATGCAAGAGGGAAGGGATATGGGAACAGATGTATATGTATAACTGATTCTCTTTGTTATAAAGCAGAAACTAATAAAAAAAAGAAAAAGGAAAGAAAAAAAATCTACTAAGTTGTATACTTCAAAATGGTGAATTTTATGGTAATTGATTTATATCTCAGTAAAGCTTTTTTTAAAGAACATGCAATTATTTCACAAAACAGCATAAATATCAATAGTTGAAAATGTCACTGATAATGACACAATAAAAATTGACTAGAATGTTAAAATGAGATCAACTTTTTCAGGCTATACACAAGAGTTTTTATAACAACTCACACTTAATTTGACCCGGAACTTGTCCCAGACTTTGCTAGGCTTCTGCAACAGTTTTCAGAGGCCTGAGGGAGAGAACAGACCAGCTTATTCCTTCATGAAATAACTTCATGACATCTACAATCTCCTTGCAGTCAATATCCAACATTCAGTGAGGTAAATTGGGTACTATATATGACCAGAGGAGCAATGCCTCATAGATTAAGTAGCATGGGGAAAAGGAATTTGGTTCCTCTATGCTTTCCTATAAAAATATTTCTGAGGCACTGGGAGAAGACATTGGTATTATGGTTTAGTTTCCCCAGTGATTATGTCTATCATATTCTACAGAGGGATATGTTTTACCTCCAAGGGAAAAAAATATTAATTTCCCTGTTTGTTAGGGAACTCACACCTAACTTTATCTACATCCTCTTTCTCCTAACCCTTGGGTGGAGGTAGAACTTTTTCTGTGTTAGTTGAGCTACATTCTGTGCAAACCAAGACAGGTGAGACCTGCAGTAAATCTCAGAGGATGTCCTAGGAAAACTAAACTTGTGAATGCCTTATTTAGCTCCTTAAATTCTCACAGAGGGGGGCTTCCCTGGTGGCGCAGTGGTTGAGAGTCTGCCTGCCGATGCAGGGGACACGGGTTCGTGCCCCGGTCCGAAAAGAAACAAAATAGACAAACTGCTAGCTAGACTTACCAGAAAAAAAGAGAGAGGACTCAAATATAAAATTAGGAATGAAAGATGAGACATTACAACTGGTAATGCAAATGCTCATAATAGACTACTATGAACGATTATAAACCAACAAATTGGATAACCTAGAAATAATGGATAAATTCCTAGAAACATACAATCCAGCAAGACTGAATCATGAAGAAATAGAACCTCTGAACAGACCAATTACTAGGAAGGAAATTAAATCAGTAATCAAATCCTCAAAGGATTTGATTACTCCCAGATCAGATGGCTTCCCTGTTGAATTCTACCAAATATTTAAAGAATAACTAGTACTAATACTTCTCAAACTTTTCCAAAACACAGAAGAGGAGGGAACACTTCCAAACTCTTTTTTTTTTTTTTTTTTTTTTTGCGGTATGCGGGCCTCTCACTGTTGTGGCCTCCCCCGTTGTGGAGCACAGGCTCCGGACGCGCAGGCTCTGGACGCGCAGGCTCAGCGGCCATGGCTCACGGGCCCAGCCGCTCCGCGGCATATGGGATCCTCCCAGACCGGGGCACGAACCCGTATCCCCTGCATCGGCAGGCGGACTCTCAACCACTTGCGCCACCAGGGAGGCCCCCAAACTCTTTTTATGATATCAGTATTACTCTGATCCCAAAGCCAGACAAGGACACTACATGAAAAGAAATTGTACCAATATCCCTGAATATATTTTTGCATGAACATACAGGCAAAAATCCTCAACAAAATATTAGCAAACTGAATTCAACTGAATTCAATGATACATTAAAAGGATCATACACCACGATCTATTGGGATACATTCCAGAGATAGAAGGATGGTTCAACAACCTCAAAATTACTGTAACAAACCACATTAATAAAATAAAGAATAAAAATCATATGATCATCTCAACAGATGCAAAAAAAAACTGACAAAATTCAACATTCTTTCATGATAAAGACTCTCAACAAACTGGGCATAGAGGAAACATACCTCAACACAATAAAAGCCATATGTGACTTGCCCATAGTTAACATCACACTCAGTGGTGAAATGGCTGACAGCTTTTCCACAGAGCCAAGGATGCCCAGCCTTACCACTTTTATTAACATAGTACAGGAAATTGTATCTAGAGCAATTAGTCAGGAGAAAGAATAAAAGGTATCTGAATAGGAAAAGAAGAGGTAAAACTGTCTCTATTTGCAGATGTAATATTATGTATGGAAAACTAAAGACTCCACCAAAAAACATTAGAACTAATAAATAATTTCAATAAATTTGAAGGATAAAAAATCAGTATACAAAAATCAGTTGCATTTCTATACACACAACTATGAACTATCAGAAAGAGAAATTAAGAAAACAATCCTATTTACAAAAACATCAAAAAGAATAAAACATTTAGGGATGAATTTAACCAAGGAGGTGAAATACCTGTACACTGAAAACTATAAGACATTGATGAAATAAATTGAAGAGGAAACAGATAAATGAAAAATATTCTGTGCTTAATGATTAGAAGAATTAATATTGTAAAATAGCCATCCTACTCAAAGTGATCTACAGTTTTAATGTAATCCTAATGTCATTTTTCACAAAAATATATAGAACAATTTTAAAATTTGTGTGGAACTAGAAAACACCCCTAATAGCCAAAGCAATCTTGAGAAAGAAGAACAAAACTGAAGGCATCACACTTTCTGATGTCAACCTATATTACAAAGCTATAGTAATCAAAACAGCCATGCAAGGTAGGCATTTTCCTATCCACATTACATATGAGGAAACTGAGGCCAAGCAGAGGAAATGACTTGGCCCCAACAAGCTATTTACCATTAAATGTCCCTCTGTATTTCAAGAAAGCAGAGAATTTTTTTAGTTCATCCCTGCATCTCTAGTATCTGATACAGTGTCTGGCATATGATATATACTCCTTAAATGATGAAGAAAGGAAAAGAGAGAGCGAAGAATGAAAATCGAGATTGAGACCCAGGTCTATCTGATTTCAAAAGTTGCTCTCTCTGTTGTAATCCTGTCTTGCAATCCAAATCCCTCTGAGGACTATTGGCTAGATCCCAGTGACCTAGGAAGTCACTTCTGATTGGAACAGGTTCAAGAATAAAGGAGGTGGAGGCAGGAGGAAAGAAGCAATCTGGAAGCCCACCTCTTGGCCGGGTAGCCAAAAAGGTTGCATAGTCTGTTTTGTGGAGGAGGTCCAACTACAGAGTGAATCATCTTTTGAGTTTAGAATAAGATAAGTTCCACTCAGGTTGTAGATGGGCTTTACAGTAAATCCCTAACCCCCTTTCATTGGATGAATGGGTTGAGGCTTCTCTCTTGAGGATCCCATCCTAAAGGCAGTGGATACTTGTACAAGCTATGCCCTCTGGACCCCCTTGATCCCAAAATATTGCTTATAAACCTATTTGTCCATTTTATTTATTTATTTATTTTTTGGTAGATTCTCACTGCTGCTGAGGCCAGCTGCTCACACAATATGCTTGTAGCAGCATTCCTGGCAGGCTCTTTCTCAGAAAGCCAGTCTTGTTTATGGTCTTTCCAGCTGACTGAATGCTACAAAGCTCACCCGTGCTGTAGAATCAGGAGAATATATACACCTGTAGGTATGTATCTTCTAGGGCCAGATCAAAACTAGTGAAATAAAAAGCAGAGTTATGACATTCATTGTTTCATATTAACACAAGAATGACAATAGCAGCAGCAATAACATCTTGGACCATTTACTTAAATTGCTTAAAAACAGAAAACCATTGCTGAAGACCACTGAGTTAGCTGGCAGAATCAAGGGGTGTGGGAGGACACAGTTGTTTCCAGTTTTTTCTCACCCAAACTCTCAGAACAATGAAATTAGACTCTTAATAGATCAAGTCAAATCAGCTCAATCACAAGCGAAGAATTTATTGACTCATGTAACTGAAAAGTTTTGGGTTTTTTTAAACAGTCTCATCAGAAATCTCTATCTTTTTCTCTCCTCCACTCTCTTTCTCTTTCCTCTGATTGAGAAAAAAAAATCTCTCTTCAAATTGCATATCAGTCTCTCCAGAAGGACTCCTCATGGCCTGAAGGTGACATGCCTACCCCAGTACAAATCACTGAGCTTAGGAGAATTGTCTGATTGCTTCACAAAGCTCACTCTGGAAGTGGGGAATGTGGGTAATTTGCTTGGTAGTCCCACTTGGGAACATGGAATAGGGCTCCTGATGGGCCCACTTAGATGCTTCCTCAAAAGCAGAAAGCCAAGGAGTTGAGTTGGATTTCACAGCTATGTAAGAATAGGATGTGCACTGCGGGGTCTCCATCCAGAACCAGAGCTCAATCTTCTTAGAATATTTTCTTCTACTCCTGTCATGTAAAGCAAGGTATTTCCCTGCTCTCTCCTGTGCTTGTTACAGCAGAGGTGGGAGCTTCTTATTGGTTTATCTCCTCCTAGGGCCTGCTCATTAGAAATAGTGGATTCCTTTTTATTGGATTAACTGATTTATCTTTCCCCGTGAAAGCAAGTTTAGCAACACAAAAAATTAGGGCTTCCCTGGTGGCACAGTGGTTGAGAGTCCGCCTGCTGATGCAGGGCACATGGGTTCGTACCCCAGTCTGGGAAGATCCCACATGCCGCAGAGTGGCTAGGCCTGTGAGCCATGGCCACTGAGCCTGTGCATCTGGAGCCTGTGCTCCGCAACGGGAGAGGCCACAACAGTGAGAGGCCCGCGTACTGGAAAAAAAAAAAAAAATTAAAACAACTGGAGGCTAAAAGTCTGCTTCTTCTGAGATGAGGGAGAAGAATTGAGGTCTATTCTTGTTTTTTAATCCTTCAGGTCAATAAAACCATAAACAGACTATTCAGATAGTCCTATATTAAATAAAAGCTACCAGTTATAAGACCCAGCAACTCCATGTTCTGACACATTCTTTGGCATTGGTCATAGTCTACATTTTTGATTAATCATCATTTCTTATCTTGGGGCTTACTGAGTATCTACTAAATTCTAGGAACTTTAGAAATATTTACAAATTTATAAAGAAGAGTAAGTATCAGCTTCAATTTATAGATAATGAAACTGAAGGTAAAAACATTTAAATTGTGCAAGTAAGGCCACGGAGCTAATAAGGAGAGGAGCTGGGATTCATAGCCAGACCTGTCTGGCTCCAAGCCCAACTATCTTTCAGGATACCATATTGTTTATGCATGAGACAACATGTTCTTTATCATTTGTTCAAAGATGTCTTTCAGTTGACTAGCCCTTATCAAAACAGCTAATTGAAGGCCCTCTTAAATAAGGAATGCTCTGTTTTTGGTGAGACTGGGGAACACCATTCATCCAACCCTTCTGGAGCATTAATAGTTAATTTGTTTCTGCATCCCCAGTCTTTCACATCATTGTTTCCTTTCTTTCTAGCTGTCCTCATATTAATAAGTGAGTTTAAATGATCAATGCATAAATACCACAACAAAAATCTATAAGAAGCTGAAATCAAATTTGTGTCTACTCTAATGCTTTCTCCTGAAAGGAAGAGAGGCAAGAAGGAATTATCAGAGGGAACAATATGCAACAGAAGCTTTGGGAGCTTGTTAACAAATGGAGCTGCTTTAAGTTTCAATCACAGAGTCCATGCTTTGGTAGATCTGGAATGGGACCAGCCTGGGTGATTTTTTTTTTTTAATTTTTATTGGAGTCTAGTTGCTTTACAATGTTATGTTAGTTTCTGCTCTACAGCAAAGTGAATCAGCTATATATATATATATATATATATATATATATATATATATATATATTCACTCTTTTTTAGATTTCCCTCCCATTTAGGTCACCACAGATCATTCAGTAGGGTTCCCTGTGCTAAATATTAGGTTCTTATTAGTTATCTCTTTTATACATAACAGTGTGTATATGTCAATCCCAATCTCCCAACTTAGCCTGGGTGATTTAGATACAAGTGATTCACCAACAGGCAAACAATTTGGAAAACCTTGGTGTAGTAACTCAAAAACTAACTTGATTCTTGTTAGATGTGGTCCCATCCCTCTTGCCCTATTGCTAAATCAAAGTTTGGTGATTATAACCTATAATTGTTAGATTATATTGGAAAGGACACACTGTAATGATAGCAGACTGGATTAAGTGTCAGGAGTCCTGGGTTCTAATCCTCTCTTCGTCTTAGTTTTGTGTATTGATAAACATTCTGTAAGAGCATTTGGAAAAGTTAAAAATTAAACTATGCAAATTCAGAGGTTTTCTTGAGGGATTTCAGAGATATAGTTTCTAGAGGCTGTACAACTGACAAAAGGGTTCTGAATATAACATTTATTCTACATTGAGACATTTGTGAACCTTGCAACTTACTTCCCTCAAGAATCAATAGAGTTCTGAGGCATATATGAATTTCTTCTGAAAGAATTTTCAGTAACCTGAGTCTATTTCCCCAGCTTCTTCCATTATTCAGAAACCCTGGATGGGAATTTCAGGGTCCTAAATTTATATACCTATATGTACATAATAATCACCGGTAGAAGAACAATAAAGGATATTCCCTAACAAAGATAGGCAAGCTGCATTCTGATCATATACTAGTAAGACAAGAAAAGCAAAAAAACTGATCCAGAGGTAATTAGAAATAATACAAATTGTCTTATATCCTTTAGGAAAGATTATTTGTGATTCTTCGTTCCATTGTAAGCTGCTTGTCATTTCACTGAATTCAACTCTGTTTAACCTGGTAGCCCAGAAATGTGTTTATTTTCAAACTTGTCATTTCCAATCAGCTCACAAAAGAAGTAAAAATGGTCAATAGACATGAAAATATTTGATCTCACTAACCACCAAAGAAACGCAAAAGGAAATGGTTGTTTTTTTCATGACTAACAAACTTGAAAACATTTTAAGTTGAACAAAAATTATAACAATGTGGAGAGAATTGGGAAAACAGGTACTCTCATTTAGCTTTGATAAGAAACACAATGTGTACATCCATCAACCCCAATCTCCCAGTCCATCCCACCCCACCCCCCTTGGTGTCCATACGTTTGTTCTCTACATCTGTGTCTCTATTTCTGCTTTGCAAATAGGTTCATCTGTACCATTTTTCTAAATTCCACATATATGCGTTAATACACGATATTTGTTTTTCTCTTTCGGGCTTACTTCACTCTGTATGACAGTCTCTAGGTTAAAAAAAAACATTAAGAGAAAAGAATAACAAAATGAAAGGGACTGGAAACAAAAATAAAAAAAAAACACAATGTGATGATATATGTAAAATTCTCAAAAAAGTCCATGTAATTTGACTTAGCAATTCGCTTTAGAGAATTACACATGAGAAAGTAAGCAATAACTTGTCCAAGATCTTCCAAAGGCTAACGTGTCACTTGTTAAGGAGTTTGTCACCATGGAAAGCTTTATGGAATGCCTTCATGGAAAGCAGCTGTGACACAGCACTGGAAATCAGTCCTGAGTGACCATAAGCTTGGACCCAAAGCCCTTGATCTTACCACAAGGGAGGAGGGGTTTCCCCAGTCACAGACATTGATATGACAAATTCTGTCACATTAGTTGCTATATTACACAGCTGCAAAATATGAAATTCTGAGATTCAATAGAGCAAGATCTTTGATAGAAATATAACTAGTAATGATCTCCCTCTAGACCATAGGTTTCTCAGGGACACGGGAAAGGTCTGAGACTGTTCGCCTTTCAATTTATGGTTCCTAGCAGGTTACTGGCAAATAATACTGGTGTTGAGAACAATGATGGTATTACTTAATATTTATTGTTCACCTGTTAGACATTCCACATTCACTTTTTGCAATAAACTCAGATTTTTTAAAAGGCAAAAGTAGGATACTCTTTGCTAATTGAGCTCTTTTTTGCTTTCACTTAAATTTATTGGCATTTATTTTGGTCTCTGTTGAGTTAGCAAATAATTGGTTAACATTCTCTTACCAGTAAATTACATCCTGTACAAAGTTAGCTGTGAATTTGAGCCAACATGTTACTTCTACGAAGTTGAGCTATGAAGTTGAGCCAACATGTTACCTCTCCAAACCAAACTATCTCAGTACTTTATCATTTATGACATCTTTTGCACGGTTTTATCTCTTTCTTCTGGTCTTCATTTATCATTTCCACTGTTTCCACATGCTTCATTAACATGCTGAATCCAACCTACAACTCTTATAAGAATACAGGTCTCACTGTATATGCAGTAGCCGTAGACAGTATTACTGCCCAGTAATCTTGCTCATCGGTAAAGATAGCTCTTTACTGTTTCACAGTTTGAGCCACTATTTTAGCACCTCTCTCTCTCTCTCATAAATGAAAGGTGAGCTAAAATCAGGCTGTACACCAGAGAGGTTAAAGGGGCCAAAAGAATCTCTCCTTATTAACCATATAAGCAGATGGATTCTCTTTTTGACTTGAGATAATTTGAGTTGGGTTTCTGCTACTTACACCTTAAAGGGCCCTAACAGAGAGAGATTATAAAGAGCTCTAAGAAGAATGATTAAGAAACCAGGCTGTGAAAAGAATGCATTAAATGTCACAAAGGGTGTGCTAAAGAAGAGAATAAAAGAGAAAAGGAATGTGATCTGGGCTGGGATGTAGCAATAAATAACAACAGTGCTAATAGTACCTAGCATTTACTTAGTGCCTACTTTGTGTGAATATTTTATAGTAATTACACATGTAATCCTCACAAAGAAAGTTTTGAGATTGATAATGTTATTTATCACTCCCTGTTTATAGAAAAGGCAAAGAAAGCAGGGCATGATTAGGAAATTTGCCCCCAAATTCACATAACAGGGGCTAGAGCTGGGCTTCACTTCTCGGGCCTGTGATGTTAAGCCCTGGCTTTTTAACTGTGACATTTATTTCTATGGAAAATATCATATCCCTTGCCTCCCTTTGGCACTGAAGCTGCAGCAGTTTCATAGAGCTCACCCCATTCCATTTGAGCAGCCACCCTTTCTAAGCTTTTTCCATTTTTAATTTTTTTAAAATGGACACCTTGGATATTTTCATGTATTTTTTGCCTTAAAATAAAAGCAAAAACATGCTTGTTCTCTCGTTCACATGTTTCTCTATTGAATACTAGCCGAGTTCCTGCTTTGTGCAGGGCATAATGCTAGGCACGGAGGATGCACAGAGAACCAGCGCTTTTTCATTGTCGCTATGGTTAATCCTGCCAAAGTTCTTAGTCTTTGGGAGAAATGTCTTTCCATGAAAAAAAAAAAAAGAAATTTACAAGAAATTGTCTCATGAGACATATTGACCTACACCTTCAGGAAAAATTCTTTTCATCCTAGATTATGAACCGTTAAGTGTCTACAATAGGATGTTGAATCACCAGATAAAGAGAAAATGTTGGCTATCAAATAAAGCTGCTTCTTCTAGGAATGTTAGAGAAAAAGAAGCTTGGGTAGCAAAAGCAGCTAAAAAGCAAGAGGAAATACTAGGTTAATGTTTTTTTATCTTTTTTTTAATGAAATAATGTGACATTGCAAACAACTGCTAAATCTCAGTGCCAAACATTTGTTTGTTGCTCATGGGTCTTTGCTCGTCTGCCGAGGTCATTCTACAGGGAAAGGGTGTTGATATCAGACCTATTTCTTTTGCCTTTCTTTTTTTGGGTTCAGTGACTTCAGGAGCATCCCCTTCTCATGGTGGACAGCCTGGCCATGCTCCATCTAAAGGCTTTAGGAGAGGATCCTTCCTTTCTTCCTGTCTTCTAGTGGTCACCAGCAATCCCTGGCATTCCTTACCTTGCAATATTATAACTTCAGCTTCTATCTCTGTCTTAACATGACCATCTTCCTCTGTGTCGCTGTGTCCAAATTTCTTCTCATAAAGACAGCATTCATTGGATTAGGACCTATCCTTTACCCAGTATGACCTCATCTTGACTTGATTTCATTTCCAAATGTAATCTCTCTTCTTCCACCTCCCAGACTTCACGGTCACCCAGGCCATTCCTTGGCATGAAGTATGGTCTCCTTTCTCTGCTAGTCATATGCTGCTTCAAGGCCTAACTCATGCATTTGCAACCTCCATTACATCCTAAATCTATTGTGGACAGGTTTAAAGACTTGCTCATGTACACATTTTAAAATACTATTTGGCATTTGGTGGGTACTCAGAGCAGTTTGTTGAATTTATTTTAATTGAGAAAAAAATTTGTTTAGTGATTTCTCTGGTGGAGGATCTGTTATGCTCAATTCCAGTCATAGAATTTCACCCACGGCCATAATGTGCGGGAAACCATGCCCTTCTCTAGGAAAACAGATTAAAGGGAGATGGCATTGAAATAAAGAGCTCCTATTTAGAATTCTAATAAATGATGCTATTAGGTGTGATTTTCTGAAGACATCTCTAATTCGAGTCGTGTCTTATTCAGAAGTGATTAAAGGTGTCATTTAGGCAAAAAAATCAACCTTTTATGTTTGATTACATCTGTAATTATAATGCATTAACAGAACAACTGTAAATACAGAAACCTCATGTGCTTTTGACATCAGCTGCTGTGGAAGCCAAAGGCATGTTAATTACCTTAGGTATTCCATGTCATCAATCCAGTGTCTTAGTTTTATATGGTTAATTTATGTTTTGGCAGGTGATTCAAAATCCTTCTATTTTCATATGTGGAACAGTTTCCAAAATTTCCATCATGTACCAGGGTATGTCTGAGCTATGCTAAGAAACTTTTGGAATTAGGAGAATTTGAATTATCCAGCAATCATCTCTTCTAATTTTCCATTTCTCACTTTGTAGGTGGTAAAACTGAGGTCCTTTCATTGACTGGGTGACACCTCATGCTTTACTTCTGACATGACCTAACCTTCCACTCACGTGCCTCCCAGTGTAAATCAATCTCCTTTAACAAAGTCTTTGATCTTGGTGATTTTCAGGATGTAAGTGGTCAAAACCCAATCAAACTAGCACAGGACTGTGATTCTAGAAAGTGCAGGCACAGGTGTCTCTGAGTGATGTAATAACACCATCTAGCCATGATCTCAATCTTCCCATTTCTTGTCTCTGCTTTCATTTGTGTTGGCTCAATTCCCAGGCAGACTATTCTTGTGCTGGCAGGATGGCTGCCAGAAGCTGCCACATTTATGTCCTGACCCATCCTCAAATCTTGCTGCAATAAAGAGGTATCTTACCCACCCCACAGAGAAGTCCCACGGTTGCATGGCATTGACCGGACTGACTTGGTCACTCATTTATCTTCCAACAGATCACTGTGGCCAGGAGGGATATAATAAAATAATTGGTCAGGTCTGGGTCATGTGTTCACTCTGGAGTCTGCAGGGGTGTGAGTCCTAGTAGATCACAAGGATTATGTGTGGAAGAGGGAGGAGCCTAAGGTGGAGGTGGGGGCAATGGAAGGAGTCTGACCCAGTCGGGGGTAGCATTTTATCCCTGACTTTTGTTGAGCCTGTGGGCTTAAGGTGATAATAAAAAACAGACCAAATTTCAGTCCATTTTATTATTGTTTTAAAATTCTTTTCAGACGATTGCCTATACCTAGAGAGAACTACTCACGTCTAATCCTCCCTGTTTTTGGTAAGCCACTGTCCCAAGGAAAATATGGACAGAAAAATATATCACATGTCCATTATTGTTGTGGATCCAGAAAATGGAGGACTATTATTAATAATATTAAAATTGTCTTAGTGCATGCTGCACTTTGCACTTTACAGAGTGCTTTCCCATACACATCAAAAGATTATGCCAGATTATTCCTTCGTTCATAGATGATGAAACTGAGCTTGAGAGAGTTGAAATGTAGTTCCTGAGACCATATAGCAAGTTAAGGGCTGTATCCATTTTTTTAAAGTGTTGGGCTTTTGTATTTATAACCTGGATCAAACATCACAGTCTCATTTTCATTGTTAGCCCTTTTTTTCTAATACGTGTCAGAGTGAGGAGAAGAGAAAATCACAAGTTATAAATAAATAGATACGTGGAAAGGTGAGGCACAGGGTCAATAAGTATCAGGATAAAAGACCTCATAATGGAAAAATTGCCATTTACAGAAAGAGATTAGGAATATCTCTATTCTAGCAAATGCATACTTATTTTTCCCATTAAGCTCTGCACATACCCAAGCATATTTATTATTATTATTACTCAAGAGGAGAATGGGTCAAGAATCTTTTTTTTTCCTCCACATAGGATACCCTTTGGATCAACAGATCATTTATTGATAAAATAAAATCTTTAGCCACACCCCACCCTAATGGGCAAACTCAGAAAGTTTTAAGAGAAACTGCCACTGTCAAGCCAAATCAAGACCCTGTGGTTTTCAGCAATGTTCAAAATCTCTGATGGTCATGACAAGACCTAGGTTGCTTATGAAAAATACAGTTCACTTGGTCCCACCCCCAAACTTACTAATCTAGAATCTTTGGCTGTGGTCAAGGTAAATATTCTTTTAATAAGTTCCCCAATATTGGTATTTGATTGTTAAAGTTGTTCATTTGTTCATCCAATAAATATTTATCAAATACCTACTATGTATATTTTTCTACATTGGGATACATCAATAAAAAAAAAAGGCTAGAATGTATACCCTTAAGCAGGAGAGACAGATGCCAAATGAAGAGCATAATAAATAAGTCAACTATATGACATTATGGATGGAGAAATAAATAGCAGAGCAGGTATGGGGTCAAGTGTACCTGGGTGGCTGTGGTTAGGGAGTAGAGGGCAGTACCAAATTGGGTAGTAAGGCTAGGACTTATTGAAAGACTGGAAGGGGATGAGGGAATTACTCAAGCAGATTCTTGGGAGGATAGTTCCAGGCAGAAGGAACAGAGAGTAAGCCCTGGTCAGAAGCATGTCTAGTTCATCTGAAGTAGAGCAAGAAGGTCAGTGTGGCTGGAGCTCAGAGAACCAGGGGAGAATAATAAGATCTAGCATCAGCTAGGCCCATGCAGGGATTTGGGCTATGTATAGACTTTCAGGCCATTTTAAGAAAGTTGGCTTTTACTCTGATTGAAATACAGAGGCATCATAGCCTTTTGAGCAAAACAATTCTATGATCTGTCTTGCCTTTGAAAAATATCAGTCTGGCTGTTGTGTTGAAAACAGTCTGTAGGGCAGCAAGGGTAGCTACAGGAAGACCAGCTAGAAGCCTTATTGAAATAATCCAGTTAGAGGATTGTGGTGACTCAGACAAGGTTGGTAACAAGGAAGAGGATGAGAAGTAGTCAGATTCTGGATATATTTTGAAGTTATAGCCAGCATGATTTTCAGATGAATTAGAAGTGGGATGAGCAGAAAAGAGGAATAAAAAATGACTACAGGTGTCTGGTCCAGACTAACTGAAGTTGCCACCAACTTTGGAAGAAGGATCAGTCTTGAATATTTGAGGTGTCCATTAGACATTCAAAATATAATGTCAAGAAACTAGACAACAAGAAACTACCCTGGAATTTAGGGGAGGAGTATGGACTGAAGATATTGATTTGAGGCACTCCCACATGAAGTGGCTGGGGAGCAGATGAGAAACCAGCAAAGGGTTCTGAGGAAGGGCAATCAGTGAAGCAGAAGCAAAACCCAGAGAGGGCTAAGAAGGCTGGTTTCATGAGCCAGTGTCCACTATTAAATAGCTTGCGCTGTCACCTAATACTATGCTTACCCATACTTGGGGTTACTTTTGGTTCAGCAGAACACGTGGATTTTATTCAGTTATTTAACAAATAGTTAAGCAGGATGCTGTGTGCTGGGAATTAATCATCAGTCTTTGGAGCCAAGAAATCTCCCCAGATAAAGTGATGTTTAAGTTTTTACCTGGGAAGTGTGAATAGGAATTCATGAAAGAAGGAGTTTTAGGGATGAGAAAAAATGTTTCAGGAAGAAGAAACAGTAAGAGCAAAGGCCTAGAAAGGCAAGGGAATGAATACTGTCTCTGTGGAATTGAAAGTAATTCAGCCTGGTGGGAGCTTGAGACTCAAGGACAGGATGAAAAAGCAAGATCTAGAAATGAGCAATAAATAGATCACAAAGGACTTTGAGTACCATGATAAATTTAAAGGTTTTCCTTAGGTTAAAGCAGAAAGTTTGAAGGTTTATAAGAAGGGAAGTGACAATTAGACTTTATATGTTTTGATACCTGGTAAAGTGAGTGCCTATGCTTTTATTTTCATCTTTATAGCATGTAATTATTTGCTCTTTATTATCAAATATCTTCTTTCTTACTAAAAAAAACAAAACAAAACAAAACAAAAACCCCAAAACATAAAAACAACATAGGCTATTGTGATGGTTAATTTTATGTGTCAACTCCGCTGGGCTATGACGCTCAGATAGTGAAGCGTTATTCTGGATGTTTCTGTGAGGGTGTTTTTTGGATGATGTTAACCTTGAAACCGGTGACTCTGAGTAAAGCAGATTGCCCTCCATATTGTGGTTGGGTCTCATCCAATCAGTTGAAGGCCTGAATAGAACAAAAGATTGACCTCCTTGAGCAAGAAGAAATTCTGCCAGCAGATGGCCTTTGGACTTGAACTACAACATCAGGTCTTTCCCAGCTTCCAGACGGAGGGCCTTTGCATTTGAATAGCAACTTTAGCCCTTCCCTGAGTCTCCAGCCTGCTAGTCTACCTTTCAAATTTTAAATGTGCCAGCCTCCATAATTGTACAAGCAAATTCCTTAAAATAAATTTCTCTCTATATACACACATCCTATCTGCTCTGTCTCTCTGTAAATCCCTGACTAACATAGCTGAGAAGGGGAGATAGGAAGCAGGAGGACTCACCAGGCTCTGCATATGCCATGTAGGCTTCGGTAGCTCCCTGAGCATTTGTTTTTCCCTGCCTGCTCCACACCAGGGATCTCAGAGAGGCTGTCCTGAGTGCTCCAAGACTGCTCCTGGCATGAGAGTCAGAGCCAGGAGCCAGCGTCCTTTACTATCTGCCAAACCTGGACCAGGAAAAACTCACTTCACACTGGCAAGATCCTGCCTGTAATTTAATTTTAGTTAAAGATTCTTTTTTTTTTTTTTTTTTCTTTTTGCGGTATGCGGGCCTCTCACTGTTGTGGCCTCTCCCGTTGCGGAGCACAGGCTCCGGACGCGCAGGCCCAGCGGCCATGGCTCACGGGCCCAGCCGCTCCGCGGCATATGGGATCCTCCCAGATCGGGGCACGAACCCGTATCCCCTGCATCGGCAGGCGGACTCTCAACCACTGCGCCACCAGGGAGGCCCTAGTTAAAGATTCTTAAACATTTAAAAGTTTTTATTTATTAATCTTCTTGTACTTTGTATGCATCCATAGTTTTGTCTTATCAAGAGAGATTCTTTAAGTGTTCAAACGACTTCCTGGCAAGTAGAATGAGAAATGAGAATGAATAAATAAAGAGCTGGCAAGCCACTTCTGAAACGTGCCAACCTCAAATGGATCTCTGATCCATCCAAGGGTGTTTTGAAGTGTGGAGAGAAAACTAGGTGTAAAAAGAATCCTTCCATTTCTTTTTTGTCAGGCTTGGTCCACTCAGAGAATGAGAAATGTGAACCCTACCCTGGGCCACTCCTGTACTGATGTTCCAAGAACCCTGATATTTCCCTGCCATGAATCTCACACAATTTCAGGAGCATTTATTAGCCTGCATGTTCAGAAAGTCTCTTGATCTCCTGGGAAACTTCTACTGGCCAGGTTTCCTAATGTCCAGTTGACCAGGTGACAAGAGAGGCGGGCTTTCTCTCTCTGTGTTGTCTTAGCTATAAAGAAAGTCCAACCTTTACTGATGAGACATAAATAACAACAATGACATAATCTTCCACACTGAAAAGTATTGCTTTTGTAATTCATAATTTTAAAAAGAAGACAGAGAAAAGGTAATGATATTTAAAGAGAAAGAAAGTAGATTTTCAAAATCCTTTCAAAGATGTGTTTAAGTTACTTGATTTATTTCAACAGCTCTCTGCTCTCACCCAAATAAATTAAAGGAAACATCAAAATATCTAGAATTTGACAATTCTCAGCTTTTAAAAATAATAATAAAAAAATGTAAACCTATAAACATAAAATGGAAACTTAGGAGTAAACACTTCTCTCTTCTTTTTGATCCCCTAAAGATTTTGGACTTGTTTCTAATTTCACTGTCAAAGATGCTGTATCTCCAAAAGCTAAACTGAGGCTGTGGAATATATTGGGTAGCAGCTAAGCAAAGGGCGTGGGATTTGGAGTTGGCCAGCTCTGGGATGCAATACCAATCATTGCCATTTTGTGTCCTCTGCAAAATAGATATGGCAAGAGTTCACACCTCACAGAGTTGTTTAGAGAATTGAATTCATAACACATTCTGGGAGAGGAGAGTGTCAGGTGCTGGAAATATTTCTCAGGTTCTTCTTTCCTTCCTCCCTTTATTTTGCCTTGTCCTCTTCCCTTTCTTCCTCCTTCTCTCCTTTCCCAGGACAACAAGGTGGGAGTAGATTCTTCTGCTCATCACTATGGATTAGTGACTTTCAAACTATTTTGTTTATCAACCAATAATAATACATTTTATTATTGTGATTAGGATGAAATTTCTTCTTTGCATTTACAGTTCCCCTCTCCAACCACTGCTGCTTCATCTCAGAAATTTCTGGATACTTTTTTTTATTAGTTCTTTTTTTTTTTTTAAATCATCTGTAAACTACATTTATTGTGCTTACTGGGCACTGGGCACATCAGATACAAAAGAGTTGGGATGGGGGCAGGTAAGAACTTAAGAAATTAAATATACACATTAATTTTACCACAAATTCTAACTACTAGGGAAGTATAAAATTTGTACAAGTTATACTTTATAATGAAATTTTGATGTCTGTCAAAAGGATAAGCTATACATAAAATGCAATAAAAGTGTTTTAAAATTGAGCTTCATATCACAGAACTACCCTGAAATGGGTTGATAAAATGCCTATACAGCATTATATGCATATATTTCACATTAAAGATTTGACCCCATTGCTGAGAAATCTATGGCTGACAACTATATGTGCAGTTCCTCTAAGAAACATCGCAGCATTTGTAGTCCATCTCTCCTTTAAACTCCACCTTATTTTAGTTTCACTTACTATCGAGTTCTCTTCAGAACCGTTTATATTTCTTTTGTCTGATCATCTTTGGGTTTCCTGATTTCATTTTTTAAACAATATATAGTTTCACGACTTGCTTTTAATCTCTCCTTAAGCTCTGCAATTTCAAAGCTTGTTTTTTTTTTTCTTCGCAGCTTCTAATTTTTCTGTGGTTTTCACTTCAAGTTCTGCAAATTCTGTTTCATGCTTATAGGATCCTAAGGTAAGCTGACGAGATGTTGTTAATAATTGTTGTATCATCGCTGTTGTGTCTTGAAATATCATTTCATCATAGAGCTCTGAAACCACTGTCTTTTTTCCCAGCATTGCATTGGTGTCTGATTGAAATAGCTTTAATAAATGATACAGGGTTACAGGTCTTTCATTAGGATCAACGAAACATATTTTGATGACTATTTCGAATTCACCCCAGCCTGTTTCAGTAATTTCATATGGAGGCTTAGTAACAACCCTTAAAGGACTGCCATAGCTTTCATGTAATTTAAATGGGATTTTCTTCACATACGCTGACATATCCTCATTTCGATATGGTTTTACATATACTGTCGTCCACTGATGGGTGTGCCCGTCCTCTTCTCTTTTCTTTCCAAAATGTCGAGCAACATTACCATAAACGATTGGTTTAACGGTAGTAACCCCCTTCACTCTCCCGCTGGAGTCAGGCTCAGATTCGGCCATTCTCTTGAACATATGGTCCTACGGAAGAAGCTGGCGCCGCCAGGGAAAGAGACCGGGGGCCGGCGGACTCGCCGCTCTGCTCAGAGGCCCCGTGCCTCCTGCGCGGTACCAGGAGGGTTTCTAGCCGAAGGAGGACGGGTCAGCAGGGCTCAGGGTGCTGAGGGATCACCAACACCTCACCGCGGGGGGCGTTGCGGAGAGGAGAGTGGTGGAAAGCGGGACTTTTTATTAGTTCTTCACTTTCAGGTTCATTCACTAAATTCCAGTCTACACAGGGTCTTTGGGGAGGTGGAAATGTGTGGATAGCTTCCCTTGCCCACTGAATTTGTGCCCATGCTTCATCCCCGGAGTTGACATAGTGGAGAATCTTAGGGCTCATGACCCCTCTCCACCCCATCAGTGACAAAGTGCCCCAGAGCCTCCACCCTCGCCTCCCTTTTCTCCCTTGGTTGCTCTCCCAGCAGTTCCTTGCCCCTTCAGGACTCTTTGCTCCTCTCCCAAATCCCTGCTCTGCCATGTGCCTGCTAAGTGGGCCCAGGAGGTGTTGGAGGAGAGTAAGGGGCTTCTGCTCTACTGGTAGGAGAGAGACAAAAGCCCTCCGAGTGAGTGATCTAAAAGCCAACCAGAATGTTTACATTGTGAAAACTTCTGCTGGCAATTTTCTGTACTTATTTCTATTAAAAAAGTTTCTCTATTTTTTGTTTTGAGAGTACACGAAAGTATTTTACTTTCTTACATTTATAAGGTGTCGGCTTCCAGGAAAGGGAAGAAAACTGATCATTCCACCACTATAATGGCATAGAAGCTTGTTCACTCTACACACACTCTCATGGAGCTTGTCATATGCTCCTTCCTCAATCTCGGTTTGAGGATAATGACTCTAAAAGCTCAGCATGGATTTTTGGCACAAGAAAGATGAAAGTTTCTGTGTCTCTCTGGCCTTACTGTACCTGCCCATAAAGTAAAAGATTCAGTGCCGTGGGGGCTTCTTGCATTCTCAGATTAATCTGGCATCACTGGGCTTGCAATCCTGAAGACGACAACTGGATGGTGCTCAGTAGTGACCGCCTCTTTAGATAGAGGTTGTTTCTCCCCAGTTACCCACAGTCCCCACCACTCCCTATTGTATTACACCAGGCCTATGTTATTTGTCTACAATTTCATTAAGCCCTGTGTACACATTTGAGCTTCCAAGACATAAGATATAAGATGTATCAATCCTTTAACTAAATTTTGTATCTCATGAGCCTTTTGACTTTCAGAACTGGAACCAATTATTCCCCACCCCACTTTGGACATCTATTACTACAAATACTGTATTACTGATCCAATATCAAATTCATGCTGTTGAGTCTCAGCACTTTCCGAGGTGGAGTGACCAAGGACCCACTAGGTCCCAGATGGGAGTGCAGTGATGAATCTAACATCTTAAATGAAGCTTTAGAGGAAAAAAAATCCCACATTTCTTTTCTACTCCATGTTCCAGCCTGTTTGATTCTTTCATGGGTCAAAGACTGCCACTCTAGTGGCACACCTGGGCCAGTGCCACGGGTTGGCCTCCTAAGCTTCATTGTGCCATCTGCTCCGAGGTCTGCCATTTCCCCAGGTCACTACCGCTGAATGGTATGCAGGTCTCCACTTGCCTGGAACCTGCTGCTTTTCTCCTTCCCAGTCTCAAAAGAAAGCATCCCTCCCTCTCTCCTTACCCTGAAAGACACTCATGTTCCTCAGTACTTGTGGGGTGCTAAGCATCATCTCTGAGTATCTTCCAGCAGTGTCTCCTTTCTATCCAATACAAATCTCTGAAATGAAAAGATACATATATATATAAATACTAATGACCTAGTTGGCTACCTGAAACGAAAGGAAAGATCAGAACATGCACAAATCAAGACATTGATAAGAAGACCGCCTAAGAAGCCTAATCGTTTGGGGCTTGTCTGCAACTTGTCATCCCATGATCATTCCTTGGTTCTAGGCCACGTGGTGGGGTGATGCTGTAGTGGGTAATGTGCACGTTTGGCTAATGCTCTGATACAGAGATTTGAAGAGACAAGAATGTGTTTATTTTGTTGCTGTCTGCTTTAGGAAATCAAGGACTGTGGACTGATTGTGTCTCCTGCCATCCCTGAGAATTTTTCTCACTAAACTGGTATTATTCTGGGAGGTGGATCTAAAGGTTTAGAAAAATACTCTGTATGGGAAAATGTCATATGATATTTCATAATTAGAACAAGTTTCAGCAGAGACAAGGGCAGTTCCACTTTAGGAAATTATAGTAGTTAGAATATGAGTGGGGGAATTTTCTCATTGCCAATTGATCAGCTTTATCGGGGGAAAGTATCTGGGAATGTTCTCCTCCCAAGGTAAGTAATAGACCATGACCCCACCTACAGTAGCATTTCCTATTGGCCCTCTCAGCATACCCTGCCCACACAGGCTCATGAACACACAAGCACATACATGCACGCACGCACCACCAGTTATGTGAACGTGTTCATGGATTTGAGCATACGTGTGTTCTCTCTGCTGGACAGAAATGTTGAAAGTTAGCATGAAGGATAGCAAATGCAAATGGAAGAATTGTACATTTCTAGATGATATGATTTGCAATTTGCAATGTAAGCTGGCAGGAACTGGGTCTTCACTATAGGTGAGTTATTTTCAGTAGTGTCATTCCTTGGTAGCTATAGCTCCTTTTAATCATGACTTAATTGGACAATTTTGCTCTGACAGTCTGCCTTGCTCAGGTGGACAGAGTCTATGAGGTGCTATTTGGACATTTGAAAGTCAATAAGAGTGAGAGACCCTAGGCTTGTCCCCAACTAATTCGCTGGCCTCAGGAGAGTTCCCATGCATTTGAGAGCTTCCATATAATCCAAGAGGGTAGGGGCCTTGTGAGCCTAAGCTCTAATTTTCCAGTAGCATTACAAGGTCTGGCAGATGACAGGCTCTCAGCAAATGTTTCTTGGGAAATGACCAAAGTGAATGAGAACTGAACATGCCTGGTCACCCACTTTTAATGATGAGGTGGAAAGAATCTGCAAGGAATTGTGGTTGAGTCCAGGCTGGGTAGGAATCCAAGTTCTTCTACTCTCATGGGCAAGGTACTTATTCTTTCTGATCTTGAATTTCTGCTACTCTTAGGAATATGGTAAGGATTAAGTAAGTATTCAATTCACAAAGTACTTAGTGTAACGTCTTCAGAGGATATATGTAGCATGTTAAATGAATCACGTTTGTCATATGATTTTCATGATTGAAGCTAAGTTCTTAATTAATTACCCATAAGTATATAACCTAAGAGAACATTTAATAATTACTATGACGTTTTAGGTGTCATGATAGAATTCATGATAAAACATGCTGAATATTCTAGTAATGATTATAATTAATAATAGTAACACACCACTTGTTGCTATTATCTACTGTCATCTACTGTTTACACACCACTTAACGTGTTTGTACTATGCTAAGGACTTCTTACGGGTTATTTCATTTCAACTATACAACAGCTCTATGAAGGAGGTACAATTATATTTTTTTCTTCAGATAAGAAAAATAAGAGGCGGATGGATTAGATAGCTGCACAATCATACACCTAATATGTGACAAATCGGAGCTCAAAATCAAGTCTGCCCTAGAGCCTATCCCAAGTTCCCAAATTTTTATTGCTTTTTAGAAAAGCTATATTTCTACAATCGAACTCATATTCATAGATCAAAAAAAATTCTGAACTCAATGAAACCACTTATACACACATCGTTTTAAGTTTTATTTATACTTCTTAGTTCAAGAATTACACACTAGCCAACATTATTATATATTTACATGCTGAAAGTGGCTGTAATGTTTAAATCCAAGAAAATAATTCTTATGTGCTACTCATTTATAATCCTCATTTGTTACTATCTCATGTATCCCAGAGATTGTAGTAATCCTGTTTTTTAGAAAGACATGAAAATAGATGCAATGATATCCACTTGTGTTTTGCATTTTCTAGCCATTGGAAAATGTGCATTATGTGCATATTAAGAAAGGCTACAAGGTAATTAGTAAGGCTGATAATCACTACGTTGTGAAGAAACTAGAATATCACTTTTTATAAAAGGACAATTCAGAACTGTGCAGGGACAATATTCATAACAGAACTATTTAAACACCCATGCAAATAAAAACTTTAAAATGTTATGGAATTTAAATTATTTTCAACTTTGAATTAATATGTTTAAAATGACCACTGAACTCAAATTATTGAACTAAAAAGAGAAAGATACAAGCTGATGAAACTGTCAACTTGCTTCAGATGGTGCCAGGACACACATATGGGCATCAGAATAATGACATGTGACAGGAAAGAGACATTTGGTTTCAAAGTTAAAAAAACACAAAGATTTGTTCTTCATTTTGGATCACATTTACCTTTTTCAGAAAACAAATTCTCAAAGCAAATTAAACCTGATGTCAGTGTTTTGCATTCATCTATGGATTTACAGAAATGTTTTACTTCAATTTTCAAATAACTAATAGATATTTAAGTGTTTTTTCTTAAATGACTTCTTTAGTGTGGTGTCTTAATTAGCATTCTGTTGGCTCCTTACTACTTTTTACAATGTTCCTAGTGTATTTGGAAAATATTTTTTAAACCTTTGGTGTGAAGCAGTGTCTTTTTTTCCCATTTTCCCTCATTTTTTCTTTTTCTTTTCCTTTTTTAAAAATAATTCTGGAGTCTTTGGTTAAAAGGAACAAGACTACCTAAGGACAAAATGCTATTATTAAAAAAAAATGTCTTCTCTAGGTATTATGTGTAACACATTTCTGGAGCAGGTATGAATAAAAAGCATTTTTATTTCCTGAAGTGCCATCAATATAAACCTTTACTCTTTGAAAATTAAGATTTAAGTTATGATCTTTGATTTCTTAAACTCTTACATATAGAAAATTCTATCAAGTAATCAATGATCATTTCTGTTTTTCCCAGTTGCCGTTTCTAAGGCTATCTCTTGGTTGTTTCATCGACTACATAAACACTAGAGCATTTCCCATAGAGGGGTCAAGAGTGGGAATGACTGAGCGGGCAAGTAAAAGAGTATGTGTGTTTGAATGTGTGTATGTGTGTGTGTCTGTGTGTGTATCTGTGTGTCTGTGTCTGTGTAAGAGCAAATTGAAACCCTTCTGTCTGGGATCCCAAACCATTTATGCAAAAGGGTATTTAAATTTCTCTGCTGGGGCTGCAGCAACTGTACTTAGTAAAAAATAAATAAAAATTAAGGAAAAAAAACCTAAACAATTATTTGTATCTATCGACTATTCATTTACAGCATGTTTAATTATTTACATAATAACACATCAACTTAAGCCATAAACAGAATTAGCATGTTGCCTTACCATAAAATACAAATTAGAAGTTAAAAATATTTAAGAAATCTGTTTTAATATTTACACACGTTCAGTGAAAGTTATAGTTGCTCACATTACATGGACTCTGTATACTAAGCAAAATGGCATGATTGCTACAGTTGAGAATATCTGCCCTAACCAACATGGTGGGGTTTAGTTATTTTTTTTCCTCCTCCTAGGAGGAATTTTTTTTTTTAATCATTTTGTGTTTTCTTAAGACATTTTTCTTTTTAAATCACCAATGGACAATGTTATTTGTTTCCTTGAAAAAGAGAATAGACAAGCAATGTGAAAACTAGTTAATTTCCATGTTCTGAGGTACAGTACTATTGTAGTGTCAAACTGTGCAGTGGTTCATAAGAACTGTAGGCATTGATTCGCTGATAGAGAAATGCTCAGTACCCTGTATTACTTGTTTCAATATGTTGATTTGTCAGTTGCCAAATGAAAAATATTCATACACTGATTTACTGAAGGAAATAAACATATTAGCTTATTCCTTTTGTTTTCCAACATATGAATGCATATATATGTATGTATGTTTACATGGATCTATATATACACATATATACATGTAGATATGTTGTAGACCTGTTTGTTGCCTGTTTTTGTTATTGAGTATGACTTTAATCATAAAATTGGACAACAGTTACCTATAGAAAATGGAAATTTGTCTTAGTTGCCAATTTAATGTGGGTCTTGCTTAAAATAGATGTGACTCATTTCCCCATTATGCATTCCACTGAACTTTCTCTATGCATTGTGCTTTTGTAAGCTGACAGATTTTTTGTGTTCCTAATGCTAGAATGTAAAGTCTTTTGGTTCCTAAAACATTATTATTATTATTATTATTATTTCACTTAGCACTGCTTTTGAAGAAATGAGAAAAGGTCTAGATGGCACTGCTTAAGTCTTTTCCCGTTATTGAATTGCAGTAGAAAGAATTGTAACATTCCTTATGCAAACACATGATCATGTTGCATGAGTTTTCTGTTCTGAAAATGCATTTCATACCTACTAGCAGTCATGTACAATATATATACAGATTGAGATCAAAGATTGCATTTAGACTGTGTATTTTAGAGTCAGAATTTGCCTATGAATTTCACAAAGATGAAAAACACCTTAATTGCTGGCTATCTGGCTGTTTTATTACCAAAAGAAAAACTATACATATATGTATAAACTGATAGTAATACCATATCAGAATTGTCAAAGCACACTTTTGTGGTCCTTAAATTTAAACACTGGATATCAAGCTGACTGGTCTTTTTGAAGACTTAAAGATCTAGCACCCCTCCCCGACCCTCCCCCAATTTGGTGACTAAAATCCAATTCAAATACAATAAAAATGCACTTTAAGAATAAATTCTATATCTACTGTTATCTCTGGGCAGGATGAGGCAGTTTTTTCTACCTACATGGTTATTGAATGCCAATATATGGATTTTGCTCTAGGGCTTCTGTTTCAAGGTCCCATCTTCTCCTTTTCCCTAGATTTTTCTTATCTCTGCAGGCGGAAATGAATCCCTGGTCATATGCTTTGGAGGCTCATGTTGCAAAGCTGCTTCTGTCTACTTTGATCTAGATTTCTCTGTTGACTTCCCTGGACATCAAAATTTTGTTGTAACCATAAATGACACTATGAAGGATTTTTATGGCTTTTATGATAATTGCAATTAAGAGCCCACTTTTAGATTGGAGCTCTGAGTTGTCTCTAGAAAAACCTTTCCAGAATGGCATGTTGGAGTTGTACACCTGAGTTATCAGTATGCTCCCTCCTGATATATGCTACTCAAACTTTAAGCCCTAGTGACAAGGGGCAGGCACTTTTATTAGCGTGATGTCCCTAAATGGTTGACCAGGGGAAAGTGTGTCCCTGGAGAAACTTAAGGAATCTCTGCTCTGAGCCCAGGGGCAGCATGTAGCTTGGATTCTGCCCAAAGATCATACTCAGAGGTGTTCAAGTGTATAATCAAAAAAATAAGGGCCAGAGCTCCCTATGCTGGTGAAAAAAAATATCCCATTTGGGGGGGCAAATTCAGAAAGCTGAATGCTAAACCTTTTTTTTCTCTAATAGTGGGAATACAAGGGCAGCAAGACTCCATCATATTTGAAGCTGCTGAATCATCAGGGAAAGAAAACATACATTTTATCCACAGGCAGATACTGGCCTTGGCTACTATGCACAATTAGGGATGTTACTCTCAAAAGAAGTGTTTATTTTTTAAATAGAAATAGCAAAGTCATCCTCCAAGAAAAAGTTCAGTCAAATCAAACTCTAAGGAAAAATGAGCAATTCACTATTTTCTCCGAGAAAGGCAAAATATGAACCGCACATTGACATAATAAAATATATTAGCTTATTCTCTTTCCTGTCCAACATATGAATGCATATATCCAATTAGTATAGAAAGAAGCACAATGACATAATTTAAAAATTGAATAAAAACAATACATTGTGCCTGCCTGATTATGTTATATACTTTTCTACAGTATCAACTGAGGCTCATAACATTCACCGTGTTAATGTTATTTTGTTTTCCATGACTTTTCCTATTTTCTTTGATTAGGCAGATTGCAACATACACAATGAAATCACCCTTAAAAAAATCAAACCCAGAAAAACTACAAAGTAACCCTACTTGTGCACATAATCTTTGAAGTACTGTTTGCTATGAAAGACACAAAGGTGAAATTCACTGCACATAAGGAAACAGTTCTCTCAAAAGCTCTCCAAAGCCTTACTTTGTCTGTCTCTTAAGAATATAATCAGAATTTCAGAAGCAAGAAAAGTTGGAAAAGACCATTAATCCTCTAAAGAAATGAACAAATCCTTTCTTTGAAATAACCTATTAAATTCAGAAATAAACTGTAGGAAAATGTTGTAGAGACAGCTGACACTGTCTGAGAAAAGCATCCTGTTTGCTAGCTCTGTCTGTGCTTTATATTCATATATTGGAATGACTCCCAGTGTAACCTAAGATGCTTCTAATTCCACTAACTTTTCTATTTGGGGGTTGTCTTTTTATTAGATAAACTATAAAAACCTCTCTAGGTATGCTGTCTAAAGCTTGTGAGGTTGGAGGAAAAAAATCTCTCTCACTCTACCTTTCGCCACTGAACACAGTATGTGTGGACCAGATGCTACAAGGGGCTGATAAGGGTCATGCTGCTCACTTGCTTTAATTTTGTTACAACAGCTGTTTCTGGATTTTCCACTCTGCTCTGGGTTATTAACTCTTAGTTTAACGACCTCGGAAATAGCCTCTTAGAAAAATTTCTTTGGCCCCCATGCATGAAAACGTTCAGAAGTCTCCCCTTCTCTAAATGTCAAAGTAGAAGATGTTGGAGTTGATTGTTATGCTCAAGCAAACAGAGCCTGGCCAAACTGGTTTCCTGAGTCTCTGTCTTGACTCTCCCTATCCTGTTTGAACTACATGAGAACCTTCTACAATCCAGTGGGAATTAACTTCCCATGACACCATTATCACCTTAATAAGACAGGCATAGACCATCTTCAGTTAGCATGTTTGCGTGGCACGGCAGACCACATGCCAACCTTAGGAAGGAAGATGGGGAGTATCTAGGTACGACCGCTTCTCTGCGAAATGACTGATGACGCTATTGACCCTTCTAGAATATCTTCTAAATTACTGCCCTCCGTATAGGCTGTGTACTAAGCAGATAAAGTGGAACACTCAGACTCAGTCTTGCCAGCATGTGTACAAATCACTTGCATTTAAACTGGAAAACCACAGGGACCTTAGTGTATTCATGACTTAGCAGAAGCAACCCAAATGGTATGAAATGGACCACAGGATAGGCCAGCAACTAAGGTATTTTAGCATCACTTTTGTCCTGGAGTGATGTGTTTTCCAAGTTCTACGTCAGGCTGTACAACTGGTTTGAGGAGGAATCTAGTCCTTGCTTCCCATGGGAGGCTATGTTTTAGTTCACATAGTAAAGCCAATAGACGATGTTGAAGAAGGAAAAAACCACTGGGAAGAATATGCGGGACCACCGATCTATGGCATTCACATCAGTCAAGTCGGGGATGGTGATTTTCAGTTGGGAGGCGCGTCTCCGCAGGCGGCTTTTCTTCTGTGCCACGTGCCGTTCCAGGGCATTTCGGCCAAAACTATGCCTGGGTAACCCGGCTTTCCGATACTGGATGCTGGAGGCATCACAGGCCAGCATTGTGCTCCTGGGGTCTCCAAGTCCCAGCACAGCCTCGGAAGTGGCCATTTCATTTTTTATCTCAAGAGTGCTCAGTAATATGTTCTCATGGGGGTCCATCTGGAAAGGAGAAGAACCAAACAAGACTTTCAAAATAATAAGCCTTTACTGGTGATTATTACACAAGGCACTATGATATGTAGCTTAGAAATTTATCATAGTGGTTAAAAGAACTGGATTTGCAGTGACATGATCTAAATTTGAATTGTGGCTCTGCAACTATCACCTATGTGAGTTTCAGCTTCTTCATTTATTAAATGGTATAATAATCCAACCCTAGAGGACGGCTGAATTGATGTAAAGGTATAATAGATTGTTGTGAGTATCATTTTCATGATTTCTACTTAGAGAACACAGAGAAATGGAAAGCATGACCCCCCTTTAAAGAATTTGCAGTCTTAATTACAACTACCTAAAAAATTAAACTGAACTAGGTATGAAATAGCATTAGAGGATGAATTACTGAATTGTGCTCAAAATAGAAGCCTAACTACAGATGGATTCATGATAAAACTAGAACTAAAACCAGTAGGTAAGGAGAGGTCTTCAAGATGGCAGAGGAGAAAGACATGGAGATCACCTTCCTCCCCACAAATACATCACAAATACATCTATGTGTGCAACAACTCCTACAGAACACCTACTGAATGCTGGCAGAAGACCACAGACTTCCCAAAAGGGTCATTGTGCTCCAGCCGGGTGTCAGGACTGTGTCTCTGAGGTGGGAGAGCTGAGATCAGGACATTGGTCCACCAGAGACCTCCCAGCTCCATGCAATATCAAAAGGCAAAAGCTCTCCCAGAGATCTCCATCTCAATGCTAAGACCCAGCTCCACTCAAGGACCAGCAAGTTACAGTGCTGGACAACCCATGCCAAACAACTAGCAAGACAGGAATACAATGCCATCTATTAGCAGAGAGGCTGCCTAAAATCATAATAAGGTCACAGACACCCCAAAACACATCACTGGATGCGGTCCTGCCAACCAGAAAGACAAGATCCAGCCTTATCCACCAGAACACAGGCACCAGTCCCCACCACCGGGAAGCCTACACAACCCACTGAACCTACCTTAGATACTGGGGGCAGACACCAAAAACAATGGGAATTAAGAACCTGCAGCCTGCGAAAAGGAGACCCCAAACACAGTAAGTTAAGCAAACTGAGAAGACAGAGAAACACACAGCAGATGAAGGAGCAAGGTAAAAACCCACCAGACCAAACAAATGAAGAGGAAATAGGCAGTCTACCTGAAAAAGAATTCAGAGTAATGATAGTAAAGATGATCCAAAATCTTGGAAATAGAATGCAGAATATATAAGAAACGTTTAACAAGGACCTAGAAAAACTAAAGAGCAAATAAACAATGATGAACAACAAAATACATGAAATTAAAAATTCTCTAAAAGCAATCAATAACAGAATAACTGAGGCAGAAACGGATAAGTGATCTGGAAGACAAAATAGTGGAAGTAACTACTGCAGATCAGAATAAAGAAGAAAGAATGAAAAGAATTGAGGACAGTCTCAGAAACCTCTGGGAAAACATTAAACACACCAATATTCAAAATATAGGGGTCCGAGAGGAAGAAGAGAAAAAGAAAGGGACTGAGAAAATATCTGAATAGATTATAGTTAAACACTTCCCCAATATGGGAAAAGAAATAGTTAATCGTGTCCAGGAAGCGCAGAGTCCTAGTACAGATAAATCCAAGGGGAAACATGCCAAGACACATATTAATCAAACTTTCAGAAATTAAATACAAAGAAAAAATATTAAAAGCAGCAAGGGAAAAATAACATACAAGGGAATCCTCATGAGGTTAATAGCTGATCTTTCAGCAGAAACTCTGCAAGCCAGAAGGGAGTGGCAGGACATATTTAAAGTGATGAAAGGGAAAAACCTACAACCAACACTACTCTACCCAGCAAGGATCTCATTCAGATTTGACAAAGAAATTAAAACCTTTACAGACAAGCAAAAGCTAAGAGAATTCAGCACCACCAAATCAGTTTTACCAAAAATGCTAAAGGAACTTCCCTAGACAGGAAACACAGGAGAAGGAAATATCTACAATAACAAACCCAAAACAATTAAGAAAATGGTAATAGGAACATACATATCAATAACTACCTTAAATGTAAATGGATTAAATGCTCCAACCAAAAGACATAGACTGGTTGAATGGATACAAAAAAAACACCTGTATATATGCTGTCTACAGGAGACCCACTTCAGACCTAGGGACACATACAGACTGAAAGTGAGGGGATGGAAAAAGATATTCCATGCAAATGGAAATCCAAAGAAAGCTGGAGTAACAATTCTCATATCAGACAAAACAGACTTTAAAGTAAAGACTATTATAAGAGACAAAGAATGACACTACATAATGATCAAGGGATCAATCCAAGAAGAAGATATAACAATTGTAAATATTTATGCACCCAACATAGGAGCACCTCAATAAATAAGGCAAATGCTAACAGCCATAAAAGGGGAAATTGACAGTAACACATTCATAGAAGGGGACTTTAACACCTCACTTTCACCAATGCACACATCATCCAAAATTAAAATAAATAAGAAAACACAAGATTTAAATGATACATTAAATAAGATGGACTTAACTGATTTTATAGGACATTCCATCCAAAAACAACAGAATACACTTTCTTCTCAAGTGCTCGTGGAACATTCTCCAGGATAGATCATATCATGGGGCACAAATCAAGCCTTGGTAAATTTAAGAAAATTGAAATCGTATCAAGTATCTTATCGACCACAATGCTATGAGACTAGATAACCATTAGAGGAAAAAATCAGTAAATACACAAACACGTAAAAGCTAAACAATACAATACTAAATAACCAAAACATCAGTGAAGAAATCAAAGAGGAAATAAAAAAATACATAGAAACAAAAGACAATGAAAACACGACAATCCAAAACCCATGGGATGCAGAAAAAGCAGTTCTAATAGGGAAGTTTATAGCAATACAAGCCTACCTCAAGAAACAAGAAAAATCCCCAATAAACAATCTAACCTTACACCTAAAGGAACTAGAGAAGGAAGAACAAACAAAAGCCAAAGTTAGCAGAAGGAAATAAATCATAAAGATCAGAGCAGAAATAAATGAAATAGAAACAAAGAAAACAATAGCAAAGATCAATAAAACTAAAAGCTGGTTCTTTGAGAAGACAAACAAAATTGATAAACCATTAGCCAGACTCATCAAGAAAAAAGAGGATGAGGACTCAAATCAACAAAATTAGAAATGAAAAAGGAGAAGTAACAACTGACACTGCAGAAATACAAAGGATCATGAGAGATTACTACAATCAACTATATTCCAATAAAATGGACAACCTGGAAAAAATGGACAAATTTTTAGAAAAGCACAACCTTCTGAGAATGAACCAGGAAGAAATAGAAAATAGAAACAGATGAATCGCAAGCACTGAAATTGAGACTGTGATTAAAAATCTTCCAACAAACGGAAGCCCAGGACCAGATGGCTTCACAGGCAAATTCTATCAAACATTTAGAGAAGAGCTAACACCTATCCTTCTCAAACTCTTCCAAAATATAACAGAGGGAGGAACACTCCCAAACTCACTCTATGAGGCCACCATCACCTGATACCAAAACCAGACAAAGATGTCACAAAGGAAGAAAACTACAGGCCAATATCACGATGAACATCGATGCAAAAATCCTCAATGAAATACTAGCAAACAGAATCCAACAGCACATTAAAAGGATCATACACCATGATCAAGTGGCGTTTATCCCAGGAATGCAAGCATTCTTCAATATACACAAATCAAGCAATGATACACCATATTAACAAAATGAAGGATAAAAACCATATGATCATCTCAATAGATGCAGAAAAAGCTTTTGACAAAATTCAACACCCATTTATGTTAAAAACCCTCCAGAAGGTAGGCGTAAAAGGAACTTACCTCAACATAATAAAGGCCATCTGTGACAAACCTACAGCCAACGTCATTCTTAATGGTGAAAAACTGAAAGCATTTCCACTAAGATCAGGAACAAGACAAGGTTGTCCACTCTTACCTCTATTATTCAACATAGTTTCAGAAGTTTTAGCCACAGCAATCAGAGAAGTAAAAGAAATAAAAGGAATCAAAATCGGAAAAGAAGAAGTAAGGGTGTCACTGTTTACAGATGACATGATACTATACATAGAGAATCCTAAAGATGCTATTAGAAAACTGCTAGAGCTAATCAATGAATTTGGTAAAGTAGTAGGATACTAAATTAATGAACAGAAATCTCTTGCATTCCTATACACTAATGATGAAAAATCTGAAAGTGAAATTAAGGAAACACTCCCATTTACCATTACAGCAAAAAGAATAAAATACCTAGGAATAAACCTACCTAAGGAGACAAAAGACCTGTATGCAGAAAACTATATATTTCTGTATGCAGAAAACTATATAAGACACTGATGAAAGAAATTAAAGATGATACAAACAGATGGAGAGATATACCATGTTCTTGGATGGGAAGAATCAACATTGTGGAAATGACTACACTACCCAAAGCAATCAACAGATTCAATGAAATCCCTATCAAACTACCAATGGCATTTTTCACAGAGCTAGAACAAAACATTTCACAATTTGTATGGAAACACGAAAGAGCCCAAATAGCCAAAGCAATCTTGAGAAGGAAAAACGGAGCTGGAGGAATCAGGCTCCTGGACTTCAGACTATACTACAAAGCTACAGTCATCAAGACAGTATGGTACTGGTACAAAACAGAAATATAGATCAATGGAATAGGATAGAAAGCTCAGAGATAAACACACATACATATGGTCAACTTATCCTTGATAAGAGAGGTGAGAATACACAATGGAGAAAAGACAGCCTCTTCAATAAGTGGTACTAGGAAAACTGCAAAGCTACAAGTAAAAGAATGAAATTAGAACACTCCCTAACACCATACACAAAAATAAACTCAAAATGGATTAAAGACATAAATTTAAGGGCAGACACTATAAAACTCTTAGAGGAAAACATAGGCAGAACACTCTATGACATACATCATACCAAGATCCTTTTTGACCCACGTCCTAGAGAAATGGAAATAAAAACAAAAATAAACAAATGGGACCTAATGAAACTTCAAAGCTTTTTCACAGCAAAGGAAAACGTAAACAAGATGAAAAGACAACCCTCAGAATGGGAGAAAATATTTGCAAATGAAGCAACTGACAAAGGATTAATCTCCAAAATTTACAAGCAGCTCATGCAGCTCAATATCAAGAAAATAAATAACCCAATCCAATAATGGGCAGAAGACATAAATAGACAGTTCTCCAAAGAAGATATACAGATTGCCAATAAACACATGAAAGCTCAAAATCACCAATCATTAGAGAAATGCAAATCAAAACTACAGTGAGGTATCACCCACACCAGTCAGAATGGCCATCATCAAAAAATCTACAAACAATAAATGCTGGAGAGGGTGTGGAGAAAAGGGAACCCTCTTTCAGTGTTGCTGGGAATGTAGATTGATACAGTGACTATGGAGAACAGTATGGAGGTTCCTTAAAAAACTAAAAATAGAACTACCGTATGACCAAGCAATCCCACTACCGGGCATATACCCTGAGAAAACTATAATTCAAAAAGAGTCATGTACCACAATGTTCATTGCAGCTCTGTTTACAGAAGCAACCTGAGTGTCCATCAACAGATGAATGGATAAGGAAGATGTGGAACATATATATACAATGGAATATTACTCAGCCATAATAAGAAACGAAATTGAGTTATTTGTAGAGTGGTGGATGGACCTAGAGTCTGTTATACAGAGTGAAGTAAGTGAGAAAGAGAAAAACAAATACTGTATATATATGAATCTAAAAAAAATAATAAGTGGTTGTGAAGAACCTAGGGGCAGGACCGAAATAAAGACACAGACATACAGAATGGACTTGAGGACATGGGGAGGGGGAAGGGTAAACTGGGACGAAGTGAAAGAGTGACATGGACATATATACACTACCAAATGTAAAATAGATAGCTAGTGGGAAGCAGCTGCATATCACAGGGAGATCAGCTCGGTGTTTTGTGACCACCTAGAGGGGTGGGATAGGGAGGATGGGAGGGAGATGCAAGAGGGAGGAGATATGGGGATATGTGTGTTGGTATAGCTGATTCACTTTATTATAAAGCAGAAACTAACACACCACTGTAAAGCAACTATACTCCAATAAAGATTTTAAAAGAAAGAAAAAGAAATAAATCTGCTTATTCATTGCCAAGAAAAAGAAAAACCAAAAAAGAAAAAAAAAACAAAAAAAGAAAAAAAAGAAAAAGAAAAACCGCAGGTAACATATATTAAGCACTTGATATACACGCCAGAAACATTTTTGTATAACTTCATTTAATTGATGTGTCTTAATGCCCAGTTACAAGATGTCACCTTAAATTTGCAGTGTCATTGTAAATAGGGTAAAGGAAGAATTCTGAACAATAAAAATGCAGGCAACATGTGACTTGACAAAATGCAATAGAATTCAGAACAACAAGGAACTTGAAAATACGAGCTGAACAGACCGCGGGTGGTGGAGGGGTGAATGGGGTGAGGAATTGAATTGCAATGGAAGGGAAGCAGGCAGGACTTAAGAGTTAGCCCAGAGTTATCTGTACTGAGTTGAATTCTGGGCCCAGGGAGTAGAATTAAGGTGGCTGTGTAGATACAGTGACCCTTTTTTCTCTTGGATTATTTCTTCTTGGCAAAGCTAAAGTTAGGATGAATACTGACATCATGAATCCCTCAAATTAAATGATTATGTAATGCTTTTTGTTCTGTAAGCAGGGAAGATTTTTGTGTCTTATTTTTAAGAGGCCTCCATCACTCTGGATAATAAAACTTAACTGCAACAAGCTATTATTAATAATATAGTATATTTATTTTGGTGAAGACTCAGAATATATCTATTGCCAATAATTAAAAATATTTTTTTCATCAATTTTTGTGTATTTTACTTTTTCTGTTTCCAGTTTTACTGAGAAGTAATTGACATATATCATTGTATAATTTTAAGGCACACAGCATGATGATTTGATTTACATATATTGTGAAATGATTACCATAATAGGTTAAGCTAACATCCATTTTCTCATGTAGATACAATACAAAGAAAAGTAAAAAAAAAAAGGAAAAAAAATTGTGATGAGAACTCTTAGGATTTACTCTCTTAACTTTCCTATATATCATACAGCTGTGTTCACTATAGTCATCATGTTGTACAGTATATCCCTAGTAACTATTTATCTCATAACTAAAAATTTGTACCTAGTGCCTGGAACATAGCAGATGCTCAAGAAATAAATGCTGATTGAATGAAATTAATTTTGTGACACTTAGTATCTCACTTAACGTCCTCATGCTTCATCAATACGATGGATTTAATTTGGCAACACCATTCTGAAGACTGGAACTGCATGGGACTACCCCTTGAGTTCCTTTTCTACTCTAAGGCTTCTGCCTCTATTCATACAGGTCTCTTGCTAGGGCAGCAGGCTCAGGCACCCGAGATCTGGAAACAACATTTCCAATGATACCCTGGACCACTTATATGGCAGATGCCCCATTCTTATGCACGAGAATGGAATTTAGTGAGTAGTATCTAGTAGCTAAGACTAAGCATTTTACATACTGACTTTTCAGTTTCCCATTAGTCCTCTGGGATCAGCACAGATCTCATGCTCAGAAGATAAGGCACAGAGAGGTTAAGAAACTTAACACAAGTTCACCCAGTGAATAGGTGGCAGAGCAGGAACTGTAATCAGGTCTCTTTCACTGTGCCATGCTAAGGCACAGCCACAGCTCCAAACCCCTCCAGCACTCTACAACTCATAAAAGAAGACTGTCTTGGAGGCTTGCAAAATTTCCTTAATGAGGGGGTAGATAAGAGTGTCTTAATTTAAATCACTAAAGATGAGAGCTAATATAAAGTCCTGTTAACTATAACACTTGCAAGTAAGTAAACATCTGTGGTTTGAATGTTCATCAGCCCCACCAGCAAAAATTCTATTTAGGGAACCACCACTTCTCCACTCTCAGTTTCTGTGCTTCAGGTGTGGCTGTAGCCAATCAGAGCAATCCTGACACAGTGCTTGTTTCAGTGATGGATACATGTCCATTTCAGAACCAATGGCATGTCACGAGCCTTCAGATAGGCATACCAGAGTAAAGACTCTCAAACTTTTCCACTGGATTTGTACCTACAAGTATGTGGCCCTGAATCTACTGAATCTGTTGAGATGCTTCAACTGCAAGAGGAGATCCTAACTTGAAAAGGAGCAAACATAAGGAGACATGGAGAATCCATGACCTGATGACACTGCGTCTGTATCTGGACATGCCCGACTTGCTGATACTAAGCAAGATAATACATGTCTCTCTCTCTCTCTCTCTTTTTTTTTTTTTTGGCTTAAGCTATTGTGAGCCGAGTTTTCTATTACTTGAGACTCGAAGAATCTTAACTGAGACACAATTCATCTTGTTTATGGGTCTCAACAACCCTATAACATAGACAGGGCAGGGAAGACATTAGAGAGAGTTTCCACCTATAATAAAAATTTTTCACAACTCCAACTGAAATTAAGGAACTCTGTTAGAGTAATACAATCTTCAGTATGCAGAACAGTGTTGGGTTTCAATCCTTCTGGCTGGGACCAAAAGCATCTAGAAGCTGCTGGGTTTGGCGGCTAGCTGGTTAACTGGCTGCATTTTCCTTTTTCCCCCTTGTCTTGTTTACTACTCTTTTCCCTTCAAAGGATGTGAACTGTGTTGGGAGCAAAGATCAAGGGTAAAAGCATTATATATGTGTTTCAATTGGCTCTTTTATATGTACCTCAAGTGGTAAAAGGAAAGAGCCTTTTTAATTTATTATGTTGAGCTTGTAATAGTAAATTATCTGTAGAGTTTATTTACTTTTAATCATCTTTATTGTTTAAATAAAATAAAAATAACTTTTAAATTATGCATGTGAAGTTGAACAACTATTATCTTTCCTTTTTTCCCCTTTGAAATATTTGTTTTTGGAAGGTGGCTGCTGACGTGAGGGTTTTTTTTTGAAGGACGTACCTACTGCACCACTGCAGAATAGGCTGTATTTCCATTTTACAGGTCAGGAAACTGAAGTTCAGAAAAATAAAGTGAGTTCATTAAGATCTTACTACTTGTAAGTAATAAAACAGTGTAATAGCTCCTGTCTGTTGATGATTATTTCAATGCAATAAGATTCCATGCTGCCTTCAGCATCTCCTAAAATTAGCCAAGGAAGCCTGACTCAGGTAGTGGTTTGGTGGGGGGAGAGTCTATTTCAGTGGCTCCCAAACTTTAATGTGCACGAGAGTTCCCTGGGAACCCTTGTTAAAACACAGATCTCTGGGCCCCCTCCCAGAATTCCTCAGTTAGTAAGTCTGGGAGGCTCAGTAATCTGCATTTCTAAAAAGTTCCCAGGTGATGCTGGGCTAGGGTTCACATTTGGAAAACTACTAGTTTGTTGTACAGTAGGAGAAGGATGTGACTAAATAAAGCAGCAGCAGAGGCCTTGAGGAACAGTGAAAAAGCTGAAGTTCTAACCACTATCCACACCATCAAGCTGAAAAGCAGTTTTCATAGAGAGAGAACACATGTAACTTCCATTTATTATTTACTAGAGACAGGCATTGTGTTAAAGTCTTTACACAACTGTAATATTGAATCTTTTTAAAGAATTTTTTAATTTTAATTTTTTCTACAATTTTGAAAGGTTACTTTCCATTTATAGTTATTCCAAAATATTAGCTATATTCCCTGTGTTGATACATGCTTGTATTCCCTGTGCTGTATACATCCTTGAGCCTATCTTATACCCAGTACTTCGTACCTTCTACTCCCCTATCCCTATGTTGCCCCTCCTCCCCCTCCCCTCTGGTAATCACTAGTTTGTTCTCTGTATCTGTGAGTCTGCTTCTTTTTTTGTTATATTCACCAGGTTGTTGTATTTTTAATATTCCACATATAAGTGATAACATACAGTATTGTCTTTCTCTGTCTGACTTATTTCACTTAGCATAATGCCCTTCAAGTCCATCCATGTTGCTGCAAATGGCAAAATTTCATTCTTTTTTATGGCTGAGTAGTATTCCATTGTGTGTATATACCACATCTTCTTTATCCATTCATCTGTTGATGGACACTTAGGTTGTTTCCATATCTTGGCTATTGTAAATAATGTTGCTATGAACACTGGGGTGGCATTTATCTTTTCAAATTAGAGTGTTTTGGGTTTTTTTTCATATATATATATATATATATATATATATATATATATATATATATATATATATATATATATCCAGGAGTGGAATTGCTAGGTTGTAATATTTAATCTTAACAATAACATATGAAGAAGTTATTATTATTAATAGTCTCATTTTAAAAATAAGGAGATTGAGAATTAAGGATAGTTAGTGATCTGCCCAGAGCTGCAGTTAATAAGTAGTACAGCTGGCACTTAATCTGTTTGTTCCACGGTTCCTGCTCCTAAGGATGAAACTATACAATTGCATATCTTGACACTTTCTTCAATTATAAGTTCTTTCTTGGAATGCCTTCTCAGTATCAGGCTGTACTTAGGTGATAAAATTTCAGAAAATGGAAGGAATAGCAACTGTCACATGAATTTAGCTAATCTTTTTAAAAAATGAGTCTCCATCCCACCCTTTCCAGACTTGCCCAAGTGGCCTTCCTAATTGCCTTTCTCTTCACTTGTCTTATAGAGACACAGGAGAAACCACTAAACTGTCACTTTTTTTTGTAAGAACATTAAGAAGAGATGGTTCCTCTTTAACTTATCAGAAAGAGCATGGAGCAATCTCTACTGCCCTGGAAGACATAACAAAATACTGATCAATATTTTTTGTCTTGTAATTTTCAACTATTTAAACACCCATGAGATTATTGTTGACAGTAATTAAAATGAGAGAGAAGGAAACCAAAAATACATGAAGGGAAACAGATGAAAGGGAAAGACTAATGAATAAATTGTCATTCTCTGTAGATAAATTGCCTTTGCAAGAAGCTTGCTGCAGGCCTTGCTTTTGTCCAAGCGTCTACACTACTTGCTTTCTACAGTTGACTTTTAACTCACAAGTGTCCATTCCCGACAAGGGTTTTTGGAGAGGCCCTACTAAGCAGGCCAATGCCAATAAAAAAAAGTTCTCTGTTCCCCATTCAACAATCTGCTGTTGAAATTATGCTTTACCTAGAATTATTGTGCTTATCAATCAAGAATGAAATGCTGAAATTTTGGGAAACAGACTGATTTATTTGCACCAGCATTCTGGACCTTCCACAAATGATCCTCTGTGAAGGAGGGCAGTTTTCACATAGATTGTTCAGCTGTTCTGTTAGGTAGAGGGATGGATTCCTTTTCCAGACTGACCCATGCACTGATGGTTCTAACAGTGGCAACTTCATGCTAAACATTTGGATTGAGAGGTTTTCTTTTCCTTCTTTCCATTCCCATCCCAACATCTTTCTCCAAAAAGAAAAGAAACACATTTGGTTAACCAAGTTCCACTTTGCTTAAAAGATACTGCATTAAACAATGAAGAGTGGACCTTATTTTTATATAATAAATAGTTAATTCCGGGACTGATTTCAGGTTTGCTGCTTCTTTTTGTGAAACTTTTTCAGTGATAGGTATATGTTCTGGAGAGATGTCCTTGTCCTATTGTCTTATATAGAGAAACAAATCACATCCGTCAGTGACCCAGCAGCATCCGTCAGTGACCCAGCAGCATCATACACTTATCTTGGGAAGGGACAACAGGGCTATTTTAAATCCCAGTTCACCACTCATATCATCCAGAGAAGAGTGAGAAATTGCAAAAGAATCCAAGAAATCCTAACTCTGCAATTTTCAATTACTGTGACTAGTGTGTGGGTAGGAGACCTTGTTTTATTGTCCATGAAATGACACTGTGCCCTGAGTAACTTTAAATGTTAAGGCAATGAACCGTTAACCATCTGGGAATATCCAAAACACTCTTTCCAAGAGAAAAACACTCTGAAACTACCTAGCGTGCACTCAGCATTCTAAGAGGTGAAAGCAAATTTTACCCAACTAGAATATGAAATGGAGATCCAAGAGAAGGCCAACATCTTTGACTTTTCGAATCCCTCTACCGAAGTAAATGGAGAAATAGTAACCAGATATGGAGTTTAGAACTGGAATATAAATAATAGGAGAATATTGCTGAGATACCAGGTACTTGCAGAAGGATGGCCATTTTTAATAAAAGCTAGTAGAAAAATCAAAGGGCTGAGGTTATTTTTACCCTGTCTTTTTTGCTTCTATGAGGCTATTGTAAATGTTGGAAATCTCACAACCATATTATGAGGAGTTAGTATTATCAGCATTTTGTAAATAACCCTTCCCACCCAAATCCCAAAGCTCCTGGGTAGTTAAGTGGTAAAACAATAATTTAAATTTATGTTTGCAGATTCAAACCTTGTATTTTTTCTACTAAATATTTTCACTATGGGGTAAAATACTTATGAAGTGGACACTGGTGGCTTTAAGATATGAGCAACTTAATTGTTGTTTTGATTTTCAATTTTTAAATTCTCATGGGTAAATCATGTGAATACATATCTTGAGGTTATCTTAGTGGACTGATTCCTTGTTAAGGAATCACATTAATGTATTGTTTATGGATCAATCACTTGTGTGGCTCTATCGTTGTCATAAGGTGGAAAGATTCTGCTTCAGTCATACACCAAAATAATCCATCTGGACAAGTAGATAAACCAAGTGAGCTTGGTGAGGTTTTAAGTTCTTGTTTCAAGTGACAGTGAAGCTTTTAGAGGAAGTAAGAGGTAGACCTCAGGAGCAGAGAGAGTAAGGCTCTTCTCTCCAAAGGACCCCAGAAGAGAAGGCTTTTATAAAAGTTATGACTAATACAGGGTCTGTTGTAAAAAAGACACTCAACAAGCCTGGCCTGCCCAGTGGACTGAGGCTCCTCATGTGGGTCTGATAGGTAAAGGCTGAGAGATAAAGGCTCTTTGGTCCCCTCATATGGGTCTCTGTCCCTTCCAACACTCACAGCAGAGTGGAAAGAACACCAACTCTAGAGATGAGAGCCAGTTCTAATCCTGGCAGATTCTGGGCGCCGGTGTTCTTCTTCTAGAAAGTCTATGTGAATTTAGGGAAGTCTTTGCTAACTCCTTTTACCAGGGTCAGTCCTCTTGATACAATCTTGCTGAATCCTTGTTTCCCTCATGATGGCAAACATGTATCCTGTTGCTTATGTGTCTCTAATGCTGACCACTACAGTTGATACAAAATAAGTACTCAGAATAAAACTTGCTAAATTGAATTACTGAGAGGGTTAGACTAAGTCCAGGATCACACATTCAAATCCGGCTAAGGGGGGCTTCCCTGGTGGTGCAGAGGTTAAGAATCCGCCTGCCAACGCAGGGGACACGGGTTCGAGCCCTGGCCTGGGAGAATCCCACATGCCGCGGAGCAACTAATCCTGTGCGCCACAACTACTGAGCCTGCGCTCTAGAGCCCGCGAGTCACAACTACTGAAGCCTGCGTGTCTAGAGCCCGTGCTCCACAACAAGAGAAGCCACTGCAATGAGAAGCCCGCACACCGGAACGAAGAGTAGCCCCCGCTGTTGCAACTAGAGAAAGCCCACGTAGCAGCAACGAAGACCCAAAGCAGCCAAAAATAAATTAATTAAAAAGAAGAAAAAAAAGGAAAAAAATATCTGGCGAAGGATATCATAAAAAAGCATGAAGTAGGTGTAATGAAGAATATGAAGAGATTGTAGTTAACTAGACTATAAAAATACAGGCCTGCCTGGAGGGCATTTAAATTCAAATTTTTAAAGATCATTGCAATGGTCAAAATCACAACTAAGGGTTCAGACCGCAGGCTGCTGCATCAAATTCCTTTCAGATTTAATTTATTAAAAGTTTGCCTTTCAGTTCCATTTAATCTATAATTACCAACTGCTTTAACTGCTTTTAAAAAAACTATATGGCATAAAATAGGAATAATGAATAAGGAAAATTCTCCTAGCAAAAAGCCTCAGTCTTGCATTTCCCTTGCAAACTGTAATCTTGATACAGGGCTAGTGTGCTTTCTTAACCGTGTGAGGCCTTGCTGTGGCAAATTCTGCAGTACTTCTTTGTGCTGGAACTTAAGTAGCATTCCTCATTTTTGTGGCTTAATCTCTTCCATTGCTTTTGTTCTCACAAAATCAAATTCATTTCTCTTGAAAAATTATTACTTTCTAGTTATGTGTTAATTTGTGTGGAATTCATTGAGAATGACACATAAATTGCACATTACTGATTTTCAACATAACAGTTGGATGGAAATAGAAGGATAAATGCTACATTTGGGGGAAAGGCGAGTACATCTGTTTTTCTTCTTTTTTTTTAAAGCATCTGCTGGGGAGGCCACTTTATTATTATTTTTGGCTGCGCCACGTGGCTTGCGGGATCTTAGTTCCCTGATCAGGGATTGAACCCAGGCCCATGGCAGTGAAAGCCCTGAGTCTTAACTACTGGACCACCAGGGAATTCCCGAGAACATCTGAAATGTTACATTTAATAATAATAAAGCACAATTAATAAAATATATGATGAATTGAATACTTTTAGAAGGTTGGTAGAATTCTTTTTGGGTTCCACTTCTCAATTTAACCAAGTTACTACTTTCAAATAAAGTTGAAAGCCAGGAGTCACTGTAATTGTATGGAAAAAAAAAAGATTGAGATAACATTGAAATCCCCGGAAGGAGGAAAAAGTGAAGGCAACTATATTAACAATCTATAATTTTAATGGATATTTCTTTCTTCCAAAGGAGGGACTCACTGGAAACTATTACAGATCCTCAGGAAGTGTGGAATGGAACCAGGTTTTACAATGAACTCACCTAGGCCCAAAGTCCTCTTCTGACACTTCTCAGAAATAGATGTGAGAATCTGTATACTCAACTCTGATAACTCAAAGAAGTTTTAACACCTGGGAGTTTGTATCCTGAGTGGTAAAGGCTTGTTCTAGTTCAATTTTCACCTGAATTATTGACTTAGTCCCAAGTTGGAGAGAGACGATTGAGCTACTCTTTTCATTAGCCAGTTCATACAACTCAAAGCATTCTGTGTGATGACTTGCTAGAGATTTTTATACATACCCTGTAACTAATAATTCCTCATTTCCCAATCCATTTTTAAAGAATACCATAGAGGTCATTTGTTTTGGTTTCTTTCCTCAAGGCTGGAAACATTCCAGTCAAGTGTTTCCAGTGCACAGGGGTAGAGGGAGGGGAATTACGGGTAAACGTTAGCAGAAGCAGAGTTACATATTCCTGGGGCTTACGTGTACTGTCAAGGGTGATGACAATACACATCACTAAGAGGGAAAAGGGGTGCCTTTCCTGTCACACACCCCTCCTCTTCATAATCTTCTAAAACTCAGGACAGTGAGTAATAAATGTGATAGTTGATCAGGTCACATTTCATGACTGAACGGCAGGTCATGACCGACTTAAAGGTTGTGATCCAAATCATCCCAGGTCATTGGGAGACTCAGGGTTTCCTCTTAGCCCTGGGTTTTGAAACTGACCCCAACCTTGCCCCATGAGCTAATGAGGATGGGTTTGAACATACAAAACCTCCCACAGCTTCAGTTCTGGGCCAGAGGGAAATTACAATCTGCTTCTAGCTTTCAGCTAGGAAGCAAAGAAGTCAAGGTTTGGTTTCTGTCCTCCTTAGGCAAGGTGCTAATGTTTTAATGCATCTAAGAGTCTGATAGTTCCTTCCCCCAGAAGATATTGACTCAAAAAGAGAATTATCCTATAGACTTCAAAAAACCCCATCTAGGGTATAATCAGTTCCACTCACATGTATCAGAGATACCCCCTTCCACAGAATCTTACCCACTGCCTCTTATTGTTTTTTATTTAATTTGGCTAAGAACAGAAAGCTGACCTAATGCAGACCATATGGGCAGGATTCCCAGGAACAGGTAACAAAAGGGTAACAGCAAGAAGCAGCACATTCAACATTACAGAGATGCAGGAACACAGCCAGTGACCTTTGCTTCTGCGGATTTACAATTTCATTTGGCTCTTGAATGGCAGGGGGCATGAGGGTGCTGCTGAAATAGATCTCTTGAACAGAGATAGGCTGATGGGGAGGGTGTATGGATTCACACTGATTACTGAATCCTGTGAGTGGAAGTTTAGACACATGTTTACTCCTAACCAGCACTGGATCTAGTAGCTATGTTTTAAAAAATGCACTGGTGAAAAGAGACTCAGCAGTAATTTTAAAAATTTATATAATTATGATAACTTAAAGTGTGTACTTGTAAGCATGTACCCAGTGTACACAACAAAGGCAAAATAAATGATGCTAAGAGTTGTCTGATTATAGAACAAATGCCTTTACAACAAATAGGAACAGCAAATATCTACTTACAACAAAAGTATAGGCACCAGGGCTTCCCTGGTGGCGCAGTGGTTGAGAGTCTGCCTGCCGATGCAGGGAACATGGGTTCGTGCCCCGGTCCGGGAAGATCCCACAAGCCACGGAGCGGCTGGGCCCGTGAGCCATGGCCGCTGAGCCTGCGTGTCCGGAGCCTGTGCTCCGCAGAGGGAGAGGCCACAGCAGTGAGAGGCCCGCATACCGCAAAAAAAAAAAAAAAAAAAAAAGTATAGGCACCAGGCAATTTCCTAATAGAACGTTACTGATACTAAATAATATGCAGATGTTTAAATAAGACCAAGGAATTTCGAACATTTGCTTCATCAGATAATTGGGAATATCCATCAGATAATTGGAATTCCTTGCTCTTATGCATCTTGCAGACCTCAGTTCAAATGTCCCTTCCATGGAGGAGTCTTCCTTGATCATACGTCCGTCTCTCAGGTCCTCTGACATATGCTCTCAGAGCAATGTAGACACTTCCCTAACTGCCCTTATTTACATTTGTAATTATACATTATTTCCATAGGTGGTTGTTTAAAGTGCATCTTCTATTTAAGATGTGGTCTCTGTGAGGGCAAGGAGCATGTCTGGTAGGGACTCAAGAAGTATCTGTTGAATTAGTAGATAATCCCATTAGGCAGTATTTAGTGGGCCTATATATTACCATCCAGGCACAGTTATGAGCACCCTACCTGGGTCAGTGCATCTTTTCTTCACCACAGTCTTTTGAGATGGGTGCTCTGATTAACTCTCACTTCTCAGATGTGCAGGCTCAGGTTACTTTCAGTCACTTGCTGAAAGTATCACAATGAGTAAATAAGGGATTGAGACTTGAATCTGGACAGTCTTATTTCAGAGTCATCACACTTAAGATTGATCGTACACTAGGACCCATTATATGTCCCCTTGAAAGAGTGAAATCCCCTCTTGTTTTGAGGAGAAGACATTTAGGAAATATGTACATGCACCACAGAAGTGAAGGAGCAGTGACAAGAGCAAGGGCAGGGGCAGTGGCAGGTCAGAGATCGTGGCCTGAGCACAGAGAGGAGAAGGATGAGGGAGGCAGGCCTGGGCCTTCGTGATGGTGGGGTCGGAGGGGACACCCGCCTCTCATCCCCGAGGAAAGGAAGTGGGAAAGTAGAGAGGAGGCCCCTAGCTCTATACAGCACTCTATTCAGTAGGTACCAAGATAAACAACTTGAGGGATCTTATCTTTTCCCTCTGGACTGTTCTTTCTAACTTTGGTGTGACTGCATTTTAGGAAGAGCCACTTTGTGAAATGAGAGGTTAGATTTTAAAGTAAACGACCACAAATATCCAAACTCTCTACTTCTCAGCTGTAGGAACTCTCAGGGTAAACCTGTAAGCATTCACCTTTATTTGGGCTGAGGTAACAGCCCCTTGGGTTAAAAACAGACTAAGTTAAAGGCAAGGTCACAAAGCTTTGTAATCTTGGACAAGATACTTAACCTTTCTGAGTCTCAGTTTTCTCCACTGTAAAAAAAGGTAAAACAGTATCTGTCTTATTGGGTTGTTGTGAGGATTAAATGAGATAATTCATATAAAGCACCTAAAACAATGCCCTGTTTGAAAAATTCAAGGAATAGTACCTTTAATTATCATGAAAGTAAGCAGGGGAAGGAACTGAACTTGTGCGAGAGCGTGATCAGGAGAAGCTGGGGATGGTAAACCAGTTCCCAACTGAAACAGCCTTGGAAGTGGTGACAGAGGTGACACACAGCAGCTGCTCCATCGCTCTATACGAGACACACGAATGCATCGATACAGTTGTGCTTCTCTTTGCTACGGCCTGTTGGCAGGCAGCTTCCTGTGTGAATCTTCTAGCTTCAGTCTCCCAGGAAAGTATCTAAAAGCTGAGACCTCACTATTCAGACTGAGAAAAACTTTGAATAATATTTCTTCCTAACGCTTAATCTGGAGACCTTGTTTGGTTCTTTACTCTTATAGTAGGACGAGGCAAGGGGTAACTCAAATGTTCCATTTTTTTATTTGTCAATAGGATCAGTCAAAGTTGGGGAAGGGAGAGCTTTGCACCCATCAGCACAACTAAGTTTTCAGATTTATTTTCAGCTTCATGTATTTATGGGAAATAAATCTCTTTTTCTCTCAATTAAATGCATCTACAAAGACAGTTTCATTATGATGATAATGATAATATGAAATTACATTTTGGAGATCATCTTTGTACACCGTGTTTTAAATTCCAGTGTAGATAAGAATATCTATATTAATTAATTAAGTCCTAAAGACATGAGTTTTGGAATCAGCTTTGAATTCCAGCTTCTCTATAGATGCCCTAGGGCAAGTTACGTAGCTTAGCTGAGTCTCAGTGCCCCTCATCTTTAAAATGAAGTTACATCACCTCATCTTTAAAATGAAGCTACATCATATGAAGGTTTGTTTAAAGATTGCAGTAAGATATTTAAGGAGCCGACCATCATGTCTGGCACACAATCAGGTGTGTAACCAAAGATAACCACTGCTATGATACAACTTTAAACTTCCACAAGTGGGAGAGGAGGTATAAATTCATGGAATTACATAGGCAGGTAAAGCTAATTCTTTATATTTTCCCATTAGTCCCTTGCCGTGGATGTAACGGTTGAATCTATCCTACCCCTTGTAACAAGAGTAGAGATTGTTCTTCTGTTCCAGGTGTGGGCCTGATTGCTCTAAGCCACTCTTGGTATTTACCCTCCCATTGCCAGGGATTGGTTCAGGAATGGGAGGCCTAAGTCAACTGAGCTAATGAAAAAAAAAGGAAAGGTTTGTTGGAGGCTTTGGATTAAAAAAGAAAATCCCCATCTCCCCTTCTGGATATGAATGGAAAACAAGGAGCCTTGTTCCTGGCAGCCTAGGACGAGAAGATATCTTAGACAAGATTTTGGCTGGATGGCTTGATACCTCTCTCTCTCTCTCCCTCTCTCCCTGCCTTCCTCCTTCCCTCCCTCCCTCCTCCATGGCTCTATGCATCCTTTGCACAAGTTGGATACATTAAAGTGGGTAGAAAATCAAAAAGGCCTCATTAATAAAATTCAAAATAGTAATTTTTAATCATTCCGAATAAAATACAACCTAGGACAAAGGTAAGTGCATGTATTATATATATACGTACACATATATATATATTTCTACTTTTCCAAAATCGGTAACCTATAGAAAAGTTTACTGTTATTCTACAGCAATTTTAATAAAAATGTCCTCTATTTATTTAAGTCACTTATGTTTTGTCAAATGACTTTCATATCTTTTATCTCACTGCCTTCCACAACATCAGAATAAACCTCAAAGATGAAGCAAGGACTTCCTCGTATCATGGATAACAAAACTAAGGCCCAGAGAAATTCTTTTCCTGAAGTTGCAAAACTTTTCAGAAGTTAAGCCAGGCTGAGTGTCCTGGCTTCTTGAATCCAAATTGGACTCCGTGGCTGATTCTGCCAATTATAGAACTGAGGAAAGACATTTTAAAACAGCCTCACATGCAATCTGCAGTGAAAATGTACAGCTCAGAGAGAGAAACCTAGGTTTACATTCCAGCTTAAGTTAGTCCCAGCTCTACCACTAACTGCTAATATTACCCTGAGCAAGTCACTGACATTTCTGGGTTTCAGTTTCTGCATATAAAAATGAGACTTCAGAAGAAAAAAATGTAGCTGTGTAGGGTGATGGATATTAACTGGACTTATGGTGGTGATCATTTTTCAGTATATGCAAGCATCGAATCATTGCACTGTACACCTGAAACTAATATAGTGTTATGTCAAGTATATCTCAATAAAAACAAAAGACAAACAAACAAAAACTCAGGAATTCAAAAATGTTGTAAAAATGCAACTGCAAGTAAAAGGAAGTGCCGATAAAAAAAGAAAAGAAATTTTTGAAGTGAGGGTTCCTACTCCTAAGCCTGTGATAACCTCAGAGAATTGACCTGTTGGTCCCAGAGCCAACTACAGAATCCTTAGTCTAGTTCTCAAGACAGCAATCATTAGCTGTGCAAGTATGTATTCAAGGTGTAACTCATTTGCATTCCCTGTGTGAGGTCCTTGCTACTCAGTGTGGTCCAGAGATCAGCAGCTTTGGCATCAGCAGAAATTTGTTAGAAATGTAGACTCTGAAGCCTCACCCTAGACTTACTAAGTAAGAACTTGCCCTTTAACAAGATGCGTAGGTAGCTTTTATGCAAATTGAAGATTGAGAAGCACTGGGTTAGATCATGTCTTAGATCCCCTAAAGTTCTAAATGTCAAAGACTGTAGGATTTTCCAAAATAATAATAATAATAATAACTTTTCCAGGAAGCTTGGGTAGCTCTCCAAGTGTGTTAAAAGAAGTCTTCATCCTCTGTATAGTAAAGGGGTGCAGGAGGTAATTGGCAATGTTTTTGAGTTCCCTTTCAGAATGTTCAATTAATCACAACCAAGGTACTGACTAAACCCTCAAGGGGAGACTGGGCTGCAGAAGAACATGACATCTGCCTCAGCTAGTCATCCATTGTACAGCTGTGGTCTGATGGCTTCCGTGCATTTAGCTAATTACACGGTGAATTACCCCAGTGAGAATCTGCCAAATGCACCATCCACCCTCACAACCCAACTCTTGTTAGAAGAACTGCTGTTAATATGACACCACCTTGTCAAACATCTCTCTACTCCATTCTAACACCACATGACCCTCGGCTCTGAGATCTGCAGATGATGGTGAACAATGAAAGTGACTGAACATCACAAAACATAGGCTGCAGGCTGAGTTGAGAAATGAAGAAAATTATGAATTTGAGAAAATAGGGAAGAACATCAAGCTCAGCTGTCAATCTGGACGTTTCACTAAAAACTAAAATCTTAGCTGGATTCCAAGTCAACTATTGAAAACTCAAAAAAAAGAGAGAGAGAGAGAGATGTGGGTTCAAATCCCAGATTTGCTACTTATGAGCTGTGTGGCTGAATATGTTACTTCTCTCTGGGCCTCAGCTTTTGTCTTCAGTAGAATTTTAGAGGATTATAAGAGTACCTAGTATATAGCAAGCTTCAAACTTTCATGAGCATCAGAATCATCTGGGGAGCTGGCTACAACTTAAATTCTTAGGCCACCAGAATTTCTGATTTAGTAAATCTAGGGATGGGGATCTGTATTAGTGATTCCAATGTTGTGCTCTGTGGATGACCCCCTATGAAATGCTGCTGTGGGACAGTGGATGGTAAGGGATAATTCAAGTAGAGCGCTTGTAAGCTCTTGATAAATGTCAGCTTTGAAAACACATTATTAGTAGTTCAGATTTAGGAGTGCCTTGCTGCATGTTACACCATAGGTAGGACCAGGAAAAAAACTTTTTCCAATGGACCAGAATGGTTTCCTGTTTACTAACATTTCTCAGAATGCTTTGTTGGAACAATTAGTGATATTGAAGAAGGGTGCTGGTCAAACTATCATGCATGGTCAAATCAAGGAATGAAAGGCACTGCTGCACAATGGGCAGGTTATTCTCAAGAACTGGGGTCTTTGTTATTAAATTGCTGTGTGTCCTTGCATTAGTCACTCCCCCTCTCTGGGTATCAGTTTCATCATTCATAAAATGAGAGAATCCTTTAATATTCTTTCAAGGGTTCAATTATTCTTGTTCTACCATAGCTGTGTACAACCTGCCTGGGAGAAACAACTCCTGACTCCCTTTTTTGAGATGGAATGCACCTTTCACTCCATGAAGCTTTTCCTGAATGTGCATCTGAAGGTGACATCTCTCTCCTCTGAAACTTAGTAGCATGTATCATCTGTGCCATATTCTATTCATTCTGAAGAATATTACAGGGGCAGTGGACTCTTCCAGCAGACTAACAGAGAACAGGGCTTCTGAATTTAGATACAATCTTAAGAACCTGGAAATGTCAGAATTATGTGCTTGTGATCCCTTTCATGGTTGACATCAACATCAGAGTCACCGCTCATCTAATGCTTACTACCGGCCAAGTACTTTACACATACTTCCTCCTACAATCCTTAAAACCATCTTTTGAGGGTAGAACTGCAAGCCCCATTTTACAAATAAGGAAACTGAGGCTCAGAGAGCTTTCCCATGCTCACATAGCTAATAAGTGACAGTCCTAGGGCTTGAACTCAGAACTGTCTCAAATCCAAAATCAAACATAAGTGATTAAGCTAGGTGTGTGTGTGCTCTTAAGCATTAGGCTACACTCCAGCAGCAATACTTTGCTGAATGATCAGCATATTTGTGATGATTCTTCCAAATCTGTGTTCCTTGTGAGAAACTGAATGTTATCTTGCAGCTGCCTACAATGAGGGGCGCAAAGTGTAGCAGAAAGCCATGGCTTTGACTTCAAGGGGGCCAACATCTGAAACTGCTGAACTAAAAAAATCCCCTGGTCCTGGGCCGAGGAAATTTGAAATGCTCTAAAGCAATATTCACTGTTGAGGACTTGTTACTGCAGGGCATTCTCATGGATGAGCAGGCTTGCCCTGCACAACTCAGAGGTGCTTCCCTCCCTGTAAGCAGTCACTGCAAGTATCCTGTGACTCAGTGGAGAAAGCCAGCTATGGTGCCCTTGAAGCCAGTGCAGTGTCCAGAGACTTTCTGCAGCAGAAGCTAGCAGAAGTGTTGAGAGGCAAAGAGACAGCTGGTTTATTGCTGGGGGAGTTTTCAAAATTATGTCAGCGTCCATTTTGGTTATGTTTGCTAGGTGCCCTTTGCCAAAATTAAACAGGCATCAAGCAATCCTGCAAACCTCTTTTCAGCAGAGGCCATAAAAAATTCCTAAATTCTTTAGAAACTGAGGGTTTCTGGAGGTACTGTACTTGTTTTTTTTTTAACAAAATAATTTAAAATTAATAGAGAGATGGTTATTAAAAATTTAATGCCAGTCCTTGATTCCCCAAGCTGCCCATGGAACATTTGGGGTTTTTTTTCTTTCTTTACATTTCTCAACAATTCATAATCTTTCCAAAGTTTTTTCAGTAATAATTGTGTTCATGATACTAGGATTGTCACTTTATTTCCTAGAATGTGAGATTTTTATCAACTACAAAATACACCACCATTTATTGACAGGTATTTATTAAGGAGAAAAGAAATTAAGTGCTTATAATATATTTAAATATCATACTAACTTCATGTGCTTTAATAAGTGAATATTTGCCCTAAAAATTGAAAACTAGGTGGAAGAGCAGGCTCAGCTTCCCAAGGCACCCCTTTCACCTTTGAGAGTAGAAAGTGGGTACAGAACGTCACCAACCTTTGCCTGATTTCATCAAACAAGCCTTCTGACAGGTCTCCCATCCTCTAGCTTTCTCCTGGCTTCAGGCCCTCTTCTACAGGATGACCCAGGGTCTTGGTGCTCTGGCCAGGTGTCAGGCCTGAGCCTCTGAGGTGAGAGAGCCAAGTTTAGGACATTGGTCCACCAGAGACCTCCTGGCCCCTCATAATATCAATCAGTGAGAGCTCTCCCAGAGATCTCCATCTCAACGCTAAGACACAGCTCTACTCAATGACAGCAAACTCCAGTGCTGGACAACCCAAGCCAAACAAACAACTAGCAAGACAGGAACACAACCCCACCCATTAGCAGAGAGGCTGCCTAAAATCATAATAAGGTCACAGACACCACAAAACACACCACTGGAGGCAGTCCTGCTCACCAGAAAGACAAGATCCAGCCTCATCCATCAGAACACAGGCACCAGTCCCCTACAGGAGGAAGCCTAAACAATCCACTGAACCAAATTTACCCATTGGGGGCAGACACCCAAAACAACAGGAACTAATGACCTGCAGCCTGCGAAAAGGAGACCCCAAACATAATAAGTTAAGCAAAATGAGAAAACAGAGAAATACACAGCAGATGAAGGAGCAAAGTAAAAATCCACCAGCACAAACAAATGAAGAGGAAATAGGCAGTCTATCTGAAAAAGAATTCAGAGTAATTATAGTGAAGATGATCCAAAATCTTGGAAGTAGAATGGAAAAAATACAAGAAACTTTTAACAAGGACCTAGAAGAACTACAGAGCAAACAAACAATGATGAACAACACAATATATGAAATTAAAAATACTCTAGAAGGAATCAATAGCAGAATAACTGAGGCAGAAGAATGGATAAGTGACCTGGAAGATAAAATAGTGGAAAAAACTATGGCAGAGGAGAATACAGAAAAAAGAATGAAAAGAATTCAGGAAAGACTCAGAGACTTCTGGGACAACATTAAACACACCAACATCTGAATTATAGGGGTCCCAGAAAAAGAAGAGAAAAAGAAAGGAAGGGGAAAAATTTGAAGAGATTATAGTTGAAAACTTCCCTAATATGGGAAAGGAAACAGTCAATAGAGTCCAGGAAGCACAAAGAGTCCCATACAGGATAAATCCAAGGAGAAACATGCCAAGACACATATTATCAAACAATCAAAAATTAAATACAAGGAAAAAATATTAAAAGCAGCAAAGGAAAAGCAACAAATAACATATAAGGGAATCCCCATAAGGCTAACAGCTGATCTTTCAGCAGAAACTCTGCAAGCCAGAAGGGTCTGGCAGGACATATTTAAAGTTATGAAATGGAAAAACCTACAACAAAGATTATTCTACCCAGCAAGGATCTCATTCAGATTTGACAGACAAATTAAAACCTTTACAGACAAGCAACAGCTAAGAGAATTCAGCACCAACAAACCAGCTCTACAACAAATGCTAAACGAACTTCTCTAGGCAGAAAACACAGGAGAAGGAAAAGGCTTACATTAACAAACCAAAAACAATTAAGAAAATGGTAATAGGAACATACATATCAATAAATACCTTAAATATAAATGGAATAAATGCTCCAACCAAAAGACATAGACTGGCTGAATTGATACAAAAACAAGACCTGTATAATATGCTGCCTACAAAAGACCCACTTCAGACCTAGGGACACGTTCAGACTGAAAATGAGGGGATGGAAAAAGATATTCCATGCAAATGGAAATCAAAAGAAAGCTGGAGTAGCAATTCTCATATCAGACAAAATAGACTTCAAAATAACGACTATTACAGAAGACAAAGAAGTACACTACATAATGATCAAGGGATCAAACCAAAAAGAGGATATAACATTTGTATTTATGCATCCAACATAGGAGCACCTCATTACATAAGGCAAATGCTAACAGCCATAAAAGGGGAAATCAACAGTAACACAATCATAGTAGGGGATTTTAACACCCAACTTTCACCAATGGACAGATAATCCAAAATGAAAATAAATAGAGAAACACAAGCTTTAAATGACACTTTAAACAAGATGGACTTAATAAACATTGATAGGACATTCCATCCAAAAACAACAGAATACACTTTCTTCTCAAGTGCTCATGGAACATTCTTCAGGATAGATCATATCATGGGTCACAAACCAAGCCTTGGTAAATTTAAGAAAATTGAAATCATATCAAGTATCTTTTCCAACCACAGCACTATTAGATTAGATATCAATTACAGGAAAAAAACTGTAAAAAATACATGGAGGTTAAACAATAGACTACGAAATAACCAAGAGATCACTGAAGAAATAAAAGAGGAAATCAAAAAATACCTAGAAACAAATGACAATGAAAACACCATGCCCCAAAACCTATGGGATGCAGCAAAAGTGGTTCTAAGAGGGAAGTTTATAGCAATACAATCCTACCTCAAGAAACAAGAAACATCTCAAAAACACAACCTAACCCTATACTTAAAGCAATTAGAGAAAGAAGAATAAAAAAACCCCAAAGTTAGCAGAAGGAAAGAAATCATAAAGATCGGATCAAAAATAAATGAAAAGGAATGAAGGAAATGATAGCAAAGATCAATAAAACTAAAAGCTGGCTCTTTGAGAAAATAAACAAAATTGATAAACCATTAGCCAGACTCATCAAGAAAAAAAGGGAAAAGACTCAAATCAATAGAGTAAGAAAAGAAAAAGGAGAAGTAACAACTGACACTGCAGAAATACAAAGAATCCTAAGAGACTATTACAAGCAACTCTATGCCAATAAAATGGAAAACCTGGAAGAAATGGACAAATTCTTAGAAAAGCACAACCTTCTGAGACTGAACCAGGAAGAAATAGAAAATATAAAAAGACCAATCAGAAGCACTGAAATTGAAACTGTGATTAAAAATCTTCCAACAAACAAAAGACCAGGACTAGAAGACTTCACAGGCGAATTCTATCATACATTTAGAGAAGAGCTAACACCCATCATTCTCAAAATCTTCCAAAATATTGCAGAGGGAGGAACACTCCCAAACTCATTCTACGAGGCCACCATCACCCTGATACCAAAACTAGATAAAGATGACACAAAAAAGAAAACTACAGGCCAATATCATGGATGAACAGAGATGAAAAAATCCTCAAGAAAATACAAGCAAACAGAATCCAACAGCACATTAAAAGGATCATACATCATGATCATGTGGGTGTTCACCCAGGAATGCAAGGATTCTTCAATATATACAAATCAATCAGTGAAATTAACCATATTAACAAATTGAAGAATAAAAACTATATGATAATCTCAATAGATGCAGAACAAGCTTCGACAAAATTCAACACCCATTTATGATAAACCCCCCCCAGAAAGTAGGCATAGAGGGAACTTATGTTAATAATAAAGGACATATATGATAAACCCACAGCCAACATCATTCTCAGTGGGAAAAACTGAAACCATTTCCACTAAGATCAGGAGCAAGACAAGGTTGCCCACTCTCACCACTCTTATTCAACACAGTTTTGGAAGTATTAGCCACAACAATCAGAGAAGAAAAGGAAATAAAAGGAATACAAATTGGAAAAGAAGAAGTAAGACTGTCACTATTTGCATATGACAGGATAATATACATAGAGAATCCTAAATATGCTACCAGAAAACTACTAGAGCTAATCAATGAATTTCATAGGGTAGAAGGATACAAAATTAATGCACAGAAATCTCTTGCATTGCTATACACTAATGATGAAAAATCTGAAAGAGAAATTAAGGAAACATTGCCATTTACCATTGCAACAAAAAGAATATAATACCTAGGAATAAACCTATATAAGGAGACAAAAGACCTGTATGCAGAAAACTATAAGACACTGATGAAAGAAATGAAAGATGATACCAACAGATGGAGAGATATACCATCTTCTTGGATTGGAAGAATCAACATTGTGAAAATGACTATACTACCCAAAGCAAACTACAGATTTAAAGCAATCCCTATGAAACTACCAATAGCATTTTTCACAGAACTGGAACAACAAATTTCACAATTTGTATGGAAACACAGAAGACCCTGAAGAGCCAGAGCAATCTTAAGAAAGAAAGACTGAGCTGGAAGAATCAGGCTCCCTGACTTCAGACTATACTACAAAGCTACTGTAATCAAGACAGTATGGTACTACCACAAAAACAAAAATATAGATTAATGGAACAGGATAGAAAGCCGAGAGACAAACCTATGCACATATGGTCACCTTATCTTTGATAAAAAGAGGGAAGAATATACAATGGATAAAAGACAGCCTCTTCAATAAGTGGTGCTGGGAAAATTGGACATCTACATGTAAAAGAATGAAATTTAGAACATTATTTAACACCATACACACAAAAAAAACTCAAAATGCATTAAAGACCTAAATGTAAGGGCAGACACTATAAAACTCTTAGAGGAAAACATAGGCAGAACACTCTATGACATTCATCACACCAAGATCCTTTTTGATCCACGTTCTAGAGAAATGGAAATAAAAACAAAAATAAACAATGGGACCTAATGAAACTTAAAAGCTTTTGCACAGCAAAGGAAACCATAAACAAGACGAAAAGACAACCTTCAGAATGGGAAAATAATATTTGCAAATGAATCAACAGACAAAGGATTAATCTCCAAAATTTACAAGTAGTTCATGCAGCTCAATATCAAAAAAAGAAACAACCCAATCCAAAAATGGGGAGAAGACCTAAATAGATATTTCTCCAAAGAAGATACACAGATTGCCAACAAACAGATGAAAAGCTGCTCATCATCAGTAATCATTAGAGAAATTAAAATCAAAACTACAATGAGGTATCACCTGACACTGGTCAGAATGGCTATTATCAAAAAGTCTACAAACAATAAATGCTAGAGAGGGTGTGGAGAAAAGGGAACCCTCTTGCACTGTTGGTGGGAATGTCAATTGATACAGCCACTATGGAGAACAGTATGGAGGTTCCTTAAAAAACTACAAATAGAACTACCATATGACCCAGCAATCCCACTACTGGGCGTATACCCTGAGAAAACCATAATTCAAAAAGAGTCATGTACCAAAATATTCATTGCAGCTCTATTTACAATAGCCAGGACATGGAAGCAACCTAAGTGTCCATTGACAGTTGAATGGATAAAGAAGATGTGGCACATATATACAATGGACTATTACTCAGCCATATAAAGAAACGAAATTGAGTTATTTGTAGTGAGGTGGATGGACTTAGAGTCTGTCATACAGAGTGAAGTAAGTCAGAAAGAGAAAAACAAATACTGTATGCTAACACATATATATGGAATCTAAAAAAAATTTTTAAAAAAGGTTCTGAAGGGGCTTCCCTGGTGGCACAGTGGTTGAGAGTCTGCCTGCCGATGCAGGGGACACGGGTTCGTGCCCCGGTCCTGGAAGATCCCACATGCTGCAGAGCAGCTGGGCCCGTGAGCCATGGCCGCTGAGCCTGCGCATCCGGAGCCTGTGCTCCACAACGGGAGAGGCCACAACAGTGAGAGGCCTGTGTACCGCAAAAAAAAAAAAAAAAAAAAAAAAAAAGGGTTCTGAAGAACTTAGTGGCAGGACAGGAATAAAGACTCAGACGTACAGAATAGACTTGAAGACACAGGAAGGGGAAAGGGTAAGCTGGGACGAAGTGAGAGAGTGACATGGACATATATACACTACCAAATGTTAAATAGATAGCTAGTGGGAAGCAGCCGCATAGCACAGGGAGATCAGCTCAGTGCTTTGTGACCACCTAGAGGGGTGGGATAGGGAGGGTGGGAGGGAGATGCAAGAAAGAGGGGATATGGGGATATATTTAAATGTATAGCTGATTCCCTTTGTGATACAGAAGAAAGTAACACACCATTGTAAAGCAATTATACTCCAATAAAGATGTTAATAAAAAAACCTGAAAAGTAGTGCATGTTGCTGCTGAAAGGCTATTAATAATTCCAGTTTGATTTGATTTCCAGTTTGATTTCCAGTCCTGATATAACAACATGGTAACATACGTTAGGGGTGCCCTATTTAAAATTTTAGAGTGAGACTGAGCACCCAAAGAGAGAAAGTGTTAATGTGTGCTCTGAAAAACTGACGTATTACATATGAACTTTTTTTTGTTTGAATATTTAAATGTTATTTTTTTTTATACAGCAGGTTCTTGTTAGATACTCATTTTATACATATTAGTGTATATATGTCAATCCCAATCTCCCAATTTATCACACACCACTACCACCACCCCTGCGCCGCTCTCCCTGCTTGTTGTCCATACGTTTGTTCTTTACATCTGTGTCTCAATTTCTGCCCTGCAAACTGGTTCATCCATACCATTTTTCTAGGTTCCAAATATATGCGTTAATACATGATATTTGTTTTTCTCTTTCTGACTTACTTCACTCTGTATGACAGTCTGTAGATTCATCCACTTCTCTACAAATGACACAATTTCATTCCTTTTTATGGCTGAGCAATATTCCATTGTATATATGTACCACTTCTTCTTGATCCATTCGTCTGTTGATGGGCATTTAGGTTGCTTCCATGACCTGGCTATTGTAAATAGTGCTTCAGTGCACATTGGGGTGCATGTGTCTTTTTTTTTTTTTTTCTTTTTTTGTGGTACGCAGGCCTCTCACTGTTGTGGCCTCTCCCATTGTGGAGCACAGGCTCCGGACGCGCAGGCTCAGCGGCCATGGCTCACGGGCCCAGCCGCTCCGCGGCATGTGGGATCTTCCCAGACCAGGGCACGAGCTCGTGTACCCTGCATCGGCAGGTGGACTCTCAACCACTGCGCCACCAGGGAAGCCCCATGTGTCTTTTTGAATTATGGTTTTCACTGGGTATATGCACAGTATTGGGATTGCTGGGTCATGTGGTAATTCTATTTTTAGTTTCATAAGGAACCTCCATACTGCTCTCCATGGTGGCTGTATCAATTTCTATTCACACCAATGGTGCAAGAGGGTTTCCTTTTCTCAACACCCTCTCCAGCATTTGTTGTTTGTAGATTTTCTGATGATGCGTATTCTAACTGGTATGAGGTGATACCTCATGGTAGTTTTGATTTGCATTTCTCTAATAATTAGTGATGTTGAACAGCTTTTCATGTGCTTCTTGGCCATGTGTATGTCTTCTTTGGAGCAATGTGTATTTAGGTCTTCTGCCCATTTTTGGATTGGGTTGTTTGTTTTTTTTAATATTGAGCTGCATGAGCTGTTTATATATTTTGGAGATTAATCCTTTGTCTGTTGATTCATTTGCAAATATTTTTTCCCATTGTAAGGGTTGTCTTTTCGTCTTATGTTTTCCTTTGCTGTGCAAAAGCTTTTAACTTCCATTAGGTTCCATTTGTTTATTTTTGTTTTTATTTCCATTACTCTAGGAGGTGAATCAAAAAAATCTTGCTGTGATTTATGTCAAAGAGTGTTCGTCCTATGTTTTCCTCTAAGAGTTTCATAGTGTCTCATCTTACATCTAGGTCTCTAATCCATTTTGAGTTTATTTTTGTGTATGGTGTTAGGGAGTGTTCTAATTTCATTGTTTTATATATAGCTGTCCATTTTCCCAGAACGACTTATTGAAGAGACTGTCCTTTCTCCATTGTATACCCTTGCCCCCTTTGTCAGAGTTTAGTTGACCATAGGTGAATGGGATTATCTCTGGGCTTTCTATCCTGTGCTATTGATCTATATTTCTGTTTTTGTGCCTGTACCATATTGTCTTGATTACTGTACCTCTGTAGTCTGAAGTCAAGGAGTCCGATTACTCCAGCTCCATTTTTTTCCCTCAAGACTGCTTTGTCTACTTGGGGCCTTTTGTATTTCCATACAAATTTTAAGATTTTTTTCTAGTTCTGTGAAAAATGCCAGTGGTAGTCTGATAGGGATTGCATTGAATCCATAGATTGCTTTCGTTAGTATAGTCCTTTTCACAATGTTCATTCTTCCAATCCAAGAACATGGTATATCTTTCAAGCTGAAGGTATCATCTTTAAGTTCTTTCATCAGCGTCTTATACTTTTGTGCATACAGGTCCTTTGTCTCCCTAGGTAGGTTTATACCTAGGTATTATATTCTTTTTGTTGCAGTGGTAAATGGGAGTGTTTCCTTAATTTCTCTTTCACATTTTTCAACATTATTGTATAGGAATGCAAGACATTCTGTGCATTAATTTTGTATCCTGCAACTTTACCAAATGCATTGATTAGCTCTAGTAGTTTTCTGGTGGCATCTTTAGGATTCTCTGTATAGTATCATGTCATCTGCAAACAGTGACAGCTTTACTTCTTCTTTTCCAATTTGTATTCCTTTTATTTCTTTTTCTTCTCTGATTGCCAGGGCTAGGACTTCCAAAACTATGTTGAATAATCGTGGTGAGAGTGGACATCCTTGTCTTGCTCCTGATCTTAGAGGAAATTCTTTCAGTTTTTCACCATTGAGAATGATGTTTGCTGTGTGTTTGTCCTATATGGCCTTTATTATGTTGAAGTAGGTTCCCTCTATGCCCACTTTCTGGAGAATTTTTATCATAAATGAGTGTTGAATTTTGTCAAAAGCTTTTTCTGCATCTATTGAGATGATTATATGGTTTTTATTCTTCAATTTGTTAATATGGTATATCACATTGATTTGCATATATTGAAGAATCCTTGCATCTCTGGGATAAATTCCACTTGATCATGGTGTAGAATCCTTTTAATATGCTGTTGGATTCTGTTTGCTAGTATTTTGTTGAGGATTTTTGCATCTATATTCATCTGTGATATTGGTCTGTAATTTTCTTTTTTTCTAATATCTTTGTCTGGTTTTGGTATTAGGGTGATAGTGGCCTCATAGAATGAGTTTGGGTGTGTTTCTTCCTCTGCAATTTTATGGAAGAGTTTGAGAAGGATGCATGTAAGCTCTTCAGTAAATGTTTGATAGAATTCACCTGTGAAGCCTTCTGGTCCTGGACTTAGGTTGTTGGAAGATTTTTAATCACAGTTTCAATTTCATTACTTGTGATTGGTCTGTTCATATTTTCTGTTTCTTCCTGGTTCAGTCTTGGAAGGTTATACCTTTCTAAGAATTTGTCCATTTCTTCCAGGTTGTCCATTTTATTGGCATAGAGTTGCTTGCAGTAGTCTCTTAGGATGCTTTGTGTTTTTACTGTGTGTGTTGTAACCTCTCCTTTTTCATTTCTGATTTTGTTGATTTGAGTCCTCTCTCTCCTTTTCTTGATGAATTTGGTTAATGGTTTATCAATTTTGTTTTCTTCTCAAAGAACCAGCTTTTAGTTTTATTGATCTTTGCTATTGTTTTCTTTGTTTCTATTTCATTTATTTCTGCTCTGATCTTTATGATTTCTTTCCTTCTGCTAACTTTGGCTTTTGTTTGTTCTTCCTTCTCTAGTTCCTTTAGGTGTAAGGTTAGATTGTTTATTAGGGATTTTTCTTGTTTCTTGAGGTAGGCTTGTATTGCTATAAACTTCCCTCCTAGAACTGCTTTTGCTGCATTCCATAGGTTTTGGATTGTCACATTTTCATTGTCATTTGTCTCTAAGTGTTTTTTGATTTCCTCTTTGATTTCTTCAGTTATCTCTTGATTATTCAGTAACATATTGTTTAGCCTCCATGTGTTTGTGTTTTTTACGTTTTTTCCCCTGTAATTGATTTCTAATCTCATAGCATTGTGGTCAGAAACGATGCTTGATATGATTTCGATTTTCTTAAATTTGTTGAGGCTTGATTTGTGAGCCAAGATGTGATCCTGGAGAATGTTGCGTGCACACTTGAAAAGAATGTGTAGTCTGCTGTTTTGGGATGGAATATGCTATAAATATCAATTAAATCTATCTAGTCTATTGTGTCATTTAAAGCTTGTGTTTCCTTATTAATTTTCTGTTTGTATGATCTTCCATTGGTGTAAGTCTGGGGTTAACATCCCCCACTATTATTGTGTTGCTGTCGATTTCCTTTTATGTTGGTTAGCAGTTGCCATATGTATTGAGGTGCTCCTATGTTGGGTGCATATATATTTATAATTGTTGTATCTTCTCTGGTTGAGTCGTTGATCATTATGTAGTGTCCTTCCTTGTCTTTTATAACTTTTTTTATTTTAAAGTGTATTTTGTGTGATATGAGTATTGCTACTCCAACTTTCTTTTGATTTCCATTTGCATGGAATATCTTTCTCCATCCCCTTACTTTCAGTCTGTATGTGTCCCTGGGTCTGAAGTGGGTCTCTTGTAGACAGCATATTTATGGGTCTTGTTTTTGTATCCATTCAGCGAGCCTGTGTCTCTTGGTTGGAACATTTAATCCATTCACGTTTAAGGTAATTATTGATATGTACGTTCCTATTACCATTTTCTTAATTGCTTTGGGTTTGGTTTTGTAGGTCCTTTTCTTCCTTGTGTTTCCCACTGAGAGAAGTTCCTTTAGCATTTGTTGTAGAGCTGGTTTGGTGGTGCTGAATTCTCTTAGCTTTCACTTGTCTGTTAAGCTTTTGATTTCTCCATTGAACTGGAATGGGATCCTTGTCGGGTAGAGTAATCTTGGTTGTTACTTCTTCCCTTTCATCACTTTAAATATGTCCTGCCACTCCCTTCTGGCTTGTAGAGTTTCTGCTGAGAAATCAGCTGTTAACCTTATGGGAGTTCCCTTGTATATTATTTGTCATTTTTCCCTTGTTGCTTTCAATAATTTTTCTTTGTCTTTAACTTCTGCCAATTTGATTACTATGTGTCTTAGCGTGTTTCTCTTTGGCCTTATACTGTATGGGATTCTCTGCACTTCCTGGACTTGGGTGGCTCTTAGCTTTCCCATGTTAGGGAAGTTGTCGACTATAATCTCTTCAAATATTTTCTCAGGTCCTTTCTCTCTCTTCTCCTTGTGGGACCCCTATAATGCGAATGTTGTTAAGTTTAATGTTGTCCCAGAGGTGTCTTAGGCTGTCTTCATTTCTTTTCATTCTTTTTTCTTTATTCTGTTCCATGGCAATGAATTCCACCATTCTGTCTTCCAGGTCACTTATCTGTTCTTATGCCTCAGTTATTCTGCTATTGATTCCTTCTAGTGTAGTTTTTATTTCAGTTATTGTATTCTTCATCTCTGTTTGTTTGTTCTTTAATTCTTCTAGGCCTTTGTTAAACATTTCTTGCATCTTCTTGATCTTTGCCTCCATTCTTTTTCCGAGGTCCTGGATCATCTTCACTATCATTATTCTGAATTCTTTTTCTGGATGGTTGCCTATCTCCACTTCATTTAGTTGTTTTCCTGGGGTTTTATCTTGTTCCTTCAGCTGGTACATAGCCCTCTGCCTTTTCATCTTATCTATCTTTCTGTGAATAATGAACTTTTTATGCTGTTTATTAGTTTTGTTTAGTGGTGACTTGGGTATTCTGAGAGAATAAATTGCATTTCCAGAATTTGTGTGTGTGTGTGTCATTCCCACTGTAGGAAAATGCCTAATTGAAGGGAAATGAGTCATAATAAGTTTTTGTCTCCTTGCAGGACAGGAGATGACCAGGTTCACTGAATGAGAAGGAACTCACAGAGAAATTCATCATGCAGTAGTAAAGAACATGGCAGGAACACTTAAGGGGCTTTGGTCCTGGGAATTTTTTCACTGATGATGACTCACCAGGTGTCTGTTACATTTTCTCATGTATAAAATGGGGATTATATCTACCCTATATGTTTCTGGTGATTTTTGAGATAATTAAATAAGGTATCACAGGAAGCACATTTAAAAAGTACAAATACTACACTGAGGCACTATATTATTATCATCTAATGGACCTGCCTGGTTGGTTATGTACTACTTACTTTAGATCTTACTATTTAATTTATATCCCAATTTATTCAATATAAGAAGTATGTCTTTTTAGATGAGTTATTTGTAGGATAGGAGTTGAACCTGAAGTACTTTTAGTTTTTCCTAATCCAGGAAATTGTTTTATCATATTTCTCTTTATCAGTATTTTTCATTGTTTTTCAAAGGGAAACTTGTTAAAGAAAATAGTTTTTAACCACAAGGTATGATATGTATTGCAAGTGTGTGTAAATTTTAACTTAGCAAGCAATTGCTTGTAATGGAAATAAATGATAGTAGGTTTAGTAGAAAGTAGGCTATGGGACTAATGACTTTTAGGCCAGAATGTTTGGTAAACATTCTAGAACTATATGATTTTAAAAAGAAAATTACATCTTTGATGTATACAGAATTTAATCCAGAGGAAGGGGTGTGTTAGTTATATGGTACTATATTTAAATATACCCAAATGGTCATCAAGTTGTCATTGCTATTTATGAGATAATTCACATGTTCCCAAGATATGAAATGATACTTTTATTAAGAACTTAATTTTATTATATTTCTAAGTCAGCTTCTACTCGCTTTATTTAGAGAGTGCTGATGTAGTCCTACACTACATTAATCACTGTGGTTTTGTAATTTATTTAAACTCCTTGTAGAGTTATTCATTTCTTTCTATTTTACATTTTCTTGATTTTTCCTATAATTTTTTCCTTTCAAAGAAACTTTAGAATACTGTTTCAAATTTCTAAAACAAACCACTAAAAAAAGAAACTCCAAAATGAGGCCCATTGAGATTACACTAAACTCATAGAATAGTTTAGAAATAACCAATTCCTTTAAAATGTTATCTTTTTTTAAAAATAAGGTTTTTTTTTTAAACAAAGATTGCTTTCATTCAAAACATTATTGGTAAAAGGGCTCTATTCCTCCTTTCCATTATATTTTTCATTATTGTTTATATACTCTTTACATAGAAAAGCTATGAAAACTTCCCATACTTCTGATATGATTTCTAAAGCTTGCTTCCTCCAAGTTAATTCTCTTAGATTTTGCTTGAATAAAGTAATTTTTTTTGCTAAGGGTGCACTTATTATTTCCTCCTTTTCTAACATTTCTTTTTTTCTCTCATATAATTTCACTGGCTAACAATTTTGAAAAAGTTAAATAATAGTGGTGATGGTGAGCATCCATTTCTTGTTCCTGTCTTTATTGTCCCACCTTTAGACAAAAGGTAAGAGATAAAGCCTCTGGTTACATAGATAAATAGAGAAACCACAGCAGGGAAATAGCCATTGCTTCCCAATTTCCTAAGGGATTTTAAATTTATAACTAAAAATGAATACTGAATTCAATAGATACCTTTGAAAACCTTTTGGTATCTATTAAAAGGATGAAAAACTTTTCACCTTTTCAACTTATTAATATGGTAAATAATACTATATTTTTATTTTGAAATGATACTATGTGGTTATGTTGTAGTTTGCTTTGAGTATTCTGTGGATTCAAAGTGATAAGTTAATTTAAGGATTATTTTTTCCCCCACTGATATTCATTAGTGAAGTGGATCCATAGTGTCCTTTACGTACCTTTGTGTTTTTTTAGGTATGGTTGTGGCACCTTATTTATGTTATACTACTTTCCAAATCATTTGGAAGTTCCTCTTTCTTTCTGCTATGATCTGCTAGAGTTTAAATACCAATGGAGGTATTTGCTTTTTTTAAAAAATAAATTTATTCATTTTATTTATTTATTTTTTTGGCTGCATTGGGTCTTCGTTGCTGTGCACAGGCTTTCTCTAGTTGCAGCGAGCGGGGGCTATGTTTCATTGCAGTGAGCAGGCTTCTCATTGCAGTGGCTTCTCTTGTTGTGGAGTACAGGCTCTAGGTGTGCAAGCTTTAGTAGTTGTGGCACGAGAGCTCAGTAGTTGTGGCTCGCAGACTCTAGAGCACAGGCTCAGTAGTTGTTGTGCACAGGCTTAATCGCTCCACAGCATGTGGGATCTTCCCAGACCAGGGAACGAACCTGTCTGCATTGGCAGGTGGATTCCTAAACACTGAGCCACCAGGGAAGTCCCAGTACTTGCTTTTTAAAATTTGACAGGACTTATTGCTGAAACTTTCTAGGCCAGCTGACCCTTTGCAGTGGGAGTTAAAATTTTCTGTCAATTATCTTAGTTTTATCTTTGGTAATTAATCTGTTTTTGTTTTCTCTTTCTCCCAGGGTCAGTTTTGCTAATTTAGAATTTCTAAGGATGTCATGTATTTTACCACATTTTCTAACATATTTGCATAATTTTCTTTTATTTGTACCTTTCTATGTAATTGTCATGTTTTAAAAATTTCTGTTGTGGTTTACCACATTGGCTCCCTCTTTGCTTCTTTAATAAGCTTTTCCTTGGTCAATTATTTGCCTATTGTACTTAAATTTTTAAAAAATAACTGACATACTTGTAAATTATTTTGTTTTAATTTTCTAATTTGTTAATTTACAATTTGTCTAATTACTTCCTTCTACTTTTAGGTGTTTGATTTGCTCTTTTTTTTAACTTCTTGAATTGAATATTATATTCACCTTTTAAAATTACTTGCTAGAGATGTATTTGAAACTACAACTTTCTGACTGTTAACTATTTTAACCACATCCCTTAGGATTAATTATGTAGTATTTTAAGCTGCCAATATTTTCTAAATGTTCTTCAAATTAATTTTTATTGTACCTTTGATACATGGTTGTATAAAAATGAGTTTATACAACTAATAAACTTTATTAAATATACTGCTTAGGTAATGTTTCTTTCATTTTCTCTCTTTATTTCCAATCATTTAAGTTCATTTAGATGCTATTTCAATTTTAGTTTTATAAATTATGTACAAATTATTAACCAATGATTATATCTTTGTTTTACATTGTAATTATATTTCTCAGTCTTAATATTTTTTAACTTCAATTCATCCTTATAGAGTAATAATATTCAATCTTCTGTTTTCTTTTGATTTGTATTTACCTCGTTTTTGTCTGTGACTTTACTTAGAATATTTTTCCCATAATTTTACTTTAGAAGTATTTCTAATAAATAGCATTTTATTGGGTTTAGTTCTTGATTTAATTTGAGAATCCTATTCTTTTGATATGTGACATTGATATATGTTCTAGTTATAACAGTTAAGACAACCTTGGTCTTAATTCCTGCTCTACATTTGCTTTTAAGTTGTCCTTATCCTTATTCTGATGTCTAACTTTACCTACATTATATGCATCTTTTTTTAACTGAAATATAGTTGACATACAATATTTTGTTAGCTTCAGGTACACGACATAATGATTTGACATTTGTATGCATTATGAAATAATCACTACAGTAAGTCAAGTAACCATCTGTCCTCCTACAAGGTTATTACAATATCATTGACCATATCCCTTATGCTGTCTATACCCCCATAACTATTTATTATATAACTGAAAGTTTGTACCTCTTAATACTCTTCATCTGTATTGCCCATGGGGTATGGGCACCCCTCTCCCTTTGACAAACAGCTGTTTATTCTCTGTATCTATGGGTCTTTTTTCATATTGTTTTGTTTAGTTTTATGAATTCCACAAGTGAGATCATACAGTATTTGTCTTTCTCTGACTTATTTTACTTAGCATAATGCATTCTAGGTCCATCCGTATTGTCACAAATGGCAATATTTCATTTTTTATGGAGGAGCAATATTCCACTGTATATATACACTACATCTTTTTATCTATTTGCCTATTGATGGGCACTTAGGTTGATTTCATATCTTGGCTATTATAAATAATGCTGCTCTGCATCTCTCTTTAGTTTATTTCCACCTTATTCTCTGAGGTTTTTATAAGATGAATTGTCAGTTCTTGATTCTTCTTCTACCATAATGACTCAGATTTTCATGCTTTAGTGTAATACCATAAAGATCTGAGAAAGCTGATCTTTCCCACTAAAGATTTTGATTTATGTCTCAGGTGGGATCTACTTTTTAAGCAAGCATCCCAAATGACCTTAAGGAAGTCCATAGTAGAAACACTGTTGTATAGAAGTTATCTATGTTAATTTTAAACATATCCTTTATCTTCAAATTCTTGATTCATAAACTCAAGAATAAAAGGTAAATATTGAGTCCTTGCTGTGAATTAGAAAACACATACTTCTCCCTCATCAACAATACCATCCTGATTTATTTTTATATATCTTCAGTATCTAATATTTTAAAATATTTCAATTATCTCTTATTCTACAACTTTAATTTCTAGAATTGTATAGGTTTAGTTTTACATGCTAGCATATACTGACTTTTTCTGTTCTAAAGTTCCTTACTTTGACTATCTTTTATTGGGGGCTAGATTTTTCTTTTTACTAAGCTATAATATTTTTCTTTGAATAAGGATGCATGGATGCTATGTTCCCTTAGATTTTGCATATTGAGGATAGATTGTCTTTCTTTTGCCTTAAAATAATATCAATAATATTCTTAGGTTATATTTTTTCCCCCTCAGAACCCTGTAATATTTTTCCATTGTCTTATAAAATTTAATATTGCTGTGGAGTAGTTTGAGATTTTTTTTTCCTTACCTGTTGGTCACTTTTTCTGACTGGAAGTTTAATAATTTTAGAAGAATATAATAAGGCGGCAATGGTATTATATAATTTTTATCGTGGAACCCAGTATATCCTTTTGGTTTACTGATTAATTTCATTACAGGTATGTATAAACACACAATGTACAGCATAGTAGTTAGAGTGTATCCTCTAGTCATATTTTCTGTTTAACCATTTTTTTAGCTGTTCAACCTTAAGAAAATTAATTAGATGTTCTGGGTCTCCGTTCATCATTTATAAAATTATAACTGCTACAACACAGGGTAATAATGACTAATGTCATGACATAATATATGTAGAGTGTTTAAGCATATACATGGCATTCAAGAAGTATTTATCATTATCATTATTATAATTAGCTATTGATGTCAGATTTAAATAGTTTTTTCGATTTGCTTTTTGTTCCATTCTATACTTCACGAACACCACGGCTCTCCATATTTGCTCTGCTGTACCTATCCTGTATATTGTGTTTTCTCTAAGTGGTTTTTAACGGTACATCTCTTTTTTTCTGTATTTGGCATGATTTTCTACAGCCTGAACTTTGTGTTACTGCCTTGATTTTTTGCCATATTGATTTTCTTTCTTACTATTTTAGATTCAGTTATTAGTGTCTATGAAAATTGTTCATCCTTGATCTTTTGTTTCATATTCTCTTTCAATTTCTGCAAGAAAAACACTTTTTTTTTTTTTTTTTTTTTTGCTGTACGCGGGCCTCTCACTGCTGTGGCCTCTCCCGTTGCGGAGCACAGGCTCCGGACACACAGGCTCCGCGGCCATGGCTCGCGGGCCCAGCCGCTCCGCGGCATGTGGGATCTTCCGGGATCGGGGCACGAACCCGCGTCCCCTGCATCGGCAGGCGGACTCTCAACCACTGCGCCACCAGGGAAGCCCAGAAAAACACTTTTTTAATGAAAGTTTTTAATATATCCTGAAATATTTTTTCCATTAAAGGGTCATTATCTGTCTTTTGCATGCTGAGTTCCTCTCTCTCTCCCTACGAATGAGTGAGAGAGAGAGAGAGAGAGAGAGAAAGAGAGCAAGGGAGAGACAGAATGTCATTGGTAGTTTTCCTGCACAGTTGCCATGCTGATTCTTTGTTTAGATGCTTCATTTATAGGTAGACCTTTCTATAGGGTTTTCCTATTTGCTCAAATATAGCTTGAGTAGATTCTTCTGGATTTTGCTTGTACTGACATTGGCCCTCCTTATGCATTTCTGTCTCTCTGCAGAGCTTCAGTTTTAGTTGGGTGTTGTTTTTGTTTTGCTTTTCCATTGCTATTTTATCCTTTACAGCTTTTGGACAGAGAAGAGAAAAACTGCACCTGGGTTTTTGGATTCTTATATCTCCATTTCTCTAACACTTTTCACAACAGAAAGCAGTTAGACATCAGTTTTCTGTTTCTTCATCATTTTAAGGGCTGGGTGATATATGTGTGTGTGTGTGTGTGTGTGTGTGTGTGTGTGTGTGTGTATGTACTGCCACACTCTCATAGTAGGTATGTAAACTATAGTAGAACTTTTCTAGGGAACAATTTGGCAATATGTATCACCATTTTAAAGCATATACTTTTTGACTCAGAAATTTCACTTTAAGAAATATATTAGGAATCAATGGTGTGTAAACATGTCAGCAATTGGATACTTATTTTAGTTGTTTATAATCAAAAACCACTTAGAAACAATGTAAATGTCTAACAATAGGTGCTTGTTATATAGATTATGGTACATACATTCAATAAAATATTTTGTAGTTATTAGAAATGATGTGTACTTATACTGATGCTTAAAGACACAAAAAAGGTAAGTAGAAAATAGCATACACACAATAGTAGAGAATAATTATTTGTATAAAAGTATGTCATTAATTGTGAGAAAAGGACAATGCTAACAGTGATTATATCTGGGTGTGGAGTACAGGTGGTTTTCATTGCCTGTGCACATTTTTTTTTTAAAGACCGACCATAAATTAGTTTTACAATCATAAAACAGTAATAGAGATAAAAAAAGAAAAATTGAGAAAGATACACACTGCTACCATCTCCAGAATAATAGCAACAGTTTATGGAGTGCTCTATGTCTGGTACTGTACAAGGCCCTTAACAAATTATCTCATTTAATCCTCTCAGTAGCTCCATGAAGCAAAATTTTATTGTTTCAGTTTTCAGCTGAGGAACTTGAAGGATGGAAAAGTTAAACATGTGTAATGTTACACAGCTCATAGAAGACCACGCCTGAAGGTGAACCCAGTTCAGTCTGATTCTAACAGCTACCATCATCCCAGTGCATTCTATTGCCTCTGAGGATTGTCAAATACATTTCAATGCTTTTGAAGGTTACAGATTTAACAGCTCATCATTCAAACTTTTGAATATTGGCCCTTATTTCATACTCTAAATATGAACTTAAAAGAGAATTAAAAAGACAGAGTAAAGACACACCCAACAAAGAAAAGTATAAATGCAGATGACATTAAGATTCATATTTCAGTGTAAATCATTCTCTTTAACATAATGTTTTATGACATAGAGAAAGATTTCTTGACAAATGAAGGTCCAAATCATGGCATCAGAGAGTATCATTAACTTTCAATCCATCAGCTGACAAGAACAACAGAGGCAAATTTTCTTTCAAATATTCTCATAATCTGAGGATTTTCCTGAATTTTCATGTAACTTTTACCCAGTCATAGACCAATCATGCAGTATACTCTGATTTTGATTTTGGAAAATACATTATTTTTCAACCATTTTCATCATAAACCCAAACTCCAACTGTCAGACATGTTTTCTTCTAAATGATTAGCATTCTACCCAGAATACTGCCCAATCAAATCAGTCTACTTCCATTTCAACAATAGTGGCTTCAGTTAAAAACAAGAACAGCAGTAACATCACAAATGAGATAGCCTGGGAGAACAGACATAGTAGGGGATTGGGACTAAAATAGTGAGTAACAAAATTTCAAACATCTCTTCCCCTGGAATCTACCTAATATCATTTATCAGACTCATGCTACGTATAACACAACAAGTAATGAAGTTAAAAGAACAACTTAAAATAGTAAAACAAACTAGCAATTTAAGAGGTTAACCATAACTGTTTCCTACCCCAAAGGTAATAACAATGAGGAATCAAGGAATTTGGGGTCAGAGCCACAAAACTAAGGAAGAACATGACACTTCAAGATATAATAATGACAGCTTCTCTGGCATCAAGTCCTCATAGGAAAGATTCACAGCATTCAGTATCATTCACTGCCTCACCAAGAAATAGAACGAAAACAAATGAGAGGTAGGCAGTAGATGATAATGTGGAATGGTGACGATCACCATCCTCGTCTTCCTCCTCCTCTAGTTTGGCGGACAATGTGAATGACAATTTGCCAATTAAGAAATGTAAACACATGAGGATTCAGAAACTAAACTCTAAGTTTTAGCCCCCAGTGGGCTTTCTTTGGTGTTCATTTAAGTCAAGAGCATTGTCAAGAAACAATCTCAATTATTGCCTCTTATCTATCATTATAACAACACTGGGCCTGCTGAGATGATACTTATTTCTAAAATATAAATAACAATAAAGGAACAAGGACTTGATGCAAACATAACATTCTCAGACACAAATGAATGATCTAGGGCAGAAAAATATAGGTTCCTGAATTCTGAGCCAACCTATGGAAGGACTGTATAATTCTCCATCTATTCTACCAACCAAAAGAAACACAACAAGAAAACTAAGAAATGCCAGAGTATATAATGATACTCTCAATACAAATGAAAAGAAGTCTCAAAATACGATCCACTTGGTTTCTTTCTTTAGCACAACAATAATGTATGAGTGGAATACTAAAGCTTAGGTTCATCATAACTACATTAAAAAAAAACAAACCCAGGAAAACCCCATTAGGGTCTCATGAAAACATTTAACGTATCCCCATGTCTCAGGATACAAGTCCATAGGTTATCTGCAAAAACGCCATACATTAATTTAAAGGGAACAGCTAAACAAATTGGCTCCCACAGAAATACAAATAAATGGATTAAAAACTGGCTATCTAACCGTATACAGAGAGAAATCGTAATTGGTAGTCCGTCTAGTTGGGGAGAGGTTTCCAGTTGGGTCCCACAAGGATCGATATTGGGTCCCATTTTGTTTAATATCTTTATAAAAAATCTGGAAGACAAAGTAGAGAATGTGCTAATTAAGTCGACTGATGCCACTAGATTAGAATTGGTGGTTAAATAAATTGGCTATAGATAAGTGCTACTGGTCTCTAGAAAGACCGATGCTAACAGAGACTAGAACTTCTAAATAGTACTTTTTAATGTATCACTTACAAAATCTAGTTTCAAGCACTATAAATAAATAAATTTCAAAAACCTTAGTGCTCTGCATAACCAAAAATTTAGGTGTAATGGATAAAGACAACACAGAGACTCCAACACTCATGAATGCAGAATAAAGGATGCCCCCCTAGTAGATCTTTTCGGTGCAGCTTTATTGGGAAAACTGGTGGTTGTGGGTCTCTCAATACAGTAAGGATATTGGAGGCATTTCAGATATGCAAGAATCAAGGTGGTGAAAAGACAGAAGTAACTAAAGTCTCAAATATATGTACACCTAGTTATTGGCAGAAAAATAAAGAAGAAAACAACATAAAGCTTAAAAGAAAAAAAAGCGAGAGCTGAAAACTTGAAGGCATGAACAAGAAAAGTGGGAAAACTGATCAAGAGAAAATCCTATAAGGAAACACGCACACACACACAAAATAGAAGAATGCAAGGTATAATAGGAGAGCTTTCCTAACACTAGAAAAAGAGACTGTAGTTTTTTAGCTACTCCTGAAAACGCTGAAGAAAAATATTCAGTAGAACTCTTACTGGTTTGAGGTTTATTTTTTTAAATCTTAGTAGTTAACAATTTAATTTGTTGCATGGAGATAACTGAAAGTAACAAGGCTTGTCAGCTATGGACTCGTGTGTAGACAGACGGGTTGTTTTAGGTGATGTGAACTGAATATATAGACTAATCTGGAATCAACTTTTAAATTTTATATTATTTTTTCACTTGCTTGCACAGAGTAATGCACACTGGATAACGACTAGAAAACCTAGATCATCTGAGAAATCTTGTTAACTTTGCTATGCAACCTTGGATAGTTCACTTTCCTTCAGAGCCTTAGTTTTTCCATCAGTTAAAGGCCAGACTAAGAATTGTTTTAAGAGCTGCAGATAACTCTTGTTAAAATAAGAACTTACAGGAAACTTCATACAGGGAAGAGATTAGAAAAATGTGGAAGCATGCCTTTGAGCGACAGTGGGCTCCCACCTGGCTAGGCTTCCCATTTTCATCCCCCTTGCCCTCAGGACAGAGAACAGGTTAAAAATCACTTTAGACCATATGACATGCTGCTTCTGTCTCTAGGAAACCATCAATGGAACCAGAAAGAGTCAATCCCTCTCCTAGTGACTGATTGCTCCGGAGCATCCAACAATACTTAGTTGATTATATGTGCCTGATCTTAAAAAAAAAAAAAAAAAAAAAACTGTAGAATTACAGTTAAAAAGAAGGAACATTCTTGATAAGAAATAGAGTGACATTATTCATGATGCCGACACAAAAGAAAGCATTGTGCAATCAGAGCCCTCTGTGGGTCTCCTCTAACCCTTCATGCTGTGTTAAAAAAAAAAAAAAGGGAGCCTGGAATGTTAGATGGCTGCCTTTAAAAAATCTAACCAACATGGCTGTAAGTATTCTGGCCTAAGAAATAATTGATAAAGTTTGTAGTTGGCTTGCTATCGATTTTACAGCTAATACCTGTTGAAAAATGATTTCGTTGCTTTGACTTTAAAACTTCCAAAGTGAAACATTCCTCTGTAGGTAATACTTTTTTAGGGATAGGACTGCATCCTACATACTAGAGCAGGTAGAACGCACAAGCAAGTATTGCCAATAGGTCTGGAGACTGTAAATTTTATTTTGAAAGGTAATAATATTTATCGTTTATAATATTTTGTTAATATTTATCACTTACCTAGTGATTATCATATACTGGGGACTATGCTATCTTCTATACTTTATCATAACTTTATAACTTATGAGAGGAATTAACTCCATTTTACAGATGAGGAAACTAAAGGGTCAGAGAGGCTTTTTTCCCCCCTATTATCACACAACTACTAAATGGAGGGTAAATATCAAAACTGACTGACTCTAAAATATCTGTTCAGAACTACTGTGCTAAAGGATAACTCCTGATACCATGATGTTATTGCACACTGATCAAAGAAAGAAGAGACTCTACTTGTGCTAAAGATTTCTAAGAATAGGACAGGTATCTTCTATTTTTCTCAAGCTTGAAACCGGAGGATTGGACTAGCGGAGAGTTTTTTAACCTCAGCAGTACTGACGTTTCAGGCTGGAAAATTGTTATGGGGAGGCTGTCCAATGCACTGTAGGATGTTTAGCAGCACGGCTGGCCTCTACCCACTAGATACCAGTGGCAATCCCCTCCTCCTGGTTTTGATAATCCAAAACATCTACAGACATTGTCAATGATCCTCTGACGGGGGCGGGGGGGGCGTGGTGGCAAAATGGCCTGTGATTTGAGAACCACTGTACTAGAAGAATTCTGGTATCTTTTTAGTTCTCTCATTCTATGCTCTGAATTGTAGATCCAACTTCAGCCAAGAGGATGGGTTTTGCATCACTATGGGGTACCTGCCCAGTGAACCATTCCCTACCTCCATCTCAGTACATGGAGTTTAAAACTACCTGAAGCTCTCCAGTTTCAGTCTGCTACAAAACTGCCACTCTCTTGTACTTAAATTTATTATGTAAATGCAAATTGGTATGAAAAAATAGGGTAGATGAAAGTGATGAGAGATCAGATGTTAAGCTAGCTTTGCTTTAGGCAATTTATTGAGACCCATTTCAAACTGCTGTCCTAGGAGATCGTTTTATTTATTCATTTTCTTTACTAAAGGTACTCTATCAGGAAAATTGTAAAATGGGTTTAAAAAGCATTCTCTATTTGACAGCCCAAGAGAGTCATAATGCTACCTTGGAATCTATTAACGGATTCCAATAAGTGAAACCTGGAGTACTGAAAGAGATTGACAACTTCCTAGACCCTGTGGTTCATTGGTTTATAAGGGCCATACTTAAAATTTCCATCATTATGAATATCATCTCCTGGGAAAGGAGTGCCTTTGATTAGAGAATAGTCTAAAATCGAATATCAGACCTATGGATATATGGAAAAATATCAGTGAGTCAGAAGCTTTCTTTGGGTTTGCTCCAAATAAAACTCAATGGCAGAGATTATTTATGGTGTGCTACCCTTGGAATTAAATTGAAGTTAGAAATATTAAAATGTAAATTCAATAATTATTGGATGGTTAACAATCCCAGATAGCTTAAAAGTATTACTATTTTCTTAGTTCCATCACTATGAACTATTTACCAAATCCAACACTATGCACTACTTTATAAACGCTATTTACGGCAGATATTAAAATAAGTCCTTGTTTTTTTTGTCTATTTTGAAGCGCCTAAATTTGCACTATGGGAAAATGCGTATGTAAATATTCTGTTCAGTGCAGAAAGTTATATAATAGGAAGCCAGGTGAAGTCACATTTTGGGAGTAAAGATGGCTAGATCTATTGGAACTATTGTCAAAAGCCTCAAAATTGAGATTATAAATCTTGAATGCAAATAAGAATAATATTTGGAGAATCAAAAAAAAATTATGATGGCCACGCATACCCCAGGACAATCAAATCAGAATTTTGGGGGATGAAACCCAGGCTTCAGTATTTTTTAATGCCTTCCTAGTCATTTAATTGAGCACCCAAAGTTGAGAACCATTGCCTTCAAGAATAAATTGGATTTACAACTGTGTAGGAATTTTTCTTTGGCTATGCCTTACTTAAGCAACATGGTAGCCTCATGTACTCAAATGCTTCAAGGATTATAAGTAGTACATGTGCAAGGCATTAAGTAATTATCTGTCACTTAAAAAGAAAGTTATTCTTTTTTTCCCTTCCACTTCTTTTTCTATCCATCTAATGACTTCAAGAACAAAGTCTCATTTTGTTGCTGGTGGGTCTTTAGCACATGTCTGTACATGCTTATTTCCTTTTTAAATCAATGAGAATGCAGAGCTCAGGCCTAGAGCCTTTATCTAGTATAACCTAAACTTAATAACATAGTTTCATTTTTATTTCTACTTAAGATTATCTTCCAGCAAGTAATACTGATTTAAGTGATATGAAATTTCCTTTTTTAAAATAAATTTAAATAAAGTGAGTAAATTTAAATAAACATAAAGTAAATAATAGTACATAATATACTCATGTATGGAAAAAGTCACAAAGGTGGTTCTCAGATGATTATGGTTTGGGCCACCCTAGTGTTAAGGTAAAGGGCATCTAAATGTTGTACCATAAATTTGGGCCCTAATTGTGCCTCCATCACTAATTATCTCTTCCCTGGCCTTTGGTTTTCTCATTTGTTAACATGGCCATGAACGTATATTGCAGGCATTCTTCTATGAGTTTAAGAAGCAAGGAGGGCTTGCCCTTTGAACTTACCTTGTTGACATCCAGACGCATCTTCTCATTGTTGGCACTGGCAGCCTTTTCAGCTGCTTTCTTTTGGCGTTGAGGTCCCCTCCCAAAAAAGATGTAGTTGACCAAAGCATATTCCAGAAGGGCCATGAAAACAAAGACAAAGCATCCCATCAGGTACATGTCAATGGCCTTCACATAAGGGATTTTAGGGAGAGTTTCCCGGAGGTGGGTATTGATAGTGGTCATTGTTAGCACAGTTGTAATTCCTGTGAAAAATGAGAGAGTTAGAGTAATAATGTTTGTATTTCCTTTCTGCTTTCATCATAGCTGGAAAGGTTAACTGTATTCTTTTACTTGTTTATAGATAGAGCAAAATATATACCAGGCACTTATTATATAGCAGCCCTGTGATAGGCCCTGGCGATATGCATAAATCATTAATTTATAGTAAACATTAATCATTTGGGGGGCATTTCCTTTAATTACATTTTTATATTTATAGTTATGTATCTAGTGGGGGAATAGAGATGTGAATTAAATGCTATGATAGACATGTGTATAAGGTGAAAGTTGAGAATATGGAGAAGATCCTAGTTTAACCCATGATGTGGCAGGGAAGAGATCAAGAAATACAGACTTCGGAGCTGAGTCCTGAAGAATGAGTGGGAGTTACCCAGGCAAACAAAACCTGGAGGTCAAAAGTGATAGTAGACCTAAGGGCATTGGTGGTGGAGAGAGTTTATTTATTTATTTTCTTAATAAATTTATTTATTTATTATTTTTTGCTGTGTTTGGTCTTTGTTGCTATGCACGGTCTTTCTCTAGTTGTGGACAGCAGGTGCTTCTCTGTTGCCGTGTGCAGGCTTCTCATTGTGGTGGCTTCTCTTGTTGCGGAGCACAGGCTCTAGGCTCACAGGCTTCAGTAGTTGTGCCTCGCGGGCTCTAAGGCTCAGTAATTGTGGTGCACGGGCTTGTGGGATCTTCCCGGACCAGGGCTCGAATCCATGTCCCCTGCATTGGCAGGCGGATTCTTAACCACTGTGCCACCATGGAAGCCCGAGAGAGTTTTTTTAAAGGGGTGCTTTGTTGGGGTGAAAGTACACAGCCCATCAAAAGAATCTCAAGAAACTCAGTGTGGATACATTATAGGATATGATGGGAAGAATGATGAGGAAAGTGGAGATTAAGGGCTGCATAATGGAAAGTTACATATACAGAGCCTAATGCAGAACTTGAACTTAAAATTGAAGGCAATGTGAGGCCACTGACCAGCTTCCAGTAGGGAGGTATCAGGGACAAACGTGTGTTCAGGATGATCATGAGGGTAAGCATGCAAGACAGGAAGCAGAATACCAGCTGAGAGTTTTTCAGAATAAGTAAGTGATAAAGGGGAAATAAATTAAAATCACTGTAAAAGTACTGAAATCAAAGAATGCATTAAACAGATGATATGAACAATGATTGCAAAAAATATGGAAACTAGAGGTGGAGAGTAACAGAGAAGCAGCTGTCTAGCCTTCGTGTTTCTGGGTTGGTAATGTAGGCACATAATGCACAGATAAATAATATAGAAGTATTACAAGACTCTATGGGAAATGCCACACTATGGCAGGTTATTACTATTAGTCCAGCTGAGGGAATATCTCCGACAGTGGGGAGTAGTTTCCCCAAAGCTGTAATTGAAGGGATAGACAGAGATATGCTGGGTAAAAGCACTGGGAGTCCAGAGTCCTGAGTTTGATAAGGTCCAGCTTTGTAGGAAAAGAGTGATATGAAAACAGAGCTCCGAGGTCAAGATCACACAGATGGGAAGTTGCAGAGTCAAAATTTGAACTGGGGTCTCTCTGACTCAGAAACCTGTGTCCTTAAACACTACCCAACAATAGAGACCAAAACTTAATTTTCAATTCTATTTTTTTAGGAACATATGTTTTCTGATTTAATTTTTTCTCTCTAATAAGATCATAATTTTTGCCTTGCTTTTCTATATGCTCATGAAACAGATACAGAAAAAATAAATTTGAGCATCCAATTCTGAGCATGGCCAAAAAAACTATGGTTATACTTTAGATCTAGGTATTTTATAATTCTCACATCTTTTCTATATTAGTCATTTTGACACATTTTCCAATTTTACTTTTCTCTTCATTATTTCATCTAGAGCTTATCTTGGATGACACGAATATTACATGTATATTATAAAACTGACAACACTGACTTTACTATTTATCTAAATCTCATGTTAAGGTGTTTCTGACCTAGTAATCAACTGCTCACATAAAAGACATTTGACAAATTTCTTTCAAAAAGTAAATAACATGTATTATTCCTGTAATAGGCATCAAATTGATAACAGATTTTCATTTTGGAATAACAGGATATTTACAAATTCCATTCATTATTTTATTCAGCAGCTATTTACTGGACACCATTCACTGTGTGAGACACTACAAATATAATGGAAGCAAAATTAGACATGGACCTTCCTCCAAGGTATCTTCAGTACCATGAGGAAAAATAACATCACAAACCAAATAAATATGAATTATAACTGTGGTTGGTCTCCAAGGTTGGTCTACAGTATTTTAAGAGAATATATCACAGAGGACTTGACTCAGTCCAGGAGGTAATTAATTCTCCTTCCATCCCTGAACCACCACAATCTAATCTCAACACAGCAGCCAAAGTTATCCCTTTGTATCTGAAATCATGTCACTTCTTTGCTCAGTGTTGCTCTAATTGCACTCAAAATAAAAGCAAAACTTTTATTATGGCCCCTGGACCATTTCATCATCTTTTAGTCCCCTCTCCCTGACATTATCTCTACTCCTGAACTCACCCTGCATCTGCCTTACAGGCCACCTTGCTCACTTTCTTGGCATGTTTCTACCTGAGGGCCTTTTCATCAAGCTGGAATATTCTCATCCAGACATTTATGTGACTCGATCTTCTTCAAGTCTTTATCCATTGGCAATCAATGAAGTCTACTCTGATTATTCTAAACTGTACCCCTAGTATACCCACCCCCTTACCTTGCTTATTTCCACTTTACAGGTTTACCATATTATATAATTCTCATGTTAAATGCAAAATAAATTTATTTTTTACCTTTTATTGCTAGAACATAACTTCCAGAAGGACACTGGCTTTATCTCCAGTGCCCAGTATGTTTGACACATAGTAGGTGTTCAAAAAAAGTTTGTTGTATGAATAATGACTTTGCTAAGGAATCAATGATTTAATTGAGATATACTGGTGAAGCACTTAACTCAAAATTTAAAGGTATTAGTCAGAATTCAGAAAAATAAAGATTGTATAAAAGGTCATAAATTTACTATATCTGGAGTTAGCAACATAAAAATGTTCATGAAATACAATTTATTCTCTTCCTCTGGTGTTATGATGGAAAAACAGCATGCATAAGATAACTGATACCATGGATGATTTCCCAATATTCTTACTTTGTTGTCTCCTGCCCTCTGCCATGCTACCCCAAAATCTTAGTTAAGACTTCAGAATTCTTTCTGCTCATTGATTAGTTGCACATTTCATTTCTTTGTTTCTTGTTCAGAATAAAATAAAAAAATAAAAAAAAGATGGAAGAGAGCTCTTCCCAGGTAAGGAAACACAGATAAAAACTGAACAATTATCTAGCAATATTACATGAACTATGCTTCAATAAAAATATAAAGCTGATGGGACTAATTTCATTACCGACAGCTACATAGTTAACTAATTTTGACATGAAAGAGTTTTAATTTGTGTTTAACTAATTTAACGCTGAATCAGATCACCCAACGTCTTATAGCCAAATTCTTATAATGTGTGCAGTCCGGTCTCGTCACGCATTGCAAATTCGAGGGTAAGGAAAGTGAATGCGCACTCACGCACACACACAGGCACACTCCACAAGCAGTCAGATTGATGCCTACCTAATGCCACTCTTGCAGCTGAAGCATCGTAATTAATCCAGAAGGAGACCCAGGAGAGGATAGTGATCAAGATAGATGGCATGTATGTTTGCAGGATAAAGTAACCAATGTTTCTCTTAAGCTTAAAGCTGAGGGACAACCTGGGATAGGAGCCTAGAAAGACAATTGTAAAACATCATCGTTATCGATCAGTATTTATAGGATACTTTTCTTTAAAGGCCCATAAACAGTTTGTATATCTTTCCTAAACTCAATTTTAGCTCCTGGTGAAGGGCACATTCTTCTGCAAAAGTGGTCTGAGAAAACAGGGCTTTTAATTAGCAGGACTTACTCAGTGTTAAATATATTCCACACTCATCAGTAATTGAAAGAATTCCAGCTCTTCCCTCCTCAGCCTTCTACACTGAATCAAAGGTTCTCATTCTCTGCAACTGTGATGACAAGACAATTTGACACAGTCCCTTTGTTCCCCCTTTAATTGTTTCTCAGCAAGTCCATCCTGTACATTTTTGTATATAAGAATAAGGCTGCAAACTCTGATTATAGGGAAAGAAATCTCTTCACAAGCCCCAGGATGCATTTTAAGGCGAGGATCAGTGGCGAGGCTGCAGTTAGTGCAGCAAATCCCTGAAATTTTGTGAAGGTTTTCATGTGTATGCAGTATTTTTTCTAATTTCATTGCTTCCATCAAAGTTTTAAAAGGATTCCTGACCCACCAAAAGGTGGAGAGTCACTTTTCCTGAGCAATGTTTGTGGGAGATATAATTAAGGATCAGATTCTTGAAGCTAGGTCTTTTGATGGTGGGGACCTGGGGAATTACATTTTAAATGAGGTATGTAACAGAATACAGTCTTATAACCTAAAAGAGTCACATTGATAAATAGTGTGTGTGTGTGCAGGGGGGATATTCTTACTAACTGAAAGCCTTGTCTAGCCCTCTTGGACTGAAGCAAGTATATTAATATTAAAGTAAAAATATTTTAAGTAGAAACTCATTTCCATAGTGTCTCAGGCGTTCAAAGAACCTCAAACCTAGGAAAAGTTTCTGTTGTTTTTTTTGCAAAGCTGGAGGCTATTTTGTATTCTTGCTTGAAGTAGTTTTCAGGGACAGGAAGTACCTGAGTCCTTAGCAGACAATTCAAAATCTACAGTTACTGTATTAGCTATTTCTGTGCTTGGGGAATTCATTTCAATAAGAAAAATATAAAGTGGGATATTCCTGTGGACTTATTATTTTTCTTTTAATGAGTATGGAGCAAATTACTGCATTCCTGGGCTTTTTTGTTAAAAATCTGTGCTGATGAAAACAAGTCTGACCTCAATACTGGAAGAATAAGAATGGTAAAGGTATCTGGATAATCTCAACATCTGGAAAAGATTTTAGCTCCAAAACAGTAGGTAAGGCTACGTAAAGAAAGTCCTACCCTTTGAGAAAAATGTGAAGTCCTTCCACCCTACTGTGTTTAGAGAATTTCACTGTGGTCAGACTTGAGTGAACTATGGCCTGGCTGTCCTCAGCATGTTTCAAAGAATTATGATAGTACATGAGAGACATTTGCTATGCTGCGGGTGCCTTCTTGAAAGTAAATGGATGGGTTCCAAATGGGCTTGCTGGGGAACTGAGCATTTTCAGCAGATCTAAGTCTTCCAGAGTCCCCATCCTTCCCTGGGACCTGATCCTGATATAAGTGAACCCTTTGGGCAAAATATAATAAAGCCCCTTTTCTCTTAACTATTTGCCCTGATACAAACCTGTGGAAAAAACAACCTTCTTGGTGATAAGTTTATAATCTACAATAGAGAACTGTGGAAGTTCAATCTTGGTTACTCCTGTTACTGCGTTATCATCCCCACGCCAGTAAAACTCAATGTCATCAGTTGTATATCCATCTGTAAAAGGAAACACACAAACACATATACAGATACACAAAACAAAAGACAAACAAAATAGAAAAAAATAACTGTTTAGGAAATGAACTGTATAAACGATAATAGCTACAGCTAAAGGTTATTATGTGTTAGGTATCACGCCAAGCACCTTAAGTATATTACTATCTTTAATCCTCACAATAATCTCATTGGGGAAGTATAATTAGGCTCACATGAGGCAACAAAGGCTTAGAGAAATTAACAGCTTATATTAAGTCTTGTAACTAGGAAGTGGTATCATTGGGACTTGAACCTAGGTTTATCTGATTATGAATCTCATTCTCTCAAACAGCACCACATTATCACATAACCCTGGATTGTACTCTAAGAGAAGACAAAAGAAGAGAAAAATCATTTAAGTTATCAGTACAGCATTAAATGGTACTAAACCCTCCCCCTGCGAATACAAAATATCTGAATTACAAAATATTTGGATTTCAAGTTGGAAGAGAAGTGATTATGAAGAAGCGAGTCATTAATTTTGTAACATTCATAGACATGATCTCCAAATTTGATTTTGCAGCATATCTAACCCCCCCAAAAATGCCCTAAAAATTCAAAACAACATAATTTCCAGCAGTTTTAAGGAGTAAGTACAAATGTAGAGTGTACACCGCAAATGCACAGTGCATTTAGGGGGTCTGGCTCCATTCATCCAACAATTACTTATGAGCACTTACTATGCTTGTCAGTGCACTTGCTGGGGATAGGACTCTGCACAATAAAAACATGACCTCTGTTATAATGACCCTTTCAATCCATGGGGTAGAGTGGGACAAACACATGTATTCTAATTAGTAAGCACACATATAACTGCAGTGAATAAACACATATTATATTGCAAACAATGCTGTACAGGGAAGCAAGCAATGAAATCCAGAGAATAGCAGTATTTTACAAACTCACTCATCCCGCACAAATCCCCCCAAAAGCATTCTTTATATTTGTATATCACATTTATCTCTTCAAAGAACATTTGCACACAGATAGCTGAATCTTTACGAGACTAGGAGGCAGGCAGCACAGAGAGTCTCCCCCAATTTCAAAAGCAATAAAACAGATGAGAAAACTGCTTAAGTTTCTGTCTTTTGACATGTAACTAGTTAGCATAACACTGAGGATTTGAACATCAATTTTTTGATTCTTAGCTCTTGTGATTTCCAAAAACCACATTTCTTCCAAAGAGAGAAAGTCAAATCTCCAAAAAAGTGGAAGCAAATTATTTTTCAAGGAACTACAATACCCTCAATTTGAGAATCTATATCAACCATAGCATAGCTCAGGCACTGTCATAACTTTTCTAAAAATCTGAAGTCTTCTTTATTCAAAAGAGTAGCCATCTTTATCTGATAATAGATATAGAGTTTTTTGGAAGAGTTTTTGAGAACTTGAACTTGCAGTTCCCTAACAATAGGCTTTTGGATAATAGCTAATGATTTTCAAAAGAGTTACCTACTTGCAAACATCAAAAATTGTAATAAAGATGGTGGAGTTTAAATAGATTATATACCACCAACATTTTTATTAGCATGATCTCATTTAGAGCCTTTGTTTTGTTAGAGAATGTCTTTCTTCATATAAAACTAGATTTAAAAGTAAATTACTCTTGGTTTTAAAGGAAACCCCAGGTATTAAGTGAATGACACAGCAAGCTGATTCTCAGATAAGAGCTCTCACTCCTTATTAATCTACTCCATTAATATTCGCTACCTAAACCTAAGAACTCAGGTGTCTGTCCCAAAGTATAACTGCTCTTTTTCTAAGATGGCAACTTTCTTAACGTGGCCATGGGAAATCTCATAGTCCAGAACTTCAACTCAAATTGAGTCCCATTTGTCACTGGTTATCTGTACACATCTCTCAGTTATGAAATTGTTTAGAGTCAATGACAACCTCACCTTTCATAAAGCAGTTTAAAATAACAAAAGAGGGTAAACTTACTCCTAGAATCAAGCTAGATATTTAGAAATGTATTGTAAAATTCAATCTGTATATAAACAAAAAAAAGGTATTTATGAAACAAGGAGGCAATAGTTTTCTAGAATGCAGACATCTCTGGAAGAAGAGAACGAGGGAAAAGTCAACTCACTACTGCTAATAGAGGACTAAGTATAAACTAGTGAAGAGTGTGTTTCTGGTCCTCCAGCTTCCTTTCCTCAGTATTTAACTTCTTTTGTTCATCACTACAAATCTTGTAACAGAAGCTCTCTGTAGGCAGAAGCATGGGAATATCAATGGCATTTCAATACAGCTGTAGAGGAGATGCCTAATGGGTGTTTAATAGGTAGAAACATTATAATAAAATACAGACTTTTGTCAAAAAGCCAGATATTTAACACAGTGCTTGCTAGACAATACCTGGCAGAGAATAGGTACTTGGGATAAATTATTGAATTAATACAACAATTATTTAAAATACATGTGGATTTGGACAATGGTTGTTTATCCAGATGCTTGGCAATGTGAAGGTATTCATCATGTTAATATCTCTGTCTCTTGCTCCTAGCACAGTACCTGGCACATAGTTGGCATTAAATAAATATCTTCTGAGTGAATTCAAAAAAATTCACCCAATGATAACATAACCCTTGAGAATAATCAAAAAATCCTTCATTATATATTTTTCCTTATGTATTAGTTGGGCAAGTTACCTAAACTCTCTGTCCTCCATGTCATCTGAAAATTAGGATAATAATAGTAATAGCTACTTCACAGAGCAGTTATGCCAGAAAAATAAGTTGTTCCCTGTAAAATACTTTAGAAAAGTAACTGGTAGATAGTGCTCAAAAAGGTTAGCTAATACTTTCTTTTTAAATAAGAATTATTTACCATTGCAACAAAAACAATAAACCACCTAGGAATAAACTTACCTAAGGAGACAAAAGACCTGTATGCAGAAAACTATAAAACACTGATGAAAGAAATTAATGATGATACAAATAGATGGAGAGATATGCTATGTACTTGGACTGGAAGAATCAACATTGTGAAAATGACTCTACTACCCAAAGCAATCTACAGATTCAATGCAATCCTTATCAAATTACCAATGGCATTTTTTACAGAACTACAAAAAAAAAATCTTAAAATTTGAATGGAGACACAAAAGACCCCGAATAGCCAAAGCAATCTTGAGAAAGAAAAATGGAGCTAGAGGAATCAGGCTCCCAGACTACAGACTATACTACAAAGCTACAGTCATCAAGACAGTATGGTACTGGCACAAAAACAGAAATATAGATCAACGGAACAGGATAGAGAGCCCAGAGATAAACCCACACACATAACACCTTATCTTTGACACAGGAGGCAAGAACATACAATGGAGAAAGGACAGTCTCTTCAATAAGTGGTGCTGGGAAAACTGGACAGCTACATGTAAAAGAATGAAATTAGAACACTCCTAAATACCATACACAAAAATAAACTCAAAATGGATTAAAGATCTAAATGTAAGGCCAGACACTATAAAACTCTTAGAGGAAAACATAGGCAGAACACTCTATGTCATAAATAACAGCAAGATCCTTTCTGACCCACCTACTAGAGAAATGGAAATAAAAACAAAAATAAACAAATGGGACCTAATGTAACTTCAAAGCTTTTGCACAGCAAAGGAAACCATAAACAGGATGAAAAGACAACCCTCAGAATGGGAGAAAATATTTGCAAATAAAACAACTGACAAAGGATTAATCTCCAAAATTTACAAGCAGCTCATGCAGCTCAATAACAAAAAAACAAATAACCCAATCCAAAAATGGGCAGAAGATCTAAATAGACATTTGTCCAAAGAAGATAAACAGATTGCCAACAAACACATGAAAGAATGCTCAACAACATTAATCACTAGAGAAATGCAGATCAAAACTACAATGAGATATCATCTTACACCAGTCAGAACGGCAATCATCAAAAAATCTATAAGCAATAAATGCTAGAGAGGGTGTGGGGAAAAGGGAACCATCTTGAATTGTTGGTAGTAATGTAAATTGAATATATGAAGAATAGTATGGAGGTTCCTTAAAAAACTAAAAATAGAACTAGCATTCGACCCAGCAATCCCACTACTGGGCCTATACCCTGAGAAAACCATAATTCAAAAAGAGTCATGTACCACAATGTTCGTTGCAGCTCTACTTACAATAGCCAGGACATGGAAGCAACCTAAGTGTCCATCGACAGAAGAATGGATAAAGAAGATGTGGCACACATATACAATGGAATATTACTCAGCCATAAAAAGAAACGAAATTGAGTTATTTGTAGTGAGGTGGATGGACCATAGCATCTCTCATACAGAGTGAAGTAAGTCAGAAAGAGAAAAATAAATACTGTATGCTAACACATATATATGGAATCTAAAAAAAAAAAAAAAAAAAAAAAAGGTCATGAAGAACCTAGGGCTAGGACGGGAATAAAGACGCAGACCTACTAGAGAATGGAGTTGACCACATGGGGAGGGGGAAGGGTAAGCTGGGACAAAGTGAGAGACTGGGATGGGCATATATGCACTACCAAATGTAAAACCGATAGCTAGTGGAAAGCAGCTGCATAGCACAGGGAGATCAGCTTGGTGCTTTGTGACCACCTAGAGGGGTGGGATAGGGAGGGTGGGAGGGAGGGAGATGCAAGAGGGAAGAGATAAGGGGATATAAGTATATGTATAGCTGATTCACTTTGTTATAAAGCAGAAACTAATACACCATTGTAAAACAATTATATTCCAATAAATATGTTTAAAAAAATCCTATGATAAACTGTAATGGAAAAGAATATATAAAAAAAGAATGTATATATATATGTGTGTGTGTGTGTGTGTGTGTGTGTGTGTGTGTGTGTGTGTGTGTGTGTAACTGAATCACTTTGCTGTATAGCAGGAACTAACATTGTAAATCAACTATACTTCAATAAAAAAAATTAAGAAAACAAACAAAACAAAACAAAAAGAATCTGCCTGCCTATGCTGGGCACACAGGTTCGATCCCTGGTCCGGGAAGATCCCACATGCTGTGGAGCAACTAAGCCCATGTGCCACAACTACTGAGCCTGTGCTCTAGAGCCCGTGAGCCACAACTACTGAAGCCGATGCATCTAGAATCTGTGCCCTGCAACAAGAGAAGCCGCTGCAATGAGAAGCCTGCGCACCCCAACAAAAAGTAGCTGAGTAGCCCCCACTTGCCACAACTAGAGAAAGCCACACACAGCAATGAAGACCCAACACAGCCAAAAATAAATAATTAATTAATTTTTAAAATAAATAAAATAAAAAATAGAGAAATGCAAATCAAAACTACAATGAGGTATCACCTCACACCAGCCAGAATGGTCATCATCAGAGAATCTACTAACAATAAATGCGGGAGAGGGTGTGGAGAAAAGGGAACCCTCTTGCACCATTCGTTGGAATGTAAATTGATACAGCCACTATAGAGTACAGTATGGAGGTTCCTTAAAAAACTAAAAATAGACCTACCATATGACCCAGCAAACTCACCACTGGGCATATACCCTGAGAAAACCATATTTCAAAAAGATGCGTGTATACCAATGTTCATTGCAGCACTATTCACAATAGCCAGGACATGGAAACAACCTAAATGTCCATCAACAGACGAATGGATAAAGAAGATGTGGTACATATATATAATGGAATATTACTCAGCCATAAAAAAATGAAATGGGGTCATATGTTGAGATGTGGATGGACCTAGAGTCTGTCATACAGAGTGAAGTAAGTCAGAAAGGGAAAAACAAATATAGTATGTTAATGCATATACATGGAATCTAGAAAAATGGTACAGAGGAACCTTATTTGCAGTGCAGGAATAGAAAGGCAGACATAGAGAACAGACGTGTGGACATGGGGAGGCGGAAGGGGAGGGTGGGATGAATTGGGAGATTAGGTTTGACATAAATACACTACCGTGTGTTAAACAAATAGCTAATGAGGACCTGCTGTACAGGGAGGTCAGCTGGGTGCTCTGTGATGGCCTAGTTGGGTGGGATGGGGGTGAGGGAGGGAAGTCCAAGAGGGATGGGATATGTGTATGCATATGGCTGATTCAGTTCGCTGTGCAGCAGAAACTAACACAACATTGTAAAGCAATTATACTCCAAATTTAAAAAAAACACATTTGAAGTTTATTTTTATGCCTATGATTGTGGAATCTGACACAATGGAGCAGGATATTGTATATGCTCCTTGGTTACTGCTGGTTTTAAAAACCTCAGTATTCTTGAATTCACTTTGGGTTAACCAAGGATAGAATGTTGCAAGTGGAAAGCAAGTATATGCTCTTGCATCATCAATTCCTGTAGATGAAAGACCAACAATCCATAACAGTGCCAGGGTGGTCAAGTTCAAAAGCCAGCTCAATATACTGTATAGGATTAGCTGAAAGCAGACCTCGTTTTCTTCTTTGAATTTTCTCTCAAGGAATATTTAGCGGTCTCTCAATGTAATTAAAAAATAAAACATATGCAAATACATATGACCTGACTTTATATCTGTCATAATAATAATGAGTAAAAAATAATTAGATATCTTTTAAAAGGTATCAGGAGGAGATGCACTGAAGCTCCTCATTAATGTCTTGCAAAATAAATGCATCTTTTATATGTTACTCATGGGATTCCAGAAACTGAGTGATTAAATTATACTGTATTGTTATCATTAAAAACATAACCCACATCAATTCAATTGGCCTATGAATAAACCAAAACACAAATTTATTGGAATTTACCTGGAGGAATTAAAACTGCTTGAAATGTTACAAAACCCTGATCAGGAAGGATAAATATGTAAATTTATAAATCTGTATAAGACACAAATGATAGATATTGGTAAATACATGTACTATATGAGATCTAAGGAGCAAAAATGCCATTTTAAAAACATTCACATAATAACTGAACAGATTCTCACAACCGTTATGTATCTTATTACATAACATGGCATTTAAACAAGTTTTTTTCTCACTTTAGTGATAGTTTACGTTTGTTATCTAAGTAAATGTTACATTTTAGAAGAATATTACTATGCAAAAAATATGAACCTGTAACAAGATATTAAACAGGGGAGGCCAATAAGAACATTTAGAAGAATTAACTGAATTATCAATGCTACCATATTTTTTCCTAGTGGAAAATTAAAATGACTTATTATTCTCCTGTTACTTATTTACACTTTGCTCCTCAATTGGACTGTTAAATGTTCTCTGGTAGTTATCCATTTTCTGTCTCCCATTGTATCAACATAGCAATAGTAACATAGCATAACTGACCTTTAAACAACATGGTTTGAACTGCGTGGGCCCACTTATACAAAGATTTTTTTCAATAGGAAATACTACAGTACTACACGATCCACGGTTGGTTGAATCCATGGATGTGGAACTGTGGATGCAGAAGAACGTGGGTATGGAGAGCTGACTATCAATTAGAAGGGGATTTTCAACTGAGTTGATGGTTGGGCCCCTAACAGCTACATTGTTCAATGGTCAACTGTACTGCCATTTACAATAAGAACAAGAATGCAAACATTTTTTTCATGACAAACTCAGTGACCACGATTAGAAGCCTCCACAATCAGAATGGACTCCACTCCATGAAGAGGCCTGTATGTAAGTGCAAAGGTGCAAGACTGAGTACAGTCAATGACCATTAAAGTTACAGGGATTTTTCAAGAGGGAGAGAGAGAAACTCACTTGTCAGCCATGACTCTTTAAATTCAGCAATGAAAGTGTTCCAAAGACACTCTGAGTGATTGCTCTGACTCCTGAATTTTGTCTTATTCTTCACTCTGCTCTTTAAGATGGACTGCTAGACACAAATGTTCTGCTGTCAAATCATTTCTAGGCCTCGAGCAGCCCCAAATAATTGGTCTAGGATGGGTCAGACTTGATTACCTAGTGGCATCTTAGTGAGGACACCATCAAGTCATGGCCCAGAATTCGTCCCACATCAAAGATAATCTATCTTTTTGTGCTATTACTGTTTTCAAATTCAAATTGTATGATGTAAGAGAACAGGAAATTGATCATAATCAAGCAAATGTTAGATATTGTACCTTAAAGATCATTTCTTTATTTGGATTTCAATGCAAAACTTAGTATTTATTGTCTCTGGATGGGAGCAGGGTGAACTGGTAGCCCTTTCTGCCAGTTTAGCTCTGTGAAGTGTTTCTTATGATTTCTTGTGATTGGAGAGCTGAAGCAATTAAAATAATGGTCCAGGTAAGAGAAACCAACTGAAAAAAATAATAATAGGCAAAAAGAGCCACAACAACCATAACAGTAGCTATGGTTTACAAAGCCCTTGTGTGTCAGGCATTGCCTTAAGCTCTATATGGTTTTGTCTTGAAAGGAGAACTAGACTGGGTTATGGCTACCAGGATTCCTCTCCTCCAACCAACCCTGCTTTTTCCATATGCATGAGCCCTAAATCCTGAAGTAATATAGAAAAGTAAGAGAACTTTTAGTCGGAAAAAAAAAAAAAAAGGCCGGTGCTTCTCGAATTTAATATGCACAGAAATCACCTGGAAACCTTGTTAAAATGCAAACACTGATTAAGTAGGTAGAGCCTGAGATTCTGTATTTCTAATAACCTCCCATGTAGGAAGGATGCTGTTTGTCCACGTACCATCCTCTGGATAGCAAGTGATCAGGAGATTTTATAGAGCAAAAGTAATTTGCCTTGCCATGGGAGTCAGGAAAGGCATGTTTGGTATCTATCCTGACCCAGAGAAGAAGAATGTTTCTTCTGAATAAAGGTTTTATAGCTCCAAAATTAAAATGTCTTCTCCCAGTTCTGCCTCTTATAAGGAACAAGAGGAGATGTTTCTGATGCTGCCAGTATCCAGGGGTCTGATTTTCTTTAATAATCTAAGACCTATGCTCACCAATAAAGCAATAATAGAAGAGAAAAGGGAGATGGGGCTACCTCTAAAAGTTTTCTGCAAATTTGTATTCATTCAAGTTTTATTTGAATATTTAATGATATTCGGACTAAGAAGATTCCACTCTAGCATCAGATGTCTGCATCTTTTATTTATTTTCCTCAATAGACTAGTCAACAACCTTTTAGGTTTCCCCCCTTCCTCTAATCTACACTAAACATGCTGCTATTATTACTTTGTTTACAAACAAGTTGATAATGCTACTTCCATGCCTTAAAAAAAAATATGGAGAACTTTTTGATGGGCTTCTCAGTAGATTCAGAATTAAATGCAAATTCTTTGGTCAGGCATTCAAAACTCTATCTTGCAGCCTCAACTTCTGTTATACTTCTTCCTCTTTTAAAGCTTCTATCTTCTGCCCACAGTCTTTAGTAACCCTTTGACCTCTAGGCCTTGGTTCAAATTATTTAAGTTACTTGAAATAGTTTTACCTCTCACATCACATTTCTGTACACTTTCAGGCCTCGTCTCAGCTTTCACCTTTCCCAGGACACGTCTCGTCTTCCTTCAGTGGGGAGCCCTTTCTTTCCTACCCTGAGGTTTCCACAGCACTGTGCTGGAATCCCTGCTCATCGACCAGTTTTGCAATAGAGGATTTGTGAATGTGTTGGTCTCAGCCACTAGAAAATGCTGGAGGCTGAAGAACCATGTCTGATAACTTCTCTGTAGCCCCTCTCCTCCTTAATATAGGTAAGACCTTAATACAGGTCTTACCAAGGGTGGCACTTGTACAAGCTTGCTGAACTGAACTGTCAACATGCTACCCATTAGCTGTGGTTCATCAGATCCCTGCTCCCTTTGAGTGCAGTGAACAGATGCCATTTGCGGAATTGCAAGGTAGAAGAATTGCAAACCTGAACATTATTTATGTCTTGGGATGTGTTATTCCCATGCACCAGGCTCAAAATCATTAAAAAAGGCAGTGCTATTGGTACCACTCCATAAAAGGGAGCTACCAAGTTAAAGCAAAGGCCCTGTGTTGAAAAAAACTTCCTGACATTGCTGATTTCTTTGTTTAACATCTTTATTGGAGTATAATTGCTTTACAATGGTGTGTTACTTTCTGCTGTATAACAAAATGAATCAGCTATACATATACAAATATCCCCATATCCCCTCCCTCTTGTGTCTCCCTCCTACCCTCCATATCCCACCCCCCTAGGTGGGCACAAAGCACCGAGCTGATCTCCCTGTGCTATGCAGCTGTTTCCAGCTAGCTATCTATTTTACATTTGGTAGTATATATATATGCCCATGCCACTCTCTCACTTCGTCCCAGCTTACCCTTCTCCATCCCCGTGTCCTCAAGTCCATTCTCTATGTCTGCATCTTTATTCCTGTCCTATTCCTTTTTAGATTCCATATATATATATGTGTGTGTGTTAGCTTAGGGTATTTGTTTCCTCCTTCTGACTTACTTCACTCTGTATAACAGACTGTAGGTCTATCCATCTCACTTCAAATAACCCAATTTTTTTCTTTTTATATGTGTCACATCTTCTTTATCCATTCATCTATTGATGGACACTTCAGTTGCTTCCATGTCTTGGCTACTGTAAATAGAGTGGCAGTGAACATCGTTGGTACATGACTCTTTTTGAATTATGGTTTTCTCAGGGTATATGCCCTGTAGTGGGATTGCTGGGTCATACGGTAGCTCTGTTTTTAGTTTTTTAAGGAACCTCCATACTGTTCTCCATAGTGGCTGTATCAATTGACATTCCCACCAACAGTGCAAGAGGGTTCCTTTTTCTCCACACCCTCTCCAGCATTTATTGTTTGTAGATTTTTTGATGATGGCCATTCTAACTGGTGTGAGGTGATACCTCATTGTAGTTTTGATCTGCATTTCTCTGATGATTAGTGATGTTGAGCATCCTTTGATGTGTTTGTTGGCAATCGGTATATCTTCTTTGGAGAAATGTCTATTTAGGTCTTCTGCCCATTTTTGGATTGGTTTGTTTGTTTTCTTGATATTAAACTGCATGAACTACTTGTAAATTTTGGAGATTAATCCTTTGTCAGTTGCTTCATTTGCAAATATTTTCTCCCATTCTGAAGGTTGTCTTTTTCTATTGTTTATGGTTTCCTTTGCTGTGCAAAAGCTTTTAAGTTTCTTTAGGTCTGATTTATTTTTGTTTTTATTTCCCTTTCTCTAGGAGGTGAGTCAAAAAGGATCTTGCTGTGATTTATGTCATAGAGTGTTCTGCCTATGTTATGTTCTAAGAGTTTTATAGTGCCTGCCATTACATAGGTCTTTAATCTATTTTGAGTTTATTTTTGTGTATGGTGTTAGGGAGTGTTCTAATTTCATTCTTTTACATGTAGCTGTCCAGTATTCCCAGCACCACTTAATGAAGAGGCTCTCTTTTCTCCATTGTATATTCTTGCCTCCTTTATCAAAGATAAGGTGATCATATGTGCGTGGGTTTATCTCTGGGTTTTCTATCTGGTTCCATTGATCTATATTTCTGTTTTTGGGCCAGAACCATACTGTCTTGATGACTGGAGCTTTGTAGTATAGTCTTAACTGATGGAGCCTGATTCTTCCAGCTCCATTTTTCTTTCTCAAGATTGCTTTGGCTATTTGGGGTCTTTTGTGCTTCCATACAAATTGCAAACTTTTTTGTTCTAGCTCTGTGAAAAATGCCACTGGTTGTTTCATAGGGATTGTGTTGAATATGTAGATTGTTTTGGGTAGTAGAGTCATTTTTACAATATTGATTCTTCCAATCCAAGAAGATGGTATATCTCTCCATCTGTTTGTATCATCTTTCATTTCTTTCATCAGTGTCTTATAGTTTTCTGCATACAGGTCTTTTGTCTCCTTAGGTAGGTTTATTCCTAGGTATTTTATTCTTTTGGTTGCAATGGAGAATGGGAATGTTTCCTTAATTTTTCTTTCTGATCATTCGTTGTAAGTGTATAGGAATGCAAGGGATTTCTGTGCATTAATTTTGTATCCTGCTACTTTACTATATTCATTGATTAGCTCTAGTAAATTTCTGGTAGCATCCTAGGGTTCCCTATGTATAGTATCATGTTATCGGTAAACAGTGACAGATTTACTTCTTCTTTTATGATTTGGATTCCTTTTATTTCTTTTTCTTCTCTGATTGCTGTGGCTAAAACTTCCAAAACTATGTTGAGTAATACTGGTGAGTGTGGGCAACCTTGTCTTGTTCCTGATCTTAGTGGAAATGGTTTCAGTTTTTCACCATTGAGAACGATGTTGGGTGTGGATTTGTCATGTATGGCCTTTATTATGTTGAGGTAAGTTCCCTCTATGCCTACTTCCTGGAGGGTTTTAATCATAAATGTGTCAACACCCATTTTTTCAAAAGCTTTTCCTGCATCAATTATCATATGGTTTTTATCCTTCAATTTGTTAATATGGTATATCACATTGATTGATTTTCATATATTGAAGAATCCTTGCATTCCTGGGATAAACCCCACTTGATCATGGTGTATGCTCCTTTTAATGTGCTGTTGGATTCTGTTTGCTGGTATTTTGTTGAGGATTTTTGCATCTATGTTCATGAGTGATATTAGCCTGTAGTTTTCATTTTTTGTGACATCTTTGTCTTTTTTTGGTATCAGGGTGATGGTGGCCTCGTAGAACGAGTTTGGGAGTGTTCCTCTCTCTACTATATTTTGGAATAGTTTGAGAAGGATAGGTGTTAGCTCTTCTCTAAATGTTTGATAGCATTCTCCTGTGAAGCATCTGCTCTTGAGCTTTTGTTTGTTGGAAGATTTTTAATCACAGTTTCAAATTCAGTACTTGTGATTGGTCCATTTATATGTTCTATTTCTTCCTGCTTCAGTCTTGGAAGGTTGTGCTTTTCTAAGAATTTGTCCATTTTTTCCAGGTTGTCCATTTTATTGGCATACAGTTGCTTGTAGTAATCTCTCATGATCCTTTGTATTTCTGCAGTGTCACTTCTCCTTTTTCATTCCTAATTTTTTTTTTTTTTTGCGGTATGCGGGCCTCTCACTGTTGTGGCCTCTCCTGTTGCGGAGCACAGGTTCCAGACACGCAGGCTCAGCGGCCATGGCTCACGGGCCCAGCCGCTCCATGGCACGTGGGATCCTCCCGGACCGGGGCACGAACCCGTGTCCCCTGCATCGGCAGGCAGACTCTCAACCACTGCGCCACCAGGGAAGCCCTTCATTCCTAATTTTGTTGATTTGAGTCCTCACCCTCTTTCTCTTAATGAGTCTGGCTAATGGTTTATTAATTTTGTTTACCTTCTCAAAGAACCAGCTTTTAGTTTTTTTTTTTTTTTTGCGATATACGGGCCTCTCACTGTTGTGGCCTCTCCTGTCGCGGAGCACAGGCTCCGCACGCTCAGGCCCAGCGGCCATGGCTCACGGGCCCAGCCGCTCCGCGGCATGTGGGATCCTCCCGGACCGGGGCACAAACCCGCATCCCCTGCATTGGCAAGCAGACTCTCAACCACTGCGCCACCAGGGAAGCCCCAGCTTTTAGTTTTATTGATCTTTGCTACTGTTTTCTGTGTTTCTATTTTATTTATTTCTGCTCTGATCTTTATGATTTTTTTCCTTGTATGAACTTTGGGTTTTGTTTGTTCTTCTTGCTGTAGTTCCTTTAGGTGTAAGGTCAGGTTGATTATTTGAGATGTTTCTTGTTTCTTGAGGTAGGCTTGTATTGCTATCCATCTCCCTCTTAGAAATGCTTTTGCTGCATTCCATAGGTTGTGGGTCGTTTTGTTTTCATTGTCATTTGCTTCTACGTATTTTTTTATTTCCTCTTTGACTTATTCAGTGATCTTTTGGTTGTTTAGTAGTGTATTATTTAGCTTCCAAGTGTTTGTATTTTTAGTTTTTTTTCTGTAATTGATATCTAGTCTTATAGCATTGTGTTCGGAAAAGATATTTGCTACAATTTCAATTTTCTTAACTTTACCAAGGCTTGATTTGTGATCCATGTTATGATCTATCCTAGAGAATGATCCATGAGCACTTGAGAAGAAAATGTATTCTGTTGTTTTGGGATGGAATGTTCTATAAACATCAAGTAAGTCCGTCTTGTTTAATGTGTCATTTAAAGCTTGCTTTTCCTTATGTATTTTCATTTTGGATGATCTGTCCATTGGTGAGAGTGGGGTGTTAAAATTCCCTACTATGATTGTGTTACTGTCAATTTCCCCTTTTATGGCTGTTAGCATTTGCCTTATGTATTGAAGTGCTCCTATGTTTGGTGCATAAATATTTATAATTGTTATATTTTCTTCTTGGAATGATCCCTTGACCATTATGTAGTGTCCTTCTTTGTCTCTTATAATAGTCTTTATTTTAAACTCTATTTTTTCTGATATGATAATTGCTACTCTAGCCTTATTTTGATTTCCCTTTGCATGGAATATCTTTTTCCATCCCCTGACTTTCAGTCTGTATGTGTCCCTAGGTCTGAAGTAGGTCTCTTGTAGACAGCATATATACAGGTCTTGTGTTTGTATCCATTCAGCCAGTCTATGTCTTTTGGTTGGAGCATTTAATCCACTTACATTTAAGGTAGTTATTCACATGTATGTACCTATTACCATTTTCTTAATTGTTTTGGGTTTGTTATTGTAGGTCTTTTCCTTCTCTTGTGTTTCCTGCCTAGATAAGTTCTTTTAACATTTGTTGTAAAGCTGGTTTTGTGGTGCTGAATTCTCTTAGCTTTTGCTTGTCTGTAAAGGTTGTCTGTTGAATCTGAATGAGATCCTTCTGGGTTGACTAAGCTTGGTTGTAGGCTTTTCCCTTTCATCACTTTAACTATGTCTTGCCACTCCCTTCTGGCTTGCAGAATTTCTGCTGAAAGATCAGCTGTTAACCTTATGGGGATTCCCTTGTATATTATTGGTTGCTTTTCTCTTGCTGCATTTAATATTTTTTCTTTGTACTTAATTTTTGATAGTTTGGCTAATATGTGTCTTGGCATGTTTCCTCTTGGATTCATCCCGTATGGGACTCTCCGCACTTCCTGGACTTGACTGACTATTTCCTTTCCCATATTAGGGAAGTTTTCAACTATAATCTCTTCAAATATTTTCTCAGTCCCTTTCTTTTTCTCTTCGTCTTCTGGGACCCCTATAATTCATATTATGGTGCACATTTAATGTTGTTCCAGAGGTCTCTGAGATTGTCCTCAATTTTTTTCATTCATTTTTCTTTATTCTGCCCTGCGGTAGTTATTTCCATTATTTTATCTTCCAGGTCACTTATCTGTTCTTCTGCCTCAGTTATTCTGGTATTGATTCCTTCTAGAGAATTTTTCATTCCATTTATTGTGTTGTTCATCATTGTTTGTTTGCTCTTTAGCTCTTCTAGGCCCTTGTTTAACGTTTCTTGTATTTTCTGCATTCTAAGATTTGGATCATCTTTACTATCATTATTCTGAATTCTTTTTCGGGTGGACTACCTATTTCCTCTTCATTTGTTTGGTCTGGTGATTCTTTACCTTGCTCCTTTATCTGCTGTGTATTTCTCTGTTTTCTCATTTTGCTTAACTTACTGTGTTTTGCATCTCCTTTTTGCAGGCTGCAGGTTCGTAGTTCCTGTTGTTTTTGATGTCTGCCCCCAGTAGGTAAGGTTGGTTCAGTGCATTGTATTGGCTTCTTGGGGAAGGGGACTGTTCCTGTGTTCTGGTGGATATGGATGGATTTGTCTTTCTGGTAGGCAGGACCACATCTGGTGGTGTGTTTTGAGGTGTCTGTGAACTTAGTATGATTTTAGGCTGCCTCTCTGCTAATGGATGGGGTTGTGTTCTTGTCTTGCTAGTTGTTTGGCATGGGGTGTCCAGCTCTGGAGCCTGCTGGTCGTTGAGTGGAACTATGTCTTAATGTTGAGATGGAGATCTCTGGGAGAGCTCTCACTGATTGATATTATGTGGGGCCAGGAAGTCTCTGGTGCACCAATGTCGTGAACTGGGCTCTCCCACCTCAGAGGCTCAGACCTGACACCCGGCCGGAGTACCAAAACCCTGTCAGCCACACGGCTCGATAACTCTACCAGTGCAGTTTTTGCTTTGATAATTCCTATCCACATGGAAAATGAGTTATGTCCGAAAGGATTCCACTGGAGGTGCCATTTGCACAAGTCACAGGTCTCAAGTGATACACTTTGGCAGGAATATCACGCAAGTGATGCTGTGTTCTTCCTACTGCATCATATCAGGGGTGCACAATTTCAGTGTGTTGCATTCCTTGTGATATTAACTTTGTTTACTTGATTCATTTGATGAAGTGGTCTCTGCCAGATATCTTAGCACTCAGAATCTAAGATCCGGTTGCTAAGTGGGCTCCTTGCTTTGGGATGTTGCCACCCCCAGTCCCTCTCAGTGGTTAAACCTCAGATGATGGTGGCTTGGATGAGGGTGGCAGAGGTGGTAAGAAGTGGGGGATTCTGGGGAATTCCCTGACAGTCCAGTGGTTAAGACTCTGAGCTTTCAGTCCCAAGAGTGCAGGTTTGATCCCTGGTCAGGGAACTGGAGGCTCTTGGGAAGAACCTGCTTCTAAACTCATTCAGGTTGTTGGCAAAATACAGTTTCTTGTGGCTACGGCTCTGAGGTCCTGTTTCCTGGCTGCTGGGAGCTGGAAGCTCCTCTCTGTTCCTACAGACTGCCTGGACTCCTTTTCTTGTCTGCTGATTTTTAATATATACTGCCATTCTTCAGTGAAGAAAAATATCTTTGGATTGGCCATGGCCCTCTGGTAATGACTTTCACTGGGCTGATAGAGTTTGGAAACCAATTTGCCAAAATAGCCTCCAGAAGCAGCCAGTACCTATTGCTCAAATGGAATAATGTGCCCTGCTGAAAAGGGGGTATGGTCACATGGAAGAGTTTGTTAATTCAAGAGTGATAATGGAAGATGTTTAAATTAACAAGGCCAATTGAATGGCCTAGCAAGACATGCACAGCTCTGTAATAAAATGCCATCAACTGTTACACTAGCCCATCTGCTTTCTAATAAGGGGTGGAAGAGGAGGTGAAGCTCTAGTTTACTGAATTTGGAAGTGGTCAGAACCTCTCCACCTTAACCTATTCTTCCATGCATTGTCACTGTGATAGAAGGCCAGTTGAGGACTTGTACATTTAAGGATGTCAGGCAGGATGTGCCTGCAGAGGAATTTTTGGTCTAAAAGATTGGCTGACCTGTGATATGAACTGTTAGTATGTATCTTGACTAATAAGAAAAAAGTTAATACTGCCCTGAAACTCCAGATATGGGACACTTTCCTCTGTGCTTGCATAATCTCTTCTGTTAGTACTCAGTCTATTTAATTTAAATTATCTGTTAAGGAATCTATCTCCTATACTCAATTGCAGGTTCTTATTTAAACAGAGAGCATACATTTTTCAAACCTGTAACCATGGCTTGGAGTGGAAAGGTGGTAAATACCAGGTATTTAGTACATCTGTTGAGATGGAATAGAATTGTGTTCGGCAAGAGGCCTTATGTGAACAGCAGGAAGGAGGCCTTTGGGGCTGATGGCAAACAAGCTCCTCGGGCAGACATATACCCATAAACATGGCATTGCTGTTTTGTTCACAGGAAGTCAGGAAGAATCCTCTGAGCTTATCTAATGTACAAGATTTTTAAAACCACTACTAGATGACATTTTAAAAGCATTTCCTGTGTGAAGCCAAGTGCTTCACAAGCATTATCTCATTTAATCCGATTTTACAGATGAAGGAGCTACAATTTAAAGAGGGTAAGTGACTTGCTCAAATGTCAGAAATGAGATTTTAACTAAATTCTCTTTATACTGGAGTCCAATTCCTATTACTGTATTTACCACCTCACAATACTATTAATGTCATTATTTTAAAATTATTCTAAAATACTATGGAAATGTCTGTAATTATTCCTCTCAGTGTATCCACACTCCTTTGCAATATAATGTTGCGGCTCTTTTCAAGAAGAGGTAAAATATCTCCCCATACCTTGAATCTGAGCTGCCCTTGCCACTTGTTTTAATCAAAGAAGCAATGTTGAGCCAGTTCTGAGCTTGGGTTACTGGAGGGTTGGCAACTTCCCCTGGCTCTTTTGGAGTCCTGCCGTCTCCATGGGAACAGGACTTGGAGAACCCGTGGAGGATGATGGACATGTGACCCTCTCACCCCATCACAGCATTCAGCACGTGAGGATCACACATACAGGCCTGAGCCTGGCTCAGAGCAGCAGAACCTCCCGGTTGACCTGTAGCCTCCTGAGCAATAATAAACAGTTTTTATTTTAGTAGATCAGGTTTTGGGGCAGACTGTTAAGTAGCAAAAGCTAATGGAGAACACTAGGTTACAGAGAAAACAGAAAAGAAAACATTTGTCTTTAGAGAATGGAATCTATACTTGTATTTCTAGGTTAACATTCATACTCACAATTGGGCACTGCTTCAGAGAATCTCCAACTGGTTTTATGAATATTAGAGGCTGAGCTATATGGCATAACCCAAATCAGGAGATCTACCTAGATTCCTGTTCCAGTGTTGCAACATATGAGCTGTACAATTTGGGCAGATCATATACTCTTTAGAGCTCAGTTTCTAAAGCTGAAAAATAAAGTTGTTTTTTTCTAAAACAGCCAAGCTCAAATTTCTGATCTCAGAACTCCTTTATACTCTGAAAAATGACTGAGACCTCCCAAAAGCTTTTGTTTGTGTGGATCATGCCTGTTTATACTTACCATGTTACAAACTGAAACTGAAACATTTAAAAATAATTATTCTAACCACGAGATCACTGAGGAAATCAAAAGATACCTAGAAACAAATGATGATGAAAACACAACGACCCAAAACCTATGGGATGCAGCAAAAGCAGTTCTAGGAGGGAAGTTTACAGCAATACAAACCCACCTCAAGAAACAAGAAAAATCTTAAATAAACAACCTAATCTTACACGTAAAGCAATTAGAGAAAGAAGAACAAACAGAAAAAACCTCCAAAGTTAGGAGAAGGAAAGAAATCATAAAGATCAGATCAGAAATAAATGAAAAAGAAATGAAGAAACCAATAGCAATGATCAATAAAACTAAACGCTGGTTCTTTGAGAAGATAAACAAAATGGATAAGCCATTAGCCAGACTCATCAGGAAAAAATGGGAGAAGACTCAACAGAAATAGAAATGAAAAAGGAGAAGTAACAACTGACACCACAGAAATACAAAGGATCATGAGAGACTACTACAAGCAACTATATCCCAATAAAATGGACAACCTGGAAGAAATGGACAAATTGTTAGAAAAGTACAACCTTCCAATCACAAGCACTGAAGTTGAAACTGTGATTAAAAATCTTGCAACAAACAAAAGCCCAGGGTCAGATGGCTTCACAGGTGAATTCTATCAAATATTTAGAGAAGAGCTAACACTTATCCTTCTCAAACTCTTCCAAAATATAACAGAGGGAGGGAAACACCCAAACTCATTCTATGAGGCCACCATCACCCTGATACCAGAAACAGACAAAGATATCACACAAAAAATGAAAATTACAGGCCAGTATCACTGATAAACATAGATGCAAAAAACCTCAAAAAAATACTAGCAAAGAGAATCCAACAGCACATTAAAAGGATCATACACCACTATCAAGTGGGGTTTATCCCAGGATTGTAAGGATTCTTCAGTATACACAAATCAATCAATGTGATACACCATATTAACAACTTGAAAGATAAAAACCATATGATAATCTCAATAGATGCAGAAAAAGTGTTTGAAAAAATTCAACACTCATTTATGATAAAAACTCTCCAGAAAGTGGGTATAGAGGGAAACTACCTCAGAAAAATAAAGACAATATATGACAGACTCACAGCCGACATCATTCTCAATGATGAAAAACTGAAAGCATTTCCTCTAAGATCAGGAACAAGACAAGGGTGCTCATTCCCACCACTATTGTTCAACATAGTTTTGGAGTTTTAGCCACAGCAATCAGAGAAGAAAAAGAAATAAAAGTAATCTAAATCAGTAAAGAAGTAAAACTGTCATTGTTTGCAGATGACATGATACTATACATAGAAATTCCTAAAGATGCCACCAAGAAACTACTAGAGCTAATCAATGAATTTGGTAAAGTAGCAGGATACAAAATTAATGCACAGAAATCTCTTGCATTCTTATACAGTAACAATGAAAATTCAGAAAGAGAAATTAAGGAAAACTCTCATTTACCACTGCAACAAAAAGAATAAAATACCTAGAAATAAACCTACCTAAGAAGGCAAAAGACCTGTATGCAGAAAACTATAAGATACTGATGAAAGAAATCAAAGACGATACAAACAGATGGAGAGATATACCATGTTCTTGGATTGGAAGAATCAAAATTGTGAAAATGACTCTACTACACAAAGCAATCTACAGATTCAATGCAATCCCTATCAAACTACCAATGGCATTTTTCACAGAACTAGAACAAAAAATTTAACAATTTGCATGGAAACACAAAAGACTCTGAATCGCCAAAGCAATCTTGAGAAAGAACAACAGAGCTGGAGGAATCAGGCTCCCTGACTTCAGACTATACTACAAAGTTACAGAAATCAAGACAGTATGGTGCTACCACAAAAATAGAAATATAGATCAATGGAACAGGATAGAAGGTCCAGAGATAAACCCATGCACATATGGTCACCTTATCTTTGATAAAGGAGGCAAGAATATACAATGGAGAAAAGACAGCTTCTTCAATAAGTGGTGCTGGGAAACCTGGGCAGCTACATGTAAAAGAACAAAATTAGAACACTTCCTAACACCATACACAAAAATAAACTCAAAATGGATTAAAAACCTAAATGTAAGGCCAGACACTATAAAACTCTTAGAGGAAAACATAGGCAGAACACTCTATGACATAAATCACAGCAAGTTCCTTTTTGACCCACCTCCTAGAGTAATGGAAATAAAAACAAAAACAAACAAATGGGGCCTAATGAAACTTAAAAGCTTTTGCACAGCAAAGGAAACCATAAACAAGAAGAAAAGGCAATCCTCAGAATGGGAGAAAATATTTGCAAATGAAGTAAATGACAAAGGATTAATCTCCAAATTATACAGCAGCTCAGGCAACTCAATATTAAAAAAACACACAACCTAATCCAGAAAATGGGTGGAAGACCTAAGTAGACACTTCTCCAAAGAAAACATACAGGTTGCCAACAAACACATGAAAAGATGCTCAACAGCACTAATTACAGGAGAAATGTAAATCAAAACTGAAATGAGGTATCAAATGACACTGGTCAGAATGGCCATCATCAAAAAATCTACACACAATAAATGCTGGAAAGGGTCTGGAGAAAAGGGAACCCTCTTTCACTGTTGGTGGGAATGTAGGTTGATACTGCCACTATGGAGAACAGTATGGAGGTTCCTTAAAAAACTAAAAATAGAACTACCATATAACCCAGCAATCCCAGTACTGGGCATATATACTGAGAAAACCATAATTCAAAAAGAGTCATGTACCACAATGTTCAGAGGAGCTCTGTTTATGATAGCCAGGACATGGAAGCAACTTAAGTGTCCAATGACAGATGAATGGATAAGGAAGATGTGGCGCATATATATACAATGGAATATTACTCAGCCATAAAAAATGAAATTGAGTTATTTGTAGAGAGGTGGATGTACCTAGAGTCTGTCATACGGAGTGAAGTAAGTCAGAAAGAGAAAAACAAATACCGTATGCTAACGCATATATATGGAATCTGAAAAAATGGTACTGATGAACCTAGTGGCAGGGCAGGAATAAAGGCACAGACGTAGAGAATGGACTTGAAGACACAGCAGGGAAGGGGAAGCTGGGACAAAGTCAGAGAGTAGCATTGACATATATACACTACCAAATGTAAAATGGCTGGCTAGTGGGAAGCTGCTGCATAGCACAGGGAGATCAGCTTAATAGTTTGTGACGACCTAGATGGGTGGGATACAGAGGGTGAGAGGGAGGCTCAAGAGGGAGGGGATATGGGGATATATGTGTACATAAAGCTGATTCACTTTGTTGTACAGCAGAAACTAACAAAATATTATAAAGCAATTATACTCCAATAATGAAGGAAAAAATAATCTTCCAACAAACAAAAGTCCAGGACCAGATGGCTTCACAGGCGAATTTGATCAAAAATTTAGAGAACAGTTAACACCTACATATCTGAAATTCTTCCAAAAAATTGCAGAGGAAGGAACACTCCCAAGCTCATTCTATGAGGCCACCATCATCCTGATACCAAAACAAGACAAAGATATCACAAAAAAAAGAAAATTAGAGGCCAATATCACTGATGAATACAAACGCAAAAATCTTCAACAAAATACTAGCAAAGGGATTCCAACAACACATTAAAAGAATCATACACCATGATCAAGTGGGACTTCTCCCAGGGATGCAAGGATTTTTCAATATCTGCAAATCAATCAGTGTGAAACACCACATTAACAAATTGAAGAATAAAAACCATCATGTCAATAGATGCAGAGAAAGCTCCTGACAAAATTCAACACCCTCTTATGATAAAAACTCTCCAGAAAGTGGGCACAGAGAGAACCTATCTCAACATAATAAAGGCAATATATGATAGATCCACAGCAAACATCATTCTCAATGGTGAAAAACTGAAAGCATTTCCTCTAAGATCAGGAAAAAGACAAAGATGTCCTCTCTTGCCACTATTATTCCACATTGTTTTGGAAGTCTTAACCACGGCAGTGAGAGAAGAAAATGAAATAAAAGGAATCCAAATTGTAAAAGAAGTAAAACTGTCACTGTTTCAGATGACATGATACTATACATAGAAAATCATAAAAATACCACCAAAAAACTACTAGAGCTTATCAATAAATTTGGTAACATTGCAGGATACAAAATTAATGCCCAGAAATATCTTGCATTCCTGTACACTAACTATGAAAGATCAGAAAGCGAAATCAAGGAAACAATCCCATTTACCATTGCATCAAAAAGGATAAGATACCTAGGAATAAACCTACCTAAGGAAACAAAAAAACTGTTTTTCAGAAAACCATAAGATACTGATGAAAGAAATCAAAGATGACACAAACAGATGGAGAGATATACCATGTTCTTGGATTGGAAGAATAAACATTGTGAAAATTACTGTACTACCCAAAGTAATCTACAGATTCAATGTAATCCCTATCAAATTACCAATGGCATTTTTTACAGAATTTACAGAAAATTTTACAATTTGTATGGAAACACAGAAGACCACGAATAGCCAAAGCAATCTTGAGAAAGAAAAACGTAGCTGGAGGAATCAGGCTTCCTGACTTCAGACTATACTACAAAGCTACAATAATCAAAAGAATTTGGTACTGGCACAAAAACAGAAATATACATTGGTGGAACAGGATAGAAAGCCCTGAGATAAGCCCACTCACCTATGGTCACCTAATCTATGAGAAAGGAGGCAAAAATATACAATGGAGAAAAGACAGTCTCTGCAATAAGTGGTGATGGAAAAACTGGGCAGCTACATGTAAATGAATGAAATTAGAACACCCCCTTACACCATACACACAAAAAAACCTCAAAATGGATTAAAGACCTAAATGTAAGGTTGGATACTATAAAACTCTTAGAGGAAAACATAAGCAGAACACACTTTGACATAAATTGCAGCAAGATATTTTTTGCTCCAGCGCCTAGAGTAATGGAAATAAAAACAAAAATAAACAAATGGGACCTAATTAACTTAAAAGCTTTTGCACAGCAAAGCAAACCATAAACAAACTGAAAAGACAATCCTTAGAATGGTAGAAAATATTTGCAAACAAAGCAACTGAGAAGGAATTAATCTCCAAAATATATAAACAGTTCATGGAGCTCAATAGAAGAAAAAAAAAGACAATAAAAAAATGGGGGAAGATCTAAATAGATATTTCTCCAAAGTAGACATTCAGATGGCTAAGAGGCAGATGAAAAGACATTCAACATCACTAATTATTAGAGAAATGCAAATCAGAACTACAATGAGGTATCACCTCGTACCATTCATAATGGCCATCATGAAAATATCTACAAACAATAAACGCTGGAGATGGTGTGGAGAAAAGGGAACCCTCCTACACTGTTGGTGGGAATGTAAATTGGTACAGCCACTATAGGGAACAGTATGGAGGTTCCTCAAAAAACTAAAAATAGAGCTACCATATGATCCAGAAATCCCACTCCTGGTCATATATCCAGAGAAAACCATAATTCAAAAAGATATATACACCCCAATGTTCATTGAAGCCCTATTTACAATAGCCAGGACATGGGAGCAACCTAAATGTCCATCAACAGAGGAATGGATAAAGAAGATGTGGTACATATATACAATGGGATACTACTCAGCCATATAAAAGAACAAAATAATGCCATTTGCAGCAACATGGATGGACCTAGAGATTGTCATAGGAGTGAAGAAAGTCAGACACACAAAGACAAATATCATATGATATCATTTATATGTGGAATCTACAAAGAGGGTACAAATGAATTTATCTACCAAACAGAAATAGTGTTACAGATGTAGAAAACAAACTTATGGCTATCATGGGGTAAGGAGGAGGGATAAATTGGGAGACTGGGATTGACATATACACAGTACTATATATAAAATAGATAACTAATAAGGACCTACTGTAGAGCACAGGGAACTCTACTTAATAGAGTTAAGTGTAATGGCCTATATGGGAAAAGAATCTAGAAAAGAGTGGATATATGTATATGTACAACTGATTATCTTTGCTCTACACCGGAAACTAATGTAACATTGTAAATCAACTATACTCCAATAAAAATTCTTTAAAAATTAAAAAAATAAAAATATTCCTCGATTTATTTAAAATAATAATAATGATCCTATTACATGTTAATATAAATAATATTTTGAATAATAATGATACTTTACAAAACAGAAAGTATTATTGAGAAGAGTGGCACTGTTTTATATTTTTGTAAATCTCTTTAATGATTGGCTTAACAGAAGATAGCTGGATTCTCATATTTGCTTTTGCATTCAGTGGTTGTGATAATGTGTTTCATGTAGCCTCTGGAAAACATGACTGTACGTTTTGAAAGAATGAAAGTGAAGAAGGCAAATAAAGTCTTGGTATTATTATGAAGGGAGCTCTGACCTCAAGGACACTCCAAAGGGGTTTCAGTACACCCACACTCTCGACCACACACTGTGAATCACTGTTTTAGAGGATCTCTAATCTGAAATTATGTTATTTAAGGAAAACTCCAAATAATTCATTTTAATGTAAGTTATTAAGAATTACCCCAAACCAGCAATTTTCTCTAGATAAGAAATAAAAATAATTTTCTCTTGAATAGCTAGGAATCTTGAAAGGTCATTTTTCTTCCTTAGACTAAGTTAAAATATATATATATATATGTGAAATTATTAAAATTAAATGTAAATCATTTGCTTCTTCTTTGGTGAAGTGGAACCTGGGTATTTAAAAAAAGGAAACTAAAGCACTTGTATACAATGGAAGCTACTGTCCACCCAACCCAGTGAAAGGTATATATACGTGAATAAAGTGAACTTCTGACTCTCACTGGCCTCTAAAAGCCTATGCAAATTAATTCATATAAATAAGACCCTGAAAGTGACTTCATTAGTGCAGGCTAAGAAGTTAACATTTGGGGTTTCTAACATGGAATAAAACATTTCCATCTTAAAAAAAAGAGTTATATAGAAAAACAGCTCAAGTAATGCCTAAAGCCTTGACCAATATTTATGCAAATCTGCTCTTTTCTAAACTATTGATTATATTCCTGGCTTGAGAAAAAAATTGTTCTCTAAATCGAATTTTTTTTTAATGTTGACACCAAAGATGAAATACATGACATGTGGAAGACACTGAAAACTAAATAATTATCAAGATATAACCCAAATTCAGCCAAGCTGAGTTCAGCATCCTTCAGTTTATATAGTTCTTTTTTTCCAAGATGAATACAGAATTAGCATGCTGTGGTGATTTTAAAGTTACGTCCACTCATTCTTTGATATTCCTACCCACAAATGGTGGAGCTTTAATTCCCCTCTCATGGAGTGTGTGCTAGATTTAGTGATGCACTTCTAGGATACAGAACACAGCAGAAGTGACGGGATGCCACTTTTGAGATTAGGTTATAAAGAGCCTGAGGTTTCTGTCTTAGATGTACTCTCTTTGTCTCTTCTCTGTCCCTCTCTTTCTTTCCTTTTCCTCTTCTTCAGACTCCTTGTTCCACCATGTCATGAACTGCCCTGTGAAGAGACCCACGTGATGAGGAACTGAGGAGGCCTCCAGCCAACAGTCAGAGGAACTGAGGCCCTCAGTCCAACAGGAACATTGGGAGGAACCTGCCACAACTCTGTGAGTGAGCTTACAAGCAGGTCCTTGCCTAGCTGGGCCCTCAGATGAGACCACAGTCTTGAACAACAACTTGACCACAACCTCATGAGAAACCCTGAGCCAGAATCACCTAGCTAAGCCACTTGTGATTCCTGACTCTCAGAAACTATGATATAATAAATTGTTTTAAACTGCTAAGCTTTAGGGTAATTTGTTACCCAGAAATAAAAAATAAATAAACCTGCTCTCTTGCAACTGCACATGGCCCAGTAGAACAAACAAATGTGTTTTCATTCAAATACTGTCTTTTTCCTACTATGTCTCTAAAGCCTAACTTCTCTAAAAAAGTCAATAATGCCACCTATATTTTCCATGTTGTTCTGAGAACTAGAGAAAATGCTTGCAAAGCAATTAGCATACTGATTTAATGTTACTTAATAAGGATAATGTTATTATCCTGATTACTGATATCAATAGTTAAAGCCAAGATTTTACTCTAATTTGAAAAGATATATGCTCCTTAATGTTTATAGCAGCCTTATTTACAATAGCCAAGATATGGAAGCAACATAAGTGTCCATCAACAGATGAATGGATAAAGGAGATGTGGCATGTATATATACATTACTCAGCCACAAGAAATAATGAAATTTTGCCTTTTGTAACAACATGGATGGACCTACAGGGTATTATACTTAGTGAAGTAAGTAAGATAGAGAAAGACAAATATTGCATGTTATCACTTATATGTGGAATCTAAAAAAGAAGCAAACAAATGAGTATAGCAAAACAGAAACAGACTCACAGATACAGAGAACAAACTGGTGGTTACCAGTGGGGAAAGGGGTGGGAGGATGGGCAAGATAAAGGAAAAGAATTAAGAGATACAAACTACTAGGTATAAAATAAATAAGATACAAGAATATTTTACATAGCACAGGGAATATAGCCAATTTTTATAATAACTTTAAATGGAGTATAATCTATAAAAATATCAAATCACTATGTTGTACACCTGAAACTAATATAACACTGTAAGTCAAATATACTTCAATTTAAAAAAAGTTTTTATTTTTTAATTTTACATAATTTAAAAATTAAGTTTCCAAATGTAACTTTTAGGTTCAATTCAAGTTAGAAAACAGTTGTTCATTGACTATGCAAAAGCTACTAAATACTCACTCTGAGGGATGCAGGTGGGTAAGTGGGTAAATCAAGTACTGTTTATTTTAAGTAAATAATAGGTACAATCTTTAATACATGATAGAGCAATATTCCTTCTCTTGGAGGGTCTGAACAGAGCAGCAAAGGAAGGAACTAATTTAATGGTTATTTGTCTCATATTACCAGTACCTGAGTTAAAACATTTGGTAGTCAAACAAGGGCTAACATTTTCAAATGTTTTAGGGGTCAAGCAAATTGGGTAATATTTAAGTCCTGAGGACAATGCTGAACTGGAGAGCATGCTCCCATATCTGAAACAATTCAAAGTCAAGAACTATCACTAGAAACAGTGACATTGTACTGGCCAAAACAAAACACACACAAAAAACGTGTATTCTGGATAAATTTGTCACCTGAATCCAAGAGTTTCCATCTTAAAAATCACAGAAGCACATTTCCATACTTGTGGAGTAATCTGATGGGCACGGGTGCCATTACGTTGCTTTCCAAATTGTGTAAAGCCACTTTAGTTAGAAATGTGGAAATCCCTTCTTTCCACCATTTGTTATTAATAGACACAAGAGCTTTGTGCTTATCCTAACCTAATGGTAACTGGGTCAGTGATTTCAAACCAATAAATACCAAAAGTACACATATTTTTCAAGATGGTGGGGGTATTTAAGTGATTTGTGAAAGCTGTTGCCAGCCTCCTAAATTGCAGCTCTAGCATTTGCACTTTGAATATTTATAATCTAGCTTGTCCAAGACAAGTTGTTTGAATGCCTGAAAAATAGCTAAGGCAATACCTTTGACTTGGCAGCAGGGTCCAATGTACATGGTGGCTTATACTAATCCTACTAGTGCAAATCAACTTTTTAATTATAATTTTTCTACATAGAATTTGGTTATTCTTCAGTATCCAACATTGAAGCAAACTCTCTACAAAGATTTAATAAAGCAAAACAAACAAACAAAAAACCAAATTACTAAAACTTACTTAGTCCCCAAGGATGTGCAGTTGCAGATAATAGGGCAATTTTCTGAATGGAGGAGAACTCAAATGATTTTCAAATTCAAGGGGCAGTTTTCTCCAAACCATATAATATTTATAGAACTGTGGTTTTATAGTACAAGTGGTTTCTGTGATGAGAGGGAAAAATACAGGACTAATATTACCAACACAGCAAATTGGTATTTAAAACAATAGCTCTAGGACTTATGGAGTACTTTACCTAAGGAGTGTCCTCAAATTTTAGTAAGTCAACACATCATATCCAGCACTTGTTAAATATGCCTATTCCTGGGTCCTTCCGACAGAGAGGCTAACTGTGTAGGCACATTAATAAATGTACCAGCTGATTCTGATGCATGGACCACACTTCCATGCATGGAGAGAACCTCTGCTCTAGAATTTGAAAAATCCCTTAAAAAATTCAAGAATGTCCTAGGACATATATATCTTTGTGTGTTCTTAGATGTGGGGTATCCAGGGGACTATGGGACTCTATAATCCTGGCATCAATATCTGAGACAATGGACCTCTCCTCTGGCTTAAGGCATCTATACCTGCAAATTTGTCACTTCATTCCATGTCCAAAATAAAACTCTAGATGTACTTTGGGCTCTACCTTCAAAATATATCCATCTAATTCCATTTCTCACTACTAATATAAGCCATGTCTACACCATTTCATGCTTGCAAAAACTGCCCTAGCTGCCTAACTGGTTTCCCAGCTTCAATTTGTATTCCCTTGCAATCTACAGTAGGCAGTGAGCTTTAAAAGAATAACTCTGACCATGTCACTCTGCTCAAAATCTTCCAATGGCTTCCCATTTTACTTTACAAATAAAACACACAAACCTCCTTACATGATGGACTCTGATCCTGCCTATCTCTCTGAAGTCATCTTTTACTCTTACTGTGTTCTTTTAGCCAAACTATACTGGCCTTCTCCTTGCTCTTTGAGCACCAGAAACTCATTCCTGTCTCGAAGTCTTAGCACTTGCCTCACACTACCTTCCCACAGATCTTCACACGGGTGTTCTTATTCCTCATCCAGGTTTCAGCCTCATTGACCTCCTCATAAGCCTGGCCTCCTTGTTTTATGCTGAGATGTCAACCTGATTCCTCACAACAGTAGCTCCCTACCTTTTTTTTTAACATCTTTATTGGAGTATAATTGCTTTACAATGGTGTGTTAGTTTCTGCTTTATAACAAAGTGAATCAGCTATACATATACATATATCCACATATCCCCTCCCTCTTGCGCCTCCCTCCCACCCTCCCTATCCCACCCCTCTAGGTGGTCACAAAGCACCGAGCTGATCTCCCTGTGCTATGCAGCTGCTTCCCACTAGCTATCTATTTTACATTTGGTAGTGTATATATGTCCATGCCAATCTCTCACTTCGTCCTAGCTTACCCTTCCCCCTCCCTGTGTCCTCAAGTCCATTCTCTACATCTGTGTCTTTGTTCCTGTCCTGGCCCTAGGTTCATCAGAAACTTTTTTTTTTTTTTTTTTTTTAGATTCCATATACATGAGTTAGCATACAATATTTGTTTTTCTCTTTCTGACTTACTTCACTCTGTATGACAGACTCTAGGTCCATCCACCTCACTACAAATAACTCAGTTTTGCTTCTTTTTATGGCTGAGTAATATTCTATTGTATATATGTGCCACATCTTCTTTATCCATTCATCTGTCGATGGACACTTAGGTTGCTTCCATGTCCTGGCTATTGTAAATAGTGCTGCAATGAACATTGTGGTACATGTCTCTTTTTGAATTATGGTTTTCTCCTACATTTTTACCTTGTTTAATTTCTTTATAAATGATCATTCACAAATGAGGTTCTCTATTTGTTTATTCCATTGTCTGTCTGTACAATTTAATGTACATTCCTATAGGGCAGGAATGTGGGAATGTGTCTATTTTGTTCACTGAGGTATATGAAACACCTAGGATATTGCTTGGTACATGGTAGGTGCTAAATAAATGTTTTTGAATTAATAAGTAAACCCTGTTGATTAACATCTAAATAATCGATATCATTGGTCTCATCACCTGCATATGTTGAAAAATAAACCAAACCACCCACCCGGGCCAAAAACATCTTCACTGGGTATGAAGTTTAAAATCTATCAGATTAATAACTGACTTTTTAAAAGTATTGGAGACAAACCACATCAAACATACATAAATACACAGACAGGAAGACATCCTGATGGTTCTTTATTTAGATGTGAGCTTTGCTACTTTGTAATAGGTACAAGAGTGTGTGGAGGATTATTTAGCATTCATACTACAAGGAAGAGATCCTCTCAGTTCATGCTTTATACAATGGTAATACTTTCATAAAGAGTCTTATTTATGTCACAAAACTGTTTTACCTAAAAATAGACTTCTATTATTCATTTGTTGACATATTAGTTTAGTTCTCATTCCTTATTTTGTTGTCAGTCTCAAGTTTCTCCAACATAACAAGGCATCATGGTAGATACATGGTTTTAACAAATAAAAGAAGCAAGGATGAGGTAAATAAAATTTAAAACCAGAGTTTAGAGCCAAACATAAATAGGATCAGATGAAGGAAAAGGAAGATTGATGTTTTGCTACATTTTTAAATTTTGCAAACCTACTCAAATTTAAGCAAGTAGATTACTGAATAGGTTAACTGGACACCATATTTTAAGATTTGTTGTAACAAAGAACCATCAGAATACTTTAATTTTTTTTAGGTAGCAATGTGATCTAGGAGACCCTGTATGATCTAAATCTATCTTCTATCTATTTTTACAATTTATGCTAGAGATACAGCATATTAAAGAGGATGACAATAGTGGATAAATTTAGGGTTCTCTACCCACCCAAAGCCAACCTCAGTGGGAACTGCTTTCCTCTACAGCCCCTGCTGAACCTGGACTGTACCCCCTTCTCAGCCATGGCTGATTATACTTGGTTAGATGTTTTGGCTGGATCAATCATATTCCTTTGCTAAGAATCTGAAATCCAAATATTGAGAGATTAAGTCAGTATATTTATCAGTGGAATATGAAAAGGTCACGATTTAGAAAGGGAGTGGAGAATAGAAACAAAGAGACCGTAACTGGCTATAAGGAAATATAGGAAGTCAATATGTAGAGATAGAACAATGAATTATAGATATGATGGGAAAAGGTATATGAGACTCCAGAGAAAATCAGAGAGAGGCATGGACAGAGAGGTACTCTGGTTCCTAAAAGCCTAGTTTAGGTCTCCAGTTCCCAAAGAATCCTGGACATCCTTGGAATCCTGGATTTTCTGAAATAATCTTAGACAGCCTTTATGGGGATGTCTCTGAGATTGCTTATTGTGTTCTCATTCAATACATATGTATTGAATGCTTACTATGTGCAGGAATGGTTCTCAGGATTTATGTCACATTGGTTAATAAAAAGATTAAAAAAAACACCTGCCCTCACTGAGAATACATTCCGGGGTGGGGTGGGGAGGACAGACAATAAATAGTAGGCATAACAAATAGGTGAATTATATACTATGATAGAATGTAACATGATTTATATGTACTATAGACAAATAGAGTAAGGTGAGATTTTTATGTGCTATAGACAAATAAAGTAGAGTAAGGTGAGAAGTATGTGGAGTCTTGGAAGGGCACTTAGGTTGCAATTTTAAATAGGATGGTCAGTGAGGCTTCATTGGAAAGCTGACATATGAGCAAAGACTCAAAAGTGATGAAAGACTTAGCCATCAGCTTCCCTATGAAGCCGAAGAGCACTTTGGGTAGAGAGAACAAACAGTGCAAAGGACAAAAGCTGCAAGATGTTTGATGTACTGGAAGAACAATGAGACACCCAATGTGGCTGGAACAGAATGAGCAAGGTGAATGAACAGGAGATGAGGTCAGAGAGGCACTGGGGAAGGGGGGCATATAATATGGAATCATGGAGGCTACTCTTTGGAATTTGGTTTCTACTCTGAGTGAGGGCTTTGAGCAGAGAAATGACAAGATCTTACATGTGTATTAAGAGAATTATTCTAGCTTTTATGTTGAGAATGATTTATATAGGAGTCAGTAAAGTTTAAAGAAGGGAAACCAGTCAGAAGACTCTTGCAGTAGTCCAACTAAGAGATAATGGTATCTTACAGTGCAGTGGATGCAAAAGAGGTGGTGAGAAATGAGGGAATTTAAGATATATTTTGAAGTCTCAGATAAAAGGATTTCATGTAGGATGTGAAAGAAAAAAAGTAGACAATTATACCCCAAGTTTCTGCCCTGAGCAAATAGAAGGATGAAGTTGGCATTAAATGAGTTGGGAAAGGCTGCATGCATTATAGGTTTTGGAGAGAAGGAGTTCAGCTTTGGACATGCAATTGTATACATACAGTCTTTTGTCTGGGAGAGCAGTCTGGATTGGAGATAAATATTTGGGTGCAATCAGCATATTGGTGATATTTAAAACCATGAAACTTTATGAGATAGCCTAGAAGTGAATGAAGATTGGGAAGAAATCCAAGAACAGACTCCTGGTGTGCTCCTGTATTAAGAATTCACCTTGAAGAGAAAGAAACTGCAAAGGAGACTGAGAAAAAATTAGAAGTGAGGTAAGAAAGAAACCTACAGAGAGTGTGGTCAATGAAATCAAAGGAGGAAAATGTACAGAGGAGAAGGGAATAATCAACAGTGTCAAGTGATCCTGCTGTAACAGGTTACACAAGATGAAAATCAAAGAGTGTCCATTTGAGTTAGCAATGTGAAGGTCATTGTCAAGCATGACAAATGCAGTTTGGGTGGCATGGTGGAAGAGAAAGGCAGACTGGAATGGCTTTATGATAAACTGAGAGAATTAGTGACTAAAGAAATTTTGCTACAAAAGGGACAAAAGAAGTGGCATGGGAGCTAGCAGGGTTCATTGGGTAGAAGAAAGATTTTTTTGGTCAGAAATAACAATGGCATGCTTCTAATATTGATGGGCATAATCAGCAGAGAACTAAAAATGGATGAAGTAGGAAAGAGAACACAAATTGCTGGAGTCATCCCCTTGAGTGGGCAAGATGAAGGAATTATATTTAGATAGAAGCATGACAACAGCAGGGGTAAAGTAGATGTGTGGGTGTGAATGTTGGGAGGTGGGTAGGTGTAGTGGGCGTATTCTATGTTCTCCTATGATGATTCAGTTCTCTTAGTGAGGTGGGAAGGAAGATCATTAGCTGAGAGTGGTAATGGGGGAGGAGGTGTTAGGAATGTAAGAAGAAGTGAAGAAGGCAAGAAGAAGAAAGGGTTATTGAATGGACCAGGCAGGTATAATATTATCCAGCAGCATTAACGGTTTACTTGAAGCTTGTGGTCACGAATTTAAATGTAGACCAGTCATTGTGTCTTTTACCTGAGCTAGTTTAAGTGAGCTGTTTCTTTGTATCCAAAAAGCCTTGACCAGAATATAAAATTACATGGAAAACAGTTTTGCCTCCTGGGAAATCTGTAGGTGGCAACTTTTTATTTTGATGTTTTAATAATGAAAATCTAGGACACCATTATATGTCACTGTCTTTTTTTACATTGGAAGGGGGAAAAAACCCTAACTCATCTTAGCCCACCTAAGCAGACTTAATCCAAATTGTTAAGGATTCACAAGTTAGATGTACAGGAAAAAAATATATGCATTCAAAACTCAAGAAGACAATTTTTGAAATATTTGCTATTTTGCCTGACCTGTGTCATTTCTCCAGTCCTTCACTATTATGCAGCACTGACAATATATAGTTTTAGGACCTCTGCATAACAACATTGATAAAGTTCTATAAACTTCAAATTTGTTTCTTTGTTTTAAACAGCACTGTAGCTAATTTTGAAATGAAATACCTTTACAAAATTGCATCTTGCTATAGAATGAATGTTTATGCCACCCCCCCCATTCGTATGTTGAAACTTAATCCCTAATGTGATGGTATTGGGAGACCAAGCCTTTGAGAGATGATTAGGTCATAAAGGTGAAGCCCTTATGAATGGGTTAGTGACCTTAACAGAAACCCCAGAGAGCTCCCTCACCTCTTCCACTATGTGAGGGCACAGCAAGAAGATGGCCGTCTATTAACCAGGAAGTGGGCTCTCACCAGACACTGAATCTGATGGCACCTTCAACTTGGACTTCCATTCCCCAGATCCACGAGAAATCAATGTCTGCTGTTTATAAGCCACGCAGTCTGTGGTATTCTGCTATAGCAGCTCAAAGGATTAAGACACATCCTACACACACACACACACGCATACACACACACAGAGTTTCTGAAGACACATGATTTCTCTCAGGGCATAAAGGTGGTAGGAAGATAGATATGTTTTTACTAGAATATTGATGATGATAATAAATGATAATAATAGTCTATGGAAACTTTGCCATATGTCAAACATTATGAACGCTTTAAATTACTTCTTAATATTCACAATAATCCTATGAATGGATTATTTCTATTCCCATTTTGGTTTATAAGCTATTAGAAACATTGACAATATGGATCTTCATTATGGTAGAAAAGAGATACAGATGAAAGAACAATGAGGTAAGCAATTCTTTAAGAAATCATGCTGTATTTTATTTTAAAAACATTTAAAAGAACATATATTTTCAGGGTCTGCCCACTGAAAAGGCCTCAGAAGTGACCCACCCTGTAGCAGTGAGTACCTTTGTTGCCTAGACTGTAATCTCTAATTATCATTTCCCACTAAAAAGAACTAAGGTTACTTTAAAAATGGCTGATTCCCAGTCTGTAGCAGGAAATGTACAAGATGAGCCTATATTATATTAGAAAGTAAGGAAGGAATGGAAGAATACTAGGATATATCAAAAAAGCTTAGGTGTCAACTAAAAGGTTCCTACTGGCAAAAAATAATGGGATGATTTGAACATCAGCAAAGATGGTATCTGCAATGGATTGAAATACCATGAGCTGTTTACACACACACACACACACACACACACTCACACAGAGGCCATTTAGTGGTCAACACTGGAGGGAACCAAGGCATTATTTTGAAAACTGGTAAATAAAAAGGAAGAAGCAGGCATTTATTCTGCTTTTTCTGTTCTCAAGGTAATCAAACAGTTGATATAAAGGGACTGCTTTTCTAAAGAAATATACCAGCTAATTAATTAAGATAGAACAATGGAATAAGAATATGACCACTGTGCAAGTTTTAGTGATATATTGAATCTAGGCTGCTGTCACAAAAAGAGAGTCAACCAAATGTTATACATTTCCTAATGCAAAGACAATTCTCACTATGAAGTATTTTGCCAAAACAAACAAACAAATAAAACCAATAAACTGAATCTGATTAAGTCTTTAGATCTAATTTTAAAAACTATGGGAAATAGAAAAAAGATAAGAGATAAGAACATGTTAAAAGATATCACAATAATGAGATCAGAAATCTTTCAGACTGTGGAAAACTCTAAAGGAAAATGTGACTCAGTTTTTTTTTAACATAAAGATTATAAGAAAGATATGAGGAGGCAATGAATTATAGATTAAAAATTAGTTAAGAGACTGAAATGGGTACAATTGTATGGACTTCATTTGGATCTAGATTTGAACCAATTTTTAACAAAAAGAGATAATTAAGTATATTTGAATGCTGAATTTCTGAGGATACCAAAATTACTGTAAATTGTTAAGTGTAATAATGGTATTTATTTATGTTTTAAAAATGGTCCTTATATTTTGGTGTTACAACTGAAACAGTTATTGATACAATTATGCAATGTCTATGATTTGATCCAGGGTGAGAGTATGATAACCATATAGGTTAAATAAAACTGTTGAAGCTACGTAGTAGGTACATGAGACTTCATTATAAAATAATCTCTGTTTTTCTATATGGCTGAAATTTTCTATTATAAAAGAAGAGAGAGAGAAATAAAAGACAATCAGAATTTGACTTTCTTTCCCCTGGGCATAACACTAGTGGACAACAGAGTAGGGATTTAAGCCCAGGTCCATGACTTCTTTGTCTACTTGTTCTTTTTTGTTTGACTTTAAGCTACATCTTGATATTTCTGCAGCATATGAAGCATTTAGGTTATAAAGCAATCTTTCTTTCTTTATATAGAAAAGCCATACAAATAAGACAGGATGGAATATTAGGAAGAGTCAGGTTCTTAGACACAGGGACAGCTGCTATGTTTTCTGAATGACCAGAGAGGCTAGTACTGCTATAGTCATAATGTAATTTTAACCAAAGAACATTCTAAAACAAGCAGAATTTAAAGATTAGTTTTGTTTATAAATTTAATAAGTTGAAGGAGAAACATTATAGTGTTTTAGTAAAATTCATTTTTTCTCTGCTTCACATTTTACTGAGATTACTCAAGTGATAAAAATAACATTAAATATATATATAATGAATTAAACATTTATTTTTTAAGTGCACAATACTGGAATAACATTTATCTAGTTACATTATTTATTCTACAGCCGATACTACTTCAATTTTCATATGTATACTGAGTGGGAAATACACAAAGACATGATTCTTTTATGATTATATGCATATATATAAATCTACATAGGAAAATATGTGTATGTATATATATAATTGAATTAGTTAGTAATCATTTTATTTTAAATTCTAAAATTTTCCTCAAAGTTTATGTGTTAAAATAAAATAATCTGAACATTGTGATAACTAAATAGGAAGACTATGTAACACAAACTTTGGTTTATTTTCTTCTTTGGTTTGTTCACCATATTATCTCAAATGCCTGGAACAATGCCTGACATGTAGTAGATACTTGATAAAAACAGCATGAATGGTACTGAATTCTTTATGCTAAAGTTCAAAATGATGACTTTCCAGATAGTGTATAAGTAGAATGATCATGTAAATATAACACTTTAGATATAAAGCAATCTTAAAATTTATCTACTCCATCAACCTTTTCACATTTGGTTATACCTTACAATATACATATAGATATACTTGCAGAATACCTTAAGGTGAGAAATAGAAAAATGATTCTTAACACAGCTTTGCCTCAAATATCTAAATTAGATACTGCTAGCTGACTGACAATAAGGCCACTATCTTCTTATCCTAAAGAGAAAAAATCTAACAATTTAGTTTTTAAGTGTTTCTTCTTTTAATACAATTCTCAAGTTTGAGAGTAAATGTGTGACAAATCTACAAGAAGTACAATTCTAGTCACTATAATTATGATATTACACTAAGCCGGATTTCTTGCAAATTCATTTAAAATTATTGAATAATTTTAATATTATACTATAGGATAAAGTGACTTGCCCAGAAGATCCATTCAATAAACGCTTTTTAAAATGCTTTAAGAAAGCCTTTCTGGGTTTTATTAAAAGATGCCACCACTACCACCATGTTTTAATAACCTAAAGGAATTTTTTGACAATCAAGCATTTTTAATGTACATCAAATAACCCTATTGGAAAAATAATATTATCATCACAGTTTCATAGAAGTACAGAGAGGTTAAGGTATCTGCTACTAATATTGCTACTAATCAATTAGTTAGTAGCAGAGCCAGTATTCTATCCTTTGCCTATGTATCTCCAAGGTGTGTGTGTGTGTGTGTGTGTGTGTGTGTGTGTGTGTGTGTGTTTGTCGTTGTTATTCACTATGTTTTGGAGTTTCTCTTATGAACTGCTTTGTTCAAGTAGAATGCACATGAGCCTCTTAGACAGCAGTGTAGTAAAGATGTTGAGAATTAATGATGTTATTTCATTTTTATTCCTGTTGCAAAGCGGGATTTGTGAATGACTCTTCTTTCTGTCTCTGGAATCTGATACTAGGGACATTCCTTAGTGCTGTAGCTATGCTTAGGTGGGCTTTTTGCCTGTACCTAACAGGTATTAGGTACTTCAGGTGTCCACCGAGCTGGCATTAAAAGTTCTCAACTCATCTAGGATGAGTTATGTAAAGTCAGCTAAATTGGCACTTTTGTCAGGGAGCATTTTGTTCTGCCCAATTCCCCAGAGACTCAATGTTATAAAAAAGTAACCTAAATTCTAAAGAATACAATAAACCATTTTGAAAGGAAATGACAGTCATAGAAAGGGAATCTCTTTCAAAACTGCATCTAAAATGAAAAGTATGGCTGGCACAGCTAGCTCCAAGGCAGAATGCTGCTGATGAAGCAATGACCAAAGAACATCTATTATCTCTCCATCATCTAAGGGTTTCTGTGTTTCCATTGCTCTTAGCTATGAAATTGGCAAGTGATTGTTCTCCACATTTAGATGCTTGAATCTCATTCAAGTAAATGTGCACAAAGGACTATAAATTTAGAACAAATCATTTGACATTATCTGAACAAAATCAGCAGAGATCTAATTTAACCAAAGAAAAATTTCTACCCAAATGCCAGTAATTTGGGTACCTTGAGAACAGAATAAAATTCACCACTGTCCCACTTAGCTTATGTTAAGTGCTCAGTTAGTTCTGAACTGAAAGGATATATGCATGCATGCACACATGAATGAATGAACGGTGCTCCATTTTTAATAGAAAAATCAGGGCACAGTTACCAGGATGAACTGGTCATTATCTACTCTGTTGTTGATAAAGATATCCAAAATATTGTTTGAAGAGAAATTATCCTTTTATAAATTCAGATATTGCTCTAAGATTGTTCCAAGTTCTTGGTTAGGAATCTCTTGATGTCAATATTCCATATTCAGTTCTCCATTCTTTGAATTTCTTTACCTCATGATTTAGCATTTTTATAAATTATTTCAAATTGTAACCATGAGAGAAATTTTCTGTATACAATTTTAAAAACACATTAAAATGCTATAACTGAATTCAAACACATGGGCTTGTTGGGAAGACTTAATGAGATAATCTATATGAAAATGCTCAGCATGAGGCTTGGCACACATTAAGAGCTCAGTCAATGTTAGATATTATTATTTTTGTTGTTGAAAATTCAAATAAAATGTTAAAGATAAACAATCACATATTTTGAGTTTGCTAAAATATTATGAATTCGCATTTTTTTGTCTCCAAAAACAATGACTAGTGATTATCATCTTTTTTTAGTCCATTCCAATTTGTACATTGGAATTTCTGGTTTATTTCTCATATTTACCTCATTTCTCCCCCCTCCCCCGACATTTGCTACTAACAGCACAATTAATATGCACATATGCATTTAGTATAGCTTGTGTCTTTCTCATATGCGTTTTATAAAGCTTAATTTTTCCTTATCTTCAAAACACCCCAGGAAATGTCACTTTGAGTGCCAGAAAATGTTACAACATGTTTCAAAGTTCAGTGGGAATCACATATACATCCAAAGACCAAGTTTAGCTTCAAAACATTAACACCAGGAAATAGTCAACAGAATGTCACAGCATTAAATGTCTCTTCCAAAGATAAGGAGGAATTTTAATGAGAAATTTTCAAGTTTCATCTGGAATGAAACTTCATAATCTGTCTATAGTCAGGCCATTCAGCAAAGATTCAGTTCACTGTACACAGCATACCTGATGCAGAAATCCCAAATCTATCATCTAACATGCATGAGTAAGTCTAAGCTGCCTGCAAAATTGTGCTTTAACTTTAAAACCTCATTTCACACAAATATTCAGTTTAATTTACGATCCAGTTCACACATGGACACCCCTCCCCAACCATTTCCATCTCCTAAACTATAGAAAAGATAAAGTCCAGAGGAAAAAAAGTGTATTTGGAAAGGGAGGAAAAATTAGAGCTCTCTCAACTAAAGACAAATATTTCCACAAAGTACTAATGCTCTTCTGGGATTAACTGCTGAAAAATCTATTACAGTGACAGTAAATGGCCAATTATAGGTCAGTGATTTAATTAGAGGCCTCAGTGTCACTGTGTTGGGTATTATAGGTCAAGGGATGGAAGACAAATGCAGCAAATGTCTATGGTACCCATAGTATCTGCCTTTACAGAATTAATGAAGTGAAATTTTTTTAGACTAGGATTTGGGAAACAAGTATATTACTTGGATTCAACTACTGATCAAGCCTGTGGCTTTAGACAAGACACAGTCTCTCTTAGATACCCCTTCCTGATAAACAAAGGGGAGATCATAATACTTGTCACAACTCACAAGGCTACTGCAAATATTCAATGAGAAAATGCATGTGAAATAGAAAAGAATTAACATCACAATGTCTTACACACAGTAAATAAAACGAGTTGTATTTTAAATGAATAGATGGCCAGGATGCAGAGAAAGTAGTCAGCCCTATAATCTCCCAAACCCTTTTCCATTACTGAGATTTCTGCTACCTGAACTGCTTTTGTTTTAAATTTCACTGATATTTTTTCTAACTATATTGGATTTTCTACTCATCCCAAATTTCCCAATCTATCAGTTCGAGTTTTTCTTTCCTAAACCAGGACTAACTATAAAGTTAATTTTCAATACTATATCATAGCCAGTGTCCAAAAGGCACCCCACAGAGCTAATCAGTGAACTACCTAAATGCAATAATGACCATATCACCTTTCTACTTGAAAGCTTTTGATGGGCTTGAAACCCTTATTGAACAAATCTGTTTTAAAATCAAAATTCTGATTTGTTATTGTAAGCCATGAAAATTGTATTAAATTCTTGAGCAACAAGGTATAATATAAGGAGGGTTTTAGAAAGTTTTATCTAGCAATGTTTTAGAGATTACAGCGGAAGGCAGAAAAATCTAAAAACTGGGAGCTGTAGGGTCAGAAGCTGCCAACCACGGACGTCAGGTCTGGCTTGGCTTACAGACATTACTTATTACGAACACTTGAAAATTGGGAGGTTTCTAATTTCTCTTGGAAAAAAAAAGACTATCTGGAAATAATCTACTGGAGTTGAGTAGAATGCCTGTTGCATACTCTTCCCACCTGGTCCAATTAACTTATTTAAACATCCCACCTAGTTTGGGGTGGGGACATTTTTCAGTTCTAGTCTAAGAAGCTCCTGTGGTCCAAATAAGACATGATAAAGGCTTAGACTAGAGAAGCATTTGTGGAGTTGAACAGGGAAGAAGCTAACATATTGTGATGGAGCACCTGTAGAACCTGTTAGAGATGAAGTGGAAAGAGTAAGGCATATTTTAGTTAATTATGTCTTTTTTCAATTTTCTAGATTGATAAGCTACTGTTTATTTCATCTCTTCCTAGGGTAAAATTTTCACATTTAAAAATATGTTTGAAAGTATAGTGTAGTATCCCGTATACCAACTTTTACATTTATAAAAGAATCAGTGTCCACAGATCTTATTTTTTTAAAAAAAGAGAAGCTAGAAATCAACTGAATTATAAGTGCTCACAACTAAGTAATGCCTATGGGTCCCACTGGACCTGAAGGTCTACCTTTGGCAACTTCTAACCCTGGGGAATGCTTGCCTTCCTATTTCTTTAGGTTTTATTATTAGGACAACTTGCTTAGCAATTCTGATAAAGTTCCCAGTTTCTCTTGTGGGGCTGTGAATAGATTAGCATGCCCAAATCTATGCTGCAAAATAGATTTCTTGAAGAGAAAATGGCAGCTCCTGCTGAGAGACTAGTGGATTGTTCTCAATTAAGGAGTTTAAAAGCAACATTCTTTCCTAAAAATAATACTTAAAGAGCAGTTCTATTTTTAAATCATGTAGCTAAGAATATACATTAAAATATGCATATATACTGCAGATTTCTCACACACGAGTGAATACCTCCCCTTCTTTTGTAAATATAAAATGTCTACAAGACAGAATTTAACTTTTCCTTTAAACTAGAAAGAACAAATGACTTAGTCTGATCATTTAAATAACATGCAAGGAAAATCTAATTTATGAAGGGGGAAAATGAGAGTCTCTTCGTCTCTCTCTCTCTTAGGGAGACAGAGACAGAGAGGTACAGAAGGGAGGGAGTGACAGAGACACAGAGATAGGAAAGAAGGAAGGAAGGTAGGAAGGAAGGAAGGAAGAAGGACAGAATGGAATGGAAACTGTAATCTTTGACATGGAGGAGTTAAATTTATCAAGATGGCCTTAGAGAGCTAAAAAAAATAGGGAGGACAATATCAAACTAAAAAACAAAACACAACACTTTTGTGCAGCAAAGAAAACCATCACCAAAATAGAAAGAGAACCTATGGAGTAGGAGAAAATATTTGCAAATCATATGTGATAAGAAGTTAATATTCAAAATACATAAAGAACCTATACAACCCAATAACAAAGAAATAAACAATCTGATTAAAAATTGGCAGAAGAATTGAATGGACATTTTTCCAGAGAACACACACAAATGGCCAACAGGTACATGAAAAGATGCTCAATATCACTAATCATGAGGAAAACACAAATCAAAACCACAATGAGATACCATCTCACACCTGTTACAATGGCTGCCATGAAAAAGAAAAGAGATAACAAGTGTTGGTGAGGATATGGAGAAAAGGGAACCCCTGTATACTGTTTGTAGGAATGTAAATTACTGCAACCACTATTAAAAACAGTATGCAGGGTCCTCAAAAAATTAAACAATAGAACTACCATATGACCCAGTAATTGCATTTCCAGATGGAGATACCTATATATTTATATATATGAAATGAAATCACTATTTTGAAGAGAGAGCTATACCCCTGGGTTTATGACAGCGTTATTTACAATAGCCAAGATAGGAAAGCAGCCTAAGTGCCCAATGATGATTGAATGGGTAAAGAAAATCTAGTATATACACACATAATGGAATATTGTTCAGCCATAAAAAATGAAATCATGCCATTTGTGACAACATAGATGGACCGTGAGGGCACTATGCTAAGTGAAATAAGTTAGATAGAGAAAGACAAACACTACATGATCTCACTTATATGAGGAATCTAAAACAACTGAACTCATAGAAACAGAGAACAGATTGGTGGTTGATAGAAATGGGTGGTGGATGGTGGGGGAAAATGGGTTAAGAGGGCCAAAAGGTACGAACTTCCAATTATAATTCCTGGGGATGCAATGTATAGCATGGTGGCTATAGTTAACAACACTGTATTGTATATTTGAAAGTTGCAAAGAGAGTAGATCTTAAAAGTACTCAGTACACAAAAAATGTGTAACCATGAGGGGTGATGGATGTTAACTACATTTATTATGGTAATCATTTTGTAATATATTCATATACCAAATCATTGTTTTATACCTTAAACTAATACAATGTTAATGTCAACTGTATCTGTATAAAACTGGTAAAAAAGAAAGCAGGGAGCTGATATACTTGGGGGAAAAAGTTTCTCCTTGTCCTTGGAAATGGATTTGCCAAGATACATACAGAATTTTCATTACAGGTTGGCTATCTTCTCCAACAACTAGAATTCAACCATGTTAATACTGATCTGAAAACTTTAAAGCAATATTCTTTAGTACATTTGCTTATCTTCTTATTTGTATTTCTTCAGAGTTTAATATTAAATGGTGGCTTTCTTATATGCAACTAATTTGAGAAGGTAATTAGTGGTGTCGAAGAAGTTTCTCTAACTTGTTACTTCGAACCTTTTCTTTTGTAATAAATAAAGCTATTTCTGCTTGCTAGTCTCCTCCTTCCAGCCCGTTGAAGACCAACCTGTGTCTAGAATCTCCTGGTAAGTTTTTATCTATCATCTCAGTGATAGCTAAAGCTTAGTGTAATGAAGTCCTCAGCAGGGCTAAAAATCATAAGGCTAGTTATAAAGAAAAAACAAAGGTGAGACGTACTTTAGTAGTATATGGCTTTGGAATATATGATTTTCAAGAAGATGTTTCTTTTTCAAAAATGAAGAGGAAAAAAGTTCCAAATTGTAATCAGGAAAACTGAATGATTTATACTATAAAGGAGAAATACAGTAAGTGAGAGCAAGTGTCATTTGGTCTCTTACCCTTTCATGAAAGGTAGGCGTAGCTCAGTCTATCAATCACAATGCTGATAAATCTGAACTTACCTCTAGTTTTAAGATATCTAGCTTGTGTGGAAGTGGAGTTGAAAATAACTGTAGGAGAATATGTGACTTTGGGGTCGCCTATCTAGAAAGAGAAATGTGAACAGATCTACCATATCCAGTTAGCAAAATGTGCCAGGGACTTTGCAGCCAAACTCTGTAAATCTGTCATTTTGCCTAGAGGAAACTGTATTCTATAACTTCCCATCAGCGGTGGATCATCCAAAAAAATCTGTTCTCCCTTCTTCTCCAGCATTCAATTTGGCATTTTGGCAAGACGACACACTCAGCATCTTCCAGGCAAGGAATTAAATCTTCTGTTACTTGTAAATAAAGTAACAATTTAGTAGTCCATACACTTAAGGATCCTTCTTCCAAGGAGGTGGCATTGAAACTGAAGTCATTAGGCAGCAGTCACCTTTATTACTCCCTGGAAAATCTAACTTGGAAGACTTGACATGTGATCATTAAAGATGTCCCCTTGATGATTAGGTTGGTGGAAGAACCATTAATGTGAACAAGAAACACCAGCCTTCAGCTTTTAAGAAATACTTTGCTATGGATTTCCTAGAGTGCATGAAAGAATATTCCTAGCCTGTTCTCGGAAAAATCATGGAGCAGTATGTTGCTATTATTTAAGAGTTCTGAGGTTGGTATTCCTACACTTTTACTCACCTCTCCCTTTTTTTAGCTCTGACAGCTGCTCAGACTGGGTACCAAGTGTGTGCTAAGCCTTATTCTTATCCCCATCCCTTTCTCTGACAAAAATCAATTTCCAGAATAGAAAAGAGTGAATATTGTTATTAGTAGACAATTCTTCCCTTCTTAGCCATGGCATAGGCAGAAACTGTCTTGGAAGTACACTTTCAGAATGACCTCAACATTAAGAGACAAGGTAAAAATAATGACCATTCATTTAGATATATATTTAAATATAGACAATTGTCTTGTAATAATAATATCTACACAACTGTATCTATCCATTTATCATCCATCCATTTACCATATCTATTTATCATCTCTCTTTTCTATTCATCTATTTTGGGCTATTTCTAAGTCTCTAAAATATGTATCTAAAGAGAAGACAAGGCACAGTATCATCTCTTTTAACAGCCTTTAATGGATCCTGTGTACTAGAAACTTTTAAAGTTCATTGGTTTGAATTTCTTTGAAAAGAGAACATTGATGGGATGATGGAAAATAGAACCACAATCAACCTAAGCATCAGAGCCTTATTCCAGAGCTGATTGTTAGGGACAAGGGTAAGATGAGAAGGTTTTGTTTTGTTTTGTTTTGTTTGTTGATAAGTTTTGTAATAGATATTAAATGGGAAGAACTTTACGTATCAATGCTAAAAGTCTAAGGATGGGAACAGGTCCCCAAAGTCCTATTGTTGGACCCAAAGGAGAGCCATAAAAATGTTCTGTAATGAGATGAATTCAATGATTACCTATCAAATCAAATTCCTTCTTATGTGTTGAATTTTTGTTATTGCCATTTTACCCAGAGGTGACAAACAGATCAAATCAGACCTGCAGTGTGTTGTTTTGAACCACCCTCAGTGTTCAAAAAAATTTGTTTAAATTACTTGCCAAACATTTTGTGTCTTAATCTTACATAACGGAATTTGCAAGTTCTCTTTAAAAAATGAGAGAATGTAGCTCCACTGGGATTATATTCCTGCACAGGATGGTCCTACATGCCAAAGCCACCTGCAGCTGATGCTGCCTGCCCTCTTTTGAAGGGAAGGGAATGTACTCTTCTAGTTCTCCATAGCCCCCATCACCCCCTCTACCCTTCTGTTGTATGCATGGTCTGCTTTGTTTATTTTCTTTACCTCTCTAACTTCCACAGGCATTTGAGATTATGGCCCCTATTTTGGGTCATTTCTAAAATATGTCCTTAATATTGGGAAACACACTCATTTAGATGTGCCCTAAGAGTCAGAATAACCTAACGTCCACTAAGGGATGATAATCTTCATGGCTCCCTCTTTTTGTATGTTTCTCTTCATTATAAGAAAAACATTCATGTACCTGCCTTCCTTCTAACAACATCATTTAGATAATATTCATAATAATAAAAACACTTAATATCTATTGAATGCTTACTCTGTTCCATATACTGAAGCTTTTGCAAGATTCGTTCATTCATTTAAAATTCACATCAGTTCTAGTTGGTTATGTAATCCCTGATTTACAGAGGAGGCAATTAAAGGACCAGTTATGGAAGCAGTGGTAGAGTTGGGATCCACACCCGGGCAGTGTGGCTCCAGAGCCTGTCCTCCGTTCTGCTATTCTGCATGCACTCAGCTCTACTACACTAAAATCACTGGAACAGGGTTCCTCCACTCAGGGAATGAGCAGCTTCTGGCCTCTTTAGGAAGAAAGCACTAACATATAACACTTATTTACGGGGAAAGTCAAAACCATGAAGTACTGGGGTATCTGTATTCCAAACTCACACACTTGCTGTTCTCTACGTGGATGCCTATATTCTTTTTCCTTCTTGGAAATTCCAAAGCAGATTGGAATTCCATATGAAAATGTGGATACATAAAGACATCCCTTGGGCATCCAAGAGCAATAACTATGTGTAAATAATCATTAAAAAAAAAGACCTAAGTAATGGTCCCTTCTCAACTCAAACAAAAGAGAGGTATCAGTCACAGACACACAAGTTCTGCCTTTCTGGGCTAAATGTCCCCACAGATTCCCACCAAGTCTGTGACTTAAAGAAGCACTTCAAATACACAACACAGTTTAGTACACTCATAAAATTAAGAAAAAACCAAAACAACAAATAATACATCTGACAGCACTGGTATCTGTATTAATTCTGGAACTGCTTCACTCCTTTGGGGCTGGTGCCCAAGGAGACCCTCATTTGAAAAACTCACCTTTCACTCACTGTTCCATATAGAGAATATATTGTATCAGCCATTGTTTATTAACCCTTTCTACTTTCACGGTGCAGTATTTCTCTGTCTCTCTCTCTTGACAATAAACCATCTTTGGAAAAGATTCCTATGAGTTAGAGATATCCAGGACTGTCCTGAAGGATGGGATGCTCAAGTCTTCTGATTCCTTCTCACCTACTTATTATCACCTCTAGATTCCATGCCTATCAGGGCTTTGCTGCCTCTAACTGTGTTTATTCTACAGTTCCCCCTTCACTCGGGCCCATCTCATTACTAAGCGGTTTCCAAATCTTTCAGATCCTAACAACGCCTTCATTCTCTGAACACCCACAGTACTTCAAATATGTGCCACTGACTTGACTTCCTTCTTTTCGTTTTCACGTTGCCACCTCTAGCTCAGTTTTCTCTTCTGAGCTCTAACTTCTTGTATCCAAATGACTCACTGACATTTCACCTAGACTTCAATGTCTACAGGCACCTCAACCCTAACCTCTTCAAAATGGGAATCTTGATTTCTATAACAAAACTGCTCCTCACAAAGATGCCCCCCACTTCAGTAAATGAAACCTCCATTCCTCCAACTGCCAAGTCATCCTTGGACTCCTCACTTCTCTGCAGCTACCCACTGAACCCATCAGCATATGCTACTGGTATTTCCTTCTAAATATACCTAAGATCCTAACTTTTTTCACAAATGCTACCCTGTCCAAGCTATCAAATCCCTTATCTGAACTATGAGCAAGAGCCTTCAAACAGTTTCCACAGGACCTTTGTACTTACTTTACTTTCTTCCTAGAAATGATCCTTTTTCAATATACCCATGGCTCAATCCCTAACTTCCTTCAGGTCTCCATTCAAATATCACTTATTGGAATGGCCTGCCATGATAATAATATTATAAACTAGCAATCTTTTCTTTCTCACTCTCTAATCTATCCTGGTACCTTACATTATGATCTTCATGGTGCATATTACCAGCACCCATGTTATATATTTATTGGTTTACTGTATGTTTCCTCCAGTGGAACTTAATCTCTTCAAGGGCAAGAGATTAACAACTTTTTTTTTTTTTTAACAGCTTATATCCAGTGCTGAGGATAGTGCTTGGCACAGTGAACACTTAGAGATTTGTTGACTTGGTAAATGAACGAATACTCCTGGTGGACAAAAAAGCTTGTTTTATATGTTTTACTATCTCTTACAGTATCTAGCTCAGTCAAAACATAAAAAGGAGATTTAGAAACGGATTATTTGCTTCTTACATCCTTCATTATTCAGGAAGCCATCTGAGTGCATGAGCTGAGCTAGTTCTCAGACACGAGCATAAATCATAGCCCACAGTAAGTATTCAATAGCTATTTATCAAACAATGATTTCAAAACACAAAGCAGGAAGAGATCAAGTTTAAATCTTTAGGAGAGAGGTTACAAATTGTTGGCCAGGGGACTAAATATTATAATAGACAAGTGTTGCTTAAAAATAATTTCATATAAAAATTTGGGTACCTAGTTTCCCTTGAAAAATCAGATCTAGCAACAGGGGTTTAGTGTCTCCTTCTGGAAGCCATCACCTGGAGTTGAAGAGTAGCTCCTTGCTTTAGAAAGGGTATGTGACAGAGTCCCTGCATTTCCTGCTTCACTCATGGATGTTTTCTACCTGATCCCCATTGTGACTTGCCTTTGTGATTCTGCATTTGCATAAATAACAGTCCCCATCATTCCACGACTAACAAATGGCAAGGATAAAAGTGAGGGGTTTTGAGTCAAACAGACTTGGTTTCCAGCATCAGCTGCATCACTTCTATCTGTGGGGCTAGGAAAACTTTTAACTGAATTCTTTAAATCTCAGCTTTCTTATATGTTAAACGGGGCAACACAATGACACTGTAAGGCTTAAATACAATAATGTCCTTAAATATCCTGGCATTTTAAAATACTCAATAAGTGTTAGCTATAATATCAATAATAATGTTTTGGATGATTATTCTTGACCAACCAGAAAAAAAAGTCCTACTATTTTTTGTCTTATAATTAGAAAATACAGTCATTATTTTAGGTTGTATCATTGACCATATCACTGGTACCTTAATCTGTTGCTGCTTCTACTTAATACATAGTCAAGCTGAAATATCACGTTGGATAAGAGATAAAAGTGTGCATCTTGGCTTCCCTGGTGGCGCCATGGTTGAGAGTCCGCCTGCTGATGCAGGGGACACAGGTTTGTGCCCCAGTCCGGGAAGATCCCACATGCCATGGAGCGGCTAGGCCCGTGAGCCATGGCCGCTGAGCCTGTGCATCTGGAGCCTGTGCTCCACAAAGGGAGAGGCCACAACAGTGAGAGGCCCACGTACCGCAAAAAAAAAAAAAAAGTGTGCATCTTGACCTTTTTTTTTTTTTTACTACTTCCTTCACCAAAACCACAGGATTTATTTAGCCATTTAGTCCTGTATATACCATTTAAAATTTTAATAAATTAAAAAAATCTGAAATCATTTATTAGGTATCACAAAGATATAGTCTCAAACTTCTTGAAAGCAGAAATACAAAATAAAAGTGAGGGTGAAGCCTCTTTGGGATATGAGTGATGATTTCATGGACAGAGCATTAATTAACCTTAGTTTATGCTAATAATAGAAATGATAGTAATGGAGCCAACTTTCCCTATATGCAAATGACTGAATTAAAATCAGACATGGGGTCAAGAGAATTCTAGGAGAGAGATGAATTTAAACTTCATAAGCACCTGACATGGCTAATAAGGTCCGATATAGGTAAATGTGGTAAATCAAGCTTGAATTGTGAAAAGATGAGAAAGAATGCCTCTTTCTTAAGTTGTAAGTAGTTGAGAACCAGAATAAAAGAAGATAATCAAGAGTTACTTAGGGGTAGAGATTGCAGAAATACTTAAACTCTTGGTCTCATCTGCTATTTATGTAAGGATATTTATAGTATTGTTGGGTTTTACAGAGAATTAACCAATGGAAAACAAATTTATAACTAAATGTAATTTATCTGTGGTAAAACAATACTCCCTGCCTTAACATTAACCAATATCAAGGACATTATCAACATCTTGAATGTTCATAAGAAACAATATAAACTGCTCTATACCCCATTTCCTGTAATACATTTTAATTACCACTGTAATCATGGTCAATCCCATTTCAGGTGCAAGGCAAATGAGTCATGTGACAAAAGTAGGGGGGTGACATTTGGGAAAATATTTACTGCACATTTCAAAATGTTTAAAAAGGCAGCCTTGTACTATATATTAAAGAGACTTTATGTAAGAAAACTGTAAATGAGGAGAGAGGGAAAGAAGATAAAACAGAGAAAGAGGAATAAAAAGTAGGGGTACAGCTCGGTTCTTTGTGACCGCCTGGAGGGGTGGGATGGGGAGGGTGGGAGGGAGACGCAAAAGGGGGGGGATATGGGAACATATGTATATGTATAACTGATTAAATTTGTAAAATAAAAAAAATAAAAATAAAAATAAAAATAAAAAAAAGTAGGGGTAGAACATAGGGCAGCTAAGTCAAGTTTTTAAAATATACTTGTCCCAGTGATAATATTTAAATCTTTACCTAAAATAAAGGACATTTAAACTATTCTGCTCCATATCTGAAACATAGCATTTTTTTTCATTGTCAAGTCACAACTGTCAAGCTTTGAAGTTTTAGTAAATAATCTTAAAAAAAATGAATACAGGCAATGGAGTATAATCTATAAAACTTTTGAATTACTACGCTGTACATCTGAAACTAATATAATTGTAAGTGAACTATACCTCAATAAAAAAAGAAAAAAATGAATATGGGCATAAACATCACTTTTTGAAGTTTGAGTGTCTAAACAGTCAGTGTGTATGTATGCGGGTTGACACAAATGGAGTTTTAGTAGCCCACTAGCATTATGGAAAACCCCAAGAGAGGACCAGTGCCTCTACATCTCAGATTTGCTTTCTAAGGGTATTAATCATGGCTCATCTCCAGGAATTAGTCATAAGTCTCTGAAGTAAGCTTTGCATTTTTACAGAGAAGGGTTACTGAGGGAGAAATATAACATATGATAGCATTACTGAGAGATTAAACCCACATCACTGAGAAAAGTATATTTTCAGCAACAAATGCAGTTGAAATCATTATACCTGACAAGAATTCTTCTGCTATTTAGCTATCTGAAGTCTTTATAAAAAACACTAAACAAAGTTGCTATTGCCCTCTAAAGAGAAAGGAACAAGAATTGTTTTAGGCTACAAGTTCTTTGATGTCAAGGGCTACTTTAAGCTGGAAAGCAATTTATACAAAGGACTGGCTAAGTTATGTGTGGCCTAGGAGCCGGGAGAGCTCAATACTCATTTTTCTCATTATAGAAAGCCCTTATAAATTTATAAACCAGTTATTTCATATGTAAAACTTACTTTCCTATATAAAATACAGAGAACGGCTACATTTGCAGATCAGCTCACAAAATCCTTTTTAACTCATAATTTGTCTGAATATAGTATTTTATTTACTGTTAAATCTTTAACCAGCATGTAAAATGCTATTTATACTGGATATCCAGTTGGAATTTCCCTCTTGGGATTCCAGTTTCAAATTTTCTACTCTCCATTTCTTTGCAAACTTTGGGGCCTCTGAAGCTAAATATTTAAGAGAACAGGCTTACTAGCTTTATACCTTTGCAAAATTTATTTAACATTTTGGAAGCTGTATTTTATCATCTGTGTATTGAAAGAATAACCATAGCCAATAGGTGGTTGTTGTGTAGCTTAAGTAAGCTATATTATGCATCTTAGTGGCACATAGTAAATATTCAATGAAAGTTGTTAGTACTAATCATGAAAGTAAAAATATTCAGTCTTAAATATACTGAAATATGAACTTCCTGAGGGAGGAAGCCATTATTTCCACATCAATCTTAATTTCCTACAATACCTGTAATTAAATCAATTCCCAATGAACCTACTCTAGTCCTCAAAACAAGCTAATGGCAAGACACATTTGGATTAAGGTCATATGATTTTTTTTTTATAGTTCTGAGGGCAAACATATGTTTTCACCAACTGTACCACTTATGGCTTTAAGTTCACAGCAATCAGGTGATGCTTTTACTCTGATGCACAAGTGAAAAAGCACTTAGGAGAATTGCTGAGACTGAATAAAAGGCATTTCCCTAAGTGAGTTCTATTTTGCTAAAAATAAAATTTGATATAAGTAGATTATAATTACTCTGGTTTGAAAGGTGCAGCTATTATTGGTAAAATATCACAAAACCGTAAGTCTTAATAACAATATGTAGTACATTTGAAAAACATGTAGTTAAATTTTGAAGCAAAATTGGGAGCTATTATAACAGAATCAATTATAGATTAATTCAAGTCAGAGTACTTGATGGAATTCTGAACATGAGGTGCATAGGGGTCCACCCACACAGGTCACAGGAGAGCTAGTTGAACTGTCTCATTTTAAAGATAAGGTACTCTAGAGAAGTGGCTTTCTAGTCATCCAACTAGACTAGAAATGTGATTTCCTCATCCTCACCACTCTTCATTAAACCATCCTCTCTTACTTTCTGGTTTAAAGTTCTTAGAATTCATTGATGAGCTCTAGTAGTTTTCTGGTAGCATCTTTAAAATTTTCTATGTATAGTATCACGTCATCTGCAAATAGTGACAGCTCTACTTCTTTTCCAATTTGGATTCCTTTTATTTCTTTTTCTTCTCTGATTGCTGTTGCTAGGACTTCCAAAACTATGTTGAATAAAAGTAGCGAGAGTAGACATTCTTGTCTTGTTCCTGATCTTAGAGGAAATGCTTTTAGCTTTCCACCATTGAGTATGATGTTAGCTGTGGGTTTGTCATATATGGCCATTATTACGTTGAGGTAGGTTTCCTTTATGCCCACTTTCTGGAGAGTTTTTATCATAAATGGATGTTGAATTTTATTGAAAACTTTTCTGTATCTATTGGAATGATCACATGGTTTTTATTCTTCATTTTGTTAATGTGCTGTATCACACTGATTGACTTGCAGATATTGAAAGATCCTTAAATCCCTGGGATAAATCCCACTTGATCATGGTGTGTGATCCTTCTAATGTATTGTTGGATTCAGATTGCTAGTACTTTGTTGAGGATTTTTGCATCTATGTTCATCAGTGATACTGCACATGGAAGCAACCTAAATGTCCATCGACAGATGAATGGGTAGAAGATGTGATACACACACACACACACAGGAATATTACTCAGCCATAAAAAAGAATGAAATAATGCCATTTGCAGCAACATGGAGATTATCATACTAAGTGAAGTAAGCCAGACAGAGAAAGAAAAATACCATATGATATCACTTATATGTGGAATCTGAAAGAAAATGATACAAATGAACTTATATACAAAACAGAAATAGACCCACAGACATAAAAAACAAACTTATGGTTACCAAAGGAGAAAGGAGGGAGGAATAAATTAGGAGCTTGGGATTAACATATACACACTATTATATATAAAATAGATAACCCACAAGACCTAGTGTATAGCACAGGGAACTGTACTCAATATTCTGTAATAACCTATAAGGGAAAAGAATCTGGAAAAGAATATATATATATATATATATATATATATATATATATATATATATATATATATATATATATATATATATATATATATATATATATACTGTTTTGTATATAAGTTCATTTGTATCATATATATATATATATATATATATATATATATATATATATATATATAACTGAATCACTTTGCTGTACACCTGAAACTAACACAACATTGTAAATCAACTGTACTTCGTTTTAAAAATTAAATTAAATTAAGAAAATAAAAATAAAGTACTCAGAAATGGCATTAATTATCATTTTGAATGACACCGTTTTTAATGAAACAGGTACCTGGACCTCTCTACACACCTATCCTAAGTTAGGTGCTGGGAATACAGAGAATGACTAAAACAGAAAGGTGAGTACAGTTGTCTAAGCAATATAAACACATGTTGAAGCTAAACACCAACAAAACTAAAAGACCAACAACACAGGCTTTGATATTCCTTTCCACACTGTGGAACTTATAAGAAGTTTCAAGCACACTTCCTTAATATTCCAAAAATAATCATGACTGCAGGGTTGTGTATGTGTGTTTGAATTTCCTGAGTTTTAAGGGTTTGCCTTGATTTTTTCTGAGACATACGCTTGTATTTATAAACATTTCAAATATTTATGCAAAAGAAAAAATCACATGGCAATCACAAAGGAATATACCTATGAGATAATTTCTATTGGTTTTTTTTTTAGTTTATTTATTTATTTTTTTGGCTGCGTTGGGTCTTTCTTGCTGTACACGGGCTTTCTCTAATTGTGGCGAGCGGGGGCTACTCTTCGTTGTGATGTATGGGTTGCTCATGTGGTGGCTTCTCTTGTTACGGAGCACAGGCTCTAGGCACACGGGCTTCAGTAGTTGTGGCACATGGGCTCAGTCGCTGTGGCTCACGGGTTCCACAGCACAGGCTTAGAGTTGTGGCGCACGGGCTTAGTTGCTCCATGGCATGTGGAATCTTCCTGGATCAGGGATCGAACCCGTGTCCCTGCATTGGCAGGTGGATTCTTAACCACTGTGTCACCAGGGAAGTCCCCCTATTAAGATATTTTAAGTAACACATTTTCACATTTCATTCTATTCCTATGACAATTGTTTTCCCCTTCCAGGTGCTAAAGTATTCTGGATGATGAATCAACACTCTGGCCATAGAGCAGACTTTCATGCATTATTCCTAGTATCCATTAAAATAAGACTTCATGGCCCACTACTTCCAATTATCTCCTCTCCTGGACTTAAGTTGCACCATTAGTGCTTCATTCCTCTGGTTAAAATGAAGCTTAAGGTTTAACATATGTTAAATTGTAAATGTGACTCCTGTGAGGGGTAACCTTTGAAACCATTGTCTGTGTTCCTGCCACAGTATGAAAGTGCTGAATGCATTTTTTCTAGAGAACAAACATGAAAAAGTACTGAAAAAAGCCTGAAGGAGGAAAGCAGTAGGGTACAAGAAGAGAGGCAAAGGACAAAACTACAGTAATAGATAAATACTGAGAGCTCAATACTTGCCAACTTTATAGTGTTCATCTCATTTAATTACCTTATAAATGACTTTTCTATCTGTCCCTGTTTTTTTGTTTTTTTTGTTTTTTTTTTTTTTTGGCTTGGGGACCTACCTCTATAGAATCTGATTCATTAAGTTTGAGTCCAGAAGTCTATATTTTAAACAAATAATGCAGGTCAGTCTGATGCAAGTGGTCCAAGGACCACACATAATCAAACACGTCCTCTGAAATAGTCTTTTATTATTGGAATCAGGTCTGCCTTATTCCACAACTCTATAATGAAAAAATTTCCTTCCACAAAATTTTACCTCTTCAGGAATTTCAGTTACCTTTGAGTGTATGAAATGTCACCTGGGCATAGAAAGCAACTTTATTATTTTATGAAAAGCCAGATCGCCTTTGCCGTAGCTTATCAAAATTCTGGACTTTATACATTCCTTTCTCTTTCATTTCTCAATGCCATGCTCAAATGTTCTATACCCCTCTATTTAGATCCCAAGTGTACCAGCTTTTTATCAGTTGTGTTCACAAGTAACAACTTCTAACTTTGGGAGATGAGAATAGAACTGCACTGCACCTCTTGTGGGGAGTTACCTTCCTGTGCAAAATCTCAGGAGCAATGCTGAGTCACTAACATTTCTGTTTAGGATATGAAGTGCTCTTGTGAGAAAGGAATCTGACTTTTGAAAATTAGGAAATAAAGAGTGTCTAGAGGTGAGTTCAGTCAAGCTTTAAGTAATGCAGAAACTTTTGACAACACAGTGCTATTAGCGTGAAGGTGAATACATATCACCGGAAACCAGAATGCGAGATGGTAGAATGAGGTGGAAATAAAATGGCTGTATGGGTATAACACGATGTGACAAGAGATCAATTGTTCTTAAGACTGTACAAGGAGAAAAAGAAGTGGGCTTTACTGAATGTGAGGGTGAGTAACAGGGGGTCAAGGAAAGATATAAAAATGTCATTGGCTCAAAAATAAACAGGTCTTTACCTGACTTCATAGGCGCTATCACAAAATTTCAGAACAGGAGAAGATGTTGAAAGACAGATTCTTGTACCCAAGTGGCAGATTTAGGGGGACCTTCAACCTTCCTTGTACATATTCTTATTTCCTTTTTAATCTTTTTCAGTAGAAGAAATGTGAACTTTGGAACCAGGCAGTGCTGGGTTTTCAAAACCCAGCATTAGCATTTACCAAGTTGAGGGACCTTGGGCAAATCATTTGAATTTTCAGATCCCCAGTTTCCACAGCTGTAAAATGGAGATCACAATGTCTATTGTTGAGACTACTATCAATGTGCCAACCACCGAGTATAGCTCTTTGGATATATGAGGTGGTTGGTAAATGGAAGCCATCGCTCCCAGCAGTACCATCACCACAACAGTCTCATCATAAGGATTTAGGATGAAGCAAGGATGTGAAGTGAACTTGTGTCCTCCTCTGCAGATAAGGCAAGAGCGGCACCCAGGGTAGGGGACGAGGGGTGAAAGGGAAAGTCTACAGGTGATTTGGATGAATAAACCATTTATTACATGTAGAGATGTATTCTGACATGGTTGACTGGTTGAGGTCTTAAGATGAAGCCATGTCCCTATGGGAGGGAATGGACTTTATTCAGAAGGCAGTTAGTGGATTTTCAGTGTGCTCTTTACCAAAGGAAAAATGTCCTCTGACACTTGGAGACAGGTCAGGAGGCAGGTAGGGTGATAATCGCTAGGAGTGTCCAAGCTGAAGATGAAATTAAAAAGTATATTGAAGTGGTTAAGAGCATGAAGTTTAGAGTAGTCAAACTGTCATTCAAGCTCGACCACCTTATTTTTCAGCTTTGTAGTTTAGACCAAAAGGTTAACCTCATTTTTCTCTTACATTAAATGAGAATATTCATTTCATAAATTTGGCATACAGATCAACTAAGACAATATGTATAAACACACAGGACAGTATGTGCATTTTCAATGCATATTAATCCACTAATATCATTAATAAGATATATTATCTGGCTGCATGTTACGTTTCCTTTTCATTTCATTTTAGATATTGTCACACCTTCATTGAAGAGCTATTCAGACAATTTAATCTCAGCCTTGCTGTACAGATTCAAAAAAAATTTCTTTTGTCTATACTTGATCTAAGACATTGAAAAACAGGAACAAAGAAGGAGAGAAGGAAGAGAAAGAGGGAGAAGAGCCTGCAAGTAGCTGATGAGGACAAATGTCAGGACCACATGGCTCAGATTCCCATCCCTCCCAGGAAGAGCTCTATACTCTATAGCCAACCTGAAAAATTTGGAGAGCATGTTGTTATGGCATAAGAAAATATTTCATCAAAGTCTTCCCCAAAGTTATGCATAGACTTGTCAGATCAGAGAGGGTGCAAGCTCCCCATCTCCTACTGCAGCACAAACCCATTTCTCCTCCATTGCTTCTACTGATTATAGTTTGAGCTTTTACAATCCTCTATTTGGATCAGAGTCTTTAGGCCTATACGCGAATGATTCCATATCAATAATACTTCTGCTTATTCTAAGCCATTCTCTTTACTTGCAGGGTAAATAAACATTTAATATGACTGATTCCAGGTGTCCTCAATTGCCTTTCACCCCAGGTCCTGCTCCTTCCCAGCCTTGTTCATTGTCACATGATCTTCCTTGCAAGGACCTAATTCTACTCATGGTTCCTAGGATGTTATACTTCTAGTGGTAGCCCCACATCTCAATTCGAAATCACAGTTCCACACTCACTCTGCAGTCTGGTCTTACAGGCCTACTCTTCACTTTGACAAACCAAGCTTCTATTCTCCACCCAAGCAACTCTGTGCAGATCCTGAGTCAACCAGTCCTGCCATGCATGCCTTTGTGCCAGTCTCTTGGCAACCTCTTCTGAGGAAAGACTGCCAAGAATCCAACAAAGCTCTCTTCATCCTTCAAAGGGAACTCTGAATGGACATCAAAAGAATAAAGTTTTAAAGACTTAATTTTTTTCCCTCTCCTTTGGTCTATTCAAGTGGGTTTTTTCCAATAGTCCTATTTTATTTTTAAATTTTAGAAAATTTTTCTTTTTTATTGTAGTAAGAACATTTAATAGCATATATACCCTTTTAATAACTTTTTAAAGTACACAAAACAGTATTGTTAACTGTAGGCCCAATGTTGTAGAGCAGATCGTTAGCACTTATTCATCTTGTACAACAGAAATGTTTTACCCGTTGAATAGTAACTCCCCATTTCCCCACCCATCAGCCCCTGGCAACTACCATTCTATTCTGTTTCTGACTTTGATTATTTTAGAGACCTCATATAAGTAGAATCATACAGTATTTGTCCTTCTGTTATTGGCTTATTGTGGACTATTCCAAATGTAGAATCAAGAAAATAGTTTAAATAACAGTCATATTCCCATCACCCAGCTTTAAGCACCATCACTTCATGGCCAGCTGTATTTATCTGTTCCTATACTGTTCAATACAGTAGCTACTTGCCACTTTTTAATTAATTAAAGTAACATAAAAAGTTCAGTTCCTCAGGTGCATTAGGCACACATTTCAAGGGCTCAACAGCTACATGTGGCCAGTGAATACTGTATGAAACAGTGAAGCTCTACCAAACAGTTGAATATTTCCATCATCACAGAACTTTTTATTGGGCAGTGCTAACCTATATTCAACCTTCTTCCCCACCACAGAATATTCTGAATCTATCAAATATCGTGTCATCTAAACATAACACCAATATATTAGCCTTGTGTTATAATAACATACATTTTAATAATATATAATAACAATAATACTAATATTTACTAACATCAGATATGCAGTAATTGTTAAAACTTCCCCATTTATCATAAAGTTTCTTAAACTGGGGTACATGGGGAGCCTTCAAGGGCTCAGCAAAAGCTCTTAGGTTTTCTGCAAAAAATCTGTTAAAGGATACACATGCATTTTTCTGGGGAGATAATTTATGGTGGTTCTCAAATTCTGATAAAGGTCAATTTCTCTGAATTCAAGAATCATTTCCTTCGAAAGATGTGTGGTCAAGTAGATAATTAAAGAGGTGGAATAGTTTAATTGCAAAGGCAACGGTTTATAAATGTGGAATAAAAAATATATTATTAAAGACATCTTTGTTTTACATACCTTATTATCTTTAACTTGTTAGAATGTAGATGGGTGTCTGGAGTTTTCATTTGTTATGTGTTTAATTGGCGGAGGTCATGGAGTGAAGTGGAACATGCTTCTCAGTTTGTCTTTTGGTATAATTAGGTTAAGACTTCTTAGAAAAGTGAAGCGTTTGCCCCAGCTTCTCTAGTGGTAACTGTAAGTGTTCATTTCGTTCATTTATCCATTCATTCATCCAACACCTATTTATTAATAGCACTGGCCATGTGCCAGGAATATAAGTTCACAGTGTTGATGTGGATAAGAGATGATCTCAGCTCTTAATGAACTCTCTCCTGGAATATAACTTTGGCTCTTGAGACTGCATTACTGAGGATAATTGTGGCAAAGTCCAGGGACAAGGTGAGAGAAGAGAGTTTTCTTAATTCAACAACAAATATTTATACAATTAGTATTATACGGCAGGACCTGTACTAGGTGAGCCACACAGATGCAGTCTTTTTCTACAGAGATTATATCCTCCCTTGCATCCCACCCAACAACCCAATTCTAAGAGCTGGGGGGAGAATTGCCCCTTGTTGTACAGTATTTAGGGTGGTAAGAAAGGGAAGGTGGGAGTATATAGTCTTACATTTGCTATGACTCATCTTCTTTCATCCTCTGAATTGTTCTCCTAACTTTCTACTCTTAAAATGGTAGCAGACCTGTTGCCCCTTCACACAGACAGCCCAGACACCCATGAAGTCAACTGTAGAATGAGCAAAACCCAAGTGCAGCTGGTGTCTGTTGAGCATTCCTAACCTTTTCCAGAAAGTTACAGGACTCTGATTTCCTGCTTTTTCCTAAGTTAAGAGACCCCATCACAAAAGCTGGGATGAGTATTCCCAAGTATCTGCTAAGTATATCTGTATATCCACACACTGCACATACTCCTAACTGAATTCTAGCACGTCAATCATTTTTGAAGTCTTCACTGCAAAGTCTTTCATGAATATTTCTCTGTAAACACTTTTTCCAGCAAACTTCTCTCCTCATTTATTTCTCAGGAGTGGCCATGCACAGAGGCCTTCTCATTTGGAAAATTCTTTATGGAACAAACAGAAACAGTCTTGGTTATTGATGCTTAAAATGGTTACTTTACATTTTCCTTAGTATTTCAAAGCCTTTTTTTTTTTCTTTTTAGGGCGGGGAAAAATGGTTCTGGGTGGCAAAATGGGAGACAGGGAAATTGATCTTAGCTTGTTAGCATTCAGTAGTTTAAGAATCCCTACACATACAAAATCTGAAAGCAAAATTCTTTTACTAAGTCCACAAATATTAACTGATTTGTGTCATGCTCTGTGCTAACTGCTGGATACTGAATATTGAGTGACATAAACATGGTCCCTGTTCTAGTGGAGAATACACTTTACAGGGGAAACAGACATTTAACAAATGAATAACAATGAATACATAACTACACACTTCAAGAAGAGCTATGGAATAGGAAAATATATCTGGTACCAAAAAAACCTTAATAATAAGGGGGCTTAGCTAATTTGATTGGTAAAAACTTTTTTCTAAAAAAATGATAGTTAAGCTGTGTGAATAAGACTTAGCCAGGAGAAGCTGGGAGATTGGCTATGGAAATACAATTCCCACCCAGGAAAAGGAAAAGACATCTGTGAAAACAATAAGGAGGAAAGAAGTTGGCTAGTTTGCAAAGCGGCAGAGAAAATGGAAGAATATGTGGCAACTAGAGGGGCTTTTTTCAATTTGAAATGTCCCTTCTATCAAATATGGGATAAGCTGGGAGTACACTTCTGTTTTACGTACCTTTTTTTCCCCAAAGAAAATTAGTTTTCTCTCTTGTGTATACTTAGCTCTTCAATATTATGTTCCAATAAAAGGCAGGGAATTAATAAGACAGAAGATGAGTCCAAAAGAGACTGTGGGGAAAACCCATTTTAAATTTTATGTCCATTGCTGCAATGATACTGCTGCCGGTAGGTTTTAAAAGTGTGGGTGTGTTTTCAACTTGCTATTCCCATGTGGTCTTTCCTGTGATTGGGAGGGAGAGAGTGGAATTATCACCCTAGAAAGATCCAAATATCTGCATTCTGTTGTAGGGTCTGGCACTACCTTTTTTGTGTGAACTTTGGCAACTCATTTAAAGATTATATGCCTCAGTTCTCCTGACTATAAAACCAGGATTAAAAAAAAGTTAGCCTTGGGGAATTTAGGAGAAGACTGGGATAATTAAATGCTATGAAAATTGTGAAATTATCTTAGAAAAATATGAAGTCCTATAGAAATGTTCCCTGTCATTTTTTCAGAGAGGAGTTGTTAGGAGGGGTATGGCTGTATGTAGAGTGGCTATGTACTTGGGCTCTGGAATCAAAGTGCCAGTGTCCAAATTGCCACCCTTCACTGTACCTGTGCCAACTTAGGTAGTAATTTACCTTGTTACACTTCTATCTCTTTACCCAGAAAATCAGAAAAATAACAGTCCTTAGTTGATACACTTATTATGAGCCTCATGTAAGATAAATCAACTAAAGCATATAGAACAGTACCTGTCCCATCATTAACTTTTAATAACTGTTACCTACTGTACGTGTGTGTGCATGTATGTGTGCATGTGTGTGTGCGTGCATGTGTGTGTGTGTGTGTGGTGGGATGTAATTTGTAGAAATACATATTCAGAAGCTGAGTGAATCCCTGGATTTCTTGGATATTTCTTGAGCACTTCCAACTCAAGTTGTTTCTTCTGTTCTTCTTTCATGTACAAATTATTCTGCTAAAATGGCCACTGCTAAAATGACCACTAGACAAATTTGTGGTTTGATGCAGTGCACTCACATAATCATCATTTTCACCCATCTGAAGTCTACACTTAACCTAAGTGGCCCTCATTGATCTATTTAAGCCTGCGATCTCTGCCAACATTTTAAATAGTGAAATGATTTCCCCCTTTGAATCTCCCAGCCTAAAGGACCTTATTGTCATTTAGTGCCACAGGAACGGCTTAAATAAATTTTAATATTATTCGACTATCTCTACATTAAAGACAGTCCAGAAACTAAAATATGAAATTAGCTTGACACCTCAGTACACTACACTCTTGCTAAATTTACACTGCAACTCCTTCCATTTCTTTGATTGAGTGTACGTAGGCCTATTCGTTATACATCCTGGAAGGCTGACTGGCATTTAAAATTCTGCCAAAGGACTTAACAAGCTAAGCTTGTTACGGAAATACTGGGTTATACCAATATTTTGGAAAATATGTGATTATATAGAAAATTAAAAATATTTTTATTACCTTGGGGTAGCAAAATATCATAAGAAAAACACACCACCTAAAGGTAAGAAAGCAAAAAACCAGCTGACTAGACCACATAAAAAAATGCAACTTCTCTATAATGAAATTTACCATAAACCAAGAGAAAAGATATATGATGAACTGAGAGTCATTATAAATATGAGACAAAGGGTTAATCTTCCCAGAATAAAAAAGAATGAAATATTTTAAAAAGAAGAAACATTAGCATGATATTGGCCAAAAACTGACAGAAGAAAAATATCAATGTCTGATAAGTATGTGAAGAGATGCTGAAATTCACTAGTGGTCAGGGAAAATGCAGGTTAATTAGAGAAAACAGTCTCTACCGATCAGACTGGCAAAAATTCTTTAAAATATTGATGAAATATACAGTGAGTTTATGATTTATACAATCCTTTAGAAGGCAATATGGAGGTCTCTAGGAATACTGTATTTTCAGTGGAGATACACTATTCAACCAATAATTTCAGTTTTCTTAACCTAATATCCTAAGGAATACAAGAGAGTGAAAAGATAGGTGGATGGTGCTTTTCATTGCCTCCACTGTATTGAGAGTGAAAACTTGCAGAAAACCTAAAGGTTCATCAACAGGATAATGATTAAACAATTCATGGCACATCCATATAATTCAATACTATGTAAGTGTTGAAAAAGGTGAGTGATATCTATTAGTATTGACATTGAAGGAGTCCATGACATATATAGTACTGGGAGTGTGGTTACAGAACAGTTCTGCATAGGTAAAAGTTCTAAAGGCGGGTACAGAATCTGTTAACTCTGGTTGTCCCTGGAGGGTAGGAGGAAAGAATGAAGAGATTTTATATTTTACTTTTTATATTCATATATCATAATCAAATACAAATGTGATGTTTTATAATTAAAATAAATGAAATGTCCATTTTCTAATCCAGTGTCAGGCAGTCACTAGGCCTGTCACACTCTCTGTCTTTGGCCTTGTGAATTTCTGAATGTGCATATTTGCAGACTGGTCTTCCTAATGATGTACATTAATTATGTTGAAGTTGTTGGTATAAGAGGTTTGTTCATCCCCACTGGGTGCTTTCTGTGTCCTGGCAGTTTTTCACCCAAGACAGGCGAAGTACCAACACCACCAAACCTCTCTTGGGGAACCGAGATGTTGTACTCACTCAAGCATTCCCCAGCCTGACATCTAGTTCATTCTTCTGAGAATGTATTCTTTCAGGTTATCAGAGTAACCTAAAACTTTTCTAAGATTTATGGGTCAAAATTTTAATTTTTTGTCAAATCCAGTCCTGTGAAGGATTTTATAGAATCAAAGAGCATGTGTATTATCATCATGGGTGTATATTAGCTCAGTGGAGAGTGCAGAGTATCTATACCACACAGAATCCATCTACCACCTGATGCCCCATCTTTTATATCAAACATTTTTCTTTAGGAAAGAACTATATAGCTAAAACTTGACACTTAAACCTAGGAAGTTGCAAATCAAATGTAATATTGTATAAGAAACTCTTAGTTTAAATAAACATTAAGACATCCAGAGGTTTTTAAATGTCATGCTTCTAAAAAATGAACCAGACATGATTAAATTGGCATACATTAATATATAAATCCTAACAGCTTTAAGTATTTAATTTCAATAAAACCTTATATAACTGGCAATAAAGCCAATAGCAAGTTTTGAAAGACAAGGTCCAAAACATAAGTTGCTTAGTACACAGACAATAGAACTATGATTTGGGATCTCAAAGTAGAACATGTATTTTTCAATTTAAAATTGGTCCTAGTCCACTAGGAGCAAACTTGCTGGCCACACTGCTAAGAAACCATGGGAGGATTTGAGATAGTGGGAAATTGTGTTTCAACACATATTCTTAAGTCATTTTATTACGTGCACAAAATATCTATAGGTGTCACATAAATGAGTTGCCTTCCCCTTGATTCCAACTTGTAAAACATATTTCAGAAAAATTCAGCAAAAAAGATTTTCAAAACAACATTTATCAACAATGTCAATAGAAAAGGACTTTAAAAATTAGTCTGTCAATATGTTAAAAGTAACCATTTAAAGACGCATTATTCCACAAACTTATTATTTATAGCCTATCTACATTTTTCAAACTGGGAGGTATAATTTGCTTGTGATTCTGAGTTTTTATCATACAAACCACATTTTTGTTTGCACAAAAGTTGTCTTATGGAAATTAGTAATAATCTTGATTAATTTTAACTCTCACAGATAGATAACATGACATATATTGGCCATTACGCACTTCATCATTCTTGTGCCATGCAGTATCCGCCATAAAATCAGATGGTATCTTAGATTTTTTAAAAATATTTTTACTGCCGAATAAATAGCATAAATTTTAATGTATCATCAAATCTTTAGCCATCTTTAAACTCCAATTTGTCTTCAATGGCAACATGTTGATTAATCAAAAAATATACTGTTTTTGCCTTATTTTTTGGTAAAAATGGACATAAAATTATGTATAATACCCACGTGGTGTACTATAGGCCTTAGATAATTTTTCCCTTAAAATCATATGTGCAGAATAAATAGAAAGCTTTATTTTCACCAATCCCTAACTCATTTTTTTTCAGAATCACACAGTATCAAGGAGGAAGAGACTTATAACCCAGATGTTCTAGCTCTGATTCTGTCATTAACCAGATCAATGACCTTGAAAATATTGATTATTTATCTGTAAAACTGAATTGTTGAGCTAGACAACATGTAGCTCTCAGTCCAGTGCACTTTGTTCTAACAATGGGAACAGTGCCAGAATTTGATGCGTCCAAGTTAATACTTAAACTATTAGAGGTTACAGTTTAATAATTTGTAGTCATCCAGATCATCCAATTTAGCAAGATGCACAATGTCAACACTGTAGATAAATAAACTTCTAAGATATACTCCTTCTACTGACTCATGTTAAAAGTGTGCAAAAAATCTAGACTTTAATATATTCTTTGTGCTAAAGAAAAGAAATTTCACTAACTAATGAGATTTGCTTTGAAAGCATGATTCTTCATAGATCTCAAATTCTGTATTTCATTCATCGGTAGGTAAGTAGGTAGGTAGATAGATAGTAGATAAATTTTAGGTACATGGATACACACACACAGGCACATATATAAAATGCGTGCATGTGTGTGTGTGGAGAAAGAGAGAGAAAGAGAGATGAGAGAGGGGGAGAGAGAGGGAGAGGAAGAAGAAGGAGACGATGGAGTTGGAAAAGAAGGGGGAGGAAGGGGAGTGGAGGAAGAAGAAGAGAAGACTGTGACTGGGACAAGAAGGAATTGTTTTAGAGTGTGTTTTAACCAATATTGATGAAAGGAATCTTCATAGATGGTTTCATCAATATAATATTAGTATCTGGGATAACTCAATTAAAAACCTCTGGAATAGCTCTCGATTACAATATTTTATATGAGCCACTCTCAGAGAAGGAGGACAAATTACAGAGGATCTAAATTTCTATTGCTTAAAGAATAAATAATATGGACTCTGGAGTCAGAAAGATATAGGTTTAAGGATACATTCCACAGGCATTACAAGTTGTGCTACTGGGAACTTCATGAAACTTTTCGTGAGCTTAAATTTCCTCTGCTCCAAGATAAGAATGGTGGTGATGATGATGATGTCATCATCTAATTCATGGGGTTGTTTTGACAATAAAATTAGGCAACATATATAAAGCACAGTGCCTGGCACATATTACTTGGTACTATTCTCTTTTGAACAAAGTTTACTGTGAAATAAATTTTCATATGCTAAACTGACCACAAATGTGTAAACTAATAAACAATGAGTCCAATTTGACAATATTGGCCTTTACCTGTTTAAATGAAAATATCTCAGTATAGTCTGGTTCTTCCCCTCCTTGGAGTCAGCTCTGCTGGGTTTTGTATACTTTCTTAAGGAAGTAAATTAAATATTTGAGTGGATCAGTCTAATCATGAGAAAATATAGATAAACCCTAGTTGAGGGATTTTCTAAATATACATGACCAGTACTCATCCAAAATGACAAGGTCATGAAACAAAAAGAAAGATTCAGAAACTGTCACGTTAAAAGAGATGATCAAGGCATGATGACTAAATGCCACATCTGGATTTGTTCCTCAAACAGAAAAAGGTGATTAGTGGAAAAAGTGGTGAAATCTTAAAAAAGACTAGTTTGGTCAATCGCATTTTAACAATCCTAACTTCTTCATTTTTATAAATGCATCATGTTTTGAAAAATGTTAACATGAGGCTAAGTTGGGTGAAAAACCTGAGGGAACTCTCTGTGTTATCTTTGCAGCTTTTCTGTAAATCTAAAGTTATGAGAGAGTGGCATGGACTTATATACACTACCAAATGTAAAATAAATAGCTAGTGGGAAGCAGCCACATAGCATGGGGAGATCAGCTCAGTGCTTTGTGACCACCTAGAGGGGTGGGATAGGGAGGGTGGGAGGGAGATGCAAGAGGGAGGAGATATGGGGATATATGTGTATGTATAGTTGATTCACTTTGTTATAAAGCAGGAAAAAAAATAAAGTTATTTCCAAACACAAAAAGCAAAAAAAAAAAAAAATTTTAGGGTGGAAACTGAGGGCTAACACCTCCCATAAATGACCAAGCCCTTGCATATCTCTATTTCTTTCCCCCAATCCTTTACATACAGGCTTCTCCCATAACAGAAGGCTCTCAGCACTGTCCTGAACTCACCTATGTTCTTATGTCCACACCAGGCCTCCAAGGAAAACGTTTGAGAATATTATACCCACATTTAACCATGTGCAACTTCTCAGGTTTCAAATAAGTGTCAAAAATAGAAAATTTATGGTTCAGGGACCATCAGTGTTGTTAGCCAGAATTCATTCCAGCTAAGTTCGAAGAATACAACATATTTTTATCACTCTAATAAATTAATCAGCAATGACAGTTTTGTGGCAATTAGGTTATATAAACTTCTTACCACAAAGGCCCATCATTAGGTTATATTTTTAAACTTCCATATGTCACCTCAAGTTAGGCAGAAAGAAACAGGCAATGCAATGTTTATGACAGATTTTCTTAAATTCACCACTTTTACCATTTCTCCTGACATTTTGTTGAAATTTTAATACTCTACACTTTGTCATTTGACAGGTTTGCTTCAACTAACTTAGTTAAGCAGGAGCGTATGTTATAAAATGGCAAACCATGCCCTCTTTTTTTTTTTTTTTTTTTTTGGTGAGAACAGTGGGTCAATTTAACAAGACAGGTTTTTAAAAATATGTGATATCAAAGAAGCATTCGTAGGGTAGACTTTTGCAAAACAACTTTCATTTAGTTTCTTTAATCATTGAGGTATTCTCCCGGGGTGCAGTGGTGGGAATAAGAGTAGGTCAAATGTGAAATAGTTTCACAGGAGAGAAAAAGACCTTGTTCTATTTAAAATGTAAATTCTGAATTTTTACATGGCATAGAAAACTTAACTTCATAGCCCACAAAGAATATACAATATTAGCATTAGGAATCATGCCCAGGGAGAAAATTGGGACAACACATCAGGAAAAGTCTCTTCCCCTCGTTTTATATATGCAAGATCTAAATAAATATGTTTCAATTATTTCTCCAGTTAGAGAGATAACAGGTACTGACCCACAGAACTTGGCTGCAGATATCAACAAAATGTAATGGAAAATTCTGCTCCTCCAGAGACTAAAAGGCAGGAAACAATAGAGAATGGATCACCAAACCAAGAGAGTCAGCATTCACTGATGGTTCATTAGTTGTCTCTAAGAAGGGGCTGAATCACGTTAGGAGGCACCTCCTGGCCAAGACTTGTGCTATCAGTGCAGCAGCTCAAGATTACTGCAGAGGGATTGAGAGCAGGACTGGTGACATAATTTGTGGGGTACAAAATTAAAATGAGGGGTCCCTTCCTCAAAAATTATTAAGAATTTCAGGACAGTGACATCTGTGCCCATGATGTGAACCTGATAGAGATTTTAACTTGGAAGGCAGCCAGAGATGTGCTCATCTCCAGTTCTGTCACTTACTCAGACAAATGACATATTCACCTGGAACCATGACAAAAGGTCCAGATGACAGTATTTATGATTCTCCTCTCCTCTTCATACAGAAATGATCAGACATCCAAGTAAACAAGAATAATCATAATATTTTGAACTAAGAGAACATCTAGTGACTATCTGGTCTAACTCTTCCACTCCCTGAAGAACTTAATTGATTTCTAGCACTAGTCAATGGCTCCAACTTAGGTCTCCTGACCCCAAATACAGTACTCTTTCAGTAACATCGTGGTGCAAGAGTCATTGTTAATGGCTCAGGCTTTCGAACCAAATATCCTGAACCCATATTCTGACTCCATTACTCTGTGAAACTTTGGACAAATTGCTTAACTTCTCTGTGCCTCAGTTTTCTTATCTGAAAATGAGTATACTAACAGTACTTCCCAGGATTAATTATTTCATATAAAAATTCAAAACACTGTCATACAGAGAATGTTTAATAAATGTTAGCTATTAATATTTCACACTTCACTTCTAAAAACACCTTTTTTTGGAAACTCTATGGTTAATCATACTGATTGGCACATGAAATAAAAGCTAAATTAGAGAGCTAAGTGGATCTCCAGCTAGATGAATAATTTTTTAATACAAATTTATATTAATGAGTTGATGTGTATATGACAGGGCTACCCTTGTGCATTATTCAAACTTTTTACTAACAGTTTAGATTAAAATGTGTGTGATATGGTTAATATGGTATACAATTTGTTAATGGAACAATTCTGGAAGAGAGCTTTTTTTGTTTGTTTGTTTTATTTTTGAAAATCAGGATGCAGAAATTACTGACAGAAGGAAAGAATAAACAAGATAAAATTTCACAAGGAGACCTGACTTTTTTAATTTAAAAAAATATGAAAGATATGTGACTGTAAAGTTGACTGAAAGCTCCATGTGAAATCACAAGGCACTGTGATTTTCCAGAAATTAACTACAATTTTAAGTGGCATTAATAGGGTATCCAATGAAAGAAAGGGTGAAAAGAGGTCAAATTTTAGTGTCAGCTAATAGTGGAGCCAAAAGTAACGGCACAGGTCTAAAGTTTCTCAACACATTCCTTTTTAAAAGTCTTTAAAAATGTAAAAAGCATTTTCAACAGGTATGCCATGCAAAAAAGCCATGGGCTGGAGTTGGCCCAGAGGTCATTGTGTGCCAACCTCTGGTCTAAATATTTTCATCCAATTAAACAGCAGAATTTTTCAAAACATATAAAAAGTAAGGTCCTATACTGTGAGATGTATGAGAGACAGACTTTAAATATAAGGGCAAAGGTACACTGGAAATAAGTGGATAGAAAGACTTATCAGGTAAAAAGCAAGCATGATAATGCTTCTAACATCAAACAAACTACACTTTGAGACAAAGAATATTACCAGAGATAAAAGGCAATCTCTCCTAATAATAAAAGGGAAAATTCATCAGGAAGACATAACAATTATCAAGATGTATGTCACAAATACTGTTAACAATCTTGTTGTAACTGTCATATATAGAACAGTACATCCTTCAGGTACAGAACACACATTCTCTTAAAATGCACACAGCATATTTACCCGAGATAGACAAGCTTCCATAAATTTTAAAAGGATAGAAATTATAAAAAATATATTTTCTGACAACAGCAGGATTTAATTAGAAAGTACTAATAATACTCTCTAGGAAAACTTCAACTAATCAGAAGTAAAACAGCACAATTTCAAAGAATTCATAAGACAAAGATGAAATCATAAGAAAAATGAGAAACTATGTATTTTGAAAAGAATGACCATAAAAATACATTAACATTTTAGGAAAGCAAGTAAAGCAGAGTTTAGAGAGAAGCTTGTATCTTTAAGTTTCATATCAGAATAGAAGAAAGACTTTTAATCAGTGGGCCTAAGTTTCATCTAAAAAAAATCTAGAAAAAGATGGGTAAAGTAAATATAAATGAAGTATAGGAAGAAAGTAATAAAGACCATAAATGAAATACAAAACAGACAGATAGTAGAGAAAACTAACAGAGGAAAAAGACTTTTTTTAAAAGAAATACTAACAAAATTGACAAACCTCTAACAAAACTGATCGACGAAAGAAAGAACACAAATTACCAATATCAAAAATGGAAAAGGGGTTATCACTACAGATGGTATGGACATTAAAAGGATAATCAGAGAATATGATGAACAACGTTATGCCAAAATTCAACATCTGTGAAGAAATAGAACCATTTATTGAGAAATGTAACTTACCAAAAATGACACAAGAAGAAACAGAAAATCTGTTTAGCCCTATATCTATTAAGACATTAAATTTATCAAAAACTTCCCCAAAGGAAAATTCCAGACCTGGATAGCTTCACTTGTGAATTCTATCAAACATTCAAGGAAGAAAAAAACACCAAGCTTATACAAACATTTTCAGAAAATGGAGAATGGGAGCCATCATCCTCAGTCATTTTTGGAGCCAGCGTAACTCTAATACCAAATCCTGACAAAGACATTTCCAAAAATGCAAAATTATAGTTCAGTATCCCTTATGGAGCAAAATTCTTTAACAAAATATTAGAATATCACAATCAATAACATAAAAATGACAATGCATCATGATCAGGTAATATTTATCCCACGAGTGCAAGATTAGCTTATTGTTCAAATCAATTAATATAATCCACAAAATAACATAATGAAGAAAAAAAACCCATATGATCACCCACTAAAGAGCTACTTATTCTTCACGTTTAATAAGACTGAGAAGGAGGCACCTGATAGCTGGAACTCAATTTCCTTACGAAAGGATATCCTTTAAAATCTGAGAGTTTCTAGCTTAATGAAACACACTAGTCCCATTTTTCCTTCCTCTTATTTATTACATAATTTGAGGAGGTAGTGATGGCCGAAGTTTGAGGGTAAAACAGAACAGATTTCCCTGAATGCAGCAAGTGATAAACAAACATGGTTTGGACTGGCTGACCTTATTCGTGTAACCATTCATCTAGCCATCCACCCCACCCATCCGTTATTCAACAAATACTTCTGCGTTTTGCAATACTTTGTACTCAGCACTTTGGACGTCTGATTAAAACAATAAGTAAACACAATGCTCACCTCACGGAGTTTACAGTCAATAAAGAAAGGCAGACATTGATTATAAAATAATACAAATAAATACCACAATTGCAACAACTGCTATGAAGAAGTGGGACAGGTGCTTTGAGAGAGGGAAATTAGAGAAGGATATACTAAGAAATGAATTTTAACTTTAGGTTTGAAGCATGACTAGGAGTTAGCTAAACAAGGAAGGGAGGAAAAGTACTCTAGGCAAAGAGAACAGCAAGTAAAAAGTTCTTGAGGCTATTCAAAAATGGTACAGGCACACGGACTGCCTTCTCTGGAGCTTAGGTAAAGCATGGTTAGGCTGAGGGGCCAAGACTGCTCACTCCTCCTCACACCTGTTCTATCTTGCAGTCATCAAGAGGTAATTCTCACCAACTCATTATGGTTTGTGAGAATATAACAATTACTAATACTGATACATCTTTCGGGGAACTTATGAAAGTCCAGGAAAGAAAGTCAAAGAGGAGCTTTTATTGTTTGATCTCCTCTTCCTGCATTCCATAGTCAAAAGAAGAGAAAAAAACAAAACAAAACCTTAATTTCTTTAAGTGGACATTTCAGACAAAAGTTTTTCTATGTAGCATATTGTGCTTCAGAAATTGTTCTCAGATATTTTTGGTTTTAGAGTTATAGACCCCCATAATGGTTTTTAAAAAAAGCTTAAAATGTTAGAAATTAGGTCTAGAAAAGTAAGACCACACTGAGTCTACATAAATTCCATCCACTCCTCCTGGTGTAGGAATCGAATCCTGGCCCATTGGGATTTTAATGTTAGGGCAGAGTGATTAGAGGGACTGAAGATTTCTCATTGCTTTAGGAGTGTCATTTATCTCGTATTTGTCAAAAGAGGATTGGGTAGATTATCTGTTTTTTTCTTTTTTTATTATTATTTTTTCCTTTCTGGAAAACCTGATTAAAACGTTCTCACTGTCTCATATTTCTCAAAAGAGAGAAATGGTTAAAATGAGAATTACAAACCCCCTTTTGCTTATCATAAATCCTTTCGTTGGCTCTTCAACACCTTTTTTTTTTTTTTTTTTTACATAATTTCTTCCAATTCGTTTCATGGTTTCCCAAGCCCACTAAGGTATCAGTAAGTATGTGTTTAACTGAATATCAGTTACAGTTTGAAGTTGTGTTCTTAAACCTGTATTGTTTTTATTAACTAAATGAATAAGCACCACCAGCATGGCTAAATTATCAGACTCTGCAATTAGACTTTTGGGATTAAATGAATTCAATCTCACCACTTCTGGATGTATGTTTTAAATTCTTTAGCCCTCAGTTTCCCCATCTGTAAAATGGGAATAACAATGTACCTACCCAAGTAACTGCTGGGAGGATTAAATAAGATTATCAATGTAGAAGGTTTAGCTAAAAGAATCCATACAAAATGACATTCCAAGTAGCAGCTGTTATTTAGTATTACACTGCATATACTTCTTCAAATCTTAAAAGGGTCTTTTTGTTAAACTTTAAGGAACATTTTGCTAATGTATCTTCACAACCAGAAAACTGTAGCCACTTAACAAGACCTTTATTTACTTAAAGCACTAAGAAGAGAATAGGGAATTGGAAAGACATATACAAGTAATAACTTTTTTGCATACATAAGTAATTTGTAATACCCTCTGTCTTCTGCTCATATATTAAGTGATTCTGATACAATTACAATTCAAAACAGCCACAATTATTCAACTCAATGTCAGCTCATCCTTAATGTATTTTTTCTCATTTCCACCAACCTTTATTATTTGGCTATAAATTTGATTAAGTTTGGACTCAAGCAACACTTTATGTCAGAGGTTTATGTACAAACAAAATGCTTCAGAACATATATCCATAATAAATATTTATTTCTAAAGGTGGTTAAAAAAGCATTTGAAATCAATTAATCTAACAATGAGTGGCTTGCTTTTAGTGAGAAATAAATCTTTTTAGAAATCTTCTGTTTATCAGAAGAAAATTAGAGAAGCAAAGTGACTAGGAATGGTTTAAGAGATTATTGATATATTTATGGATATTATGATAGAAAGATACACTTAACCAACAGAATATAAACACTTCCCTTAATTACAGGGACTGAAAGGCATTAGAACTTCCTACCTTAAAACAGTTTAACTTAATGCCCAGTTCCATCACTAGTGTTCATTTGACTTCAGCATCATCTTTCTTATATTTTTAAAGCAGATACAGCTGCGTGGTTATGCTTATTGAGAGTTAGGTCCCTGGGGATGGACTATCTGGGACTGAATCCTGATTCCATGCCTCAGTGTGTGACCTTTGCTTAATCTCTTACTCTTATAAGGTTGGCATAATAAAATAAGACAATGAATGTAAGGCACTTAGCACTTAGTAAGTGCTCAACAAATTTTATCTATCTATCTATCAAAAATTGCCACAGGACAATTCACATAAAGTCTCTAATACTTTCATTTAAGTAGCCTGAAATCACTTGCCAAATGGCTTGGGAGCAAGGAGGGTGATAAATCCCAACAGAGGGGCGTATACATTAGGGAATTCCTAAGTCCACTATTTTGTTTTGGGAAGATCTGGACCTAGAGTAAACTTTGGTTAAATAAATGAATTAAATTAGTGAAGAATCTCCTGACTTCCTGTCATCTGCAAAGCAATCTAGGAGATAAAAGATAACACAAACATAACCCTTGCTTCAAGAAGCATAGCAATCAAGGTTCTTAGATGCAAGCAATAGAAACTGACTTGGGTTAAATTAAATAGAAAGGCATTTATTAAACTGATAATGAACAGCTTATAGAAGACCAGAGACCCAAGTGTGGAAGCTATGCAGTCAAGAAAAATATCAAAAATTATATAGCAGAACTTGTTTAGTGAAGTTATCATTGCCAGCCCCATGGGCAGAGGTAGTGCAGTTCTCATTGTGGACACCTTTGACATGTGTCCTTGAGTACCTCTTCCCATCCACTGCCAAGGCTCCTCCTTTTATTTAGGGTGGACTTTTCCACAGTCACTGGTTCTTACTGCATGGTTTCCAATTCAAAGTTATATAATTGGTAGTGTCTTGGTCTTGCAAGAAGGTGGCTTCTAGATGCAAGGGAAACTAGAGAATGAGTTTCTGGCTTTTTTAGCTTTTGTTATGGGAGGTGGGTTCTGTCTCATAATGTAGAGGATTTTTCAAACATAGTATTCATACATATACATATATTTATTCCTTTTAAGATTCTTTTCCCATTTAGGTTATTACAGAACACTGAGCAGAGTTCCCTGTGCTATATAGCAGGTCCTTGTTGGTTATCTATTTTAAATAGAGCAGTGTGTACATGTCAATCCCAAACTCCTATCTTCTTCAAGCAGACATTCACGTGCTAACCTGTGTGGCCTTTGTAAGTTACACAACTTCCCCAAGACATCATATCTTCATTTGTAAAGAGGAAATAACATTAGTAGCTGCCACATGCGAGATTTAGGTGACATCATGTCTGTATAGACACAATGCCATATCTGGCACAAAGTAAGCATTTAATAAATGGTAGTTACTATTACAGATGATGGTGATCATGATGACAATAAACATAATAATCATGGTAGCAGCTACAGTGGAAATGGCTCAGGGATAGACGGTAGGCTCTGGGGGCCATCACAAAGAGAGAGGTATTTGGTTTGCAGTACTGAAAGCCTACTGAAAGGAACATATCTTCAAGTGCTAACATAGGAAGCCAGGTTCAGGATGTGAGAACAGTCAGTCTGAGTTGGATTCACTGGGCTGCAGCTATCAAACAAATACAAAATGAGTCTTCTGGAAATGCTTCAGGGAAGGGCTTTGGGTGTATTTATGCCTCTGGCTTCTTAGGTTCACATCAGGTTTCACAAAGTGCTCTCTAGCCTTCACTAAAAATGCTAAGAAAGCCACAAATGTGGCATTTTCACTTAACCAGGATCAAGTATAAAATGAGGTCCAGCCAAGAAGAGACGGTTTTTGTAGGATGACAGCAGTGTTGGCACCTCTCCTGAGCCTAAAGGAAAACCTAGTGAACAAGTTTGTATCCCCTCCCACTATCTTCCCTCCAGGAGATTTGCCATAGAAAAACGTTTAATATACAACATGCACTAAAACTGCATTTTTGACTCTAATGGGCAAATTCGAAGCAAGAAATAAATGAGCATTAGAACCATCAAAGAAGGTGGCCATGACTCTCAGAAAGGTAAATATTATACAGTGTGAGTTTTTGAGCAGAGCCTTATCCAACACTCAGGGTCCTGAGGGACTTAGGAATCATTTAGTTTTTAAGAAAATGATTCACCTTTACAAACCCATAACGCCAATCAGTTTTCTTATAATTGCTCCTTGCTGTTCGTTGAGCTTCAAGCTGAGCTTGGGCCAGCACATTCCTAAACTTCACAGCTGTGCTTACCATGTGGTCAGAGGGGTGAGCAGCTCTTGGGCTCTGGGCTTATTTAATTACCAAGTCAGCTCAATACAGGTGAGGGATGGCAGCCAGTGTGTTCAATTGACGGGGGTTTCACATATTATTTATACTGATGTCTTTTCAATGTTACAGAGCAAAAATCCAATAAGGCATTGTGTCTACTGATAAAATATTTCTCCCCAAATTCTCTGTATTTAAAACTCTAAATTCCAAAGGTACCTGTTGATTCATGTGGAAGTCTTGATCACTGCCAGCGTAATATAGATAGTCTATCCACACTCTACCCTTTAGGCCAGCAGGTACTATGTAAACATACCCACTTAATAAACTGCTTCACTTTGTACACCATGGCAGAAACAGCTTAATGGTGTGTTCAGGAAAATGAACCAAGCAGGGAGATTTTCACCAGTGAGATTGGCAGATACTAATTTGATAACACTGAATTTTGCTTCTTTGGGGCTTGCCCACTTAGGAATAATAAAATAATGGATTCCTTTGCAATTAAGAAAAGGAAATTCTTATACCTCTTCAATTCTAATGTGCTTGATGTTCCTTTTATATTTCAGCATTTTGGAAATCAGGATATATCTACCAAGAGATGAGTACATTCAATGTGGAATTTTATTATTCTTATTAATGTAATGGTGAATCTTACAACTGATGGTATTTAAGAGAAGAAAATAGTCATGTGCCAGATATTGACATCTTATAAAATAGATATCCTGCCTTGCCGTCATACTTGCTCAAAGGCTGACCTACAGTGTATACAGTAATTCTAATGCTCCTTAAGTTTTAAGTTCTTTTCTCTTTTAGTCCATTCATTTTACATTAGAAAAAATTCCATATAACCTGTAAGCTGCACAAGATGTCATCACGAATGTAAACCAAGTGTGAAGAAAACTCTCATCCTGAAAGTTGAAATGCATACATTTCCTATAAAACCATATCAAAAAACTTTAAATTTTATATGTTCTATGTTGTAGCTATTCAACTTCTATGGATTTGTTTGTATATTAGTGTTATCAGACCTTTCTGAGATGGTGGAAATGTTCTGTATATTTTCACTGGTCTAATGTGGCATAAACATATGGTTACTGAGCACATGTTACACGCCTGGACTGACTGTGGACTGAATTTTTAGTTTAATTTTAATTGATTTACACTTAACATTGAGAGCTGTATATCTATACACATGCATATATAATCATAATTGCATTTAACAATATAGCTTTGATGGTACACAAATTATAACATTATTTAAAAAGCAACTAGTAGAATTACATTCTACAATAGAGAACAGATTAAATAAATTATGGTCCAGCTATATAAGCAATATTAGACACTACAAATTATAAGAGAATATTTCAGAAAATAAGGTATTTGTGATATGCTTTTAAATTTTAAAAATGAGGTTGAAAATTGTATAGGCAGTTAAAGATTACATATGTGTATGAAAAAGGAGAGTTCCAGTTTAAGATGACATATATACCTTTCCCGTCTTACTTGAATCTCATAAATAACTGTAAAAGGAAGGAAGAGTTAAAATCCATAATAGCCCTACAAAATAGGAAAGTATGCCACCAATGGGCCAGTAATTTTGAAAAATGTACAGAAGTTTGGATGTAGGTGAGGTTACACAGATAAAGAAAACCAAGTGGAGAAAGAAGTTTTACATGGGGGCATGCAAAGGAGGGAGCCCATCTCCTCACTAGCATACTAGAGCCATGACTTCACAGTGTGGTCCTCAAACCTGCAGCATTAGTGTGACCAAGGCATTGTGAGAAATGCAAATTCTAAGGCCTCATCCCAGACTCACTAATTTAGAAACCCCAGGAATGGGACCTGACACTCTGTGTTTTAACAAGCCCTCCAGGAGGTTCTCATGCCACTTAAGTCTGAGAACCAGGCCCCTAGAGCACGCTTTCTCAACTTTGGCTGTTCATTGTCATCACTCTGGGAGCTTTTAAAATTACTGATTCAGTAGGTCTGTGGTGTGGCCCATTCATTTGGACTTTTAAAAACTTCTCAGGTGATTTCATGTGCAGCAAAGGTGAGAACCTATGTACTGGAGAATTTGCAAACTCAGTTAGGAAACCCAGAGTGGGAACCACATGGAACCAGTAGACCAGTCTTCATCTTTCTCCTACAACTGGCTCTGGTGACTGCACTCAAGATAATGTTGGAAGAAGGCTCCCTACACAAAGTGGGGACTGCCTGGATTCCTAGTTTAGACACTGGGCTGAAGAGAGGACCAGAGCAGAGCCCCAGATAGCCATTGGCACCTCTATAAATGGAGGGGAAAAAAGCTAGGTGGTAGTACCATCAGTTCCTTCCAGAAGTGAAAGAGTGAAATAATCTAAAGTGCTTAAGCCTCAGATGAGTCTTGGTTACCTGTGAAAGGTCCTAGCATACTGTACGAAAGAGAGAAATTGTCTTTACCATGTAGCACAGGGAACTCGGCTCAATATTCTGTAACAACCTAACTGGGAAAAGAATTTGAAAAAGAATAGATACATGTATATGTATAACTGAATCACTTTGTTGTACACCTGAAACTAACACAACATTGTTAATAAACTATACTCTAATATAAAATAAAAAGCTAAAAAACAAAGAGAGAGGTTGTCTGATCAGCATGCCCAGTTCTCCTCTTGCCCCGCACTTCTCAGCGAAGAAGCTGGTTATGCAAACAATCATATAACAGTGCTGGGGAAACTCACATGAGGTCAGAAAACCTCTCTCAGGAACCTGAGCTGATCAAACTACCTGTTTATTTACAAATATAAATAGACTACCAAGATCAGCAGATGTATAAGGGAAACCATCAGCATGAAAAAGAAAGATCAAGATAAACAAACATAAATCATCACAAAAGGAAATAGATGAAGAAAGCAGAAGCAAACTTGTAAAACAGCTTAAACTGATATTTAAATTAAAAAGAACATTCCAAAAGAGAACAAATGACTATAGAAAACTAGTAGTCAAAGCATAAGGAAGAGGTCTTATAAATTGAAAACATGATTGCCAAAATATAATATTCACTAGTAATAATTTCTTTAGAATAAAAGAAATATTACAAAGTTGAGAGAAAAATATCTAAGAATTTTAGTTCAGAGCCATGAGGGATCCAAGGTCAACCTACTGGGATCCAGGAGGAAAAAAATAGAGACTACAGAAAGAGAAAATGAAAAATGTAAAAAAAAATTCTTTTTACTCTGGGGTAAAAAAACTGTAGAGTTCACTATTTTCATTTTTCATACTCAACATCAAGATGCACCCTTTAGTGTGGAGAAAAGGGAACCCTCCTACATGGTTGGTGGGAACGTAAATTGGTGTAGCCACTATGGAAAACAGTATGGACAGTCCAAAAAAACTAAAAATAGAGTTGTCATATGATCCAGCTATCCCACTCCTGGTCATATAACTGGAAAAAACTATAATTCAAAGGATACATGCACCCCTATGTTCATAGCAGCACTATTTACAATAGCCAGGACATGGATACAATCTAAATGTGTATGGACACATGAATGGATAAAGAAGATGTGGTACATATATATAATGGAATATTACTCAGCCATAAAGAAGAATGAAATAATGCCATTTGCAGCAACATATGTGGACCTAGAGATTATCATACTGAATGAAGTAAGTCATCAAAGAAAGACAAATACCATAGGATATCACCACTTATATGTGGAATCTAAAATATAACACAAATGAACTTATGTATGAAACAGAAACAGATTCACAGAGAGAACAGACCTGTGGTTGCCAAGGGGGGAAGGGTGGGGGAGGGATGGATTTGGAGTTTGGGATTAGCAGAGGCAAACTATTATACATAGAATGGATAAACAACAAGGTCCTACTGTATAGTATGGGGAGCTATATTCAATATCCTGTAATAAACCATAATGGAAAAGAATATGAAAAAGAATATATATGTATATACGTGTAACTGAATCACTTTGCTACAGAGCAGAAATTAATACAACACTGTAAATCAACTATACTTCAATAAAATAAATTTGAAAAAAAGGTACACCCTGGATATCCAAGTCACTACTCTACTTTCTAACGGTGGAAGAATTGAAAGGGCGGAAGTCAAAGTCCAGAGATACATGAAGGTCACAAATAATATCTGCGTGAGGTGCCAGATATTCTAAACACACATCCCGGTACTTGTCTATGGTCACATGGGACTAATAATTGTTAAACGAAGATCACACCTAACAAGATATCTCCACACCGCAAGGAATGGAAGACAAACCTCCTACTTCCACAGTACTAGATAAACTTCAAGAAAATATCAAAACAGGTCAGTGGCTCGATGTGTATACCATGACACCATGGAGCGTTTGCAATGCATTTGCTTTCCTCTTGATAAATAATTATGTCGAACCCTCACCTGAATGTCACAAGAATATTTTTCTTATTTGAAATAATATGAGGATCACCTGAAATATCTGGTAGCTTCATCATTTACCACCACCTCCCCACAGACACAGACACATGCACACATACATTTTCTTCTGTTCTGATACTTCTTAAAGCATTAAGGAGACTGATCAAAAACCTCAAGGGGGTTCTAAGATTATTTAGAAAGATGGGAAAACATGGGGGCCTTAGACTGATTCCTCACAGATGCAACTGTAAAATGTATTCCTGTGAGGAAAACCTAAGAAAAGGAAGATTGCCAGCAACATGGCAACAGACTATCAGCAAAACAACACATCATGCTACTTAAAATCTTAGCAGGGATATGATTTTCATATTTCCTAAATAGCACTGCTCCCAGAGGTATATGCATATGGGAGCTGCATCTTCACATAAACCAGTGATTTCCTAAATGTCCTTTAACTAAAGTCCTACATATTTTTGCTGATGCCAAGTAAACATCAACCCAGAGCTCCCTAGAAATTATATAATCCCACCACTTGCCCAATGCAAGAATTCCTTCTTTCCTAGAAAATGGTTTTACAGAACACAGCAACCTACTGGATTTTTTTAACCAGCTGCAACTGCTACGAACTTTTCTTTCTTTCCTTCTTTTTTTAAATATATTCCAGTAAAAAAATTGCCTTTTGGCGTCTTTTACCATTAATCTAGTTTTGCCCTTAGGGCAGACATAGTGTGCTCTTTTAAGAGGAAAGTCTGTAGTGATTTGAAAATAGCTATCCTGTTTAAACACTGCCACCCTCCCTCTCCTAGCTTCCCTTCCTCAAGGGAAATATGTCCCTCCTCTACTTTCTTTTACTGGTTCTTCATAATCCGTGGTTTATGTGTCACTCATATTTTAGTTTTCTGATCGCTAAATATCCCTTTTAAAAATGTTGTGCCTCTAACTGAGCACAATATTCCAGGTATAATTTAATAATGATAATAATCATGCTATAATGAGAACAGCTGCTACTGATGGAAATATCAGTACCAAGCATTGTACAAAGATCTCTGTCTTGATTATCTCATTACCTACAAGGTATCAAAATATTGTACAGATGAGAAACCACAGCTTGAAGAAGCTAAGTGACCTGTTTTGTGAGCTGGAGGAACCCATGCCAGATGGCATCTGTATTCAATGCATGTCTTCTCATCCACCATCCCCCATGAGCTTAAAACCCTATCTCATCACCACTTCCTCTGTGAAAGGTATTTTTAACCTACTGACATACTATAAAGTGTCACTAATTTTCACTTTGGGAGTGGATAAACACAATGCTCTCTTTTTGTTTTCTAAGTTCTTAAAATTCTGTATGTATATCTACTGAAATATTGACCAGCACATAGCATAACCTGGATCCAAAATATTCGCCCTCCGTACATGCAGAGAAAACCATAATCCAAAAGGATACACACATCCCAATGTTCACTGCAGCACTATTTACAATAGCCAAGATACGGAAGCAACCTAAATGTCCAAAGACAGAGGAGTGGATAAAGAAGATATGGTACATATATACAATGGAATATTACTCAGCCATAAAAAAGAATGAAATAATATCATTTGCAGTAACATGGATGGACCTAGAGACTATCATACTAAGAGAACTAAGTCAGACAGAAAGACAAATATCATATGATATCAGTCATATGTGGAATCTATTTTTTTAAAAGATACAAATGAACTTATTTACAAAACAGACTTACAGATATTGAAAACAAACTTATGGTTACCAGAAGGGAAACATGGGGGCCAGGGATAAATCAGGAGCTTGGGATGAACATACACACACTATTATATATAAGATAGATAACCAACAAAGACCTACCATATAGCACAGGGAACTCTACTCAGTATTCTGTGATAATCTATATGAGAAAAGAATCTAAAAATGAATGAATATCTGTATAACTGAATCACTTTGCTGTACACCTGAAACTAACATAGTGCTGTAAATCAACTATATTCCAATAAAATTAAAATATTAAAAAAATAATAAAAGGATCAAAACCAGCTTAAAATAATACATTCACCCTGTGCCATAGTAAATTTGGATTCACTATCCAAGCTGCTTAAATGTATCCATCTACATTGACTTCTTTAATAAGAATTATTTAGAATCCATCAGTTGAAAATTAGAGTTTTTATTCCAACAATATCCTAATAGGAAGATGTTTTTATATGATATTCAATTGGAATTTAATAAGATGACAACAAGCACATTTATATTTTCTGCTTCCTAAAGCATGGTGAATATCGCTAGGAAGAAGAGATGCCTGTTCCAACACCCTCACAGGGACCTTTTCATATTTGACCACAGAGGCTTTAGATGTTGAGCAGGTGATGACTGTCTTCTCTGGACCTGCTTAAATGTTAACAAAACCATAAATGGATTATATTTAAAAATGAACTATCCTTTCACTTCATCTAAGTACAGATGTCGAAGAACTATTAAATCTCCCTCTTTGGACTTTGAAGCTAGTTACTAATTCTTTTCCTTTTGGAAGAAGTAAAAGAAATTAATTTGTACTTTATACTGTAGGCACAGCTGGCTGAGACAATCTATGAGGAAGTAGATAGCCCTACAGACAATGAAATTTGCTTGGAAAATAAAATCAAGGGCCAGATGAAGATCTACAAAGGTTGACAAGAGCAATGCTGTGCTTTGGGTCTCCTCTTGGCTGGATTTACTAGATCTCAAAATTAGGGAAGATCTATGGCAGTGTGGGACTTTTTATATATAATAATCAAAAATTAATGTTATAAAAATAATTACTAATTACTGAAGTTACTGTTTATTTAGATGTCTACCATGTACCAAGCAAAGTGCTACATTCTTTATCTATATTAGGTTTTTAATCCTCATAAGAACTTCAGGTGGTAGATATTATTATCCCCATTTTATCTGTGAGGAAACCAAGGCTCAGCTAAGTAGGGTGACATTCTCCATGTCATTCTGGTAGTCAGTGACTATGAGAGGCCAGCAAGAACTGGTTTCTGATGTTGCCACAAAGGGCAGTAGTAGAATTTTTTTTTAAGAGCCTAAAAGGAGATGCCTGACTGGCTGTCTCGGTAAACACTTGGCATAGTCCTATGAAGCTGTCTATGAAAAAGCTGCTGAGAAATTTCTACACTCTCTAATTCACTGTGGATCACACTAAGGCTGAGCTTGACCAAACAATCAACACCCCTCAGAAACAGAGCACTGATCTTATTCTCTGGGATGCTGACACTGTCCAGTCCAAATCACCCAGAGACAGGCTGAAATAAAAACACACAAATGAGAAAAAAAGGAACCTTTGCATTTTGGTAATGTGAGCAGACTGTCAATGGATCCAGTTGAGAAGATTCCATAGTTCCTTTCAGACAAGCAGCTCACATGTCCCAATTGGAGGACTTGGATATGGGGATGAAGACTGTATAAGACAGCCTTACCCTTCTGAGGAGGGGCGAGGGACCATGTAGCTGATACTGGTATTGAAAAGCTGAACTAGCTCAGCATACAACAGAGGAAACTCCTAACTATTCCCCTTTTAAAGATATGTAATACTCCCCTCACCCTTTTTCCAGTACTTTTCATTCCCGAATGAAACATACTAAGTGGCCTTGTAGTATAATGGAATGTTGTGTCTCTGTAACATAATTTGAACTCTATATATTTTTAAAAAGAGATAAGTCTTTGACTTGTCCTAATACTCTTAAATTATATTTGGCAGCATCATACGTTCCAAAGCATCAGCACACCTGGGACAATTTATTGTTTCTTTATTAGAATTCATCTTATTCCTAAACAGCAAAGTTCAAAAGAACTTTATTTATATAGGCTAGCTTGTAACTTTGTCATCATTTGGCGCTTTTAGGGTGGCATTTCCCTAGAAATATAGGTGAGTATTCCAGTATACCTTTTCCAAACTGACTGAAAGATTTAGAGAAACATACAGACATATACATATAAATTATGTGGATAAAGCATGATGTAGCTGACCACACAGGTAACAGAAGCATGTAGGTATAAAGTAAGGAGAACTAGCTCTAAGTGAAAAGAATGGAAGTACCTGGAGATGGATTTCTCCTTTTTATTTTGGCAATTAGGTTTCATTGCCTATATGGTGGTAAATATTATCAGGTCCCCATTTAGTTCAGCAAATCCCATTAATTCTACAGAGCTTCTCCATCCCTCTAAATTTAAGAAAAGTTATAAAGTAAGCATAGTCCATACTGGCCTTCTAGATTCCTCAGCACTTTATTTCAAGGCTTGCTCTAATCTTCCTTTAAGATCTTAAAGAACTAAATATTTCATCTTGGTAGCACTTTTCACTAATGCAATTTTTATATTCATATATGTGTTATTTAAATAATATCTATCTTCCTCATTATAATAAAGGAGGGCAGAGATACTGTCTTTTTTTGTTCACCATTATGTCTCTAGAGTTTATTACAATACCTGGTATATAATTAGTGCTCAATTAATATTTAATGAATAAATAAATTCTTGAATGAATGAAAGCATGAATGAATTAACAATAAACTCAATCCTAATATTCTCCTACTCTAAGCTTCCCAGAATCAAGTTATATTATCCTGGAATGGAACCAATATATTAATTGTTGATATGGAGACAAGATGATAGTGATTTAGTAATGCAACTATTAGGCTCATTTGCATTTGAGAGAGGTAGCAAGGGAAATAAAGAGGGGAAGGAGGGAAGAGAAGAAGGAAGTAAGGAGAAGGGGGGAGGGGAGAGGGAGCAGGAGAATGGATGAATGCCTAGAGTTTGTTTAACAGAAAGAAATGATAAATAAGGTGAAATGTCAGGCATCAACTTCAAAGCTAGTTGTTTAAGGGATAGGATCCTAAATTTATTTCAATATAATTAGTTAACTATATACTTATAATAATATCACACATGTTACTAATATAACACCATGTTTTATTCTCTATAACAATGATTCACTGTCTGACTAAATACGAATAAACTCCAATTTTTCATAAGGATAGGCTATTTGTTCAATTTTTAGAATACAGACCTTCTGGTTAATCTGGTCCCTACAAAATCAGGGGCTTTACTAAGATAAATCAGCTAACAATTACCACATCAGTATAGAGAAATTGTGCCAATCAGTAGCTGCATAATCTTGGGCAAATCACTTTACTTCTTTGAGTCTGTTTCTCCAGCTGTAAAGACAGAAATATTAATACCTACCTTATAGATTTTAAACTAAAATGCCCACAGGAGACAAAGAAGGTCATTATATAATGATAAAGGGGTCAATTTATCAAGATATAACAATTGTAAATATATATGCAACATTAGAGCACCTTAATATATAAAGCAAATACTAATAGAACTAAAAGGAGAAATAAACAGGAATACAATAATAGTTGGGGACTTTAATACTCCACTCTTAACAATGATTAGAGCACCCAGACCAAGAATCAATAAGGAAACAGTAGATTTGAACAATGCTGTAGAACAAATGGACCTAAGAGACATATAGAACATTCCACCTGACAGCAACAGAATATACATTCTTCTCAAGCATGCACAGAACATTTTCTAGTATATATTATATGCTAGGTCACAAAACAAGTCTCAAAAAATTCAAGAAGATAGAAATTATATCAAGTATCTTTTCCTGCCACAATGGTATGAAACTGGAAATCAATAACAGGAGGAAAGCTGGAAAATGCACACATATGTGAAATAAAACAACATAATCCTGAACAATCAATGTATAAAAGAATAAATCAAAAGTGAAAAAAAATTTTTGAGACAAATGAAACAGAAACACAATGTAACAAAACTTATGGAATGCAACAAAAACTGTTCCAAGGGGCTTCCCTGGTGGCGCAGCGGTTGAGAGTCTGCCTGCCGATGCAGGGGACACAGGTTCGTGCCCCGGTCCGGGTAGATCCCACATGCCGCGGAGCAGCTGGGCCCGTGAGCCATGGTCACTGAGCCTGCACATCCGGAGCCTGTGCTCTGCAATGGGAGAGGCCACAACAGTGAGAGGCCTGTGTACCGCAAAAAAAAAAAAAAAAAAAAAAACTGTTCCAAGAGGAATGTTCATAGCTGTAAACTCATGTATCAAGAAAAACATAAAGTTCTCAAATAAACAACCTAACATACCTTGAGGAACTAGGAAAAGAAGAAAAAACTAGGCCCAAAATTGGCAGAAAGAGGAAATTATAAAGATTAGATCAGAAATAAATAAAATAGAAAACAGGATACCAATGAAAATAGAACAATCATAGAAGATCAAGGAGATTAAGAGTTGGGTATTTGAAAAGATAAACAAAACTGACAAACCTTTAGCTAGACTAAACAAGAAAAAAAAGGGCACAAATAAACAGAATTATTAATGGAAGAGGAGACATTCCATTCCAGCTGATACCACAGAAATACAAAGGGTCATAAGACTACTAGGAACAGTTGTATGCCAATAAATTAATCTAGAAGAAATGGATAAATTACTAGAAACATACAATTTACTAATACTGAGTCATGAAGAAAAAGAAAATATGAACAAACCAATTACAAGTAAGAGATAAGTAAAAAGATTTAATCAGTAATGAAAAACTTCCCAACAAAGAAAAGACCAGAACCAAATGTTTTCACTGGTGAATTTTACCAAGCATTCAAAGAAGAATTAATGCCAATTATTCTTAAACTATTCAAAAAAATTAAAGAGAAAGGAATGCTCCCAAACTCACTTTACAAGGCCAGGATTACCCTGACACCAAAGTCAGATTAAGATACTGCAAGAAAAGAAAACTACAGGCTAATATCCTTGATACATATAGATGCAAAAATCCTCCACAAAATACTAACAAACCAAATTCAACAGCACATTGGAAAAATCATACACCATGAGCAAGTGGGATTCAGCTCTGGGATGCAAGGATGATTCAGCATATGCAAATCAAAACGAAAGGTAAAAATAATACAATTAACTCAATAGATGCAGAAAAAGCATTAAAAAAATCAACACTTTTTCCTGATAAAAATCCTTGACAAATTAGGTTAGAAGGAATGTACGTCAATATAATAAAGGCCATTGTATAACAAGCCCACAGCTCATATCATACTCAATGATGAGAGGCTGAAAGCTTTTCCTCTCAGATCAGAAATAAGGGGGCCCACCCACAACTCCTATTCAACACAGTACTAAAAGTCCTAGCCATAGAAATCAAGCAAGAATAAAAGAAATAAAAGAGATCCAAATTAGAAAGAAAGAAGTAAAACTGTCTCTGTTGGCAGGTGATATGATCTTGCATATAGAAAACCCTAAAGACTGCCAAAAAGCTGCTAGAACAAACTAATTCAATAAAGTTGCAGTATACAAAATTAACATATAAAAATCAGTTGTGGGCTTCCCTGGTGGCGCAGTGGTTGAGAGTCCGCCTGCCGATGCAGGGGACACGGGTTCGTGCCCCGATCCCGGAAGATCCCACATGCCGCGGAGCGGCTGGGCCCACGAGCCATGGCCGCGGAGCCTGTGTGTCCGGAGCCTGTGCTCCGCAACGGGAGAGGCCACAGCAGTGAGAGGCCCGCGTACAGCAAAAAAAAAAAAAAAAAAAAAAAAATCAGTTGTAATTTTATACACTAACAATAAACTATCTGAAAATGAAATTAAGAAAACAATCCTCTTCACAGGAGCATCAAAAACAATACAATACTTAGAGATAAGGAATGCTTGATCAAGGAGGTTAAAGATCTGTACAATGAAATCTATAAAACATTGATGAAAGAAACTAAAGAAGATTCAAATAAATGGAAAGATATCCCATGTTCATGAATCAGAAGAATTAATATTGTTAAAATATCCACCACCCAAAGCCATCTATAGATTCAATGCAATACTTACCAAGATTCCAATGGCAGTTTTTACAGAAATGGAACAAATAATCATAAAATTTGTATGGAACAAAAGATTCTGAATAGCCAAAGCAATCTGAAACAAGAATAATAAAGCTGGAGGTATCACACTCCTGATTTTAAACTATCCTACAAAACTATAGTAATCAAAACAGTATGGGTCTGTCATAAAAACAGACACATAGACCAATGAAGCAGAACTGAGAGTCCAGAAATAAACCCTCACATATATGGCCAACTAATATTTGACAAGGGAGTCAAGAATGCTCAATGGAGAAATGATAGTCTCATTCCATGAATGGTGTTGGGAAAACTGGATAACCACATGCAAAAGAATTTGCATCAGGGAAATGCAAATCAGAACCACAATGAACAACCACCTCCCACTTGTTAGAATGGCTATCATAAAAAAGACAAGAGATAAGTGCTTGCTAGCTAGGATGTGAAAAACAGGGAATCTTGTACACTGATGATAAGAATGTAAATTAGTATAGTCACTATGGAAAACAGTATGGAAGTTTCTCAAAAAATTAAAACCAGAACTACCATATGATCCAGCAATCCTGCTTCTGGGTACATATCCAAAAGAAATTAAATCACTAGCGCTAAGAAGTTCCTGTACAACCATGTTCATTGCAACATTCTTTTTGTTTTTAAACTTTTTATTTTATATTGGAGTATAGCCAATGAACAAAGTTGTGACAGCTTCAGGTGCATAGCAAAGTGACTCAGCCATACATATACATGTATCCATTCTCCCCCAAACTCCCCTCCCATCCAGGCTGCCACATGACATTGAGCAGAGTTCCCTGTGCTATACAGTAGGCCCTGGTTTGTTATCCATTTTGAATATAGCAGTGTGTACATGTCCATCCCAAACTCCCTAACTATCCCTTCCTCCCACCCTTCTGCCCGGTAATCATAAGTTCGTTCTCTAAGTCTATGAGTCTGTTTCTGTTTTGTAAATAAGTTCATTTGTATTATTTTTTTTTAGATTCCATATATAATGGCTATCATACAGTATTTCTCTTTCTCTGTCTGACTTACTTCACTCAGTATGACAATCTCTAAGTCTGTCCATGTTGCTGCAAATGGCATTATTTCATTCTTTTTAATGGCTGAGTTATATTCCATTGTATACATGTACCACATCTTCTTTATCCATTCCTCTGTCGATGGACATTTAGGTTGCTTCCATGTCTTGGCTATTGTAAACAGTGCTGCAATGAACACGGGGGTGAGTGCATCCTTTCAGACCATGTTTTCCTCCAGATACATGCCCAGAAGTGGGATTGCAGGGTCATACAGTAGCTCTATTTTTAGTTTTTTAAGGAAATTCCATACTGTTCTCCATAGTGGCTGTATCAATTTACATTCCCACCAACAGTGTAGGAAGGCTCCCTTCTCTCCACACCCTCTCCAGCATTTATTATTTAGAGATTTTTTCATGATAGCTGTTTTGACTGGTGCGAGGTGATATCTCATTGTAGTTTTGACTTGCATTTCTCTAATAATTAGCGATATTAAACATCTTTTCATGTGCCTCTTGCCTATCTGTATGTCTTGTTTGGAGAAATGTCTATTCAGGTTTTCTGCACATTTTTTGATTGGGTTGTTTGTTCTGATGATATTAAGACTCATGAGCTATTTTCTCCCAATCTGTGGGTTGTCTTTTTGTTTTCTTTATGGTTGCCTTTGATGTTCAAAAACTTTTGAGTTTAATTAGGTCTCATTTGTTTATTTTTGTTTTTATTTCCATTATTCTGGGAGATGGATTGAAAAAGATATTGCTGCGATTTATGTCAGAGAGTGTTCTGCCTATGTTTTCCTCTAGGAGTTTTATAGTGTCCAGTCTCACATTTAGGTCTTTAATCTATTTTGAGCTTATTTTTGTGTAAAAGAGTGATCTAATTTCATTTTTTTACATGTAGCTGTCCAGTTCTTCCCACACCATTTGTTGAAGAGACTGTCTTTCCACCATTGTGTAGTCTTGCTTCCTTTGTTGTAGATTAACTGATGCAGCATTCTTTATAATAGCCAAGACGTAGAGGCAACCTAAGTGTCTGTTGATGGATGAATGGATAAAGAAGATGTGATACACACACACACATACACACACACACACACACACACACAGAATGGAATATTATTCTTCTATAAAAAGGAAATCCTGCCACTTGTGACAACATGGATGAACCATGAGGGCATTAGGTTAAGTGAAATAAGTCAGAGAGAGGAAGACCAGTTCTGTATGATCTTACTTATATGTGGAATCTAAAAAAATACTGAACTCATAGAAACAGTTAAAGGGTACAAACTTTCATTCATAAGGTGAATAAGATCTGAGTATCTAATCTACAGAATGGTGACTATAGTTAACAATACTGTACAATATACTTAAAGTTTCTAATAGAGTAAATCTTAGAAATTCTTAACATACACATACACACACACACACACAGGTAACTATATGAAGTGATGAAAGTGTTAACTAACCATATTGTGGTAATCATTTTGCAATACATACACATAACAAATCATCACACTGTACACCTTAAACTCACACAATGACATATGTCAATTATATCTCAGAAAAGCTGGAAAAATCTATATTGTTTACCAGGGTAACTGTGAACTGAAGTGAGATATGTAAAAGCTCCTTTGTAAAACTTAAACTTTCTAAAAGTCTAAAGAGCTATCATGTTTTTTTAAATTAATTTATTTATTTTTGGTTACGTTGGGTCTTCGTTGCTGTGCGAGGGCTTTCTCTAGTTGTGGTGAGCGGGGGCTGCTCTTCGTTGCTGTGCACGGGCTTCTCATTGAGGTGGCTTCTCTTGTTGCAGAGCATGGGCTCTAGGCATGTGGGCTTCAGTAGTTGTGGCATGCGGGTTTCAGTAGTTGTGGCACATGGGCTTAGTTGCCCCGCGGCATGTGGGATCTTCCAGACCAGGGCTCCAACCTGTGTCTCCTGCATTGGCAGGTGGATTCTTAACCACTGCGTCACCAGGGAAGTCCAGGAGTTATCATGTTAATTTTTAAATATTCATGTCAAAAAGAATATTCATATCAGAATTATACTTTAATTACATGGAACACTTGGATGCTGCCTGTGTCCTTAGGCATCATCGGTTCTTCAAAATAAAAAGGCCTTGTTTACTACTATGAGGGTTGTGAAAGGCGCAAGTGACATAACATCAGTGCAAGTGCTTTAACCATGTACAATTATGATTATTTAAAATTCCAGTCAAATTCTACCACAAAAAAATGCTCTTACCACAAAAATTCATTAGTAGTACACAGCAACATACTTTTTTCAAAATATCCTTACATCAACGATTTGAAACAACCAAAGAATTTGAACTTTGAAGAACATTATTCTCTAAACTGTGTCATGAGTTACATAAATGCAAAGTTATCCGAGAGATATCTACATAAAAATAATCATCAAAATCCCTTGGACCAATTTCATTAAATAGTTCTTTATGGCAGAGATCTAATGTGAAAATAATGATGATTTGGAAATACAAGTATGCAACCAGGTTCTTCAAAAAGTGCATATAAATTTAATTATCCCCCGAAACTATTTTTTGAAATGGGTAAAAATACCAGCAACATGTCATAAATGCAGTATTTCTGCTCAGAGCAGTGATTTAGAGTTTCATGGCTCGCCAAGGCTAGAGTTCCTCCCAAAGACTGAGAGTATCCACAAAGCAGTCAAGCTAGTCATTATCTAGAATGCTGGTTATAAAATCATCAGCTTCCAATTGTTTGATAGGATTAAATAGGAAAACATTGCAAAGAATTGAGAGAGAAAAAGGATTTGAAATCCTACTCCACCTCAAACGACCTCTCTGTGTGACCTCTGAAAAGGAAATGGGTTATGAAATAGATGCTTTAGCCCAGTCAACAGGGTAGGTGACTGAATCGTCAAGAAGGATGCTGAAACTGTGGCCTAGAAAAGCACCAACATTGTAAAACAGGTCAGCACAGGAAAGAGAATTAAAAAACACATACACCAATTTTGCTCATCATATGCCCTTCAGCAAGAATATAAAATAAATTTGAAACAATGAAAATAGTCCCTCAAAATAAAAAACATTCCACCAATCCACACTCTATGAATGTTTTAACTAATCCAGAGGCCACTTTTACTCTGAAATGAATTGCAGAGATAACATTTGTGAAAGGCAAAGGCAATAAGGACATCCCGTGTTATGCTGCTATCTCCACCTATTTTTCCAAGCCTGTTGCAGCTATTTGCACCAATTCCATATAATAAAGTCCTGAAATAGCCCTTGGTCTCCTTCCAGACTCTTAGTATCTTCCTTTTATTGCTAGATTACTGCTTCCCTACACATCCCTCCCAGGGACTTAGGGATGACACTAAGAGGGTGGCCGCATGACTGAGGGAAGACACTGTGAGCACCTCCCTCCACCAAATTTGGCACACTAGCACAACCTTTGCAGGACTTGTGGTCTGGATGTGAACCAGGGTAGGAGACCTTTGCCCAAGGAGAACCTTAAAGCCAAGTTCAGTCAAACTGGATTGTCAGAAAAACTTACAGCTTTCAATTTCCAAGGTGCAGTTTTGTTCATCCAGTGGGTACCGCCTCAGGTCCATCATGCAGGCAGCTGTGGTTGTGATTCTAGAAGAGAAATATCAATGATACATGCTGTTAGCTCGTCCATGACTGAGCTGGAAAAATTAAATCTGTCTCAAAGAAGACAGCACTGGGCCTAAAGGAGACTGATTTAGCATAAACTCTAACAAAAAGAAAAAGAGTGCTACAACTTTGGATAACCATTTTCCTTGATGAGCCTCATGATGCTTTGTAAATTAAACAGAGTGGACTAAATCAGTATTCTCCCAAGATGTGGTCCATTACCTACGTGGTACCCAAATCACCTGGGAACGTTTGTTAAACAGGCAGTTCCCATTCTCCAGAAGGTCTTGGGGGTGGGATGAGGCCATCCCAGGACTCTAGTTTACAAGCATCAAAGGTGATTGAGAAAACCAACATGGATATTACTCTTGCACTCACATTTGTTTTCTCCTCCCCTTCTCAAGACCCTAAAGTCAAACCTTCCAACAATCTTGGCTTTGGTCCATCATTTTTGACCTTTCTATACATAGTGTGGTGCTTTGCAAGTGTATTAGTATAACACACAATATGCCTTTCATCTGTCACCTGATTTGCTCTGTCCTGAATAATCTGATATTCTCAAGGCCTGTTGGAGAGCTTCCTCCTATCGGTTGGCAGAGTTATTTATTTAGGACACACTGTACCTTTATTAATTTATCAGGGATAAATGAATATGTCTCTTTAATGTCTTTATATTTCTCTGTCACCATTTTTCACTAATCTCACTTTTCACTAAATGAAGGCCTGCTAGAAAGAGCCAAAAAACATACAGCCCTAAATGATTTATCAATTTGGTTTCTGATCAATAAGGCAGCACAATGTTATGAAAAAGCAGAAGTTTTAAAACACAACAGATATAGGTTTGGATTCTAATTCTGCCTCACTAACTGTGATTCACATCCAGATGGTTAATATCTCCTAACCAACCTTAGTTTCTTTGTCTGTAAAAAGGGGGCCTTCTTAACAACAACAGTAATGATAGCTTAACAGAGTTTCTGTATGAACTAATAGAATAATTTATGTAAAGAATATAAAAGAGTCCCTACATATAATAGGCCCTTCATATCTGCTGAAAAAAACTAAGAGGAGGGGCTTCCCTGGTGGCGCAGTGGTTGAGAGTCCACCTGCCGATGCAGGGGACATGGGTTGGTGCCCTGGTCCGGGAAGATTCCACATGCTGCGGAGCAGCTGGACCCGTAAGCCATGGCCGCTGAGCCTGCACGTCTGGAGCCTGTGCTCCGCAAAGGGAGAGGCCACAACAGTGAGAGGCCCACGTACCGCAAAAAAAAAAAAAAAAAAAAAAACTAAGAGGAGAAACTGATGTTAAATTTGACCAGCTTTGGCTTACTCTGCTCCTAGAGGTACTATACTGTGTGTTGGAAACAGAGAAATAAGATGCAGATCCAGCTTGGGAGAAACAATCCATAGTTAGATCTTTTTCATTAGAAGGTCTTAGGCAGAGCTTAGACAAGTAGTACAGGTGGACTGAATCTCTGAAATTCCTTAGTTAGGTGTGAGAGTCCTACTCCTCAGTTGTAGGATGGAAATACCTAAATGACTTAATGTAAGTAGTTCATGCCTCTTTAGTTTGATTACTTCTTCATTAAGGCTTGTGCTCTGTTAATTTTTGTTTTCCTCTTTAGGGATAAGTGAGCATCCTAGGGGTGATGTTCATTCTGGGTTCCTTGCTCTCGGTCACCAGGAGATGGCTACTCTGCCTCAACTCCTTTCCGCCTCCACTGCCTTCCTCAGTGTCTATGATCCCACTGCCTCACTTCCATGTTACTATAGTATCTTGGTCTCCTAGCCTCTCCATTTGCCTCCCTACTAACTATAATTCATACAACAGTCAGATGTTTTAAAACCATAGATCAGATTTTATCCCTCCTCTTTAAAATTTTCAGTGGCTCTTCCAAAAACTCCAGTCTTGGCTATGGCCTATTGTGCCCTGAATAATCTCACCCTTCTCTCCCAATATTTTCTCATACCAAGTCCTCACTCACTATTTCCAGCCTTCACATTTGTTCTCTCTGCCTAGAACATGTGTCCCCCAGCCCCGATACTCACAGAGCTTTTTTTCCGATTCTTTAGCTCAAAAATCAACTTCTCTGAAAGGCCTTTCCTAAGCAGCCCACCCAAAGTGGCTGCCTTAACTAATGCTCCATCTTACCTGTTTATTTCCTTCAAGGAATTACTACAATCTGAAATTATCTTGCTTATTTCTTTTCTTGTAAGAACTATTTTTCCCAGTAAAATTTAAGCTGTTTAAAGACACAGACTTTTTTCTATTTACTGTAAGGGAATCAATAAGTATCTGTTGAAAGGATAAATACATGAATTATACAGAGTCAAGCAGTTGGTTTTGCTGTGCGTAAATCTTTTATTTGGAGGATTATTTTATTGCACCATTTCTCTTTTTTTAAACTTACAATGTGTCTTAGGTTTTAGGGATTCTTTTTATATTTTTAACAGTAAGTAAATTTTAATCCACTTAATTAGCATTACATAACTAGTACCAGAGTTTATCTTAGTATCGAACTGATTGTTTTTCCTTTCAGTGGGACTGATCAAATACCTATATTTTATAAATTCTAAGAATTATATAAAAATTAACATTCACATTTACTCAGTGTTAAAAAAAAGACAATTTATTTTGGCTATGTGATACTTGGCTAAATTTTCCACTGGTCCACTGATTTTTTTCAAAGTGTAGATCCAACCTGAATTATCACTAACATACAGGAAACTGAATTGTGTAGAAGAGAAGTATTCAAAGGAAATAATTAGGTGCATAGTAGGCATACCAAATTCTCATACTATTTATGAAAAATAGCAGACGCAATCTCCATCTTGAGACACTAGAGAAAATCAACTTCATTTGATAGAATGAACACAAAAGACATGAAAGGTACAAGAGCATACATACTATAAAAAAGGAGAGCCATAAATAGATGACTGACTGTGTAAGTGAGGTGAAATTTGCAATTGCTACTACAGGTTGTAGTTTACATTTTCTGCTGATGCATATTCATGGCAACTAACATCTGTGAACACTAGTACTGTGAGCAAGAAAAATAAATTGACTAATTCTATTGCAGAAGCAATTGAGTTTCTACTCATGTTTTAAAAATGAAGTATTATGAAAGTGTTTTTCTCACATCAACAACATTCATATTCACACCAATGTTTTACTGTTTTTAATGCTATAGTATACTTTGTAAAACTAAAAAATATATAAAAAATGTTTTCTAGTAGATGTTTATAAGCATTTGTATCTCCTGTTGGATTAAAACAGAAACTGTAGCCAAAATAATCCATTTGGAATCCTGATCATACAAACCAGGATGAGTGACCTGAGATAAGTCACTTACATGCTCCAATACTAGGTTTCTCCTGAAACCCTGAACTAAAAACTTGCCATGCTGCTTTGTTGTGAGATGATAAAAATAGAAAAAATCTGTAACATTTAATATTCTGCATCTTTTGTTTTTACTCACTGCTAATGAGTAAATACAGTGATAACTCATTTAGCCAGTGGTTACTTGGTAGTGTGCATATGTATATGTTTGTATACATGAAGAAATGTAGAATACCCACAAACTTATTTCATAAGCAAAGCAGAGCCATAAAATATGATATATAAATATTCAAAAGAGTCATCATGCCATACGTATATACGAAATTCTTATTAACATCTTTTAAGACAAAGTACTGATGTGTAACAAATCTGCATATTTTCTAGGTGTTTTGTGAGATCAGGAACAATTTTTGCCTTATTTCTATCTCAAAAACCTTGCCAGGTGTTGGCATATGTCAATAACCCAAGATTAAGATAATAAAAATAATAATAACAACAACATAAAACAAACAAAGACAGCCATGGTCATAAGTATTCCCAAACTGAGGATTTTGAAGTAATTCTCTAGATTAAGTGACTGATTTAATTTATATAAAAAATTCTCAAGCAAATTTAAAAGTCAAAATCATCCTTACAGAAGAAGCTACCCTGGGCCTCCCTGGTGGCGCAGTGGTTAAGAGTCCGCCTGCCGATGCAGGGGATACGGGTTCGTGCCCCGGTCTGGGAGGATCCCATATGCCGCGGAGTGGCTGGGCCCGTGAGCCATGGCCGCTGGGCCTGCACATCCGGAGCCTGTGCTCCGCAACGGGAGAGGCCACAACAGTGAGAGGCCCGCATACCGCCAAAAAATAAATAAATAAATAAATAAATAAATAAGAAGAAGCTACCCTGAAGTGAATCTTACTCAGAAAAGCTCAACAATCAACATCAAAATCTATTCTCGGGGACTTTCAGATTTGTAACACGGTGGTTTCTCTAAGAATAAGTCAATAAAACAAATATACTTAAAGGGTTTTCATGAACATGCCTTTCTGAATCCTGATAAAGATCCTTAATGGGCCTTAAATTACACAACATCACTCCTAGGAGTCTTTGAAGTGAAGCTAGTAACTCATTAGGCAGGCACCCTGATTAAGTTTCAAGACCATTGTGAAATATATGAAGACAGTTCTGTTTTCAATCAAAGGAAACAGTCAAGGATACCTACAAAATTTACCTCATTTATCTGTAGCAAATCTTCCATAGTTAAAAGTGGAAATGCATCTTCTTTGGGGCTGAATACTGTGGCATGAAGAGAGCCACCTTTGGGGAATACTGATTATTCTGACTGGGCTAAGAGATTTTTAGATAATTTTTTATTCCTCAGCCATTGGGCACTGTCATCCAAAAATGATTTATGTCATAAAATACCGACATAGTGCAAGAAAACTAAATATGTAAAATAAAATAAGAGTCACGGGCTTCCATGGTGGCGCAGTGGTTGAGAGTCCGCCTGCCGATGCAGGGGACACGGGTTCGTGCCCCGATCCCGGAAGATCCCACATGCCGTGGAGCGGCTGGGCCCGCGAGCCATGGCCGCGGAGCCTGTGTGTCTGGAGCCTGTGCTCCGCAACGGGAGAGGCCACAGCAGTGAGAGGCCCGCGTACAGCCGCGTACAAAAAAAAAATAAAAAAAATAAAAAAATAAAATTAAAAAAAAAAAAAAAAAAAAGAGTCACCAAAGGCATGCATAAAACCAAGAAATACAACAACTATGCCAGCATTTCATATCAAAGCCATAATAGATATTTTATGGGGTCATTACCTGAGATTTACTGATACTACTACAGCATTCCAAATTTGAATATGATCAAAGACAGTTATTAAGTAATAATAAATGCCTCTGCCACTCAGCCAATAGGATATAACTCAGAATCATCAATGTGACACACTTGGGGTCTTTCAGCAGATTCTTCAAGAGGGACTTCAGAAGCTAGAATACATGGTTAAACATGTGCCTTAACATGTGAAACCTTGTTAGGATTTCAACCAGAGATTATCGAAAAGTGACTCTGGACTTTTACTTTGTTTGATTTCTTTATCTAGACAACCATCCAGCTATTCCACACAAAAAAATTTGTTTTCAGCATCTTTGTATATTTTTTAAGAAAGTCAGCTGCTTTATCCTCAACTATATTCAAAACATATTGTTCTAATTCACCACACGCTTTTCCTTTGTTCAAAATGTACATTTACCTAAAAGCACAACTTATTCTAATTACAAGGAATAAAGGAACCCCCTGGTATTAGTATGCAGGATTAATAGAGAAAAATTAGGATGTTAAAAAAGGTCAGTTATCAAAAAATACATTGATACATATTTTGTGAGCTGTAAAACAAACATTAAAGACTTTGGCTCTGGGGGAAAATTCCAATTACTGAATTTAAGCATTAGAGGATGAACTGAAATTTCAAAAAGTTCTAAAGAGCTCATCTGAGTTATTTCCCACAAAGGTATTTAAATTTTTTGTTTTAATACCTCCAAGAAGACTTGACATTATTTTGTATCTTACAACTATTTTAGCTGGGAAACTAATTTCTCACATATATCCGCTCTTGTGATATGCTCTTGCTTTTTGTAGAGTAGATAGAACATCTACTGTAGGGTTTAGGTGACTTCAGCTCTGGCATGCTCGATAATAATAAACATAACTCAAATTAATTGACCACTTACTATATTCCAGACACAATCTAGTGTTACTGAAATGTATCATCTCATTTAACATGAGGAGTGTCCTATTACTATTCCCATTTTACAGATAGGAAAATTGAGGGAGGGCAGACAGAAGAAGTGAGAAGAACTACAATCCTGCAGCCTGTGGAATGAAAACCACATTCACAGAAAGATAGACAAAAGGAAAAGGCAGAGGAATATGCACGACATGAAGGAACAAGATAAAAACCCATAAAAACACCTAAAGAAGTGGAGATAGGCAATCTTCTAGAAAAAGAAGTCAGAATAATGATAGTGAAGATGATCCAAGACCTCAGAAAAAGAATGGAGGCAAAGATCAAGAAGATGAAAGAAATGTTTAACAAAGACCTAGAAGAATTAAAGAACAAACACCTAGAAGAATTAAAGAACAAACACCTAGAAGAATTAAAGAACAAACAAACAGAGATGAACAGTACAATAACTGAAATGAAAACCACACTAGAAGGAATCAATAGCAGAATAACTGAGGCAGAAGAACGGATAAGTGACTGGGAAGACAGAATGGTGGAATTCACTGCCACGGAGGAGTGAATAAAGAATAAAGAAAAAAGAAAGAAAAGAAATGAAGACAGCCTAAGAGAGCACTGGGACAACATTAAACATACCAACATTCACATTATACGGGTCCCAAAAGGAGAAGAGAAAGGACCCAAAAATATTTTTGAAGAGATTATAGTGAAAAACTTCCCTAACATGGGAAAGGAAATATCCACCCAAGTCCAGGAAGCACAGAGAGTCCCAGGCAGGATAAACCCAAGAGAAATATGCCAAGACACATAGTAATCAAATTGACAAAAATTAAAACCAAGAAAAATTATTGAAAGCAGCAAGGGAAAAATGACAAATAACATACAAGGGAACTCCCACACGGTTAACAGCTGATTTCTCAGTAGAAACTCTAGAAGCCAGAACGGAGTGGCATGATATACTTAAAGTGATGAAAGGGAAGAACCTACAACCAAGATTACTCTACCCAGCACAGATCTCACTCAGATTCCATGGAGAAATCAAAAGCTTTACAGACAAGCAAAAGCTAAGGGAATTCAGCACCACCAAACCAGCTCTTCAACAAATGCTAAAGGAACTTCTCTAAGTGGGAAACACAAGAGAAGAAAAGGACCTACAAAAACAAACACAAAACAATTAAGAAAATGGTAATGGAAACATACATATTGATAATTACTGTAAATGTCAAAGGATTAAATGCTCCAACCAAAAGACACAGGCTTGCGGACCAGATACAAAAACAAGACCCATCTATATGCTGTCTACAAGAGACCAACTTCAGACCTAGGGACACATACAGACTGAAAGTGAGGGGATGGAAAAGGATATTCCATAAAAATGGAAATCAAAAGAAAGCTGCAGTAGAGTAGCCATACTCATATCAGATAAAATAGACTTTAAAATAAAGAATGTTACAAGAGACAAGGAAGGACACTACATAATGATCAAGGGATCAATCCAAGAAGAAGATATAACAATTACAAATATATATAAACCCAACATAGGAGCACCTCAATACATAAGGCAACTGCTAACAGCTCTAAAAGAGGAAATCGACAGTAACACAATAATAGTGGGGTACTTTAACACCTCACTTACACCAATGTACAGATCATCCAAAATGAAAATAAATAAGGAAACAGAAGCTTTAAATGACACAATAGACAAGATAGATTTAATTGATATTTATAGGACATTCCATCCCAAAACAGCAGATTACACTTTCTTCTCAAGTGTGCACGGAACATTCTCCAGAATAGATCACATCTTGGGTCACAAATCAAGTATCAGTAAATTTAAGAAAATTGAAATCATATCAAGCATCTTTTCAGACCACAATGCTATGAGATTAGAAATGAATTACAGGGGAAAAAATGTAAAAAACACAAACACATGGAGGCTAAACAATATGTTACTAAATAACCAAGAGATCACTAAAGAAATCAAAGAGAAAATTTTAAAAATACCTAGAGCCAAATGACAATGAAAACATGACAACCCAAAACCTATGGGATACAGCAAATGGCAGTTTTAAGAGGGAAGTTTATACCAATACAATGCTACCTTAACAAACAACGAATATCTCAAATAAACAATCTAACCTTACACCTAAAGAAACTAGAGAAAGAAGAACAAACAAAACCTAAATTTAGTAGAAGAACAGGAATCATACAGATCAGAGCAGAAATAAATGAAATAGAAACAAAGAAAACAATAGCAAAGATCAATAAAACTAAAGGCTGGTTCTTTGAGAAGATAAACAAAATTGCTAAACCATTAGCCAGACTCATCAAGAAAAAGAGGAAGAGGACTCAAATCAATAAAATTGGAAATGAAAAAGAAGTTACAACAGACACTGCAGAACTACAAAGCATCCTAAGAGACTACTACAAGCAACTCTATGCCAATAAAACGGACAACCTGGAAGAAATGGACAAATTCTTAGAAAGGTATAACCTTCCAAGACTGAACCAGGAAGAAACAGAAAATATAAACAGACCAATCACAAGTAATGAAATTGAAACTGTGATTAAAAATCTTCCAATAAACAAAAGTCCAGGACCAGACAGCTTCACAGGTGAATTCTATCAAACATTTAGAGAAGAGTAACACCCATCTTTCTCAAACTCTTGCAAAAAATTTCAGAGGAAGGAACACTCCCAAACTCATTCTATGAGGCCACCATCACCCTGCTACCAAAACCAGACAAAGATACTTCAAAAAAAGAAAATTAGAGACCAATATCACTGATGAATATAGATTGAAAAATCCTCAACAAAATGCTAGGAAACAGAATCCAACAATACATTAAAAGGATCATACACCATGATCAAGTGAGATTTATCCCAGAGATGCAAGGATTCTTCAATATATGCAAATCAATGTGATATACCATGTTAACAAACTGAAGAATAAAAACCATATGATCATCTCAATAGATGCAGAGAAAGCTTTTGACAAAATTCAACACCCATTGATGAAAAAAACTCTCCAGAAAGTGGGCACAGAGGGAACCTACTTCAACATAATAAAGGCCATATAGGACAAACACACAGCAAACATCATTCTCAATGATGAAAAACTGAAAGCATTTCCCCTAAGATCAGGAACAAGACAAGGATGGCCACTCTCACCACTATTATTCAACATAGTCCTGGAAGTCCTAGTCATGGCAATCAGAGAAGAAAAAAAAATAAAAGGAATACAAATTGGAAAAGAAGAAGTAAAACTGTCACTGTCTGCAGATGACACGATACCATACATAGCGAATCCTAAAGTTGCCACCAGAAAACTACTAGAGCTAATCAATGAATTTGGTAAAGTTGCTGGATACAAAATTAATGCACAGAAATCTCTTGCATTCCTATACAGTAATGATGAAGAATCTGAAAGATAAATTAAGGAAACACTCACATTTACCATTGCAACAAAAAGAATAAAATATCTTGGAATAAACTTACCTAGGGAGACAAAAGACCTTTATGCAGAAAACTATAAGACACTGATGAAAGAAATGAAAGATGATACCAACAAATGGAGAGATATACCATGTTCTTGGATTGGAAGAATCAATATTGTGAAAATGACTGTACTACCCAAAGCAATGTACAGATTCAATGCAATCCCTATTAAATTACCAATGGCATTTTTTACAGAACTAGAACAAATCATCTTAAAATTTGTATGGAGACACAAAAGACCCCGAAGAGCCAAAGCAGTCTTGAGGGAAAAAAATGGAGCTGGAAGAATCAGATTCCCTGACTTCAGACTATACTACAAAGCTACAGTAATCAAGAAAATATGGTACTGGCACAAAAACAGAAATATGGATCAATGAACAGGATAGAAAGCCCAGAGATAAACTCACACACCTATGGTCAACTAATTTATGAGAAAGGAGGCAAAGATATACAATGGAGAAAAGACAGTCTCTTCAATAAATGGTGCTGGGAAAACTGGACAGCTGCATGTAAAAGAATGAAATTAGAATACTCCCTAACACCATACACAAAAGTAAACTCAAAATGGATTACAGACCTAAATGTAAGACCAGGCACTATAAAACTCTTGGAGGAAAACATAGGAAGAGCACTCTTTGACATAAATCACAGCAAGGTCTTTTTTGATTCACCTCCCAGAGTAATGGAAATAAAAACAAAGATAAACAATTGGGACCTAATGAAACTTCAAAGCTTTTGCACAGCAAAGAAAACCATAAACAAGATGTAAAGACAACCCTCAGTATGGGAGAAAATATTTGCAAATGAATCATCAGACAAAGGATTAATCTCTAAAATTTACAAGCAGCTCATGAAGCTCAATATCAAAAAAACAAACAACCCAATCCAAAAATGGGCAGAAGACCTAAATAGACATTTCACCAAAGAAGACATACAGATGGCCAAGAGGCACATGAAAAGATGCTCAACATCACTAATTATTAGAGAAATGCAAATCAAAACTTCAATGAAGTTATCACCTCACACCAGTCAGAATGGCCATTATCAGAAAATCTACAAACAACAAATGCTGGAGAGGGTGTGGAGAAAAAGGAACCCTCTTGCACTGTTGATGGGAATGTAAATTGATACAGCCACTATGGAGAACAGTATGGAGGTTCCTTAAAGAACTAAAAATAGAATTACCATATGACTCAGCAATCCCACTACTGGGCATATAACCTGAGAAAACCATAATTCAAAAAGAGTCATGTACCAAAATGTTCATTGCAGCTCTGTGTACAATAGCCAGGACATGGAAGCAACCTAAGTGTCCATTGACAGATGAATGGATAAAGAAGATGTGGCACATATATACAATGGAATATTACTCAGTCATAAAAAGAAACGAAATTTAGTTATTTGTAGTGAGGTGGATGGACCATAGTGTCTCTCATACAGAGTAAAGTAAGTCGGAAAGAGAAAAATATCCTATATTAACGCATATATGTGGAATCTAGAAAAATCATACAGATGAACCGGTTTGCAGGGAAGAAATAGAGACACAGATGTAGAGAACAAACGTATGGACACCAAGGGGGGATAGCAGAGGCAGGGGGTGGAGGTGGGATGAATTGGGAGACTGGGATTGACATGTATACACTTATATGTATAAAATAGATAACTAGTAATATCCTGACATAAAAAAATAAATAAAATAGAATTCAAGAAAAAAATTTGAAAAAGAAAACTGAGGCACAGATGGGTAGAGTGATTTTCTCCAAAAGTCACAGAGGGAGTGGTGGACTTGAGATTTAAATCGAGGATGGTTGTCTCCAGAGCCCAGGTACTTAACTACCAGGCTATCACTAACTAGCTAGTTGACCTTGATGAAGTCATTTAGCTTCTCTGGAGGACTAGCCGATTTCTTATATCCCAAATGAGCTTGGAAATTCTATAATGCTATGAAAATACATTACATGTTCAGTGACCCTGTATATTTTGTAATTTTGTTTTACCCACACATTCAAATGCTGTATTTCACAGCTGTTCATTCTGTTTTAGTCAATTATGTAGATTAGCCCACCCCAGACAAGCAAATACAGGCCTTTCCCCTAGGAGTCCCACTTAATATTCTCTCCTGATCAAAGGTCTCCCTCAGCATTTTTCTTCCAGCATATGCTCTTGATTTACCTCCACAGAAGCCTTCTGTTTAATGAAAATCTCCAATACTCATGCAAAACTGTTTTTAAAAACTCTTTACAAGTCTTCATGTAGAGTCACGTGGGCTACTATGCTCAACTTTGTAATCACCAAAAAAAGTAAGATTGCTAGCAATCATGCTCCCATTTGATAAATCGTGCCTTTCAGATTAGAGCTATTTGTACTCTTCTGCAGCTGTTTGGCTTTCTGTGACTCCTCGCTTTTCTGGAATCTTATTCTCTGTAAAGATACCCTGCTCATTAAAGGAGGCACAGGTTTCTACTACAAACTCAGGGATTATAATGAATGACATTTCCTTCAGTAACACGCCTAACAGCAGTATCTAACATAATCTCATTTTGTAAGCATATAAATCCTAATCAAACAACATATTAATAGATACAGACATACCAATCTGTAGTCAGTCCCTTGTTTACCAAGATTCCCCATATTACATTCCTGGTGGTCTCATCCACATATCCTATGCTTATCTCACAATGAGAATATCCTCTCTTCTTTCTAGGTTATATCTTAAAGGGAGCCTGACCCTGAGAAAAAGCAATCTATTTTTTTTTCTACTTTTTGACTCACACCCTAACAACTGAAATCTGGCTTCAGATAACTGTAAGAGATTTAATTATACCAGAGCCACTTACCAACTGGACAGATATATTGCCAGGACTCTAATTATTTCAACAGGGATTTTTTTTTGTTTTTTTTTTCACAATTTAAAACAATGTTTAGATATGTCAGATACTTTTTGTTGCATTCAATATTTAAAATATTTTATTTTGATTTATGATGCATCAGAGACATACCATTTCAGAATAAGTTCATCAACTTTATTCCAGTCCTTTAATTTTCTTTTTTTTAACAAAATAAGTGGCTCAGAGACACTGATTTATAGCTGGTCAGTGACTGACTGAGGTTACAACCTCAGCTGGGTCTGCTGTCACTTCTTCTGCATCCTGTCCAGTATTAATTTAAAATGTAAACTCCACGTGATGGAGGTCTTCCTTTGTCTCTCCAGCTCCACCCTCCATCCTTAATGGCCAGACTAGACTGCATCGACTTAAAAACTACCACCCTGGTTCTCTGGCTTCAGGTTGGATTTGGCCAACAGGGAGCAGACCAGGAGTTTGGGAGAGGGGGAGAGTGAGAGATCAGGGGAAGTGTACCCCAGGCCCCATACAGAGGAACTTGTATACAGGTCCCCTGACCATTCCCTCTTCTCCAAGTCTGGGATGCTAGGGAGCAGATGGCAACCTGCTGATCCTATCTCTGAGAGGGAGGGGGCGCTGTTCCTTCTCTTTGTAAATCACCCTTTTATTACATTCATCTCAAATTATCCCATTTTCACTATGCCATCTGTTTCCTGTTGGGCCCCTGACTGATAGAATATATTATAGAAATGTATTTAAAATCTGAAGTTTCTCTAGCTAGGCTGTCCAAAAAATTCGAAGCATTCCATTTCTGGGTGTTTTGTCTTGGGATTTTAGGGATGAGAGGATGAAGTTTCCTTCCACCTTAAATGAACTGCCTCCTTCCTATGATTCCAGTCTCAGTTCTCTGTAGCCCACCCAAAAAGCGTTCTCCCTCCACCTTAGCTAAAGCAGCCTGTCGTCCCCTACCATTGGTCACTGTCTCATCTCATTTTATTTCCTTCATAATACTTATCACTATCTTAATTTAGTCTCTGTATGCACTGGCTTATTCATCATTCTCTGTCTCCTTAGTAGACTGAGTCTACATTAAGTTGGGGTTCTACGAAGCAGACACTGAAGGATGCTCACCAGGGGTCACCACCTGTGAAAGGAAGGGTGAAGAAGCAGGACTGGACAAAGGAAGATGCTGATGCAGTATGCTGGCCCGACAACACAGAAGTTCTGCTGGGAGTACTGCCACCAGAGTTACTCACATGAGACTGAAATGACCTTTAAACCACCCCCGTCCTCTACCATCACTACACACACACACCTTCCTTGAGTGGCTGGCATCTGATGTCTGAGGAGAAGATACAATGAATTAAAAGGTCAGCGGGAAACATGGTCTGAGGTTGATCCAGGCCTCGACATGCCCTCACACATACATGTGTTCCCTGCAGTGCATGGTTGCAACTGGGATAACCTGAATTACTGCTGCTGTTAATTTGTAAACACAAAACATAAATTACTCAGAGTTGCCTCCTGTCACATACTGGCAACTCAGGTTGTACTTCCGACTCTAATAAAAGCCACCAACAGTGCCATCTCAGACTTATCTGCCACTCTGATCTCTAATGGCAAAAGATGTCCACCTCAATGGCATTTTTGTTATTTAAGTCTTTTACATAAAACAGGCAGCAAATATGTGGGAAAATCTTTCACATCATTAGAAACCACACATTTGTGTTAAAAACTTATACAGTGCTCTATGTCAATTATATCTCAATGGAAATGGAAGAAAAAAATTAAAAATAAATAAAAAGCATAATACAAAATAAAAAAGTGAGAACAATATAAATTAAACCATGAGGATTATTACCGATGTAATCAGCCAAAAATTAAAGACATTATAATATTCACTGCTACAGATGCTGCAGGGAAACAGACCCTCTCACACATGCTGCCAGAAGAATTATGAATCAGAACAGACTTTCAGGATGGTATTGTAATAGAGAAGAATGGCCAGCATAGTGTTTGGTGATCTTCTGTAAGACTGGGATACACAGGGGCACAGAGGTCAAGAACAGAGGCCTTGGCAATGAGTAGTCCTGGGCCCACATCTTGACTCTGCCTCTTGCTGTGTGACCCTGAGCCAACACATAAAGAGAAGCTGCTATAATAAAAGGTCCTTTTGAATGCTGGACAATTATTTCTTCAGAATTCTATGGAAGCATGACCCTAAGCATCTCATCAAAAAGCAATGACTTTCTTCTGACTTGTAAAAATCATCTTATTTCTTCAGAAGCTTTTAGCTACTTAGGATGAAGTTTTGAAGTGGGGGGCAGGGGGTGCCTGTGGATCACAGAGCCCCTTATAGGTGAAGACTAATTAAAACAAAAAAATTAGAAGCTAATAAACACGATATATTTGAAAAGTTACCCCTGAAACACATTTGTAATACAGGGTAGTTTGAAAAAACAAGAAGAAAAGAAAAAACAAATTGCCTTGTACCCAAATGATGATGCACTGAATAGGAACCTTAACAGACTAAATAAAGAACTGAAGCAGAATAAAGTGAATCATTTAAAAAAATCTGGGGCTCATTTTAAAGAAAACTTTCAAAGAAACAGAAAAGCCTCACAAAAAAATATTATAAACACGTATGTTGAAAATGACAGGTCTTCCCTGGTGGCGCAGTGGATGAGAGTCCGCCTGCCGATGCAGGGGACACGGGTTCGTACCCTGGTCCGGGAAGATCCCACATGCCGCGGAGCGGCTGGGCCCGTGAGCCATGGCCGCTGAGCCTGCACGTCCGGAGCCTGTGCTCCACAACGGGAGAGGCCACAACAGTGAGAGGCCCGCGTACCGCAAAAAAAGAAAAGAAAAGAAAAGAAAATGACAGACAATTTACAATACAGGTCACTAAAATATTACAGCACATCACAAAAAGGTAAAAATGAAGACAAGCACATCCAATTCCTGGATGAAAATTGAAAATAGAAGATATCATAAGGAAAAGGTGTGTAACAGTCTTTCTATATGGATAATTTCATTTCCTCCAACCTGGGAGATGGGAACAGGGTTGGAAGAATAAGAAGATGGACAGCCAAGTTAAAGAATGGCTACTCTGTCAATACTTTCCCCAGCTCGCCTAGTCTCTCTGTCTCTCTGTTAGTTTCTCTCTCTAGAAAAAAAGTACGGAAAAATGGCTTCATAATTCAATAAAATGTTACTGAGTATTAAACCCTGAAAATTAATTGTTTAACAAATAGCTGAGTGAGCTCTGCTGTTCCAGCTGGAGAAGAGAACAGACTGATAGATGTAATAAGAGCCTCTATTTTTACAGAGGGCTCAAGGGAGAGATCATCTGCTGTTCACATGGTCCAAACAGGAAGCTATGGTCATAAATTCTAACATGAAGGACATGGAGGATTTAGGTTAAATAGAAAGATGACTTGGCTGATAGTGAAGGCTATAAAATCATGAAATGGCTCCCCGGGGTGGATGGTAGATTTCCCTTTCTGGAAATGATGTGTAAAGAAGAGGATCGTCTGTCAGGATGATGGAGGGGGGCCTAAGCACAGTATCAGGATGGTCTGGGTGACAGTCTGTATTTTCTGGTTCACTAAAGCAGCCTCTATCTTTAATTTCCAGCAACTAAAGCAAATGTCTAAATCCCTTACAGCCTGGGCACACCTTTGCTAATTTGGCTTGTAATGGATTTTAGCTTAATAAAACAGACAATAACTTGAGGAGTTGCTAAATGTAATTAAATAACTGAAGAGGTGTAATACAACCTATAAACATTAAAGTATTTCAACACACACTTAATGACAACCAGGTCCAGGTAAAGATGTATTTCTGTCAGGTAATTACTAACAGAATTGTTTAGGATGCAGAGGACTGGGATGCAACATTAAACGTTGGTTATCACTTTCATGTTTAGCATTCACATTAATTAAGGCGTTTGTGGTGGTGTAACACCATAATGTCACTAATGAGTAATTATTTCTAGAGCAATTACTTTTTAAGTGATTAAGAGGCATTGTATCACTGTGACCCAACTGACTTTATATTTGCTTTCTCAATAGCTTCCTTGTCTTCCCTACCACCTCCCTTCCTGAAGCATATTAGACTGTCTTCTTCTCACAGGAAAAGAATAGACTAATAATTACCAAATGCATACTGTTCCTGAGAGAAATACAATGCAACAAGCTAATGTCTGCTAATTCTTAAGCTACAATTAATGAGTTGAAGAGAGTATCAGGATTTTGAGTTGGATAATATATACATTTAAAACCTAAAATTTACAAGTTTGTCGTCATTTGGTCAATGAGTGAGAGAAAGGTATTAAGCCTCTGAATTGTAATATACCTGAATGATAATAAAGGTGTTGAACAATATTAATTTATCCACAGAGAGCTTACATTCTGCATGGTGTTTACTAAGCCCCGTAGAAGATATTTAATAAAATTATTAAGATATAGTCTTCGGCCTTAAGAACCTTAAAATCAAAGCCCAGATACAAGCTAAACTGATGTAGGAAGACATTAGCTTTGTCATCCTGGATCGCAACTAAAGCAAAGGCCTTAATCTCTTTGAGCCTCTTTGAGCCTCAATACTATTTTTTTTTAATAAATAAATTAATTAATTTATTTATTTATTTATTTATGGCTGCATTGGGTCTTCATTGCTGTGCATGGGCTTTTCTCTAGTTGCGGCGAGCAGGGGCTACTTTTTATTGTGGTGCACAGCCTTCTCATTGCAGTGGCTTCTCTTGTTGCAGAGCACGGGCTCTAGGCACGTGGGCTTCAGTAGCTGTGGCTCATGGGCTCTAGGGCACAGGCTCAGTAGTTACGGTCCATGGGCTTAGCTGCTCCACGGCATGTGGGATCTTCCCGGACCAGGACTCTAACCTGTGTCCCCTGCATTGGCAGGAGGATTCTTAACCACTGTACCACCAGGGAAGTCCCAAGCCTCAATACTATTAATAGCATAAAAACAATATGAGCAACTACCACTTAGAATGGATGTAAGGACTTAATGCATAGAAATTGTTTATCATGGCTTAAACATTCTTACAAACTTTAGCTCTAAATATAAAAAATAATTATATATTTATTTATATTTATTATGATTAGTCATATGTGTTAAGTATGAATAATTTGTGTCATAAGATCTCTGATAACGGACATAATTGGAAGCTGAAGGAGTCATTGCAGAGGAAATGAGCTATTGGCTAGGTGATGAAGGATGGGCAAGATTTTGCTAGATCTAGTGTAAGGGAGGGTTTTCCATCCAGCACCGAACAGTGTGAGCACATGCCCAGAGCCAAGGACATATGAGTAAAATGGCTACAGAAACTTGAGTGGTAAGAAAATTTGTTGAGATTTACACCTGGTGAAAGGCTGATGAAGGCAAACAGTGGTTGACCTTAAGCCCAGGTCACCTAGTTTATATTTTATCTATTGAAAACCGCAGAGCACAGTATGACATAATATGAAACAAAGTGCTAATATTATAATTTACTTAAATCTGATTGATGAGTCAAAAACTCAGATGCCCAGAGGGTCAGGCTTATGGCCTCTGTACTATAAGGAGTAGACTCTACCTAAGACAACAGGGAATGGTGGGAATCAGGGTCAAATGGAAAAAACATACTCTGTCAGAACAAGGAGAAAACATACTCTGTCAGAACAAGGTACCAATGTCTCAGCTTCAGTTACTTGTTGCCATGTGGGTAATAAGGCCCAGTGTTTCCGACCTTCAGATTTTTAAAATGATAACTAGGAAATATAAATATTAAAATGAAATGTGCTTAATTTTTAAAAGTACCATGTTAGTCAACTAAAATACTTGTATGAATTGGGCATGTCCTGAGGGCTGATGGTAGGCAGCCCTTGATATCATGTGATTTTATAAATGAGGAAAGCAAGTCTCTGAGACATGGAGTGATTCACTATAATTTATACAGAGAGTGAGTTACATGCAGTGCTGGGATCTGAACCAACGGAAACTTTATCCAAGATTAAACTAGAACTCACTGGAGGTTAAGGCTTTATTCCATTTAGTGTGGAACAGGGTGAGCAGATGCCCAGAGCCAGGACAGCTGTGAGGTTTCAGTGCAACCTTCATTTCACTAATAGATGTCTTCACATTTCAGATTATTTTTCATTACACTCTCAAAGGAAACAGTTTAGCAGATGAACACAAGTCAAAATAAAATTTTTAAAAAAACAAGTGTGAGTGTGGGTTTTCTTTTCTTGGTTTCAGTGCAGTAGAGAGGAAAGAACATGTCCTGGGGAGTCACGCAGCCATTCAGACCTGGGTGCAGACACCGCTGTTCACCATTTCCTCAGTATGCCGCTTGAGGAGGTCATTCTGCTTGCTTTTAAAATGAAAATAACGATGTCTAGCATATAGAGTTTCTGGAGGATAACATGGAATTGTATAACTTGATGACATGCTATCACATACAAGGAAGAGTGATAATGTCTTGAAACTTCGTTTTAAACACTGATTGAAGCAAGTCAGGAGAGAACGATTTAACAATTAGGAATGGATGTTCTGATATGAGCATTTCCAGTCAACTTCCCTGGGAAGCATAAGTTCAAACTCAGCAATAGTAACAGCCAATTAAATTATTAATATACTATTCTACCATTCACATAATATAGGTCAGTGAAAATTTCGGACCATGGTAAAGCAGAAATAAGTAAGGACGAGTTAGATGTGGTATTGTTATTACGATTAATTGCTTTTATGATGCACTACAGGATAGAAGAATTGTGAGTTAAAGTCAGTTTTCACAGTGTGAGGAAATGAGTTACTGAAAATTTTCAAGAAAATTAATGAGTTGAAGAAATAAGCAAGATTTTTAACAGAACAGGAGAGTTCTCCTGGATTTACAACTGTGACTTCGAAATACACAAAATTAACATTTTTGGAGAAGAGGCGGGATAATATTTGGAACCAGTCTTGGATTCACTTCTGGACCTGGCATTTCTAGCTCTGCAGCCCTGTGGGTGTTATTAATTCTTCTCTCAGTTTCCTTTTCTGTAACATGTGGATAAAAATGTCTGTTTTAGAGCAGTGGTGATGGGAAATCAAATAAAATGATGTCCATGAAGCATTTAGAGCAAATCACTTACACATCCTCAGTGTTCAATATATGGTACCTGTTCTTACCATCGCTGTTATAATCTGTTTTAAGATTCTGAATGAGGTCAAGAGGAAAACGGTGAAATAGTTTGAATGAGATCAAAGGAAAAAAGGAAGCAATTAAAAATAATATTGCAATTAATGCTTTGGACACATGGATGGTATGATGGCTTTTTATATTAAAAGTAACATAATTTATGCCAAGTCTAGAACAACAAATTCATATTTACACCTTCCTCTTTTTTTTTTTTTTTTTTTTTTGTGGTATGCGGGCCTCTCACTGCTGTGACCTCTCCCGTTGCGGAGCACAGGCTCCGGACGCGCAGGCTCAGGGACCATGGCTCACGGGCCCAGCCGCTCTGCGGCATGTGGGATCTTCCCGGACCGGGGCATGAACCTGTGTCCCCTGCATTGGCAGGCAGACTCTCAACCACTGCGCCACCAGGGAAGCCCTACACCTTCCTCTTACATAATGTTGGGAATGCTCCATCAAATAGTAGCTTCCATGACAACAGGGGACACATAAGTATACGTTTTGGGTCTCTCATAACAATTAGTAAAATATCCTACAAAAACTATGCAGGCAAACCACTTAACAATGTAGAGCAGTTTCCAGATTTCCTCTGTACAGCCTTTATACTTCTTTCTCTAATAATGGGGCTTTTAAGAGATGCAAAGGAATGAGACATGTAACACGTCCATCATCAGATTCATTTGAAAATAAATACCTAAGATTAGTCATTTCCTAAGGTGAATGTCCAATGAATTTTCTCAATTCTGGAAAACACTATTTTATGTTTAAAGCATAATTAGTGTAATATTTGAAATATGTAGCTATTGAACTGGTACCGTTTATAAGACTGGTGTTCATTAATTATGAAATATTTAATAAAAATTTGGGGATTGCTCTATCTGTCTGAAGAACTGGACCATGTTATATATAGAATAAGTTATATTAGAATAATACTTTGTAGGGGCCAAACTATCAGATTGGTCAGCACATGGCTTTGAAAATGTGAGTCTGAATGCCTTTAAGAAGGATGTGCATTTTCCAGTTTCTCTAAGTGCCCATCCTTCCCTATGACACCTTTCCAGGTTCTCTTCATTTAGTAATCTGCCCAGCCCCAATGGATATCTGAGTTTGTGACCCTGGCTCACAGATACTTGATCTGCCGCATAGCAGATACCAGTAGTCCAAAAGCAGAATCATTACAAGCTTTCAAATATATTTGTCCAATCAGCACTCTTTTTCATATGAACATAAGAGTTTATTGGAATTAGATGAACACAATTTATACTGAAGAACTTATTCCATCTTTGAGAGAAATAACTCTTCTGTAAGTCAAATTGATGGATTTATGAGTTATTGGGGCAATGAACAATCAAATAAGGTAAACAGCAGTGCCTTCAAGAGATCTCAGAGAGATGGTGTACAGACCATCTCTGTAAGAGGATGCAAACTTTTAAACTCTTCATTGAAATATAACCTTTGAAAACTGTTTCATTGAAATATATGTCCAGAAAAGTGTTCAATTTATAAGTATATAGCTTGATGAATTTGGTGGGGTACCATACTTGAGTAATAGCACCCAGAAGGTATGGATTATTTCCAGCATCCCGAAGCCCTCCTCAAGGCCCTTCCAGTAGCTGCCCCTCCCCAAGGTATCCAATTTCCCTACTTCTCTCACCTTAGATAGTTTTCCTGCACAGAACTTCATATGAAAGGAATCACAGTGTGCTCTATTTTGTGGTTGGCTTTTTGAACTCAACATTACTTCTGAGATTTATGCTTATACTTTAGGGGGATGAGAGTAGCAAAATCATCTGATATTATGTGCCAAGGGCTCTGACAAGATGTGCTCACAGGGATTCACTGTATGCTTTTCTATATATGTGGGGTAATTTGAAAGGAAAATGCACAGTAGAAGCTGGAAAATAAGAAATATATACATATAAGCTATAACAAGTATTATGCATTAAGAAGTTCTTTAAGGAAAAAATATCAAATGCTTCTCCATCCATGGATATATATATATTAAGAAAAGAGAGAGGTGTAGCACCCAAAGTGTTGAAGGAAAAATCAATGTTACTAATTTATATGGACTTTCCAGTAATTCTTTGACAAATGTCACCTTTGGCCACAAAAGAAGCAGTAAAGAATTATGCTCACTATTATTTTTCCTAATTGCCCTCTTCACATCAGTTTCTGATTATTTACCAACTAAACATTTCTCGACTTTATTAAAATTATTCCTAAAAATACTTTACTGGTATATTTATCAATTATTTCCTATCAAAAGAGCCTTATAGGATGTTTCTCTGCCAATATTCAAATATTGTAAAAAGTATTTATAAAGCAATAATATATTTATCTTCCTATATGCTTAAATAAAAGTATCACTGATGTATCAGTCCTTTATGAAAAAAGGTTACATTTCCTAGAAAAGGTTATAGATTTCTTTGAAACATATGTAAAATCTCTGTTCTAATGCTTGACATTTATTAATTTTGATGAAAATGTTACTGAACTGTCTCAACCATCTCTTCCTGGATATTTAAATTGGAATATATCATATTTCATAAGAAAGAGCTCTGATGCAATAATTTACTAAATATTAGGGAAAAGTATTGTGGATTTAGGCAGCAAGCACACCCAGATTTCCTACTGAACTGAGAAAATTTTAATATTATACTGTAAAAATGCTTATATATATTATTATATCAACTGATACTTTGTAACAAATATTTCAGAAGATTTTTCAGTGCAATGATAAATGCTCTTTGTAGTCAAGTCCTAAAAATTCAAAGATTTTAAATTATTTTCCAAGTCATAAAAAGGATGAGTAAATGCACATTTGATCACACACTCCCTGATTAAAATTCTTAATGGCTTCCTTTCCTCTAAAGGTGAAGTCCAAACCCCCAAATATTACCAACAAAAGGCTCTTCTTTCCTCTCCAACTCATACCTCACTTTCATAGCTCACTCCCTCACGGTCCATACTTTAGCCATTCTGAAATTCTTTTACTTACCTTTCTTCCTTTACTTTTTCCTAAACATGCTGTTCCCTCTACCTGGCAACTCCTTCCCTCTGTTCTTCTCCATACTCTTTACCTGGTTAACTGTAAGTTTTCCCTCAGGTCTCATTTTACACATTACTGCCCCTCTCTTTCCCACCCCCAACACACACACACACACACACACACACACACACACACACACACGCACGCACGCACATGCACACACCCCAAGTTGATTACTTGGAAAATTACTTTTTTTTTTACACTTCTTCATCTGATAGGAACCAAGTGCCTCAGGTAGCTATGCATAATGAAAGCAGATAAGATATCATAACCACTTTACAAAGGCAAAAGTGGCCCAGTGAAATCAGATGACTTTGCAGGAAGGAATTAGAAATCAGGTTATCAGCTCATCAAATTCAGAGCAGGGCAGTGTTCGCTCCATATTGCCTCTCTGGTTTGATCAACAAATATGTCCCATTCCGTAACTGAATCACAGGTCAGTTTACTATTAGCATTAAAGTGCACAGTTACAGAGATGCTGTGCATTAAGAACCTCAGAATGTTCATACGCTTTATATCAAGTCTAGTTATTCTTAAAGAATGTTTCCCTTTTCTTAAAAACTGCACTCTCCTTTCCTTATGAAAAGCACACAAACTTATTTTGGAAAATCTACAAATCAGGAGAGAATTTTAATCAGGTGATTGCATGATCAAATCTAATATAGAAAATTATAATTAAAAATGGAAAATCAACATAAAAGATGTAAAGAGAGCATTAAAATCGTAAAAAGTTGAAACACACCTAAATATTCCAAAGTAAAATGTTGGCAACATACAGAGTTACCCACAAATATGACAGATTATGTAGTCTTAAAAATTATATTGTAGAAAAATGAAGGAATATTCATCATATAATATTAAGTGAATGAAGCAAATTATAAAATGGACATACAAAATAATCACAATTTTCTGTGGAAAAAAATATTCAAAGAATACAGAAGGAACTTTTACCTAACTTATTAATGATGGGTATCTTCAAAGGAAATTTTTTTTTAATATTTGATGTTTAATTCTTTACTTTCCAATTTTACTGTGACTAACATGTATTATTTAGGTATTCAGAAAACAAACCCTTACTCTTATTAAAAGAAAGGAAGGGAGGGAAGGGAGAGAGAGATGACACTTTTTGAATAAATCCATAGAAGATGGTGGGCAGATGATTCAATTGTTTTAAACCTCCAGTGTCTCATCATTTTACAGACACGTAACTTCACAACAATACCAACAATTATGCTGTAAACTCTATCAGCCTATATGGCCTACAGATATGGCAGATATGGAACAGTGATGTTCTAAATAGAATAATCTATGAGCAAAATTTCTTATCTAGAAGATATGTGGCTTATATTGAAATTTATGGGATTTTTTCTGTAACGTAGGAGCTATAGCTAAGAAAACAAATCATTCACACTTATGTAGCTTCAAGTATGAAGACTAATTTTTTGTCAGTTATAATGTCATGTTTTTACAGAAAGGGAAAAACACAATACAGAAAGAGTCAAATAGACTTGGATCAATATTCAGCTCCACAGTTACCACGGATTTTAGGCACATTATTTAACCTCTCTGAGCTCCACTTTCCTCTTGTGTAAAAATATCTACCTCCTGGAGTTAAAGCATGTAAAGCATTTAGTATTAGTGTGCCTGGCACAAAATAACTATTTAATAAATGTGAATTAAAAAGAACTATTGGGCTTCCCTGGTGGCTCAGTGGTTGAGAGTCCGCCTGCCAATGCAGGGGACGCGGGTTCGTGCCCTGGTCCGGGAGGATCCCACATGCCACGGAGCGGCTGGGCCCGTGAGCCATGGCCGCTGAGCCTGCACGTCCAGAGCCTGTGCTCCGCAACGGGAGAGGCCACAACAGTGAGAGGCCCGCATACCGCAAAAAAAAAAAAAAAAAAAAAAAAGGACTATTAAGTAAGCAAATGAATGAACAGAAAAACTAAACATGAAAATAAATAAAATACCATGAGCAAAAGTAGATGCTTTGCATTTATAATGACACATCCAATCCTGTGCAGAATCTTCTACCACCAGAACACTGAGGCAGCCCTTTTGGTGGCCAATGGCCACATGAAAAGCTTAATGGAAACTAAACCTTGCTATTTGCCATGGGGTATTTTAACCAACAATACCAGACATCTCCTCCCATCAGAACAGAGAGAGAAAAGAACGTGCACACCCATTCCCAGTGCTGAGCAATCTGCCTGCAGAACACGCAGGGCACCACTGTCCTGGGGACCTTTGGATTCCATGGGTGGCAGCCACTCAGTGACACTACCTGAGCCAGACTGCAAAGAATTCCTGGCCACTGACACTCATCTGTTCTACCCTGCCATTGCATTCCCTTTTTATTTCTCTCTCTCTCTCTCTTTTTTTTTTTTTTTTGCATCTTGGAGTCCCCTCTAGCCCTGTGACATGTTTCACCATCTGTTCATGCAGATGGTGCCATCCAGAGAAGTCAAAAAGTTTGGTGTCCCCAAATCCCTCTTGATTCAGTCAGTTCTCTTTATCACAGAGCAGTGGGGAAAACAAATGAGAAACTGGAAACCACATTTCAAAGCACAGAAAGGTCACAGCTCATATAAGGAATACATTCATGTTCAGTATCTGGTTTGAAGTGAATGCTGTCTACATAGGTAAGTCCTTACCCTGACATTCTTCTGAACAAAACTGTGTCTGCAACAGCTGATTGCACCTAATACAGAGTCAAACACTACTGGCCCTTCTCCCCATTGTCCACCAGGTCAGCAACTACAGCAAATAATCTATCGTAAATGTGGCTCTATGTATAACGTACACACTCTTTTCTATCCATGCTTATAGAAACTGAAAACTTGCAAGAACAAAATAAAGAAATTAAAGAAGGTTGTCACTGAATGATAGTAATTTGGTTTTACACAATTTAAAAATACTACACAAGATGCAGTTGAACCAAGCATCCCACTTATGATGGAAATAAACCCAGAAGCCTGATGATCAATAGAAAAGAACAAAATCACAAAGAAAGGAAAAGTAATAGGAAAATAGTCTCTTCCTTATCTAAGATGCTTGAGAGTTTTGCAATAAAATAAACACTAAGACTAAAACCTATCTATTGACACAGACTAAATTTAGCCTCCTAGGTGGTTTCAGAATCAAGTTTCCCCAAAGAGGAATGTCTGATAATCCATATTATTTGGAACTTGGTGACTCAGAGTAGGACACTGTTTATATTACACTGAGGATTCAGAAGTTCATTCTCACTCTGTGTTGATTTCCCCCTCTGTTCTTTCATTCCATATCCCTGCCCAACCCCTGGCCACCCATGCAGTGAATACAGATTTTTTTTTCTCCTTGAGAGTAACTCCACCTACCATCAAACAAGGACCAGATCCATGGTTTGTCTCGTCCCTTTATCAGGAGATGTAGAGATGGAGTAATTTAACAAGGCTCCATGAATTAACCTTTATTGGCTAACATTCATGTAGAAATGAAACACACAATTCATTCAACTAAGAACAAAGAAGGAGCCCATTGGGGTAGAGGCAGTGTTTCTCATTATCACACTATGAGCATTTTTTATATGGGCACAAGGTTGACCACTGTGTTTCTCATATCTAACTTCCCTAAAGAAAAATCAACCCATGATTCCAGGAAAATGGGCTAAAATACTTATGATTTGGGAAAAATATTGTTTTGAGCCAATGTAAGTGCTTCTTTTCCCCTCACAGTAATCAACCTTCATTCCCCCCACTGCCTGCCCTATGTTCTGTCACAAATACAGAAAATACACATGTGTATATGCACATGTGTATATGCTGTGTATATGCACACACGCATACATACACACTTATACATTTTGAAGTTCAAACAAGATAGTCCAAATAACACAGAGATATTCTCTATACTAAGCAAAGAATATGATGTCTCTGCTCTGCCATCAATGAGAATCCATACACATTTTTATTCATAAAATATTTGATGACCCTAAATAGAACTTCCTCCTTGAACTCAACAGTGACAAATTTTCTGAGGCGTGTACCTAAAAAGAGCTAGCTCTCATTAGAAAGTGTTTTCTCATTGATTCATTCTGTGGTGGAAGGCTAATATGGGTCACCTGAATTCCACTTTGATACAATTCTCTCCACCTTCACATCTCTGTACGTCTTTCAAAAAACCATACTGATTGCAAATGACAAGGTAACATAACAAAACACCAGGTACCAATGGAAATTTCTACAAAATCAACTCATAGATGTATTTAAGTCACAATTTGGGAAGATGAATTCATGACAATTGCTGATCCTGTTTTTATTTTCAAAATGCCTTCTTATCAGCTGTTCAACTGGCATCACCCCAAGCACCGTCTCACCTTCTCACTAAGATAGAGAAATGCACATGGTATCTACTAGGGAGGAGAGTCAGATTTGTTTTTCTCCTCATCAAAACCTAATGACCTTTGATAATTGGGTATCAAATGCTATTGATTTGATTTTATGCTTCTTTTTCTACTCAGTATGCAAATCCATTGTTTAATAACATTAGATATGATTTTGCATGAGTGCCTGAATAGAGATAGAATAATAAATCAATTTGAGATAAACACTTAAGAGAGCACAGATCCCATTCAACTGATAAACTGAGTCAGGTAGTTGGATTGATAACATAGGAAATACTGTGAAGAAATTGTAATTGCTAATTCATTTACACATACATTTATTCAACAATTTTTTCATTGACTCTTCTGAGACAGGCACTATTCAAGAGGCTGAAATACAGTTGGGAATAAAACTGAGGTCCCTGCTCTCATGGAGCTTATATATTAGTGGAGTGAGGCCAACAAAAATAGTAAACAAAGGAATAATGCATCTAGTTATAAAGAACATAAAATGCAGTAATGTGAAAGAGAAGAAACAAAGTTCTGAGTAAAGCGGTGTTACTTAAGCTTTCTTCCTGTGAGCACATGAGTTTGTTCTGCCCTTAGGACCATTTTGCTTCTGTCCTTTACAACTGGAACTCTCATTCCTCAGATCACTGCTGTCAATCTTCATAAATAACACCTCAGCTCAGGTGTCACCTCCTAAAATAGGACTCCACCTTACTCTTCTAGCTACTTTTTATCCAATCTTTCATTCTGTTTTTCTTCATAGAATTCATCACAATTTGCTGCCCTCATTTATCATTAAACATCCTTTTTCATGGTGGCTTGTATGTTTCCTTCTCTAAGTACAAGCTTCTGGAGGTAGAGTCTATATCTGGCTTATTCACTCCTGCAACACCCATCCCCCACCTAGAGCAACAAGAGATGCTCACTCACTAGTTGACCGGATAGATAGAGGGGTAAATGAATTAAATGTCCAGCAATTCACTTCACTACAATGGCTTTGTTTCATTAAACATGTATTAGAACTACTAGTATTTTCTCAAGCTTCCTTTTGGAACACTACACCAATGTTCTAATATTAGGTAGTCAAAATGAAAAACTGCATTCAGCTATTAGCCTTATGAAAATTCTGAGTATGTTATGTCCGCTCTGCTACCTCCCAGCCCAGGCACTGGGTCATTTCTCCACATTAAACCTGTTAAAGCACTAAGGGCATGGGCTTTGAAGTCAAACAGGCTTGAATTCTATTCCCAGCTTTGATGCTTATACTTGTACTGCTTTGAACAAGTTACTGAATTTGTCTAAGGCTCAGTTTCCTCTTAAAAGATAGAAGGATATCAGTATCTACCAGATTGGATTATTTGGGGATTAGAAGATGCAATGTATGCACAGTACTTGATACACAGTATGTACCCAATTAATTTTGACTATTATGATTATTTTGGTAACTACAGTAATAAACTACAACAACAATTACTTAATAGGTACCTACTGTGTGCCAGCTACTTTACATGGGTTATATTATTTAATTTTGACCATATTCCTGCAAGATAAATGATATTATAATTTTCAGTTTAAAGTTAGGTAACTTTTTAAAAAGCCACAAAGCCTGTAAGAACCAACTCCAGAACTTGGCTCTTACCTACCATCCTATCCTACCTCTTCCATCTCCCTATTATGTATATTCTTCTCCTACTAACCTCCAAGTTTTGAGTCTCAAGTTTTGAATGTCTCATTTGTCTTTGTGTATCCCCGAAACCTGGCACAGTGTTGGTACATAATAAGGATTTACCAGCACCATTCCTTCTTGCCAAATATCATCCCACATGAATCAGGATGGGAAACAGCAGAAGAGGCCAACGTTAGATACATGTAGAAATCTTAATAACAGCAATTAATCTTTACAAACAACTTATATGTGCCAAACACTTTACGAAAATCTTTACAAGTATTTGTCTGCTTAATCACCCCAGTAATTCTATAAGGTGGGTACTATAAAGCCCTATATTCCTGATGAGGGAGCTGAAGCTCAGAAAGATGGAGCACAGCTAGTTAGAGACAGAGGAAGGCCTTGCAACAAGGCAGTCAGATTCCAAACCCAGGCTCCAAACATGCCAGAAGAAGTTGGTCTCTCTCCTGGTCTTTTCAGTATTTTCCCTTAGTTGTCAGTGTACTACAGCTGCTAAAATATAAAGTCCTAATTATATTCTCTATTATTGCTACTGAGAACAATCCAACATGGAATTGGAATCTTCCTCCAAGGATTTATGACCATTTAGCATTTTGGTACCTTTTATTCTGTCCATACGAGTGCAGATAATGAGCTACTTCTCAGAAGTAAAATAGCTTGAGCATTTCATAATATGGTGACTGTGATTTGAGTCATTAACCTATTACAGTGGTCTGGCTTGCTTTATTTGTGACCTCCAGAACAAAGAGGTAGGAATGGGCTAGAAATCCTCCCTTACCACCCATTTAGTAAATCAAGTAATTAAACTTTTACCAAAAGTCTTTTAACCAAAAAAATATGGAGGTGATTTCCGGAGGTTGGGTAATGTTTTATCTCCTTCCTTTCTTTTTCTGCCCGTGGAGAATAAGGCTGACATGAATATCTGTGAAACAAATATTTTTCACTTGTTCCAGAAAATAAATATAGATTTTCTTCCGTGTACTCTGGGGTCTTCTGCCAGTAGACAAAGATACCACTTGTCTGAAATTTAGAGGTGTGTCTAATGGCTCAGTACTCTTTCTGCTTTCCCTTCCAGTATGAGAGTATTGATGCTAGAGTTAGAGTCAAGGGTCTCACTGAGAGAGTATTTTAAATCTGGGACACGAAGGTGTACAGGTTACTTGGGTCATTCCTTCCTGGATTAACAAGTAAGAATTAACCTTCTTCAATCCAGCAGGAAAGCTTGTGGACTGGGTGACTTGCAGGCAGCCTTCAGAGTCTCTGCAAACCACAGCAGCCATGTGTCTCCTCAATGCACTAGGGTTTTACATCTCTGGCTAACTAAATTGAGACTTAATCAAATCTTACAGTGGTTGCTTTTCCCTAGTCTGTAACCTTCTTGAAACTCCACAATATGGATGTACAATTCTGAAATAGAAGAGATTTTCAAAATCCCTATACACCAAGTTACAAACTGTAGTGCATGCTGCTTTTCCTTGAACTTGGGTATTCAGAAAATTGAAACAAAAATAACTCTCTGCATCTAAACAGTTGCAAAGTAGAGATCCATTCAAGAATAAAGGATGAAAGGAGGAGTGATGATATTAGTTATACCTGAGGAACATACTCTATGTCCTATATGTATGGGAATAGCAATGTCAAAAACAATGCACAAGTCCCTATTGTGGAGTCCTATTCAAGACTGAGAGTCATACTCATCTATTTAAGAATGATGCCCACAAAAATCTCTCTAGAGGGGAGATGAATGACTCTTAGAAGTTCCTTTCAGGAGCCTTGGGAATTTAGGCTCTCCATTCTTCATCTTCCATCAGTGTTTTCAGTACCGGCTTTTTCCAAGAGTCTTTTGTATCCATCTACCTGGACAGAGACAGTGTTCTCTCAGTCTCTGGGAAGGTGACTGAGATCATAGGCTTTGAGTTCAACACTAAGCCTGGAAACTCACTAGAAAGTTACTTACTTTCCCAAAGCCTGAGTTTCCTCAACTATAAAATGGCACTGATGGTAGCCTGCTTCACAGGATTGTTTAATATAAATAATTCAGGGCTTGACATACAGAAGGTACTCAATAGAAAAAGGAACCCTCCTACACTACTGATAGGAATGTAAATTGGTGCAGCCGCTATGGAAAACAGTATAGACATTCCTCAAAAACCTAAAACTGGAGCTTCTATATGATCCAGAAATACCACTCATGGGCATATATATCCAGAGAGAACTGTAATTCAAAAAGATACATGCACCCCTATGTTCATAGCAGCACTATTCACAATAGCCAGGTCATGGAAGCAACCTGAATGTCCATCGACAGATGAATGGAAACAGAAGATGTGGTATACATATATATATACATATATATATATATATATATATATAATGGAATATATAAATAATGGAATCATTCATTAAAAAGAATGAAATAATGTCATTTGCAGAAACATGGATGGACCTAGATATTATCATATTAAGTGAAGTAAATCAGAAAGAGAAACACAACTACCATATGATATCACTTATATGTGGAATCTAAAATATGACACACATGAACTTATGTATGAAACAGAAACAGACTCACAGACATAGAGAACACACCTGTGGTTGCCAAGATTCGGGGGCGGGGACAGGGAGGGATGGATTGGGAGTTTGGGATTAGCAAATGCAAACTATTATATATGGAATGGATAAACAACAAGGTCCTACTGTATAGCACAGGGAACTATATCTAATACCCTGTAATAAACCGTAATGGAAAGGAATATGAAAAAGAATATATATATATGTATATGTATATATGTATATATCACTTTGCTGTAAAGCAGAAATTAACACATTGAAATCAAATATACTTCATTAAAATAAATTGTTAAAAGTAAGTAAATTTGTATGATGAACAACAAAAAAGTACTCAATAAATTTTACTACTACCACCACTACTACCACTACTTCAACTGTCTCAGCTAAATAAGTATTCAGATATATTTGTTTTGAACAGGTCTTTGTGTAATTAAAACTCTATCATGAGTAAAGTCATTACAAAGACTATCTGGTCTAACCCTATATTTTGCCTACTTGCTAATAAGCAAGTTGCCAGTGAAAGCTGCCAACAAAATTCACTGATTTCATGAAATCAGGGTGGAGCAAAAGATGTACAAAATGTGATTAGAGAAAACTTTATCTTTAAACTAATGGTGAGGATAATAGGCATGGTTTCAAGTTTGATTTAATGGAGTCATTTCTGTTTTCTTTATTTTTAATATAAAGCAAACAGAAAAAAATGTTGCAGGTATATGTGTGTGTGTGTGTATATATATATATATATATATAATATGCATATACACACAAATACAAATCTATAAATGAATACATATGCATATTTATACCTATAAATGGGGACATATACATATACACAAACAAGCACATATACAACAGCAACGGTTTTAATCATCCACTAGAAAATAGTTTTCTTAAAATAAAATAAAACAAGACAAAACAAAATAAATATCTGGCTTCTCTCCATGCTGCCAGTACTCTCGTGACCCAGAGGGTTCGTTCCTAGTGAAATCGGGACCATGCTAGTACTACTTCTGAATGCACTTATGTATAGCCATGCTGTATACAGATACATCCGCAAGCCAATGAATGGCGTGTTCTCAGGGGTTTCAGGTCTTCTCCTCTTTGCAGACAAGGTCCACTTCGATGACACCCTGTACTCATTCTTTGGGTCTTCAATATCTTTATTGGGAACGCAGCTCGTGTCTTTCCTGCTTTGAAACCCCTGGAGTCTCTGACCACTCATCTTTCATATCTTTGGTTTCAGTTCTGCCACATTCAGCTCTCATTGGACTGAAATCAATGGACATGAAGACAACTAGGGTAGCAAAGGAGACTCACTGATTACAAGAATGTGATGAGTCAGTAATATTTGAGAAAAAGAAGTCAGGCAGATTTTCTTTTCCTCTTTAAATGTTGTTATCTAAAAACCCAGCAAAAATATTGCAACCAAAAGAGCCCTGGACTACACCTAATGGTGTCATTCTGATTCTGCTATTTCCAGTTTGGATTTGACTTATTCACTGAGGTTAGTCAGACCATGATGACGGCAAGTAACCAAATGACTCCAGCAGCAGGAACAATAATAAGCCCTGGATTAGGAGTCAGGAGGTTGGGATCCCGCTCTGTGCTTTGCCATCAACTGTCTGTGTGAATTTAGGCACAATCACTTCCCTCTCTGAGCTTCCCTCTTCTTTTCTGTGATAATGAAGAAGGTAAACTTGAAGATGACAGAAATTACTTCTAAATACATTCACTTTTCATCTAAAGAATTTTATTTTATAGTGAAAAATAATGGGCAAGAAATTTCTTTTAAAAATTAATTACAGGGACTTCCCTGGTGGCGCAGTGGTTAAGAATCCGCCTGCCAATGCAGGAGACACGGGTTCGAGCCATGGTCCGGGAAGATCCCACATGCTGCAGAGCAACTAAGCCTGTGTGCCACAACTACTAAGCCTGCGCTCTAGAGCCCAGGAGCTAAAACTACTGAAGCCTGTGCGCCTAGAGCCCATGCTCCACAACAAGAGAGAAGTCACCGCAATGCGAAGCCCGCCCACTGCAACGAAGAGTAGCCCCCGCTTGCCACAAGTAGAGAAAAGCCCACGCGCAGCAACGAAGACTCAACGCAGCCAAAAAAAGAAAAAATTAATTACAGCTCTTTAAGGAGGATGTATGTGTCTCTTCCCACGGAGGTGGAGGTAGATGGAAGGTGTTTTTTCCTGTTTAGAAGACTGAGAATCTAGAGCACAGGGTCTCACACTCTGGCCAGAAGAACTGATATTCTTAATAAAATCTCTGTTGTTCTGCTTGACAAAATGTATTCACTCCATATCTCTATGAAAATGAATTAAACCAATTAGGAAATCCAAGTAAAAAAATTGATATATTAATTTTTAATAGACTACATTTCAGTGTGAGATGGCTACTCAGTTATTCACTTGCCTCATACCCTGTGGTAAAGCTTTAGGAGTAGAGGAAGAAGATACAATTAATAAACCTTGCCTGTCTAAATTCATTACAGGCTAACATTATCCTTTGCCATTTTCCCAATGACAGAACATACATAGCGGGTGGTGGCTGAATTGCCTTCTGCTTCCTGCTGAATCTTTCTTCAAGATTGTGAACCTTTAATCAGAAGTGACATGTTTCTGACCCAATGTTACATATAGGAGGTGTACAGACATATGAAATCAAGGGCTGCCCCCTCACACCAAAAGACAAACAGCTATTTTTAGATGGGTCAACTACTACCAGAAGAGTAAGAAAGTCACACCTTCCATAAGAACTGTCCTAATAATCAGCATCAGTACATCTGCTGAGCCATTTATTTAACTAATGACACCAAAAGTTACAACAGCACAAATACAAATACAAGATTACAAATTGTGTTGCAAAAAGCTTTGCCTGTTTGTCACTAAAATACTAAGTAAATTTGAAATAGTAGTCCTGCATTTTATAGCAATAACTACATATTTCACCTTATGTCAAAGCCATAAACCATATCCTATATTGGATAAAGGAATATACCCCAAATATGTCTTATAATGGTTAAATAATGATGGTGAGCAGAGTTTTATTGATATGGCAAACATGTTTATGGTGCACTCATCGTTAAAGAAAAAAATAAGATCAGAAAATTGTATGTATAATGTGAATCTGTTTTATGACAAATTACCTATATGCTTTTTTACTAGAAAAATATCTGGAAGAGTATAAAGCAAGATGCAGGTATGATTAAGTCTGGGTGATAGGATTAAGGGTAGCTATATTTTCATAACTTAACTGTATTTTCTAAATGTTTAATAATAATTATGTAACATCTTATAAGAGGAAATGGGTTTTGTTTTCATGTTTTTGTTGAACAATTTAGTAACGTGCTAAAATACTTATGATATAATGTTAATGACTTAGCATATTCAGTCCAATTGGGATTCACATTCTAATTTTCATAAAAAATATACATTTTTACATTCACGAAAGGGTGCCATCAGTTGACAATTCAGGTTTTCTTATATACCTGAATGCACTGGTTTTGTTTTTGCCTTCTTAATTAATCAGAAGATTTTTTTCAAGAAGATAACTACAATTGCTAAAGCACTGCAATATCACATTAAATACTGCTGTATGCATAATAAGGTGGAAGTCCTAGATTAGCAAAATCACAGGTATTGAGATTTTGGGAGTGATAATAAAATTTAGAAATAATTTAAGTGAATAATTATAAGAACTACTAAATGTAAGATTAGAATGCAGCTCTCCTAATTCTCTGATCAGTGTAGTTATCACTAGCTTTCTGAAATCTAATAAATATCTCCTATTTTAAGTAAATAACAGTCTAAATTATACCTATGTAACATTCTTTATGATGCCATGTCAACACCAGATTAAACCTGATTTTTATTGGCTAGTGCTTTAGTTGAATTCATCAGCAGAAATCCTGTACTTTCTATGACATTTTTCCTTGAAGTGTTCTGAAAATAATTTGATTGGGCCAATTTTATTTTGGAATAAAATACAGATAATCTGTTTGGAATATGTGCTTTATAAATTGCTAGGAATTCTTCTGCCTAGTCAATGAGAAGTCTGTTGTCACCACTGCTACAGCTGGGTTCATCCCAAGAAAATATTCTTCCCTACCTCCAGTTATATCTCCTAACAGAAATATCTAAATAGTATCGTAAAAGAAAGCAGGTATTTTATTTTATGATCACATTGGTATAACTGAGTTATCAACTAGCCAAGAGTGAAGGTAAGAATCTATATTTAAGGATTTTATTGCTCTTTAACCACAAACTATAAACTTAGACTTGAAAAACAACATTATTCATCACTTTTCTTAATTATTCCTGCAGATCTTTAAACAAGGTTGAGAAAACAGATGCATGATAAGACGTGATGAGAATAAGAGGAAAGGCCTGGTTTAAGAGAAACTATATAATGCTTGATTAAATGAAAATTACTGAGTCCATGCTACAAATGAGGTACTGGGTTTGGGGCTACAGGGCAGCTTCTAAAGGCTGTCATGGCCACTTGGGTCTCAAGCCACGCATCTAGTTTCCTTCCTCTTCATCTCAGCCTGCCAGTGCAATGGCTGGAGATAATTGGCTCCACTGCAGGTTTCAATCCTCTTAGTATTTTAGTAGTCCCCTTTTTCACTTTAGACATGCCTGACCTAGACCTTTCCCATTCTCTTCAACAGACTTGCTCACTCGTGCTTCTCTTGTCCTTTTTGTTCTAGACAAAGGAGTATCTTTACAGAATCATGAAAAGATACCTGGGGTAAAATTCTACAATATAAAATCACTGCCTTGATATCTAAACCTTTCTCTGTTCCAGCCTACTGTTTATTTATCAAATATCCCCAGCATCCATTTATCAAATATTAAGTAACACTGCACACTTACTATCTACCAATTACTATGCTACTCGAAATACATAATTTCACTTCCCAGTCTGATGTCAGATTATAAAATTTTTTACATTCACTGATCTCATTTGATTCAGAAGATGATTGGGTTGTTAAAATGACATTGTCTAATTTATCTCCCCCCCTTTTTATATATGAGGAAATTAAAACCTGAAGAAGATGCTTAAGGTTCAACAAGAGGTCAGTGACAAAAGTCCAAATGAAAATACAAGTTCCATTATCATAATACTTTGTTAAGGAAGTCGGTTGCATTGCCCAATTGTGTCCATTCATCTCTTTTCACAGCATCAGAACTCTATCCTTCTAAAATGATTATCAACCTGAAAAGTAATGGAATAACTGAGAGTAAGCTGCTAATCCATGTTTTTGGAAATGGGGAAACAAAAACCCAATCAGAATGAAAACTGTTAAAACCTAGCCTATAACAGCAATAACTAAAACATTTCCCATATTTCTAAATCTCAATCTCCATTTTCTGAACTTCCCAAGTTCATTTTCTGAACTACCTTAATGCAAGTTTGTCAATTAGCTGAGCACTATCCTTAAAACTCATGCTATCCAAACACACTGTTTCAGCATGAGTGGACTCAGAGCTCCTGCTATACAGTCAAAAGCAATGGGTACATCCTTGCAGGAGGATGATTTCACAAGGAGGTTATCCGAGCTTTAAGTGTAGAGCTATGAGCATTCCTCCCTGGGTTATGGCTTAGCCTGGTTGTCTGTGGTCATGGATCCCACCCATTAAGTATGCATCCTCTGAGATGAGATGACCTCATTTTCAGACACAGCTACTAAAAGCACATGTCACATACAGGCAATTCTCTACCTCTAAGAGATCAGAAATACCATTCTTTGGCTTCAGACTTTTAAATCTTGAGTGCTATTTCTTAGATAATAGAACCAGAGATTCCTAGGCCATTTTTTCTTTTCCAAATTTTATCATGGAAATTTTCAAACATACAGACAAGTTGAAAGAAGAGCATGACAAACACCTATGTACCCACCATGAAATTCAACAAGCATTAATATTTTGCATACTACTTTATCTTTAATATGTTTTAATACCTAAAAATTTCACTAAGAAAACTCTACAAAAGAGGCTTACTCAGATTCTCTGAATGACTTCCCCTCCAGCCCCCTCATCCCTGCCAATCTTTGTGCATCTCAACGGAAGAAGCATTTAAGTCCTTAAAGGATTTTGCCTTGAACATGCATGACATTCGGCCCAGAGGACTTGTTCTACCTAATTTATTGGTCACTGCCTTATATTTAAAGTCTTCCTTGAACCAGCTTTCTATGTCTAGGTCTTCATGATCGCCTTTCAATTCTCCTTATTCTGACTGATGAACCTTGCCCTTACCAACTTCTTTGCAATGATCTTGTCTGTGCCCCAGGATTCCACACAGCAAAAATCATCCCTTAGTAAACTGGGAATGGTGTGACTCTCAGAACCTAAAGATGCATCTTCCAAAGATAACTCAGGACTGCTGTTCTCTAGGGCTTTATTCTATCAATCAAGAACAAAGTCTGTATCTATGGATCTAATGCAAGCTGTTTCCATATCACTTTTCTTCACCTTCTTTTTTTCCCTTGCATGCTCTCAGGTGATTTCTACTATTCTTTATTTCCATCTGCCAGTACCTAAGGAGTAGGACAGAATGATAATGAAGAGCAACATCTTTGTATTCAAACTATTATACTTTCCGGTGCCGTAGCTGTGTAACTTGGTACACAAGTTCCTTAATTTCTTCATGTAAGACAGAAAAACAAACCAACCAACCAATAGCGCCCACTTTGTAGGAATAAAGTCAATTTTAAATGAGATAATATAAGCAATGCTCTGGCACAGTGACACGTACAGGCTAAGTCCTTTAATGTGTACTAACTACTAATATTAATACTATTACTATTGTAAATGCTGTTTGAATGCAGTCACTATTGAACATAGAAACAAGATAAATTTCTTAGCAGACTATCAGTAACAGAGAATGACTGGGGTAGGAGAGTGGGTAAGTAGGAGAAGGAACTAAGTAGGTCTGAATCAATCCAACAGCAGCAATTTTAATTGAATTCCTTTTACTTTTTATTGCAAATGAAACTTCTTCTGTTGAAAAGGAATATCTGGCCTGCACTAAACTTCATCTGTGAAATAAACTGTTCTATTTATCAGTAAAAACTGGAATGGGATATTTACAAATTTCCTGAAAAACCTCTTATCAATTTCAAACTCAGGATTAACTACACAACTGAGAGAACAATCACAATCCATGAGTCTTCTTCTTTGTCCAGGAGTGTTAATTTTATGCACGTTAGATGTGTTCAGGAGCCTGCATATTTTGCCGTTAGCCCTTATTGGAAGTGGGGCTGAGAGGGTGATGATTTACAGTAATAGTGTCCAGTTGGTCTTAATGACAAGAATGAACAGCCACCACCTTTTTTTGTCTGATTATTGGCTTAATGATTAGAAGCCATGTTTATCATCTATATTGGCCCTCTCTTGTCCCTCTCAAAGACATTTGATTGTTGATTTTTTCCCACCCATCCAACTCTGCACATGTACTTTCAGAATTCATTGACAATCTTTACTGAGTTTATTTACAGTGTACGTGCTTTGTCAGTGCTAGGTATAACAAAGAGAACACAACTGGCTCTCTGCTCTAAATGTGGGTATCACCAAAAAAAGGAAAACACAATGTAATGTCTACATGATTGCTGTGAAGATTTGATGGGCAAAATGTATCCAGCACTGGGTCTGATGCTTAGCCAAAACTTGCTACTTCCCAGGCCTCTCCCAGCTCATTCCCTGCCAAATGAGTAACTTATTATTTCTGTGCTTCTCTCTGCCTTCTTCAGGATTCTGACTTCTTTCTGTGCTTAACTCTTAAAATGTGTGAACTACAACCTCTTTGCATTCCTCCACTGCCCATGTGGTCACCATCTCATCAAAGTCTTTGTGATACCATATTTTCACTGCAGCCACTATTGAACACAGACACAAGCAATAAATTGTAGTGGATTCCAAGCAATAAGTTTAGCACAATGTATCTACTAAGAGAATTCTTTCCATAAATACTTTCAAATTCCACCACTTTGGTGGAGTCTTTGCAGACACTGTCAGTCAACTTATTTTATCTTTCCACTATTTCTCTTTTTCCCTAAGGCCTGTGAGCAGTGCCTGTATCCAATTCATCTCTTTACTTCCAATGGCTGACACAGCATACAAACATGCTCTCTCTTGGCCTCAGTCCCTCCCTCCCTTGACAAACAAATGCCATTTTCTCTACAAACAGGATAAACAAACAAAGAAGCTGGCTTATAAGGATCTAAGACAATGCACTAGTCAGGAACGATGAACACAGCAGATAATGAAAATTAGATATAACAGATAAGAAAAGTGTGGGAGTGAGAGGCAACCTAGGGTAATGGTTAAGAGCTCTGGCTCTGAACTTAGAACATGACTCAGGTCCCATCTTCACTGCTTACTTTCTCTGTGATCTTAGACAAGTTACACCAGTCTTCATTTGAAATAAAGATCATAACATTTTTAACTTATGAGGTTGTTATAAGTTATTATAACTGTAATAATACATGGAGTGTACTCACTAATGTCTGACCCCTAACAAGTGTTCAATAAATGAATAATAATATTATCATTATTATGATAAAGTCACCACATGTTTATGTAAAACAGAATATATCAGAGACAACTGAACATTTCAGAATAGAGAGTCTTCCCCAATAATGCAGAGGAATTCTTTACATTGCAATGTTTTCAGAGTAAGACAGATATCTTTTTTCTTCATCTTTTTTCCAGGGAACCATCTAATACAAAATAAACTTTAAAAGAAGAAACTGTCATATTTCACAATTCATCCTCCAAAGAGCAGAGCATCACAATTCTTCTCTGATAGAAAGATACATTTAATAGTGTAAATTCATTATTAATAAACCCGAGATGATGGCTTTATTTATTTGCAAGTCTGCTTGCTCCTTGGAGGTAAGAGGGCAAAAAAAGCCTTCCTGTTCTCAGAGGACCAGACCCAGTTCATAGAGCTCAGGAACAATTTATGAAACAGAATATCTGCCACATTCCAACAAGTATTTGGCACTCATCATTTTTTTCCACTTTAAAGACACCCTGTGTCTAAGCTATTTTGATATTGTTTATCCCTACTCCTTAAAGGAAGCAGCTTTAGGATCAGCAGCTGATATTGGAAGATAATTCAGAAAAACTTAGGCTTAGCTGGGATAAGTCCCTTTGTAAACATGGAACACTGAGCTCTCAGATGTCTATTGACTAGGAGCTTTAACTGCGTATCAGCAGAATTAAAGGAGGACTAAGGAAAACAGCACAATATGCCCCTCCAAAAAAGAACAGTAACTACGGTGTTCAGGAAGGGTTCAATTTTGAAATGGACGCTACAGACCTGAGGCCGTAAAGGACCGTTCCATCTGGATGCAGGCGGATCATGCGGTTCTTGACAGTCACTCCGTGCACAAACGACTTCTTATCGTTCAGGAAGTAAGTATCGGGCACCCAGAGCTGGTCTGCCACTCTATTGTCCAGAGTCAAGTTTAAAGGTATTACATTATAGGACAGCCTCTTATCTCTCCAAGCTTGCTGGAAGTACATTGTCAAGGTATAATCCTGTGAAATTGAGAAGATAAAAGAAAAAAAATGGTTATTTTGTACATAAATGGACTTGGGAGACAGGCAAACGCTTCAGTATTCACAAGAAAATATACACAACCAAATACCAAAAACATATATTATTCACATATAGGCAAATATTAATTTACTAAACCCATTCTTACTGAGCCCGTACTATGTGTCGGGCACCACAGTATATACAGCAGTGAAGAGAGCATATCCTTGTGAAATTTATCACACATTATTCAGGAAGAAAGATGGTAAGAAATAATTATTTAATAATTAATTTGTCTTAAAGTGCGGTACCCAGGATTGTTTTAGGTGGAACATAAATACAATTGTAAAAAGTGGTTAATTTATTACAGCAGTAATTATAAGAGATTATAATGAGAATCTCAATCTGTCTGATCAAAGTGAGTTTCCTAGTGGAGGTGACATTTATACTGAGACTAATGTAGCTTCCCCCCTATCTAAAAAATATTAGCTCAGTTAGTATTTCATGAGAATTTTGGGGATTCTGGATCATCAGGCTAGGCTCTTTTGTTTTGAGAAACTGTGCGTTGTTATAAAGTGAGCACTGGTCTTGGAGTCACAGGCTCCAGCATTTTCCAGCTCTTTCTAGGAGTAAATTTACATAACTTCTTTTCACTTCAGTTCCTTAACTATAAAGGGGCTTTTAATATATCCCTGATCTATCAGAAGATTATTATGACAATTAAATATATAACTCAAATGCAATCTGTAAACTACAAAAAGCTATAAATTATGAACAAAGTATTTACATACATATTGTGACATGTTTTCTCCATTAGACGCCTATGGGTACAATGTAATTGCTCTTTCACCCTCATTTGAATGACTAAATGAAGGACCAAATATTCATTTGAAAAGGATAACTACCATTCTATTTTAATATCAGTTCACAATGCCCTACTTGAGGGCTTTAAAAAAAAAACAAAACTAGAATTATGTATTAATCACCTCTGCAACCTGAGAGCTAGCACAGTCCTAGGGCACAAATAACGAATGAATGGATATCCAATATGGTATGCCTATTGGATTTCTGCACATACCTGCCTACTTTTGTGGATAAAATACACACTTCAATCTCTGCGAAGTCCCTGAGTTTTTCCAACCCTTGCTGAGATTTATACATCTTAATTTGGCTATGCAATTTTAAAATATGACTTGCAAGGTATTACCTGCTAAAAACATTAAATAGCTTCATAGGAAAAGTATAATCCTCCAGCAAAAAATTTAAATATTTTCCCTGGTTTCACAAATATACAAATTTTTATCTCATTCAGAAGTCAGTGTAGAGCTGACTTCTGAATGAGAAGCACAGAATCAAACTTCTATTCTAACAGAAGAATATTAATATCCTAAAGGTATATCAAAAAATTGTAGGTGAAATTTACTTGAGTGGATTACTTTAGTCAGTGCTCTGGACTGCTCTAGCACACTCTGCTTTATTAAAGAATGAGTCTGAGGATCTCTAGCATAGCATCCTGATTTATAATAAAAGCTAACTTGAAGACTTATGAATTCTATAACTAGAGAACAGAAAATGGATCAGATACATTTTTTACATGTCTCTATGTTGCAAACGGCCTAAAAACTTGGCCATAAATAAAATAGGCAATTTATATGGTGCTTGAGAGAACACACATAGTGGTTTCTGATTCTTGGAGATAAAATGGAAAATTCGATTATTATCTTTATTAGAAGATGAAGCTACATAAGCCCTCTTAAGAGTTAGGGGAGATAACACAGTTTGGAAGGTGCTGGAGTTTATCAGTCAGCTGAGATGTGTTTGGACACAGGAAATTGTATTTTCTTTGGGGCTAAATAAATGGTAATATTGTGAGATCCAGAGTCATATGCTAACTCCTGTTATTTGTCAGCAAGGCAGTGCCTGCTAAGAAATGCTCCCAGACAGATCCTGGTGATTCTGCTAACTGTCACATCAGTTTTCATTTCTTTTATTTTTAAATGACACATCATGACACTATCAAGAAAGGAAGAGGCTCCTGAATCGAAATAAATGTTACTGGACATAAAAGGAAACAATGGTTCTGTGTTCTACCCTCTCTCCCAGACCCTCATGCCCCCAGGATAAATGCTTTGAACTTTTATGTAGAAAACATCTTTTACACCCATCTAACAAGCCTGACTTCAGGAAGCTGCATCACCGTTGGTTTATTCAAACTGAAAAACAGCAAGTAAACCAGTTCTGGGTGCTCCACAATCCATGGCAGCACCATGCAAGAAGCAGTTAGCTAATCAAAACTAAAACCAATTGACTTTCAATGCTGAGGAAGATGGAGTAAGCCTACTACAGGCTCTCTCTCCTGCTAATCACAACTAACCATCCTGGAAAGAATAAAAAAGCCACCATCTAAGGACTGTGCAAAGTGAAAACTAATAGGCAGATTGGCAGAGATCAAAATGTGAAGAAAACCCATTACAATAGTGAGCTTCTTATTTATTTTTTCTGCCTCTTTTATCTTCTTAAAGTAACACACACTCACACAAACACAGCCAAAAGCAAAAATAAATGGAGAGATATACCGAGTTCCTGGATTTGAAAAGTGAGTATTGTTAAGATGTCAATTCTCCTCAAATTGATCTGCAGATAAAATTTAAAAATTTAATCCCAATCAATATCCAAGCAGGATTTTTGTAGATATGAACAAGCTGATCCTAAAGTTTATATGGCAAGCAAAGGAATGAGAATAAACAAAACAATTTAGAAAGGAAAGAACAAAACTGGAGGATTCACACTACCTAATTTCAAGACTCACTCGGAAACTACATTAAGACAATATGATAGTGTAGTATTGATAGAAACATAGATCAATACAACAGTAGAATCTAAAAATAAACCCACACAAATATGCTCAAAGATTTCTGACAAAGGTAGAAAGGTAGTAGATTTGAGAAAGCATAATATTTTCAGCAAATAGTGTGAATCAACTGGAGTGTGCAAATGTAAATAAATAAGCAAACAAGTAAGCAAGACAGATGTCTAAGTTAGTGTGAGATCCACATATTCACTATTGTATATGTGAAATTTGTAAATGTGACACTCCCACATCCCAAAGGTAGGTGGTCTCCAAACTTTAAAATTGTACATAAGTAAATATGTTGAACAAGGCCCCCAAAATAAAACAAAACAAAAACACAACTGACCATTTCAAGTGCTGATGATGATGCAGAGCAACTAAAACTCTTACACATTGCAGGTGGGAATACAAATAATCAGCCACTTGGAAAACAGCTGGACAATCTCTTACAGAGTTAACATACATTTGACATACAACCTAGCAATCCCACTCCTGTGTGCAAATGTTCAGAGCAGCTCTTGATACATGCAACATCATCAATGATTTTCAAAGAAAGTTAAGTCAAAGAAGGCAGATTCAAAAGAATACACATTATATGATTCCATTTATGTGAAATTTTGGAAAACGTAAAAGTATAGGAACAAAGAACAGATGAGTGCTTCTCTGGTATTTGAGGTGCTGGAGAGGTTGACTACAAAAGGACAGCATGAGGAATGATTTTGGGTAGCAGAACTGCTCTGCATCTAAACTGTAGTGGTGGTTACACAACTCTAGGCATTAGTTAACTCATAGGACTATACACCAAAATGAGTGCATTTTTCTGTATGTAAATTTAAAAAACATATTTAAAAACTGCTTAAACAAAACAAACAAACAAAAAACCCCATGATCTCTAAGGTCAGACACACCCAGGTTCTTACCCCAGTACTTTCATGGCCATCTGTCATAACCTCGGTTGAGGTACATGAGTCTGTTTCCAACTCAAAAGAAGAAACTGAAGCTAATTAAATTAGGAATTGGGGAAAACAAGAGCTGCTTTGACACCTGGAGGGGGGTGGAGTACAGCGATGCTACAAAATAAGTCATCTCCATGCATACCAGGGGACAGGTGGCTCCATCAGGATGCACTAATAAGATTACCACTAAATGGTTATAGTTTCACAATACCCCATGTGTACAATGAAGCAGTTGGACTACGTAGTTTCCAACTCCACCCCTAGGAATAAAACAATTCCATTCTAAGAAATGTTTTGCCACCCCTGTGTTCAAATGCATCTCGCCATTTCAAAATCCTCTAAACATCTAAAGTACTTTCATAATTGTTTCTTGCTGTCTTTGTAATTCATTCCCAATACCAAGATTCAAACTCTTCCTGTTTCTTTGGTTTAGTGTTCTACAAAATATATGGTATGAAATAATTTGTGTCTGTGTTTATTATCTTTTTTAACTCTATTATTTTGTGAACTTCCTATTCTTTTTTTTTTTTTTTTTTGCGGTACGCGGGCCTCTCACTGTTGTGGCCTCTCCCATTGCGGAGCACAGGCTCTGGATGTGCAGGCTCAACGGCCATGGCTCACAGGCCTAGCTGCTCTGCAGCATGTGGGATCTTCCCGGACCGGGGCAGGAACCTGTGTCCCCTGCACCAGCAGGCGGACTCTCAACCACTGCGCCACCAGGGAAGCCCTGAACTTCCTATTCTTGCTCTATGAACACTTTTCTGTTTACCTCCTATTACTGTATATTTGATAGGTGGATATCAATCTACATAAAACATTTTATTATTTTGCTGTTTCCTTTTAAAGTTATTCTTATAGTTTAACTTTATAGTTTAAAACAAAAAAATATCAGTAGTTCAGAGGGCTTCCGTATACTTTTCACACAGCCTCCTCTAAGATTAACATTTTGCATAATTATAGAACAATATCAAACTAGGATATTAACATTAATATAATACTATTTACTAGACTACAGACCTTATTAGAATATCACCCGTTTATTCACTAATGTTCTTTTTCTGTTCCAGGATCCAGTCCAAGATCCCACCATGTATTTAGTTTTTCTGTTCCTTAGCATCCATCAATCTGTGAGAGTTCCTCAGTCTTTCCTTGTCTTTGATGATGTAATGCTTTCGAAGAGTACTGGTCAGTTATCTTGTTGAATGTCTCTCAATTTGAGTTTGTCTGATGTGTTCACGATGAGACTGAGTTTATACAGTTTTGGCCAGAATATCACCAAAGAAACACTGTATCCATCATATAATGGGTATATGATGTCAATATGTCTTATTATTGGTGAGGATATTAATCTTGAACAGTTGGTTAATGTAGTATCTGCCCCGTTTCTCCACTGTGAAGTTACTATTTTCCTTTGTAATTGATAGATATCTTGGGGTAGGTACTTTAGAACTATGAAAGCAATAAGGTTATTAGGCTGACTTCTATAATCACTGTGTTTTTGGGTTTTGCATACTTTCCAAATTTCTATTTATCTTCTTTCAACTCAACCTGAATCGACATATTCAGTCAGTTGACAATGCTTAACTATTAATAAGACAAACCAAAAGAAGTAAATACCAACATAAGCCATGAGGCTCATTCTCTCCACCTACTCCTTTCACAGATTAGTGGCATCATTCTGGCCACAGCAGGTGCCTGCTTCCAGTATAGACTTTCACTCTGGATGGTGCAGCATCTTACCCTGGTCTCAAGACTGCCAGTTGCACTTGGGTGGTGTATATTCCCACCTCGACTTGCTTCAGATTTCTCCTACCTTCATTTATGTCTATGGTTTTCCATATGCTTTTTCTTCTCTGGAGACCATTTCCAAGCTTTCCTTTTTTTTTTTTTTTTGCAATGCATGTTTATGTATATGGGAACAATTATAAATGTAATTATGTCATTTTCCCTAACTTTGTGCTTTTTTTTTCCTATTTCTCTGTTTGGGGAGAAGATGGTGGTGTAGGGGATTGGGTTCACAGGTATTTGGTCTGCCATCTGAGGACATAAAGATGCCTAACAGTTACTTTTTTAATGATCAGGGTTTACGGTTTATTTTCATCACTGATAATGTGTGGGTTGTTTAATTTGCTTTACCTATTGCAACTACATCTTCTAAGCTTTGAAAATTGCTGCGGCTGTCCTAGAATCTTGAGCTTTGGTGATTAATCTTGTTTCGTGGTCTTCCAGGTAACAATTTTGTCTCCAAAATTAGATATGTTCAGAGAAATATCTTCTCTCTCTGCTCAGGATTTATAATTTTGAAAGAAAATTTAGCTTCATCTTATTATCCCTTGTTGAAATAACAACTGAGTCTAATATACTATCATGTGTTACTTTCCTTTAACTTATGCTAGATTGATTCTGAGCTAAGAATCTGAGCTTCTGGCTTTTGTAAGATAGGGCTAATGTATTTAAGGAAGTAAAACCTGTGATTATAGGATTATATTATAGAAACTGTGAGTGCAAGTTTAATTTAAACAAAATTCAAGTTTTGTGTGAATAAAACTCTATGACAGTTTGTTCAAATAGCACATTTATAGCTTTTACTATCATTCTTTGCATAGCCTTTTAATTTGGGGCATGTTTAGAAAAGTCTTTCATTATTTTTGTTTGGCTTTTCCACTTTTAAAAATGGTGACACAAGAGTATTGAATTCCAAAGGTTAGGATGCCAAATTATTTCCCTAATTTAAAACTTCTGTTTTTACTCCCTCACGGGAGAAAAGACATTACATCTGATGAGGAAATTATCACCTAAATAAACACCATAGTAAGGCAGAGTAAGCACATTCATAGTAATTACACAGTAAGCATATTCTCAACATCATAAGCTGTTACCCCCTTGAAAGCAAAGATTGTCCCTTATTCCTGTGTATATGACCAATACTGTGCATACTTTCTGGTAAATGGTAACAACTACCATTACCTGTGAAATGGTATAAATTTCCTTGCAAATACTTGGGAGTATGTACAGAGGTCTCTAATCTGTGCATACCCTTTGCTCTGATATTTACATTCCAAAGGATATTTGTAGAAAATAATTAAGCAGTACAGTCTGACAGCTTTATCTCCAAATATTACAACTCTCTTACTTCTGTTTCCAATGCTAATAACCTAGTCTCAGACACCATTACTTGTTAAGTGATTATGATGCCACTGTTACTCAGTGGGGACTGCTACTGTCTCCTTGCTTCTGACCCTTTTCCTCTCGTGGTGGTAGGAACGAAAAACAGATCACACGTCTACCTTGGTTAATTATCACCCAAAGGCTTTTCATTGCATTCAGAGTAAAACACAAACTTATGACTTTGGCCTTTAAGTTCCTATATGACCTGGACTCTGCACACCTCTTTGATCTTACCTACTACCTGTGCTCTTCCCTCACCTCACCTCACTAAGACTAACCACGCTAGCTTGTCTTCTCTTTTACAAATATTACAAGCTTTTTCAGCCTTAACTTTGTCCTAACTAGTGACTAACTGGAAAAACTATGTCCCCAAGTGTGGTTGGCTCTTTCTTGGGACTCAGAGCTCAACTAAAATGTCAAATCTATTCAGTGGGACCGTCCCTGACCATCTTACTCCCAACCCCATCGAACCTTATCACATCCCCCATTTTTATTATGTTTATAGCATTTATCACTTTTTCAACTAATCATAATCATTTATTGGTTTACTTTTTTATTTTTCATTTCTCTCAACTAGAAGGTAAGTTCCATGAAAATATAAAGCTTTCCTAAACTTGTTCATCACTGTAACTTCATGCTTAAAAGAGAGCTTAACATGTACTAGCAATAAAAATCTATATATTGAAAGATGTGAAAGAATAAATGTAAGACAATGTACATTTATTCCCCTAAAATATGTACTACTATATTAGCAATAAAATCAAAATTAGTAAAGACCTAAATGTTCATCAGCATGAAACTGAGTAAATAAAACATAGTACTAATATATAGTGTAATATATGCAGGAATTAAAATAACATTGTAAAATATTTATTGACATGAATAGGTATTCTCAACATACTATTAATATATTACTATATATTATTATTTTTAAAGAATACTGAAAAACAATAAGCACAATGTGATTCCATTTCAGAAACATACAGGTATATATTGGGGAAATGTGTCTAATAGCAAACATAAATATTAACAGTGATATCTCTTTATGGCAAGATAAGTGATTTTCAATTGTTTTTGTTTTGTTCTATATATTTTTGTTTTATAAATATAAATTATTTATGCAACAAAAATTATATAACCAATTCCTTGTTGAATTAAATTATAAAAATAGAACCTAGCATTACAAATATGTCTTCACTCTCTGCATATTTTAGAGCTCAGCATGAAGAAAAAGGAAATATACTCATAGTCACAAATAAATGAGAAAACCTAAGCCTTTCAGCTTGTTATTAACAAAGCACACATCTCCTTTGTATTGACCAAAGGATATTGCCTAGAATCACATAAGAAGTAAGAGCTTTAAGTGGCCACCATTCTTTCTTTTGAAAGTTCACATTTAAGCCATCACTGAGAAGTAAAAGTCCATCCCTATTTTTCTTTCTAACCACCAAAGATGAGATCCCAGAATCTTCCTTTGGCACTAACTTCAGTCTTCTTCAATCTGTTAGGAAATTTCACTTTATTTCTAATGTAAAGCCTTCATATCTGTTTCTTATTTAATACTCAGTGGAGATGAACACACACACACACCTGTTCACTCTAGTTTTAGCTTTAATAGCATCCTCTACACTGCACTGGAAGTTCAAGTCCACAGATTCTTCTACAAAAGCGTTCAAGGAGATGCCACCATTTGTATAGTCCCAGCTCCTTACAAGGCTTTTCCCAGTCTTTTCTAGTCACTTCACCTCTTGCTATCTGTTTCCTTATCCACAGTGAATGAACTGAGATAGAGTGAGGATCCCTGTTTAAGGGTGTCAGGTGTTCTAGGATTCTGTCACTCCATTTAACTTCAACTAATCATCTTCCTGAAACTTTTGCTTGAACTGAACTTTTCTGCATTCCAACAGACAACCTTTTACTTTCCATTCTGCTTATTATTTTTCCCCATGCCCCTCCTTTGCTGCTTACCCCAATCATACCCATCCTCTAAGCATTCATGAGCACCCTTACCACTTCTCCCCCTCACAGTCCATGTTCATCCTCTGACTCCTTTAATGTGGTGGTCTGTAGCATCCTAAGCATTGTTGAATTGAACTGCTACCTCTTATAATGTTATTTAGAGGAGACAGGAAGTCTCCCAACTAAACTGCACTGTTTTCTCTGAAGTCAGAAACCATGCCGTCATCTCTTTACAAGTGATCCAAGCATCTTGTCTTTAACACAATTGATCCTTCATGAATATTTATTCATGGGCACAATAAAGCTTCTTCTCACTTCTTCACTCTTCCTGCATGGGTTTCAAATTTTGATTCTTTAAACCTCTTTACTAATCACTATTCCTGAATCCCCCTAGAGACTTGTTCTCTCCACCCACTGGCATTTGAGAATGAGTTTTCATTCTATCCTTTTTCCACGTTTCAAACACCCTCAGAGCTACTGTTGTTCTTTCAGTTTTTCATAGCTTCTCTAGTTCTACTAGAAAAGTCCCCAGGGCTGGGGATGAGGATTTCTGAAGGACACAATTTATCTGTCCAAAGCAAAAAGAACTCAGAGAGAAGTGTGAATATTCCCACAAAGCCTAGCTCTTTAAAATGTTTTCCGTCTTCCACACCTCAGCCCACAAATTGCTGATCCAACTATAGGTCATGGTAATATTTCCACATTCTCAACCTCATAAACTAGAATGTAATGGAGTAAAACTCAGCTCCCCCTTAATAGAAGCCATCACACCAGATGTTCAGTTGCAATATTTTGGAAGAAGCACACGGTAGCAGCTCTAACTTCTAGAGACACATTTAGGACACGAGAGCTGCACCAAAGACCACCCATAAGGGAAATCCAAGATCGGAAGTGATTGATTATTTTCTTGTATGTGAAACTACAACACACATGGTCAATGCAATAAGCTTTCCCACTATTTTTGCTTAGCTCATTTTGTGTTTTATTACAGATTCACCTTCTCAGTTATAATGGGACTCAATCTAAGGATGGCTAAAAAATCAAGCAAGTATAACTCGTTATATCTGTCTCTTATATTAATACATAATACCCTCATCAGGGGACTCAGTTCACCCTGAGATAATCAACATTAAACATACACTTTGGGGCTTCCCTGGTGGTGCAGTGGTTGAGAGTCCGCCTGCCAATGCAGGGGATACGGGTTCGTGCCCCGGTCCGGGAGGATCCCACATGTCGCGGAGCGGCTGGGCCCGTGAGCCATGGCCGCTGAGCCTGCGCATCCAGAGCCTGTGCTCTGCAACGGGAGAGGCCACAACAGTGAGAGGCCCGCGTACCTCAAAAAAAAAGAAAAAAATACACTTTGTATGTATGATTTGTTTTCTCATTTTGTGCTTTTAAATTACTCTATAACTTTATCTCAAAGAGTTATTGCTTTAGAGTATTTTGCATTCTAATTAGCCTGTCCCTTATATATACCTTATATCTACCTAACCTTGGCCCTGGGTTAAACCTTTTTACATGTATTATCTCATTAATCATCACAACAGCTCTGTAAATTATGCACTAGTTCTCTAGGTACTAGCTACTGTGAGACCTTCATGCTGCTTACCCTCCCTGAGACATCCTGCTCTGTAAAACAATGGAAATAATAGTTCCTAGTAATAAGTATATTTACCCAAGGAAAGTAATTAGCAGAATGCCTGGCTCATAATAAGTGCTCTACAAACATTTGCCGTTACGATGCTCATTATTCTCATTACTGCCATTTTCCACATCTGAAACAGTGAGGTCAGTGACTTTCTTATGTCATTCAGTCAATAATTTTCTAGGTGTTGATTTGGCCAGGGGGCTCTCTGGTGATGGAGCCCATGTTCCTAGTACTGTATTGAGCTGCCTCTGGAACACTCACCTCCTTGTCAGTTTTGATTGACTCATCATTTCCCAACATTGCATGTATTCTCCTTTACCCCCTCCAAAAAGTGAGGGAGAAAACATACCTCGACCTAACTTTCTATCTACACAGCCATATTTACAGCAACAAAAAAAACTAGAACAATTTTGGGCATACATAAATTACAATATTTCTTGGTTGGGGGGGTGAATGTTGATTTTGAGAACTCTCTGGGATTTGATACTGAAATTGTGCATACAGGCACATGCATGTGTTCCGGAATACACATAAAGAGACCCAATTTTACACAAAAGGTATTTATATCAACCCACTTTGATCTCGCAGAATGATGAAAACATCTCTGGTTTTTGCAGGGTGTATATACCTTACTACTGAGAAGTCCAAAGTAACCAGAGGGACTGTAGGGTAGTATGTGTAGTAATGTACTTATTCAGACATAATTCAATTGGAATAATATTTCTAGCCAACTAAAACATGTTCATCCTAAGCTGAGTATTTCATACCCACTTCAGGAGGTTTGTTCAACAGAATGGTGGCAATGATTACTTAACTCTTAGATTAAGCTGCAAGAAATTCCATTTTTTGTGAGTTGAAAAATGTTTGAATTTTGACAGTTTTATATGGTTCAACCCAAATATATGGTAGCTGGTATAAGACTAAAATTATTAAATTTATTTGTCTAAAATTAGTAATTTTAGGTTCTAAATAATTTGCAACATACACGCATACATCCTATTTTTGAAGAAAAAGCTTATGATTTTTATAATTGCATTTTTTAATGGTTCTGAAATTTGTGTTCAGAATAAAACTGATATAAACCATTAAAAATGCAATTATAAAAATACTAAGGTTTTTGTTTTTCAAAATTAGTATGTGTGAGCATTCCCTTTTCATTTTTTTGTCTTATCTTAGTGATTCCTAAAAAAAGCTACATTTATAGGAAAACTTAATACTAAAAGAAAATTACATTACTGTATAGCAGACACTACCCTAGAGTCCTTAATAAATTTTTGTCTCTTTCCCTTCCTACACTCACTCAAATTAATAGTTTTCACATCTGTTAATAACTACATGATGCAATCAATTGTACCTCTAAAAATCCTTTTTATTAGGAATTAATGTTATGCCCTTATGCCCACCATTATAAGAGTGATCTTCTTAGGATGTATCTAGTTTTAATATCTCTGAGATCTGGGTGCGACTAACTAAAAGTTGGCTAGTGAAAAAAGTTGGCTATGTTGTTTTCTGCTATGGATTCAGAGAAGGCAAAGTGTCAAGGCACCAGTGGAGGGAGTTAGAGGGGGCAATGGAAAGAACACTGAATTGGAAAGTAGGAGACATGATTGAGGGCTTCCTCCATTACTTATTATCTGATGGTCTCAGAGAAGGAGCTTAACCTCTCTACATTTCAGTTTTTGCTTCTGTGAAATGGGATTACCAGTACTGTACCTGAGAAGCATGTACCTTGTAACTTTACCCCAAGACACACATCAAACATGATATGTAAAAGCTCTCATTAATGTCTATATGTGGGAAGCAGCATAGCCTAATGTTTAAGCAGAAGGTTTCTGGATTCCAGAGGGTTGGTTGAAATTCCAGCTCCACCACTTACTTCGTGTATAATCCTTGGCACATATTTTAATATCCCAAAGCTTGGGTCTCCTCAACTGTAAAATAATGATTACCTCATTGGCTGCTGGCAGAAATAAATGAAATAATATAAATCCAAACCCTTATGATCATAGCATTCAATAAGTAGGCAGTGTATACCATTAAAGCATTAATTTAAGAGTGTTGATTTTTATTAATTGTTCATGAAAAAGTTAAAGAAAATGCCAACAGGAAAAATGATTGCATTTGCTAACTTTGCTCAAAAGATAAAAATTTACTATTATTCCCCAGTTTACAACCAAATGAATGAAAACTGTTATAAGTAAACAAAATGGTACAAAATTATATCGGGGCTCTCCCAAGAAGGAAAAGCCCAGGACCTGATGGATTCACTGATGAAGAAAGAATTTAAAGAAGAATTAACACTAATCCACCCCAAAATCTTCCAAATAACTGAAAAGGAAGGAACCTGATACCTGATACTAAAACCAGGGGGATTTATTCCTGGAATGCAAGAATGGTTCAACATAAGAAAATTAATCAATGCAATATAACACATATAACACATTACCAAATGAGGGGGAAAAGCCATGTGATTATTTCAATTGATATAAAAAAAGCATTATATAAAATTCAATACTTTTTCATGATAAAAACACACAACAAACTAGGAATAGAAGGAAACTACCTCAATATAATAAAGGCCATATATGACAAGCCCACAGCTAACATTCTATTCAATGGTCAAAGCCTGATAGCTTTTTCTCTAAGATCAGGCACAAGACAAGAATGCCCACTTTCACTACTCTTATTCAACACAGTACTGGAAATCCTAGCCAGAAGAATTAGGCAGGAAAAAGAAATAAAAAGCATCCAAATTGGAAAGGAAGAAGTAAAATTATCTCTGTTCACAGAAAACATGATGTTATATGTAGAAAATCCTAAAGATTCCAAACACACACAAACACAATAACTGTTAGAATAAATGAATTCAGCAAAGTTTCAGGATACAAGATCAAGACTCAAAAATCAGTTGTGTCTCTATACACTAACAACAGACAATCCAAAAAAAGAAATTAAAAAAAAAACTCAGTTTACAATAGCATCAAAAAGAATAAATTATTTAGGAATAAACAAAGGAGGCAAAAGACCTGTACTCTGAAAACTACAAAATGTTGTTGAAAGAAATTAAAGAAGTCACAAAAAATTTGGAAGACATCCTATGTTCGTGGTTTGGAACGCTTAATATCATTAAGTTACCTACAGTATTAATGCAATCCCAATCAAAACCCAAACAGTGTCTTTTGTAGAAATAGAAAAATCCATCCTAAAATTCACAAGGAATCTCAAGGGATCCTGAATAGCCAAAATAACCTTGAAAAAGTAGTACCAAGCAGATGGCCTCACACCTCCTAATTTAAAAATGTGTTACAAAGCTTCAGCAACCTGAACAGTGTGGTACTGGCATAAAGACAGATACACAGACCAACGGAATAGAATGGAAAGTCGAGAAATAAACCCTTGTATATATGGAAAATTATCTTTAACAGGAGTCCCAAGACCACTCAATGGGAAAGATATAGTAGTCTCTTCAACAAACTATGGTAGAAAAAGTGGAGATCCACATGCAAAAGAATGAACTTGGACCCTTATCCTACACATATACCAAAAGTAACTCAAAATGTATTAAAGACCTAAATGTAAGACCTAAAAATGAAGACAATACAGGGGAAAAGCTTCACAATATGGATTGGCCAATGATTTCTTGGACATGAGATAAAAAGCATTGGCAACAGAAGCAAAAATATACAAATGGGACTATAGCAAACCTAAAATACTTTGTGTGTCAAAGGACACAGTCACTAGAGTGAAAATACAACTTATGGAATGGGAGAAAATATTTGCAGATCATACATCTGACAAGGAGTTAATATACAGAATATATAAAGAATTCCTACAACTCAGCAATAAATAAATAAATAACCAGACTGAAAAATGGGCAAAGGACTTAAATCGACATTTCTCCAAACATGACATACAAAAGGCCAATAAGCATATAACAAGATTCGAAACATCACTAATCATTAGAGAATGCTAATCAAAACCACAATAGATATCACCTAATATCCATTAGAATGTGGAAGGAAGGAAGGAAGGAAGGAAGGAAGGAAGGAAAGAAGGAAGGAAGGAAGGAAGGAAGAAAGAAAGAGAAAGAAAAGAAAGAAAGAAAGAAAGAAAGAAAAGGAGAAAGAAAGGAGAGGGAGGGAGGAAGGGAGGGAGGGAGGAAGGAAGGAAGGAAGGAAGGAAGAATAAAAAATAAAGAAAGAAAGAAAGAAAAAGAAAAGGGAGGAGGGAGGGAGGGGAAAAAAGAAAGGAAGAAAATAACAAGTGTTGATGAGGATGCAGAGAAATTAGAACTCTTCCACATTGTTGGTGTGAACGCAAAATGAAGGAACTGCTATGAAGAACAATATAGTGGTTCGTCAAAACATTAAAAATAGAATGACTATATGATCCAGCAATCTCACTTCTGGGTATATATAGCCAAAAGAATTGAAAGCAGGATCTCTAAGAGATACTTGCACACTCATTTTCATAACAACATTATTCACAATAGTCAAGAGGTGGTAGCGACCCAAATGTTCATTAGCAGGAGAGTGGTTAAACAAAATGTTGCATAAACAATGGATTATTTTTCAGCTTTAAGAGGGAAGAAAATTCGGGCACATGCTACAACATAGATGACGCTTGAGGCCGTTATGCTAAGTAAAGTCACCTAATCACAAACAGATTCTGCTCATGTGAGATATCTAAAATAGTCAAATAGTCCATTGAGACAGAGAATAGAATGGTATTTACTAGGGGCTGGGAGGAGAAGGAAAGGTAGAGTTGTTTAATGGGTACAGAGTTTCAGTTTTGCAAGATGAAAAGTGTCCTGGAGATTAGGGGCATAACAATACGAAAATACTTATTGCTACTGAACTGTACACTTAAAAAAGTATATTAGGGAAACTTAATTAACTAAGGTATTGTGTGTGGAAAATGAAGAATCATTTTGCAGAGAAATGATCACTTGCTTTATAATTTTGGATTTCTACATATTTATTTAGTAAACCTTCTCATTTATTTTTTTCACATCTTTATTGGAGTATAATTGCTTTACAATGGTGTGTTAGTTTCTGCTGTACAACAAAGTGAATCAGCTGTATGTATACATACATCATCATATCCCCTCCCTCTTGAGCCTCCCCCCCTTCCCTGTCCCACCTCTCTAGGTGGTCACAAAGCATCGAGTAGATCTCCCTGTGCTATGCAGCTGCTTCACTAGCCATCCATTTTACATTTGGTAGTGTAGATATGTCAAAGTTACTCTCTCACTTTGTCCCAGCTTCCCTTTCCCCCCACCCCGTGTCCTCAAGTCCGGTCTCTACATCTGTGTCTTTATTCCTGCCCTGCCACTAGGTTCATCAGTAGCATTTTTCTAGATTCCATATATATGCGTTAGCATATATATTTGTTTTCCTCTTTCTGACTTACTTCACTAACATGAGATGTTATAAAACATAAGAAAAGTTAGAACTATTATTTTTCTCTGCTTTTGCACAGATGCACTAAGTAAAGAACTCAATATCACAAAGTCTCTGTTGCTAGAGGGTACAGAGAGATTGGTTTCAACAAGTTAATCAAGAAAATCACATATATGTATATAATCTCCAAGGAAAACTGCATATATGACTAACTGACATGACACCATTGTTATTTTTAAAAACTCACCTTGAATAACAGATTACTTACACATCACCGTTCTATTTTCAAACCAAATTCGTTGAGTGATCACTGCTGTAAATTTTGACTTTTTCCAGATGTGGTACATCTGATGGTGGTCTCAAAAATGATCTTTGAAATCAGTGCTATTGAGTTTTAAGAATCCATTTTCTGTCTATGGCACTCTGGTCAGTGGTGCACAGTATTATTAAGTACATCAAAATGAAATTATTTACAAGATGCTTCTTGTGTTTTTTGATCCCCATGAAGTTTGCAACAATGGATCATTAATCTGCTATTTACAGAAGAACAACTTTGCAACAGATATCAAGGATCAGGGAATAGACTAACAAATATCTCACATAGATTTCAATAAGCATTTGTTATGGTTGACTATAACACATACTACATCACATTATGTGTCCTTCTTTCAACCAAATTTGTCTTATGCATACTTGAAAGGGGTAGAGCTCATCCTCTCTTATTTGACTATTTTTTTTCCCTTCAATCTAAGAAGTGATTTTTATAGGAAAAGTGAAAAGTATGAGGAAACTGACACAGAGAGACAGGAAGTGCTAAGTAGACCCTTTTCAATACTTTAGACGCTTATTTTTGTTCTACTCAGCATGGGATAGGCTCATTCTCTCTGAAGCAGCATCCTCTGAAGAGATCTGACAGTATTAACAAAAAAGGACATTTTAAAGTAAGTACATATCACTGCTTTCATACTTTTGACAAGCTTGTAGAAACTGAGAAGGCCAATACGCCGACCCAGGCTGGAGCAAAGAGAATATGCTTAGCCAAGGCTTCCAAGAGAATACCTGATGTCTGAGATGAAACAGAAATGCCTATGATCACTTTTGGAGGCAAAGCCAATTTTTAAAAAAATCTGAGATGAAAGTGACATTGGGCACAGAGCTTTACCACTGCCTCTGTCTGCATCAGATATTCTTAATATCCACTGAATGCACCAACAGTCTGGCATTTCTGGGGCTGGAGTGGAATCCCCTTCCTTTGTGAGTATAATCACCCACCACATAGCTGCCTTCTGTGAGTGTAGAGTCAGTACTTGACAAGTCTTTTTAAATTGTAGGCCCTGACACCCCCACTAGTCTTGGCCATGCATGATGTACAGGCACACCTCTCAGGAGCCTTGAAAAATGGTGTTTATTGGTTTTTATTATTATAAAACTGATTATAGAAAATTTGGACACTATATAATGTGATGAAGAAATTTTCATATGATGAAGAAAATTTAAATAGCTCAAAATATCACTATCCAGAGTAACCATGAACACATTAGACCTTTTAGGCAATATTTTCAACGCAGTGCTCTTAGTATTACAAAGGTAGGATCTTATCCTACATGGGCGCACACACACACACTTCTTTTTTTTTTTCACTATTTTATTTAGTTATTTATTAATTTTACCATCTTTATTGGAGTATAATTGCTTTACAATGGTGTGTTAGCTTCTGCCGTTTAACAAAGTGAATCAGCTATGCGTATACATATATCCCCATATCCCCTCCCTCTTGCGTCTCTCTCCCACCCTCCCTATCCCACCCCTCTAGGTGGTCACAAAGACCAGAGCTGATCTCCCTGTGCTATGCGGCTGCTTCCCACTAGCTATCTGTTTTACATTTGGTAGTGTATATATGTCCATGCCACTCTCTCACTTCATCCCAGCTTACCCTTCCCCCACCCCGTGTCCTCAAGTCCATTCTCTATGTCAAACACACTTCTTAATCCTTGTATTTTAAAAAGCCAAGCCTGAGACTATTCTTCCCAGCCCTCCCCACCCCTTCTCTCCTCATCTTTTTGAGGCCATCAAATGCAAGCCTGTATAGCATGTCACTTTTAGACCACAGTGGCCCTCTCTCTTCTCTTTCCTGACCCTGGGGAATGACAGAGCCCCAAAATAGAAAGAAACCAAGTCTCTGAGTGACAGCATAAATGAAAGCTTCCTGTTAAAAAGGGAACAACTTGGGCTTCCCTGGTGGCGCAGTGGTTGAGAGTCCGCCTGCAGATGCAGGGGACACGGGTTCATGCCCCGGTCCGGGAAGATCCCACATGCCGCGGAGCGGCTAGACTCGTGAGCCATGGCCACTGAGCCTGCACGTCCGGAGCCTGTGCTCCGCAACGGGAGAGACCACAACAGTGAGAGGCCTGCATACTGCAAAAAAAAAAAAAAAAAAAAAAGGGAACAACTTCACTGGTTTGGTCAATGAGTGAGAAATGAACCTCTACTGTGTTACGTCACAGAAACTTGGAGGTTGATTATAGAAGCTGGTGTTAGCCTAATGCTGCAGAGATGAATAAATTCACCAGATGTTTACCTATTAAATTCATAGGTCTTGACAGAACCAGAGTTTCAATGACTGGATTACCAACTTCCTGTGCAGCCTCCAACAAGAGGAGGCCTGCAGTCTCCTCTGCAAACTGGACAGAATGATGCCCATCTTGCAAGACTATTGTTAAGAATGAAAGAGCACGTGTAAGTGTGTCTGTGCCCGGTACAAAGTCAGTGTTCCGTATTGACGGTTATTATTTAAACAAGCAGATTAAACAAATGATAACTGTTCTTAAAAGGATGCCTATTGCTTTTCCTGTATCAAATGAAAAAATAGGGCCTCCCTGGTGGCGCAAGTGGTTGAGAGTCCGCCTGCCGATGCAGGGGATACGGGTTCGTGCCCCGGTCTGGGAGGATCCCATATGCCGCGGAGCGGCTGGGCCCGTGAGCCATGGCCGCTGGGCCTGCGCGTCCGGAGCCTGTGCTCCGCAACGGGGGAGGCCACAACAGTGAGAGGCCCGCATACCGCAAAAAAAAAAAAAAAAAAAAAAAATAGATATTTTCATTTTCTTATTACTTAGTATATCATGCTGCACCTACTTCTCAAGAGGACTTGAGTTGACCGAGTCAAAAACACGTCTGCCAGGAACCAGTGTTGAAGCAAATTAGATATAATAGAAGTGTTAAACGTGGTCAACTTTGGACCATTAGTACCCTTCTTAAAATTTATAAAGTGCTACTGGTATTCATTAAGAAATGCATAAACGTTTACAGTGTGATGGGGAATGTAATAATGCTTCTCATTTTAGTATATTTAAAATGATGGGAAAACATTCTGTCACTAAGCTAAAGGGTTATCAATTGGGGTTTTTAAATCAACAATAAATTTATACTTCCAGTCTTGCCTAACAGGAGATACATGACAGAGGAAAAACAAATATGAAACAGCATATACTTACATAATTATGTAAATACACACCTCTTTAGGCAACAAATGCGTTTAACTGAATACTTGGTTATCTATCATGTATTAAGTGTTAATGCCAAGTATAATATACAGGCCCATTTTTCAAGTACAGTATTTCATGTACTAAATCTAGTTTCCCCTGAAAACACAGACAAAGGCAATGAGGGGAACAGAATCACATATTAAATATGGTCATACTAGTGAAGAAGCCTACTGGCAGAGTCATAGTGAGGATAAGAGTAAATGTACATAAAAGCTTTGGCACAGAACAGGAGTAAGTCTCCTTCTAATAACGACACTGACTTATTTCTGAAGGTAAGAGAAACTGCCATAGATATACCAGGGTCCTATGGGAAACTGAGTTACTCTACAGCAAAAGAAATGTCTGACTTCATCAATATGAATATATAAATGACAACTAAAAATATGTGATGCACTCTTATACATGGCGCAAATATCATTTAGAATAGACCTGTTCTCTGCATCTTTTTTTCTGTGAAAGAAATATATCTTACCTCACTGAAAGCCAAAGCACATTAATAATGTACAATTAATTCCATCCCCAAACCTGGTATGGACCATGGTTAGCTTTAATCCATTCAAGGAACTTTAATAATAAAAATGTGGTACTAGTCTTATTTGTACATTTTGACCCCATGCATTTTGAGGACAGAGCTGTCCACGTGCTTTCAGTGCCTAATTCCGAACTGAAAATCAACAGTCTGAAACTAGAATGACTTAGACATTCATCTTTCCCAGACTCCAGGGTAAATGATCCAAAAGGCAGCAATGGTCCTGAATCCCCAAATCATTACAGGGAGTCCAATTTTCGGAACTGGGAGACTCTTTGGAGTCCAGTCTTCTAAATTTACAAAGAGGAAAATGAAATCCTGAAACTTGTAATTCTTCCCGTGACCATACAACCACTTAAGGGATGGGTGGAGACAGATCCCAAGGTACTGTACCATGCTATCTTGTACTCTCTCCCCATTCTCAGCTTCATCATGAATAGTAAGCTTTGCTGCTTTCAAACCTTCTCTTTCAACATTAAAATACCTTCTGAGGATGTGAGCAGGAAGGTGGCAAATGAAACATGTCCTTCACAAAGTGTGCATTTGTGCCTGGGTTTCAGAGATTTAGAAAATGAAACTATATGCTTTCTACAAAAAAAAGACCTGTCAAAACTCTTCAGCTACATCTATCCATGTACTGTTCCTGTCTTCTTTTGGTTCCACATAGTAGGGTTCGTTGCTGATTGAAAGATAGAATTTTAGATGACTTTACAGCAAGATAGTTACTGTGACAGTTTTCAAAGTCCAACACCATTTCTTCTCACTTTAATTCTTCTTTCTCAAGCGTGGCTCAGGGGCTGTCTCATGGCAGAAAGCAGAATCTTTAATGTATGTTAATACTGAAGCTGCCTTCTCTATACAAATTAAGTCGATCTCTGGGCCCCTGACAAGTCTATCTAGATCACAGTAACCTTCCCCTCTATAGTGTTGAACCAAATCCTATCCTTAAAAATAGGTGGTGCCCCAGAGGCATAGGCATGATCATATTACTTCTTTTAAAGCACATACTTTATAGATTTGTATGTGATAAACATTCGAAGATACCTCCTTTGGCATACAAGTCCTTTGATGAAATATGCCCTATTGAACACAGAAGTTCGAGAAGATTATTTTGAGTTGCATATTTTGCTCCATATTTAATTGCCACTTACAAAGGCTGAAAAGTAGACAGCAACCATTCTGTTTGACTTTAGAATCTCTAGACTTTTGTAGAATATTTCCTACTTGACTGTGCTAGGAATTTTCACATATACCATCAGCCTAGCCAAAATGTATTCTACACAACAATAGTTCCACTAAGATGTTTCTCAAGAAAAGTGTGCCATGGTCAAATGTATTAGGAAAAATCACCTGCACCCCCCTCGGCCACTCCCTCACAGGGTGAGGCAGGGATTCCAGTGCTGGGAGCCCAGTTAGAAGAAGTGATACATTTCCTCACTGCCCTCCTGTTCTCTTTGTGAACAACATGTGTTTTCCAAGAAGTTAAGTGAAACTAAGGACCCAGTTGGTGGCCACTGAACAGAGTGAAGAGGGAACAGCAAGTGCACAGTCTCTAAACTGGAAAATAATTTAATGTGGTTGAGGACCTGAAAGATGTCTGGTGTAGCTGAAGTACAGTGAAATGGAGGGACTAAGGGGTCAGCAGAGGCCATGATATATATATTTTTTCCTTTTTCTCTTTTTATGAGTGTGTATGTGTATGCTTCTTTGTGTGATTCTGTCTGTATAGTTTTGCTTTTACTATTTGTCCTAGGGTTCTGTCTCTCCATTTTTATTTTTGGTTTTTTAGTATAGTTTTTAGCACTTGTTATAATTGGTGGATTTGTTTTTTGGTTTGGTTGCTCGCTTCTTTCTTATTTTTTTTAAATTACTTTTTGTTTTTAATAATATTTTTTATTCTTTATTTTCATAACTTTATTTATTTCTTTTCTTTCTTTCTTTCTTTCTTTCTTTCTTTCTCCCTTTTCTTCTGAGTCGTGTGGCTGACAGGGTCTTGGTGCTCTGGCTGGGTGTCAGGCCTGTGCCTTTGAGGTGGGAGAGCCGACTTCTGGACACTGGTTCCTCAGAGACCTCCCGGCTCCACATAATATCAAATGACAAAAGCTCTTCCAGAGATCTCCATCTCAACGCTTAGATACAGCTCCACTCAAAGACCAGCTAGCTACAGTGCTGGACACCCTATGCCAAACAACTAGCAACACAGGAACACAACCACACCCATTAGCAGAAAGGCTGTGTAAAACAATAATAAGATCACAGACATCCAAAAACACAATACCAGATGCAGTCCTGCCCACCTAAAGACAAGATCCAGCCTCACCCGCCAGAACACTGGCAACAGTGCCCTCCACCAGGAAGCCTACACAACCAACTGAACCAAGCTTAGCCACTGCAGGCAGACACCAAAAACAACAAGAACTACGAACCTGCAGCCTGTGAAAAGGAGACCCCAAACACAGTAAGTTAAGCAAAATGAGAAGACAGAGAAACACACAGTAGACAAAGGAGCAAGACAAAAACCAACCAGAACAAACAAATGAAGAGGAAATAGGCAGTTTACCTGAAAAAGAATTCAGAGTAATCATAGTAAAGATGATCCAAAATTTTGGAAATACAATGCAGAAAAAACAAGAAATGTTTAACAAGGACCTAGAAGAACTAAAGAGCAAACAAACAATGATGAACAACACAATAAATGAAATTAAAAATTCTCTAGAAGGAATCAATAGCAGAATAACTGAGGCAGAAGAACAGAGACGTGAGCTGGAAGAAAAAATAGTGGAAATATTTACTGAAGAGCAGAAAAAAGAAAAAAGAATGAAAAGAATTGAGGACAGTCTCAGAGACCTCTGAGACAACATTAAACACACCAACATTTGAATGATAGGAGTCCCAAAAGAAGAGGAGAAAAAGAAAGGGACTGAGAATATATTTGAAAAGATTACAGTTGAAATTTCCTTAATGTGGGAAAGGAAATACTCAATCAAGTCCATGAAGCACAGAGAGTCCCATACAGGGGAAACATGCCAAGACACATATTAATCAAACTATCAAAAATTAAACACAAAGAAAAAATATTAAAAGCAAAAAGGGAAAAACAACAAATAACATACAAAGGAGTCCCCATAAGGTTAACAACTTATCTTTCAGCAGAAACTCTGCAAGCCAGAAGGGACTGGCAGGACAAATTTAAAGGGATGAAAGGGAAAAATCTACAACCAAGATTATTCTACCCAGCAAGGATCTCATTCATATTCGATGGAGAAATTAAAATCTTTAAAGACAACCAAAAGCTAAGAGAAGTCAGCACCACCAAACCAGCTTTACAACAACTGCTAAAGGAATTTCTCTAGGCAGGAGAAACAGGATAAGGAAAAGACGTAAAAAAAAAAAAGCAAAACAGTTAAGAAAATGGTCATAGGAACATACACATCGATAATTACCTTAAATGTAAACAGAATAAATGCTCCATCCAAAAGATATAGACTGGCTGAATGGATACAAAAACAAGACCCATATATATGCTGTCTACAAGAGTCCCACTTCAGACCTAGGGACACACACAGACTGAAAGTGAGGGGATTGAAAAAGATATTCCGTGCAAATGGAAATCAAAAGAAAGCTGGAGCAGCGATTCTCATATCAGACAAAATAGACATTAGAATAAAGAGTATTACAAGAGACAACGAAGGACACTACATAATGATCAAGGGATCAATCCAAGAAGAAGATATAACAATTTTAAATATTTATGCACCCAACATAGGAGCACCTCAATACATAAGGCAAACACTAACAGCAATAAAAGGGAAAATCAACAGTAACACAATCATAGCAGGGGATGTTAACACCCCACTTTCACCAATGGAAAGATCATCCACAATGAAAATAAATAAGAAAACACAAGCTTTAATGATACATTAAACAAGATGGACTTAATTGATATTTATAGAACATTCCATCCAAAAACAACAGAATACACATTCTTCTCAAGTGCTCATGGAACATTCTCCAGGATAGATGATATCTTCGGTCACAAATCAAGCCTTGGTAAATTTAAGAAAATTGAAATCATATCAAGTATCTTTTCCAACCACAAAACTATGAGACTAGATATCAATTGCAGGAAAAAATCTGTTAAAAAAAAAAACACATGGAGGCTAAACAATACACTACTAAATAACCAAGAGTTTACTAAAGAAATCAAAGAGGAAATCAAAAAATACCTAGAAACAAATGACAGTGAAAACACGATGACCCAAAACCTATGGGATGCAGCAAAAGAAGTTCTAAGAGGGAATTTTAGAGCAATAAAATCCTACCTCAAGAAAAAAGAAACATCTCAAATAAACAATCGAACCATACACATAAAGCAATTAGAGAAAGAACAACAAAAAATCCCCAAAGTTAGCAGAAGGAAAGAAATCATAAAGATCACATCAGAAATAAATGAAAAAGAAATGATGGGAACAATAGCAAAGCTCAATAAAACTAAAAGCTGGTTCTTTGAGAAGATAAACAAAATTGATAAACCATTGGACAGACTCATCAGGAAAAAAAGGGAGAACACTCAAATCAATAGAATTAGAAATGAAAAAGGAGAAGTAACAACTGAAACTGCAGAAATACAAAGCATCATGAGAGATTACTACAAGCAACTATATGCCAAAAATATGGACAACCTGGAAGAAATGGACAAATTCTTTTAGAGAAGCACAACTTTCCGAGACTGAACTAGGAAGAAATAGAAAATATAAACAGACCGATCACAAGCACTGAAATTGAGACTGTGATTAAATATTTTCCACAAACAAAAGCCCAGGACCAGATGGCTTCACAGGTGAATTCTATCTTCTATCTCTAAAAAGCATTTAGAGAAGAGCTAACATCTATCCTCTCAAACTCTTCCAAAGTATACCAGAGGGAGGAACACTCCCAAATTCATTCTACGAGGCCATCATCATCCTGACACCAAAACCAGACAAAGATGTCACAAAGAAAGAAAACTGCAGGCCAATATCACTGATGAACATAGATGCAAAAATCCTCAACAAAATGCTAGCACACAGAATACAACAGCACATTAAAAGGATCATACACCATGGTCAAGTGGGGTTTATCCCAGGAATGCAAAGATTCTTCAATATATGCAAATCAATCAATTAGATAAACCATATTAACAAACTGAAGGAGAAAAAGTATATGATCATCTCAATAGATGCAGAAAAAGCTTTTGACAAAATTTAACCCCCATTTATGATAAAAAAAAACCCTCCAGAAAGTAGGCATAGAGGGAACTTACCTCAATGTAATAAAGACCACATATGACAAATGCACAGCCAACCTCATTCCCAATGGTGTAAAACAGAAACCATTTCCACTAAGATCAGGAAAACGAAAAGGTTGTCCACTCTCACCACTATTATTCAACATAGTTTTGGAAGTTTAAGCTACAGCAATCAGAGAAGAGAAAGAAATAAAAGGAATCCAAATCGGAAAAGAAAAAGTAAAACTGTCACTGTTTGCAGATGACATGATACTATACATAGAGAATCCTAAAGATGCTACCAGAAAACTACTAGAGCTAATCAATGAATTTGGTAAAGTAGCAAAATACAAAATTATTGCACAGAAATCTCTTGCATTCCTATACACTAATGATGAAAAATCTGAAAGTGAAATTAAGGAAACACTCCTATTTACCATGGCAACAAAAAGAATAAAATACCTAGGAATAAACCTACCTAAGGAGACAAAACACCTGTATGCAGAAAACTATAAGACACTGATGAAAGAAATTAAAGATGATACAAACAGATGGAGAGATATACCATGTTCTTGGATGGGAAGAATCAACATTGTGAAAATGACTCTACTACCTAAAGCAATCTACAGATTCAATGCAATCCCTATCAAACTACCAATGGCATTTTTCATAGAACTAGAACAAAACATTTCACAATTTGTATGGAAACACAAAAGACCCTTAATAGCCAAAGCAACCTTGAGAAAGGAAAATGGAGCTGGAGGAATCAGGCTGCCAGACTTCCCCTTATACTACAAAGCTACAGTACTCAACAGTATGGTAGTGGCACAAAAACAGAAATATAGATCAATGGAACAGGATAGAAAGCCCAGAGACAAACCTATGCACATATGTCACCTTATCTTTGATAAAAGAGGCGAGAATATACAATGGAGAAAAGATAGCCTCTTCGATAAGTGGTGCTGGGAAAACTGGACAGCTACATGTAAAACAATGAAATTAGAACACTCCCTAACACCATACACAAAAATAAACTCAAAATGGATTAAAGATCTAAATGTAAGGCCAGACACTATAAAACTCTTAGAGGAAAACATAGGCAGAACACTCTATGACATAAATCACAGCAAGATCCTTTTTGACCCACCTCCTAGAGAAATGGAAATAGAAACAAAAATAAACAAATGGGACCTAATGAAACTTCAAAGCTTTTGCACAGCAAAGGAAACCATAAACAAGATGAAAAGGTAACCCTCAGAATGGGAGAAAATATTTGCAAATGAAGCAACTGACAAGGGATTAATCTCCAAAATATACAAGCAGCTCATGCAGGCTCAATATCAAAGAAACAAAGAACACAATCCAGAAATGCGCAGAAGACCTAAATAGACATTTCTCCAAAGGAGATATACAGATTTCCAACAAACACATGAAAGGATATTCAACATCACTCATCATTAGAATAATGCAAATCAAAACTACAATGAGATAACCCCCTACACTGGTCAGAATGGCCATCATCAAAAAGTCTACAAACAATGAATGCTGGAGAGGGTATGGAGAAAAGGGAACACTCTTGCACTGTTGGTGGGAATATAAACTGATACAGCCACCATGGAGAACAGTATGGAGGTTCCTTAAAAAACTAAAAATAGAGTTACCATATGACCCAGCAATCTCACTACCGTGCATATACCCTGAGAAAACCATAATTCAAAAAGTCATGTACCACAAAGTTCATTACAACACTATTTACAATAGCCAGGACATGGAAGCAACCTAAGTGTCCATCGACAGATGAATGGATAAAGAAGATGTGGCACATATATACAATGGAATATTACCCAGCCATAAAAGGAAATGAAATTGAGTTATTGGTAGTGAGGTGGATGGACCTAGAGTCTGTCATACAGAGTGAAGTAAGTCAGAAAGAGATAAACAAATACTGTATGCTAACATATATATATGGAATCTAGGGGGGAAAAAAGGTTCTGAAGAACCTCGGGGCAGGACAGGAATAAAGATGCAGATGTAGAGAGTGGACTTGAGGACAGGGGGATTGGGAAGGGTAAGCTGGGAAGAAGTGAGAGAGTGGCATGGACATATATACACTACCAAATGTAAAATAGATAGCTAGTGGGAAGCAGCTGCATAGCACAGGAAGATCAGCTCAGTGCTTTGTGACCACCTAGAGGGGTAGGATAGGGAGGGTGGGAGAGAGATGCAAGAGGAAGGAGATATGGGGATATATGTATATGTATAGCTGATTCACTTTGTGATAAAGCAGGAACTAACACACCATTGTAAAGCAATTATACTCCAATAAAGATGTTAAAAAAATGTATTAGGAAAACTCTACATACATTCTATGTTTTTTTTTCCTTAGAGATTTACCATGCATATTAGTTTATTAATAGCTCTGAGAAATCCTATAGTAAAGAAACTTATTAACCTTGTTTAATCCAGAATCTTTCAAACTCATTGACCATGTAATGAATAGGAGCTAGTATTGATAGAATTAGACTTCTGCAAACTCACTAAGAAATGATCACGCATTACAGGAAGCACCATTCCTCATTCTTCCCCAATTTACATGTCATGTTTTTGTATTATTTTAAAAAGACCTCTCGATTTTTATTTCCTTCTTAGCCTGCAAGCTATATCAAGACAAGACTCCTCTCTCTCGCTTACTGCTATATTCCCAGGGCTGAACAGATGACCTAACACAGTTATGTCTCAAAAATAATTCTGAATGAGCAAATTGACAGATGCCATTATTAAAAAATTATGATACAGCCAAGAAAACAAAAACAAAAAAACAAAACAGTAGGTCAAATATTCTATAAGATTACTGTCTCATCTCTTTATTGAGTCAGTATTTTAAGAAAAAAGGGATTGGAGTGGATTAAAATAGATTTAAGATGAATAACTCTCAGATGCATGCTGTAATCCTGGATTCAGAATTCAGCTTTAGAAAAGCCCACTGTTAAGGAAAACTTGGTAAAAAATTTTAACATGGTATGTTATAGGAGCAAACTTATTGAAATAGAAAGGTAGTTGCTAGTTTAAAATGTAGCATAAAATACATATATTTATGAGTTAGACTAAAAAAATCTGGATGAAAATACAGTAAGGTTTTAAAAGTGGTAGGATTATTATGATTTTATTTTGTTATCCCAACATCTTTCTTTAATGAAAGAATCCTTTCTCCCAAATCCCTGACAGATGGTAACCCAAATTTTGCTTGGATATGTCCAGTAACAAAAATCTCTCCCTGGCAAGGCTGGATTTGCACTTTTGGATGGTGACAATTATAAGAAATATGCTTACCTAGTATTTTCACCCACAGATATACTAAATCTGATTCTTCCTTTAAAAATGTAGCTGAGGGCCTCCCTGGTGGCGCAGTGGTTGAGAGTCCACCTGCCGATGCAGGGGATATGGGTTCGTGCCCCGGTCTGGGAGGATCCCATATGCCGCGGAGCGGCTGGGCCCGTGAGCCATGGCCGCTGGGCCTGCGTATCCGGAGCCTGTGCTCCGCAACGGGAGAGGCCACAACAGTGAGGGGCCCGCATACCGCAAAAAAAAAAAAAAAAAAAAAAAAATGTAGCTGATACGTGGCTTGAGAACTTTGTCACAAACTACACCTCAGAGGCAAAGGAAATGACCAAAAATAAGCAGAACTTAATTTCATTGAAGCATGTTCCATGTGCACTTGGTTATCACTATGCCCATCATATCTGATCGAGTCCTCGAATTTCTGCCTGGATAGTTTCCTTACAACTACTACTGGATTAAAAACATTAGCCCAAAATATGTCTACTGAGATATATTTATCTCCTGAAGACATCTACATTTATATAGCATTCATTCTTTTTTTTTTTAATTTTTATTTTTTTTCAAATTTAATCAGTTATACATATACATATATTTCCATATCCTCTCCCTTTTGCGTCTCCCTCCCACCCTCCCTATCCCACCCCTCCAGGTGGTCACAAAGCACCGAGCTGATCTCCCTGTGCTATGCGGCTGCTTCCCACTAGCTATCTATTTTACGTTTGGTAGTGTATATATGTCCATGCCGCTCTTTCACTTTGTCACAGCTTACCCTTCCCCCTCCCCATATCCTCAAGTCCATTTTCTAGTAGGTCTGTGTCTTTATTCCTGTCTTACCCCTATGTTCTTCATGACATTTTTTTTTCTTAAATTCCATATATATGTGTTAGCATACAGTATTTGTCTTTCTCTTTCTGACTTACTTCACTCTGTATGACAGACTCTAGGTCTATCCACCTCATTACAAATAGCTCAATTTCATTTCTTTTTATGGCTGAGTAATATTCCATTGTATATATGTGCCACATCTTCTTTATCCATTCATCCGATGATGGACACTTAGGTTGTTTCCATCTCCGGGCTATTGTAAATAGGGCTGCTATGAACATTTTGGTACATGTCTCTTTTTGAATTATGGTTTTCTCAGGGTATATGCCCAGTAGTGGGATTGCTGGGTCATATGGTAGTTCTATTTGTAGTTTTTTAAGGAACCTCCATACCGTTCTCCATAGCAGCTGTACCAATTCACATTCCCACCAGCAGTGCAAGAGTGTTCCCTTTTTTCCACACCCTCTCCAGCATTTATTGTTTCTAGATTTTTTGATGATGGCCATTCTGACTGGTGTGAGATGATATCTCATTGTAGTTTTGATTTGCATTTCTCTAATGAGTAAAGATGTTGAGCATCCTTTCATGTGTTTGTTGGCAGTCTGTATATCTTCTGTGGAGAAACTGGATAGGGACATGTAAAAGTATGAGATTAGATCACTCCCTAACACCATACACAAAAATAAGCTCAAAATGGATTAAAGACCTAAATGTAAGGCCAGACACTATCAAACTCTTAGAGGAAAACATAGGCAGAACACTCTATGACATAAATCACAGCAAGATCCTTTTTGACCCACCTCCTAGAGAAATGGAAATAAAGACAAAAATAAACACATGGGACCTAATGAAACTTAAAAGCTTTTGCACAGCAAAGGAAACCATAAACAAGACCAAAAGACAACCCTCAGAATGGGAGAAAATATTTGCAAATGAAGCAACTGACAAAGGATTAATCTCCAAAATTTATAAGCAGCTCATGCAGCTCAATAACAAAAAAACAAACAACCCAATCCAAAAATGGGCAGAAGACCTAAATAGCATTCATTCTTGAATTAAAAAGAAGTCATCAACTTGTGTTCATTTCCTCTGCTATATGAACTCCCTTACTAAATCTCCCTTCTCTGCCATGCCCTAGATCCTCCATCATATGGCTAACTATAACTGGACACTTATCTACTGAGGAATGGCCCGCCTTTCAAAGTACAATAGAGAAGCAGAGATGAGTCATGGAGGAGAAAAGTACCTGCCTGGGAGAAGGACCTCCAAAGGAATCAGCTCCTGGTCCATAAAATCCTTCTTCTACTCCATTTCTACCCTAAGGAAACTTTTCAAAAATGAGGTTCATTGTTTTGACTGTTCATTTTATAGAAACACTAGCCTAAGTATAAAACTAAATATCTAAAAGGACATCCAATTTTCACAGTAAGGAGTTTACTTTATGTAAATGCAGTGTACACAATGTATTCACTTATCTCCATCCCACAACTCCCAACTGTATTTAGGTCATCATTATGTCTCCCCTGTATTATTAAAACTCTTTGCATCCAAACTTGTTCTCTCTCACTTATTTTCCACATTTTGCCAGAGACAGCTTCTCAAAATGCAATTCTGATCATGTCATTACCCTGCTTATAATTCTTTCAATAGTGATCTACAGTCCTCAGGACAGAGCAAAACTTCTTAGTGTGCATATAAGCACCTGCATATTTTTCCAGTCGCCTCTCCAGAAATGTCCAAGCTCAGAGGTTATTTTTCAGAACATTCAACTTATTTAATTTCCTTGACCTGATAGGCTACCCAATAGATAGACCTTTGCATAAGCTGTTTCTTCTGCCTATATTAATCTTCCCTTCCCCTCCTATCTAGCCATCCCCTCTTCATTTGGGGAACTCCTATTAACTCTTGAGGTCCTAAAGTATACACCACTTCCTCAATGAAGCCTTTTTTAATGACTGATTCTCCACCTCTACTGCAATCCTCTACCCTTGCATACATACAACTGTGAATTTGTCCCTCCCCTGGTCATTTTACTCACTGTAATATCCTTAGCACCACTGATGACTAGCACAAGTAGTAAATCCCAAAATATAGGTCGAACACATGGAAGGATGGATAAAGCACTTCTGAATACAATAACAAAAGGACAATACAACCCCAAACACTGCAACATGAGGAACAGTTAAGGGAGATCGTTTGAAGACATCTAGGGGAAAAGGAGTAATGTTCTTGTAGGTTCACTTTGTCATATATTAACAGAGCCATTACCTGGAAGGAAGAGACCACCATCTATGTATAACTCTGGAGCTAGAAACCAGGGCTAATAGGGAGAAATTTAAGGAACAAAATTTAACTTAATAGAAGACAGAATTATCTGAAAAGTATAGCTATCAAAATGTAGATGTCTCTTATAAAATAAAAAGAATACCCTGCCATGCAGGAGTTCAGTGTAGAAATAGGATTTTAAAAAATCCCTTGTCAGAGAGTCATTGTAGATATCAATGATGTAGAGAAGACAGAAATATGAGATGAACGTTTTAAATAGACAGCTTATCATTATTATAGTTGGAGAGAGAAATAACTACTATTACTATTACAACTACTACTACAACCACCGCCACCATCCAATATTAAGGGCTTAACATGTGCAAAACACAGTGTTTCATGTTTTATATAAATTACTTATAATCTTCACAAAAATGTAAAATTATCCTCATTGTTTCAAAATTAGGGAATTGAGAATTTAGTTACTTATTCAAGGAGCACAGTTAAATGACAGAGCAGGATTTAAACTCAGGGCTGTCTGTTTCCATAGCCACCATAACTACATGCTAAGGTCCAGAGCTGGAATGCACAATACTAGAGTTTAGAAGAGAGAGAAGTTGCCATTTGTTGCCTCTGCCTGCCCAAATTCCACTTCTTCAGTTTCTGGTTATAGCAACTTAAACCTCTCCCTTGGGGAACAAACCCTCTCTTCCACTGTGCCCATGTTGTTCAGATGGTATTTACCTCCCACTCTTGAGATGTTCATGTGAGATATACCTGGCTAGACTATTTCATCCTCCTGGTTCAGAGATGGTCGTGTGACTCCAGCTATATTATTGGGATTCAATCCCATGACTTCTTTTGTAGCAATTTGGAAAAAGAAGCTATTTTCCTTTGTGCCCTGGAACTTTGGAGGTCACAATTTGGAAAGCGTTTTTTCCTGGGAGCAAAGGCAACAAAAAGGAAAGTACAGCCAAGAGATGGAGAAAGGCCCATTCCTGGTAATACTGTTTGAGCACCTAGAGACTCAGCCATGCCTAAAACCAAAACAACCCCGGTCATTGTAATTACTAAGATAATACATTACATTCCCTCTTTGCATAAGCCTGTCTGTGTTTTGTCTCTGTCATTGGCCATGTAAGTGAAACATGCTTAATATATGGAAACTTACTTACGTTAGGATAACCAAATAGATCCACACCGAACTTTGAAAAATAGGTAGGATTTGCAGAGAAAAGAGGAGAAAGGTTTTCCTCACTAGTGACACAAATTTTCATTAAATGCCGACCCTATCTATATCAAGCCACCTGCTTGGAAATAGGCATCATAAAATTAATAAGCCACCATCTTTGCCCTCAAGGTTCTCAAAGTTTGGTCTATACATTGCATCCACCATCAGCGAATAGTCTCCAGAACTAAATATATTGTGCAGTGAATCTAAATTCCTAGAAAATAAACACATGAAGGCACTTAACAATGATGGATTACATTTTAATCTCCGACACAAATCACGAAAAGAGATACTGATCCATCTACAATATACTCCAGCCTGGCTCATACAAGCACATCACAATAGCTTGGCCTGAGAACACAACAGGTTAGGCTGGAAGGAGGGTGCATTGATTTTAAGTGTTAGTGTGTGCATGTTAAATCAGCAGTGTAATGCATACATTTATATACTAACGCAGTGGCTTTCTTAATGCCACTCTGAAAAAGTCTAATATGCTTTTTCCTCCCATTCAGTCCTATCTTTCTAAGTCTCTTCCTCTGCAGATGGAGATACACATATTAATTTCAGAGAGACATCAACTCAACACTGGCAATCTACTGTCTTCCAAGTGCTAGACATGTCACTGTGATGAACTACTTCATATAAATTTTGGATGTCACTGAACACAGCTCAAGTGCTAATACTTTTCTACATACTTTGGATTCCAGTAGACAAGGAATCTTTACCAAATTTACCAAGAAGAAAGAAAAAATTAGGTCTTTGATTCAGTAACAAGATTGGGTAGTCCCTAAGCAGAATTCCAGAAGATTACAAGTACCTCATTCCATAGCTTGCTTTCATGCTGTCTAAAAGCCAGGGAATTGATATCTTTTCTAGGTATGCCTGCCTCAGTGGCACCACAGGTTTTGAAAATATTCCTCCACAAATTTTCCTGGTGAAAGCTATTTGTCCTTTGTCCCATGCTCTTCTTTTGAGTGACAAGCTGATCTGAAAAATTCTTGCTTTCCTAGTATCACAGAGCTCTCCAATATTTTTTCCCAAAGTGGTAGTAAATGACAAAAATTGGACTTAGGCAGGTAATAAGAGATATTTGAGGGGGGAGACACAGTAAAAACAAAACAAAACAAAACAAAACAAAAAAACACCATCATATTAAATTGTAAATATATTGTTATCTGGGTTGAAAGCTGTTGAACTTGAATTTTTGAAAAGAAAAAAATTCAAATACATTTTTGGCTTATGGAACCAAACAGAAAGGTTTTGGAAAAGATCTTAAATGTAAGGAAAACACTTCCTATCCCTTGACTGTAGGGCACTGATGAAAGGTCTGTCGTTAGAGGTAGGGCACATACATGGATTTGGAACTCAGGCCTGGCTCTGCTTCTTTTCAGTTGTGTGAATTTGGCTACTCATTTACCCTTTCAGTCAGTTTTCTTATCCATAAATTAGTAACATTAATGCCCAATTTACAGAGTTAAACAAATAACACTTGAAAAACATTTATCCTGGTGACTGATATATAGTAAGCACTGAATAAATGGTAGCTGGGATGATGGGAATTATAAATGAGTACAGTAGTTCCCCCTTATCTTCTATTTGCTTTCCATGGTTTCAGTTACCCAAGGTCAACAACGGTCCAAATATTTTACATGGAAAATTCCAGAAATAAACAACTCATAAGTTTTAAATTGTGCACCACTCTGAGTTGTGTGATGAAATCTCCAGCCATCCTGCTCTGTCCTGCCTGGATGTGAATCATCCTTTTGTCCAGTGTATCCTGTCTGTTAGTCACTTGGTAGCCATCTCAACTGTTGAGGTATCACAGCGCTTCTATTTAAGCAATTCCTATTGTATTTAATGGTGGTCCCAAAGTGCAAGAGTAGTGATGCTGGCAATTTGGACATGCCAAAGAGAAGCCATGAAGGGCCTCCTTTAAGTAAAAAGGTGAAACTTCTCAACCTTATAAGAAAAGAAAAAAGTTCTATGTGGGGTTGCTAAGATCTACGGTAAGAATGAATCTCCTTTCCATGATACTGTGAAGAAGAAAAAAGAGATTTGTGCTAGTTTTACTGTTGCACCTCAAGCTGCAAAGTTAGACCACAGTTCATGGTAAGTGCTTTGTTAAGATGAAAAAGGCATTAAATTTTTACAATAAGGTATTTTGAGAGAGAAAGAGAGGGACCACATTCAGATAACTTTTGTTATAGTATATTATTAGAACTGTTCTATTTTATTATTAGTTATGTTGTTAACCTCTTACTGTGCCTAATTTATAAACTAAGCTTTATCATAGGTATGTGTGTACAGAAAAAAGCATAGTGTACACATGCTTTGGTACCACGTGTGGTTTTAGGCATCCACGGGGGTCTTAGAACGTATTCCCCACAGTTAAGCGGGGGACTGCTGTAAAGAGAATTCCCCCACTGCCAACCTCCTAAATTCTTATACTGTGATACTTGTACTACCCAAAATTCAAAAGGAGATTCTGGCAAGCCCTCTGACTGTAAAACTACTGGCTGAAACTAGATCATTCAGTGGCAAAGAATAAAAAATCCTTAAGAGCTACAAGAGAACAGAGCACACCCATCTCCATTTAAATGCATATATACATTTTCCATTTACCTTCATGCACAAGAATAATTGACCAGTTTTGTAAAATGAACAAATTAATCACTGTTCCTCCTCCGTGGCTTTTCCCACTTATGGAAATAATGCTTCAAAGGTCAAAATGGATTGGATGAAAAGTGGAGAACCCTAGAGAGAGTATAACAGGAAAGGCTGGCTTGGCACAGCAGTTTGGATTTTTCTTTCAGTTTTAGTGTTTTAACTTTCTTCCAAGAACCTTAAGACTCCAACAGCTTCAAGAGACCCTTCAAGTCATATGCCAGTGCAGACACTGAGGTTCTGTCCTAGGACAAGATTCCAGGCCCATGAAGCTTTGTTCCCCAGCCTCTCAGAGGAAGGATATACAATTTCTTCCCTCTGGTCTTTAGTCTTCTTTACCTATAGCTCACTATCTCACTTTAACTATGCAGTTTGGGTGAGAAATGATTGTATAAATATGGTTTTATGCCTTAAGAGATATTATAAAACCCTTGGGGTGGGAAAAAACTTATTGCCTCTTACTATTTTATGATTATTCGCTTTGGATTACAGAATGTTTTCAGGAAATTTCTCAGTTGTTAAAATGGCTGATTTTTCTCATATTACGGTTATCTTTTTATTATCCTCAAGTGATAAAATTAATTACTCCTCTAAATTCTTACCTAATCCATTCCATATGCATAGCACCAAAAAAGCTCTTTTCCAGCCTAAAGCAAAACATGTTTATCTGTTGCTTTGTTACTAATTTTGTGTAGTCTCTCTTCAGAACACAATATTAACAAAAGCTATGAACTGATGTCATGGCTGTACAGTAAGCAATAGATATTGCTCCCAGCTAGGAAAAAGCACTTAGCAAACTCATGAATCAGAAATCTGTTCACAGCTGTGTTGCAAAGGATAATTATTTTTTACATTATGTTAAGTGCCTATACTTAGATTATGTGTCAAGGGGTTAACGGATTATTAGAGGCCAGAAATGCTTTCTAAAGAAAAGTAAGACACACTGAAATTGAAGTTGATCATTATTTGATGGTTGGAACTGTATACTCTAATGAAACAGCCAACACTCTTCAAAAGAACAGATGATCAGTGTTGAAGGTGATGGATGCAGAGTAACAAAGCTTTCTAATCACAGTTTCTTCCCTGCAGAGATGATCAGCCCAGTTTTTTAGAAAACTATATTTCTTGTAATAATACTAATACAGTAGAAGATAGAAGAATCCTCAACATTATGTATTAAGATTTTTTTTATAACCCATGAAAAAGACACCATAAATGAGGAAGATAATAATAGGTAACATTTATGAAGCACATTTTCTGGACCAGGCAATTTCCATAGTTATCTCAACTAATTTAATCTTCCCAACAACCTTACGAGGTGGGTATTATCGCCATCTTTCTTTCTTACATATGATGAAAGCAAAGGACAGACAGTGTAAATATATGTGTCAAGGTCACACAGGTAGGAAATGAAGGAACCTGAACTCAAATCCAGGCAGTTTGACTAAAGGACTGAAGTTTTCACTAGTACAGCATCTTAGGGAAACTACTTGCATAGGCTACAATGAGAAAAAAATGTATCAGGCCATATGCTTGAGCAATATTGAAGTTTTCATATAAATTTTTTCTCCATACCAAGTTAAACAAACTGCATTGAAGGATTTATGCAGTCAAGGATTGATCTTTTGAGAAGCAAAAGAAACAAAAAAGCTACCCAAAAATGCTTAGCCTTAGGCTTATTAAAATCTCTCCATTTGATGACTATAAGAATACAAGCTCCTTCTCTTTATGAGATCGAACTGTTTTTATAGACTTAAATTCTAAGTTCTGTCAAATGTTTCCCCTAAAGAATACCATAGGTCTCAAATTACAGATTATGGGGCAGCAGATAGCAAAATGCTTCTTGTAGCAGATCAGAAAATTCAATGTTTGTGCTTTAAGCATGGAAGGTGATTGCTAGACTTCAGAAAAAAATGAAATTTGTCCCACAGTGTTTTGGTGGGGGATGGGGGGATATTATTATCTCAGCTGCAAATGTGTTCAGTTGTGTAAACGTTTAAGTCACTTACCTAGACTTATTCTCTCTGGCTAGGACTCTAAACCAAATTCACAAAGATTTCTGAGATTGTCTTGGATTCTACGTGCCATGCCTAAAAGCAAGTTTTAAAAATATAAACTGTACATATGTCCAGCACTAGGCTAAGCATTTGGGGAGATATAATAAACAGAGATCTTCAAAATAAAACATCAGAAGAAATCATCTGTGGAAACAATGTAGAGACTGGTAGAAAGTTCTTAGAGCCAGACAAACTTGGTTCACAAAGATGGTTTACAGTTTATCAACAACATGAACTTGTGTAAGTTGCATATGTACCTCCTAAATGAATTATAAAATGGGGAGGATCAATTCTACCTGGCAGAACCATTGTTCATTAAACATTCAGAATACTATCCAGCACAGGGTAAGTGTTCAATAAGCTTACAGAATTACTACTGTCTGCTCAACCCCCAAACTTTAGGCTGTAAAAAAATTACCTCAATTTTACAGAAGAGGCAACATGGGTCTAAAATTAATGAGTAACCTGACAGAGTGCCCATGGCCGAATTTGTCACATAGTAAGTTTACAATAAATTTTGATAAAGAGATAATATAGAATGTAAAACACACATCTGCCTCCTGGCGAATTGCTTTTTCTTTAAAAGATTCTCAAACTGTACTTCCTGTTTACTGATCCTAAGTTACTTTTAGAAAGTTATTTCTTCTAGGTCTATCTCCAAATAGCAGTCAGAGTAACACCTATTTATAACTTTCTTTCCTTATGCTAAAATTTCATTACAGTTCTTAATGACATCACAAGACATCAGACCCTCCCCCATCTGTAAATCTTTCTTCATAAAAGGGAAATCCTATTTGGGGGTAGATAAAGCCAGCATTGCAAAATGAAAATAATACTTACCAAATTTACCCATGACAAGGAAAAGAGACTTTAAAAAAGATATAACTGTTGCCCCTGTAATTCACAGAAAAAAAGTCAGGAAAAGGAGAAGGAGGGGGAGGGAGCGGGAAGAAGGGGAGGGGGAGGAAGAGGAGAAGGAGATGAGAAAACAAGTTTCCTAATATAAGGGTCCCAGCAAATTATTTAAAGTAGAAAATGGTTACTATCTGCATAATGAAAATGAAAACTTAATGAACAGTTGGAAGACTAAAGTTCTTTCCTATGAGATTTAAGTCAATAACTCATTACTTGTCATTAGTGTTCCTTAAGAAAGGAATGCTGTTATTTACAATTCATGTTTTCAGTGCAAAATTTCTTGGGTGCAAGTGCAATTCACACGAACTATGTGAATGAAACTATTAAAGTAATTAAATAAAAGCAGTTATTTCTGTCATCTTCGGATAGGAACAGTACTGATTCCAGACCAGAAGAAAGGCTTCTGAAGATGCCATTTGGAATCTTTTCTAGGGGTCTATCAATACCACAATGATTGTTCTATTCATTTGGGAAGATAATTGCCCAAGGGTGTAGTGAGCAGCATCCCTTTTTGGAACTCAAAACCAGGAAACGTGATTAGTCTTCCAGGAGTTCTTCATTGTAAGGTAAGAGAGATTTGCCTAGAAAATTCTCAGCCTCAGAAATCTACTCCATATTACTGGAGATTATATTTTAGAGTAAATTAAGTAAGCTGGCATTCTGATTACACACACACTGCATTCTTTCTGCATGAGAGCAGCTGTTTTACCTTTTTGCCATGATTTTGGCATCACCAACAGAACAAGAATGAGTATCGAGAGGCAGTGGCATATCAAGTCTTGCACAAGTAATAGTATCATGTGACACAGTCAAGAGAGAAAGTGGTGTGTTGGGGAGGGGACTCCTTATAACTCACATGCAAAAATAGATTAATAAGTAAATTATTTATGTTCCCAATACAAATAAGTATAGTATGTTTATGAATTCTATCTGCTTACATGTCCATATTTCTATCTTGTCTATTAAGTAAGAACCTATGCCTTCACTAAAAGATCATAGAAAATAAGAATCATTCGTATTTCAGAACTCTAAAAAAAGAACTTGATTCTCTGAATTTTTATATGAGGTAGCTAGACTCACCAAATACCTTTAATCATCCCTATAATCCCAGCATAAGGTCTTAAATTACTAATTTTAAAAATCAGCCTCAAGGCTCAAGGTATTATCATTAGATGTTATTGTTAGCATTTCTCTGTCTCTTCCTCTCTATATCCAATCATGTTGATCCTACCTCCTAAATATCTGTAGAATCTAGTCCCTTGTCCTCATTCTAGTCCCTACTCCATAAAGGATCATCCACTCCTTAGATTAATGCACAGATCTCCTAAAAGGTCTTCCCGCTACTCTTCCCATTGCCCTGCAATCCATGCATGTTCCACATGGTTACCAGGGTCTATGACTTCGCATTTCTTCTTTTCTTTTTCTCTTGCTTTTTCCTTCTTTTTTCCTTCCTTTTTTAGAATCTGTTCATTTGTTTTTTTAAAAAATAACAAATAACTTGTGATAAATTCAAACAACGTATACAATATAAAAAGGAAAGTTCTTTTCATCAAAAGAAGATGAAATTGTATAATTTCAAGGTAGCCCACACTTCAAAGGTAGCCACTGCAAACAGCTTGGTGTGGGTCTAACTGGGTCATACTGGACATGTTTACCTTCAACAGGCATTTTTTTTCACTTCATGATACATCTAAGACATGTTTCAAATGAGTATATGTAAATTTACCTTGATTTTTTAATTTCTACCTAATTTTTTGCTGTACTGATTTACAAAAATTTATACATTCATTCTCTCATTGAGATACTACTATGTTGGTTTCAATTTTTTGTATTAAAAATAATGTCGAAAAAGTCATTGCAAATACATATTTTTGCATCAGTGCTAGTATTGCTGAATTATAGATTCCTAAATCAAAGATAGCTGCATCAAGTAATATATACATATCCAAGAAAAGACAGCTCCATCAAGCTGCATTTTTAATTTTGATAGATACTGTCAAGTATCCAGAAACAGTGTTTTGAATAGTTTAGAGTGTTAATGATATTTTAATGTCTTCAAAAAATAAGGAGGTATCTCCTTATTACTTTAACTTATCATTCCTTTAATTATCACTGAGGCTGAGGCACATTTCACATATTAATTTGCCATTAATGTCTCTTCTTCTCATTTTTCTACTTTTTCCTTATTGTTACAAATGAGATGCTTAAATATCATAGATAATAACACTTTATCCTAAGTGGTTTTCCCTCCCCTAATTCTGGAAAAGTAGGAGAAAAGTCTTCTATTTTATTAATTCCATGCTTGGTCATATAGCTGTTAATCATTTTAGACATTTCATCCTTTTCACATTGATCCTAAATGTCACCTTTTCACAGACTAAGCTTCATTGATCTACTTAATTCAGAAATTTACTATTTGGGCTGAAAGCCTCATTTTCTCTTTAATAAATTCCATTAAGATTTTCATATAAATTCTGTTGTATTTTCAGATCAATGTGGGAGAACTGAGGTCTTTATAACATTGGTTCCAACAACAAGAAAATGTATGTTTATAAAATTATTCAGATTCAGTTTTGTTTTTCTTTTCATAAACAACTGTGTATTTCAAGGTGTATTTCTATCACATTTTCACAGATGACTGTTGACCCAAAGGAAAACTACCAATTTTTGTATAATTATATGGTATCTGACCACTGTAATAAACTATCTTTTTATCATCTATGGAGATGATAATAATTTTTGCCTTTAATATATTAATATAATGAACTGCACTAATATAGTTGCTAACATGGAAGGATTTTCAGCTAAAAACCCTTCCTTGATATGATATACCTGAAAACACTGCTAGTTATACATCTATAGTCACAATAAGGAATGATCTCTAACAAGATCTCAAACTCAAATGTCTATGGGAACCAAGCAAGTGACATAAACTAGTACAGAGTTAGACATAGGGAGTAGTAAGGGCTGTTATGAACTGAAAAATAGATGTCTGGTACTTAAAAACACATGTTCATTATATGTCTTTCAAGTAAAGACACCAAGAATAAATTAATAAATAAGTGATAGCAGTATGTCTTGGTATGTGCTCTTTGTGCAAAAGGTATCTGTTCTCTGTTTTTCATTTATCCAGTAATCACATGTTGAGCAGTGATTTACCATGTGTATAGAACATCACATTAGCTACTAAGGTGGTAATGGAATTGAATGAACATGATCTATTTCCTAGAGGAGCTTATAATATAATCAGAAATATATAATGAAAAATTTTATCAATTACCAGATGATTGTTACATGCTATTCTAAGACTGTCTACGTTTGATAACAAGCAAAAAAAAAGAATCTGGGAATTGCCCACTGGATTATGTAGTAGATGAGGAGAGACTGTAAGAATTGACTTAATTTCTCCTCTACTGTCCTAGTTCCAGTATGGAATGTAAATCATGGTGCCTTGCAATATATTATTTAAATGAGTTAACCAATGGTTATATACAAATTCACCTTAACAATTCAAAAGCAGTGGGGATAAATTTACTGAGACATATGTTTTTGTGTGCATATGTGTGTGCCTGAGCATATGTGTGAGTGGGATTAATGAATACTGAAAATATTTTCCAGTATCTCCTGAAGTGTAAAGAGTAAATTTACTTTTCTGTGTGGAAAAACATTAAATATGAAGCCAAATTTTGCACCATATAATGTACTTAATATTTCTTCAGGTGGTATGCAATATTCAAAGTTACCAGAATATTGTATGCTTTTAAACCTTAAATGTCACTTGGTATCTTTCTTTTAAAATCCTGCTAAAAGAAAAATTCAAATCAGTAAACAAATATTCCATAACCATTTCTCCTAATGCCTCCTGGAAGAGAAAATATATCCATTACTCAGCAACTATGTATGCACATGGGTAGTAAAAACTTAGAAAACTAGTTTATACAAAGATTCTAGCTTCCTAACTCTCTCTTTCCCGAGAGTTTGACATGTAACATTTTAATTGGCTTACAAAATATTCCATGTTTAAATTGCTTGCTGTTGTTACTGCTGTTATTGTATAGTTAAAGTCCCAACTCACATGATAAGTCACAAATTAACGTCCAGCTACTCCTAAAGTTATATTCTCCATTTTTTGAATACTTTAAAATACACTTTTCAAGTATTAGTCCATTATTGTCTGATTAAATGTTAGATTAATTGAACAAATTATTATAGGGACACTCTTGAATAAGCCCTGCTTTACATGCTCATGAGAAGAATCTATTATTTATGGTATTCATTGTTGTTTGAATTCTACAAGTTTGATCAAAAGTAAATATAATATAAAAAGAAATATCAAGTATTATTGCATAACAAAATAGTAGAGAAGAAAGGGAAAGCTGATTTATATAGTAGAATAATTTGAAAACAAATGAATGGTTTAATACCATTAGAACTTTTAAAAAGAAAAATGTTTGTTTCACTCATTTTAAAGATTTTTCTTTTACAGTTTCTTCTTCTATAAAAAAGTTTAAAGATGGCTTCCCTGAGTCACCCTGAATTTCTGCTATATCAATGTACCCCTGAGAAATTAAATGTTAACATCTGAAAATAGTGGTTTCTATACTCCAGAGGCTGAATGGCATTCAAGGCTCAATGATTAAAATCGTGGCCACAAATGGAAGATTTCTCTGCTAATATTAGTGGGGTTTCAACCATGTTATTAGCTGAACCAGAAATAATTCAGGGACACACTCCACAAGGAAATATGCCACTCTAAAATAGAGATAGAGTGAGACATCCTCATGAGTTGGCAGAACACAAAAAATGCATTTTATAATTTCATACCCTTATGCCTTCCTTCTATAATGAGTTCGGAAAGCTAAAATAAATGAAAGCAGACAAGCTGTGCATGCTTCCTCTGATCCACTGCTGTAAACCTTCACATTACACTTTCTGTAATCAAGGAAGACTTCACAGTTCCATCCCTAACTGGACATCTAGAATGATACTACAACCCATACTGGAAAGCAGAGGCTATCATCAATGGTGACAAGCACTACCACTCTCCTATTTCCAAGGCTGATAGGCCATTGACAATAGGCCACCGAACTGTCTTCAGGGAGGTAACGTAGGCACAGCTGACAGATTCAGAGAAATCTGATAGCTATTCCTGATTCTATTACTTACTAGCTATGTGATTTGACTTTGGACAAGTAATACAACTTCTGATTATTTTTTCCTACTAGTAAAATAGTGATCATACTACCTACCATACAAGATTTATGAGAGGGTTAAATAAATGAACCATTCAAAATGCCCAACAAGTATAAGGTACTAATTAGCTGCTCAGTACATATTAATTTTTCAATTTATTTTGTCTCCAGATAAGATTATTTTTCTCAAATGAAAACAGATCTGTTTTTCTTATAAAAATAATCCATAGTAATTATAGAAAAACTAGAGACCACAGAAAATAATAAAGGGGAAAGTAATAAAATATAACACACCACCTAGAAATAGCCACTGTTACAAAACGGGCATATAACCTTCCAGAAAACAAATATAAATGTAAACATTTATATAACCATACTGTACATGCTATTTTTAAACTTTTTAAAGTTAAAACATACCTTAGATATCTTCTACATCATCATTTTCATGTCATTATTTTAATTAACACATTTAAAGTCCTCAATTTTAGAAACCACTTATACTCTCTTATTGATTAATGTGTTTTTCTTCTGCAAAGATTTTTTCCTCTTAATATGAATAACTTTGACATTCACAGAAACATAGACAAGATGAAAAGGCAGAGGGCTATGTACTAGATGAAGGAACAAGATAAAACCCCAGAAAAACAACTAAACGAAGTGGAGATAGGCAACCTTCCAGAAAAAGAATTCAGAATAATGATAGTGAAGATGATCCAGGACCTCGGAAAAACAATGGAGGCAAAGATCAAGAAGATGCAAGAAATCTTAAACAAAGACCTAGGAGAATTAAAGAACAAACAAAGATGAACAATACAATAACTGAAATGAAAACTATACTAGAAGGAATCAATAGCAGAATAACTGAGGCAGAAGAATGGATAAGTGACCTGGAAGACAGAATAGTGGAATTCACTGCTGCACAACAGAATAAAGAAAAAAGAATGAAAAGAAATGAGAACAGCCTAAGAGACCTCTGGGACAACATTAAATGCAACAACATTCGCATTATAGGGGTCCCAGAAGGAGAAGAGAAAGAGAAAGGACCAGAGAAAATATTTGAAGAGATTATAGTTGAAAATTCCCTAACATGGGAAAGGAATTAGCCACCCCAGTCCAGAAAGCACAGTAAGTCCCATACAGGATAAACCCAAAGAGAAACATGCTAAGACACATAGTAATCAAATTGGCAAAAATTAAAGACAAAGAAAAATTATTGAAAGCAGCAAGGGAAAAATGACAACATAGAAGTGAACTCCCATAAGGTTAACAGTGCATTTCTCAGCAGAAACTCTACAAGCCGGAAGGAAGTGGCATGACATACATAGAGTGATGAAAGGGAAGAACCTACAACCAAGACTACTCTACCTGGAAATGATCTCATTCAGATTTGATGGAGAAATCAAAAGCTTTACAGACAATCAAAAGCTAAGAGAATTCAGCACCACCAAACCAGCACTACAACAAATGCTAAAGGAACTTTTCTAAGTGGGAAACACAAGAGAAGAAAAGAACCTACAAAATCAAACCAAAAACAATTTAAAAAATGGTCTCAGGAACATACATATCGATAATTACCTTAAACGTGAATGGATTAAGTGTTCCAACCAAGAGACACAGATTTGCTGAATAGATACAAAAACAAGACCCATACATATCCTGTCTACAATACACCCACTTCAGACCTAGGGACACATACAGACTGAAAGTGAGGGGATGGAAAAAGATATTCCATGCAAATGGAAATGAAAGGAAAGCTGGAGTAGCTATATTCATATCAGATAAAATAGACTTTAAAATAAAGAATATTATAAGAGACAAGGAAGGACACTACATAATGATCAAGGGATCAATCCAAAAAGAAAATATAACAGTTATGAATATATATGAACCCAACATAGGAGCACCTCAATGCATAAGGCAACTGTTAACAGCTATAAAAGAGGAAATCAACAGTAACACAGTAATAGTGGGGGACTTTAACACCTCACTTACACCAATGGACAGATCATCCAAAATGAAAATAAATAAGGAAACAGAAGCTTTAAATGACACAATAGACCAGATAGATTTAATTGATAGTTATAGGACATTCCATCCAAAAACAGCAGATTACACTTTCTTCTCAAGTGCGCACGGGACATTCTCCAGCATAGATCACATCTTGGGTCACAAATCAAGCCTCACTAAATTTAAGAAAACTGAAATCATACCAAGCATCTTTTCTGACCACAACGCTATGAGATTAGAAATGAATTACAGGGAAAAAAACATAAAAGACACAAACACAGGAGGCTAAACAATATGTTACTAAATAACCAAGAGATCACTGAAGAAATCAAAGAGGAAATCAAAAAATACCTAGAGACAAATAACAATGAAAACATGATCATCCAAAACCTATGGGATGCAGCAAAAGCAGTACTAAGAGGGAAGTTGAGAGCTATACAAGCCTACCTCAAGAAACAAGAAAAATATCAAGCAAACAATCTAACCTTACACCTAAAGGAACTAGAGAAAGAAGAACAAACAAAACCCAAAGTTAGCAGAAGGAAAGAAATCAGAAAGATCAGAGCAGAAATAAATGAAATAGAAACAAAGAAAACAATAGCAAAGATCAATGAAACTAAAAGCTGGTTCTTTTTTTTTTTTTTTTTTTGCGGTATGCGGGCCTCTCACTGTTGTGGCCTCCCCCGTTGCGGAGCACAGGCTCCGGACGCGCAGGCTCCGGACGCGCAGGCTCAGCGGCCATGGCTCACGGGCCCAGCCGCTCCGCGGCATATGGGATCCTCCCAGACCGGGGCACGAACCCGTATCCCCTGCATCGGCAGGCGGACTCTCAACCACTTGCGCCACCAGGGAGGCCCTAAAAGCTGGTTCTTTGAGAAGATAAACCAAATTGATAAACCATTAGCCAGACTCATCAAGAAAAAGAGGGAGAGGACTCAAATCAATAAAATTAGAAATGAAAAAGGAGCAGTTACAACAGACACTGCAGAAATACAAAGCATCCTAAGAGACTATACAAGCAACTCTATGCCAATAAAATGGAGAACCAGGAAGAAATGGACAAATTCTTAGAAAGGTATAACCTTCCAAGACTGAACCAGGAAGAAACAGAAAATATGAACAGACCAATCACAAGTAATGAAATTGAAACTGTGATTAAAAATCTTCCAACATACAAAAGTCCAGGACCAGATGGCTTCACAGATGAATTCTATCAAACATTTAGAGAAGAGCTAACACCCATCCTTCTGAAGCTCTTCCAAAAAATTGCAGAGGAAGGAACACTCGCAAACTCATTCTATGAGGACACCATCACCCTGATACCAAAGCCAGACAAAGATACTACAAAAAAAGAAAATTACAGACCAATATCACTCATGAATATAGATGCAAAAATTCTCAACAAAATACTAGCAAACGTAACCCAACAACACATTAAAAGGATCATACAACACGATCAAGTGGGCTTTATCCTAGGAATGCAAGGATTCTTCAATATATGCAAAACAATAAAAAAAAACCATATGATCATCTCAGTAGATGCAGAAAAAGCTTTTGACAAAATTCAACACCCATTTATGATAAAAACTCTCCAGAAAGAGGGCATAGAGGGACCATACCTTAACATGATAAAGGCCATATACGACAAATCCACAGCAAACATCACTCTCAAGGGTGAAAAACTGAAAGCATTTCCTCTAAGATCAGGAAAAAGACAAGTATGTACACTCTCACCACTATAATTCAACATAGTTTTGGAAGTCCGAGCCATGGCAATCAGAGAAGAAAAAGAAATAAAATGAATACAAATTGGAAAAGAAGAAGTAAATCTGTCACTGTTTGCAGATGACATGATACTGTACATAGAAAATCCTAAAAATGCCACCAGAAAACTACTAGAGATAATCAATGAATTTGGTAAAGTTGCAGGATACAAAATTAATGCACAGAAATCTCTTGCATTCTTATCACTAATGATGAAAATTCTGAAAGAGAAATTATGGAAACACTCCCATTTACCATTGCAACAAAAAGAATAAAATACCTAGGAATAAACCTACCTAGGGAGACAAAAGAACTGTATGCAGAAAATTATAAGACACTGATGAAAGAAATTAAAGATGATACCAACAGATGGAGAGATATACCATGTTCTTTGATTGCAATAATCTATATTGTGACAATGACTATACTATCCAAAGCAAGCTACAGATTCAATGCAATCCCTTTCAAATTACCAATGGCATTTTTTACAGAACTAGAACAAATCATCTTAAAATTTGTATGGAGACAGAAAAGACCCCGTATAGCCAAAGCAGTCTTGAAGGAAAAAAACGGAGCTGGAGGAATCAGACTTCCTGATTTCAGACTATACTACAAAGCTACAGTCATCACGACAGTATGGTACTGGCAGAAAAACAGAAACATAGATCAATGGTACAAGATAGAAAGCCCAGAGATAAACCCACATACCTATGGTCAACTAATCTATGACAAAGGACACAAGGATATACAATGGAGAAAAGAAAAGTCTCTTCAATAAGTGGTGCTGGGAAAAGTGGACAGCTACATGTAAAGCAATGAAATTAGAACACTCCCTAACACCATACACAAAAATAAACTTAAAATGGATTAGAGACCTAAATGTAAGACCGGGTACTATAAAACTCTTAGAGGAAAACATAGGAAGAGCACTCTTTGACATAAATCACAGCAAGGTCTTTTGTGATCCACCTCCCAGAGTAATGAAAATAAAAACAAAGATAAACAATTGGGACCTAATGAAACTTCAAAGCTTTTGCACAGCAAAGGAAACCATAAACAAGATGAAAAGACAACCCTCAGTATGGGAGAAAATATTTGCAAATGAAGCAACTGACAAGGGATTAATCTCTAAAGTTTACAAGCAGCTCATGCAGCTCAATATCAAAAAAACAAACAACCCAATCCAACAATGGGCAGAAGACCTAAATAGACATTTCTCCAAAGAAGATATACAGATTGCCAACAAACAGGTGAAAGGATGCTCAAAATCACTAATCATTAGAGAAATGCAAATCAAAACTACAATGAGGTATCATCTTACACCAGTCAGAATGGCCATCATTAGAAAATCTACAAACAACAAATGCTGGAGAGGGTGTAGAGAAAAGGGACCCCTCTTGCACTGTTGGTGGGAATGTAAATTGATGCAGCCACTTCAGAGAACAGTATGAAGGTTCCTTAGAGAACTAAAAATAGAATTACCATATGACCCAGCAATCCCACTACTGGGCATATACCCAGAGAAAACCATAATTCACAAATACACATGCACCGCAATGTTCATTGCAGCAGTTTACAATAGCTAGGTCATGGAAGCAACCTAGATGTCCATCAACAGACAAATGGATAAAGAAGATGTGGTACATATATACAATGGAATATTACTCAGCCATAGAAAGGAACGAAATTAAGTCATTTGTTGAGACGTGGATGGATCTAAAGACTGTCATACACAGTGAAGTAAGTCAGAAAGAGAAAAACAAATATCGTATATTAACGCATGTACGTGGAACCTAGAAAACTGGTACAGATGAACCGGTTTGAAGGGTAGAAGTTGAGACACAGATGTAGAGAACAAATGTATGGACACCAAGGGGGGAAAACCACAGTGGGGTGGGGATGGTGGTGTGCTGAACTGGGCGACTGGGATTGACATGTATACACTGATGTGTATAAAATATCTGACTAATAAGAACCTGCAGTATAAAAACACAAAGAAACAAACAAACAAACAAAACAACTAATACTAAACTTTCTATGGGATATTTGTATGGACATATATTAATATAAATGTTTCAGACATTACATGAAATTTCTAAAAACCTTATATGTTCTGGTATAATGTTATGTCATAATTCTAGTTATTACTTTAAAATATATATCTCAGAAATAACTAAGTTTCCTTGTCAATTGCATTATTATGAACTTTCATCAAATCTTTAACCATGGTCATTTTTATGTTTTTTGTCATTTACAGACAGTTCTGGGTGTACTCCGATGCTTTTGCAAAAATGTTCCTATAAAAGGGTTTCATCTTCAAGCAATTCATGGAAAATACTCTGACAAGTACAGGTTTCTGTTAACTGACTATACTCCTGAAGTGAATGAATAAGCATTTTCAGAACTCTAATGGAAAAGTGATGAATTCATAAAAGTGCTAAAAAAGATCAAGATAAAAAAAATTAATTACATGGGACTGTGTGAACTGATGAGGATGATTATAATTTTTGTGACTTTCTGTTTGAATTAAAAAAAAATCCCACAAGGACTCAGAGCAAAAAATATACTAATCAATTTTCACTGCAGAGTAAAGGAGCTGTTAAAGTGGAGGATTACTGGACTGAATGTAAATATTATGACATAGTATGAGTGTGTTTCGTGTTTGGTAATTGCAATCATTGTTGCTTTTGTTGTGGTCATCCATTTACAATGCTTGGTGTCAGTTTATTTATCTCTTGTAAAAATAAAATACAGTGTGTGTGTGTGTGTGTGTGTGTGTGTGTGAAAAAAAAGTTACAAATGTACCTTGAAATACATTTTTAGATGTATCCAACATTATAAAATAAAATGTTTACATTAATATTCGAAAAAAGTATGAATAACTTTGCAAGAAGCATTCTTAAATATTTCCTTTTTATACACTTGGCAAAATATTTCCTTAGGGAGTACTTTATATCTATTATTATTATTTGATATAACTATTACATAATAATAGCTGTATTCTCCATAAGACTCATGCCCCCTCAGCTGCCCTTAGAAGTAAATTTTAAAAGCTCCATTTAAAGAGTGAATAACCCAACAATATCCAACATTTGAGGGGAGATGCCCCCAAGGTAGAAGTTTTGAATCTTATGTATGAAATATTTAGAAACTGAGTTCAAAGTTATTGAACCTACCAAGATGAGCTCTAACTCAATGAGTTCTAACTCTATTATGTTTTAGATTTTAAAAAATTACTTCAAGCTCAAAGATGATTTTTCCATATGATTATATCCCTTCTTTAAGTGCATATGGCAGCAGGGAATCTTAGCGATAGTTCACTCAGCATCTGGCAAACCTCTCCCAAGCCCTGAACGTTGAGGCTTGCTAGAGGACTAAACCTGAAGGACACAGCCCCAGGTAAGGTGATGGTCATTAGCACTGACCAGGTAGAAAGCACCATTGAGTCTCAAGGCATTAAGACTGCTAAGGTGTTCTATCTAAGAGGCAGAATCTAATGTGAACTCAGCAGGGCATAATCACGCGATTCCAAAGGAACTCAAGTTTAACTGTACTGCCTTTTTCCTTTTTAAACAATGACTAGAATTTCCCAGTGAGCCTGTGCAGAAGGCAGCCAGTCTTTGATGCTGATGAAGACCTGTGAAGCCTAGAATATGAGACAGCATAATCAAGACAATAATACTAATGCAGTAGTGTCTTCACAAAATCCCTTTGTCCCCTCAAAGCTGAACTCGTCCTACGCATCGCACAAGCTGAGTTTATTACAACCTTTCTACTTGATAGAGAGGACAGAGGGCTCATGCAAGGTCACTTATGTCATTCCCTGTCCAGCGGGGCTGCTGGACTGTCCTCAAACTGATCTTGACTCACAAAGCCTTCCATGATTCTGCCTCTTTTCTTGGAGTGACGTTACCCCTTGCGTCTAATCACTTTGGGTGAAAATTTTCTTTGCTTAGGTCTCTTGGTCAAATTCAAGATTATTTAAACATTTCTTGACTGTCTTCAATGTGATATATTGGGATGTTTTTTAGAGAAGCATTTGGAAATAATCAACTTTTGGAAATAAGGAGGGTAAACATAGCTTATTTTCTTTGAAAAGCTACTGAATAGTAGTACAGCCATGAAAATACTACTTTCTTGCATATGGGAAATACTGATTTGACCACGAAATTTAGAAGGCTCTGCATGGATCTTTGAGCATGTTTTTGTCATGCATCAGACACAAAGGATAAAAATATAGAAAGAGAAAGGTGAATGAAATGGATGCCTTAAAATATATCATAGCTGATCCTTATAAGCATTCAAATAGCAAAGAGTGTGTGCCATATAAACGTATTACGTTAACTTTACTTGGTATCCTTTGAAGAATCACTGCTCTTTCTTTAACAAGGAATTAAGACAGATTAAAATTAGTTTTATTTCATTTCTTCTAGCCGCACTTAGAGCAGCACCAATGCCAATGCATTTTTAAAATAAACTAAGAATCAAAATGTCATATTCCTTTATCTCTATTGGCTGTCATATTCCAGAGCTGTAAGAACCTTAAATTTTGGTTGGAAAACTGTTAAATTTCACTCACCCAATCAAAGACAGTAATCCACTAGATTCTACTTGCAGGCACCTTTTTCAAAGTCTGTGCATCAATCTCTTTTTCCAATGCTAGCTTATCAATCACTATTTTAAAAATAATTCAAAACAGGAAAATAAGAATCAGTAATCTTATTTAAGAGAGAAAGCACGCATCACTTCCTGAGGCCCAAATTATAAGCCATAATAGGTGGCAAACATGAGGAGAACAGAATCTCATTTTGAAAACAGTGAAAGAATTTATTAAGTTTTTTTGTTGGTTTTTTTTCCTGAAATTGAATTACATTAGGAGCCTGTAGAGTGTGGCCTCAGACTGACAGTCAGAGTGACCTTGAGCAAATTATTCACATTGGGTCTCATTTCTTCATCTGTAAAATAAGAGGAATAAATTAGACTATGTAATCCTCTCTGGGCCCTTGTAAAGTGTGAATGTTCATGAACTTCCTCCAAAACATTCAAGAGTTCAACATTTCAATGTGCAGTTGAAATGTATAAAATATATGCAGTGTAACTATCTTTAAACAATGGAATTATCATCCCCTCTCGAGGTATTACCAATACCATGACTTTTAATGACTCCTCAGCATTTTGAAAATAATTGACTAAACAAAATACAACAAAAATAAATATAACAAAACAAAAATAAAGATGTAACAAAAACAAATATAAAAATATTTTTTTCTACTAATATGAGAACCATCTGGCAAATATTTTCAAGCCATTTATTACAATGACCACCAGATAGATTAGATAAAAGAGAAGCATAAAAAGCCCAAGTATTTAGTCTTCATCCTGGGGTGGGGGACAGGAAAGACAGAGGTTGGTGAACATGAATTGTTCACTCACTAATTGTTTGGCTTATCTCTATTAATAATTTTTTTAAGAAAATACTATATTTTGTTGCTCTTCACACTCTATGATGAGGAAAATTGATTTCATGGTTCAAATATCAAGCCTACTGGCTACAAGAGCAATGAAAAAAAGGTCATTCAAAAATAAAACAAGACAAGTAGTACAAAGTCCCCAAGGGTGGAAGATCTGTAGATCTTGTGGATGCATATTTTTAGAATTTAAATATGCAAATTCTCTCAGAGTTCATTTCCTAAGGTGAGTTTTATCATTCTAAGGATAACATTGCTTGAGTTATACAGAGGAAAGCAGTGGGGAGGTTTGAGACTAAATACCCAGGCTACTACTTACTTGCTGTGTGTCATTAATTAAATAAACTAAGTACTTCTATTTTTCTGTGCCAGTTTTTGGCCTTTGTGTGTTTGGTTATTGTTTTTCTTTTCCTTTTTTTCCCCCATATATAAAAAAAGGGGCTAGACTGAAAGACCTTAAAGTCAATATGGACTAATGAACAGAACATGGGCTTAGGGATCTGGTAAATGGGGCTCCATTTGTACAGTGGATATCATACAGTTGTTGTGGGGATTAACTACTAAATGTATATAAAGTGACTATCATTTTGGGCAACACTTAATGGGACGTTGGTGAATGGACTTTTTGGTTTATTTGTTTTTTATTGCTACTGTTGTTGCCTTTGATCTGTTTTCCTTTCCCATCTCTCTTACTTTGTAACTCCTCTTCGAATAATATCAAACCACTAGCATGGGTCTCCCTTAAGCCTTCAATAACTAAAGACTCATATGTACAATATTCTCTCAACTGTAAAAGTAAAAATTCATATAATTTAAGGGAGATTATTGATCAGTGTTCTACTTCAGGTTTTATGCCATTAAAAGATGTCTCCAAATATGTCAAGTAAGTTCATAAAATTTCCCCAAATATTTTACTCTCAAATTATTATTTTTAATCAAGTTTTTCCCAATATATTTATTTTAAAATGGGCTTATATCATCTAATACATAGAATGTTTTAAATAATAAATAAATTTTCAGTACTTAGTGAAACCCCTTAAAAGTTTTGGAATAAGTGGTTGTATAAAGAAAATATACATTAGAAACACATTGGCCAAATTATAAAACCACCTTAAAGAGGAAAACACAAAAAGCTATGCACATTAAATGAGGTCTGCTTTCTAAAAGAAGTCTGAATTTCTTTTTAAAAATCTTTGTGTCGGGCCTCCCTGGTGGCGCGGTGGTTGGGAGTCCGCCTGCCGATGCAGGGGATACGGGTTCGTGCCCCGGTCTGGGAGGATCCCATATGCCGCGGAGCGGCTGGGCCCATGAGCCATGGCCGCTGGGCCTGCGCGTCCGGAGCCTGTGCTTCGCAACGGGAGAGGCCACAGCAGTGAGAGGCCCACATACCGCAAAAAGAAAAAAAAAAAAAAAAAAAAAATCTTTGTGTCAAGTTTTTGTTACAAAAAAAAAAGTGCTGTGAGTGGTATTCAAAGGATGAGAAAATAACTGGCCATTAGCAAGGTGGAATTAATTAATTAATAATAATTAATTTCAACCACAGATCTTTAAACAAACAGTTGTGATTTTCCATTATCCATTTTAAATTTCAGTGGCCTTCTGAGTGTTTTATTTTCTAAACTGTTGAACTATGTAACTTTTCCTTTTAACAATTTAAAAGATAGCAACCTAATTAAGTTTTTATTTTTCAATGTTAATGGCACAATTTTAGAGACTTATCAGCTAAAGTGTTTCATCTTAAGTTACTGCTACATATCCAATATTACACAGATATCATGTGTATCTAAATCAAAATATAAAATAAGGTGAAAAAATAGAGTTGTCTTTTTGGTACGATGAGCTCCACTAGAGTAATGAGATACATTTATTCCAGTGTAAATGATGACAAACAAAAGTATATAGATTGTGTAAAATATCAGTACTTTCGTTATTTAATATATTCACCATAAGAGAGACAAATAGTTTATTAGAATAAATATGGAATGTATACATGTATGTGCAAATGAATGAACTGTATGATCTACAAATCAAAAGTTATCTTGAACATAACATGAGATTAAAATCGATTTCTAACTTCTGGTTCTAGTTATGAGGACTAATGGGTATTACACTTAAATTGCCATATCTCATGTTCTTCCTCCCTTTACTGCCTGCTGTAAACAACTATAAAACCAGACATAATATGAAGCAACTCCATTCAAGTACTGGACATCAGATCAGCACAGGGCTGAAATCCTTGGAAGAAAGGAAACATAGGAAGTAATATTCATAAGCTCCATAACCTGTTGCCTGGAAGCACTGTCCAAAGCACAGCAATGGGAAGTGTCTGGTAAGTAGAAGAAATGGATCTGGGGATCTGTGAGCTAAATGGGAATTCAGTAAGACAGTAATTACAGGCATTGGACTTTCAATGAGACAGAGAATGAAGACTTTCAGAAGGAAACTCTAGTTGAGATTCAAAGAAGCCATTCCTTAGGAGTCCAACTACTCTAGCCCTTTCCCCCTCCCCCCACCAAAAAAATAAAAAGCCTAAAGATCAGCCTCAACAAGAGCAAACTAACCTACTAGTAATTACCTATCAGAACACTCAACAAAATTTAAATGAAAACAACATCTAAACTATTGACAATGTAGCCTTTAAAAAAAAAGGTTCAACATGAATTCAAATATTACTAGACTAGGGGGAAGAGGAAAATGACTGATAAACAGGAGAAAAAATAGTCAATGAAAGAAGACCCAGGGTTCTTTTTTTTTGGGGGGGGGGAGTTATTCTAGTATTCTTAGATAAGGACTTTAAAACAGCTTTCATAAATATTTTCATGGATTCAAAGGAAGAGATGTATATAAAAAAGAAATAGATGGGAAATCTAAGCACATATATAAAAACTTTTTTTAAATCAATTAGAAGTTCTGGAATTGAAAAAGAAAAGAAAAAATGTAACTGAAATATTGTCAATAAATTTAAAATATGGTAGGAAGAATTTTTTAAAAAGAAAAAAAAAGCAAATGGGACAAACAGAACTGAAATAGCAATATGGTTGATTTAAGCCACCAAACAGCTCAATAATTATATTGAATGTTGATATAAATAGACCAGACACTCCATTCATACAGAGATTGTTGAACTGGATAAGAAGGAAAGACTCAATTATATCTCACATGAGATATATTTTGAATATAAAGGTCCAGAGAGATGTAAAATTATATATATATAATATATATATATATATATATATTATATATATATATATATATATATAAAATACACACACACAATTCTAAAACTAAAAATAGGAAAACTAGAGTGGCTAGTTAAAAACTGACAAATTAGACTTCTATATAAGAAATGTAACTAAACATAAACAGAGAATGTCACACTGGTAAAAGCATCAATTCATCAAAAGACAACATGAGATGTGTATGCACCTGACTGTAGAGCTTTGAAATACATGAAGCAAAAACTGATAGATCTAAAGGGAAAAAAGACTAATCCATAACTATGGTTGGAAATGTTAACAACCTTCTCTTAGTAACTGATAGATAAAGTAGACCAAAAAATCAAGAAGGACACTGATGATGTGAATGAACAAACAAGACAACCTAATTAATATTTATAGAATACTACACCCAGACAGAAGGATATACATAATTTTCTAATGCACATGGAATATTTACTAAGATAAATTATATGTCAGGGCATTTAATGTCTCAAAAATTTATTAGAATTAATGTTATGTTTGTGTGTGTGTGTGTCTGTGTGTTCTCTGATAATAATAGAATAAAATTAGATTCCAACAACAATAGCAACAACACAACCTTGGAAAAATACACAATATTTAGAAATTAAACAAAATACTTTTAAATGCCTCATGGACTGTGTAAGTGAATACATGGGATATTAAAATATCTTAACTTGAATGATAACCAAAAACAGAACATTTCAGAATTTCTGGGATGCACCCAAAACAGTGTTTATAGAGAAATTCATAGGTTTGAATATGGTTATATTTGAAAAAAAGAAAGGTTTAAATATAATGATCTAAGATTTACCTTGAGGAAGTATCAAAACAAGTGCAAATCAAACACAAGGTATAAAGATGGAAATAATAAATATAAGAGAAGGAAACTATAAGGTGGAAAACAGTTAAAAATTAGTTAGACCAAAAGTAGATTCTTTGAAAATGTCAAAGAAATTGATAAACAGTCACATTGATGAGGGGGAGGGAGAGAGAAAAGATGAGAGACAGAGAGAATACAAACTACCAATACCTGGAATGCAAAAGGAAATATCACTAAAAAGCCTCAAGGTATTAAAAGAAAAATAAGGAAATATTATGGCCTTTATGTGCATACATTTTCCAAATTAGTTGAAGGGTAGCAAATTCATTTACAAAGACAACTCACAAAAATGACACAAGAGTAAAGAGTGAATATAAACTGCCCAATAACTATAAAATAAAAATAATTCCTAATGAAAAATTTTGCACATAAAGAAGCCCTATAATCCCAGGTAGCTTCACTACTATCAAATTTAAAGAAGAAATGTTATTAATTTTATATACACAACTTCAAAAAATAGGTGAAGAGTAAACATTCCCAAGTCTTATCTTGAAGCCAGTATAACCCTAATACCAAGACCTGCAAAGGACATTACAAGAAAAGTATACACCTATATTCCACATGAATATAGGCACACAAATCTTTAACAAAATGTTAGCAAATAAAACCTAGTAATACATTAAAAGTGTAATACAGCATGATCAAATGGAGTTTATCCTAGGCATGTCAACATGCTTTAGTATTTTAAAATCAATCCATATATTTCTCTACTCATTAACCAAGTAGACAAGAAAAATAACATGATCATATGAATAGGTTCAGAAAAAGCATGTTGTAAAACTCAATACTAATTTGTGATTTTTAAAAAAACCACAGCAATTAGAAATAGACAGGAACTTTCTTACTCTAATAAAAGACATCTCTGAAAAATTTGCAAATAATATCATATTTAATATTCAGAAACTTATTTCCCCCTAAGATCAGAAATAAAGCTAGGATCTCTGCTATCATCACTTCTATGTCTATCAAATATTGTACTGGAAATCGAAGCCACTGTAATATCTTAGGTAAGTAAATAAAATAAAAGGGATTAGAAAGGAAGGCATAAAACTGTCTTTGTTCACAGATGACATGACTATGTACCTAGGAAATCCTAAAGAACCCACAAGCAAAAGTACTAAGTTTGATAAGGGAATTTAGGAAGCTCACAGAAGGCAAGGTTAACAATAGGACAACTGTAAAATAAATTAACTCATACCATTTATAAAAACATCAAAAACACAAAATACTTGGGGACCACTTTAACAAACCATGTGCAATACCTCTACACAAACATTCATGAGATAAATTAGAGAAAACCAAAATAAATGAAGAAATACATCATGCTCATGGATTGGAAGACAGAATATTGTTAAGCTGTCAATTCTCCCCAAACTGATATGTAAATTCAATGCAATCAAAATAAATCTTCCAGCAAGTTTGTTTTTTTTCCAGAAATTGACAACTTTATTCCACAATTTATATGAACTTGCAAAGGACCTAGAAAACCAAAACAATTACAAAAAAGAAGAACCAAGTTAGAGGACCTGCATGATCTGATTTCAAGTCCTACTCTAAAGCAGGGATGAGCAAACTATTGCCCACAGGCTGGCTGCTTGTTTTTGTAAATAAAGTTTTAGTGGAACACAGAAATAGCCATTCATTTACATATTATTTGTGGCTGCTATCATTTTACGACAGAGCCAAGTAATTTTAAGAGAGACCTTATGGCCTGCAAACCCCAAACACTTACTATTTGCCTCTTTTAGAAAAAGTTTATCAACCCCTGATGTAAAGCTACAGTAATCAAGATGGTGACACCGGCATGAGACGAAGAGAGCAATGGAACAGACTAGAATCCAGCAAGGGACTCACACATATTCTAATTTTTGTCAAAGACACTAAAGCAGTACAGTGAAAAAGCGTCCATTTTTTAAACAAATAATGTTGGAAAACTTGTTATCCATATAAAAGAACCTCGATTTCCTGTCTCAATCCACAGAGAAAAATTAATTCAAGTTGGATCATAGACCTAAACATAAAAGCAACAACTATAAAGCTCCCTGAAGAAAACATAGGAGAATATTTCATAACCTTTAGGTAGTCAAAGATTTTTTGAACAGAGCACAGAAAGCATTAATTAGGTAAGAAAACAGTGCTAAAGTGAACTCCAAAAAAATTAAAACTTCTGCTTATAAAAAGTTGTTAATCCCAAACTGAGGCATATTCCAAAAAATAAATGACCAGAACCTAAAAAATTTCTGAGGTCCTGAAAGACAAGGAAAGCCCAAGAAACTATCACACATTGTTGGAGACTAAGGAGACATGAAAACTAAATGTAATGTGGTATCCTAGAATGGAGTCTGGACCAGAAAAAGGACATTAGTGGAAAAACTGGGGAAATCTGCATAAAGACTGTAGGTTATTTAATAGTATTGTACCAAGGTTAATTTCTTACTTTTGAAAAATGTTACATAAGATGTTAACATTAGAGGAAGCTAGATGAAGGGTATTTGGGAACTCTCTGGACTCTCTTTGAAACTCCTCTGTAAATCTAAAATTATTCTGAAATAGAACTACTGAGAGGAAAAAAAGGTTGCTATGACAAGTCACAGACCAGGAGAAAAAAAAAATATATATATATATATATATATTCACATATAGCTGTATATATATCGTGTAAGGGACTATAAGCAGAATGTGTACATAACTGCTACAATTCAGTTATAAAATAACAAACAAGCCAATTAAAAATGAACAAAAGACTAAAACAGACACTTCACAAAAGAAGATATGCAAACTGGTCAATAAGCATATGAAAAATTGCTCCATAGCATTAGTCATCAGAGAAAATGCAAATTAAAACTACAGTGAGATACCACTACACCCCCACTAGAACGGCTAAATTTATCAAGAACAACACCAACAGTTGGCAAGGATGTAGAGCAAACCAAATTTTCATACATTGCTGGTGGGAGTGTAAAGTGAAATGACCACTTTGGAGAATAGTTTGGCAGTCTCTTGTAAAGTTAAACATAACTACACTAAAACTCTCTAATCCCACTTAGTACTGGCTATTTATCCAAGATAAACGGAAACATATCTACACAAAATGACTTGAACAAAAATGTTCAAAGACTGTTTTAAGAGAAAATTTGTTTTAATACTAGCTATTAAATAAAAGCAGATTCTTTTTTCTATCACGAAATGCCTACTCTGTCACAGGCACTGTGCTAAGAGCTTTAGAGATAAAAAACTTATTTAACCCTCACAAAAGCACTACATAGTTACATAGGTTGCCTATTAATTCATTTATTCCACAAATATTTAAGAACTTACAGTGTGTCAAGCAATGCTCTCGCACATAACAAACTGCATGTCGATTTCCCTGTTCTCACAAAGCTTGCACTCCGGATGAGGAGAGGGCTGATAGATAAATTAAGACAACATTGACATGGGTAACAATGTTGTCCTCATTTTATAGCTGAGGCTTGAGAGACGGAGGCTGGGGTTTGGATCCAATTTCTCTGACCCCAAATGTAGAACCCTGACCACAGCACTATCGTACCAAAAAGAATACCACATTACATTTCTTGTCTCTCAAGAGGACATCGCTCCTCTCAAGTTGACACTTTAGCAAGTAAACAGACGTTAAAACAAACTTAAATAAGGAACTTTTAACTAAATTTATAAAAAGGAAGATAAACGGTCCAGGTTTCTGAACAGAAAATAGGACCAAGTCTGTGATTTCCATGAAGAAGAGGCAATAACAAAGAGACCTGGGGCTACAGTAAGTAGAAAAAGAGATAAGTACAAAGTATCTGGCTCCTGCATCAATTCAGAACAGGGTAGGCCAAATTATTCTCCTTAGCTATTCTTATTTGGTTTCACACATCATATTTATGGTTACCTTCACACATCGTATTTACAGTACATGGCCCTAGAATCATCAAGTTTTTGCTAATATAATAAAAACAAGGCATGTAAATCTGTAAACCACCATTGCATAATTAAGGTAGAGTGAATTTGCCAGACTAACCTAATTTTCTCTAAGCTATTCTCTCTCCGGAGAGGCTTTGTGGCTCCTTTTTAAAGTAGCAATACTTAACTCCATTACAGAAAGCTATATAAAGAAATGGGGCAACACTGCATAAACGGAGTGCTAGATCGCTCTTATTTCATTCACTTTGCATTAAGTCTCAAAAAATAGATGTAAAACACGCCATGGACAATTCACTCTTTTTTTTTTTTTTTTTTAAGAAGATGTTGGGGGTAGGAGTTTTTATTTATTTATTTATTTATTTTTGCTGTGTTGCGTCTTCGTTTCTGCGTGAGGGCTCTCTCTAGTTGTGGCAAGCGGGGGCCACTCTTCATCGCGGTGCGCGGGCCTCTCACTATCGCGGCCTCTTGTTGCGGAGCACAGGCTCCAGACGCGCAGGTTCAGTAGTCGTGGCTCACGGGCCTGGCCGCTCCGCGGCATGTGGGATCCTCCCAGACCAGGGCTCGAACCCGCGTCCCCTGCATTAGCAGGCAGACTCTCAACCACTGTGCCACCAGGGAAGCCCCGACAATTCACTCTTTGATTAAAGTACCTCAACAACTAATAAATATCAGATACAAAATACATTAAATATGATTAGCTAAGGGAACTTCAGTGATTTTCATCCACCCAATGTCTTGCAAGAGAAAATAGCTTCCCAGTAATATGCCTACCACACTTTCTTACTGTGTACACTACAGATTAGCAATGTCAATCCATGTGTACATCCCTGAATATCACACTCTTGTTTTATTACCTTGCAAATTGGGCATGTGCTGTTTCTTTTCCCTCAACAGCCTGTTTCATTTATCACTGGAGTAAAACCAGTTCAGGCATCACATTCTCTGAAAAGTCTTCTCTGCCATCCTCACTGTATCCTTAGGATCAGTTCTATCTTACACACACCCAGGTTGATTACTGCACTCAGCATTGTCATTATTTATTTACATGTCTACCCTTTTGACTCTTCCTCCTAAATATTTCTCAACCCTCTCTTCATACCACCTCCTCCCATGAATCACACTAAAGATATACTCAGTGTGATATACAGACTGACCAATGAGAACAAACACTGGCCTTCTACAACCAGTACACAGTGCATAAATATGAAACTTTTCACCATACCCCACTGCCACTGTCCTAGGGAAGGCCACCATCATTTCTGCTTAGCCACTTGCATTACTTCCTAAAGGCCTCCCTGCCTCTAAAGTCACCCGCTCGATTTCCCTCTTCACACTGTGACTAGCATAATCTTTCTATAGAGCTAATTCTGATTACTCTTCTAAGATTCAGCTTGGCTTTCACCTTCTCAGAAAATTATTTTTCAACATAAATCCAAAATATAAGGTTCTCTCACTCTTTAAAAACTTTTATTATATAGTATTTGTGAATTTTAATTATTTAAGCCTGGATTTCCACTACAGCCTCCAGGACAATAGTTGGGTCTTTAAATTTGCATATCCATCAGTGTATCCTAACAACTTTATATTATATCTGACATTTATACTTCATTAAAAAAATCATTATGGAAAGAAGGCAAGAAGGAAGAAAAATCCATTTTTCCTGATGATTTGAATATCTTTAAATTTTTGCATCTTCTAATGTATTTCTTTGGTCTTTAAGTGTATATTCATAATTGTTAGAGGCTCATAACCATATCCCTTCTACACCACAATAGACAAGATAATGATTATCAGGTTATGGAAACAAACATGATACTATTAGCATTTTGACTGTGTGTACTCATACCACACCACAGTTAGTTTTATGGTAAAGTAAAAGGGCTTGTCTACAATGATTGCAAAAGTAGCAACCTCAAATATGTATTAAATACATCATTATAGAGGTGTTTCTCATGAACAGATTTAGTCTGATGGCTGAGGTTATTGTACTATTCTATATCAAAATTGAAAACATAGAAAGGTTAAAAAGCCAGATCAACACACCTAGAAAATCTTGCTCTTATAAAAACTGTGTGACTATTTTACTCTACGTTCAAGAAAATATCTTTTTCAGACTGTAAAATAAACAGTCTTTGAAAAAAAACTTTAAAAATATAGAGAAGTATACAAGTTTAAACATTTATAATTCCTACCATCCAGTTATATAATACATAAGCTATTCTTACTAAGCCAGTAATTAAAATAAAACTTCCTCATCACTTAAGTTGAAAAGCAAAGCAGTAGATTCAAACAGAGCCAACAAATACAAAATAATAATAGTCTAGAATAGGAAATATACTCAAATACTATCTTTAGTGTAAGTTCATTACATATTTTTTTGAAAAATTAAGGATTAATATTACCAAACCAAACAAATTGAATTTCAAACAAGATTTTATATCAAAATACTAGGGTTTAGATAAATCTCTAGTACTCTCATCTATAACAGATAGCCACGTATCTCAACTAAAACCAACCATCAATAGATAAAAATTGCAATAAAAAAATCACACACACTGGAAATGCCAACTACACTGAAGCTCAAGATGACCTATAACGGTACTAAAATGTGGGTTCCTTACCATTTGTGTTTTCAAAGACAAATTCATTTCAAAGTCAGGAATTTGGGGCTATATTTCATTTGAAGTAAAAAAGGAAATGTTTTTCATATAGTTATACTCTTCCCAGCCAAAAATGTTAGCCAAGTATGATTTCATTCCAGAACTTCATGATGGCAGCTCTAGAGAACACAATGATGTGCTCATCACCTGACACTTTTGCTTAAATAGTCACAAATGTGTTTACTAATTATCTGACCAGAGTTTTGGACACTCTTCCCTCAACTATTCCCAAAGGTGGCAGCCTCTCATCCTTCACCACGTGCTTAAATGCAACCTGTTGGGAGGGCTCACCCCTTGTTCTAAAATAGTCCCTCTACCCTAAATTACTCCCTCATCATCCACCTGTTTATTTCCTGCACAGAATAATGTATCACATTCTTATTTGCATTTTGACTTGACTATTGTTTATCTCCTGTACTAGAAGAAGGATCATAATATAAAAGATCTGGTCTGTCATGTTCATCTTTTCATCTCCTAAATATAAAACACATAGAAGAGGGTCTGCCTTAGAGTAAATGCTTAATGAGTATTTGTTGAATAAATAAATAAAAACAAGAATGAGAAAATACATTTTTTTGCCTTCTTTCTATCACTAAATTGTATATATATGTATATTTTAATGGAGTCATTCTTACAAGTTGACTGTCTGAAAATGGCCTTCAGTGTGCATGTGAAACATTGTGCACTAATTATGAAACTTAGGTACAGAGGATCCACAGTCACAGTAGAATTTGGGCCTTTTAGACAACTCTATAGTGCTCTGAGGTCTCCCAGGTTCCTCAGTCAAAATTAATGTCCACACACCACTCCATACTCTAGTCATCTCAAACGTTAGCTTAGATTTTGAGCCAAACTGGTCTCCTTCATTTAGGAGATGTTGTGAGTTTAAGAGATTGCTTATGCTTTCTAATCTCTACTTTCTGCACATTAAGTCTACCTTACTCTCAGAATTGTTAATGACTTTTAAATAAGAAAATGTATGTTAAAAAAAAAAAAGAAAGAAAAAGAAAACGTATGTTAACCCCAGGCCTTATCAGAGCAAGTGCTCATTAAGGAGTAGCTATAATACCTGTATTAGTTAGGATCAAGTTGACATATAAAATTAACCATCACAATATCATTAATCCATGTTTGGTGGTGCTGCCATATGCAATAATACTCTATCCATTTAGACCAGTTAATTTCAACTGCTGCTGAGTTCACTTGAAATACAGCGTAGAGAGATAAGAAAAAGGACCATGTTAGGAAATATAAACTCGGCCTTTAAATCAACCTCTTCTTTAAGTGACATCGTTCTTTTCTCATTAAAAATATCCCCCCGGGGCTTCCCTGGTGGCGCAGTGGTTGAGAGTCCGCCTGCCGATGCAGGGGACACGGGTTCGTGCCCCGGTCCGGGAGGATACCACATGCCACGGAGCGGCTAGGCCCGTGAGCCATGGCCGCTGAGCCTGCGCGCCCGGAGCCTGTGCTCCGCAACGGGAGAGGCCACAACGGTGAGACGCCCGCGTATCGAAAAAAAAAAAAAAAAAAAAAATCCCCCTAATCACTTCCACATTAAAATCTTCAAGATTTCTCTAAAACCATATTTAACATTCTACTAAATATGAGTTAAAAGAAAGCTAAAGTGCAAAAAAAATCAAAAGTAAAATAAAACTTTTGTTTTCAGCAACGTGTCTATTATTGGAAAATATGTTCCATTCTACCTAGGAGACAATTTGCAAAATAGACTTTTTTAATCTGGGAAATGAATAAGTATATTATTACATACAAGTGTAGCTGTGAGGAACTCTACTAGAGATTTTTCTGTTCTTATTTTTCCTAAGCACTGCAATTGGCTAAACAAAATATTTAAGTTCTGGTATGCTTCACATATCCCATTAATTCCACACTGGATTTAAGTTCCTTTAAACGTCACTGATTTTTAATTACCATGCAAATGTATTAACTAAGCTTCTTAGAGCTAAAGGTTAGAAGCACATGGAGAAGAGCTGATAAAGGAATTTGCCTTTTTCCTGTTAATAACAAAAAATAATTTATGAATTCCTACTCTGTGGCTGGAACGCCTTAAGATTATTTTCAATATATTAAAAATGTAATTCTCAAATAGCTTCAAGAGAAACCCATTACAATATCTGTTTTATAGGTAAGAAAACATCTTTATGAAATAATCAACAGGTATCGTAATTTCGCTAGAACAAGAGAACAAGCAGCATGCCGGGCTAAAAAGGTATGTGAGGAAGTCAGTGGTATGACTAACCTGGCATGCAAAGGTTGGCTTGATTCCTGGGTAGCTTGTCTGCCTGCTGCTTCATGGAGGTTTGCCAAGAGGCATCAGTTTTAGTAAATGAGCACTGAGTGTTGCTTACAAGACTTTGAGTTTTGACCCTAGCATTTACCAGTGGGGCGGTCATGTGTACTGTATGTTCTTACTCTTACTTTCTTCATCTGCACAGTTATACCAATTAGCATCACCTGCATTTAATGGTACTTAAATAAGTTGAAGGTCTTTTACTGTTGCTGACTAATCTCAACTGCTTTGCCATATATATATTTCTCAATACTTTAGCTAACATTTATTGAATATTTCATAGTTATTAAGTGTAGAGTATGAAGGGATTTATATAGATTCTTTCATTTAATCGTCACAACAACCCCATGAGTTAGATATTATCATTATCCCTGCTTTGCAGATGAGGAAACTATGTGAATCAGCTGTGGTTTCACGGTTGGTAAGTGACTGCCTGACTTCCAAACTCCTCTTCTTAACCCCTATAGATACCATGGTTACTGCAGAAAACACATGATTTCATCACTGCAACGAAAGTTAATCACTTCTGCGCCCAAATTATGGAAGAGAAAAGTGGAGATAAGAAAGGCAATGAAACCTTCCCAAACATAGGTAATTAACGAGACCAAACTTGTACTCAGCTGTTTTATGATGCTAAGAGCAGTGGTGTTTCTGATATGGCACACTCTTCTGATACATGTGCTGTAGGTGTGCAAAAGAAAGAGAACACCTAATTCTTGTCTTTGAGGAAGATTTCAACACAATGGATTTTATTCTTGCAAGTGCCACTGTAGCACATTTCACCAAATACGCTTACTGGGAAATTATAAATTTACCTTGTCCAAAAATTGTTTTGCTCAATCCATGTTCAAATAATCAAAACAAAAAGAAAGGCATAACGGACTGTTATCAACAGCCCAAGTGCCAAAGATATAAATGAAGCTCTGGGGGCTTCCCTGGTGGCACAGTGGTTGAGAGTACGGCTGCCGATACAGCGGACACGGGTTCGTGCCCTGGTCCGGGAGGATCCCACATGCCGTGGAGCAGCTGGGCCTGTGAGCCATGGCCGCTGAGCCTGCGTGTCCAGAGCCTGTGCTCCGCAATGGGAGAGGCCACAACAGTGAGAGGCCCGCGTACCGCAAAAAAAAAAAAAAAAAAAAGCTCTGACTCAAGGAACTGAAAAGCACGGTCATTCACATCTGTTAATTCCTAGTCCTGGAGATGTCTCTACTTTTGTTCCTAGCAACAATCTCTACTTATGAGAACAGCTCACCTCATCTCACTTAGTAAACATTCTCACCTTTTTCATGTCTGTAAAGCAGCATCTATTTTCCAGATATTTCACTAGGCCTTAATCTGTTCTGTGACTGAATTTTGATGGTATGGTACGATACATAAATTAACAGGACCGAAACTGGCATGATGAGGGATGTTATATGAAACATTCATTATGTGTTTGTGCCCAAACTTTTCACAAGGACAGCTGTGATGGAGACAGAATTGGGACAAGGTGAATATTATCAGGTATATGTGGTTATTATTACGGTGTCCTTGAGAAGCATAAAAGTTTCCCTCTTATGTCCTTCATGGAGTTAGATTAGTGACCCTGAGAGAAAATCTTCTCACATCATTCTGCAAGAAGTAATAAGGTCATACCTGCCAAAGGCAACATAAAAGACTCTAGATCTCATAGGATATATAACACTGTATCCTTAGGGCTGGGAGTAACTCAAATTTGAGTTTCTCTCTGATGATGAATTTATGCAACAGGCAAAGAGTGAGGTCACTACAAAAAAAAATGTGAGTTAGATTTAAAAGGGTTAATTAACCTTGATCTTGACTTATAACTACTGTTTTTCCCAATGACTTTGGCTGAAGCAATTTGGGGTAATATAAGGTTACACATTACATTTTTATGTCTGTGCCACTTATCCTCCTATGGCCTGCAAGAAAACCTGGAGGGGGAATTAATGTAAAATTTGGCTAGGCATTGCTTCAATTATAGTGACCCACTGACTGCATCACTCTCTATACTCAGGCTGCCAAATGGGTCCTATTAAGTCACAGAATCATGCCTTAATGCCATAGGGGTCTGTTTAAAGGGCTGAGTCTAATGAACATGTCCTACCTAAATTTTGGTGAGAAAGAATGGAGTGTGACTGAAATAACTCATAGATGACAAAATAAAACTGGAAATGTCTGATTTGTTCATGAGAAGTAAATTTGAAGAAAAGAACTTTCTGTACCACATGGGGAAAGCTTATTATTTTCTCAATATTTTATACAAAATGAAAAGTATGAACAAAAAGAATCCCCTGTAAAATAGGAGTTCCTGATCGAAAAAATTCCCAGTGATCTAAAAAATAAATTATAAGGGAAATAAAGACCAAGTTTTTATGTGCCTAAAAAGGAGGCCTCATACAGACATCTCCAACTGGGGACATTACCATTCCCTGTTTCTATAACTTCACTGAAAAACAGGTCGTCAGGATCAATGTTTTTAATCATCAGTTAAAATCCTCTGGGACTGTCTGACTTCTGTAACAGTTTATAGTAAAAGTACATTTGATTGTGAAAGTTGGAAATATATCTATTATATTTATGACCCCACCATAAAGCAGTCTTTTATAAGTGATGCTACTTGACCGTAGAATTATTCTTGATTACTGAGAGCATACCATTCATAAACACTGCATCCCACAGAAGCCAAAGATTTCTAAAAGTTGCTATAAATATACCAAAGAAATGTTCTGATTCACACTAGGTAATAAAAAAGAGACACCGATAGAGTGTCTGGGTACCACTGGGTATTTTGAGAAGATACCTTCAAGCATACACATTATTTTCAAAAGTAATAAAAGACACATTATAAACTACAATTTACAAACTAAATCAGAATTCTTTGTGTCATACCTATAGCACAAGCTATTGACCCAATATCAAATTTGAGTTCAAAGTGGAATTTATTAATTCTTGAAACAAATCACTGTGGAAAGCAGTAGTGGCCGTTTCTTAGGCACCAATCTAACAACTACCTTTGCGCTTTATAAGGTTAACAAAGAACACTATGTAGCTTCAGGGCAGAATTTATGAAGTGGTAATGAACATGTTCAGATGGCCTTTTCAGAGTCTCTAAAGAAAGGTTAAGTTTAGATGTCACTATTTTGAAAGCTGCTACGCCCTTTAACACATACTGGAAAAGAGATGAATAAGCAGGTCAGAGGTTTCCTTCTGGAGACCATGAGCCACAGCTGAACTGATAACACTTAAAAAAGAGACTAGAAATTGATCCATGCACACATATAGACTCACAGAGTGCACTCACCATACATTCATTTCAATTACCTTGCAAGTCCAAACTGCTTTCCCTGAAGTACAGTGATTACATTTGGCCTACACTAAGATACCACCGTTTTTTGAAGAGGAACACTTTTTTTTTTAGAAACACAATTATGAATGTATGCAGGAGGCTTTATGATCTCTCCCCTAGGTACCTACCCTTCTGCGAACCATTCCACCACTAAAAGTGGCCACCCAATATCTACTGATGAAGGGAAAATCAATGAAGCCTTGCACTGAAACTTTTGAGATTCAACAAAAGTCATTATCATAATTTTATTAGATGTAAGTCTCATCAAAGTTTGAGGCAGCAACTAAAGCATAAATGCAATCAATAAATGGTTCATAATTGCTAAAGGAAATGCAGATTAACGGAACAGGATTAAATTCTGAAAAATCCCAGTAACATTTTTATGGGAAACTAAAATTAAAATATAATATCACCATTTAAGGAGACAAAAAAATGATTTGAACGTGAACAAAGGTGAAGAAAGATGAAATTTTGCAAGTCATTCTGCAGTCTGTTTGTTCTCTAAATCTGCAAATTGTGTGATATAAAAGTTAAGTCAAAGAAACCTTTCCAACAAGCCAAGCGAGGTCAAAGTGGAATAGAAAATACATTTGACTGTTTTAGATGGCATCGAACACCATGATCATATTTCCTTTTTATAGTTCTCTTTTCCAGCATTGTTTTTGCCTCTTTAGCAGTGTTGATGTTAGATTTTGCATTAAAATGGAGCAGAAAATGGGCCTTAGCGGCCTGCTTTTAAGATAATTTACCACCAAGTGCAATGTAAGGACATTAAAGGAAAGAGGAAAAAGTTCCCAGCAACTTAAAAAAAAGAACCATGCCTCCCACCTGGACATGAGGTTTTGTGAGTTGTATAATTAGGAAGTTATGTCTGCAGCTGCCTCTAAGAGTATGTAGGGAGAACAGGCTTGTAAAAGCTGGATGTCAGAGTATTTGTCTTGTGTCATCTATAATCCTGAACACTTACCTAACTGATACTCAGCTCTTTCATCATAAAATTAGGAGAACGGGACATAGTGACCTGTAGATGCCTTTTTGCTTTGCTAATATTTATTTGCATGCTTTAATTTAACAAAGAACAAATCCTTATGTAACTATGGAGTTAGAAAATGAAAAGACTCTTTACTTTTTTTAGTCTGTTCAAATTCTCAATATTCAGTTACCAGCTGACCACTATTTCATCTTTTTTCCTTAGCTTCTTTGGGAAGAGTGTCCCTCTTTTTTGACATACTGTGATAGCCAACATTCATATGTATTAAACCTGATTTTTAATGAATGCCGAATGCTTTCCTCTCCCAGGAGATATCCTAAAAAAATTAAAGAAACTGTCATATATAATCAGCAATAACTCCAGGAGGAGACTTACTTCATTGTACAGATGAGGAAATTGAGGCTCAGGAATTAGTAACTTGGTTAAGTTCACAGGTGCTTGAGATGTTAATGCAGTCCATCTGTGTCCAGACCATGTACTATGAAACTAGTTCACAAGAATGCATGCATCCTATGACAGCTGACAACCTGGCTAATCCCAGGGGAGAAGCTCTGTTGGTTTTGTATGGGCTCTACGACCATAGATAAAGCATATTTGTCTTTGTGAAATCAACAAAAAAGGAGCATGGCTAAACTCCTCATCACAGCTTGCCACATTAGACTTCAACGGTAAAATAAAGCTTGCCAAACAACAGCTGATGCAATACACTGCCTCCGAAAACAGACATAACAAATCATACTTACTGATTTGGGTGGTTGTCTGCAAGAGATCTACTTTGTTGGCTGTGACTAGGAACATCTATGATTTTACAATGCTTGATTAAGTATACCAATCCTTCAAACCTAGACAAATCTCACGGGGACAGAAAAGCTGGAGGTCCATTGGTTTTAGTGGTTTCTTGAGATTACCCAAGGCATTAAAATGAAATGATGTTTAGCAAATCCAACCTGCTCCTTTTGGATTAACTATTAGCTTTATCAGTTCTTCAAAGCAATGTATTTGGTGCTTACTCCAAGTACCTTAACCCTGGTCACCAAAACCTCCACCACTCTTAATACTTGATAAAACCTTTTCTTTGGTTATACTTCCACTCATGTGCTTTCTGAATTAGTAAATAGAACACTGGATTTGAGTCTGTAAAATCAGGATTCTAGTTCAAATCCTGCTATTAGGTTAACCATATGAGTTAAGTAATAATAAGTCACTTAACAACCCTGGATATTTTTTTTTCTTTGAAAAAGAGAGAGAGGGAGAGAAGGAAAGATATACAAATACTTGTTATGTTCACCCCTCTCAGAAATGGTGAGAGGATCAAATGTGGTAGGTTATATTAAAGTGCTTTCAAAATCCTCAGATGTGGTAAAAATGTTAGCATTGGTATTATCATTGTTCTAAGTATTTATACTTAACCAGGAAATAGCTTTGGTAGCATATATTAAATTTCAAAAAATAATGTTGAAAGATGGTATCTAAACTTAACTATGGAGGGTGAGATCTGAGCAGCTCTGTGATGTCAAAGTCATAGATTTCTGTCTCAGCAAAGCAAGTAAATCAAACTGTGAAGGTAGGACAGGCTGTGTACTCTGAACATTTGTATTTTATTTTACTATTTTTCACACTCTGTGAATGACCTTGGCAATTACTTCCAAATGAACTAGAGAAGACTGAGTGGTCTTTCTAGCATTACTAAGCTGCACAATCAGTTCTTTTATTTTCCTCTATCATAGAAGGCAAAAGGGAGCTATAAAGCCATGCTGTAGGGCATCTGAATTTCCCAAGGTGAAATCCCAGGCTATTTCCAAAAAGAAGGGTGTCATTTTCTGTATATGAACCTTTGATCTTTGTCTTTCGAAGATAACACTCTTGTTAGACTCATGTACATTTAATAGCCCCCTACATGTTATCACACTTCTAAGATAACACATATTTGATTCAGAAAGAAAACTAAAGAGCTGACAGTAGAATTGATTTGTTTTATATTTTAGCTTCTCAATAAAATTCTCAGAAATATGAACAGATATTAGCATATAGAAATGTTAGCATCTAACAACTTCATAGCCTCATCCTGCAGCCAGAACACCTTGGGATGATTATACCCCTAAAGCTCTACAGAATTAGCAAAGTGCTTATTCTGCAAAACAATTGTAAAATATTCAGTTGGAAAGAGGCACATTTTCTGATAAACAACACAACTACTACTTGTCAGCTCTTTTTCTGGCCTAATAAGCAATTCTGTCTTTTTTTTCCCTAGTTCTTTCCAACTTTGGCTGCAAATTTAACAATTTAGAAATAAAAAATATCTGTTTAAAAAATTTTTTTAGACTCAGTCTTCAGGATTTTAGAACTGGAAGGATATATTAACCCAATCCTTCCCCACTCTCCCAACAGAAATGTAACTGTGGTCCAGAGAGGAGGAAAAAATTACTTAGTTTAGGGCTTCCCTGGTGGTGCAGTGGTTGAGAGTCCGCCTGCTGATGCAGGGGACACAGGCTCGTGCCCCGGTCCGGGAGGATCCCACGTGCCGCGGAGCGGCTGGGCCCGTGAGCCATGGCCGCTGAGCCTGCGCATCTGGAGCCTGTGCTCCGCAACGGGAGAAGCCACAACAGTGAGAGGCCCGCGTACCGCAAAAAAAAAAAAGAAAAAAAAAATTACTTAGTTTAGACCACACACTAGTGCGTAGGTGAACCAGATTTAGAATACAGGTCTCCTGTCTAGTGCCCTAGTATCTAGGAATCTATCTACTCCATAGCTTCCTTTGAACACTGAATTATCACAAAGAATTATCTTCAGGATTACAATACCCTTGATTTGGTGTCCATTGTGTATAAACTGAAATCATGAATGTGTCAGAGGTCTTGTGGCATCGTATAAAATTTAATTTATGTGTGTGTGATATTATTATTAGATATTATTTATTGAGATTTATTATGTGCAAAGAACTTTACAAACCCTTCTATGCATATTAAATCATTTAACTTTTAGAATAATATTTTAAGGCTAATACTACTATTAATCCTATTCTACAGGTGAGAAAAGGGATAGTTTAATGAATTAAGTAATCTGGACCAAATTACACAGCTCCTAAATAGAAAGAGCCAAGATTTCAGGGCCTAGATTTTCAACTACTACGATGAAATGCTACCAGTGTTTATAAAAACATCAAAGAGAAAACATACACCCCATAAATTTTCACAAGTAACCCTACTTTTGTCAGTTTTAAGAAAGAAAACTAAATTTCTACCAGTTGGAGAAGTAACAACCGAATGCATTTAGTTCTACTCAAGCAATAAAAAACAGATTGTGTTCCATTCAGTTCTTTAAATACTTCAACGAACTTCAAAGACAGTATTAGTAAAGACGTTCAGGGATCGAGGTTACAATTTGGCTTTATTTATCTGATAGGCTAAATTAATTCATTGTTAATTTTCCTGCTCTTCTTACATCTGAAATATTATGGCATATTTATTAAACATTAATTCACAACAATTATACCTCATTTTATGTACAATCTGGTACTCCTGCTTAGCTCTGCTCTTTGGTTTAGTTTTTAATCCTAGCCATGATTCCAGTGTCCAAACTTCAGGAGTGAATGCTATCTGCCTTAAAGATGTCAAGTTGGGAAGCATTTTTGAAGAGATTTGTGTATTCTACAGTCATCTTTACTGATATACAGATCCTTACATAACTGTAGGACTACTGTGATAATGTTGTACAAGATTTCCAAGAGGAAATTCTGAAAATCATTGAAAACACCCTTCAATAAAAATTGCAAGTTCAATGTAAGCAAAGGATAAAAACTTCTGAACAAAAGTATAATTTTGTTGCATTGTAACTTCTTAAGAGCAAAAAGAACTAAAAAGGAATTATAGGTTATTCTAACATGTGTTTAATTCATTTCTTATGTAACTTCCATGAGTCAGAACCTTTTTCAGCTAGACCTGGCTGAGATTGGAATAGTCAAGAAAACAGACATGGTCCTGACCTCATGACACAAAGCAATGGTATTATTACCTAGTAGAGCAAAATTTTTAAAGTTCAAGAGTAAAAAAGATTTTCTTGATTCTAATTCTTATACCAACAATATATCAATCTTCTCAAAAGCATCCATATGTTATTAGTATATAAAACTTCATGATTTACTATAAACAAACCTGAACATAAATTGCTATCACTTTTTAAAAAACTATCTGTGATAGTTGAAGAGCCAATCTAAGATAATTAATATGACACAAAGAGCCTCACATTATTTTCCATAACTATTCCAATCTTAATAAAGATGTTTTCCTTTTTGTGCTTTAATAACCTCAATTAATAAAAATTTATTTCTCCATGAAATTACACCTTTAACACATTCTTATTTAATTTGAATCATTTCTCTTTCAAGTGAAGTCCTAACAAATACACAAGCAAAAAAACCAAGTAATGATATGCAATTTCATATGCTGTACCTTCCACTGGATTATATCCAGAGTATGTTATATTTAATGCCATACTTATTGTTCCAAAACAAACAATAACTTTTTTTTTTCCGTACTGGCCCCATAGTAAATATTTTCGACCTTGCAGACCATATGGTCCCTGGCGGTCTAGTGGTTAGGACTCGGAGCTTTCATTGCCAGGACCTGGGTTCAATCCCTGGCCAGGGAACTAAGATCCCACAAGCCATGCAGAATGGCCAAAAATATATATAAATAAATAAAACATAAAAATAAAAATAAAAACAGGCACCCAGCCATATTTGGTTTACTTCTGCTCTAAAATATCAGTAATCTTTTGGCCAACACTAGCTGAAAAAAGATAAGAAAGCGTGTCTCATTAAAATCCAGTTTAAAAAATATTCTAAAGTATATCTTTGAAGATAAAATTTCATAATTATCTTTTAAAAGGAGAAATAAATCTGTATTCCCTTTCAATTGTGCTGTAGTAAGTGTTCCATTTATGATAGTACTTTATTTGTATTTTTTATAAAAATATACAAAACCAAGACAGTTTTCAAAAGACTTAAGCCTCTCTTGATACATCAATCAAGTCTGAATTTATTGAAATGTAGCATGTCCATATTTTAATACAAAAAGATTCTAGTATAGACATTTCATTTTGCATATAAAAATGTATTTTCAGTAAACTCATGCAAAATAGCATGGAATTCCAGCTTTGTTTTAGTTTCCCTATATTGAGTCACAGGAAGCACACCTTCCTGCCTAAGAATGCCCAAGGTCTTTTCAAGCTGATGTATGCAGCACTGTTAATTTCACATTATATTCCAGTCTACATCTAACTTAAGCTCACTAGTCTTAAATAGTTCAACCTGATAAGTTGATTACTTAGTGATAAATAATAAGTAATTACTTAGGAAAAATATAACCATTTCATACTTGGTTTTATATTACATATGCATGTGTATGCATGTGTGTGTCTATGTGCATGACAGTCAAATACTGTATACTATTGACAATGTGGAGCTAGTTTATAGAATTCTTTTCTCCTACAACTTCTGAGCTTTTGCTCAGAAGGCACATCTGATTTAACCAACACAAAAGTTACAACTCAACTAAGGAGTCACTAAATCCAGTAAAATGTATATGGTATATTTTCTCCAAACTTTTTTAACATTCATTGAGATATTTTCTAAAAATCTCATGCATAACTAAACTATTCTAGCTGACAGGCTCAGAATGATAATTAGAATTGTTCAGATTAACAATGTATTTAAAACAGTCAAACCAATTATAATTTATAATTTACCATAATGAAAGAGCTTTTATAGTTCTTAATCTTTAGTGATCAAGCCTGTGGGTAAAAGTCATGATCAGATTTAGTATTAAATCTAGCCAAGTCTTCACTCTGAAACAGTGTTTGTAGCAATATCCGCACACAGTGTGTCAGTTATGCTGTTTTATTTTCTGGTTGTAACTGTTCTCAACATGAAATAGCCCCTCCTGAACTATTTGTAATTGAATCATCCATACTTCAAGTAATAGACACCAGAGTTTAGATGTAGCACATGATGATAATTTGGCTTACTATATCCAAAAAAATTTGTTTTCATAAAGTTATTATGTACAAAATAAAAATGGGATATATTAAGCAGAGACTACTTTTTTAAATCTAGACTATACCCTCAGTGGTAATTTGTGTTGGTTCTATGGGGCCAAGTAAATGAATCCTATGTAGAAGACTGAAGTAGAAATAAAACAATCACTTTTAAAATGCTTACACTGATTAGAAATATAACAAACTGCAAAAAAAATGTGCAATGTTTCTGCGCATACATCTTAAATATGTTAGTGATACCCAAGGTGTATGCATAAATTGAAATGGAAATGGTGCTCTGAGTTGTAAAGTTAAAAGACACCCCTTCTAGGGTGGTTATATGGCATTTGTTCTTTTGGCCAGGAATCAAAAATAATCACTGGATATAAAAATCCCATTCACAATAACCATAAAAACTGAAAAGCACTGAATTTAACAAGAATTATGTAAGCCCTATGGGAATAAATTTAACAAGAAATCTATAAGACTTACACAGAGAAAACTGTAAAATTTTACATAAGGACATAAAAGAATATGTATAAATGAGGAGACAGTATGTTCTTCAACAGGAAGAACCAATACCGTTAAGTAAATTTCCTTCCAAATTCCTTCATAAATTATACTGCAATTACAACCAAAATACAAGTAACATTATTTTTTTTAACATCTTTATTGGAGTATAATTGCTTTGCAATGTTGTGTTAGTGTCTGCTGTATAACAAAGCAAACCAGCTATACGTATACATATATCCCCATATCCCCTCCCTCTTGCGTCTCCCTCCCACCCTCCCTATCCCACCCCTCTAGGTGGTCACACAGCACCGAGCTGATCTCCGTGTGCTATGCAACTGCTTCCCACTAGCTAGCTATTTTACATTTGGTAGCATATATATGTCCATGCCACTCTCTCACTTCATCCCAGCTTACCCTTAGTAGCATTATTTTTAACTTGCCAAAATTTAAAGATTGTATAAAGGCATAACTATTTCATAATGGTTAAGTACAATTAAGTAGAAACATAATGAGGGGAGATTTGTCCTTTTTTTTAGCTATAACTGACATAAAACATTAAATCAGTTTCATTGTATAACAGGGTAACTCAGTATCTGTATATGTTGCAAAATGATCTCCACAATAAGTCTACTTAGCATCCATCACCACACACAGCTACAAATTTTTTCTTGTGATGAGAACTTTTAAGATCTACTCTCTCGGCAACTTTCAATATGCAAAACAGTATTATCAACTATAGCCACTATGCTGTAAATTACATCCCCATGACATTTATTTTAAAACTTTACACTGTATTTATTTTTATAAAAGTCTGTATCTTTTGACCCCCATCACTTACTTTGCCCACTTCCCAGCCCCTGCCTCTGGCATCCATCAATCTGTTCTCTGTCTTATCTATGAGTTCATTTTTTGCTTGCTTTTAGATTCCATATATAAGTGAGATTATACAGTATTTGTCTTTCTCTGACTTATTGCTTTTAGCATAATGCCCTCAAGGTCCACCCATATTGTCACAAATAGTAAGACTTTATTCTTTTTATGGCAGAATAATATTCCATTGTATATGTATATATTTTATATATCACATTTTCTTTATCCATCCATTGATGGATACTTAGATTTTTTTTCCCATATCTTGGCTATTGTAAATAAGACTGCAGTGAACATGGGGATATTTATGTAGATAGGTAGATAGACAGATAGATAGGTAGACAGACAGATAAAGTATCTTTTTGAGTTGGTGGTTCATTTCCTTTGGCTAAATACCCAGAAGTGGTATTTTGAGGAACCTCCATGCTGTTTTCCATAGTGGCTGCACCAATTTACATTCCCAGCAACAGTACACAAGGGTTCCCTTTTCTCCACACCCTTACCAACACTTGTTATTTCTTGTCTTTTTGGTGACAGCCATTCTAACAAGATAATACTACATTGTGGGAAATTTGTCTTAATATTTAAAGCTAGAATAATTAAAAACACATAGTTTTGGCACAACAATACAGGAAAATATTAATGAGATAAGTTACAGAATAAAAGCAAAGACCTAAGGACATATGAGATTTCGTATGTGAGGAAGACAACATTTCAAATCATTAGGGAAATGACAGATTGCCTTAAAGATTATTGTGACATCTATCTAGCTATCTATCTATCTATCTATCTATCCTACCTATGTATATTCCTGCTTCAGAATTTACTCTAAAATACATCTCAAATGGATTCAATTTCTACGGTAAAAAATACATAAAATAATGACAGATGATTTGAACATTTCTTTTTTTAAATCTTATGTCAAACAAGACTTTTCAAAGTCTAAAAGCCAAGATCAAAATCCATAACATTCTTTAGTACATGAAAAGATAGTATTCACAAAGTTATTATACAAGGAAGTATGTTTGCAATATATGACAAAGGATTATAACCTTAATATTGGGTTGGCCAAAATGTTCATTTGGTTTTTTCCGTAACATCTTATGGAAAAACCCAAATGAACATTTTGGCCAATCCAGTGTATAGGAAGTTCTAACAAATCGCTAACAAAAACATTCTTCTAATAGAAAAAAAAATCAATAAATGACATAAAAAGGCAATTCAGAATAAAAAAATGCAAATGGACTATGAACACAAAAAGGTATTTGAGATAGTTACCTGGCAATAAAAAATTTAACTGATAAAGAAAATTACTAATGTCACCTTAGAGATTAGCAAAGATGGAAAGGATGCATATCCTGAGGGAGATACCCAGGACTGGTCTGGGAGTGTGCAAATGGAACTCCCATACACTGGGTGGTGTGAACATTAATTAGCAATTTTTTAAAGGAAGCATAGATCTGTAATATGTATCAAAATTTAAATATATAAATATGTAAAATGTATCAATATATAAAATATGTATCAACCCTGCTTTGGGTTCCAGTAATCCTACTTCTAAGAATTTAGGGGAAAAATGTTATAATTGCATCAAATATGAATACACAGGACAGTTTAATACAGTTTATTTCATAATAGTAAAAATACCCAAAATAATCATAATGACCACCAACAGAGGACTGATTTCATAAATATGGTACAGCCATACAATGAAATTCTATACAACCATTGGATATTTTGTTACAGAAAAATTTTAGATAGCATCAAAAATGTTCACAAAATGTTAAGTGCAGAAATCATATTATAAAACATAATGTAGGGCCTCCCTGGTGGCGCAGTGGTTAAGAGTCCGCCTGCCGATGCAGGGGATACGGGTTCGTGCCCCGGTCTGGGAGGATCCCATATGCCGCGGAGCGGCTGGGCCCGTGAGCCATGGCCGCTGAGCCTGCGCGTCCGGAGCCTGTGCTCTGCAATGGGAGAGGCCACAACAGCGAGAGGCCCGCATACCGCAAAAAAAAAAAAAAAAAAAAAAAAAACATAATGTATTGGAAGCAACCTAAGTGTCCATCAACAGATGAATGGATAAAGAAGATGTGGCACATATATACAATCGAATATTACTCAGCCATAAAAAGAAATGAAATTTAGTTATTTGTAGTGAGGTGGATGGACCTAGAGTCTGTCATACAGAGTGAAGTAAGTCAGAAAGAAAAAAACAAATACCGTATCCTAACACATACATATGGAGTCTAAAAAAATTTTAAAAATGTTAATGAAGAACCTAGGGGCAGGACAGGAATAAAGACACAGACATAGAGAATGGACTTGAGGACTCGGGGAGGGGGAAGGGTAAGCTGGGACGAAGTGAGAGAGTGGCATGGACATATATACACTACCCAATGTAAAATAGATAGCTTGTGGGAAGCAGCTGCATAGCACAGGGAGATCAGCTCCGTGCTTTGTGTCCACCTAGAGGGGTGCAATAGGGAGGGCGGGAAGGAGATGCGAAAGGGAAGGGATATGGGGATATATGTATACGTATAGCTGACTCACTTTGTTATACAGCAGAAACTAACACACCATTGTAAAGCAATTATACTCCAATAAAGATGTTAAAAAAAGAGGGGGGGGGATGATAAAATAAATGTTTACATATTGTGATATAGAAAAGTCACTCTGGCTTATATATGAGTTTACTTAAATTTTATGTTAATAGGTTGTTTGTGGCCTATGAAACATATGTTGTACAACTGTTTAATTATTGAAGAAAATGGCACATTGACCAGAAGGAAAGAATGTCTATGTTAAAAATAAAGATTAAATGTCTCTCTAAAAAAAGAAAAAAAAACATAATGTATATACTATCTGATTCTATTTCATGTACACACATGTGAATTCCCAAGAAGTCTTGAGGTTTAGCAATCATTTTGCTAACAGTATTTATTTCTGAGTGATATTAATAGAGATCTTCACTTTTCACTACAGTTTATTACTGATTTTTCTATAATGGAGAGAAATAAGTAATAAAAGCAATTCAGATTTAAAAATTGCAGACTTAAGAAAATTATGTGACAGACAAACTTACCTGTTTTACAAAGCAAACATAACAAATAGCTGGAAGTAACCTTATCTCTTTCATTTAATTTCTTTCATTTTCAAATATAGCAACTCTGAACTAGAATTTAAGAAATGTTTACAAAGTTTTATCATCAGTGACAAATGCAGGACAAATTCAGAACTTCCCAGTCCCTGCTTTGATATAAATACCTTTCCACAGTAACCACAGAAATAATCTCTAAAAAAATGCAATAGCATATTTTAGCCCAAGAATTGCTTGCTTTCAAAAGAAATACAGAACTCAGTAATTATTTTTAAATTATATATTTTCATATAGTCATATTCATATACGTATATATACAGTGTTTTTAGATATACATGATATATCTGGCTTAATTTTATTCATAATTTTTATCAACCCAGTTGGACATTTGAGAAAGTAGAAAAAAAGAAAAGAGATTAGAAACATTTTGTTTAAGCCACATATTTTTCCCAACCTTGAGGAACACAAATATATTTAGACTGAAGTCTTTTGAATTGACCTTGAAATGCATCACAATTATTATTTCACACAAATACTAATTGTCATTTTACTGAATATTCTGAGATATGTTCTACCTCATTAAAATAACAAGTAAGATATGAAGGGCTGATATTTTCTTGGTTCTAAAAAAGTCTCTCTTAAATTTAGTCAAATCTAATTTTGTTATTAATTCTCAGGATTACCAGATACATTTTTCCAGAGCAGATTTTTGTTTTGAGCCAGAATTGAAATCATTCCCTAGTGATGAAAGATGATTTAATATAACTGAGAAAAAAGTAAATCATAATTTTCAATTTACCCACCAACCCTAATGATACCTAAACAGTGATAATTACTATTTTAATTTATTTCTAAATGACTTAGACTATTTTTGCATATTACAGATTTTATCCTTCATGTTCTATTTGTTTGATTTTTATAAGTTTCCCAAAATTTATCTGGGGAACTGGAATGTGGACTATTAATCATTCTGGGAGATTATAATGGAGGCAGGTCCATTCAAGTTTTTAAACTTCCCCTTCCTTTAACTTGAGAAAAACACAAAATAAATAGGATAGGAGACAAACTGGGCTCTAACTCCAGTTCCAGCACTTTCTAGCTGTAAAATAAAGGAAAGCTGTATTGTCTTGGTTCTAACTCACACACATCTTCTAACCCTCAGTTTAGCCATCTGTAAACTGTGATAACACTTCTTATTTCATAGAGGTTTTTGAGAATTAAATGTGAAGTCACTGAAAAATTAAACTTCATTTCATAAAATTATCTCAATAAATGGTGGTGATTCTTTTTTTTTTTTTTTTTTTTTTGTGGTATGTGGGCCTCGCGCTGTTGTGGCCTCTCCCGTTGCGGAGCACAGGCTCTGGACGCGCAGGCTCAACGGCCATGGCTCACGGGCCCAGCCGCTCCGCGGCATGTGGGATCTTCCCGGACCGGGGCACGAACCCGTGTCCCCTGCATCAGCAGGCGGGCTCTCAACCACTGCGCCACCAGGGAAGCCCTGGTGGTGATTCTTAGTAGTGTTATTAGTCATAAAAAATATATCCCAGTTAAAAGGTATAATGCAATTTTTCAAATCCTGTTTTTCATTGACTCTTTTTAAAAGTATTTGTTTGCAAACTATCAAATGCTTAAAAGAACAAAGAGAATCCACATGCACTGTGATACTGCTGATTCCATATCATGTAAATTCAAAAGGACAGTCCCTGATTATATACACATTCTTATATGGCAAATCCTTGTTGCATATTTTATATGATACTCATTTATGCTAACAAAAAACAAAACCCAGATAACGTTATTTAAAAAAGTTCTTCTGTTATTTCTCAACTATTGAAAACAATTACAAATTCCTCAAGGACAGGAACCACATTTGTCTATCTCTCCCTCCATCTCCCTCTCTGGGTCTCTCTTTCTCGTTCTCTCTCTCTTTAAAGCCCAACAGCACAAGTAGCATTTAACTTAATCAGGTTTTATTCTTGCCATGATTGCACTATGCACCAAAACAACAACAAAGCAGGAAAACCAGAGCGCCAGAATTGTGGCTAATTTTTAAAATGAGAGCATAAACCCTTAAGAGGTATTATGTCCAAATCTGGGAATTTTACAACCAGAACCCATTTATAATATTTGCCACTTTGACTAAAGCATCCTAAGTAAAGAAAATTCCATTACAACAAATTTCTACCTAAGTGATCTACCTGGTGATGATGATCACACTCAGTTAGTAAAATAAAAAGATAAAGCCATTTTAAAATGTGGTTCTCAAAACTGGCTCATTAAATAGATAGAAAATTGGCCTTCATACCTAAAGTCTAAAATAAATCATCTAAAAACTCCAAAGGAAATAAGCTCTTTGTTTTTCATGTGGTCTGTAATTCCATAGATCTTTCATCTGTAAATCTGGCAAGTGCTTAAAATATTATGACTTTTAGAATGACAAAGGTATCATTCTCTAATGAATTCTGTTAGAAAAATGGTTTGCCACACAGGCATACTAATGGGATTCAAGTAATGAGCATTCTTCCAACACATAAGCCAGATGCAAATTTACACAGCCAAGCAGATCAGCCCCACCAGTGTCCAAGAGAGTACTGGCTTAGCAGTGCTTGAAAGAGGAATGGTTTGCACAACTGACTGATCAGAGAACATTTCAAGAGATCTTCAGTCTATTAACTCAAACGTTCATTTGGCAAAAAAAAAAAAAAGAAAAACAAAACAAAAAAACAAAAAAATTCAGAAATATGCATTAACAAAATAAGTCTTTCTTTGTCTGTAGGTCAAGGAAAACAAAGAGAAAAGTACTTAAATTTCATTTTTTGGAGCACTGTGTCTTCAATAACAGTGAAAACACAGAATGGTGATTTGATTTTACAACCTAATAACTGGCACCTACTCACTCACATTTAAAACTCGTTAACATTTCTGCTTCTTATTTTGTGATAGTCTTTTAAATGGCCTATAAGTCATTTAAGATTAATATTTTAAATGTTTCTTGAAAGATTTACAGTCAATGGAATGTCAATACCCTCACTAAAATGAACAATTTTTAAAGATGATCTTTGTATATTTGTTTAAAAGCCAGCTGTCTGATTATACAATTTTTTGGTCAATCCAGTTAATGTGTTGTCCTAGGAAGCAGGAAGATTCATCAATTATTTTAAAACAAATACTCTCTCCTGGAAAGGATGAACAGCACACTCTCTAAAACATTATTTTTTCTATGGTAATGCTTTAGAAGTTGCAAGGTAGGAATAAATGGGGTTGTATCCATAGAAAATAGCAGTCACCTTTGAATTATCTATATTATAAGCCCTACTATCCAAAAGTTCTCATTAACAGACTAATATGCAGGACAGAATAGCTTGTAATTTTCCATCATTATTTGCTATATTCTTATTTTCATGGGAAATAAAAAACTCTAAGCCAGTATCAAGGTGAGTATGAGATAAAAATATTGTAACTTTATATATTTTTATCAAATCCTCTTTAAATCTCTACTTTGGGTATGTTTTATAATGGACTTTACATATTGGTGCATAGATAAATAGACATTCATTTATTGAGCAAGTCAAGTAGTCTGAGGTTCAATTCTCATGATAACAGCATCATTTCTATCTAAAATTTTTTTAAAATAGCAGACTAAAAGGTGACTTTTAGAGATTATTTAGTTAAAAGAGAGATGTAAAAGCCAGTAGATAAACTTTTAAAAAAAATTTTGATTCGATGGTCTTGCACCAATTAGGCACTAAATTACTGATCTGTAGAAGAGCACCCTCAAGATGCTTAATCACTGAGACCTTCAAATTTAAGCATATACTTCAAGAAATACAATTAAGCAGCCATAAATAATTTGTAGGAAGCTATTTTAATGGTATTTTCCCTACATGTAAATGTGTAATACTACTAGTACTAACCACCAATCAAATAGCTATCTTTTTAAACAGGAAGGAACAGTCAAATCATATTATCCTAAAATATATGTTAAAATATCAGTATTTCTGATATTATCCAGACCTCTTAAAACTAAATAACTGATGCAGCTATTATTAATTTATTCATAGCATCAAACCCTGTGCTAGGTGCTCATCCCTCCCCCAATTTCACAAACTTTGTTTGACCTTTTAAAATATAGAACTATGATTCTTTTCATCATTTGTGTCAAAAAAATAGTATGGAGGTTCAAAGGGGCATTTTATAAAAATAAAAATCAGATCTGGAAAATGTTTTTCTACTCTCTCCTTCTTACCCTTAGTAAGTTACCCTTACTTTTATTCTTTGTGAAGGTGCTTAAGACTCATCATTCCTAGCATCCACCCCAGAAATTTCAGTGTCTCCTCTGCACAGATGCCAAGGTCTTATGCAATTAAGCTTCACCATACATAGGTATACCCTACATATGCACCCTACCATTCCTGTCCACGTATATTAGCTCTGTAATTGTAGAGATTATACAATCCCTCTAGTCCTTGTTTCTACACTTATAAAAGAGGATGATAATATTATTATCTAGCTCATGAGATTTTTGTGAACATTAAGTGGGATAGTTATATGTGCTCTAAGTGTTTATTTTTGCAATATTATTATTGCTAACATGTAATGCCTTTCTTCATACTGTCTCCATGCCCACTGACTCCCATAGGACGGTTCTCCTTATTTTCTATCCATTCGTATTGCACTGATCCTCCTTGCTCAGTCCAGCTCTCCCTCTTCCACCAAGTCTTCTACAAATCCCACCTACTCTGACCGCTTGGATCTTTAGCATTGCAAAACTTCATATGATAACTAGAGACCAGTTCTGTTGTCAAATTCCTTTATTGGTGATTGTATTAGCTTCCACCTTCACTATAAAACTAGTGTTCCTAAAACAGTGGCCCTCAGACAGTACCTACGTCAGTCACATAGAGAGATTTTAAACATGCGACTTCCTGAACTCCATCCTAGACCTCCTGAATTAGACTCTGGGCATGTGCCCTGAAAATACAAATATTAATACAAGACAGGTGATTCTGTTGCACAGTAAAGCCTGAGAACCACTGTAAAAACCTGGATCTCAACCTTTTATTTTGATTCCTCTACCACAGGGATATACTACTCTCCTCTCCCACCGATCTGAAACACTCTTCTCTCCATCAACCCTCACCTCCCTCTTCAGGCAATGAAGATCACTCTTTCTTGACTCTAGAGTGAGCCTTAGGTCTAGTGTAAGAACCATTTCATATCCTTCCACAAAATAGCCTAACTGGCATGGTGCTGGTTAAGGAGCATTATATAAATACTTCCTGTTAGCCTGATATACTGCAGTCTTTCAATTACCCCCCTCCAACAACTCCATTCACCACATATTTGTTGAGTATCTACTAATTGTCAGGCATTGTGCTAGGCACTGGGATGCAGACAATGTCTGTACATTCACACACCTCAATATCTCTAATATTTAGCCATGGCTTATTCATGTACCACTTTTCTAAGATACATGTAGATTCACCTTACAAAATTCATTACTTTAATTCTGGCTATTGGGTTAGGAGAAAAGTTATTTCATCTTTAATTGCCCAAGCAATTACTTCTAAGTTAAGACCTCTTGGCAGGTAAGTGGGCAGTATGTGCCAAATTATATAGCAGGGAAAATAAGACTTGGCAATAAAAATGCCAATAGAATATTTACAAAATGAGCACTAGGCAAGAGACAATGGGTTAAAGACATGGCCATATTTTTCCATATAAATAGGGCCAGAATAATATAGACTCATTTTTCTCCTTGTTTAATAAAATACATATTTTGCAAATAAAATGCATATCTGGAAGGAACATGTAAATCTTGTGTTTGTATCTTTTAAAAACTCATAACCATCTACTTTCTCATTCTTCTTTTAACTGTGTGTTTCAAAGTATTTTTGTGTCATCCAAAAATGTAAAATGATTTTGGAAAAGCTGAGTAATATCAGGCTAAAAATAGAGGAAAGAGTAGCTGTGTAAATGAAAATCAAATTGATAGATAAAATTTTAAAGTTTCCATTTATGTTATTTAAATCCAGTTCTCTATTTTATATATGATTTTTATGTAGTTGTTAATAGTTTATAAGTAAAAGTAAATTATATACTTATTTTCAAATAACCTATAGCTAGAATTATGACTAATAATCTATAAAATGTATTTTAAATTTTTTTTGAAAAAATATACAATAAAAAAGAAAATGTCAATATATTCACGTTTGTATATGTTTGTAAGATCACCAAAAAGCCACAGAAGAATACACATCAGTTTACACTGGTAGTAATAAAGGTGTGCATTTTTTTCTTTTTTTAGAGAAAGCATAAAACTGCAAAAATACTCATGGTCTGTTAAGTGAAAACATAGACTATAAAATTCTCTCTACAAATAACTAAGTGTAATGTGTAAAGTATGAATAAGCAAATAGACAAGAAGTAGAAGGTATTATAGGCAAATTAAAACAGTTTTAATGAAGTGATGGGGATGTGGATAATTTTTGCCTTTGATGTTGGTTGATCTTTTAAAATTGGCTTTGTCATAATGTACCATGAAACAGAAATGAAAATGGTGATTAAGTATGAAAGCCATTACTCAATGAGAAAATCTCTTCTTTTCTCAACTTGTTTGGAGACAAAAGTACAACACCATATTCTACACTGGGGGTTCTCAGCTGAGGACAAGTTCATCCCCCAGCACACATCTGGCAATATCTGGAGACATTTTTGGTTTTCATAACTGCGAGGGTACCTCTGGCATCTAGTAGGTAGAGGCCAGACATGCTGTTAAACATCTTACAATGCACATGACAGCCCCCTCACAACAAAGAATTATCTGGCCACAATGCCAAGAGCACTGATCACAAATAAATGCTACAGAATGAAGGATTTCAAAACAAGCCAGTGCCCCACCCTGAAATTAGCCAGTACCCCTATCACAGTGTTAAGAAAAGGACTTTCTCTAATTTACATTCTTATAGAAATTCTCAAGACCATTTAACAAGGAGGTGGGAGGGATCACACTAAAGCACGCTTTGAGGTGCTTCTAAAATATGAAACTTGGGATATTTCCCTCCCCTTCCTTCTCTTGCAGAGTAAGCTCACAGTCAGATTTTTATTTCATGTCACAATCAAGCAAAGGCATTGTTTAGGGTCTTACAAAGCAACAGCAAAGACCTGCCCTAAGAGTTAACCCAGAAAAAATGATTTATAAACTGCCTATATCATGTGGAATAATTGTTTAAAAATTGATGAATAAATCTTCTTGAGATGTAATCTTTATAATGAACCTCATTTATACTGTGTGGGGCAGAGGGAGTAAAGATCCGGGAAGAGAAGAAAAACACTCAACCACTTTTAAGAGATTATTTGCAGGAGTAATTTATCAGAAATCACAAAAATGTGTTTTCAATGGAAAAAATTCAATTGATAATAAGAGAAAAAAGGAAAAGGGTCTTTTCACATAGTGTCCACCCAAAGCTTAAAACCACTGACACAGTTCTTGAACTTTATCACCCAACATTTTGTGACAGCTACTGGCCTTAATGGTTATATGACAGATTCTGTTGGAGCAATAGGAAAATTATTAGACAAGTTAACAGCACCCATTCATAATGAAAGAAATCATGACACAAGCAACATCCTTGACTTTTCAAGATCTTATATAAATCTTCCTTTATTACCTGGTAATAGATGTAATATAAAGTATAAATTTCTCAAGGACAGAAACCATGTCTTATATTTAATACACACTGAATAAAGTACCTATTTGAAAAAATCATTTTAATGAAATTAAGATTTTTTTCAAGGTGGAGAGACTGAGGAGTAACAGTAACATATAGGATTAGTTTATCTGATCTACCCACTGTTTCCAAAAAAATAAATAAAATAAAATAAATAAAAACAAACAACTACAACAAAACAGGTCCATAAGGAATGAGAATAATTTTTTTTTAATATGCCTACTACATCTAAAAGTGCAGTATAACCAGAGGGCTAAGATTGAGGGATGTAAAGTCAATCATTTGCTAGCTGGGTGACCTTGAATAAGTCACTTAACCTCTCTGGGCCTCAAGTTCCTCTTTTATGAAAAGGTGGACACTAGCCATACCACTGCTTTTATAGGAGGACTGGATGAGATAATACACATCAAGAGGATACCTGCACAAGGGCCCAATGAGCAATAACTGTGATTATTTTCTTATATTAGTGCTGTGATGGTGGAAAATGTTGGGCATTGCACAGAGGCGGAGTAGAGGGGGAAGAGAAGGGGAAGCAGGAGAAGGAAAAGAAGGCGAGAAAATGACAGCTTGCTAAAATTGGGTAGGAGAGCTTCATGCGTTATATACTGAGAATGAAGCCTGGGTCGGTGAGTCTTCACACCCCTTCCCCTTGCTCCACATCCCATCACCCACCCCAGCTCCTGCTTCGTATCTGCAACCTACTCCCTTCTAGGGGTACTTCTCCGAATGATATATGACTTCTTTTAGCAGTTGCCCTCTCCCGACTTTGCTTCAGATCCACACTTTTCAAAGGTGTAGTCTTTTGTCGAAAGCTTTCTCTGCATCTATTGAGATGATCATACGGTTTTTCTCCTTCAATTTGTTAATATGGGGTATCACGTTGATTGATTTGCGTATATTGAAGAATGCTTGCATTCCTGGAATAAACCCCACTTGATCATGGTGTATGATCCTTTTAATGTGCTGTTGGATTCTGTTTGCTAGTATTTTGTTGAGGATTTTTGCATCTATGTTCATCAGTGATATTGCCCTGTAGTTTATAAGACACTGATGAAAGAAATTAAAGATGATACAAATAGATGGAGAGATATACCATGTTCTTGGATTGGAAGAATCAACATTGTGAAAATGATTCTACTACCGAAGGCAATCTTCAGATTCAATGCAATCCCTATCAAACTACCACTGGCATTTTTCACAGAACTAGAACAAAAAATTTCACAATTTGTATGGAAACACAAAAGACCCCAAATAGCCAAAGCAATCTTGAGAACAAAAAACGGAGCTGGAGGAATCAGGCTCCCTGACTTCAGACTATACTACAAAGCTACAGTACTCAAGACAGTATGGTACTGGCACAAAAACAGAAAGATAGATCAATGGAACAGGATAGAAAGCCCAGAGATAAACCCATGCACATATGGTCACCTTATCTTTGATAAAGGAGGCAGGAATGTACAGCGGAGAAAGGACAGCCTCTTCAATAAGTGGTGCTGGGAAAACTGGACAGCTACATGTAATAGTATGAGATTAGAACAATCCCTAACACCATACACAAAAATAAGCTCAAAATGGATTAAAGACCTAAATGTAAGGCCAGAAACTATCAAACTCTTAGAGGAAAACATAGGCAGAACACTGTATGACATAAATCACAGCAAGATCCTTTTTGACCCACCTCCTAGAGAAATGGAAATAAAAACAAAGATAAACAAATGGGACCTAATGAAACTTCAAAGCTTTTGCACAGCAAAGGAAACCATAAACAAGACCAAAAGACAACCCTCAGAATGGGAGAAAATATTTGCAAATGAAGTAACTGACAAAGGATTAATCTCCAAAATTTATAAGCAGCTCATGCAGCTCAATAACAAAAAAAAACAAACAACCCCATCCAAAAATGGGCAGAAGACCTAAATAGACATTTCTCCAAAGGAGATATACAGACTGCCAACAAACACATGAAAGAATGCTCAACATCATTAATCATTAGAGAAATGTAAATCAAAACTACAATGAGATATCATCTCACACCAGTCAGAATGGCCATCATCAAAAAATCTAGAAACAGTAAATGCTGGAGAGGATGTGGAGAAAAGGGAACACTCTTGCACTGCTGGTGGGAATGTGATTTGATACAGCCACTATGGAGAACGGTATGGAGGTTCCTTAAAAAACTACAAATAGAACTACCATATGACCCAGCAATCCCACTACTGGGCATATACCCTGAGAAAACCATAATTCAAAGAGAGTCATGTACCAAAATGTTCATTGCAGCTCTATTTACAATAGCCAGGACATGGAAACAACCTAAGTGTCCATCAACAGATGAATGGATAAAGAAGATGTGGCACATATATACAATGGAATATTACTCAGCCATAAAAAGAAACGAAATTGAGCTATTTGTAATGAGGTGGATAGACCTAGAGTATGTCATACAGAGTGAAGTAAGTCAGAAAGAGAAAGACAAATACCATATGCTAACACATATATATGGAATTTAAGAAAAAAAATGTCATGAAGAACCTAGGGGTAACTCAGGAATAAAGACACAGACCTACTTGAGAATGGACTTGAGGATATGGGGAGGGGGAAGGGTAAGCTGTGACAAAGCGAGAGTGAGGCATGGACATATATACACTACCAAACGTAAAATAGATAGCTAGTGGGAAGAAGCCGCATAGCACAGGGAGATCAGCTCGGTGCTTTGTGACCACCTGGAGGGGTGGGATAGGGAGGGTGGGAGGGAGGGAGATGCAAGAGGGAAGAGATTTGGGGACATATGTATATGTATAACTGATTCACTTTGTTATAAAGCAGAAACTAACACACCATTGTAAAGCAATTATACTCCAGTAAAGATGTAAAAAAATTTAAATTAGATTAAATTAAATTAAAAAAGAGAAAGTAACACACAGGTGGTCTCTGGGGAATGGAACTGGATGGCTATGGGGGAAAAAAATAAAAAGGTGTAGTCTTCAACCACTAAGACTCCTCTCGCTACATTTACCAACGCGCTCCTGTTACTTACTATAGCTGCGAGACAAGTCTCAGAACTTATTTCAATTTATCGTTGTGGCATCTGATGCAGCTGACCATTTCCTTCCTTTTTAAACTCTCTTGTGCCTCAGCTTTGAAGACATTATTATCTGCGGGTTCTCCTACCATCTGACTGCTGCTTAGCTACTTACTAATCTGTGTGGGCTCCTTTTCAGCATTCCACCACTTAAATTACAGTGCTCACCAGATCCCCATTTTTTGCCGTCCTTTCACTTTCCCTTTTTAATTGTATCCATTCACACCGTTATAAGTACCACTTATATGCTGACAATGTCCAAGTTCATCTCTCTAGTCATGACTTCTTACTAAGCTCTAGACCTGTATTTTCCAATCTCCATTTGGAGATTCCATGTGTGGAGAAAAGTCAGCGTTTCCCCAAAATGAACTGTCTTCCCACACACCTCAATCCCCAGCCCACCCCCAAACTGGCTGCCCTTTTGGTGTTCCCCATATCAATAAATGAAACCATCAGAAACTTAGGATTCACCAAGTCCTGTCACTTCTGCCTCGTAAAAGCCCTGATTTTGTATCTTCTCCTTTACATCCCTGTCTCCGTTCATCAATTCTTTCTGGATTTTTGTAGTGGATTTTCACCTTATCTCCCAACCTTTGGTCTTGCTGCACCCCTCATACTTCAAAAGCATCTTCCTCAAGTGTGAATCTGTTCAAGCGATTCTCCTACTGACATCTTTTCATGGGACCCTACAGCCTTTGGAACAAAATGTAAACTCTCCTGCAAGCTACAAAAATGGTCTATACAATTTGATCACCACTTATGATCTCAGTACCAAATCTTACCACTTCCTCACTCTCACTCCCAAATCCAGCCATTTAAAGCTACTTGCAAATTCCTAATCCCATTTATTTTTCCTGTTTTTTCTCCTATATGCCACTCTTTCTGCTTAAAACATTTATCCACAGACCTCTAACCCCCATCACCTAGTAATTTCTACATAATACCTCAGAATTCTGTATTTCCAATATGCCCTGTGTATTTCTGCTTTCAAAGAACTCAGTGGTCCTACATTGTGATTCTTTCCACATTCATTGATCTAAAGAGTAATTTAAAAAGTGTCTTGAATTTGAGGCCTACAAGTCCATGCTCTGTCTCTCCACATGTATGATACTATGTAGTCAAACTTCCAACCAACCCTTCCAACCAACCGTTGTTTACAGAGCAAAACCACATGGAGAGAGATACTATAACCTTGGCTACATGTATTTTATACACATCAATTAGGAAGACAATAAATATGTAACATATCAGGCAATTTGAAATATCAAATAAAAAATGAATGGTGAAATCAACAAGTGACAAAGGAACGCATGGGAGATACAGACATCTAGGTACTCAAGTGGCTGCTCATAAAAATTTTTAGAGAAAATGCTTATGTTAAACATAAGTATGATAGGAGCCTGCAGTAGAATTAACGATAGTAAACACCAAGATATTAAGTTTCATGAGGTCAGGGAACAAGTCATTCTTGTTCGCTGCTCTGTCCCTATGGCCTAACACATAGCTGGATCATAGTAGCTGCTAAATAAGTATTTGTGTTGAATTGAATTTTAAACTGTGCAGCTGGTGATGCAAGAAAACATCTGTTAAAAAAAAAAAAAGGCAGCTCTTTTCACCATTTGCCATTCCATAAAAAGGTAATTTGTGTATATGTTTACTAGAACGCTTTCCTCAAAAGTGAAATATTGCTTCACTCTTCAGTTGGCAAATGTGTTGTTCCAAGATGGAGAAGAATCTGCTTTAAATGAAGAGAAAGCTATTTCAGTCCATAATCCTCAGAGCCAATTTTGGATCTTAAAATGCATTTTCATCAAAGAATCTTAACAAAAAGAGTCCTGCCAATTTAACCAAGACATCTAAAAATGTTTCATTCTAAAGCCAAGCTTTCTGCTCAGGAACAGTCTAATTGAGATCGTGTTCTTCCAAAGATCTTCCACTGGGTCAACAGTAACCTGAGTCACATGGGTGAGTAAGATACCATCATCACCCTCCTAAGACCTCAGAACTGCATGCCATTTAGGAATTCTGCATTTTTCTAACGTTTATGCTGGATTTCCAAGTTTCCTGGAATTTCTTTGTACCCAACAGAGCTATTATAATAAACCAAAGCAGAAACACATGTAACTTTGAGTTAGAAGTCAATTTGGCATGTCCCTCTCATTTCAAACATATAGAAACTGAGACCACATAATGTAAATCACTGACCCAAGTACACTTAGGGCAGCAGCTGGAATGGACACTGGGTCTCCTTAGTGACAAGCTGATATTCAGTCTTCTATATAAGCTATGTTCATGGGACACAAGTACTTTCACTTGCATCATTTTATTAATTCTGGTAGTCACCTAAAATATGTAAACGGGGATTATTATTCCCTTTTAGCAGGTGAAGAGCTCAAGCCCCAGGACTTCCCTGGTGGTCCAGTGGCTAAAACTCCATGCTCTCAATGCAGGGGGCCTGGGTTCGATCCCTGGTCAGGGAACTAGATCCCACATGCCTCAACTAAGAGTTCACATGCCAGAACTAAAGATCCCGCATGCCGCCACTAAGACCAGGTGCAGCCAAATAAATAAATAAATAAATAAATGAATATTTAAAAAGAGAAATCAAGCCCCATGGGGCTGTCAATTCCCTCAGGTTGACTGAACAGCAGAAACAGAACTAGTATTCAGGTCTTTCTATCTTTGTCATTTACCAGGAGCACCATATCGACATGGGCCATTTTTCCTTTCAGTACACATGAGTCAATGACAGTCTAAATGGTCTGGTGCCTACCATTCTTCAAAGGAAGATTTGTTATAGTAAAAGAAAGCTACAATTACCAAAGGTTGCAGGCCACAAAGGATAATGAGGCAGAAACATGTGCGTTAATCAATTTTGAGGTTTCACTTAAATAATCAATCAACCATTCTTTCAGAGATGAATCTAATCGAAAGATCCTAACCCTTTTAGACCTGTATACAGTGGGCAATATGCCATAAACATCTTCTTTTATTTAGACATCAGGGATGGAATTTCCCATCTGTTGCTTCAAATCAAATAACCATACTTTAAAAAATAGCATATATCACAAAATTTTTCTTTGAAGGATTAAAGTCACTATGATTGTTAATCATAAAAGTGTTCATTTTTCAACAAGTAAAACTGTGTCTGGACAAGTCTACGTGTGTTAGCAGTAGGCTAAGAAAGGAATCTAGCATGGAATTTTTAATGCTTGGTTCTAATCATTAATGCTGCAGTACTGGCCTATTTACAACCTGACGTTTGTTTCTGCACTTTCAACATCCCGTGATTTTTCTGCAACAGTAAATAGCTTTAAGAGATGACACCTCGCCTTAACTGGGTCTATATTTTGACTAGCAGGTCTTGGCATCATGTCCAGCTCTGACACCTCTCCAAAATGCTGCATGCTGGTGAAAAATAAACAGAACTTAACAAGAAGAAAAAAATGCCACTACTCTTAAACCATTTTGGGATATAATAGGTCTAAGTTCTCAGCTAACTTATACATCTAAGTTCTAATGCAGCGACTTCTAATCATCTCATCATTGTCTCTTTAGATTCTAAATACTTCTTAATTTTTCCATAAAGTCTCACCTTTCTTATGCTCTGAAGAGGAAGGTGACAGAATAAAATGTGGGAAAAGAGCATAAGTAAACCAAAATTCAAAAGACAGGACACACAGAACCACACCTGATTTCCATATCACTTTCTTTTTAGCCACACAATTTAGAGTCAAGTACCTAGGACTTAGCAGTTACCCACATGAGGACATTTTCTATTTTTATGGTAAAATTCAAAATATAAACTGATGAAAGACCTCTAAAATTTCACAAAAGTGAATATTTGTATATCTGAGAAGTTAAATGTTTAGTTTCCCAAGAAAGAAATATTCTCTACCACACAGGAGATTCTCACAATGTGTGGGAAATCTATGGCTCTGAATCATCCAATAGTGTCTTCAGTCTGTGTTCATATCCTATATCATAAAATGCTTTCTCAAAAATTAGAATATCACAAGATACACATCCTTAAAAACATCACTGAAAGAGTTGAATGTTCTCTGGAGTAGTCATAGATGTTTCATAAGCTTGTGATAGCTCAGGATTATCACCTATCTTTGGACATTGTATAAGGTTGGGCTGGTTATTTGAGCTTCCTCTATATTTGAATCCTGGGGTGATGAAAATTTATATCCTGTTAAGAGCATATCCACTACCTAGTATTTGGCTCTCGAGTGAATAAATAAGTGTCCTAACTTTCAAGTCCTGATGGCTGGCTTAGAATTGTTTTGCATAAAACCTTACACACTAGACCCTCTTCTTTAACAGTGCATCCCATTTCCAGGCAAAACTACACTACAATACAATCTTCTGCAATGTGCTAAAATCCTATTAGGACTGAAAGTAACCCTGGCATCTTACAGTCAAATGTGGCCTTTCTAGAGAGACTTTTCCAAGGGTGAAAACTTCAAAAACACAGAGTAGGAAAGTCACTGAAGAAATGGCGCAAGTAAGCAGGGGTATCTGGGACACTTATTGTCTTGTATGTCTGCAGTGCCCCAATATGGGCAGCAGGGGGCGCTCCTGCATGAAGCAACCCTCCCCTCAGCCCCCACCCCCACACACAAGTGTTCCCGGGAGGGGAAGACGGAGGCTTTTTCTCTTAGCACTTGCCCCTAGACCAAGGAGGGGGTCATTAAGGAGTGCTGCTGTCCATAAATCACACAGGCTTGGGACATGCGGTGAATACCACTGCAGAAGTGACCAGAGATGACACATAGGTCTGAGCTTGCCTTTTGAAAGCAGGGTGGCCAATTTTTATGTTATTTATTTTGGGGGTTAAAGGAGCAGGTGACCCATGGACAGGGGGCAGGGCTTACCATCAGCTGTAAAGAGGCCGGCTCCAAAAGCAACAAGTGGATATCAGTATCCGAGGGTCATTTATTCAGCCTCTCCACTACAGTTTAGTTCCCAGGTTATATTCTCTGTGAAATGTCAAATCAAAACACTTCCCTTTTCTCTCCTCTTCTTTCCTTCCCTGACCCCACCCCAAACTCAGAAAAATCACTTGATGAAGTGTGCTTCCCACGGAACCTTAGGAAATGTGACTCCTGCAGGGGTTCTCCTGCATGTGGCTGCGTTTTGCACGTGAACATGTGATGCATTTTACACCCTCTTCGCCAAGTCCCACGATTTCAAACCAGGTTGGAAAAATCTTTAGGGACCAGAAAGAGCCAGCTCTGAAGCCTCAAAGAAAGTGGGTTGCAAAGCAAAATGCCCTGCCCTCACCCCACTTCCTACACATACTCATGCACACCCCACCCTCACCAGTTGGATCCTTTCTCCTTCCTGTCCCCAAATGAAGGTCTGCAGAGACACAACCATAAACCTCAATACTCACCATATTGACTTCAGAAACCATATCGATGCTGGCAATGTCAATGTTCATTCCCACAGCCACGGGGGGACCTGCAAACCAAAATGGCCAGCCACGTGATTTCTCAGAACTTCATGCATTCTTAGCAAGAGTAGTCCCTGGGCACGGGACACTCTGCCCCAAATCCCTTCCCACTGTTCACACTCAAATTCTTCAATTCTCTGCTCCTTTTTAAAGAGTGACAGGTACTCCTCTGGGAAATGCTCTATTGAACAGGCACACACGTGTCCGATGGGTGAGGGATTCCACCTCTGTCTACATATGTAGGTGTCTTAGCATGAGAATACACACAACCACAAAAGCACCTGAATCTGGCTAGCCCAAGCGAAATGTTATATATTGCACTGAAACCCCCTCCTCATTTTTCCCACCCCCGCTTCTGTGCAGGTTTTAACTCTTTGAGCTTTGTTAGAGTCTGGAGTAAAACTAAATGGGCATATCAGTGTATCTAAGGCTGCAGAAAGAGAGGTCTCTAGCCCTTCTCCCACTACCCTCTGTATCCTCCAAGTCCCCCAGGCCCCTCTCCCCCCACCTCACTGTCCCCTGCAGTGAGGTTTCCAGGACTGGATAATATCCAGACATCAGCCAATTTAAACCATGGCTAGAACTCTTCCAAAGTAGGTGGGCACAGGGGGTTAATGCGACTTCTCAACCAATTATCTGCATATCTTGTCCTCAAAAATGTTCCCAATGGCCTTCAGTAAGCCAGGTTCACCGGGCACACCATTAACTAAACTTAAGAGGTTTGTATCTCAAGGAAACAAAGACAGTGAAGCAAAGGATTTAAACAGTGAAGTTGAAGGACAGCAGTCACCAGTACAGGCTAAGAGGGTCTCTCTGAAAGACCATCTAAGTGCTGGAGAGTAACAAACCAGCTTAAGTTTGGATCAGTTTCTCAATATTGTAACACAGAGACATGTTCAGTACACCACATGCAACCCACAATGAGGGAGAGGGAAGACAGCGCACAAAGCTCAAAAGACAGCTTAGGCTATAGCTGCCGGGCTGTTTTTTATTTCCAAGGCAACCCCATTACCTCCAAAATCTGGTCTCAGCCGAATATCATAGCCTTTCAGGAGTCTATCCACCGTCTCTTTAACCAGCGACATATTACTAGGGTCATTGACACTAAAGAAAGAAAAGACAATAAACAGGCATCAATAAGACAGCAGGCACAGTGCTTCAGCATCTATCTGATCCTCACTACAGATCCTTGCTCACAGAGGTAGGCAGACAGAGCCTTTCAAAGTGAAAAAGGAAAGAGAAACGCTAGACACACTTACCTCTGCGCACAGACAGCGGCGATTATTAAGGGGAACGGCCAGATCCCAAAGTAGCCCTTTTTCCGGACTCTCCACATCCCTTTAGTTTTGGACGGGATTGAGGGTTTCACTGGAGAGCGGAGATCCAACTTAGTCTGCCCAGTGCAGTAATTCTAATGTGAGGCGCATGCGCAAGGCGTACCAAAACATCAAAGGGGCAGCAGCGGTTGCCTGGGACCGAGAAGATTTTCTTGTTAAGGAGGAAAAAAAAAAAAAAATCAAAGGGGGAAAAAGGAAAAACATATATATGTATAATATATGCGTATTTGAATAATATAGAAAAGTCACCCCACAGGAGGACCCGGAGTAAAATCTTTGTTGTCCTTTTGTTAAGACAAAAACAACTAGAGAGTCTGTTAAGTTTTGGTACTTGCAGGAGGCAGTTTTGCACCTCGCGGGTTGTGGGGTTTTGGGGGGTGTGTGGGGGTGGGTGGGTGTGTTTCCCCTTAAATATGCAAAACCAGATTAGGAATTTAAAGAAGAGCAGGTGTGTAGTGCTAGGGGGAAGATGGGCGCCTGAGAGTCCACTTCTGGTCTCAGCAAGCGGCGGGGGGCGCGGGGGGGAGAGAAATCTGAACTTTATTTCCGTGGCAAATAGCATCCCCTGCCTGGGGCGAAATGGGTGCTGGAGGCGGAGGCGGGGGCGGAGGGGGGCGGAGGGAAGAGGAGGGAAGGGGAAGGTGGGAGCGGGAGTGAAAGGGGGAGGGAGGAAAGAAACCGATGGGAGGAGTGTTGAGCAATGCGTTGGATTTGGGGCCGAGAGTGGAGGGGGGGACGTAGCATGGAGAATCAGACACACACGGAAATTAAAAAAAAAAAAAAAAAAGGAAAGAAAGAATAATACCAAAATGATGCCTGATCTTTTCTAGGAGTCAAAGAGCAAGCTTTTCTTCACTACTCACGAGCAATTTCTTTCACCTTCTCCTCACCCTTTGCCCCCTATCCCCAGAGAAGAAAACCTCGGGGTCCCGGTTTCTCACCGTGTGACGTGCCTGACCCGCTGGTCCGGATTATTTATAGCAGGAAGGGCGGGGGGCTGGGGGGGGCGAGGGGAGTAGAAAGACAGGGCTGTCTCTCAAGGTTTCGGTCTGATTCTGCATTGGGAAATTATTAGTAGGGAGGGTGGAGTTTGCAGGAAGGGTTGATGGGACCTGGGGGCCTAGGGATGCCGGGTGGCGAGAGGCTCCGGCGGTGACCGGGTGCAGGAAGGGCTGGCGGCCGGGTGGGACTCGCCTGGCGGGCACCCACGCCCCCTCAGAGCACGCGCACTCGCGCGCACACTGGTGGCACCCTCCCCGCCCGCCGCGCGCCCCTCCTCACCTCGCCGGTCTGCGCTCGCTGCCCACTCCCGCCGCGCGGCGCTGCGGTCCCCGGCTCCTCGGGCCCTCGCCCCTCGGCCCCTCGGGCCCTCGCCCCTTGGCCCCGGCCGGGGAGGGCGGGTGGCGAGGACAGACACCTGGCGGTGCCTTGGGACGCAAAAAATCAGGGCGGTCCCCGGAAGACGGGCGAAATGAGGAAGGGGCTCGGGGCCTCGCGGGGCTCCGCGTCCTCCCGCGGGCTCCGCGCCACCTCTTCCTCGCTCCCCAGCTCGGGGCCAGGAGGGACTCGCACGCCCCGGGGTTGCCTCTTCCCTGCAGCCGGAGGCTCGACACGGCTCTCCGCGGCCGCCGGGACCCAGAGGCAGCAGCGAGCGAGCGAGCTCCAGGGTTCGAGAGGAAGGGAGATACACGGAAGAAATCTTTCCTCGGCTCGCGGGAAAATGATGCGCCGCGGGCGCCCGGAGACGTTGCTAGTCTCCGGCAGCCGGGCAGTCTGAGGGTGCTTCGGCCCGGGACGGACTCTCCGGGTTCTCCCGAGTTTATCTGGCAACAGAGGAGCAGGGGAGGGGAGGACAGGTGCTCCCGCTCCCCCCTCCCCCTCTCCTTGGTGAATACGGGAGAAGTCGGAGCTGGAACCTACGTTCCGGACCCCAAAGCGGAACTTCTAACTCCTCCTCCTCCTCCTCCTCCTCCTCAGCTTACCCTGTAACCGAGCGCCTACTACGTGCCAAGAGTGCTTCATTAGTTAATTCTTACAAGCCCAGGTTTAGCCAGCACCTCGCTTTCCCCACATTATGGATTTAGAAACTGGCGCGCTAAAGCTAAGTAAATTGCCCAAGGTCACCCAGGTGGCTAGAGGTGAAACCGAGATTGGACGCGAAAGCCAGTGACCCTAACCATTAGACGAGACGGTCTTGACTCGCCCGGACCTTGCCGGCCGCGGACTCCTCTTGCAGCGCAGCTCCTGCTGCCGCCGAGCCCCCGGAGGCCTCGAGAGGCGCGGGCGCGCGCCTCGCACCAGGCTGGCCCCGCCCCCGTCTGCGGAGAGGAGGGGGCGCCCGACGCCGCACCCGGACTCCTCAAGGTCCTGGTCTCTTCGGCACTCTTGACCCATTTATACCTCTTGGCAATCTCCCTCCTCCCCCGTCAAGGTCAGGGGTCATTCTGGGGCCGCCGGGTACTGACTCCAGGGGCAGTGTGGAGGCGGGAGGGCTGCTAGGCGGGAATCTGACAGCTCCCCGAGGACAGAAGGCGAGCGGGAGGGGAGTTTCTGGATTTGAGACGGTAAAACAGCCTCTTCAACAGTGCAGACGTACAGATTTAGAGTGTGGCGGTCTCCCAGACCCTAGGAGTCGGTCCAAAGATACACACACACGAACACGGGGTGGGGGGGGAGAATTCCCAAAGGATTCCCAAACAGTTTGACTACACGAACTCCTGAAGTCCTAGAAAGCTCTTCTTCTTCTTGAAAACACCTTGAAATAGGGTTTTCCTTCTGACAGGGTTATCCACGTTGCACTTGCTGAACTACCGGCTCCTCTTATTTAGGCTCAGTTCAATTTCGGTTGAAAGAACAGAATTCAGTGAACACAACGAAACCACGAATACCATCAGTCATCATCCACTAATAATAATAATAATAATAATAATAATAATAATAATAATAATAATAATAATAATAACAGCCCAGGGAAAAGTTAAACAGTATTTATTGAAGACCTAACATAAACGGAAAATTAAGGGAAAGGAGGCCGAACAGCTAAAGTAACCTGCGTCTCAGCAAGTAAGACAATAGCACAGTGCCAGCAGTTTCAAAGGAACTGGAGGCAGACCTTTGGGCTCAAATCCCAGTTCAGATACTTATTGTTTTGGGGACTTGGGCAGGTCACTTAATTTCTCTAAAGCTCAGCTTCCTCTTCTTTAAAAATTAAAATATAGTGCCTTCTTTGTTTGCTGTAGAATGATATAAACATATGTGTAGCATTTGGCATGTGATTAATAAATAACAGCAGTTTTTAGTGAATAAGGAAGGCATAATGAATGGGCAAGAAAGCAAACAAGGTTTAATAGCATTAGCCTATAAAGACTGAGTGGACTTCAGTTTGGTGCAATGATCCTGAGAAGGCATAGATTAGCCTGAGAAGAGAGGAGCAGATATTCCAAGGGAATTAAGATAAGGGTAAGAAGAAAATGTATTAAAGACCCAAGCATCAATCAAAAGGACAAAAGACAAAATCGTATTTATTTTCTTTATGTGGTACCATCTCGTTGTTATTTCTTAATAATAACTATAACTAATATAATTAGAGATAGTCCTACTGGTTACAAAATCTGAGATCAATCTATGCCTAAAGTGGGTCTCATTTTACAGCAGAATCAACAGTAGGATATCTCTCTGGAAGACTTGGCTGGTAATGCTGCCTAGGAATGTGAAAATTGGAACAATAATGTGCAAGGGAAGGCACTGCTGGATTCTGGAAATGTGTCAGTTGCTGGAGAGCATCCTGCATGATCCCAGATGTACGATGAGAAGGCAATATGTAAGTACTCTTAAGAAATCATGATTCAAAATCATGTCTGAGTATGAAGCATACAAATGCCAAGTAATAACCATCACTAATCATATGCTATTTGTCTTTGCTATAATATTTATTCATTTGTTCAGTAAATATGTACTGGGCACCTACTCTACGTCAAACATTATTTGACGAGCACTAGGGATGATGTGTTGAAAAGGCAGACATGGTCCTTATCCTCTTGGAGCTTACGTTCCAATGTGGGAAAGAGCAGTATAGAAGTGATAACACAGGTAGCATGTATTGTGAAGTGGGGAAGATAGGATATTATGGAATGCATAACTGATGCAAATAACTCAGTTTGAGGATTTGGGTAAAACTTGCCTGATAGAGTGATGTTTTAATTGAAATTTGAAAGATGAGTTAGCCTGATGAAGAGTTGGGGGAAGAATATTCCAGGAAGAAGAAGCAGTATGTGAAATTATCCTGGGCCAAGAGAGGATGGCATAAATGAAGAATGAAGGAAGAACAAAGACTAGGGGACAAGGGTAAGAGTGGCTCCAAGAGTGGTGTGTCTGAGGAGCTGGGCAGGAGCAGTTCGGTTCCACTGACCTGTTGAAGTAGAGGAGGGACAAGATGACTTTTAATCACACTGGAGGAAGGTGGTCATGGCTATAGGGGATTTCTTACTGCAAGAATCCAGGTGAGAGGTGATGTTGGTCCAAATTAGGATAGTAACGGTGAAGATGGAGAGAAGGGGCTAGAGTTATGTGGGAGAACTGGCTAACTTTGTCACCCATGGGATATGAGGAATGAGGGAGAAGAAGGATTCAAGAATGACTCATACATTCTGGTTTGAGCATCTCAGTGGTGGTGGTAGAAGATAGTTGATAGGGATAGTACATTCAGTTTGGGTCACGATGAGTTTAAGGTCCCAGCTAGTCATCCAGGGTGCACTGGACATTTTGATATATGTACCTGAAGCTCAGAACTGAGGGCTGATGTGGGGCCAGTACAAAATTTCTGCATCCCATCCTGACACTACTTGCCTTTCTGTCTGAATGTTTCTCTTTCAGACATACTACTGTCTTAATATAAAATAAAATATTTTATTTTTCCCATTGTAATTCTATCTTCCTGACTGGAATGCAAGTTCAGGAAAACAGGAAATTTTGCCTGCCTTGCTAAGTGCTGTATTCTAGTGCCTAGTGCCCATAGTAAAAACCTAATACGTACATTTTAATGAATAAGTCTGTATTTGATGATCCTGCGGATGCAAACAACTTAAGTCATGGGAGTATATGAGACTTATGCAGGCAGGATGAACAGACTAAGAAGAGAATCTTCCAGAGAGGAGCAATTACAGTCATCCAGAAGAGTGAAATTAGAAATGGCCCAAAAGGTAAGAGGAAAATCACTGTGGTATGATCAAAGCCAAGAAAAGATAATATTCTGATAAAAAAGGACTAGTCAACTGTATTAAATCCTTAAAAAGTTTTAAATTTTTTGAATAGATATGACATGCTCCTGGTATAAAATTCAAAAGTTGACCCATCGTGTCCCTCTGCCACCCTGATTCCCTCCCTAGAATCTCACACAATTCAGCTGGGGGGAAGGTAATGTGGTATTCCATACCATAGCCTTTATCCTGTTGAAGAACAAGTAAAGGATATGCCCACAGGTGCCAGGGCATCTTCCCTGACCTCCTGCTTCTGGTGCAGCATGGACAAAGTTCTCATGGAACGTGGGTTACCTGTTCTGCTGAATTGATTAAACATTTGTATTTATTATTCTTTTTTAAAATGAATAATTAGTCTCTTAGCTTTGAATATTGATTGGGGTCTTTTTAAATGGAAAAATTTATGTAGAAATTTATGTAAATTTATGTAAAAATTTGTGTAGAAATTTCATTAATACTGAAGAGTAGGGAGAAAGTCAGAAAGAATATGCTGAAAGAAAATATACATTTATTACTTTCAGTACTAACTTACTAATTGCTAATAAAGTGTTGTCAAGTATATGGCTTCCTGGACCTACTGTAATATACAAATAAGAACCATTTAAAAATAACCTCTCCAAATATTTTATTTATGAATGCACCTTTATTTTTATGTGCTAAAGAATATTCCTAGAGTAGTTTAATTTTATCAAATATTTTTTCCCTTATGCTAGTCAAAAGTACCCTCTATTTATTTGTCTGGCAAACCTTACCTTCACAGACACCGGAAAATTAAATTTCTCCTATATTACCATAAGTTCCAAATTATGGGCTTATGGGTTAATGAGGTTTTGATTTGCAGAATTAGAAATGTGAATTCTATGCCCGCTGAGTCCTGGCTGTTCCTCCTTCAGCAGATAGCACTAACATTAAACCTGAGTGTCTATAAAATTTTTGACCACAGTAAGACAGATGACATATAAATCAATTTAAATTACTTAACTAAAATATAACATGTAGAAATAATAATAAAATAATAATATCAGTGTGTCAGATACTGTTCCAAATGCTTTATGTATAGTAAAATATTTAATCCTCACAATGTGTCTATAAAATGTTAATAATTAATATCCCCATTTTATGTATAAGGAAACAGAAGCAGAGATTAAGTAGCTATAAGACTGCACAGTTTATAAGAAAATATTAATGAACTCAGGCTCTTCCTGAGTCCTATGTGACTTTATATATAAAACTCCTGAAAATTTGTCTACAGTTCTCAGCTTGTCTCACCCATTGAGTTAATATAACAGAAATAAAATCATAGCCCAGACAATGGATCTCTGCACCTAACAAGAGAATTGATTTAACAATCAAATGACCAATAGGAAATTTTGAGAGCTAGAGTTACTGGACTCCTTTTGAAGGAAAATGCCTTTTAGCACCACCTCAAATGAATCCATCTTCAAGAGTACAGAAAAGTGTACCTCAAAGTACAAAATGAAATTACTGATGCTCCAAATGGAGGCAAAATTGTTAGATGAGGAAATTACCTGAGCTCTGACACCATGGGGATACTAATTATATTCATGCACAGTCTCAGAAGCAATGCAACACCATATCCCTTATCCTAGAAAAGGATAGAGTGGGAGAGAAGTCCTTTTTACCAACTGCTTCTCCAGACCGGCAGGGAAGGAGAGGTGTGCTTATCAATATAAATAAATGAGCAAAACTGCTGTATAAGCAGTGACACTGACAGTCCTAAGGAATAATATCTCAGCATCCCTCTCAGGTTGGTTTCTTAGGGATGGCCAGTAAGAGACTGCCAAAGACAGATAATCCAGTATGCAAAATGGAATTTTCCAGAATGTGGGTCACACAATCTGAGGCCTTTCCTGATGCTCCTCTACCAGGATTGTTTTTCTACTAAATGCCTGAGTTAGAAAGCCTAGGGTTTACAAGCCTTTTGAGGGCTTATAAAAAATGTTGGAATTCCAATGTACATATTGGGTCCAAATTTTAAAAAGCTGTAAATGTTGAAATTAATTAATGTTTAATTAAAAGTCTATAAAAATTTAATACTATTCACAAATTCACATTTCATATGGGAAAGGTACATTTTAACGTGCTTTATGTTATGTGTCAAGGGGCCTCCAAAAGTTAAAGAACTTGGGCATATGAAGGTCTTAAAAAGCTCCAGCTGTCTCCAGTCTCAGGCAAACTTACTCTCCCTACTTCTAGGCACCTAATGTCAATTGTAGTGTCTTGCTTTTTTGTTTCTGTTTTGGTTTTGTTTTTTCCTTTAAATCCCCTTTGGAAACATCTCCATTTGCTAATTCTACAAGGAAATTTTTTACTCTTGTTTTTATTATTCCCCAAGCTCAGTGCATTTGCCTAACTTGTATAAGGCACTCAGTAATTGATAAATTGTAATTACAGTTCTTATTGATAGTTAATACTTATTGAGTGCTTGCTTACTAGCTGACTCACTTTGTGATAAACACCAGTGATTACTCATTTAATTCTTTGAAGTGTATTTATTATTCAGTAGTGTATTATTCAGTGCCCTTGGGGTTGAAAGTGACAGGAACCAAATTCAAACTAGCTACAGTAAGTGACTATTAGGTCATGTAACTGAAAAAGTTAAGGGTGTTCAGCTTTGGCTACACGTGGATTCAGAGGCTTAAACTACTTCATCTCCTAATTCTGTTTTACGAAAGTTGGCTTCATTCTCAGACAGGCTCTCTTCCGAAGATGACCATCAGCTGCTCTCGTTTAGCATCCCTGAGAGGATTAGCAATTTACTAACTCCCTAAAATTACAAGATAGGACACTCTCAGTGCACTTGGATCACAGTTCTACCTTCAACGTATTACTTGCTCTGATAGATGGGCGTGTGTTCACCCCTGGTCTTGAAGCTGGGGTAAACCACATCCAAACCTTGTGGACTGGGAATGCTTGAGGAATGATTACCCAAAGAAAGGTCACTAATGTGCTCTCTCCAGGAAGAGGAAGCATGGATGATGAACAGATAAAAGCCACAGATGTCTACTAAAGGTAGGATAGGTGTTATTACTAAGCATATCTTGTTGATAAATAGTTTCATGGCGACTTGGATGTGACTGGAAGAGGGATCCACACTCATGGTATCTGTCTTACATGAATGTCCTTGCAACTGGATGACAAGGCTGAATGAATGGATGCATCAGTCTAGGACATCTGGTCTCTCAGATTCGTGTCAAGAGTGGATGGGTGGATGATTGCTACTCAGATTTCAGCAACTCACATAGTCATGCATGAAACAATCATCCTGAAAATTGCTTTAAAACAGTCATAACATAAATAAATACTTGTAAGAATCAATGGAAAAATTTAATAAAATTATGAACAAGAATGACTAAGGATAGAAATACTCAGTAACTGAAAATTTGGGTAACTGAGACCTATTAGTAAAAATATTGTAATGTTAATGTCAAATAATTACATTAGTTCCACTTATTCACAGTAAGACCTATCTGTATTAGCTAAATAAGTAAATTTTTGAAAGAATGAATTCTACAAACTTTTTACTAATTAAGCATTTAAATATTTCTCATATTTATAATCATAGGATATTTTCTTCCTAATTAGTTTTAACATATGATTTTCCTTCATAATTAAAATTCACCTTTGTTTAATATTTAACTATGACACGTAAGTCATTGCTGATAATAAATGACCTTTCCTGATACTTATATTTAACCTTTCTACACTTCACTTAATTTTCACAACATACTATGAGGTAAGCTCTAATACTATCCTCATTTCACAATATTCTGAAAGTGATTTTTTATGATTATGATTAAGAAAAGCTTCTCTCCAGAAAGGAGGACTGGAGAAAAACTGGTCAATGTCTATCAGAGTGAAGATTTTCTTTAATTGGAAACCTAAAGAGTAGGTGATAATAACCGCTGTTTCCTTCCATTTGTTTTAGCATAATTCTCCTGTAATAGAAACTACATGAAAACATGTTTTGTTCCTAGTTCCTGAGAAGAATAATTTAGTTTTAGGTTCAAATAAATGATTACGAGCTGTGAGTGAAAGTGTTCCTACTGAGGGTTATGGTATGTGGTGGCCTAGAGCATAGCCATGTCTATAAACTAAAGAAAGTCCCTTTCAGGCCAGAAAGTCCAACAATCAATAGCTCCCAATGTTTACTTTTTAAGATATAACTTATCTTAACAGGAGTTTAGAATTAAATGATTTAGCTGTTGGGGCCAAGGATATATCAACAAGAAGCAGTGAGTACTTTGGAAATTTGGTATGCTCCAACCATACACTTTATCTAGAAGTTGGCATGCAGATCCTTGATGGTTCAAGAGATGATTTTGGATATTACATAGACAAGAAAGTCAGTTTGATACCAAGATGCCATCAGTATTCTTCTACAACTTGTTACTTATCCATTTTAACTGAGAGGAGTAAGTCTTCAGATGCAGATTATTGGTTTTTATCATTATGACTATATTTCATTTTTGGTCAACAATACTAGAATTCCACAAAAGATAGTGATATCACCTTTCTTTTAAGCCCACTTATTTAAGTTAAAGATGAGTAAATAAAAGGGAATATTGATAAAATAGCAGAACAGGTGGTATGTGGAATTGACAAAAATAATGTAGGCAGTATGCAAACATTTGGCAATCTTTGACTACACAGTTTGGGCAGGAACAATCTGTCAAAGTTCTGGAAGAGAAATTGTCATAGTTTAGACTGATGTGAGGGCCTTCTAACTCTTAGAAATCTATGATCATCAGAAGTTACTAGTGTGAGTGATCTGAATACAGGAGATGAGAGGTGAACCTGAACATCTTTAGACAACAGGGTCGTCTTTATGACACAGGATGTCAGAATCTAATTTAGCAATTCTGTGAATATACTCAGCAACTATTCATGTGGAAATGTGCTCAGTTTCACAGGGAACAAAAAGATGAATTAGACAACGTTCCTCCCCTCTAGGAGCTAAATTGTAGCAGGTGAGGGTGAGGAAGCTAGCAAAAATGATTAAGCAGTAGAATATTAATGTTACAAGAAAAGCATAAACTTAGAAGAGCATAATCCAAGGAGACTGCAGGAAAAAGAGATCACATGGTTAGAATTAAAGGAAAGCCTTTGCTGACAAGATGCTCTCCAAAATGAATCATAAAGGATGGGTAAAATATTTTTGTAGTTATTAGCAGGCAATGGGGAAGTTTGAGGTAAGTTTCTTCAACAGCAAATCAGTGTCTGGCTAAAGTAGAGAGATAAACGGCTGGCAAAGTCAGCCACGATGTGGAGAACCTTGATATCAGGATGAGGATTTCAAATTATGTAGATAGAGGTAGGGTTCCCTGGAATCCAGTCACCCTTTAATCATTTATCAGCGATATTATAGTTGCCACATGATTTTGATCAGAGATCAGCAAACTTTTTCTGATAGTAAATATTTTAGGCTTTGCAGGCAACTCAATTTTGCAGTAGTATTAAAGCAACTGTAGACAAACATAATAAAGGTGAGTCATGGGTTAAGGAGTAATAGAGAAGGGAAAGAAAAATACTACTAGGAAAATATAGTGAGATCTTTACCAGGAAAGAAAACAAACAAGCCAAAAAACAAAACACTTCACATATCATGTAAATGGCACTACTGATTTGAGAGGGTCTTGTATATTCAAAGGGGCACGAGAATATTTGGCAGGAATGGCATGGCATCACAGATAGATCATTTTAATCTTAGTGTGAAGTTGGCCTGACTTGGGGAAGAAATCTTATATCCTAGATTCTTTTAAAGTTAGACTAGAAAAGGACTTAAGAATTTATGGTAAGAAACCTGAATAGTAAAATGAATGCTTGCCTGTTCTTCCTCCCCTCTTGGGAGCTAGGATTATGTGGTATACAAGGAGCAGGCTGGCCCTTTCCACCCTTCCATATGGAGAGGGAAGTATAAATGGGACACTAGAAAAGAAAACCATTAAGATGTTCTTCTGACTTAAAATGTCATTCTACCGGGAGAGAGAGAAAGAGAATGATGATGAAGTGTTTAAAAAGATAAAGTTTAAAAATTTTAAAAATCAAGTATCAGCTCTAACAGCTTTTAAAGACAGCAAATCAAATTCATAGATTTGGAAAGACCTTCCAGTAATCATTGAGATGTTCAAGGTAAAATACCAAATTCATATAAATTTTTATAGATAAAACAAGGAAGTTTAAATAAATACCTAGTTTGCCACAGGAATCTCTGGTATATAACTTCAAACAAGTTCATTTATTTATTTTCCTCTGTTATTAAGATCGTGCAGGAGACAATGCAAATGCTCAGCCCAAATTCCCTTAGATCATTTTTGTATTCCAACCCCACCTCAACACACACATATAACATATTTTGGGGAGTGATTTCTGTGGTCAGTACCTGCATGCAGCCTCTTCAGTATGCTACTCTTGGGCTACTGTGGCAGCCATGGGCCACTGGGAAATACCCGGAAAGTTTGCAGCCTCCCAGGGTGCCAATTAATCAATGATTATCAGGTGGGAAATAAAACAATTCTTAAACAACTTACACTCCAGAGTTCCCTTGTGGAATGAGGCTCAAGTTTATCCTCTGAATAGCTTTTGCTTGAAACCTCACCCTTGTTTGGGCTCACCTTCCTTCCCTTGTCTTATTTACCCTACCTGCTTATCATTTGCCCATGAATCCTCTCTTGGTCTGCTTCTAGAGAATGAACCTAAGACCAGTGGAACTTTGAGATGCATAACAGGGGGAATTCTTTACTTCTAGAAAATCAGACATCATTATTGGAACTCTAAAGCCAAGCATATCATGAGTTGTGTAAGAACAAGAACTAGTTTTCGTTTTTTAAAAAACACTAGCTGTGTGATTGGGGGAGCGGGGAGAAAGTGGACAAGTTACAGTGTCATCCTGTCTCTTAGTTGTCGCATATGTAAAATGAGGGTATCAAACTAAGTGATCTCTAAAAAGTTCCTCCCAGACCTAACATTCTAAGACCTAAGTCAGGGGTTGGCAAACTATGGCTCTGTGGCCAAATCCAGCCCTGCCTTCTGTTTCATAAATAAAGTTTTATTGGAACACAGCCATGCTTATTAGTTTAGATATTGTCTATGCTTACTTTCAGGCTACAACTACAGAACTGAGTAGCCTATGAAGTAGGTCTGTTTTCATCCTCAACATTTTTTTTAAGTCTGATGAGGAAATTGAGACAAAGTACGGTCAAGTAACTTCTTGCCCAAGTTTACAGGGCAAGTAAAGGCAAAGCTGAGATTCACAGTCAGTCATTCTGCTTCCAGAGTTAGCACTTTTAACCACCATGCTGAACTGCCCTGATTTGAGAAGGCCACGATGAAAATGAATGTTGAATTCTTCTGACTCATAGTAACTATGTTGTGTTTATTTTGTCTTTAGTAGAGGGGTTAATATTAACAGGAACGCATGTGGAAGCATGAATGGAGGAGAGGGAGAGGGAGGGTGTCTGCAGGTTCAGCAAAGTTGTTAGGAAATAACACAAAGAATAAAATATAGCCTGCTTATTTTTTCACCATCACATGCAGTCCTAAAATGTGGTTTCATGTTCTTTTCATCTTTTCCTCATGGTGCAAATCACAGTCACGTTCACAAACAAATTCACAACTAAGATGCTTGACTTGGTCCTCACATGCCAGCATCCTGCATCTGTGGAGCAGAACTAATCATTTTATGTCACTCCTCGCTTCTCATCCCCTTCCCACTTCCTCTGAGACTGCAATTCTGCTGAGGCAACGTGATGAATGACAATGCCGAGGGCAGACAATTTTACTTTTGAACAATCCACAGTGTTACAGGGCATCAGTAGAGTCTGTCTTGGGTTTTTTTTTGTTGTTGTGGTTGTTTTAGAGCCCACTGACATAAATTCCCTCAAAATATATTTGTATATCCTTTTCCACTGAGGTGGATTCTTATTTGGATGGAACAAGTTCATATACTGATGTTAGTTGAGGAAGAAGGAAACATGCAAAAGAGGAGAAGACAGAGAGACATTTCTCAATTTATCTTCCTTAAATGACAGGTAGGATTTCGATCATGGAGGAGTAGGGGGTGGCTCATATGCATTCCTGTTTCTTTAATTTATCATATGAACTTGGTTCAAATACCTGGTTTTGGTCATTATAGCTGTAATTTAACTCCTTTCTTCATGTAGGTAAAGTGGATGGTAACATTCCTTACTCTGCCCAGGCCAGATCTCCTAACATTACCATTTGTAGTCATGTTTGGGTCTGCATTATGATTAAACCAATTTCTCTGTCTCTGTCTCTGCCCCTCTCGCTCTCTCTGTGTGTCTGTGTTTTACATTGCTGTTGTTAACTAAATGCCTGAGAACATAATTGTGCTAGCCACTGTGATAAGTACTTAATATGCTTTACTTCATTTAATCTTCATATTAGTCTCTGGCGGTGGGTTTGTCATTTACCATTTTCAGATGAGGAAGCTAAGGTTGTAAAAAGTTGAGGGACTTGACCAGTAAATAATATAATCAAGATTCCAAGGTCACTTGACCAGTAAATAATATAATCAAGATTCCAACTCAGGTCAATCTGCTTCTATCTTAACCCTATAGAAGAACCCAAACAGTTAAGATATAGAAATTCTCAAATATTAAGGTGAATCAAGAAAGATGTAGGTTGCTAAGTAGAGATCAGACCTTACGATGAATCTAGATCAACAGGGTAAAGAAATTTTATTATCAAGGTCAAGAACAGATTGGAAATATAAGTCATCAAGGTAATTAGAGACATAAACATTTATCCTGGTTAGAAGCTTCATAGAGATCAGGGATTTGGGGATAGGTGTCTGATGTTCTTAGCATCTGTGCTAAGAAACAGGGTAGAAGGACCTACTAACTCCATTATCTTTCATTAGCATATAACATGTAAGGGAACCTGATTCTGAAACAGAAATTTTCTGAACTATGGAAACGGAATCCACATTTATCGAGGACTTACTCTGTGTTGAGCACTGTCCCTAAACTAATATATGTTAGCTCATTTCTCTTCACAAACATATATGAAACAAAGATGCGGGAGGTCAGTTATCTTTTCTGCAACTACACAGGAAGAAGGTAGAGTATCCTGTGGGTATCAGTGGGAAGGATGTTGGCACTCTACTATAAACTTAGAAAAATATACATTCTAGAGTGGTGGTATTATAAGCTTATAAAAGAAAAAGCTCTGATAATTTAGGGAAGTTCCAACATTTTGGTTTTGGGGGTTTTTTTTTTGCAAATCAATTTAAAGAAAGCAAAGGGACAGAGTATCATGGTTTCGAAAACACACATTGTTTAAATAATGTCTACTTGCCTTGAAAGAAGTATATATCATCCTTCACCACTTTTAATACTATGCATGTGGAGTCCATAAACCACTGAATCTACCTCTGAGACTAGAAAAGGATAAGGAAACGAGAAAAAATATAAGGTCTCTTGCTTAGTAATATAAAAAGTTCAAAGCAGACAGGCTGTTTAAAAATATAAATTCTTCATTCCTAATACTTTATTTTTAAGAGGGTTCTCCATGTAGAATATAATGCATTTGGAATTTAAGAACTTGATTTGTCAGCATTGTTTCATTAAGATTTGACCAAGAAGAAAACTGAATCCTTAAATGAAGAAACAAGCTGTGGAAGGCCTTAGAATTGGTGAGGAACTTCTGTTGACAGTCATAGGTACCTTTCAAGAAAAACTAGTAATTATGACATCAAATTTCCTTTGCTTAAATCTAAAGTACTGTTCTATGAACTTGCACAGATGATGACTTTATATTTCAGCCAGGATCATTTTTCCTTTTTATGCCTTATGCTTTTTTTCTTCTATGGTAATTAACTTGCAGTGTTCTCCTGCACGACTTGAGGAGGTGCAACAGGCGCATCTAGTCAAATCCTTTTGCTCCATGGCCTTCCAGGCACTCTGTGTTAGAGCCCAGAATTACTTCTGGAACCTCACCTCAATCACTCTCTCTCTCTCCTTCACTCCCTGCATTGACAGTGGCCATGTACACCAAGCAGGCTCCTGCCTCTGAGCTTTGTCCTTGCTGCCCCTCTGCCTGGAAGACTCTTCCCCCAGATCTTCCCATGATGAGCTGCATGTCCAGGTCTCATCTCACATAGGATCTGCTCAGAGTGGCTGTCCCTATGCTTCTCCAACTCTGGTCAAGTCTCTTTCTATCACAGTATAGCCTTTAATGGCCTCTTCTGAACTGCATTCTTTAACCTGTTTATTGTCTACTTTCTCCTACTAAAATATAAAATTCAAGAAATCATGTCTATCTTCTTTGACAGAGTATCCAAAGGATCTGACACATAATAGGTCTAAAGTAAAATGTATATTGAATAAATGACTAAACTTCAAATTTCTCCTTCTCCATGGATCTTTCTTCCTTGACTTAATACTGCTTTTTTCTTCCTCAAATCAGAGAGAAAACTGCACATTTTTGAGATATATTATGTGAGACACTTTGCATATTTTAATCCTTAAAACTATTAATAGAGATAACTATTAATATGCCCATGGAAACTGACAAAGCTAATAAATATCAGAACCAGAATTTAAACAGATGTCAGGTGATTTCAAAGCTGATTGTCATTAAGCTATGTGGATGCCTTTTATTTCTTTTTCTTGCCTGATTGCTCTTGCTAGGACTTATAGTACTATGTTGCATAGCAGTGGTGAGAGTGGACACACTTGTTTCTGATCTTAAAGGAAAAGCTTCCAACCTTTCACCACTGAATGTGATGTTAGCTGTGGGCTTGACATATGTGGCAATATTAAAGTGAGGTCCTTGTGTGCTATGTATCTCCCTTTATTACATGCTGTCTCCTATGCTTTTCCATTCCAATCTCTCCCCTACTCCAAATCATGGGTTTTATCCTGTAACCTTGATATGGTTAGGAGTCCTTTGAATACCTTGTTATAGGTTTCTTTTATATTCCGATATCAAGGAACATTGGGTAAGTCACCTTGTAAACACGTTATCAATGCTTATTGAACTAAATTGACTAAATGAATAGACAGGTGATAAAAATCGAAAAAAATCCCACAGAAACTTCTTGAGAATTCACACTGTTTCAGCACTGAATGGAATCTACTGTCCAAACAAATATGGAGTCTGAGTCATCACTATAGATATCCTAAGGTGAATTATTGCAAGAGAGTAGTATATCTATATGTGAAAATTAACTAGTTCTTTTAAAGTTTATTGAAAAATTCCAGGAACTTGGCTGAAGTAAAATATTCTGTCCCCTATATTAACAGGTCATATCACAAAAGCCCTGTCTCAAAATGGACTCATCCTCTGGTTACTTTCTGCCTCCAGGGAATTTTCTTGAATTTACATTGATTCTCACTGATTTCCTGCAGGTAAATGGTTTTGAAAAAAACTAGTAAACTGTGATTAAAAATCTTCCAACAAACAAAAGCCCAGGACCAGATGGCTTCACAGGCAAATTCTATCAAACATTTAGAGAAGAGCTAACACCTATCCTTCTCAAACTCTTCCAAAATATAGCAGAGGGAGGAACACTCCCAAACTCATTCTACGAGGCCACCATCACCCTATACCAAAACCAGACAAAGATGTCACAAAGAAAGAAAACTACAGGCCAGTATCACTGATGACCATAGATGCAAAAACCCTCAGCAAAATACTAGCAAACAGAATCGAACAGCACATTAAAAGGATCATACCCCAAGATCGAGTGGGGTTTATTCCAGGAATGCAAGGATTCTTCAATATACGCAAATCAATCAATGTGATACACCATATTAACAAATTGAAGGAGAAAAACCATATGGTCATCTCAATAGATGCAGAGAAAGCTTTCGACAAAATTCAACACTCATTTATGATAAAAACCCTGCAGAAAGTAGGCATAGAGGGAACTTTCCTCAACATAATAAAGGCCATATATGACAAACCCACAGCCAACATCATCCACAATGGTGAAAAACTGAAACCATTTCCACTAAGATCAGGAACAAGACAAGGCTGCCCACTCTCACCACCCTTATTCAACTTAGTTTTGGAAGTTTTAGCCACAGCAATCAGAGAAGAAAAGGGAATAAAAGGAATCCAAATCGGAAAAGAAGTAAAGCTGTCACTGTTTGCAGATGACATGATACTATACATAGAGAATCCTAAAGATGCTACCAGAAAACTACTAGAGCTAATCAATGAATTTGGTAAAGTAGCAGGATACAAAATTAATGCACAGAAATCTCTGGCATTCCTGTACAGTAATGATGAAAAATCTGAAAGTGAAATCAAGAAAACACTCCCATTTACCATTGCAACAAAAAGAATAAACTACCTAGGAATAAACCTACCTAAGGAGACAAAAGACCTGTATGCAGAAAATTATAAGACACTGATGAAAGAGATTAAAGATGATACAAACAGATGGAGAGATATATACCATGCTCCTGGATTGGAAGAATCAATATTGTGAAAATGACTGTACTACCCAAAGCAATCTACAGATTCAATGCAATCCCTATCAAACTACCACTGGCATTTTTCACAGAACTAGAACAAAAAATTTCAAAATTTGTCTGGAAAAACAAAAGACCCCGAATAGCCAAAGCAATCTTGAGAACGAAACATGGAGCTGGAGGAATCAGACTCCCTGACTTCAGACTATACTACAAAGCTACAGTAATCAAGACAGTGTGGTACTGGCACAAAAACAGAAATCTAGATCAATGGAACACGATAGAAAGCCCATAGATAAACCCACGCACATATGGTCAACTTATCTTTGATAAAGGAGGCAGGAATGTACAGTGGAGAAAGGACAGCCTCTTCAATAAGTGGTGCTGGGAAAACTGGACAGGGACATGTAAAAGTATGAGATTAGACCATTCCCTAACACCATACACAAAAATAAGCTCAAAATGGATTAAAGACCTAAATGTAAGGCCAGAAACTATCAAACTCTTAGAGGAAAACATAGGCAGAACACTCTATGACATAAATCACAGCAAGATCCTTTTTGACCCACCTCCTAGAGAAATGGAAATAAAAACAAAGATAAACAAATGGGACCTAATGAAACTTCAAAGCTTTTGCACAGCAAAGGAAACCATAAACAAGACCCAAAGACAACCCTCAGAATGGGAGAAAATATTTGCAAATGAAGCAACTGACAAAGGATTAATCTCCAAAATTTATAAACAGCTCATGCAGCTCAATAGCAAAAAGACAAACAACCCAATCCAAAAATGGGCAGAAGGCTTAAATAGGCATTTCTCCAAAGAAGATATACACACTGCCAAGAAACACATGAAAGAATGCTCAACATCATTAATCATTAGAGAAATGTAAATCAAAACTACAATGAGATATCATCTCACACCAGTCAGAATGGCCATCATCAAGAAATCTAGAAACAATAAATGCTGGAGAGGGTGTGGAGAAAAGGGAACACTCTTGCACTGCTGGTGGGAATGTGAATTGGTACAGCCACTATGGAGAACAGTATGGAGGTTCCTTAAAAAACTAAAAATAGAACTACCGTACAACCCAGCAATCCCACTACTGGGCATATACCCTGAGAAAACCATAATTCAAAAAGAGACATGTACCAAAATGTTCATTGCAGCTCTATTCACAATAGCCCGGAGATGGAAACAACCTAAGTGTCCATCATCAGATGAATGGATAAAGAAGATGTGGCACATATATACAATGGAATATTACTCAGCCATAAAAAGAAATGAAACTGAGCTATTTGTAATGAGGTGGATAGACCTAGAGTCTGTCATACAGAGTGAAGTAATTCAGAAAGAGAAAGACAAATACCGTATGCTAACACATATATATGGAATTTAAGAAAAAAAAATGTCATGAAGAACCTAGGGGTAAAACAGGAATAAAGACACAGACCTACTGAGAATGGACTTGAGGATATGGGGAGGGGGAAGGGTAAGCTGTAACAAAGTGAGAGAGAGGCATGGACATATATACACTACCAAACGTAAGGTAGATAGATAGTGGGAAGCAGCCGCATAGCACAGGGAGATCAGCTCTGTGCTTTATGACCGCCTGGATGGGTGGGATAGGGAGGGTGGGAGGGAGGGAGGGAGACGCAGGAGGGAAGGGATGTGGGAACAGATGTATATGTATGACTGATTCACTTTGTTATAAAGCAGAAACTAATAAAAAAAAAAACTAGTAGGCTACTGAATGGAAGTACTACATATTGAGTTGGCAATTTACTTTTAAGCTTCAGTTGAAAACACTGAAGTGAGAAAAAACAAGTATAGTAGTACCCCCTTATCCACAGATGATACATCCCAAGACCCCAGTGAATGCCTGAAGCCATGGATAGTATCAAAACCTATATATACTGTTTTTTCCTATACATACATACCTATGATAAAGTGTAATTTATAAGTTAGGCACAATAAGAAATTAACAACAGTAACTAATAATAAAATAAAACAATATTCTGTAATAAAAGTTATGTGAATGCGGTCTCTCTCTCTCTCTCAAAATATCTTATTGTAGAAATTTAATGCCTTCTCAAGAGTAACTAAGTACTTATCACACATAGTGGCCATAACTTTTATAGTTCAAGGTGTGATAGTTCAAAATTACTGTGTATTTCTTTTTCTTTCTTCACAATTTCATCAATATACAATTCGTTCTCACCATAGATCTTAGCAACATCACATATGACTTTCTTATTAAGTTGAGAACTTTCACCTTTTCACTTGAAGGAAGCACTTTACAGCTCCTCTTTGGCAGATCTGGATGGTGAGCATTACTACTCTAGTGCTTTGGAGCCATTATTAAGTAAAATAAGGGTGACTTGAACACAAGCACTGCAATAGTGTACTAGCCAGTCTGATAACCAAGAATGACTAATTAAGCTAAGTGACTAAAAGGTGGGATGTGATGGACAAAGGGAAGACTCACATCCAGGACAGGACAGAGCAGGATGGCACGAGATTTCATCACACTAGTCAAAGGGTGCACAATTTTAAATTTTGTGAATTATTTACTTCTGGAATTTTCCATTTACTTTTTCTGGACTGCAGTTGACCATGGGTAACTGACACTGCTGAAAGCAAAACCGTGGATAAGTGGGGACTACTGTGTATATAATTTAGATCACTTAGTAAGACTGGGAATTAAGAAAAAAACAATGCTATTTTTAGAAATTAAACCAGTTACTTAAAAACACTTAATGTTCAATGCTTTTACTGAGCACCTACTGTGTGCCAGGTACTTTTAGGCACAGAAATACAGTGGAAAGCAAGACATTATTCCTTTGCTCAAGGAAGGCATATTTTAGTGGGGAATCAGTTATTGAATAAATAAGCCTACAAGTAGATACATAATAACAAATTGTGATAATGTGTTTTAGGAAAAGAAGGGGATTAGTGAGGGAAAATGATGGGAAGAAGGGGTGGTGAGAAGTCATCATGTTCTGTGTAAAACAATCACATTTAAATTGGAATCTGAAGGTATTACCCGGGCAGAGAGTGGTAGAGACAGTGTTGGGTGGGAAATGGGGAGAGAAGTAGGAGGAGATGAGTCTCGTGGAGAGAACAGCAAGTGTGACGTCTCCCCATTTGAAGACAGGAAAAAGACTGACTGAGGATCTCCAATGTAGCTGGAAGAAGTGAGCAAGTGAGACCAAAAATACAGAGACTTGGCCTTATTTGGTAGGTAAACCAAGTTAAGGTGGAGCTACTGGCAATGGCTGTTAAAAAGACATTCTCATGTGTATTTTTCAGTGATAGGATTGATTTAATCAGATGTCTCTGTATTCTTTTACAAAGTCCCATGAATTCACGTATTTTATCACTTACAAAGCAGTTATTGAATGCCTGCAGCAGGCAAGGCACCACACTATATACTGATGGCTTTTGGAAATGACCCATCATGCCAAAACAAATTGGAGCATTTTCAGGCTGAATCACAAGAATACACGCTTTTCATAATATTGAAAAAATACTTTGTATTCAGTAGCCTTGGTTCAGAGTGGGAAGGATGAATGAATTCACAAATAATTCTCAGAATCTGTGATTTGGACCAAGGATCAGGCTCTAAGTCTTGCCCACTTAGGTGGAATCCTGGCTCGACTGCTTGCTGAGTGTAGGCAAGTGCATTCTTTTCTTTGAGCCTCAGTTTACTGTTTTGTAAACTGGGGATTATGGTAAAAAACTTACTTGACACACAAGTTATCTGGGGGGGGGCGCTAAACAGATAATGCATGTGAAACACAGATCTCAGTGTTTGTCATATATCACAGACTTAATAAAAGGTAACCCTTATATTGTACTCCACACACTGAACCAGAAGAACATTTTCTCTTTTATTGTAATTTTCAGTTTGAGGGCATTTCCTTGGCTCTAGCTACACCTGGCTGATTGTTAGAACTACCAGAAATTACCATTTGATTGGTCTGTGGGTATGGCTGGGCAGCTGCAGTGTTTAAAGCTTCCCGGGTGATTCTAATGTGTAGTGATGGTTGCAAACCACTGACCTAGAGGATGACAACATCTAGCTCCACTCTGCATCTTGAACTACCTCAGGTAAGAATTCAAATAAGTGGTGAAATCGCCAAAGGGCAGGTGAAAGGAGGTACACACTGCAGCGCTGAGAAACATGAAAGATTCATCTGTGTTCCCAGGGCCCTGTTTGCCCTACATTTTCTGTCTGTTTGGTGTTAGTTTCTAACTGGCTATGAACATTCTCTTATCCCTGGGATTGTAGCTCCCACTGCCTCTTTGCAGAACCCAGTGACGCCAAAAGCTAAAATTACTCTTTCAAATTATTAATAGAAACATCTTTGCATCATAAAATGTTAGTACATTTAATAGTCTCCCAGCAGCCGGAAAAAGCCTATGTATTTCTGAAAGTGTCTAATGGACTTGAAGGGGTACCTTACAGAGACAATTTGAGACTACAGATCATCATGTTCTTCCACAAATGGTCCTCCTTCTTCCAAAGTTGATAGAAAAATCCTCCTAAGCCATCCCTTTAATTGTGTCATTCTTCAGCGCAGAAACTTCCACTGGCTCCCTGTGACTACAGGAAAACTTCTAATTCCTTAAACATGGCTTTCAAGTCTCTTGACTGTCTGGACCAGCCATCATTTCTAGACATGTCAAACTTTTTCTCTTGCACTAACACTGTGTTTTAGCCAAATGATCTACTTACTGTACCCTGAATTTACTTTGTGCTTTTTGCCCTCTATACTGGTGGGCAAACTATAATATGTATACAAGTCATCTGGGAATCTTTTTAAAGTATATATTTATTAGTATTTATTACAGAACACATTTATTAGTGTTCTTGAGTCTGCGGTGGGATTGCAATGAGGTCCTACATTTCTAACAAATTCCCATGTGATACAGTGGCTGCTGATGCTAGAACCACACTTGGGTAGCAAGACTCTACAAAGAGGCCAGTAAAATCTCAGATGAACTATGCCCTATCTAGTCCTCTTTGCCTGTCTCATTCCTACTTGTCTTTGATGCTTATGTGACAGGGTGTTTCAATGAGATCCTAATTTGCTTTCTTTCCTCAGGGTCCTTTCCCATCTCTACTCATTTCACAAAGATAGTATGACCCTGTGTGTCTCCTTGTCTCAGGAGACATTTCTGTTTCTGGGCTGAAAGAAAGGTGACTTGCAAGATACATCCTAGTCTGTTTTTTGCTTTCTTGAGGCATAAGCCATTGAGAAGAATTGTGCTGGTTTTCTTGAGAAGGAGGAGGCAGTGGCCCTTTGAGAAGCAGCAGCAGTCAGGAGAATCCCCTGCCTGGGAAGGGGATGGAGGTCTGAGGTCACATGCCTGAGGGGATGGTTGAGTGCTGTATATAGGGCACTGGAAGCCTTGGAAGCAACAGAGCTCCCAGACTTGCCAGAGGTGCAAGCACCCCAAGTTCAGCACATAAACGAGAGAATCTTCAGCATTCAAGGAGGGAAGCTGCTTCCTGCCCATTTTTAAACAAATTCAACAACCTCGGTACAAATGGCCGGAGGTGGAATAAAAATAACCGATGTGATGTTCCACATGCTGGGGAACTGAAAAAAGATTTTAGGTTGATTTATAGAAAATAAATGGATACTTCCTTGAGGGGTGAATGTTTGAATTAAGTTTCATATGTGCTAAACTTATTTCCGATCCAGTCTCTTCCCTGAGGCCTGAATTGATGTGTTTAAGGGCATCATGGCAGAGACAAGAAGTCCTGACTTTGTAATTCTGATTGAATTCCTAATTTGGGATGGATGTGAGCCTCAGAGTTCTCATTTGTAAAAATGTGGCTCACTGCATTTACTTCATAGGATGGTTGAGTGGGCTAGAAATAATAAATGCAGAGCATGTGACATGTAGTGTCTGATTAGTAAATGTTTGCTATTCTTATACTACTTACTCTACTACTGCTGTTATGACTACCATGAACACTTCTACTATAATCAAGGCAGCATTTTATTCTCATAGTTTGACATCAGCAAAATTCCTAAAACAATGTCGTGTACATCATTTATTTGAATATTATTCAGAATCCTCCTGCACAGCAACCAGGCTCTAAATAATAAACTTTTGATCATGATGATGCCTGTAAATTTATTACCTACTTTTGATAGTTATTTTTCCATACAGCTCAGTGCCATACCTGTCGCATAAACTCTGAAGGCAGAAATCATGTTTCATATTTCTTTGTAATGCATTAATTTTTAGTATCTTGTAAATAGTAGATACTCAGCCAATATGTAGCAACTGGTTGTTGCAAAACAATGAGTTTTGATAATTTAGGAGAATTACAGGAGACAAATTTTAGAGATAATTTTAGCAATCTAGGATTAGAGAAGGCCCTGCATTTTACGCTATATTACCTCCATATTGCTTCAAGCTTAACTGTATCCAAAAGCAGATTATGTTTTGTTGCTTGCCAAGTAGGCTAAATGTTAGGGTTCATACAACTATGGAAACTGGAGCGGGGAAAAGCAGACCACTAAAGAGAATCACTTTTCCTTCATCTGTTATATATATATTTTTGCAAAGCTTTTGAATCCAGGGTATCAAGGAAGAAATCACTATGCTCTTAATCTAATTAAATAGCTCATATTTTAAAAGTAATATCCTTATATGTGTCAGCAAAATATGACCATTCCTTTGAATTCAGTTAGTCAGGGGTTAAATTTTTAGCAACAAATCTTTACAGCTGCTGTCAGAAATACAGTAATTACTTTGGTCAACATTCTCCAAGAAACTCCAGCTGTCTTATCAAGCTTGCTTTGTCAGAAAGACTCCTTTCCTGTTAGGGGGCATGAGTTGCAGAATAACTACGATGGTGCCAGTAAAAGAATTGGAATAAAAAATATTTCAGAAGCCATACTGTGACTTTTTTTTTTGCTTGAATTTGAGATTCTGTTCATATCTACTGTGCTTTTAGACAACCTTCCACCGAATTTTACGGACTTAAGTAAATGAGCATCTGTAGCTTTTTTCTTTGAAATTAAATCCATATGTAATCAATGCTAACCATGGCCATCAATCCAAATCTCCACCCACCCAACATAAACAAAAGTGAAGATAGCAGTAACATATACCCTGGATGCTCTAAGATTTTATCACTTTAATGGGACGATCCTCTGAACAAAAGCCTAGCTCTAGAGCTAGTCAGAGGTCAAGGATGGTTCATCTGATCAGTGTAAATTTTCAGGGAAATTCTCATTATTCATGGAGTTAGAGTCATTCAGAGATGGCTTTAGTTTATACAATTACTCATCTTGTCATTTCCTTTTTTCTCCTGTAAGGGAAGACTTAGCAGGGAGGAACCAGGGACCCATTAACTTATAGTCAGGTGACAAAGAAGGGGTACGTAAGGAAAGAAAAGTAAAGGGGTGGTATCAATGGGACTGATTAAAGTACAATTAGAGTCCAAACCCCATACTATAGCACTTAGCAGTAGAATGTTCCAGTAGAAGACTAGCACTGATTGTCATTATTTCCACTTTATCTAGAACAAAATCCAAACTCCTTACCCTTATTTACCATCTATCAACAGGTGCCCGACCACTTTTTCAACTCCATCTCATACTATTCTCTGCTTTGCATACTATGGTTTAGACACTCAAACCTTTTGGATCCTCGGACTTAACCAAGCTTGTTCCTAACTTAGAGATTTTGCATTGGTTGTTCCCTCTGCCTGTGTTGCCACCCCTTGATCTTTATATGGCTGGTTCCTGCTTGTCATTAAAATTGCAGCTTAAATGCCTTATCCTCCCAGAGGTCTCCTTTCCTCATCATACATAAGGTAGTCGCTTACTAGCTTTCTATGTATTTTAATTCTCTGAGCACTTAACATTTCCTCATCTTCTTCTTACCCAGTTTATTATCATCTTCCTCCACGTGAAGATGAACTCCTCAGATGCAAGGTTCTGGTTGGTTTTGTTCACTCCAGTGTCCTCGGGAATTACAATGCTGACAGGTATATTGTAGATTCTTAATAAACATTTTTGAAGGAATGAATGAATTTAAGAACAAGACGTTCATTACCTTAGGGATTTTTAGTCAAGGGACTCTTAAATTAAAATCCATAGATTATATAAATAACCTTGCATGAATAATATAATGCTTTTTTTTTATGAAGAGAAGCCATGGTTTTTAGCAGAATTTCAAAGTCTGCCCCACTGTCTCAAGTCTCAAGTTGAGTTCCCCAAAAGCGGTTCTGAGATGAGTATTCATGTGAAAGTGATGCATGAGGAAATTTCTCCAAGAAGAACAGGTTGTCAAGTGAGGAAGTGAGGCTGGGAATGCAACAGGGCCAAGCAATGGTTAGATATCAAACAAAGTCCTACGGAGGATAGCGTTGGGTCCCTTTTATAGGGGAGCTCTGGAGATTGTGTAACCCGCACTCAGAGCTGTGGTTATCAGGGCTTAAGAAGCTGGAACATTTATACTCGGCATCCTTAGTCAGTGGCTCATGGCTTCCTGGAGCAGAGGTGCCGGTTATAGTGCTAACTTTCTCAGTTTGCAGATAAAGCTTTCTCAGGAAGCCTGAGGGCAGTCTTCTCGTGAAGAGAGGCAAGTTCTAGATGTTGGGAGTAAAAGCAGACTAGAATCTGATGTTCATGAAAGTGGTAAAGGGTTCCCAGGGGTATAGGTGAAGCACTGACAGTTTCTGTTATACCTCCTTCAATAGAAAAAAAAAAGTTTAAGAATTACCAATCTAGTCTAATTCCCTTAATGTAAAATAAGGCCTACTGAGGTGAGGTGGTTTTCCAGCAGTTACGTAATTAATTGGTGAGATTTGTCTGGGTCAGATCCAAGGTCTGCCAGTTACCAGCTAATTCACTATCTATCTATTAATTTTTAAAAATTCAACTTAAGATACTTTTTTAAAAAGACATGGAGAGTACAAAGATGATTAATTCCTGCCCCTGTTCTCAGTGATTTTATAGCCTAGCAGGAGTTAAAAGATGCATATAAACAAGCAGAACTATAAGTTATTACATAAGAAGGAATACATTTTTAGGGAAACTCAGAGCAGAGAGTATCACTTCCGGTTTAGGGACTCAAGAAAGATTTCATTGAAGTTGAGGCATTTGATTTTGGTGAATCTTTCTTGTTATAAGAAAATATGTTGATTCAAAGATATTTACATGAGCATCTACTATACTTTAGATATGGTAATAAGGACTGGGAATAAGGTGGTGAATGAAAAAGGCAAAGTCTTTATTCCCATCTAATTTATATTCTATTTTGGTAAAGACAGATAATAACCAAGAAGAGTAACAAATAAACAAGATAATGTCAAAGAGTGATAAGTACCATGAAGGCTATGAAAGGTAAATGAAGAAGGGCAGAGGAAGAAAAGTTGAGGCTACTTTAGATGGAATGATTAGGGAAGGCCACTCTGACATTTGAAATTTGACTTGAGACCTGAAGGATGAAAGGTGCCAGAACCAAAGAGAAAACCACTTAGGAGAAGAGAAAACCCAACAAAATGAAGAGCAAAACCCCTGAGGCATGAAAAAGCTTGGAATAAGTCAAGTAATTAAAAAAGAGTCATTTTGAACTTCAGGATCAAAGGGTAACCTGGCTTGAGATTAGTTTAGAGAGACTGGCAGGGTCTTGTAGGCCAGAGTAAGGAATTTGCCTTTTAAGGGCAGTGGTTAAACATGACATCGCTTTATGTTTCAAAGCTTACTATTTGTACCAACTATAAGAAATTGGAATTTGAAATTAAAAATATTTACATTAGCTCCTCAAAAGGAGTTGGGGGGGCTTCCCTGGTGGCGCAGTGGTTGAGAGTCCGCCTGCCGATGCAGGGGACACAGGTTCGTGCCCCGGTCTGGGAAGATCCCACATGCCGCGGAGCAGCTGGGCCCATGAGCCATGGCCGCTGAGCCTGCGGGTCCGGAGCCTGTGCTCCGCAACGGGAGAGGCCACAACAGTGAGAGGCCCGTGTACCGCAAAAAAAAAAAAAAAAAAAGGAGTTGGGTATAAATCTAAGAAAATATGCAAAAGATTTGTAGGAGGAAAACTAAAAATACACTGAAGAAAGAAATCTCAATAAGTGGAAATATATGTTCATAGATTGGAAGACTCAGTGTCGTTAAGATGTCAGTTCTTTCCAACTTGATCTATAGATTCAACCCTCTCCCAATCAAAATTCTAACAAGCTATTGTATAGATATCGACAAACTGATTCTAAAATTTATATGCAGATGCAAACGACATAGAATAGCTAACATGATAGTGAAGAAGCAAAATAAAATTGGATGAATAAACTACCCTACTTCTAGACTAACTATAAAGCTACAGTAATCATAGCACCTTGTTTTGGGGAAAGAATAGACATACAGATCAATGTGACAATTTAAAAAACTCAGGAATAGACCCACGCAAATTTAATTTATTTTTAACAAATGCACAGGCAATTCAATGGACAAAGGATATTCTTTTCAACCAATGGTGCTGGAAAGGATAGTTTTTTCAACCAGTGCTGCTGAAAAAAAATATCTGGAAGTCCAAATATGAGCCTAATCACAGATATTATACCTTATAGAAAAATTAATCTAAGGTAGATCATATATATAAATATAAAACGAAGAACTATAAAAATTATAGAAGAAAACACAGGAGAAAATCTATGTGACGTTGGGTGATGACCTTTTAGATGCAACACTAAAAACACATTCAGGAAAGAAAAAAGGATGGTAAATTAAACTATATTAAAATTAAAATATTTTAATCTGAGAAAGAAACAGTTGAGCTTAAAGGAGCTCTTGGTTTCTAATACTATTCTCCAAATAAAAGGAGCCAAGTCTCTTTGAAGAAAAGCATGACTCTGGGACTGGGGTTGGTATATACAAGATGTGCCTGGGGCAGACTGTAGTGCCAGAAAACAAGGAAGAACTCAGAACAAAACAGAACAAAATAAAATACGATACACAACTACAGAGTATGGTAAGGGCACAGAAGCCAACTGAAAGAGCTCCCTATGGACAAAATTGGAACAATACGAGGAGCAAAATAAATAACATAGTATTGGATTATAACATAAAATATAAAACAAATATGCATGAATCCATACTTACATATAAATAAGTGATTTAATAAATAAATAAATGGAGAAGAGCAAAGTTTCTTCTGCAGAAGAATTCCAAATAATTTATATAGAAAACCACCCCCTGAAGGTGGGGGAAGTGGGCATAACTCTCCACCCCTTAAGTGTGAGCTGTGCACAGTGTGACTTCCTTCCAAAGATTACCTTATGGAAAGAAGGAAAAGAATAAGTTTACAGTGGAGAAAGCTGACAAACACTGCCTCAGCCAAGTGATCACGTTTTATATCCACAGTGATGTCATGTTGGTACTATGAACTCTTCCTATGATGCAATGAAATGGCACCTTACCTCTATGGCTATTTTCCCAAAACCCCATAACTCCATTTTAATAATAAAAAAAGAAAGCCTAATTCAGAGATATTCTAAAAAATACCTCTCTACTATTCTTCAAAACTCTCAAAGTCATCAAAAACAAGGACAAGTCTGAGAAACTGTCACAGTCTAGAGAAGCCTAAGGAAACATCAAATGAATCTAATGTGGTATTCTGGATGGAGTCCTGGAATCGAGAAATAACATTAGGTAAAATCTAAGGATATCTGAATAAAGTATGAACTTCAGGTAATAATAACGTGTCAATATTGGTTTATTATTGTGACAAAGAGACCACACGACTGTAAAATTTTAATAATAGGGTCAATTGGGTGTGGGGTATATAGGAACTCACTTTACTATTTTCACAACTTTTCTGTAAATGTGAGACCATTCAAAAATACAATTTTTACTAAATAATTACTGTGGTGTAATAATAAGAAATAGGAAATAACTTGAGTCCATCAGCAGTATAGTAAATAAACAAATTTAGGCCTATGCTTACGATGGACTACTAAAGTGCACTAAAAATAACAAACTCCTCATGCATGGAACAACGTGGATGCATTTAAAAAATATTGTGTTGAGGAAAGAAGCCAGAATCAAGAGTGCATACTGCATGATCTCATTTATATAATTCCCAAGTGAAAGAAATCAAAATAGTGGTTTTCTCTGAGGGATGGGGATTGGAAGAGGGCATGAGAGAAATTTCTCAAGTTCTGAAATGTTCTATATTCCAATCTTGGTAGTAGGTACATGAAGAATATATTTATCAAAACTCACTGAATTGTATTTTTACAATCTGTGCCTTTCGTGGCATGTAAATTTTACTTCAAACACACCTACATTACAATTTTAAAAATACTTGGCTACTGTGGGGAGAATGAATTTTAGGAAGTTAGAATAGTATCAAGGAAACCATTTAGGAGTCTACTGTGGAAGTCTGGAAGGAACAAAAAGTGATATAACAGAGAATGTGCAAAATAGATGGATTCGGGATATATTTTGGAGCTGAATTTTTTTTTTTAATTTTTTGCTTTATAACAAATTTAATCAGTTATACATATACATATGTTCCCATATCCCCTCCCTTTTGCGTCTCCCTCCCACCCTCCCTATCCCACCCCTCCAGGCGGTCACAAAGCACCGAGCTGATCTCCCTGTGCTATGCGGCTGCTTCCCACTAGCTATCTACCTTACGTTTGGTAGTGTCTATATGTCCATGCCGGAGCTGGAGGCACCAAGGGCATGCTGTTTTATTAGATGTGAACAATTAGAAATTCTTATGGACAGAGCCCTGTACTTAATCAGCAGAGCCAGACGTGAATTTCAGCTCTGCTACTTTTCAATTGTGTGATCACACACAAATAGCTTCATGTGTTTGGGCCTTTAATATCTCCTGTTTTAAGTGAACTAATTAGAATTGTCCTACCTAGGTCCCAGGTTCCAGAAAGAATCGAATGAGGTAATGTATATATAAACAGTTTATAAATTATAGTGTTATTACAGATATTAAAATTATCAAATACATTGTGTAATGAGTGCAACAGTACTGGAAAATATATCATAGGTACTTTAATCATCAACCATGAGCAGGTAAAATACCCTAGCTTAGTAGACAGGTCTACTTGTCTCGATGGATAGTACAATTAAGAATCTCAAATTTGGACCTTAAATTAAGAATCCCAGACTACAAGTTAGAAAACAAATCTTGGATACCTGGTAAGAGATCAAGGTTGCAGTACTGAGAAAATAGTGTTGTGTAGTATCTGTTATGAGAGTCTTTAAAATTCCATGCACAGTTCTTCCTGTAACATGATGACACCTCAAACTCAGTATAGTTTGCATGTGCTTGCAAATAAGCACAGAGATGCATTGTTATAGCTTCGAAACAACTTATCTGGGGCTATGCCACTCTAACTCTATGCTCAGAACTCTCATGATAAGTCCAGGATGACAGTGAATCAAATGGTACCCTACTAAGGTTTCCTAGGCAACTGACACACAGGTAAAGAAATGAAATTCAGACAGTTGAGAAGAAAAATACTGCAGCAATTTCACCTTACTGATATTCTCTCTCTCTCTCTCTCTCTCTCTCTCTCTCTCTCTCTGTCTATATAGATAGATAGATAGATAGATAGATATAAAGATATATATTAAAAAGATATATATATATATCTTTTTTTTTGGTTGGTTGGGGGGACTGGTTTGGAAAAACAGAGCACTAAGAACCAGCATAGCAATGAGATAAAGGACCAGAACACCCTTGTTGCAGACGATAATACTGAAAATAGTGACGTGATTTCACAAATGTGTTTAACTTCCTGGAAAAGATTTTTGGGATAGCATTCTTATTCTATCCTCATTCTAAACTGAGATTTGTTAGGATTATTTTTGTATAAAGGTCTAATCGGGTGGGATTGGAAAAGATATATTTCCTTCTTAATTCGCAGAATGTAGAACATACTCAAGACATAACAGGCTCTCGATAAAAATGATTGCATCAATAAAGAAACAGCACTGAACTTTCTGATTCTCTAATGTCCTTGTTCTATCCTCAACTCCAGGAACACTCACAATCAGTTCAATGGATGATGAGCAAGCACCGGATTTAGAAGGCAAAGGAACAGTAGTCTTTGGCCATTTTCCCTTTTCTGATTTGCCTTCACTTTCTGCATACTTAGGATGCAATTGGTATCTTCTAGCTAAGGTCTTGGTAGATGAAATGAACCCCTGCCTCTAACCTTTGTGTTCCAGTGTGTGGATTTAGCATTTTGAGAAGAGAGGAACCTGAGTAATTAATTCATTTAATAAACATATATTAAGCCCTCACAATGTGCCAGGTGCTGGAAATGCTGACTGGTATCATGATTTTGAACAAGTATGTAACAACCAAAAACTCATGGTATATTAGGCCTAGCAAAATATGACAGACTTTTAGAGCTGCAAAGAACTATGTTGGCACGTGACCAGATTCAGGATCTCTAAACCCTGGAACGCTATCTCATCAGCAACCACAAGAGATCAGAAACTGAGTGATACACAGAAAACAAGCCAAACAAATGGATTTTCTTTATTAGCTAGGCTTTAACTCTGAATCCTGCCTATTTGATCTCTTGTCCTGATATTCAAAATATGAGCCCCCAGAATTTCTGAATTACCTCCAAATGTAGACGAGAGGAAGTTTTAAGTATCCAGAATACACAGTTTGTTAGACAGGGAATCATATCTGCTTGTTTACCCCTATATCTTAAGTACCTAGCACAGAAGCTGAGCTCAGCAAGCTTTTGTTGAGTGAAAGAATGGAAGTGGGTTCCTTTGAGCCTCTTTGTCCCAGGACCCATCTTAGCAGACCGTATGGCTATGGTGTGAATATCTGAGACGAAGCCTTGACCTCCCTAGAGAGATTAGATGAAGTCATTAAAATTCAGGAGTCATTTATTCTAATTCCCTCATTGAATGAATACACATAATGAATTCCAGGGAAGGGTAATGTTTGCTGAAGGTCATATGTCTAGTTAGTAGGAGCATTTCTGAGCTTCCTCCATCTTCCTAACTGTACCACAGAAGGAATTAATGGACTGTTGCATGATGAACCTCAGGGCAGTTCCTTTCAAAGGGAATACCTGTATACTTGACCTTTTAGAGGTCAAGACCACTAAGAGTAAACATCTGCCGAGTAATGATAATAAAAAAGTAATGCGGGGGGCTTCCCTGGTGGCGCAGTGGTTGAGGGTCCGCCTGCCGATGCAGGGGACACGGGTTCGTGCCCCGATCCCGGAGGATCCCACATGCCGTGGAGCGGCTGGGCCCGCGAGCCATGGCCGCGGAGCCTGTGTGTCCGGAGCCTGTGCTCCGCAACGGGAGAGGCCACAGCGGTGAGAGGCCCGCGTACAGCAAAAAAAAAAAAAAAAAGTAATGCGGGCTTCCCTGGTGGCGCAGTGGTTGAGAGTCCGCCTGCCGATGCAGGGGACACGGGTTCGTGCCCCGGTCCGGGAAGATCCCACATGCCGCGGAGCGGCTGGGCCCGTGAGCCATGGCTGCTGAGCCTGCGCGTCCGGAGCCTGTGCTCCGCAACGGGAGAGACCGCAACAGTGAGAGGCCCTCGTACCAGAAAAAAAAAAAAAGTAATGCTATTTAAAAAATTCATACTTAGGCTTTTAAAATCATACTACATTTCCAAATGGTCTGTAGATCCCATTTTTGAAAATTTTCTATACATGTATATGTAAAGAGAAATACCTAGAGTGACCTATAGTGAAATGCTATCAGAGATCTCTGAGTGTTAGAATTTTATGGCTTCTCATAATTATTGAACAATAAAGTTCATTCTATGACCATTTTAGCCAACACATTCATCATTAGTTTTAAGACAAACATATGAATGTACAATGTTATACATAAAGACATCGGAGTTTGTGTGTAAATATAATATAATGCTTGGCATATAGTGGGTGTTCGTACATTTTTGAATGCTTTATTTGTAAATATGCTTATATACAAATATATAACGCATATATACATATATACAGTAGAACCCTTTAGACTACTTAATAAATTATTACATACTTTAAATAATGTAAAATGGACTAATTCAGATTTTGTCAATATGATGAAAGCATTAATTGTAAATTTTTCAGTCCTTATGGGGGTACATACTTTATGAAGAAATGGATTATGCTATCTAGAATTGATTATGTTGCCTCCAGAGTTTGGGTTTTATGAAACTCTTTTATATGGCTTTATGCATACATCTGAAGATATCCCAAGCTGAACTATTTCAAAGTGAAAACAAGGCTGCAAATGAAAAGAAAGGCAGTCTTGCTCCTCTTGGAAAGATACAGTTCACCAAAGCAAAAATCAGTGAAGTCACTACAGCCTTGATTATTGTTCTAAAACTGTCAAAATATTCACTTCCAAGTATCTTCTGTCTTCTCCTGCTTGTGGATAGCCAACGATAGAGGGAAAAAAGATAGAAAAAAAAATACTGCCCAGTACAGCTATTCTGAGATGATGCTCTCAGGTGGTTAATCACTGGGATTAATTAGCAAGCAGCTACTGTGAGAACTTGATCTTTTTCCTTGATTCTTAGTCTTACATCGCCAGGTATTTTCTAAAATCAGGCTGAGCTCGTCCATAAATTAAGTATCGAAGCTTGCCCCTGAGGGAAGAATACTCACAGGTATCCATCCTGACAGCAGGAGTCATGCTCTGAATGCAGAGTAAGGCAGTGACTCGAAAAATACATTTGTTCCCACCCACAGCTTCTCCCACTGACAAATGCTGCGCCTCTCCGGGCCAGAATTCTGTTTCAACAAATAGACTTACAAAAATAAAAAGAACAGAAACAAGGTGGGGGGTGGAGGCGATGAGAAAAGAAAAGCCTGTCAGAGATGGAACACCTGCATAAAACTGAATATTTAATTGTGCCCACGCCCCCAAAATAGTACTTTCCAAAGCAACGGAGAGTTGCTGCCCCAAAACCATGTGTCCAAAACCATGCATGTGTCCAAAGAGGCCCATAGTTAAACACATCTGGTCATGGGGCTGGTAGGCTAGAAAATATGAAGACGCTCGCTGGAACTGATTATCACAACCATTCTTTTATAAGTCCTGATTCTAAGCCAGTTAAGAATACTACCTACTTGCTGCCACCTCAATCTGGAGCACCATATTCAAGAAGCTTGCCTAGCGTTTCATACATAAACACCCAGCTACCTGAGTGGGCATTAAACATCGTCATTCATTTTTTAATGAATAGTTTTGAGCCTGTGCTGGAGCTGTGCAGAGCGGGGTAGGGGGATGAGGGATGGGAGTAGCCACTACCAAATAAATATGACTCATTTCTTCTTTTGTGGGCATTGTGTTCCATAAATTCATTATTTTATATAACTAATCTATACATTTGTGATTTTGTACAGGATACTTTTACATTTGACATAAAAAAATTACAGAGCCTAGATATTTATTCTTATATAATTCTTATATTTATTCTTATATAACCTGAATAATTGGCACCAGGTTTCAGAAAAATGGACAACTGAAGGACTAAATGTAAACTAAAGAGGTAATATGCCAACCGTCTAACCAAAAAGGAAGTGCCGGTGCATGTAGTACATGCCCAGGAACTATGCTAGTCACTCCATGAGTGCCTTTGTTTTTTATTTTTCTCCCTTTGACTTGCTTATCTGTAATTGTCATCAGAATTAGAAGCTGGGATATTTTGGGGATCACAGAGAGTCAACCTGAATCACAGTCTCCATGCAGAATGGAAGAACAGTCAGAGGGCTTCCAGGGAAAGAACCTCAAAGTCATTTCAAAAGCAGGATCTATTTGCAAGTTTTATCCCTTCTTTGAAGCATCAGGAATGATACCTCTGGGCTATCTCTCAATAAAAAAATAGATTCAGTTCATATCACACCGGGACTTCTTAAAAGCTCAAACTGCTTTGCAATATCATATAATATTTTCACACAATATTTCTCTTTGTGATTATTTTTTAAGGGAGAAAAGCAAATATTTAAGGGGGAGAGAAATTATTATTCCTTATTACAAAATAACCTAGACACTCAAGTTTCTGTTAGATTCTTCAGCTTTCTGCTGCACCGGTCAATGTATTTTAAGTGTAGATGATGGAAATCTCAAAATTATTTCTGTGTGTAAACACAAGGTAACTGAGATAAAAGTACACCCTACTAAAATATTATTGAGTCCAGGCATTGTGATAAGCATTTCATATTTATATAATTTTATAACAACTTGGTTGTGACAATGATTAAGGTTGTCCTTCAAATATTTCCAGTTCTCTCCAAGGTCTATGATAGGATTACACTTCTCTGCCCCCTTGAAGTTGGGTGGGGTCGTGTGACTTTCTTTGGTTTGTGAAATATATGCAGTTATAGCCAAGTCAGTATACATTACCTACTCTCACTTTCCCTCTGTCCTAATTATCAACAAAACTTTATGTGGTAGCTATTCTATCCAAAAAGTTTCCAGAGTGAAAAGAAGTGGAGGAGAGCTCCTCAAATGACCCACAAAAGACAGACAGCATGAGTGAAAGGGCAAACAAACCTTTGTTGTATAGGCCACTAAAATTTTGAAATTGTTTATCATATCATCACCTGCCCTAGCCTATCCTAATTAATAGGTTATCAAGTAGGTATTATATGCATTTTACTCATAAGTTGAAGACTCAAGTAAATTTCTGATTTGTTCAAGGTCAAAGAGTCAATAAAATAAAGAACTGTGACTTGAACAATCCTTTCTGACTATAGAGCCCAACTCTTTACCACTAAGCTTATACCGTGGACTTGAATTAGTGCTTGCAATACATTTACTTTCATGTGAACTTCCTCAGACTTAGTGGTTCTATAAAAGACTTGTTTGTGATACTGTTTCTTCAGAATATCTTTTTAAAGCTAAACCAAGATAATAAAAATACCTTCTATAGCTCTTTATGATTTACACAGCATTTTCACAAATAGTAAGTTATTATATCTTCATGATAAACCTGTGACTTAGACAAGGCAGGTATTACCTTGTTATTACAGGTGAAGAAAATCAGGACACGAAAAAGTTAATAGTTGACATGCTCAAGGTCAAACGGCTAGGCAATGACAAATTCGGGGACGAGAGTCCCAGAGTCATGAATTATTCTCCAATGACAGCAGCAGGAGGGAGGTCTGAAGAGGTAGTGATCATTCCTGGCACAGTAGAGAGAAGCCTGTTTTTAAATTCAGCTCTGCAAACAATTTGCAATTTTATTTTGCAATCAGGATTATTGATAACATTTTCAAATCATTCTTCATTGCAATTAACTCTAAAAATAGAACTGATTAGTGCTGCGATAAAAATAGAACAATTCAGGCTTAGATTGCAAGATGATCACGATTAAGAAAGTAACTCAAACCAAGTCCTAGAACTGAAAGAAAATACTTTAATAGAGGTTATTTCTGATCCTTAGCATCACTTTCCAAAAGAGAGAGATTATCAAAAAGAAATAAATTAACATTGTCAAGAAAAATTACTGCATCTATGTGTAAAAGCAAACACATTTTATATTTGAGAAATTGTATTTATTTTAAGAGATTTCCCTTTTTATTTTTTTAAATTAATTACTTTATTTATTTATGGCTGCATTGGGTCTTTGTTGCTGTGCGCGGGCTTCTCATTGCGGTGGCTTCTGTTCTTGCAGAGCACGGGCTCTAGGCACGCGGGCTTCAGTATCTGTGGCTCGAAGGCTCTAGAGCTCAGGCTCAGTAGTTGTGGTGCACGGGCTTAGTTGCTCCGCGGCATGTGGGATCTTTACGGAACGAGGCTCGAACCCATGTCCCTTGCATTGGCAGGCGGATTCTTAACCATTGCGCCACCAGGGAAGCCTGAGAAATTGTATTTTTGACAGTATACAACTGCTACTATGTGAACAAGTTTAGATTTCTTTCAACTTAAAAACAGCAATTTGCTCTTTGTTGTTGATTACAACAACTATTTTAATGAATTTATTGGTCACTAACTGAGGATATGCTTGATTTAGTATTTATTTTAATAATTACACATTATTTTTTTAAATGATGTGGTTAGAAGTAATTTTTTAGCCTTCAGTTACTAAATGTGATACAATTTAGAAAAAAATTCCAAAAGCACCACATGATCATAAGTAAATTTCAGCATGATAGTGCCTATTCTTCTTGTAGACTGTTCACAAATTCATTTTTGTAAATATTATTTAGAAGGGAAATGAGAGTGCCCCCGCTCCCTGCTCCCCATTTCAACTAGACGTAAATGAGCAAGGGATACTGTTTCACTTGGGTAAGTTTGCACAGCAAGTAGCTGAGCCAGAGCTAGAACTCAGAACTGCAAAATATCAGTTCCCTGTCATTGGGTTTCACGGCCTTAAAATGGTCAGTAATCTCTTATATCAGTATACCATGGCTTACCAGACCACCGAGAACGTTGTCAAGGTGTAATCTGACAAGACAGAGGAAGAAGGCCTCCATATTTTATACAGACCATTCAAACATCATCTGAAGCCCAATCAGATTAGCTCCAGAGAGCAAAAACTCAGCTCCGAGGCACACATTTTGTAATTCTTTGAAACAAGGAAGTTTGTATCCAAATTTCAAGTGTCAGACACAATGCAAATTCTGATTTTAGCTCATCCCTGACAGAGGGAGTATAATAATTCTGGAAAGTGCTCAAATATTTCATGACTTTCCTCGTCATCTTTAGCTTTGCAAAAGTCTTATACTTGGGCTTTTGACTTTGTCCTTGACCTACATTTAAATGATATTTTGATTCTTTGTTTATATTATTAAATGTATATGTGTGTTTCTATATTATCTCTATATATCCATAGATATATCTAATCTAAATCCATAACTGCATCTATATCTATAGATCTCTCTATATACATATATGCATATATACATATATCTATGTATATACTACCTACACCTATAGAGCTGTATACATATATAGAGAGAGATGTATAGATATCTAGATCTATATATATCTCTATAGTTACATCTATAGAAAACATAGATATAAATATGTACACATATACACATATGTACTTATAGAGATGAATAAGGACAAAATATATAAATTTGAAAAGCTGTAAGTAAATATTTTGAATTAAATAATTTCCATCCCTCAAGGCCTACCTCAAATACTAAATCCCTCCAAAAATTCTCCCCTCCAACGAAAATTGTTGCTGCCTCCTTTGAAAAGCTCGACAGTACACCCTTCTCATGAAACTTTTCTCAATCAACCTTGGAATAATAATGAGAGTCCTCACATGTTGATATGCCAAACACTACCTAATTAATCCAATCTCCAACTTAAGCTTGAGAAGTAGCTTTTATTCTCTTCATTTGAAGGAAGAGAACCTAAAACAGAGAGATTGAGTGATTTTCCCAAGATCAAGTAACAAAAAAATTGCAGAGGAGGAATTTGAAGTAAGTTCTGCCTGACTCTGCTGCCTCATGTGTGATTTAGTCTCCTTTATTTATTAATTTCAAAACATTTATTGAGCCTTACTATGTGCTGTACTGCATATAAACTCTAATCATCTGGCTATGAACCATGCATGTGTGGGACAAACTCCAATCTTACTAGCTGGGCTAAAATAATGGAATAGAGATTTCAGGGTCTGGGGACAGTGTGTGGAGTTTGAATTCAGTAAATTAGCAGTCTGATAAAACAAAACAAAATAAATTCTCTTCATAAGAGCATAGTAGAATCCAGAGTCTCTACAACAAATCGTTGACAATATTTGGGATATAACCCAAAGTACAATATATAAAAAAAACTGGAAAACATGGCTCATAATCAAGAGAAAGTACAATCAATGGAGACTGACCCAAGATGACCCAGAATTTGGAATTAGCAAACATTTTCAAGTAGCTATTATAACTATACATGTAAGGAAAAATAAGGTCATAAAGATTGAAAAGCTAGCAAATCTCAGCAGAAAACTATGAACTATAAAAAGAATTAAATGGAAATTTGAGGATTAAAAAATACAATATCTAAAGTAAAAAATTTACTGGATACCTTTAATAGCCTATTTAAGATGACAGAAGAAAGAGTTGGTGATGATCAAGTTGAAAAACAGAGGGAAAAAAGATTGAAAAATGATGAGAAGGGACTCAGAGATTAATGGAGCAATATGGAGAGGTCTAAAATGTGTGTAGATTAGAGCCTTAGGGGTACAGGGTAGAGAGAATGGGGCAAGAAAAAAATATTTCCAAAATTTGATTAAAGGCAGAAATTAAATTCTTCAAAAAGCTCGTTAGCAAACCCCAAGAAGGACAAATACAAAGCAAACTTCATTTGATGCATTATTGTCAAATTAATGAAAAGCAAAGATGAAGAGAAAATCTTTAAAGTACAGAGAAAAATGATGCATTATATACAAGAGAACAATGAAAAATTATTGCTAAATTCTCATCAGAAACAATGGTGTTAAGAAGATGGAAGAACAATGTATTTAAAGTTCTAAGAGAAGAAAAATCTGTCACTCAGAAATTTATATCCAAGAAAAATATCACTCCAGAATGAAGGAGAAATAACAGCATTTTGTGATAAGTAAAAATATATAAATATACATATTCATTAGCTGCAGACCTGCATGAAAAGAAATACTGAAGGAAGTTCTGGCTGAAGAGAAATAATCCTAGATGAAACTTGAGTGTTCAGAAAAGAATGGAGATCACTCTGAATAGTAAATATGTAAGTTAAAAAAACACTATATTTTATATTTCTCCTAATGGCTCAAAATTCAGATACTATTTAAACTGAAAGTATAGCATTGTATTGTGGGCTGTATAATGTACATAGACATAATGTATAGGACAATTTATAAAAATGAGGAATAAATAAAGTCATATGATTTGTGGATCTTTCATTTTACATAAACTAGCACAATATTAACTCTAGTTAGATTGTGGAATGTTAAACATGTACATTTCAATCTCTAGAGGAAACACTAAAAAACAATAATGAAAAGAGAAATTAGCTAAAAAGCCAATAGAGAAATTGAGATAGAATTTTAGAAAGTATTCAAACCAAAAGAAGGAAAGAAAGGAGGGACAGAGGGGGAAAAATAAAGGATGGGACAAGCAGAAAACAAATAGCAAAATAGTTGGCCTAAATCCAACCATATCAATAATTACATTAAATGTTGATGGACTAAACATGCCCATTAAAGACACAGATTATCAAGCTGAATAAAAAAGCAAGACTGGACTGTGTTTTCTGTAAGAATTGCATACTGAATATGAAGACATAGGTCAGTTGAAAGTAAAAGAATGGAAAAAGATAGGCCTTGCAAACACTAATTATAAAGAAGGCTAGACTAGGTGTATTACGATAAGATAAAATAAACCTCATTACCATAGTGCATCACCAGCCACAAAGCAAGACAGTTTTTTTTTTTTTTTTTTTCTTTTTGCGGTATGCGGGCCTCTCACTGTTGTGGCCTCTCCCGTTGCGGAGCACAGGCTCCGGACGCGCAGGCCCAGCGGCCATGGCTCACGGGCCCAGCCGCTCCGCGGCATATGGGATCCTCCCAGACCGGGGCACGAACCCGTATCCCCTGCATCGGCAGGCGGACTCTTAACCACTGCGCCACCAGGGAGGCCCAGCAAGACAGTTTTAAATGATAAAAGGGTCAATTCATTGGCAAGATATAACAATCCTAATATGTATGCAGAATATCAAAATATGTGAAGCAAAATTTGACAGAATTAAAGAGACAAATAGACAAATACATTTAGAGATTTCACACTCCCTCTCAGTAACTGAAAAAACAGTGAGTCAAAAGAATCAGTAAAGGTGAGCAGATCTTAATAACACTATGAAACACCTTGATTCAAGTAATGTATTTAGAACATTACCCTCAAGAAGTTCAGGATATACATTCTTTTCAAGTGCACGTGGCACATTCACTGAAATCCCAGTGACTATATTATCTAAAAACCATGGAATTAAATTAGAAGTCAAAGACAATGAGTTATCTAGGAAATTTCCAAATATTTGAAAATACAGCAACACCATTAAGAAAATAAAAAAGCAGGCCACAGATTGGGATAAAATACTGACAAAATACATACCTGACAAAACACTTATATCCAGAATACAGAAAGAACCCCTGAAACTCAGTAATAAATAGATAACTGAATGAAAAGTAAGCAACAGTATGAACATATGAATTGCCATTTGGTACACAAAGGTGTGCTCAACATTATTAGTTATCAGGGAAATGTAAGTTAAACCACTGAGATACTGCTACACACCCACCAGAATGGGTAAAGTTTTAAAAGATGGACAACTCCAAATGTTGATGAGAATCTGGAGTAACTAGCACTCTCAAATGTTAACAGTGTGAGAATAAAATGTTACTACCACCACTTTGGAAAAAATGTTTAGTTTCATATAAGACTGAAAAAACATCTACTATTTCCATCAATTCTGCTTCTAGATATTTACCCAAGAGAAATGATAATATATTCCACAAAAAGACTTCCACAAGAGTATTCACAACATCTTTGTTCATAATAGCCCCAAAGTGAAAACAATCTGGGTATCCATCAACGGGAAAGTGATTTAAACACACACACACACACACACACACACACACACACACGTGCTGATGCTTAAACAAAACTGGCATTTGTATATTCAACTTCAGCATTAAAAAGAAAGGAACTGATACATTCAAACACCATGAATCTCAAAAACAATATGCTGAGTAAAAGAAGACTTACCCAAAAGAGTATATGCTATATGATTTCATTTTTCTGAAATTCTAAAGCAGGCAAAATTAATCATAGTGAAAAATAATTAGAACAGGGGTTGCCTCTAAGAGTGACAGGGATAGGATTGACTAATAAGGAGCATGGGGAACTTTTCTGAGATGATGGGAATGCTATATATTTTTGTTGGGATTTGGGTTTCATGGTTGTATTCACTTGCTAAAACTTATTGAATGATTCACTTAAAATTAGTGAAGAAAGAAGATGCCTTCTTCATCACAACAGAAGGGAAGGAGAGAATCAGGCTGTTTCCCTTTTATGCTATAGTGTTCAGGGATTAGGTTTTATTCGTCTTTGATTCTTCATCACTGCCAGCAGAGTGCTCTCAGATATAGTCGGCTTGGTAGACGTTAGTTAACTTAATATGTTTCTGTGATTTTCTCTATTTTCTGTTAAACATTTTTATAAACTATAGTAAACAATAGTTTTATAGTAACAATAGGTATTGATGTCATTTTCAAGAATTTTAATAAGTATGTGTTAGTTTTAATTCTCACAATATTTGTGTGGTTCATGTAGCACAGAGTCAAAAATATGTAGCTTAAAGAAGGTGAGGCCAATTTCTGACTCTCTCCACCTGCTCAGATTAAGAATTGTGGTGTGAAGTGCGTGGTCTGAGTAAGTGTCAGAGAGTTTCAGTGATGTGATTACCGCCTGTTAATGAAAACCATTTCAGTCTGGTCTTCTGCAAATCGCCATGTTTAGTGGGATATAAACCCAACTAGATTTGTGAAGGAATTTGAATCTGTTTATTTCTCAAGGCAATTTTCTTAAAGGCAGTGAATTGGAAGTAGAAACATCTATTAGAAATCCTAGTCATTTTAACAGAAAGAAAGAAAAACCAGCTGACCCAGTTCCTTGCTTTAAATTCCCCTAACCAGTATCTTCTTCCTTGGGAAGTTGTCCAAGAAAGATAAGTCATCCCAAGTCCTCATCAAGAAAGGTCTCTTTGGGTTGGATCACAATTTTCCTTGCTTTAATCAAACTCCCATCTTTTTTTTTTTTTTTTTTTTTTTTTTTTTTGCGGTATGCGGGCCTCTCACTGTTGTGGCCTCCCCCGTTGCGGAGCACAGGCTCCGGACGCGCAGGCTCCGGACGCGCAGGCTCAGCGGCCATGGCTCACGGGCCCAGCCGCTCCGCGGCATATGGGATCCTCCCAGACCGGGGCACGAACCCGTATCCCCTGCATCGGCAGGCGGACTCTCAACCACTTGCACCACCAGGGAGGCCCTCAAACTCCCATCTTAAAAAATAAAGCAAAAATGTAAAAAAAAAAAAAAAAAACCAAGAAGCTACAGACCTTCACTCCAAATATTAATTTTCTTATTTTATTCAAAACACAATACTTCCAACTGCAGAATCTAATTTGTTGCCATACTCTATCTGATAAATCTTCTTCCCATGTTCTTCATCTATTAAATATAAAACTTTGTGTGCGTGTGTGTGTGTGTGTGTGTGTGTTTTGTTGTAATCTGGATGACTCAGCTGTAACCTTAATAATACTTCACTTGCGATTGGATTTATTTACCTTTCTTCTTTTTAAAAATTTTGTCAAAATTATGTTAACAGACCTGGATTCCTAAACTAGTTTTAATAAACTCTTATTCTTTAGCATTATTGCATTAGATACAATGGTCTGTAAGTTTCTGTCTTGAAGATGAGAACATTGCTGATGCCAGAGTGTTATAAGTTGTATTGTTTCCACACCCCACAAATTGGTATGTTGAAGTTCTAACCCCTAGTACCTCAGAATGAGAACTTATTTGGAAATAAGGCTGTTGCAGATATAATGAATTAGGGTGAGGTCATTCTGGAGTAGAGTGGGCTCCTAATCCGGTACAAATGATGTTCTTATAAAATGGGTAATTTGGACACAGACACATACACAAAAGAAAACTATGTGAACATGAAGGCAGATATCAGCCAGGGAAGGCTAAATATTGCCAGCAAACCACCAGAAGCTAGGAGAGAAGTATGGAACAGATTTTCCCTCATAGCCCCCAGACAGAATCAATCCTGCCAACATCTTGATTTTAGACTTCTAGGTTTCATAAGCCTGAGACAATAAATTTCTATTGTTTTAAGCCACCCAGTTTGTGGTACTAGGAAACTGATACATAAAGCAGTAATAGGCCCACTTTCAATGTAACCAGGAAGTAGGAGAAGAGAAGTTATCACTGATTAAAAATTCAGTTATTTTGCTGAATCCGCCCTGAATCTTGCTAACAAACCATTTCACCAATGAGAAATGCCAGATAGACATGTCTGTGTAGGTAGCCTTTATTTTTGAGACTCCTGAGTCTCCCTGTCAGCTGGCACTTTACATGTCACCACCAAACTTGGTTGTTAGACATTAAGAATGGTGGCTGCAGAAGAATCCCAAGGCGATGAAGGGATTAGAGAGCAATGAAACCCTGAGTAATGCTGGATTACAGTTGTTGGTGATTTAAGACCCTGGAGTAAGAAATTTGGGGCTTTTTCCATCAAATGAAAGCTTTTCTATTTTACTCCTCTCTTTCCTTTACTCCTTTTTTAGCATTGAACTTTTTGGGGGGGCTTGGAAAAAATTAGCTATTGATAGAAGAACTATTTAAGACTGTATGTATTCTGTTTCTCTTGTCCTTTTCTTCAACCTGCATGATGCTGAGATATTCTGAATAAATTAATTGTGTTATTTGGATGTGGGTTTGTGGGGGGGTTCTTTTTGCTTTTAAAAGTGGTAGAAAATTTAACTTAAAGTAAAATGAACTTTTATTTTAAAATTGAGAAAGTCCAGGATTGTTGTGATGGATTCAGAAAGGACTGAGTCCAGGAACTTAAGTGAAATTGATAGAGAACAGTTTCTTTCCATTTCTCAGCTCTGTTTTATTCTCTCTTGAGAAGGAGATGTAAAGCTATAGAGAGCCATATTGGAACCCCCCCCCCAATAGGAGCTCCCTAGAAAGTCCTGACATTCACTCTGATTGGACCAGCTTAGGTCATGTGCTCACTTATGAGTCAATCGCTCTGCAAATTCTTTAGATTGGCTTGGACTTGGGTTACATATGTGTGTCTGGAGTTCTGATGGAGCATGGATTAAAGACAGGGACAGATGTTGTACCAAAGAAATTCAGAGGTTGTAATTATAATTATGGGGAAATGATTCTGTTCTAGTAAATACAAAATAATTCTACTTAATTAACTCATCCAAAAAAGTTTAATGTGAACAACTACTCTGTGGGAAGTACTATGCTAGGGACTGAGTATCAGAGTTGAATAAGATATGTTCCAACTTTTGAACAGTTTATAGTCTCCTGGGGAGGCAAATGTGTATATAAGCCAATAAAAATTTTGTGTGCTATGTGTTGTGCAATAGAAACACAGGTGACATGCTACATGAAAAGAGAGGAGGTTCTAAATTATTATTATTATTTTTTTCTGTCTGGCAGGTCTAGGTGTAGGTGGAAATGTTTAGAAGGGCTCCACAGGTGCTGTTTGAACATACCTCGAAAGATAAATAAAAAATGAAAGAGAGGCATGGAGGCAGAGGAACAAGATATTTTCTACCAGTTATAGACAGGAGATACAGCTTTTCTGAGGCAAGCATACCAACTACTAAACTACAGAAATGAAGACTTTAGACCTTATTCTCTAGTTGTTTATGTGCCTGTCCAATCCTTAACCTTATGGTTCTGTTTTCTTTCTTTCGTTTCATTGTAGGTGAGTAGTCAAAAGTGGAGTCTAACAGATCTAATGTGTTTAAATGATAGGAAATTATCTCTTTAGTCCTTACTGCAAAGCTATCTCAAGAACATAGAAATAGCATTTAATTTTACCCTAATGCTGTTTTATGGCTCCATATTATCTTTTCTGCATCTTTTCTATGGGAATGTCACTTGAATTCACTGGAAACTTGAAATTTTTAATGTGCATGCCTATTAGTGTTTTTATACTCTAGTAGTTAAGGGGAATGCCTTTAAAATAGATGATCTTCTGTTTGATCCTGGATCCCCATCACCAGCTGTGGGATCCTAGGAAATTGAATTCTCTAAGCCTCTGTTCTATCATAATAGTATAACCCCTTAGGATTCTTATGATGATTAAAGAGGACAATCTACGCAAAGTGCTTAGTAGAATTTTTGCCACAAAATAAATGTTCAATAAATTTAACTGTTAGAATGACAGTAAAAGCGACTTGATGTTGTAATAACTGAATTCCTTTTGAGAAGGATTAGCACAGACCCATTTTGTCCAGAAAAGTTATCTCCAGTATCTAATTTAAAGCTGCTTCAATCATATGACCCCATTGCTTAAAACCAGTTTTTACTGATAGAGTGTTGGACTCAGGAGTGGATGAAACGGGGTCCCAATCTTGGTTCTGCCACAGTTAGTTTGAGGTTGGGCCAGAACCCCAAGCTTACCCTCAAGACTTCAGTTTCCTTATCTGTAAAATGACATAAATGACATCTATTGGCTTCCAACTAAAAAATTCTGCAATTTGGATAACATGGGGAGCTCTCTGCAAAACACCACCTTGCTCATCAGTCCAGGGTTACATCAAAAAATTTATTGTTATAAGCAGTATATTCAGGCATTAAATCAGAATATGAAAATGGTGATTCAGCAAATGTGTTATAGTTCCATTTTATGGTGGTGCATTTTATGTAGGCATGTACAGTAAACATCAACTACAGCATGGATATGCCCATTTAGGTGTAAATATATGTATATGTGACATTTATAATCCTATACATAAGCCTGTGGGTATACAAAGAGAGCAAAATATGTTTAAATGTTTATTTTCTAAGCCTGGCTCTAAAGATTTCACTTTCAAGCTCTGTGAGCCTACCAGAAAAATGCTGGCCTCAGCTAAAAACTTTGAAATGTGTCTTAGTAGACAGTAGACTCTTAAAATGCAGTGAGTCAATGTTGGTGTAGTTGTCATTTCAGGAATCTTGAACTCAAAGTGAGGTCCATTTCCAGGTATGATTCTGATGGTATTACCTAAGCTGAAAGGGATATGTTTCCTACAATACAAGATCAATCCAAATGCTTTTGATAGTCTTCAGGAAAGAAGAGCCAAGCATAGTAAACAGAGTAAGAGCAGGGGATTCAGAAAGGTCTTGTAGCTTAAATTCATTAAAAGGTTGTTTGAGGGCAATATTAATCCTCAGTGGCCTTTTGCCTGCTCCAACTGAAGTAACTACTATCCTAGCAGATGTGTTTACTTGGTTTTAATGCTGATATATATCATCTGTTATGCACAGTGGGCAAAAGAATTGGACACCTCTAGTGTACACTATGATAAAAAAATAAATACAATAAAACAAAAACAAACATAAAAGAAACCTATTTTCCCAGAAGATTTTCTGAACTTGGTATATTTTAAAGGGAAGAATGCATAAGCTTAATTCCCTGGAAGAGCTGTCTACTGTATGGAATGGCAGTTGGGACTGTTTCTGCCATATTGGGAGAAGAATTGTGAAGATGACCATAGGGTAGGTACTAGGAAAATTTGGATTACCCGAGGTAAGCAGAAGAATAGAATATAAACCAGTAGCGTATTTAGAAAAGAACACTTAACAATGAACCAGTAGACCCAGGATGAAGCCCTGAATCCTCCATTAATTAAGTCAAAGACATTAGCCAAAGCACTTAACCTCTCTGAGTTTTATCGGTAAAATGGAATCTCTTGCATTTGTCTAGCTTACCCCACATTATTGTGATATGTGGGGTAGGCTAGACAAGTGATATAATGTGTTAAAATGTTATGTAAACTTAATTGGCTAATTCAAAATTTAAATCTTCCACATCCATGAGCATCTAAAACACTACGAGGAATACCTAGATAGAAGATAGATTACTTTTCTTCAAATTCTTCCGGTGTAGTTTGGAAACAAGTCACATACATAAATCAAATAGAGATGAGAGACGATGAATGATGGTGTCTTTTAAACTACATATGCACAGAAGCTAAAGGCATTGAGTATGTCTACTGAATTTTATTTCCTCCTCTTCCAACAATTTCCTCCCTGGACTTTAGTTTGGCTATACTTCTAACAGCATCTTATGTAAATATTCCCCCAAGGCTTCCTCCCAACCCTCTTTGTTGTATACTTTCTCACAGGGTGGATTCAACTACTTTTCTATTCAGGCAGGGTGGACCTTCCAATGGTCTTCACTAATACCAGCTACTTGCAACCAGTAGCTATTCTAACTGCCCAATGCTCATGCCTTATTGCCTGTGGTCCACAACAGACTAGTTATTAATTCTCACCTTTGCCTTGGGTAACTCATGCCCCACATTTCCTATTTACTTTTCAAGAATTGCATCTGGAAGTCTCATCAACCTGTCAAACATAATCACTAAACCTGAACTCACTGTAGGCTCTGTACAAACTGGCTTTCTTCCCTCTAGTGCTTATTTTGGTATATGGCATTATGATTTTCTTTTCACTCAGGCCTGAAAACTAGAGTTGATTTTTTTAGTTGTCCCTCTCCCTCCACTACTCAATAATTGCTCTACTTGTCATTTCTACTTTGTAATACCATGTCCCCAACTCCTTCGCTCCGTTCTCACTTCCAGTACCGAAGTTGAAGGCTGTTTACCTGAATCATTGCCCTTACTTCTCTGCTTCCAGTTCATCTACCCTTATATTTCCCCTTCATAAACAGTGTTTCCAGATCAGTCCTGATTATGTCAGTTTTGATTTTTTAAAAAATCTTCAATATTATTTCAACATTTAATAAAATCACCAATCAAAGGGCTTCATGTTGACCCCAAAAGCCTTCTCTTCCATATTTCTATTCATGCAGTCTATACTCTGCTCAAATGCACAGAAATCCTATTCAGTAATGGACAGCCAGAAAAGACATCATGGAAGAAGTAGTATTTGTCAGGATCCCTGCAATATGCTTACATAAAACCCTGCCTTGATCCCTCATAATACTAATCTTAACACTAGATTAAAAGCCCAAATCCACCCACCTCTTGCTACCTTCCCTGATTTCCACACAGTAGAATGTGATTTCTCCCAATATGGAAACTTCATAGGGTTCTGTCCTGTTTAAAATTGACTTACCTCTTTCTGCCTGTCATTATAGTTATTTTTTTGTATACTTGTCATTTACCCTTTTTAGATTTCAAGCTCTTTGAGAGTAGAGACTTTATATTTGATTCTCTGCAATATATTCATTCAATACTCATTGAATTGGAAGTTTCCAACAGGTAAAGTAATGCTTGTTTTTTTGTTTTTTTTGTTTTTTGCGGTACGCGGGCCTCTCACTGTTGTGGCCTCTCCCGTTGTGGAGCACAGGCTCAGGACGCGCAGGCTCAGTGGCCATGGCTCACGGGCTTAGTTGCTCCGCGGCATGTGGGATCTTCCCGGACCGGGGCACAAACCCGTGTCCCCTGCATCGGCAGGCGGACTCTCAACCATTGTGCCACCAGGGAAGCCCAAGTAATGCTTGTTTTGATTCTCATTTCTAAGGATGTAATTGAAATAAAATCATAAAATATTACAAATATATGTAGTTATATATATTATAAATGTATACTAAAAACCATCATCAATTCTGAATGAATTTTTCCTCATAAACAAATTTGAAGAAACAATTGCTACTAATTGTGCTTTCTTGTTTAACATATTTTAATACAGCATTTTATTCCATTGTAAAATCAGTGCTTCCAGGGAAATTAAAATTGGCTAACCTATTTATTTTTTTGATTCACTCTCTAACTGGGCACGACTTTAAAAGGGCTGCCAGTTCACAGACTTCTCTTTCTGAAATCAACATGGCAATTTTGGCAATTTTCCCAGGTGTTGGTGTTCCTGTAGCTGTTTAAACTCAGTTAAAATTTCACATACAATAATGGATTCTATTAATCTCTTTAAAACATAGTCACTCTAAACGACATGGCAGTTAAATGAGATGAAGAGACATGGTACCCTATCAGGATACAGAGTGAAGTTAGAAGTCTTTGGAATATATCTCCATCCACTGAGGTCACCATCATGAAGATAAACTGCCTTCTTTTCCCACAAGGTGGCCCTTGGTGATATTATCTGAACCAGGATTTGATAATGGATGGACCTTAGGTATAAATTATTATGAATGTACATACAATTTTAATGTCCATTCCTTCTTTCAATATAATTTTATTAAATATCCACAATGTTCTGAAGATAGCTAAACCTCTAGAAAAGAATTTTTCTAAATGTGTTCTATCAGATATTTATTGTAATGGATGATATTTGCAAAATTTTTTTAAACAAATAATTTTGGTAAATGTTCCTATCCCCCTTTTAGAAATGTACATGCATATTAGTATACTAAAGGTTCAGATAAGTCAAGCACCAAAGAAACATGCTTGACTTTGTTTAATCCAGCTCCTCCCACACTTTTTTGACTGGGAGAATTATGTATGTCCTCTCTCATCCAGTTGTTCCAGTTACCAATAGATTCCCCTCTGGAAAATAAACCTGTCAGATTTAGCATTGTCTCAGTAGAGCTTACAAAGTCTTGTCACATTCTGACATAACACACATGGAGGGAGATATGATGTCTCATAGGAGGATGATGCCGTGTTTGGATGACAATCAGAATATCAGTTTTCACCCTTACTCATGATCTTTTTCAACTCTGAAAAAGTCACTTTACCTCTCTGGACCAAATTATTTCCATTGTACAAAAGTGAAATAACCATGGATTTGTATTCTAATGGTGAAGATTAGACCTTATTATTTCTTGATGCTATCACTGCCAACTTTGAGAATGAGGATATATGCTTATAATACTATCAGGATGAAATATAAACTATAGTACACTTAAGAAGTTATGAACACAGGACAAAGAACATGTTGGGTGTGGTTAGCATCCAGTTGGTGTAGCTCACTGAAAGAGCTACAGCCCTCCCAAAGGGGCATCTGAAGAATTTTAGTGATTTTTTTTCCCTTAGTTTTGTTCAATATAGCACTAATACTTTATTACTGTTCAGTCATATGCTTTTAGATTTGGCTATGCATGTCTCTGAAACAACTGGAAAAAAAAAGACTGATTTGGGCAATTGAAATAATATGAAATGTCATAATAAATAAAAGCTATTATAAAGTTTTAAGGATCCAGTGTACCAAGGGAAAAATGAATTATCTGGTGATATTTAATATATATTTGATCCACAACAGCTATTTTGTGGAAACCCAGTGAATGAATCAACACTTTTCAGAGGTTATGGACACAAACAAGGGATTTCTACCACTTTAAGACTAAATACTCTGTGTTATACTTACTCTCTTTTTAATGTAAGGATGATTTTTTTTTATTACAAAGAGAGGTAAATTTGTTACTTGGGTCCTGTGTCTGAAACTATATAGCTGTGTGACATTAGATGATACCATTTTAACTTCTGTGGTCCTCATGTTTTTTACATATGTGGTGAAAGACTTTGACCATACATACTTTGGGCCTAAAAATCTCTTATTCTATGAAATAATGTAGACATGTCAGAATTACAGTCAATATGAAGGTAAGTCAATTCAATACACCATATTTTCTACTTGCCCCAGTTGAAAATGTGTGTTTAGCATGAGGTTATTTGAGAATACCAATTCATGGGTAAACCCAGTTAATAGCCACTTTGGGCCAATGTGCTTTGGGTGAACACATGATCCAAGTGGCTTTGAATATATATTTCAGAGATTGCAACAGTCTGATAAGTCATTGGATATGAATAAGTTACAAAAGTGACACCACAGCTCACATGGTACAAAATTGAGTTGCATGGTACTTTTTCAGAGCTAAAGGAAATATCTCATAGAAAATATTGTAGAAAAAGTATATGTTTGAGATGTGGAAATAATAATCTAGATACATTTTGAATCACTCTCTGTTATTAAGATGAAGGGACTAGTTTAAAGGTGCAATATGTAATAGACTGCCTAGATTTAAAATCCTATGCTACCTCCTACTAGTTATGGGCTTAGTGGGAGTTACCCTCATTCTCTGTGTTACAGTTTCCTCATCTGAAAAATTAGAATAATAATAGTAAATACCTTACAAGACTTTTCTGATAATTAAATCTTAAAATGCATGCAAAGCATAGTACCTGGATTTTATAAAATGTACTCAACTAATGTTAGCAATTTTAAAAATTAATACTCGAAATTTCTGGTTTCGATAAAGGTAGAGTAGCTTGATACACACTAATCATTCTGCTAATGACAAGTATAAACTTTGGACAGATATTAAAACAACTGTTACAAAACAATTATTTTAAAGTTCTGGAGAAAAGCAAAAGAAGGTAGAAACTAAAAAGAGAAACAATCTTTAAAGGAAGGGAAATAAACTATGTGAGTTTTGCAATTAAATAGCTTTTCCCCATGGGTACCAGCAGCAAAGAAGGAAAATAACTTGAAGCTGAAATCATCTGTTTTACTGGGATGAAGAGACAGAGGCAGGAATTTGGAGCTGCTAGAATGGCTGGAAATTGAGGGGAACATTCCTTAAAGAAGGATGCCACAGAGGGAAAAGCACCAAAACTGTGTACAAATTCTCCTTAAATATTGGCTGATGCCTTTGCATGTGCAAGGTGATACAAAAGGAACCCAGAATAAAAGGCTGCTAGAATAAAGACTTGAGCAGAAATTCTGGCAACCTATTGTTAGAGAGACATTTGGAGTTCAAGTCCTAACAAGTTAGAGGAACTTGGTGAACAACTTTGGATTTCCCTTGAAATCCCAGAAGATCCATGCCTTAAGAAGAAGTCAAGGCTGCATTCTAGTTCTAAGAGCAAAGCCAGGTTCTTAAGGGACCAATTAAAAGAAAATTACAATTACATCAAGTGAAACTGCCAGTTTTCTAATTCTGTACTGGAATGAAACACAACATTCTTTCAAAGAAGATAGCATAACCCAGATTTTCTACAATATATTACCCATAATGTCCAGTATGCACTTCAAATTTACAAGATATGAGAAGAAAGAGAAAAATTGGATGCAAAAATCAAAATGAAGTCAAAAGAAATAGACACATATATGACTTAGATAATGGAATTAGCAATAAAAATTTTAAACCAGGTTTAATAAACATATTGAAACATGGATTATAGATATATTGGAAGACTCAGGAAAATATGGTGAAACTGGGTGAACCAGAAATGGAGAATCACAGCCAAGAAATGGAAAAACCTAAAAAAGAACCAAATGGGATTATTATAAGAGAAAAATACATCTAACATATAAAAGATATTTGGATCAGCTAGACAGAGCAGAGAAAATAATCAATAACTACAAAGACAGATAAAGAGAAACTAGTTAAACTGAAACAAAGAATTAAAATATGAAAATAAAAGCCAGAACAGAGCATTTGAGACTTATTACCTAATACAAAATAGTAATATGTAATGATGGTCCCCTAAGTGGAGGTAAGAGAATAAGAAATAAAACAAATATATGAAGAGATAATAGTCAAAACATTTCAAAAATTAATGGAAAATCTCAGGAAACCCCAAGCAAGAAAAATACAAAGAAAAACACACCAACGGGCATTATTGTCAGACTGCTGAAAACCAAAGATAAAGAAAAAAAAGTTAAAAGCAGCTAGAACAAAAAAAAAAGATTCATGGTATTACATTAAACAAGAATAAGAATGAAGACTCATTTCTTATTGGGAAAAAATCAAAGACAGATGATAATAGAAAGTTATCAAAATTTGTATGGAGACACAAAAGACCCTGAATAGCCAAAGCAATCTTGAGAAAGAAAAACGGAGCTAGGAATCAGGCTCTCTGACTTCAAACTACACTACAAAGTTACAGTAATCAAAACAGTATGGCATTGGCACAAAAACAGAAATCTAAATCAGTGGAACCGCATAGAAAGCCCAGAAATAAACCCATGCAACTATGGTCGATTAATCTATGACAAAGAAGGCAAAAATATACAATGGAGAAAAGACAGTCTCTTCAGTAAATGGTGCTGGGAAAACTGGACAGCTACATATAAAAATATATATAATTAGAAATGAAATGAGAACACTCTTTAATACTATACACAAAAATAAACTCAAAATGGATTAAAGACCTAAATGTAAGACCGGGTACTATAAAACTCTTAGAGGAAAATACAGACAGAACACTCTTTGACATAAATCACAGCAATATCTTTTTCAATCCATCTCCTAGAGTAAGGGAAATAAAAACAAAAATAAACAAATGGGACCTAATCAAACTCAAAAGCTTTTGCACAGCAAAGGAAACCATAAATGAAATGAAAAGACAACCCACAGAGTGGGATAAAATATTTGCAAATGATGCAACTGACAAGGGATTAATCTCCAAAATTTACAAACAGCTCATGCGGTTCAATATTAAAAAAAAAAAAAAAACAACCAAATTGGTACAGCCACTATGGAAAACAGTATGGAGGTTCCTTAAGAAACTAAAAATAAAGCTACCATATGACCCAGCAATCCCACTCCTGAGCATATATCCAGAGAAAAATATGCTTCGAAAAGATACATGCACCCCAACATTCACTGCAGCACTGTTTACAATAGCCAAGACATGAAAGCAACCTAAATGTCCATCAACAGACGAATGGATAAAGAAGATGTGTTATATATATAGAATGGAATATTACTCAGCCATTAAAAAAGAATGAAGTAATGCCATTTGCAGCAACATAGATGGAACTGGAGATTATCATACTAAATGAAGTAAGTCAGACAGAGAAAGACCAATATCATATGGTATTGCTTATATGTGGAATCTTAAAAAAAAAAAGATACAAACGAACTTATTTACAAAACAGAAACAGACTCACAATCTTAGAGAATGAACTTAGGTTACCAGTGGGGAAGGGCGAGGGGGAGGGACAGATTGGGAGTTTGGGATTGACATGCACACACTGCTATGTTTAAAGTAGATAACCAACAAGGACCTACTGTATAGCACAGGGAACTCTGCTCAATACTCTGTAATAACCTAAATGGGAAAAGAATTTGAAAAAGAATAGGTATATGTACATGTATAACTGAGTCACTTTGCTGTACACCTGAAACTAACGCAACATGGTTAATCAACTCTACTCCAATATAAAACAAAATTAAAAAAAATAAAGATACCTCCTAAATGCTGGTGGGAGTAAGGGTGGTAAGAAAACTGTGAACCTAGAATTCTAGATCCTATCCTCAAATATATTTTATAAATGGAGAAGAGATTGACAGTTTTATTTGAGAGGGAGGAGATAAAACCTGAACTAATTTGTCATAAAAAAAAAAACTAATAGAATTTCTTCAGGGTGAAGAAAAATAATCCACCAAGGAAACCTAGATGCAAGAAAAGATTAAGACAACTGGAAATAGTAAATATATGAGTATATAAGGATTGTATTATTCTTAACTTCTTTAAGTGTCTATTGATTCTTTAAAGGAATAATTATATTCATAGAAATAAAACATCTGATAATAGAAGCAGAGTGGGTAACTTACATTATACATGTTAAAGTATAATATTAATTTAAGTTAGACAATGAAAAGTTAATGATTCAAAACAACCATTGAGAAATTAAACAAAGAAATGAAACTAGTAGCTTAAAAGGGAAGATAAAATGAGGTAATGTAAAATACTCAGTAAAAAAGAAGGAAGAAAGGAACAAAATACCAGACAGGACATATAGAAAATAAAGAGGCAAAATATAGATGTAAATCCAATATGTCAGTAATAGCATTTATTATATATGGACTAAACACACCAATTAAAAGAGAGATTGTCAGACTGGTTTTAGTGATGAGTGGTACTAAAATTATATACAAATACATAGACTGGTTGGAATGGAAGGATGAGAAAAAATAAACAAAGCAAGCAATAATCACAGAAGAGCCAATTAACAGCAGACAAGGTAGGCATTAAGAAAATGAGTATTACCAAGATACAAAAGAAGAACATTTTATAATGATAAATTATTTTCCTCAAAAATTAAGAGTACAGAGACAAAAATCATGAAAGGACATAGAAAAATAGTACAACATTAGTAACAAGTGTGACCAAATTGACACTGCTGAACACTACCTGAAACAATTTCAGATTACATTTTTTCAGGTGCATATAAAAAATTACTCAAAATAACCTGTGTGCTGTACTATAAATTAAGCATTAACTGATTTAAGATTGAAAACATACAGCCTGTATTCTCATACCATAGTGGAATTAAATTGGAAATAAATAACAAGAAAATTAGAAAATGTACAAATATTTGAAACTAAGTGACCTACTTCTAAAGAGTCCATGTACCAAAGAAATCATAAGGAAAATTTTAAAATATGTTAACTCAATGACAATGAATAAAAAATTTAAAAATCCTGTTTAGTGGGAAATTTTTAGCTTTAAATTCATATTTTAGAAAATATTAAAGGTTTAAAATAAGCAAATATCTCAAAGAATATTTTTAAAAAGGATAAACAAACTCAAACAGAAGAGAATAAAGCAAATAAAAATAAGAACATAAGAGATTTAAATACAGAATAGACGCGGAGATCACCTTCCACCCCACGGATACACCAGCTATACAGCTACACGTGGAACAACTCCTACAGAACACCTACTGAACGCTGGCAGAAGACCCCAGACCTCCCAAAAGGCAAGAAACTCCCCACATACCTGGGTAGGGCAAAGCGGAGAGATTCCCGCACAGAGGATCGGTGCCGAGCAGCACTCACCAGCCCGAGAGGCTTGTCTGCTCGCCCGCCGGGGCGGGCGGCACTGGAAGCTGAGGCTCGGGCTTCGGTCAGAGCGCAGGGAGAGGACTGGGGCTGGTGGCGAGAACTCAGCCTGACGGGGGCTAATGTGCCACAGCTAGCCGGGAGGGAGTCCGGGAAAACTCTGGAGCTGCCGAAGAGGCAAGAGACTTTTTCTTCCCTCTTGGTTTCCTGGTGCGCGAGGAGAGGGGATTCAGAGCGCTGCTTAAAGGGGCTCCACAGACGGGCGCGAGTCGCGACTGAAAGCGCGGAGCCCAGTGACGGGCGTGGGATGCTGGGGCTGCTGCTGCCGCCGCCAAGAAGCCTGTGTGCGAGCGCAGGTCACTGTCCACACCACCCTTCCGGGGGCCTGTGCAGCCCGCCACGGCCGGGGTCCCGGGATCCAGGGGCGGCTTCCCTGGGAGAACGCACGGCGCGCCTTGGGCTGGTACAACGTCACGCCGACCTCTGCCACTGCAGGCTCGCCCCGCACTCCATGCCCCTCCCTCCCGCCCGGCCTGAGTGAGCCAGAGTCCCCGAAGAGGCTGCTCCTTTAACCCTGTCCTGTCTGAGCAAAGAACAGACGCCCTCCGGCGACCTACACACAGAGGCGGGGCCAAATCCAGCTGAGACCCAGGAGCTGTGAGAACAAAGAAGAGAAAGGGAATCCTCTCCCAGCAGCCTCAGAAGCAGCGGATTAAAGCTCCACAATCAACTCCATGTACCCTGCATCTGTGGAATACATGAATAGACAACAAATCATCCCAAATTGAGGAGCCAGGAGTCAGTGCTGTGCCTCTGAGGTGGGAGAGACAACTTCAGGACACTGGTCCACAAGAGACCTCCCAGCTCCACATAATATCAAATGGCGAAAATCTTCCAGAGATCTCCATCTCAACACCAGCACCCAGCTTCACAAAACGACCAGCAAGCTACAGTGCTGGTCACCCTATGCCAAACAACTAGCAAGGCAGGAACACAACCCCACCCATTAGCAGAGAGGTGGCCTAAAATCATAAGAAGTCCGCAGACACCCCAAAACACACCACCAGACGTGGACCTGCCCACCAGAAAGACAAGATCCAGCCTCATCCACCAGAACACAGGCACTAGTCCCCTCCACCAGGAAGCCTACACAACCAACTAAACTAACCTTAGCCACTGGGGACAGACACCAAAAACAACGGGAACTACGAACCTGCAGCCTGCAAAAAGGAGACCCCAAACACAGTAACATAAGCAAAATGAGAAGACAGAAAAACACACAGCAGGAGAAGGAGCAAGATAAAAACCCACCAGACCTAACAAATGAAGAGGTAATAGGCAGTCTACCTGAAAAAGAATTCAGAATAATGATGGTAAAGATGATGCAAGATTCTATTTCCAAGATCCATAATCTTGGAAATAGAATAGATAAAATGCAAGAAACAGTTAACAAGGACCTAGAAGAACTAAAGATGAATCAAGCATCAATTAAAAACACAATAAATGAAAAAAAATACTCTAGATGGGATCAATAGCAGAATAACTGAGGCAGAAGAACGGATAAGTGAGGTGGAAGATAAAATAGTGGAAATAACTGATGCAGAGCAAAATAAAGAAAAAAGAATGAAAAGAACAGAGGACAGTCTCAGAGACCTCTGGGACAACATTAAACGCACCAACATTCGAATTATAGGGGTTCCAGAAGAAGAAGAGAAAAAGAAAGGGACGGAGAAAATATTTGAAGAGATTATAGTTGAAAACCTCCCTAATATGGGAAAGGAAATAGTTAATCAAGTCCAGGAGGCACAGAGAGTCCCATACAGAATAAATCCAAGGAGAAATACGTCAAGACACATATTAATCAAACTGTCAAAAATTAAACACAAAGAAATCATATTAAAAGCAGCAAAGCAAAAACAACAAATAACACACAAGGGAATCCCCATCAGGATAACAGCTGATCTCTCAGCAGAAACTCTACAAGCCAGAAGGGAGTGGCAAGACATAATTAAACTGATGAAAGAGAAAAACCTGCAACCAAGATTACTCTACCCAGCAAGGATCTCATTCAGATTTGATGGAGAAATTAAAACGTTTACAGACAAGCAAAAGCTGAGAGAGTTCAGCACCACCAAACCAGCTTTACAACAAATGCTAAAGGAACTTCTCTAGGCAAGAAACACAACAGAAGGAAAAGACCTACAATAACGAACCCAAAACAATTAAGAAAATGGGAATAGGAACATACATATCGATAATTACTTTAAATGTAAATGGACTAAATGCTCCCACCAAAAGACACAGATTGGCTGAATGGATACAAAAACAAGACCCATATATATGCTGTCTACAAGAGACCCACTTCAGACCTAGAGACACATACAGACTGAAAGTAAGGGGATGGAAAAAGATATTCCATGCAAATGGAAATCAAAAGAAAGCTGGAGTAGCAATTCTCATATCAGACAAAATAGACTTTAAAATAAAGACTACTAGAAGAGACAAAGGAGGACACTACATAATGATCAAGGGATCGATCCAAGAAGAAGATATAACAATTGTAAATATTTATGCACCCAACATAGGAGCACCTCAATACATAAGGCAAATACTAACAGCCATAAAAGGGGAAATCGACAGTAACACATTCATAGTAGGGGAATTTAACACCCCACTTTCACCAATGGACAGATCATCCAAAATGAAAATAAATAAGGAAACACAAGCTTTCAATGATACATTAAACAAGATGGACTTAGTTGATATTTATAGGACATTCCATCCAAAAACAACAGAATACACATTTTTCTCAAGTGCTCATGGAACATTCTCCAGGATAGATCATATCTTGGGTCACAAATCAAGCCTTTGTAAATTTAAGAAAATTGAAATTGTATCAAGTATCTTTTCTGACCACAATGCTATGAGACTAGATATCAATTACAGGAAAAGAGCTGTAAAAAATACAAACACATGGAGGCTAAACAATACACTACTTAACAACGAAGTGATCACTGAAGAAATCAAAGAGGAAATTAAAAAATACCTAGAAACAAATGACAATGGAGACACGACCACCCAAAACCTATGGGATGCAGCAAAAGCAGTTCTAAGACGGAAGTTTATCGCAATACAATCCCACCTTAAGAAACAGGAAACATCTCGAATAAACAACCTAACCTTGCACGTAAAGCAATTAGAGAAAGAAGAACAAAAACATCCCAAAGTTAGCAGAAGGAAAGAAATCATAAAAATCAGATCAGAAATAAATGAAAAAGAAATGAAGGAAACGATAGCAAAGATCAATAAAACTAAAAGCTGGATCTTTGAGAAGATAAACAAAATTGACAAACCATTAGCCAGACTCATCAAGAAAAAAAGGGAGAAGACTCAAATCAATAGAATTAGAAATGAAAAAGGAGAAGTAACAACTGACACGGCAGAAATACAAAAGATCATGAGAGATTACTACAAGCAACTCTATGCCAATAAAATGGACAACATGGAAGAAATGGACAAATTCTTAGAAATGCACAATCTGCCAAGACTGAATCAGGAAGAAATAGAAAATATGAACAGACCAATCACAAGCACTGAAATTGAAACTGTGATAAAAAATCTTCCAACAAACAAAAGCCCAGGACCAGATGGCTTCACAGGCGAATTCTATCAAACATTTAGAGAAGAGCTAACACCTATCCTTCTCAAACTCTTCCAAAATATAGCAGAGGGAGGAACACTCCAAAACTCATTCTACGAGGCCACCATCACCTTGATACCAAAGCCAGACAAAGATGTCACAAAGAAAGAAAACTACAGGCCAATATCACTGATGACGATAGATGGAAAAATCCTCAACAAAATACTAGCAAACAGAATCCAACAGCACATTAAAAGGATCATACACCATGATCAAGTGGGGTTTATTCCAGGAATGCAAGGATTCTTCAATATACGTAAATCAATCAATGTGATATACCATATTAACAAATTGAAGGAGAAAAACCATATTGTCATCTCAATAGATGCAGAGAAAGATTTCAACAAAATTCAACACCCATTTATGATAAAAACCCTGCAGAAAGTAGGCATAGAGGGAACTTTCCTCAACATAATAAAGGCCATATATGACAAACCCACAGCCAGCATCATCCTCAATGGTGAAAAACTGAAACCATTTCCACTAAGATCAGGAACAAGACATGATTGCCCACTCTCACCACTCTTATTCAACATAGTTTTGGAAGTTTTAGCCACAGCAATCAGAGAAGAAAAGGAAATAAAAGGAATCCAAATTGGAAAAGAAGAAGTAAAGCTGTCACTGTTTGCAGATGACATGATACTATACATAGAGAATCCTAAAGATGCTACCAGAAAACTACTAGAGCTAATCAATGAATTTGGTAAAGTTGCAGGATACAAAATTAATGCACAGAAATCTCTGGCATTCCTATACACTAATGATGAAAAATCTGAAAGTGTAATCAAGGAAACACTCCCATTTACCATTGCAACAAAAAGAATAAAATATCTAGGAATAAATCTACCTAAGGAGACAAAAGACCTGTATGCAGAAAATTATAAGACACTGATGAAAGAAATTAAAGATGATACAAATAGATGGAGATATGTACCATGTTCTTGGATTGGAAGAATCAACATTGTGAAAATGACTGTACTACCCAAAGCAATCTACAGATTCAATGCAATCCCTATCAAACTACCACTGGCATTTTTCACAGAACTAGAATAAAAAATTTCACAATTTGTATGGAAACACAAAAGACCCCGAATAGGCAAAGCAATCCTGAGAACGAAAAATGGAGCTGGAGGAATCAGGCTCCCTGACTTCAGACTATACTACAAAGCTACAGTAATCAAGACAGTATGGTACTGGCACAAAAACAGAAAGATAGTTCAATGGAAAAGGATAGAAAGCCCAGAGATAAACCCACGGACATATGGTCAACTTATCTTTGATAAAGGAGGCAGGAATGTACAGTGGAGAAAGGACAACCTCTTCAATAAGTGGTGCTGGGAAAACTGGACAGGGACATGTAAAAGTATGAGATTAGACCATTCCCTAACACCATACACAAAAATAAGCTCAAAATGGATTAAAGACCTAAATGTAAGGCCAGAAACTATCAAACTCTTAGAGGAAAACATAGGCAGAACACTCTATGACATATATCATACCAAGATCCTTTTTGACCCACCTCCTAGAGCAATGGAAATAAAGACAAAAATAAACACATGGGACCTAATGAAACTTAAAAGCTTTTGCATAGCAAAGGAAACCATAAACAAGATGAAAAGACAACCCTCAGAATGGGAGAAAATATTTGCAAATGAAGCAACTGACAAAGGATTAATCTCCAAAATTTATAAGCAGCTCATGCAGTTTATAACAAAAAAACAAACAACCCCATCCAAAAATGGGCAGAAGACCTAAATAGACATTTCTCCAAAGAAGATATACAGATTGCCAACAAACACATGAAAGAATGCTCAACATCATTATTCATTAGAGAAATGCAAATCAAAACTACAATGAGATATCATCTCACACCAGTCAGAATGGCCATCCTCAAAAAATCTAGAAACAATAAATGCTGGAGAGGGTGTGGAAAAAAGGGAACACTCTTGCACTGCTGGTCGGAATGTGAATTGGTACAGCCACTATGGAGAACAGTATGGAGGTTCCTTAAAAAACTACAAATAGAACTACCATATGACCCAGCAATCCCACTACTGGGCATATACCCTGAGAAAACCATAATTCAAAAAGAGACATGTACCAAAATGTTCATAGCAGCCCTATTTACAGTAGCCCGCAGATGGAAACAACCTAAGTGTCCATCATCGGATGAATGGGTAAAGAAGATGTGGCACATATATACAATGGAATATTACTCAGCCATAAAAAGAAATGAAATTGAGCTATTTGTAATGAGGTGGATGGACCTAGAGTCTGTCATACAGAGTGAAGTAAGTCAGAAAGAGAAAGACATATACTGTATGCTGACACATATATATGGAATTTAAGAAAAAAAAATGTCATGAAGAACATAGGGGTAAGACAGGAATAAAGACAGAGACCTACTAGAGAATGGACTTGAGGATATGGGGAGGGGGAAGGGTAAGCTGTGACAAAGTGAAAGAGCAGCATGGACATATATACACTACCAAACGTAAGGTAGATAGCTAGTGGGAAGCAGCCTCATAGCACAGGGAGATCAGCTTGGTGCTTTGTGACCGCCTTGAGGGGTGGGATAGGGAGGGTGGGAGGGAGAAGCAAAAGGGAGGGGATATGGGAACATATGTATATGTATAACTGATTAAATTTGTTATAAAGCCAAAAATAAAAAATAAAAAATAAAAAATAAATTAAAAAAAAATACAGAAGAAACAATGAAGAAAATTAACAAAGCCAAAGTGTGATTTCTTTGAAAAAATAATAAAATTAATAATATTGATATAATTGATAGCAAGACACAAAGAAAAAAGAAGAAACACAAATTAACAATATCAGGAAGGAGATAGGGTGAATCACTACATAGCTTACAGACATTGAAAGGATAATATGGGGCTATAATGAAAAACTTTAGTCTAATAAAGTCAGCAATGTAGATGCTGACTATATGGACAGTCTCCTTGAAAATTACAATTCACTAAGAGTAACACACACAAAAAATAAAATTGTAATACCTTGTAACTATTAAAGCTGTGAACTAATTACTAAAAATTTTCCCACAAAGAAAACTCAGGACCAGATGGTTTTACTGGTGAATCTTATCAAACATTTAAGGATCAAATAATAGCAATTTATAATAATTCTTTCAAAAACAGAGGAGGAGGGAACATGTACCAATTTGGTTTTTTTTAATTAATTAATTAATTTATTTATTTACTTACTTACTTACTTATTTTTGGCTGCATTGGGTCTTCGTCACTGCACACAGGCTTTCTCTAGTTGCGGCGAGCGGGGGATACTCTTTGTTGCAGTGTGCACGCTTCTCATTGCGGTGGCTTCTGTTTGTTGGGGAGCACGAGCTCTAGGTGTGCAGGCTTCAGTAGTTGTTGCACATGGGCTCAATACCGGTGGCTCACGGGCTCTAGAGCTCAAGCTCAGTAGTTGTGGTGCACGGGCTTAGTTGCTCCGCGGCATGTGGGATATTCCCAGAACAGGGCTCGAACCCATGTCCCCTGCATTGGCAGGTGGATTCTTAACCACTGCACCACCAGGGAAGTCCCCAAGTTGTTTTTTGAGACCATTACAATAACTCTGATACCGAAACTGACAATAATTAGAAGAAAATTTTAGATAGCGTCCCTTATTAGCATAGATGCAAACACTTTATTGAAATATTAACAAAATCCAACAATACATAAAAAAATGATACTACTCTAGAACTAAATTCTTGGACTTCTTCCAGAAACACAAACTTGGTATTACTTTTAAACTCAATTAATATAATTCATAACATAAGAAGAATGAAGAAGAAAAATCATATGATTATCTTAATGTAAAAAAATACCTTTGATAAAATTCAATAACTGCTTTTAATGAAAACTTGTAGCAAACTCGAAATTAAAGAGATATTATTCAATCTAAAATTAATCATCTACAGAATGAACCTACAGCTAATATCATGCTTTTACTTTTTTTTTTTTTTTTTTTTTTTTGCGATATGCGGGCCTCTCACTGTTGTGGCCTCTCCCGTTGCGGAGCACAGGCTCCGGATGCGCAGGCCCAGCGGCCATGGCTCACGGGCCCAGCCGCTCCGCGGCATATGGGATCCTCCCAGATCGGGGCACGAACCCGTATCCCCTGCATCGGCAGGCGGACTCTCAACCACTGCGCCACCAGGGAGGCCCTAATATCATGCTTTTAGAAAAATATTTAACACTTTTCTTTTAAAGATCAGAAACAAGGTAAGGCTGTCACATTTATTCACTCCATCAAGACAGCAGTTAGGAAGGGTGTGAGTAAAAAGCTTTAATGAATAGGAGACGTAACAATTCATTTAGAAAAAATCTTTGGTAAACTCTAATCACTAATATATCAAGGAGTTTGTTACATCTCAGGAATGGCAACATTTCAGCTAAAAAATACTAATCTAATAGCTGTGGCTGCCTGTAATCCTATGTTGAGATGTTTTCTGAGATTTGTCTGGGCTCAGAGCACCATGATTGATTAGTGTTGTGTGCTCTGGTCATGGCATGAGGAATAGAGGGCACATTTTCCAGGAGGTCCTCCAATAGTCTTGATAAAGGACAAAGAAGCTTAGCACTGAATAGCTGTAGTCTCAAAGCAGCTAGTTCCCATATTGGATAATTCCACTGGTAGCCAAATTGCCTTCCCTTTGGTTCTAACTCTGCTTTGTTGAGTTACATAAAGGTTGAATTCTTTTTTCAATATGTTATCATTTCAGATGTTTGGAAAAATCTATCAATTCTTATTAAGTCAAATAGTCTTTTCATTCTGTTGTTTCTCCTAATCCCAGGAGCTGTTTCTGCTTAAAAATGCCAAGGGGCGGGGCTTCCCTGGTTGCACAGTGGTTGAGAGTCCGCCTGCCGATGCAGGGGACGTGGGTTCGTGCCCTAGTCTGGGAAGATCCCACATGCCGCGGAGCGGCTGGGCCCTTGAGCCATGGGCGCTGAGCCTGCACATCCGGAGCCTGTGCTCTGCAACGGGAGAGGCCACAGCAGTGAGAGGCCTGCGTAAAGCAAAAAAAAAAAAAAAAAAAAAGAATGCCAAGGGGCACCCTTCTGCTAGAGGGTTAGAACAATATCCCATTTATCATTGTATCCCTAGACCTAGAATGTGCTAGAAGTAATGAAAATGTGTTGAATAAGTAGGATACCTTACTTTGTCCAATTGTGTAGTTAAACTTTGTTGCCCCAAATTCTTAATTTTTTAAAAAATACTCTCTCCATGCTGCAGAAATATCTAGTATACCTAGTAGTAAATTTACAAAGTTTTCAAAGTAATATTTCAGGTGTCAGAAAAAAAAATTTAACTATATACAAAATGAAATCAGAGCACTTCATACTGCCTGTGTATGGTCCTGACATCTTATGTCTGGTAGTTTGAGTTACAAAAGCAGATGTTTGTATCACCACACACTTGCAAACATAATTTTATTTTTCCATTGCTACACTATGCTAAGTACTAGGTTAGATGATTTGACATATTTGATCTTATTTAGTTTAAGAAAGGATTTATAGAATATTACAGTTCTGGGTGTTGTTCCGCAGTTATTTTCTTGTCTTGTATCTTTCCATTAACATGGTATGTAAGCTTGAATAAACTTTTTATAAAATTAATTTATTTTTAGGTGCGTTGGGTCTTCGTTGCTGCACACCAGCTTTCTCTAGTTGCAGCGAGCGGGGGCTACTCTTCGTTGCAGTGCACAGGCTACTCATTGTGGTGGCTTCTCTTGTTGCGGAGCATGGGCTCTAGGCACGTGGACTTCAGTAGTTGTGGCACGCAGGCTCTAGAGCGCAGGCTCAGGAGTTGTGGCACACGGTCTTAGTTGCTCCACAGCATGTGGGATATTTCTGGACCAGGGATCCAACCCGTGTCCCCTGCATTGGCAGGCAGATTCTTAACCACTGTGCCACCAGGGAAGTCCTTGAATAAACTTTTTAAAAATTAATTATTAGCTTCCTCAATTCTAAATTATAGGCAGGGATAGTGTTGCTTTCACAATTGTATCTCTAGTATATAGTTAAATGTCTGGCATATAGTAGGTGATCGATAAAACTTTGCTGATTAAATGCATGATAAAATGAATTAAAACACCCATCTCTACCTTGAACTCTTTGCTACAAATTCAACACTGATGCCTTCTTGTTCTAATCACCAATGGCAAAATTTGAACAGTTGGTTTGTTCCAAGAATTCTGTTAGACACTTTATGTATTTTATCCCTCATCCCAATCTTACAGGGTCAAAATTTCTTTCATTATATGCATGCCTCTCTATCCACTACTCCTGCCAAAACAATATACATTCAAAGTAATTTCTTTTAAAACATCTTGAAATTTGTGGGTCAGAAGACGAATGCTGTGTCACTTATAAATAACAATTTTGCACAGTCAATTAAACAAAAGCACAGCATAAATAGAAAATGCTGTATTAATGCAGATGATATCTATGCTTCTGGTGAACATTTCTGAAAAATTACAGATTGATTTTATTCTGTTCTCTGTTATGATTTTTTAGCACCATTATAGTCAAGATAGTTTCTATTGTGATACAAATGTAATTATTTGGAGGTAATAGAGATAAAATAAATTATTAACACTGATTTATATTATAATTTACTTCCAGGACAAATAATTTCATCCTTAAGTCTGTGTCAAAAGTGCAGTGCTGGACTTCCCTGGTGGTGCAGTGGTTGAGAGTCTGACTGCCGATGCAGGGGACACGGGTTCGTGCCCCGGTCCGGGAAGATCCCACATGCCGCAGAGTGGCTAGGCCCAAGAGTCATGGCCGCTGAACCTTCGCGTCCGAAGCCTGTGCTCCGCAATGGGAGAGGCCACAACAGTGAGAGGCCAGCGTAATGCAAAAAAAAAAAAAAAAAAAAAGTGCAGTGCTTTCAACATTCATTATACAAATCATTTTACACATCTTTTCATAATTTAACTATATTTACTCACCTAAATGACTATAAAATTCATGGAAAATAATTAGGGAAAAATGATTGTTTCATTTTAGTATGTTCATAAGTATATTTGTGAAGTTGTTATTTACTGCATATACTGTATTATTCCATAATAAAATGTTTCTGTAAAATCAAAAATTTTTTTGATTTTACAGAAACATTTATTAATACTGTATTGTATTAATCCTGGCACCCCGCCCCTCTGGGGCTTAACACAATATTCTGCACAAAATCAGAAATCAATAGACAGTTGTTCAGTGAGAAAACAAAATAAAATAAAATAATACAATATAAGAACAGTTAAAATTTTCATTCAAAAAGAAAAGAGAAGATACTGTCCTTTTTACTAATAAACTTCCTCTTCAATAGAAAAAGTCAGATTTCCTGCAGGAGATTTTAAGCAACTTAATCCTATAGGCAATAATTATTGGGCCATTTATAAACAGGGAATCATGAAATAATAGAGTATATGGTGATACAATACCATCCCACTTCCCACTATAGTTTCTTAGAATAGGATGTTTAAGATAAGTTAATTTCTTCTAATTAAGTCAGAGCTTGTGATACTCCCAAGAACTGAGTATTGGTCACTTTTTAAGTTATCACTGATCTTAGAAGGGAAGGGACTGCACATGATAATATATTACAGTGACTTCTAAAAGGCAAGATATTTTGACTTATACATAATAGAAGATGCACTGGTGGCTCAGTGGAATTAAGGCAAATGCTAGAATTAGCAACATACTAGTAAAGAACTAGTATCCCAATTTCCTGGTTTTAGGTCAGAGTTTTGTTATTGTTCTATGTAAATGTGTTAAAAGATGTGCTTGTTCTCTTCCATTTGCGTTTCTAGCGGGAGGAGGAGACTTCCCATTCTTAGGGAAGAATATTTGAATGGACATTTCCTCCCTTCACCTCCTCCTTTCCTGCATTCCATGCCAATAACTATCAATTTAAGGATATAACTTTAGCAGTAGGTTTCTCAAATCCATGATAAAATTCACTGCATTTCTAGCCGCCACATTCTCCGGTTCTGCTTTATGGCAACCCTGAGAACTCTTCATTTGGCTAATTACATCTATTTATCAATTTGTTAGAAAATTTAGAAAGGAGGGGTAGGCGATCAAGTGGCACCACATCTCCAAATGTTGGAACAATTTCACCCATTAATTTATAGCCTCCCACTGTCCCACTTCAGATTCTAGAGTGCTTCCCAGCTTTCCTCACACCATGGCACGTACAGAAAATTGTATTCTTCCGCAGAGGAGGTGGCCCGGCAACAGCCAACACAAGGATCAGCTACCCTAGACTCAGACTACTCCCCCTCAGGTGCAAAGACAATCTCTTACAGAGTGCTGACTAAACTTGACGCAAGGTGCTTTTTTTTTTTATTTTAATGTCCTCTTCGTTTCTTTAACACAGTTGCTAAAGAGTGGTAATCATAAGGAAAAGGTTTTCTCACTGCACAAGCCTCAAAGACTCATGGAAATCTAGAATCTAGCCTATTATAACATTGATACCAGTAGAGGCCAGTCTTACTTAACTGGTATTTTGATATGACAATTATAACTATTCTTATCTATTCCTTAAAACAGACATCATTAGGCAACTAGAGAAGGGTAGAGTGTTGCAATTATTTGCGTACTTCTAATAAATAACACTTAATATTTTAAAACATCTATTCCTCAAGTGAGTCCTTATTAGGCTAAAATCATTATGGAAAACAAGACTGTGTTTGGATTATTTATCCATTTGAGAAGCCTTTGTCATTTATTCAGAAGGATTAGTTTCTTTTTGTTTTGATTCCATCCCCGTCCTCCAATTAAATTATCAAGTGCCAACTGATTTATTTGGAAATGTATTATACCTATAAATGTATTATCTCTATGAGGCTCTATAATTCAGTGCATGATCTAGATAAATTAACCCCATCATCTGTTGGTTTACTTGGTCCAGAATCTGAAAAGTGAGGTTTTTGGAATTATAGAAACTTAAGGCAGAAAGTCCTAAAGTAAGCATCTAAACTAGAGATTGGCAATTTTTTTCTGTAAAGGATCAGACAGTGAATGTTTTTGGCTTTGTGGGCTAGACAGTCTTCCTAAGGACTGCTCAGCTCTGCTGTTGTGGGACAGCAGAAGTGGCCACAGACAAAACCTAAATGAATGAATGTGGCCAGATTTGGGCCACAGACCGTGGTTTGCTGACCTCTGATCTATATTCATCTCCATTTGTAGATAGAGAGAGTGCTGTCCAGACAAGACACACCTGTCTCTATTTTCAGATCAGTGGTGGAAGGTCAGATCTCCTACCTCCCAATTGTTCACTCTTTGCATGCTGTTATATTACTTTTTTGTGTGGCAAAAAAGAGAGAAACAAATGGCATTAAAATGATCAGGGGTGTTTTATTCTGATATGTCAGTATTAAAATGTTAAACAAATACTAATAGCTAATATTTATTCAGTACTATGTATTAGGTAAAATGCTTTTTTTTAAAACATCTTTATTGGAGTATAATTGCTTTACAATGGTGTATTCATTTCTGCTTTATAACGAAGTGAATCAGCTATACATATAAATATATCCCCCTATCCCCTCCCTCTTGTGTCTCCCTCCCGCCCTCCCTATCCCACACCTCTACGTGGTTACAAAGCACGCAGCTGATCTCCCTGTGCTGTGCGGCTGCTTCCCACTAGCTATCTATTTTACATTTGGTAGTATATCTATGCTAAGTTTTTACATATATTTTATTTCATCCCCATTCAACCCTACAAGGTAGATACTTTAATTATCTCTCATTTAGGTATAGGAAACTGAGGCTCAGGTAAATTGTACAGGACATAAAGACTGTAAGTGGCACAGCTAAGATTCCAACCAAATTACCAAAGCTGGGCTGGATTCCGACTCATCCATCATATCATATTGTCTCCATTGGTGAATGTGGTGGACATTTATTGTTTAGGGTCATCCAGCCCTGATTTCATATTATTTGATAAATGTAATGTAATCATAGTGACCCAAAGATATCAAGTCCTGATCCCTATAACTTTTAAACTTTATATTTGGGAAGAGGATCTTTGCAGATGTAATTAAAGATTTTGAGATAATGTAATTATCCTAGATTTCCAGGTGGGACCTAAATAAACTCACAGGTATTTTCATAAGAAAACTCACAGGTATTTTTATAGAGAAACAAGGAAGAGGAGGCAATGTGACCACAAAGGCACACAGCAGAGTAACCACAAGCCAAAGAATGCTGGGAGCCACCAAAAGCTAGGTGACGCCTGGCAGAGATTCTTCCTTAGAGGAGTGGAAAGAAGGGGTGAGGCCCTACTGCCTGATTTTGGGCTTCTTGCCTCCAGAACTGTTAAAAAAAAATGTGTTTTGTTTGAAGTCACCAAGTCCATGGCAATTTGTTACAGCAGTTTCAGGAAACCACTACAAGTAACCATACCCTGATGTTCCTCTTGATCACCACCCCTTCCCTACTCTTTACTCATGTGCTTCTAACTGAAAATGAATACACCCTTGTTTCTTGGAGTGGTACGTTTGACCAGTCCCAAACGAATCACAAAATTACATTCCTTTGGCCCTCATAATTGGCTCAGGAATAGATACATAAACTAGACATCCAATTAAAGTGAGTATGCGAAGTTCATAGCTATTGGAGATAGATACTTTATCTTTCCTGCTTGAAAAAAGAGAATGTAGTTTAAGGACTACCTGGCAGACATCCTGCAATCATGAGGGAAGAGGTTGCAGAGAGCAGAGAGCAAATTCGCCCTTTCTCCGCCATCTTTGTTCTGTTCAGAACCTCAGTAGATTGGATGATGCCCACCTGCATTGGTGAGGGCAATCTTCTTTACTCAGTCAACTGATTACGTTCTTATTTCTTTCAGAAACACCTTCACAGACACAGCCAGCAATAATGTTTTACCAGCTATCTGCGCATTGCCCAGTCGAGTTAACATATAAAATTAACCATCACAAGTGGTTTCTTTTGAGCCTATGCATAAAGATTCAAGTAGGGTCAGCCATTAAGCTTCCTGATTTCATAAGGCCCAAAATTTCTTTTACAGCTAAAGCCAATTAGAATTGAGGTTTCTGTCATGACATCATAAAGACTCCTAATGTACAACAGGCTAAACATTTAAAAAATTTCTATAAATAAAAACCATAAATATTTATTTCATAATTTTAAACCTCCTTGAAAATGCAGACTCAGTCAGAAAAATATTTGGTACATAAAAATATTTTGTGCAAAATCTAGTTTATATTTAATCATAGTGCTTTTTGTGAGGAAAAAAATACAATGTATGGGTTCATTCTTCATTATCTATCTGTTGAAATGGTGAGTCTCACCACCTTAAAATCATTTTATCACTTTCTATTTATTCTTTAAACTCACATCTTTGCTTTCAGCATTTATGAAAATCTTATGATTTTGTCACTGTATATCCATTTCTTTGTTAATTTTTTTCTTCCTTTTTCATTCTTAACTCTTAGATTTAAGCATTAATTTTATTTTCTTTAGAAACAGGAACCAGAGGGAAATAATTTTTTTTTCTTTTAACATCTTTATTGGAGTATAAATGCTTTACAATGTTGTGTTAGTTTCTGTTATATAACAAAGTGAATCAGCTATATGTATACATATAACACCATATCCCCTCCCTCTTGTGTCTCCCTCCCACCCTCCCTATCCCACCCCTCTAGGTGGTCACACAGCACCGAGCTGATCACCCTATGCAATGCAGCTGCTTCCCATTAGCTATCTTTTCATTTGGTAGTGTATGTATGTCAATGGTATGCTCTCACATCATCCCAGCTTACACTTCCCCATCACCGTGTCCTCAAGTTCATTCTCTACATCTGCGTCTTTATTCCTGTCCTGTTCCTAGGTTTGTCAGAACGATTTTCTTTTTTTTTTAGAATCCATATATGTATGTTAGCATACAGTATTTGTTTTCTCTTTCTGACTTACTTCACTCTGTATGACAGACTCTAGACCATCCACCTCATTACAAGAAACTCAATTTTTGTTCTCTTTATGGCTGAGTAATATTCCATTGTATATATGTGCCACATCTTCTTTATCCATTCATCTGTCAATGGACACTTAGGTTGCTTCCATGTCCTGGCTATTGTAAATAGAGCTGCAGTGAACATTGTGGTACATGACTCTTTTTGAATTATGGTTTTCTCAGGGTATATGCCCAGTAGTGGGATTTCTCGGTTATATGGTAGTTCTATTTTTAGTGTTTTAAGAAACTTCAAACTATTCTCCATAGTGGCTGTATCAGTTTACATTTGCACCAAGAGTGCAAGAGAGTTCCCTTTTCTCTACACCCTCTCCAGCATTTACTGTTTCTAGATTTTTTGATGATGGCCATTCTGCCTGGTGTGAGCTGATACCTCATTGTAATTTTGATTTGCATTTCTCTAATGATTAGTGATGTTGAGCATCCTTTTATGTGTTTGCTGGCCATCTGTCTATCTTCTTTGGAGAAATATCTATTTAGGTCTTCTGCCCATTTTTGGATTGGATTGTTTGCTTTCTTAATATTGAGCTGCATGAGCTGCTTGTATATTTTGGAGATTAACCCTTTGTCAGTTGCTTTGTTAGCAAATATTTTCTCCCATTCTGAGGGTTGTCTTTTCATCTTGTTTATGGTTTCCTTTGCTGTGCAAAAGCTTTTGAGTTTGATTAGGTCCTATTCGTTTATTTTTGTTTTTATTTCCATTTCTCTAGGAGGTGGGTCAAAAAGGATCTTGCTGTGATTTATGTCATAGAGTGTTCTGCCTATGTTTTCCTCTAAGAGTTTGATAGTATTTGCCCTTACATTTAGGTCTTTAATCCATTTGGAGTTTATTTTTGTATATGGTGTTTGGGAATGATCTAATCTCATACTTTTACATGTTGCTGTCCAGTTTTCCCAGCACCACTTATTGAAGAAGCTGTCTTTTCTCCATTGTATATTCTTGCCTCCTTTATCAAAGATAAGGTGACCATATGTGTGTGCGTTTATCTCTGGGCTTTCTATCCTTTTCCATTGATCTATATTTCTGTTTTTGTGCCAGTACCATACTGTCTTGATTACTGTAGCTTTGTACTACAGTTTGAAGTCAGGGAGCCTGATCCCTCCAGCTCCATTTTTCTTTCTCAAGATTACTTTGGCTACTAGGGATCTTTTGTGTTTCCATACAAAATATGAAATATTTTGTTCTACTTCTGTGAAAAATGCCATTGGTAGTTTGATAGGGATTGCACTGAATCTGTACACTGCTTTGGGTAATATAGTCATTTTCACAATGTTGATTCTTCCAATCTAAGAACATGGTATATCTTTCCATCTGTTTGTATTATCTTTAATTTCTTTCACTAGTGTCTTATGCTTTCTGCATACAGGTCTTTTGTCTCCCTAGGTAGGTTTATTCCTAGGTATTTTATTCTTTTTGTTGCAATGGTAAACGAAAGTGTTTCCTTAATTTTTCTTACAGATTTTTCATCATTAGTGTATAGGAATGTAAGAGATTTCTGTGCATTAATTTTGTATCCTGCTACTTCACCAAATTCATTGATTAGCTCTAGAAGTTTTCTCGTAGCATCTTTAGGATTCTTTATGTATAGTATCATGTCATCTGCAAACAGTGACAGTTTCACTTCTCCTTTTCTCATTTGGATTACTTTTATTTCTTTTTCTTCTCTCACTACTGTGGCTAAAACTTCCAAAACTATATTGAATAATAGCAGTGAGAGTCGGCAACCCTGTCTTGCTCCTGATCTTAGAAGAAATGCTTTCAGTTTTCACCACTGAGAGCAATGATGGCTGTATGTTTGTCATATATGGCCTTTATTACGTTGAGATAAGTTCCCTCTATGCCTACTTTCTGGATGGTTTTTATCATAAACTGGTGTTGAATTTTGTCAAAAGCTTTTTCTGCATCTATTGAGATGATCATATGGTTTTTCTCCTTCAATTTGTTAATAGGGTGTTGTATCACATTCATTGATCTGTGTATATTGAAAAATCCTTGCATTCCTGGGATAAATCCCACTTGATCATGGTGTATGATCCTTTTTTTTTATTAGTTTCTGCTTTATAACAAAGTGAATTAGTCATACATATACATCTGTTCCCACATCCCTTCCCTCCTACGTCTCCCTCCCTCGCACCCTCCCCATCCCACCCCTCAAGGCGGTCACAAAGCACCGAGCTGATCTCCCTGTGCTCTGCAGCTGCTTCCCACTATCTATCTACCTTACATTTGGTAGTGTATATATGTCCATGCCTCTCTATCTCTTTGTCACAGCTTACCCTTCTCCCTCCCCATATCCTCAAGTCCATTCTAAAGTAGGTCTGTGTCTTTATTCCTGTTTTACCCCTAGATTCTTCATGACATTTTTTTTAATTCCATATATATGTGTTAGCATATGGTATTTGTCTTTCTCTTTCTGACTTACTTCACTCTGTATGACAGACTCTAGGTCCATCCACCTCATTACAAATAGCTCAGTTTCGTTTCTTTTTATGGCTGAGTAATATTCCATTGTATATATGTGCCACATCTTCTTTATCCATTCATCCAATGATGGACACTTAGGTTGTTTCCATCTCCGGGCTATTGTAAATAGAGCTGCAATGAACATTTTGGTACATGTCTCTTTTTGAATTATGGTTTTCTCAGGGTATATGCCCAGTAGTGGGATTGCTGGGTTGTACGGTAGTTCTATTTGTAGTTTTTTAAGGAACCTCCATACTGTTCTCCATAGCGGCTGTACCAATTCACATTCCCACCAGCAGTGCAAGAGTGTTCCCTTTTCTCCACACCCTCTCCAGCATTTATTGTTCCTAGATTTCTTGATGATGGCCATTCTGACTGGTGTGAGATGATATCTCATTGTAGTTTTGATTTGCATTTCTCTAATGATTAATGATGTTGAGCATTCTTTCATGTGTTTGTTGGCAGTCTGTATATCTTCTTTGGAGAAATGTCTATTTAGGTCTTCTGCCCATTTTTGGATTGGGTTGTTTGTTTTTTTGTTATTGAGCTACATGAGCTGCTTATAAATTTTGGAGATTAATCCTTTGTCAGTTGCTTCATTTGCAAATATTTTCTCCCATTCTGAGGGTTGTCTTTGGGTCTTGTTTATGGTTTCCTTTGCTGTGCAAAAGCTTTGAAGTTTCATTAGGTCCCATTTGTTTATCTTTGTTTTTATTTCCATTTCTCTAGGAGGTGGGTCAAAAAGGATCTTGTTGTGATTTATGTCATACAGTGTTCTGCCTATGTTTTCCTCTAAGAGTTTGATAGTGTCTGGCCTTACATTTAGGTCTTTAATCCATTTTGAGCTTATTTTTGTGTATGGTGTTAGGGAATGATCTAATCTCATACTTTTACATGTCCCTGTCCAGTTCTCCCAGCACCACTTATTGAAGAGGCTGTCCTTTCTCCACTGTATATTCCTGCCTCCTTTATCAAAGGTAAGTTGACCATATGTGCGTGGGTTTATCTCTGGGCTTTCTATCCTGTTCCATTGATCTATCTTTCTGTTTTTGTGCCAGTACCACACTGTCTTGATTACTGTAGCTTTGTAGTATAGTCTGAAGTCAGGGAGCCTGATTCCTCCTGCTCCGTGTTTCGTTCTCAAGATTGCTTTGGCTATTCGGGGTCTTTTGTTTTTCCAGACAAATTTTGAAATTTTTTGTTCTAGTTCTGTGAAAAATGCCAGTGGTAGTTTGATAGGGATTGCATTGAATCTGTAGATTGCTTTGGGTAGTACAGTCATTTTCCCAATATTGATTCTTCCAATCCAGGAGCATGGTATATCTCTCCATCTATTTGTATCATCTTTAATCTCTTTCATCAGTGTCTTATAATTTTCTGCATACAGGTCTTTTGTCTCCTTAGGTAGGTTTATTCCTATGTAGTTTATTCTTTTTGTTGCAATGGTAAATGGGAGTGTTTTCTTGATTTCACTTTCAGATTACTGTACAGGAATGCCAGAGATTTCTGTGCATTAATTTTGTATCCTGCTACTTTACCAAATTCATTGATTAGCTCTAGTAGTTTTCTGGTAGCATCTTTAGGATTCTCTATGTATAGTATCATGTCATCTGCAAACAGTGACAGCTTTACTTCTTTTCCGATTTGGATTCCTTTTATTCCCTTTTCTTCTCTGATTGCTGTGGCTAAAACTTCCAAAACTAAGTTGAATAAGGGTGGTGAGAGTGGGCAGCCTTGTCTTGTTCCTGATCTTAGTGGAAATGGTTTCAATTTTTCACCATTGAGGACGATGTTGGCTGTGGGTTTGTCATATATGGCCTTTATTATGTTGAGGAAAGTTCCCTCTATGACTACTTTCTGCAGGGTTTTTATCATAAATGGGTGTTGAATTTTGTCGAAAGCTTTCTCTGCATCTATTGAGATGATCATATGGTTTTTCTCCTTCAATTTGTTAATATGGTATATCACACTGATTGATTTACGTATATTGAAGAATCCTTGCATTCCTGGAATAAACTCCACTTGATCATGGTGTATGATCCTTTTAATGTGCTGTTGCATTCTGTTTGCTAGCATTTTGTTGAGGATTTTTGCTCCTATGTTCATTAGTGATATTGGCCTGTATGTTGTTTTCTTTCTTTGTGACATCTTTCTCTGGTCTTGCTATCAGGGTGATGGTGGCCTCATAGAATGAGTTTTGGAGTGTTCCTCCCTCTGCTATATTCTGGAAGAATTTGAGAAGGATAGGTATTAGCTCTTCTCTAAATGTTTGACAGATTCACCTGTGAAGCCATGTGGTCCTGGGCTTTTCTTTGTTGGAAAATTTTTAATCACAGTCTCAATTTCGGTGCTTGTGATTGGTGTGTTCATATTTTCTATTTTTTCCTGGTTCAGTGTTGGAAGGTTGTGCTTTTCTAAGAATTTGTCCATTTCTTCCAGGTTGTCCATTTTATTGGCATAGAGTTGCTTGTAGTAATGTCTCATGGCCCTTTGTATTTCTGCAGTGTCAGTTGTTACTTCTCCTTTTTCATTTCTAATTCTGTTGATTTGAGTCTTCTCCCTTTTTTTCTTGATGAGTCTGGCTAATGGCTTATCAATTTTGTTTATCTTCTCAAAGAAACAGAGTTTAGTTTTATTGATCTTTGCTATTGTTTCCTTCATTTCTTTTTCATTATTTCTGATCTGATCTTTATGATTTCTTTCCTTCTGCTAACTTTGGGGTTTTTTTGTTCTTCTTTCTCTAATTGCTTTAGGGGTAAGGTTAGGTTGTTTGAGATTTTTCTTGTTTCTTGAAGTAGGATTGTATTGCTATTAACTTCCCTCTTACAAATGATCTTGCTGCATCCCATACGTTTTGAATTGTTGTGTTCTCATTGTGATTTGTTTCTAGAATTTTTTTATTTCTTCTTTGATTTCTTCAGTGATCACTTAATTATTTAGTAGCATATTGCTTAGCCTCCATGTGTTTGTATTTTTTTACAGTTTTTTCTTCCTGTAATTGATACATACTCTTATAGCGTTCCAGTCAGAAAAGATACTTGTTACGATTTCAATTTTCTTAAATTTTTCAAGGCTTGAATTGTGACCCGAGATATGATGTATCCTGGAGAATGTTCCATGAGCACCTGAGAAGAAAGTGTATTCTGTTGTTTTTGGATGGATTGTCTTATAAATATCAATTGAGTCCATCTTGTGTAATGTGTCATTTAAAGCTTGTGTTTCTTTATTTATTTTCATTTTGGATGGAGATAATTTTTTTGAATGATGCTTTTGTATTTTACCTCAAAACAAAAGATTTCACCATAAAAATCTCCTTCCAAAATGATAATATCTCTTCATAGTTGGTATATAATCAAAATCTTAAAACTAACTGAAAATTCAAATCTTCACTCTGGAAGTTTGAATTGTTTTCGGAGAAAATCAGTATCTGTTGTATGGGATAACACATTCAAGAGGGCTTTTTCTAATTTATTAAATGCCACTCGATAGTATATAATGATGACATCATTGCTTCATTAATTATCCAACATTTAAATGTTCCTAGGTTAGTTTCAAAACAATCTTCTTTTGTCAACCCCTAAAGAGAGAAGATGGCCAAACATGTGACACAAACTTTAAAAAAAAGTAAAATGATATGTTAATTATTTCTCAATAAAACTGGAAAAGGAAACAATGCATCCATTAAGTATGCATATATGACAATCATTATAGCCTTATTCCTTTTTAAATCTGTAGGTGTTTGAGTTCTTTGTTAAGAAAATTAGTGACTATATGAAGTTTCTGATAAAGACAGCAGAAAAATAAGTTAAAAACTCTTTTCAATAAGCAGTATAGCCATATTGTCATGTAAAATAAAATTGTTTTTATAGGATAGGTCTCATGGTTCCCTTACATCTAGAAATGTTACTGTGACAGCTATTGCTAATGCACAGAAGAAATGGAAAATGTGGGATAATTTGACCATATGGAATATAAAATGTTGAAAACTTTGGACAGCTTGACCATATGAAATAAGGCTCCTTGATGCATTTAGTTAGATTCTGCCAGTGATAACTGGGCTAACTGTATGAATAACAGTGCCCACCACTTATTACACAGGTGACAGAAGTGATTCTATGATTAACCTGGGTTGGTTGTTTCTATGGCTCAAATCACTGGATATCCAGAATTGTTCTGAACACCAGATTTTGCTCCATTTTGAAAGCATGTTCAAAATATAACCAGGAATATATTATGTATATCATAGACACAGTTTTGTGGTGTGCACACATGGGCCATGATCTGGACGTGCAAAAAGGAAGACTTCTGTTTGGTCTGTTGCTTTGGGAATAGATGTTGGTGGAATTAATCTCTCTGCACGTGTCACCCTTCCTATCACTGGTACCATGAGCCTCTTTCCAGAAGATGTCTCCTTTTTCCTTCATTCCTGTGTATGTGTATTAAGTTCCACATTCATCATTTTCTGCTATGTTTTAATTTTTTGGTTATATGGATATGTTAAAAATGGCTATAGTATTGTTTAGATAGAGCAGACTACTAAAAGGATTATTGAACTTATTTTACTTCTTAGTTCACATGTATGGAAACTACAACTATAATAGCTTGAGTTCTGAGACCAAGAACAGAATAATAATTTTGTGCTATAGTTATGATGGACTTTTCTTTGCATTTTTGCTTTGACACCTAAACTTTTTCATTTTTCTGGAGATAAAGCCTATGATTTATAATTTTTCAATTGCATTGTTGTTCATAAAGTTTTAAATCACTTCTGTAAATAAACTGAACAATGTAGACTTATAATCCAAGCCTTGAATTAAAGTTTCTAGGTGTACTATTGAAAAAAATATTAAACTTTCTCACATCTCTTTCTATGAATACAGCAACACATATTTGCATGTTACAAAATTCAAGACATTGTTCAAATATTTCCAGTGTAAAGAAAAAGCAACTTACACATTTAACTAAATTAGTAAGTTTCATATAGGTTTTTATATTGGTTCAATAACTTCATTGAAGTATATCATAAACAGTATCCTGCCTGAGCACTGTTGTCTTGATTTGTATATAGAAATCAATATTTTAACATATCAACAGTTCATTTCGTGTTTCCAGCTTATCTTCATGAAGAATTTTACCTGAGAAATCACACACTTCTGAAATTCATCTTTTCTGTATTGCAGCAATAATCAACTGACACTAAAGGCCATTCTGGTCAAAGACACAAAGGAAAAATACAATCATTGATTACTGAACATTTCAGCTCCTCTCTTCAAAGGCACAAAAAGCACAAAGCAAATCAATATAAAGCAACAAGTGCAAAGTGGTGTTTTACAAGAGATTATTTGGAAATTAATAATATGAACACTACTCCTTTTTCATTTCTAATTCTATTGATTTGAGTCTTCTCCCTTTTTTTCTTGATGAGTCTGGCTAATGGTTTATCAATTTTGTTTATCTCCTCAAAGAACCAGCTTTTAGTTTTATTGATCTTTGCTATCGTTGCCTTCATTTCTTTTTCATTATTTCTGATCTGATCTTTATGATTTCTTTCCTTCTGCTAACTTTGGGGTATCTTTGTTCTTCTTTCTCTAATTGTTTTAGGTGGAAGGTTAGGGTGTTTATTCGAGATGTTTCTTGTTTCTTAAGGTGGGATTGTATTGCTATAAACTTCCCTCTTACAACTGATCTTGCTGCATCCCATAGGTTTTGGATCATTGTGTCTTCATTATCATTTGTTTCTAGTTATATTTTGATTTCTTCAGTGATCACTTCGTTATTAAATAGTGTATTGTTTGGCCTCCATGTGTTTGTATTTTTTACAGATCTATTCCTGTAATTGATATCTAGTCTCATAGCATTGTGGTCGGAAAAGATACTTGATACAACTTCAATTTTCTTCAATTTACCAAGGCTTGATTTGTGACCCAAGATATGATCTATCCTGGAGAATGTTCCATGAGCACTTGAGAAAAATGTGTATTCTGTTGTTATTGAATGGAATGTCCCATAAATATCAATTAAGTCCATCTTGTTTAATGTGTCATTTAAACCTTGTGTTTCCTTATTTATTTTCACTTTGGATGATCTGTCCATTGGTGAAAGTGGGGTGTTAAAGTCCCCTACTGTGAATGTGTTACTGTCGATTTCCCCTTTTATGGCTGTTAGTATTTGCCTTATGTATTGAGGTCCTCCTATGTTGGGTGCATAAATATTTACAATTGCAGAAATACAAAAGATCATGAGACATTACTACAAGCAACTCTATGCCAATAAAATGCACAAACTTGAAGAAATGGACAAATTCTTAGAAATGCACAATCTGCCAAGACTGAATCAGGAAGAAATAGAAAATATGAACAGACCAATCACAAGCACTGAAATTGAAACTGTGATTAAAAATCCTCCAAAAAACAAAAGCCCAGGACCATACAGCTTCACAGGCGAATTCTATCAAACATTTAGAGAAGAGCTAACACCTATCCTTCTCAAACTCTTCCAAAATATAGCAGAGGGAGGAACACTCCCAAACTCATTCAACAAGGCCACCATCACCCTGATACCAAAACCAGACAAAGATGTCACAAAGAAAGAAAACTACAGGCCAGTATCACTGATGAACATAGATGCAAAAATCCTCAATAAAATACTAGCAAACAGACTCCAACAGCACATTAAAAGGATCATACACCATGATCAAGTGGGGTTTATTCCAGGAATGCAAGGATTCTTCAATATATGCAAATCAATCAATGTGATACACCATATTAACAAATTGAAGGAGAAAAACCATATGATCATCTCAATAGATGCAGAGAAAGCTTTCGACAAAATTCAACACCCATTTATGATAAAAACCCTTCAGAAAGTAGGCATAGAGGGAACTTTCCTCAACATAATAAAGGCCATATATGACAAAACCCACAGACAACATCATCCTCAATGTTGAAAAACTGAAACCATTTCCACTAAGACCAGGAGCAAGACAAGATTGCCCACTCTCATCACTCTTATACAACATAGTTTTGGAAGTTTTAGCCACAGCAATCACAGAAGAAAAGGAAATAAAAGGAATCCAAATTGGAAAAGAAGTAAAGCTGTCACTGTTTGCAGATGACATGATACTATACATAGAGAATCCTAAAGATGCTACCAGAAAACTACTAGAGCTAATCAATGAATTTGGTAAACTAGCAGGATATAAAATTAATGCACAGAAATCTCTGGCATTCCTATACATTAATGATGAAAAATCTGAAGGTGAAATTAAGCAAACACTCCCACTTACCACTGCAACAAAAAAATAAAATATCGAGGAATAAACCTACCTATGGATACAAAAGGCCTGTATGCAGAAAATTATGACACTGATGAAAGAAATTAAAGATGATACAAATAGATGGAGAGATATATCATGTTCTTGGATTGGAAGAATCAACATTGTGAAAATGACTCTACTACCCAAAGCGATCTACAGATTCAATGCAATCCCTATCAAACTACCACTGGCATTTTTCACAGAACTAGAACAAAAAATTTCACAATTTGTATGGAAACACAAAACCCCAAATAGCCAAAGCAATCTTGAGAATGAAAATCAGAGCTGGAGGAATCAGGCTCCCTGACTTCAGACAATACTACAAAGCTACAGTCATCAAGACAGTGTGGTACTAGCACAAAAACAGAAATATAGATCAATGGAACAGGATAGAAAACCCAGAGATAAACCCATGCACATATGGTCACCTTATCTTTGACAAAGGAGGCAGGAATGTACAGTGGAGGAAGGACAGCCTCTTCAATAAGTGGTGCTGGGAAAACTGGACAGGGACATGTAATAGTATGAGATTAGAACACTCCCTAACACCATACACAAAAATAAGCTCAAAATGGATTAAAGACCTAAATGTAAGGCCAGACACTATCAAACTCTTAGAGGAAAACATAGGCAGAACACTCTATGACATAAATCACAGCAAGATCCTTTTTGACCCACCTCCTAGAGAAATGGAAATAAAAACAAAGATAAACAAATGGGATCTAATGAAACTTAAAAGCTTTTGCACAGCAAAGGAAACCATATACAAGACCCAAAGACAACCCTCAGAATGGGAGAAAATATTTGCAAATGAAGCAACTGACAAAGGATTAATCTCCAAAATTTATAAGCAGCTCATGCAGCTCAATAACAGAAAAACAAACAACCCCATCCAAAAAGAAGCAGAAGACCTAAATAGACATTTCTCCAAAGAAGATATACAGACTGCCAACAAACACATGAAAGAATGCTCAACATCATTAATCATTAGAGAAATGCGAATCAAAACTACAATGAGATATCTCACACCAGTCAGAATGGCCATCATCAAAAAATCTACAAACAATAAATGCTGGACAGGGTGTGGAGAAAAGGGAACACTCTTGCACTGCTGGTCGGAATGTGAATTGGTACAGCCACTATGGAGAACAGTATGGAGGTTCCTTAAAAAACTACAAATAGAACTACTGTACAACCCAGCAATCCCACTACTGGGCATATACCCTGAGAAAACCATAATTCAAAAAGAGTCATGTACCAAAATGTTCATTGCAGCTCTATTTACAATAGCCAGAAGATGGAAACAACCTAAGTGTCCATCATCGGATGAATGGATAAAGAAGATGTGGCACATATATACAATGGAATATTACTCAGCCATAAAAATTAACAAAATTGATTTATTTGTAGTGAGGTGGATGGACCTATAGTCTGTCATACAGAGTGAAGTAAGTCAGAAAGAGAAAGACAAATACCGTATGCTAACACATATATATGGATTTTAAGAAAAAAAAAGTCATGAAGAGCCTAGGGGTAAGAAGGGAATAAACATACAAACCTACTAGAGAATGGACTTGAGGATATGGGGAGGGGGAAGGGTAAGCCGTGACAAAGTGAAAGAGCGGCATGGACATATATACACTACCAAACGTAAAAGAGATAGCTAGTGGGAAGCAGCCGCATAGCACAGGGAGATCAGCTCAGTGCTTTGTGACCACCTAGAGGGGTGGGATAGGGAGGGTGGGAGGGAGAGAGACACAAGTGGAAGAGATACGGGGATATATGTATATGTATAACTGATTCACTTTGTTATAAAGCAGAAACTAACTCACCATTGTAAAGCAATTATACTCCAATAAAGATGTAAAAAATAAATAAATAAAAAGGAAAAAATAAATCCTAAATCTACAATGTCAATGCTAGTGCTGACACCCCATAGGCTATTGGCTGTTTTTGTTTTTTTCAAATTTAAACCTCCCAAAAAAGTGAGATATTAATAAAAAAAATTTTCACGGGGAAAATAAATAATAATATGAACACTACCTGTGTAGAACTGGATGGTGAAATCTACACCCTAAAAAATTGCTTAGCCATAAATTCCTCCTTTGTCTTCCTTCCCAAAGGGCTTATAGAAAAGAAATACTCTTTTTGGAAAATTTAATTTGCCATTTTGCTGTCAAACAATAAACATTGACAAGCTAGAGTTGGGATCTGAGGTGTGAAAATGGAATGATAGCTATGAAGAAAAGTCCTCCTAAAATTTTATGTAGGTGTTAAGTCAGTAGTCAGTTAGTGGCCTCCACTTACACTCTGGCGATACATCCTTAGAACATATGTCCGGCATCAAAGACTATTCCCTGAAACATCCTTGGATCAAACCAAAGTCAAGTGACATGTGTGAGGCTGAACAGATCTGTGAAGATGACATTTTCAGGAACTGGAAGAGCTCTGAGATTCTCACACTCTGAATACGGAAAGGACACAGAAGGTGCTGAAATATCCCATGTCATCACTTCCTGGCGAGACTGGCATGTATGTGAGTGGTTTTAGACCCTCTACTAAGACACTTCTTTTGATGGAATTATATTGGTGAATGTAAGGATCCAGTTTTTCTCATGTAAAAATCTAGTCTTTTAGAAATCCATGTCTCTTCTGAAGTGCAAAAACAGGAAGTCTTCTAGCCAAAACACATTCAAAAGTAGATTGAGGCTAAATCAAGTAAAAGATTGCAGAAATGCCTGCTTTCCATCCTTTTACGCTCTCTCTCATTCACACAACTTTCCTTTCCTAGGGTTCTCTTCTGAGGCAAGCAGCTTCCTTGAGATATTGGCAAGAATCTTCCCCAAAAGTACTGTGAACTTGAAAGAAAAATGGTATTTGTAGATATTTCAAAAGTATCACTCAAGTCTCTGCTAGACCCAAAGTGCCTCTTTTCTTCCAATTTGATTTCCATCCAGACAGAGTGAAGAACTATATGCCAGAATACTTCAGCCTGATAAACCTGAATTGCCTCATTGTAACCAATCCCTAAAAGCCTTGTCAGTGTTATAGGTACAAACAGTTTAACTGCTACCAAGTTAAGAATGTTGTACTTGGTGTTAGGATCAGTGAGAAGAGTACTGAATAACCCTGAAAAAATGTTATAAGCGTTTGAGAAATAGTTGTATTTGAGTACAATTTAAAGTACATGTATGCAAGCAATGCTTATCACAAAACTCTGAAAGAACACCATGTTATAATACATTTTGCAAATAAAACAGAGAAAAGAAATATATTCTACGTGCCAGAGGGAAATGGCTTGACATTGAGTTCTCACAATTGAAGTGCTGTATTTGTAAGGGAGTATGTACCTCTAGTAGATAGAGAAACAAAAGATAATCTTTTATCCATCTGTTTTCTAGAACATATAACATGTAGCTTGTGGGCAAGTGAAAGAATTATTCACAGGCTACCATTTCTACTTCTCTGCTATTCAAGTTTCAGTGATGTGGCTGGAATTAAGTTCTAGAAAGTCTGAATCTCTGCCTTCAGAACTTGAAGTCATCACTTTAAACACCCTGATTGAATTCATATTTCTTGTTAGCCTTTTAGCCTTTTGCCTGGGTAATTCATTTATTTTTATCAGACAGAGAGCTAATACTTGTTTACATAATGGAGTATAATTTAATAGAGCAAAATTCCATGATAGTTAAGCAGCACAGAGTACAAGTAATGAATTTAGGAATTGCCAACGTTTTCCATTAGGCTTTAAAAGCCTTAAGAGCCATGGGTTGTAAAGATATATTTTTTAAAAATCGCTCTTTGTAACTGAATATGTGTTGTACTGGACAATCCCTTGCAGTGCTGTTGTCAACACCAACATTGCTAGAGCATTAGCAATGTAATTGAGAGAGAAGGAGGTGGGGGGAAAGGTGAGCCAGGGAGGTGCAACAGACTCCTTTAATAAAAAGGGGAACAAAACAATTTCTAGATTTCTAGTATAGTGAAAGAAAGCATGTTCATTAAAAATAAAAAAGACAACCCTCAGAATGGGAGAAAATATTTGCAAATGAAGCAACTGACAAAGGATTAACCTCCAAAATTTACAAGCAGCTCATGCAGCTCAGTATCGAAAAAACAAACAACCCAATCCAACAATGGGCAGAAGACCTAAATAGACATTTCTCCAAAGAATATATACAGATTGCCAACAAACACATGAAACAATGCTCAACATCACTAATCTTTAGAGAAATGCAAATCAAAACCACAATGAGGTATCACCTCACACCAGTCAGAATGGCCATCATCAAAAAATCTAGAAACAATAAATGCTGGAGAGGGTATGGAGAAAAGGGAACCCTTCTACACTGTTGGTGGGAATGTAAATTGATACAGCTACTATGGAGAACAGTATGGAGGTTCCTTGAAGAACTAAAAATAGAACTACCATACGACCCAGCAATCCCACTACTGGGCATAGACCCTGAGAAAACCATAATTGAAAAAAAGAGGCATGTACCACAATGTTCACTGCAGCTCTATTTACAATAGCCAGGACATGGAAGCAACCTAAGTGTCCACCGACAGATGAATGGATAAAGAAGATGTTGCATATATATACAATGGAATATTACTCAGCCATAAAAAGAAACAAAACTGAGTTATTTGTGGTGAGGTGGATGGACCTAGAGTCTGTCATACAGAGTGAAGTAAGTCAGAAAGAGAAAAACAAGTACCGTATGCTAACACATATATATGGAATGTAAAAAAAAATAAAAAATTAAAATGGTTCTGAAGAACCTAGAGGCAGGACAGGAATAAAGATGCAGATGTACAGAATGGACTTGAGGATATGGGGAGGGAGAAGGGTAAGCTCGGATGAAGTGAGAGAGTGGCATGGACATATATACACTACCAAACGTAAAATAGATAGATAGTGGGATGTAAATAGAGAGCCTCATAGCACAGGGAGATCAGCTCAGTGCTTTGTGACCACCTAGAGCGGTGGGATAGGGAGGGTAGGAGGGAGTCACAAGAGGGTGGAGATACGGGGATATATGTATATGTATAGCTGATTCACTTTGTTATAAAGCAGAAAATAACACACCACTGTAAAACAATTATACTCCAATAAAGATGTTAAAAAATATATATATCTGATTAGGTAAGGACTCCCGTATTCACTACAATTGGATATGGGACAAGATCTATAATTCAGAGATTGGGTAAACGTCTCCCATTCTAAGTATGCAACAATTTTCATCAGGCCTAGATTAAATTATTTTATAACATATAGAACACAAATCACACCCCAAACGGAAATACGTTTCTGTTCCATTTTACTGCTTAAATATAGATGTTAGAAACAATAAAGTTTGAACTTTAGCTGTGCAAAATATTTATATCAAGGAACTGAATCTTAGCAGTTCTAGCAGCATGAGCACTTTCCAAGGAATATAGGACAGCTAAATGGTTTGAGGTAGTTCCTTTTTTTCACATCTGGATATCATATGCACAAAATGATTATCTGATGAAAAGCTGGAAGAATTCACATTTTTTTCTAATTAAAAGAGATTTTGACATGAATGTTTAAAACTTTATTAATTTCCCCCTTGCCATCCTTTTTCTATTTTCTCGTTAAGTAAATTAAGAGCAAAATAAACTTACAGAAAAAGATGAACGTTATAGCCAAAATCCAACCACTCAATTGTCAAACAGTGAATAGATTTGTTGTTTTAAACAATTTTATAATTAATTTTAATTATATTTAAATATGCTTACATCAAGTAGCAAAATTTTATCATTTTTTCATTTTTTTCTTTCATCAATTTTTATGCCAAGAATATGCTTAATTACTTTTTATTAATTTATATAAATATAATTATTATTTGCTTATCTTTATTTTGCATCAATACAAAAGAATCATCTTGATTTAGAAGACTGATTAAAAATATAACTGTTGTTTAATATTTTCCTCTCTAGAGGTTCTTTTAAAGTTTTATATTAATAGGCCAGATAAGTTTAATGTTTCATTCTCCCTTAAAGCTGCTACTGTAAATGAAAATTTTTTGGTTACTATGGAAATTTTTAATTATGAATGTATTCTCTCTTGCTGAAATAAATTTTATTTATTTATTTATTTATTTATTTATTTTTGGCTGCATTGTGTCTTCGTTGCTGCACGCAGGCTTTCTCTAGTTGCGGCGAGCGGGGCTACTCTTCATTGCAGTGTGTGGGCTTCTCATTGTGGTGCCTTCTCTTTGTTTCAGAGCACGGGCTCTAGGTGCGTGGGCTTCAGTAGTTGTGACACGCGGGCTCAGTAGTTGTGGCTCATGGGCTCTAGAGAGCAGGCTCAGTAGTTGTGGCGCAGCACAGTCTTATCTGCTCTGAGGCATGTGGGATCCTCCCAGACCAGGGATTGATCCTGTGTACCCTGCATTGGCAGGCAGATTCTCAACCACTGTGCCACCAGGGAAGCCCTGAAATAAATTCTAAATTTTACAAGTAAAGCTATGATTAATTCATATTTTATTAACATTATTTTCTATTTTTACAAAGTTTTAGTTTAAATCTTGCAAAATTAGAATATTACCCACTCAAACCTCTCATTTTGAAAACATAATAAAAAGAAAAATGATAACTATTTCTCAAGCATAATTTCATATAATACAAGAGAGAAAGTGTGATTATTTGTCTACATAATTTTTATTCACTTAATTCATGAAACTCCTATCTGCTGTATTACAGTGCATTGCATTGCAATTTTCAGTTAAATCATTTCAATGGAAGAAAGCATTTATGGACTGTAAAGTATTAAACTTACAAAAGCAATTTTTTCCAGTGCTTTCAATAATAAAGATACTTTTATAGTCTTAGTGTATATCATCATGGTAAGAAAAAAGTAACTAATTGGTTTATCGGAACCAACTAAAAAAAAAAAGATTTCCTTATTTGTTCTTCAAGCCGCACTGTTCTGAGTTTCCTGATCTCCTCAGTAGTACAATTTTGCTTGCAGCACAGTTTGTAACCATGAAGAGTATATTTAAAATAAACAACAATAGGAATAAGCTATTCAATTTTAAAAATAGAATCCTCTACTGAATAAAACTTTCCTACATTTTAAGATATTGGATGATAACCTGAGCACTGTTGACAGCTAACTGTGGGATCTTAGGCAAGTCTGTTCTTAATTTTGAGTCTCAATTTACTAATCGGAAAAAAAAGGAATGCAATACACATCCTTTACGAAGGGACAAACAATATGCACAGATGTAAGATTAAGAGCCCAAACCTTCAGGCAGGCAGAGCTGAGTGAAACCTGACTTTCAGAAATGATGTGTGAAATGATATGATTTTGGACAAATTACTTCACCTCTATAAACTGTAGCTGTACTTGTAAAATGAGGATTACCATATTTGCCAGACAAGGAACGATAAACAGAACTATCATTTTGGGAATATACCAGAGGAGGTGTGTAGCAGGAAACAAAGCAAGATGTGTGACAGGGAGGACTGTGGCATGAGGGAGATGTTGACTCAGACCAAAGCAGAAGCAGAAGAGTTGGTGAAACGTGGTTAGATTCAGGATGTATTTTGAAGGAGAAGCTAAGAGAACTTGCTGATTAATTGCATATCAAAGGAGAGGAAAAAAAGAGACTAACTAACTCTTAGATCTTTGACCTGGATAATTAAGTGAATTATATATGATTGAGTGAGAGGGAATCTAAGAAAGCACAGCTGGGAGCAAAGGGGTGCTTGGTGAAATATTAAGAGGTCAGTGTTGACTACCTTAATTTGAGATACCTCTTCTCTAGTAAAGAAAAATTTTCTACTGGGTTAAATACTAAGGAAACAAGACAGTTTCAGAAAGTAAATTTAGTAATATTAAGAGCCACTGTTGATTCAAACAAAAGTAGTTTCTAAGTAGTAGTAGAAACAAAAATTTGATTAGGGTAGAAGGATAAGATGTGAAGACAGAGAAAAATGTGAAGAGTTTTCCCAAAAGAGAGGCACCCATATGGAAAGAAGAGCTAAATAGGGAGATAGGGAAAGGGTCATATAATATATTTAAATTGGGGGATATTATGGCATATTTTACACTGGTGAAGTGACTCAGTACAGAGAGTAGAACTGATAAATGTAGTGAGGGATGCAGAGATGATTTCAGAAGCGAAAACCTTGAGAAGGTGAAATCGTGTTGATTTTATATCTATGTGTTAAGATTAGCCTTAGAAGGAGCAGGAGTAGTTTGACCACAATTACAAGAGTGAAAGCAGCATATTTTGTTACAGCTCCAGTGGGCTCATATATCTCTCTCACACAGACACACACACACACAGATCTACTTTATTTTGCATCATGAAAAACAGCCAAAGCCTAAATGTGAATACTGTTATGTAAACTGGGTCATAGGGTAAAAAAGAATAGAAGTTGTAACAATAATCTAAATATGCCACGGGGAACCGAGCAGAGATTGGGAAATAAAGGAAGCCCATAAGTGTTAGTATTGATATATTTGGAAAATAACTTCCAAAATATTAAAATAATAGCTCCTCATTTATTCAATGTTATAAGACTCTGGATTCTTTCTACTGTAGTTGACAGAACCCAACTCAGACTAAAGCAAAGGAGAATTTATTTGCTCAGGGAACAGAAAAGTTCAGAGATATCTGCTAACTTCAGAAACAGACTAGAGTTCAAACATGTCACTGAATATCTGTATCTCTCTAGAATCAATCAGTGATTTACTCTGGTTACATTTATTCTCAAACAGATTTCTACCTTATGCTGGAAGGTGGCTAATGGCAGCTCCACACTTACATTCTTCCAGCTCAAAAGCTTCTCTGGGAAATATGGCTACCCCTTCCTAATAACTCAAAAACATTCCCAAGACTGAGTCCTAGTAGGCCATCTGGGTCACCATTTATCACTTCTGCAAAATATAGTAGGATGCCTCAGAAGTGAATGATAGTATCATATCTACCAAGTCCTCATGGATTGAGAGTGAAGTGGTAATTCCAAGGCAATGGATCTTGGTGATTGATTGAAAAAGGCCCAAATATTAACAAAAATCAAGCGTGATTTCAAGTTCCTTAGTTTGGAAAACTGAGTACACGTTAAAACAGTGAAAATGGCTAAATGTGAAAACAGAAACAGTAGCAAGTTTAAGGCAAGAATAGGAAAACATCCAGTTTTGAACAATTTACTTTCAGGTGGCATTGGGATAATTACTTGGAATCGTTTAAGAAGAAATACATGTTCATAGATTATGTAAAAAGCTTAGCAAATGAAGAAATTTCTGCTTATATAGTACATTTAATTGTATATATTATTTTGAGTTTTATATAAATATTATGTTTATAAAAAATCTGCTATCAGAATCCTTGTGTAGAGTACAACAGATGTTTCAGTGTATAACTGGCTGCTTCAGAGAGCAAGTATGATACAGTGTTTTATATTCTTTGAGTTTAAATAAATTTAAAAAATAATGATGCTTTAATAAAGATTGAAATAATGACAAAAATCATTATTTTACTAGGGAGCTAAGATTTTCAATAACAAATCAGGTCTGATATGTAAACCATGTATAAACTTAAGAATCTGATTTTAGGTTGGTACAAGCTTAATAAAACATGGCTGCTGTTTCTCCTCTGTCCCCCAAATGACTTTCCCTTCCCCTTGGACAAGCAAAGAAGCCCAAGTTCCAGGGGGAAAAAAAGCTATGGATACAAAATTTTAAATAAATTGGCCCCTAAGTAAAGGTAGCAAAAGTGTCCATATTCACTCATGCCTCATAGAGTTCCTTTCACACGACTAAATGGCCATGTATTTTTATATTCTCTGTAAACAGGACATAAAATAGCATAACGGCTCAATGAGTTCCATATCTGAAACTGTGGTCCAGTTTAGTCATTTGGGTTCTTTGACTGCAAGCAACAGAGGCTGATTTAGACTAAGCTAAACAAAATAAATATGTATATTGGAAGTTACAGTTTAGTCATAAAATCGAAGAGATTATGGACTGAATTATTTCCCCGTAAATACATAAGTTGAAGTCCCAATTCCCCGGTACCTCAGAATATGAACTGTATTTGGAGATATTCAATACAATCCTTAAAGAGATAAAGTAAAGTGAGGTCTTATAGGTGGACCCTAATTCAATATGACTGATGTCTTTATAAGAGGAGATTGGACACAGACATGCACAAAGGAAAGACCATGAGAAGAGAGAGGGCCATTCACAAGCCTAAAAAGAAACCAACCCTTGATCTTGGACTTCTAACCTCCAGAACTATGAGAAAATAAGTTTATACTGTTTAAGCTTCCCAATCTGTGGTACTTTGTTACAGAAGCCCTAACAAATATGTTACTGAACAACCAAGTCTCAGAAAGAATGCAAATAAGGTGATCTCCAGGAATTGTAAAAACTAGTAAATAGTTACTTCAGTATCACAGCCCATGTACCAAGTAAGTGTAAACTCTGTCCCTCTTTACACAAATTCAATCAAAGTACAAAATTCCAGAAGAAAGAATCTGATTGGCTAAGGCTAACATTCCTACCTCTTGGCCAGGACAAAAAATTATCTTGTTTTACAGCTATACCAAAACTGCATAAAACAAGAAAGGGATAACACTTAAATAATAAATACTTCGTACAACTATTAACATCTTTCAGAATGTCACACTCTCAACAGAGGAAGATCAAGTATAGAATCCTAAAGTCTACAGAGTAGGAAAAAGACCAGAATATTCTAAGACCAGACAGAAACTCTGCATGTCTGGAGATGGATGGGCAGGCGTAGTATTAGGCTATAAGATCAGAGAGGAAGGGAGAGAGAGGCCGTATCTTTTAGAGATGTTTTCATAGGTCATAGAAAGAAGTTTATATTTAATTCTCAGTGAAATGTGAAACCACTGCAGTTTTATTTAGACCCCAGTTAGCCAAATAAGACTGAATCTTGGAAAATTGTTTGAGCTATTATGAAGGGGTAGTCATATTTCCTAGAGAAGCTAATGAGCTTGAAGAATGCAAGTGTGGAGCTGCCATTATCCACCTTCCATCACCCACAACAATGTGAATATACTAAAAACTCCTGAATTGTATAACTTTGAGGGTGAATTTTATAGAATGTAAATTAAGTTATATATCATTAAGCCCGTTACTGAAAAAAAATGGAGATTTAACAGTAAATCAAAATTGAAAATGAACTGATCAGAAAAATTTAAATCTCTTACCATTGACCCAGTCTTTAATGAATGTCTTTGATGTGGGTGGCTTTCAATGGACAAACATCTACAAAATGACTTTCTTTTATTCCTCTGCAGCCAACTGAGTTAGAATATCTCTATTAAACAAACAAGTTCTGTTTCTTGGACACATTTACATCCTTCTGTGAACATGGGTTAAGGTGGGAAAGACTTAAAAAGTCTATATTGCTCCATTTCTCCATCTGATATAATAACCATAGAAATTTGGATTTTTTAGGTGTAGCATGATGTGCTAAGGAATCTATTCATTAGTTATTTAAAATAACTAAGGAATGGGAAAAGATTTCTCAGTACAAAGAATTAAAGTTGCAAATTTTCTCAATATTTTTCTTTACAATTCCTTCCCCTTTTGCATGTGGGTGTTTCTGGTGTTCAGTTCTGTACTACTCAACAGGTAAATTAAACATCTGAACAGACTCCAGCAAAACAAGAGCACCAAAGTAGTAAAATTATTGAAATAATTTCATACAGGACTTTTTTAAAAAACCACAAAAGCTGTCATAAATCAAAAAATAATAAAATGTTTATTCGACTTCCTTTCTCTTATTTTACTTGGGGGTTATGTAATTTGAAATCCATATACAGAAACATGATTTTAGTTCAATAATGCTTTAAGGGTGTTCCTGAGTGTGTTTCATTAGAAGTAAAGGAATTGGCAAATGATTGAAATTTATGGAATCTCCTTGCACATCTGTTTTTTCAGTCTTTGAAGGTATCATGTGTTCAATAAAATCTCCTGAATCTTTACTGACTAAATATTTCCTGTAGAATCATAGTACAGAGAGAGGATGATTCTTATTAGCTGGCTCAGAGATGAAGACTTAGAATAGGCATTAGAAAACATGGGGGCTCAAGCTGACCAAGAATAAGTCAAATGATTGATGAACACACAGAGAATTATGGTAATTCTGGAGACTATGGATTTAGTGTGCTTATAATCATGATGGTTTAATTTTTTTTTCTCCAACAGTAGACAGCAATCTGATAAGATGTTTGGTGTTCAGAGCAGAGTTTTGTTTGTTTTTGTTTTTTCTTTTTTTTCCTGGCATATATGTTAGTAAGATAAGTGTGCTATAAAATGGGGGCTACTGGGGAGAAAACAGTTGAGACAATCAAGTTTGTGGTTCTAGTAGGTTTAGGGAAAAGATACCAAGAAGAGACATATAGACTGAGGAATTATCAAAGACTGGAAATCTCCATGAGAACACAGAGCAGAAGCGCTGCAAACAAGATGATGACGACCTTGGATTGATGAGTCAGGTGTTCAGAGAGTAAATACTGTTAGGTGTTTCTGAGGTGGGTTTTTTCCAGGGCCTGAAGTTCCCAGGATGTGTCCCTGGGAATAGGTGGATGTAGTGGACTCAGTGAGAACACTGCTGACATAAAACAGATCCACGAGGAGTTACATGAACAGTAAAATATCTCATAATTATGGTAGAGGTTTTGGTGGAGGGGAAAGCTGTATATCATGTTTCTAAAGGAATAAGGCCAAGTGACTCAAAGGAGAGTAGCTGACTTTAGGTTTCCTGTCATTTCTTATGCAACTAAGATTTGACTTTTTCTACATGATTTCCTCTCTGTGTCTCCAGCTTGCTGACTGTAGATCCTGGTACTTTTCAGCCTCCATAATCCTGTGAGCCAATTCCTTATAATAAATAGCTTCATAGCTTATTGGCTCTATTTCTCTAGACAACTCTAACACATGGAAGTAACACAATTTGGGTAGGTCTTTTAGCCCCCAATGTAGATCTCTGTCCTACTCCATCCCTTTCTATCTTCATGAAAGTTCTAAGAATGTCCTTATTTCTTTCGTTGAATTTCTGACCTATCTCTCAATGGGTATTAACCAAAACTGTAATTTAATAAGAACGCTTGAGGTTTGATTTTTTTTCCAGCTTTAATGTAGCACTGCCTGTAGGTTTCTGGGAAGTTTCTCAGAATACACAGGAGCCTGATTCATCTACACACTTACCTAAAAAGAAGAATTCACACTAAATAAAATAAGCACTTCTCCAGCTATGTAATAGTGTAACACCCATTGAGATGTTCTTATAAATAGCCCCAAGTGAAGAACAGTAGAAATAGGTATACATTTATATCCACGTCTGTATTATAGAAAAATATGAAATATGGATAAAATATCTAGTATCCTTAATAATATCTATGTATACTTATATTCTTTTCACACATTGGCACTTACTAGTATGCTTGAATAACATTATTTGCAATGATGAAAACATTTTTATAGCACATTAAATATATTTTAATTTACATAATCAAATTAAACACTATTGTTATGCTATTTCCCTAATATAAGCAAAAAATAAAAGATTTAAACAAAATATATCAAAACATAGGGCAAGATGAGTGCCTTTTGAAAGTTGTTTCTTATGGATAAAGAAGAGGTGGCACATATATATAATGGAATATTACTCAGCCATAAAAAGAAATGAAATTGAGTTATTTGTAGTGAGGTAGATGGACCTAGAGACTGTCAAACAGAGCGAAGTAACTCAGAAAGAGAAAAACAAATACTGTATGCTAACACATATATGGAATCTAAAAAAAAAAAAAAAAAAAAAAGGCTCTGAAGAACCTAGGGGCAGGACAGGAATAAAGACGCAGACGTAGAGAATGGACTTGAGGACACGGGGAGGAGGAAGGGTAAGATGGTACGAAGTGAGAGAGTGGCATGGATATATATACACTACCAAATGTAAAATAGATAGCTAGTGGTAAGCAGCCACATAGCACAGGGAGGTCAGCTCGGTGCTTTGTGACCACCTATAGAGGTGGGATAGGGAGAGTGGGAGGGAGACACAAGAGGGAGCGGGTACGGGGATATATGTATATGTATAGCTGATTCACTTTGTTATACAGCAGAAACTAACACACCATTGTAAAGCAATTACACTCCAATAAAGATGTTAAAAATAATGTTGGACAAAAGTGAACACAATATACAGAATATTAAACAAAACAAAAAAAGTTGTTTCTTAGTCTTGTGTATCAGAACAGAAATAAAACAGAAATGACAAAACTTAGCTTAATGATTATTTTACATTTACTAGAACAACATCTTCAGAATGATTATAGAGTTTCTGATCCAGGTCACACGATATAGACATGAACTGTCTGTTACTGGGTTTCACATCTAGAATAATATTTTTTTATTAGTGACTAAAATGAAGCCACCACACTTGAGCAACAAGGTACTGTGGGCTAAAGCGAGATCATCTTTTATCTTTCACAAAGTCTTAAGGGACTTGTGTTTATAAAACCTTCAAATATAACTGACTGATGTGATCTTGCGAAATACAAGTAGTTTTTAATGGGTTGGTTGGGACACTTTGGGAATTGCTTTTTTTTTTTGCCATATTCATTTTCCTTCATTTGACAACGTTTTCTGGCATTCAGATTCTGCCACCCAGCATATTGTGGGTGTTGAAGGTACACAATTACGTTTTTCTCAATGATTTTCTTGGCATAAAGAGCCAATATGGAGCCCAATAAATATCCCTCAGATGTGCAAATACATGAAGTGCATGCCAGGAGAGAAGTATAACTGAATAACAACCTTGAATTGTTCATGACACCATGGTTCTTATCTGGTCACATATAACTCCCTGAATATGCATTATCTGAATACTCTTCAAGCTTGATCCAACAGCAGAGGCTGCAGAAATGGATGCAAAAAATCGTTTATTCAATTTGCAGTTTTTCACTCTACTCTATTCTCATATGAATTACCGCCTGAATTTTTTCTATCCATTATAAAATGACAGTTATTAAAAATGTCATGTGTTCTGGCTTCCCTGGTGGCGCAGTGGTTGAGAGTCCACCTGCCGATGCAGGGGACACGGGTTCGTGCCCCGGTCCGGGAAGATCCCACGTGCCGCAGAGCAGCTGGGCCCGTGAGCCATGGCCGCTGAGCCTGCGGGTCCGGAGCCTGTGCTCTGCGATGGGAGAGGCCACAACAGTGAGAGGCCCGCAACAGAAAAAAAAAAAAAAAGTCATGTGTTCATGGACTATAGGCATGTGTATATCCATATGCACACAAATGTGTGTGTGTGTTTGTGTGTGTGTATATTATTGGGAAGAATGGAAACAATAAAATGAAGTTTATTCATTCACGTGCTCACTCAAGCAATATGTATTAAATATATTTTATCTGTCAAACATTGTACTAAGTACTCTGGAAGTAACTCTTTGAACATCAGCTTACAGTCTAAGTGGGAGGAGGGATATTGTTAAACAAAGAATTACATAAAATATTTAACTATTATTATGATAAGTGCACAATAGACTACTATGTTCTGTAAGAATATCTAATTGAAGAATCAAAACTATTTATTTGGAGTAGGAAATTGGAAATAGGTAAATTTAACTGTGAAATTGACATTTAAGTTGCAACTTGGAGTATGAGATGCAAAGTCAAGAGGATTAACAAGTGATATCCATCATAACAGATCTATTCCTTGGATTATAAATTCAGAAATCTCTGAGGGATATGCCTCAGTGGAAAAGACTAGATAATGAACGAAAGCTGGGCATCAAGTCTGTGAATAATTACCAATACCCCTTACCACCATTACAGATGAATTACCATTTTGCAGCTGAAGACTGAGGCCAAAAAATGTTTTTGAGAAGAATACTAGTTTATCGCTTCTATTTCTCTGTTCCAGGTCCTATTTTCTTCATAAATCCTTTTCTCATTTTGACCCCCAAGAGGGTCCTGAAAAAGGATTATGAAATAGTGAAAGAAGAGGTATTTGAACAAAAGGCAAATAATAGACAGGAAAACAGAATATTACACGTTTGTTGCAGACATAATTCTCTGTTGACAAATTCTGGCTTGCAAAATACAAAAACTCTTCCTTCCTGATGCTATAGAAATAGGGTCCAATTTAGTGCCAAGACATGGACTGGGGACAGGGCATCTGTTCTCAAGCATCAGTTCACAGAGCTGAGAGTGAAATTTCATTGCCCCTGCCTGTATGGTCCTGTGAGATCTAGTGGTTCTCCATAGCTTCTGAGCTATTCCTGGGGGACAGACATCTGCTTGTAGTCCCATTTGCATAATCTACCAGAACATCATTTCTATCTTGGTGCCTTGCTTCCCAGGTGGTAGAGCTGGGAAGCATGGCACAGCTCCCTTGCTCTTTCCCAACCTACATATATTTCCATGTTTTTCTATTCCCCTAGCCTGTGGGAATTTACTTGTAGTCTGAGTGAAATCTTTCTTTTTTCATGTTTCTTCAAACTGCTTTGTTTAAGCCTACCACTAGACATTTTGGAAACAAAAGCTAAAAACTAAAGTGTATTCATTGCTTTCTGCCCTGTAGCAAGGGAGGATAGAAGTTGCTGCCTGATTTACTGGGGAAAATATAGAGGTAAAATGAAGAGGAAGAAATAAAACATAAAGATATCAAAATATTTCCCAAAGATTTCAAAATATGAATGTGTGATCTAGAAGAAATGATTAAAAATGAAACAAAAATAGATAATCCATGGATAAGTGAAATAAAATTGAGCTTTCAAGTGCAGTCTCCAAATCCAGTCTGCCAAGCCTTTTTATTTGATCTCTGGAATCACAGGTAAGGTCTAGTACGTACTAGATCTAAATATTTGTCAAAATTTTCCAAAAAATGTGAAGTGTATATGTTTTCATAATAGATTGTTTCAAAATACTCTTGTGGTATTTCTGAAATTACATATATGGCCTAATTCCCTATTATGCTATACCTACAGATCTTCTCAAGAAAAGATAGCTTACCACTTAGAAATATAGGATACAAAAGTCCATGTATATGGAAAAGTTTGTACAAGAGTTTACAAACTGGCAGGCCGCCAATTAATCTGCATTGGGTCATGGGCTGCCTTCTCTAGACAGCAGATTCTAAATCAGAGGTTAGCATGTAGGCATTTTATTAGGAAGTGCTATTGGGATTACCAGCTGTGGAATGGGAGGGACTGGACTAGAGAATTTGCAGTCTTAACAATGGCCCCAGCCAACCCCACGGGAGCTTTGAAGCTAAGATGGCCTTCTATATTTGTCTCAAGTTCTGGGGAGGGGGCTAGATATTTGTATCCATGTTACTGAATGTTAGCTGCTCCAATAAATATTTGTGCTTAGCTACAAGCCTCTTCAGCTGATGGAATTTGGAAAAGGATTCACAGCACTCCCAGCAGGTAGACAAGTAAGTGCTTCAGTCTTAAAAGGAGATTTGCAGCAAGAGGCATACCATAACATCCATTATACATAGTATTTAAGGAAGAAGATGAAAAACATGGTGTGCACATAAGCAAATAAGTCAATGGAACAGAACTGAGAGCTCAGATATATCCCCAAGCAAAAGTGGAAAACTGTTATACAATAGAGGGGATATTATAAATCAGTGAAGAAAATAGAAACCATTTTATGCTTGGTACTGGAATAATTGCATTACAATTACAACAAAAAATAGATCCTTAATACTACCCATTCACAAAAATATATTCCAGATAATAAAGGATTTTAATGGAAAAATACTTTAAAGCTATAAGAAAATATACTAGATGTTTTTATTTATAGGAGGAAATAATTTATTAGATAAAACCCAAGATCATATGCTATTAAGAAAAAACAAAATAAAGCTGACATTAAAATTTAAAAATGTGTGTGACAAAATATGCTGGAAACAAAGTAATTGACTAGGAGAATGCAATGGTTGAATATGTAACAGCAAAATATTTTTTATTTATATAAATTAATATGAAATTTTAAAATAATTTTACTAATTTATAAATTAATATGAAAGATGAGCAACTAAGTAATAAAATGGATAAGGACAGTAAATAGGTGATTCCACTAGGAAGAAATACAAAAAGGCCATAAAATATTTTTTTAAATCTTAATATGCAAATTAAACAACAATATGCAAATTAAAACAACAATGAGATATGTCAAATGTATCAGATTAGAAAAAGAAAAAAAAAGGCTGACAATATTGACAATATCAAGATTGGTGCAAAGGAGACAAGAATTTTCATGTATTAGGGCTGATGAATTGATGTTATTGGTAAAACAACTTTGGAAAACAATTTTGCAATGTCTAATAAAGGTGAAAATGCACAAGCATAAAATCCTTCAAGGGTATTTTATACATGTATAGTAAGGGACATGTAAAATGATATGCATTATAGCATTATTTGTAATCTAAAGCATAGAAACAACCCAACTCAAACGTTTGTAGAGTGGCAAATATAAAATTGAATCGTAATACAGCAAGTCTAGAAAGTGATATTTAGTGAAAAAAGCAAATGACAGATTGATATAGTATAATAACATTTTTGTAAATTAAAAACATAAACTTATCTAATGCACAAACCCACGTGGTAAAAATACAAAAGCATGTACTTTAAAGGTATATAACATATTAAGATATTATTTGACTTTCTCAAGGGAGTAGAAAAGAATCTGGAAAGACACAAACAGAACTACAGCTTGATTTGGAATTTTCTATGTCCAAAACATTTTAGCTAAAGAGAAAAACATGTTTATGTTTATAATCTCCTGCTAGGTGGCAGAATGCATGGGAACTACTCTGTACACATTTCTATATTTGAAAAACTCTTCAAAATAAAATAACTATTGCCAATTTGTCAGTTCTTCCTAACTTAATCTATAGATTCAATGCAATCTCAATAAAAATCCCACCAAGTTATTTTATGAACATTGACAAACAGATTCTAAAGTTTATATGGAGGAGCATAAGATCCAGAATAACCAATATGCTATTGAAGTAAAAGAACAAACTTGGAGGACAGAAGTTACCTGACTTCAAGACAACATAAGACTACAGTAATCAAGACAGTGTGGTACTGGTGAAAGAACAGACAAATAGATCAATGGAAGAGAAAAGACAGCCCAGAATAGACCCCCATAAATATAATCAACTAATGTTCAATGAAAGAGCAAAGGCAATACAATGAATGGAGCAAAGATAGTCTCTTCAACAAATAGTGTTGGAACAGCTGGATGTCACATGCAAAAAAGTGAATCTAGACACAGACCTTACATCTTCTATAAAAATTAACTCAAGATAAATCATAGCCCTAAATGTAAAACACAAAATTATCAAAATCCTGGAAGATAACCTGGATGACCTTGGGTATGGTGATGCCTTTTTTAGATAAAATACCAAAGACACAATCCATGAAAAAAATAATTGGGAAGCTAGACTCCATTTGAGTTAAAAACTTCTGCTCTGCAGAAGAGAATGTCAAGAGAATGAGAAGATAAGCCACAGACTGGGAGAAAATATTTGCAAAAGATATATCTGATCAAAGAAAGACTGTTATCCAAAATATACAAGGACTTTTAAAAACTCAAAAATAAGAAAACAAACAACCTAACTGGGCCAAAGACCTTAACAGACACCTCATCAAAGAAGATATACAGATGAAAAATAAGCATATGAAAATATGTTCCATATCATATGTCATCAGGAAAATCAAATTAAGACAACAATCTGTTACCACTGCATTTTATTAGAATGGCCCAGATCCAGAACGCTGACAACACCAAATGCTGGTGAGGATGTGTAGCAACATTAACTTTCATTTATTGCTGGTGGGAATTCAAAATGGTACAGCCACTTTGGAAAACAGTTTGGTGGTTTCTTAGAAAACCAAACCTACTCTTACCATATGATCCCATTATTGTGCTCCTTGGTATTTACCCAAAGGAGCTGAAAACTTACATCGATGCAAAAACCTGTGCGTGGGTATTTATAACAATTTTACTCATAATTGCCAAAACTTGGAAGCAACCAAGATGTCCTTCAGTATTGAATGCATAAATATATTGTGGTACATCCAAACAATAGAACATTAGTCAGTGTTAAAAGGAAATGAGCTATCACACCATGAAAAGATGAGGAGAAAACTTACCTGCATTTTGCTAAGTGAAATAAGCCAATCTGAAAAGCTACACACTATATGATTCCAACTATAGAACATTCTGGAAAAGACAAAACTATGTAGAGAGTAAAAAGATCAGTAATTTCTAGGGGCTCAGCTCGGGGAGGGCTGAATAGGTGGAGCACAGAGGATTTTCAGGGCAATGAAAATACTCTGTATGATACTCTAGTAGTGGATACATGTCATTCTACATTTTCCAAACCCAGAGAATGTACGAAACCAAGAGGGAACCCCGATGTAAACTGTGGACTTTGGGTGACAGTGATGTGTCCATGTAGGTTCACCAATTGTAACAAATGGACCCCTCTGGTGGGAGAAGTTGATAATGGAGAAGGCTGTGCATGTGTATAAGTAGGGGATGTGTGGAAAATCTCTGCACATTCCTCTTAATTTTGCTGTGAACTTAAAATTTCTCTTAAAAAATAAAGTAAAAAAGTGTAATATTTTTATCACGTAAATAAAACACTGTCTCCTTCTTACCTTAAATATAAGAAGCTATCCAGCAACCCCACTCCTAGGCATATATCCAGACAAAACTACAATTCGAAAAGACGCACGCACCCCTATGTTCAAAGCAGCACTATTCACAATAGCCAGGACATGGAAACAACCTAAATGTCCATAGACAGACGAATGGATAAAGAAGATGTGGTGTGTGTGTGTGTGTATGTACACACACACACACAATGCAATACTACTCAGCCATAAAAAAGAATGAAATAATGCCATTTGCAGCAACATGAATGGACCTAGAGATTATCATATGTAGTGAAGTAAGTCAGAAGGAGAAAGACAAATACCATATCACTTATATGTGGAATCTAAAATACGACACAAATGAACCAATCTACTAAACAGAAACAGACTCACAGTCATAGAGAATAGAATTGTCATTGCCAGGGGGGAGGGGGGAAGGAGGAGGGATAGACTGGGAGTTTGGGATTAGCAGATGCAAACTATTATATATAGCATGGATAAACAATAAGGTCCTACTGTGTAGAACAGGGAACTACATTCAATATCCTATGATAGACCATAATGGATAAGATTATGAAAAAGAATATATGTATGTATAACTGAATCATTTTGCTGTATAGCAGAAATTAACACAACATTGTAAATCAACTATACTGCAATAAAATTTAAAAATAAGAAGATATGTGGCATTTTGCTAATGTAGTTTCAAAGTATAAATTGGCTGGAGCTTCACAGTAACTGCATCTTTTCTATAAAATGTATTATCTCCAGTTTAGTGCCTGATTTCTGGTTTTACTAGAATCGTCTGCTTCCAATTCTCCTCTCATAATTAATGCCTTCTCCATTCTGTATTATTCCATTTTATCTTGGTTTTAGCTCAGATACTACTCCAGATGAAGTAATCAATAGATAATGTGAATAAAGTTGATCTAAATGACTAAGTGAAAGTCATCAATAACTGTTTCATTGACTGATATTTATTTATATCCTATCTTCTTCTCTGAAAGTTTTGAGGAGCATCACAGAAAGAGAAAAATGCAAAGTATAGAACAGGAATAGAAAAACAGGGACAGGAATAAGAGAAGACAAACACAAACAAAAGTCAGCTATAATTCAGTTTTGATTTTGAGTTTCCAGGCAGCAAGGTCAAAAGGAGAAACATGCTCAGTTGTACAGTCTGTGAAAAGAATATGTCAATTTCTTATCAAGGCAAATATTTTCCTGTCACTTAGTTTTACAAGATATTTCCTAGATGGGACTTATAATATAATAGATACTAATTGATGTAATGGGTATAATTTATTTTAATTTCTTTCCCATAGGAAACTAAAAAAAAAATCTCAGTTTGTAACTTAGAAATGCAACCCAGGAAGAGTAATTCTGGGAGGAGCTAAACTAGGGTGGTTTAACTATTGAGGCCTTTGATGGCCTGAGTGCTTTAACTGAGCATCTGGTCTTTTTCTATTAGCCATTGGAGAGTGGTTGGATTAACCATATCAGATGACCATGGAATTCAGGCAGAATATCTTAAAATATCAAGAAAGATATTAAGAAACATACTGAGAAAGTATTTCTCAAATTTTTCACAAGCCTCTCACCAGGCTTCTGCACTTAATTTGTGCAGATTGTGCCTGGCCCAACAGCTGAGTGTGCCAGTGGCAACAGAAACGTAGCCAGCACTCCTCTCCCTACGCCTTCAGCTCAGAGTAAGGGGTATCTTGTTGTAATTAATCTACCTACAGGGGGTTCCTTGCCTGTGAGAGACCTCTTAGAAGGCAATTAAACATTCACTCATCTTCCTTGGCCACATACCTTATAAAGTATGACAAAACTAGACAAGAATATCCCTTGCTATTGGAATTAGTTCATTCCTAGATTTCTACAGTAAGTATCAAAGGATTTTTATAGGATTCATCTGAAAATTTATCTGTATAAATTCATTTCCTAATTCAGGAAGCAAGGATTCTCTTACAACATTCTCAGCTTCTTCTGTAGGTAGAGGTGGCCCTTTGATTCGGTCCTTTATTTCTTCTGTTGAATGAAAGTATGATGACAAACCCAGGTAGCCATATTGCAACCATGAAGGAAGGCTACATGAAATTCTTCTGTGTCAGCACTGGCATTACTTAGCTGCCAAAGCCAGGGGCTGCCTACCTCCATCCTTTTCCTACTGTAAGAAAAAAAATCAGCCATTTTCTTTATACCACTGCAAGTTAGGTTTTCTGTTTTTGCATCTATTGCATTCCTTACTGATACAATGCCATAATAACAAAGCACACAGCAACAACAACAATAAATTCACATAAAGTCCACAGAGCTATGTAGCTCTTTTAATTCTGACATATCAGATACTGTACTCCTAGCATGCTCTCTCCAAAAGCTGTTAAAAGTACTTTTAAATAATCCATTTGTTCCTTTGATGGTCAGAGTTTGTTAGAGAGCTTTCACCAGTTGGGTTTTTTGTTTTTGGGGGGCAATATCATCAGTCACTGATGAGTCATTAGCTCAAAATTTTGCATCAAACAACTCTTAGCTTCTTCTCTGAATAGTCTCCCACACCATCACTTATTTTTTCCTCTCTGAGATTAGATCATTCATATATAAATGGCAATCCTCGTACATCTTATTTTGAGAAGAAACATTAATTTCACTTTCAGATATTTCATCAGTGTATAGGAATGCAAGAGATTTCTGTGCATTAATTACGTATCCTGCTACTTTACCAAATTCATTGATTAGTTCCAGTAGTTTTCTGATAGCATCTTTAGGATTCTCTATGTATAGTATCATGTCATCTGCAAACAGTGACAGCTTTACTTCTTCTTTTCCAATTTGGATTCCTATACATTAACAATGAAAAATCTGAAAATGCAATTAAGAAACACTCCCATTTACCATTGCAACAAAAAGAATAAAATATCTAGGAATAAACCTACCTAAGGAGACAAAAGACCTGTATGCAGAAAATTATAAGACACTGAAGAAAGAAATTAAAGATGATACAAATAGATGGAGAGACATACCATATTCTTGGATTGGAAAAATCAACATTGTGAAAATGACTATACTATCCAAAGCAATCTATAGATTCAATGCAGTCACTATCAAATTACCACTGGCATTTTTCATAGAACGAGAACAAAATTCTCACAATTTGTATGGAAACACAAAAGACCCCGAATAGCCAAAGCAATCTTGAGAAACAAAACTGGAGCTGGAGGGATCAGGCTCCCTGACTTCAGACTATACTACAAAGCTACAGTAATCAAGACAGTATGGTACTGGCACAAAAACAGAAATACAGATCAATGGAACAAGATAGAAAGCCCAGAGATAAACCGACACACATATGGTCACCTTATCTTTGATAAAGGAGGCAAGAATATACAGTGGAGAAAGGACAGCCTCTTCAATAAGTGGTGCTGGGAAAACTGGACAGTTCCATGTAAAAGAATGAAATTAGAACACTCCCTAACACCATACACAAAAATAAACTCAAAACGGATTAAAGACCTAAATGTAAGGGCAGACACTATTAAACTCTTAGAGGAAAATAGGCAGAACACTCCATGACATAAATCACAGCAAGATCCTTTTTGACCCACCTCCTAGAGAAATGGAAATAAAAACAAAAATAAACAAATGGGACCTAATGAAACGTTAAAGCTTTTGCAGAGCAAAGGGAACCATAAACAAGACAAAAAGACAACACTCAGAATGGGAGAAAATATTTGCAAATGAAGCAACTGACAAAGGATTAATCTCCAAAATTTACAAGCAGCTCATACAGCTCAATATCAAAAAAACAAACAACCCAATCCAAAAATGGGCAGAGGACCTGAATAGACATTTCTCCAAAGAACATATAAAGATTGCCAACAAACACATGAAAAAATGCTCAACATCATTAATCATTAGATAAATGCAAATCAAAACTACAATGAGAGGGCTTCCCTGGTGGCGCAGTGGTTGAGAGTCCGCCTGCCAATGCAGGGGACGCGGGTTCGTGCCCCAGTCCAGGAAGATCCCACATGCCGCAGAACAGCTGGGCCTGTGAGCCATAGCCACTGAGCCTGCGTGTCTGGAGCCTGTGCTCCGCAACGGGAGAGGACACAACAGTGAGAGGCCCGCGTACTGCAAAAAAAAAAAAAAAAAAAAACTACAATGAGATATCATCTCACACCAGTCAGAATGGCCATCAAAAAAAAAACTACAAACAAAGGCTGGAGAGCATATGGAGAAAAGGGAACCCTCTTGCACTGTTGGTGGGAATATAAATTGATACAGCCACTATGGAGAACAGTATGGAGGTTCTGTAAAAAACTAAAAATAGAACTACCATACAACCCAGCAATCCCACTACTGCACATATACCCTGAGAAAACCATAATTCAAAAATAGTCATGTACCACAATGTTCATTGCAGCTCTATTTACAATAGCCAGGACATGGAAGCAACCTAAGTGTCCATCAACAGATGAATGGATAAAGAAGACGTAGCACATATATACAATGGAATATTACTCATCCATAAAAAGAAACGAAATTGAGTTATTTGTAGTGAGGTGGATGGACCTAGAGTCTGTCATACAGAGTGAAGTAAGTCAGAAAGAGAAAAACAAATAACATATGCTAACACATATATATGGAATCTAAGAAAAGAAAAGGTCATGAAGAACCTAGGGGAAATATGGGAATAAAGATGCAAACCTACTAGAGAATGGACTTGAGGATATGGGGAGGAGGAAGGGTAAGCTGTGACAAAGCGAGGGAGTGGCATGGACATATATACACTACCAAATGTAAAATAGATAGCTAGTGGGAAGCAGCCGCATAGCACAGGGAGATCAGCTCGGTGCTTTGTGACCACCTAGAGGGGTGGGATAGGGAGGGTGGGAGGGAGGGAGACGCAAGTGGAAGAGATATGGGGATATAAGTATAACTGATTCACTTTGTTATAAAGCAGAAACTAACACACCATTGTAAAGCAATTATACTCCAATAAAGATGTTTAAAAAAAAGTAGAAACATTAAGTCATTTAATATGGCAACATGAAGGACACAATTGTTCCCATGAAGGCCTCTGACCTTTCCATGGCACTTTCAAATATTCATTTTTATCACTTGCTTTAAGAGCATCCCTTTAGGAGGCAGTAGGTTTGGAATTTACATCTTATCCAAGTCCAACAGAATCCATGCTAATAGACTTCCATTCTGCTTGTTCTTCTATAACGTTTCCCCAGATCTCATCACTGGGCTTGAACCCAAAATTCTGTCTTGTCTTTCCCATACTCCAAGCATCCGATAATAGGCAAACATCCTGGGCCTTGGGTAGCACTGCCAGAAGATGTTGCTCAGTAGTCCCCTAGTGGCCTAAAGAGTTCATGCAGTGTACTAAAATGCTTTTTCTACTCCATGGAGGTGTGAGAGATTCATGAAGCAGCAATATCATTAAGTAGCTGCCAATTAGCACAATCCTTTCCAGAAGGTCCATGAAGTACACTCGAGATTCTACATTGTCTAGGTTTGCTTTCTAGTGGGTCGTGCAGTCTATCCAAGTGTCATTACTGTATCATCACAATCTGAAATTTTACTGTCAAGTTTGGGATATAGTCTTCTGAGTTAAAAGGCTCCTTTTAGGAGCTAGTGACAGTAACCCACTTACCTGAAGCAAAAAAGAGGACTTTATAAGAAGGCTACAGTGCTTTCAGGAGAAACTCAAGGGCAGTAATGGCAACTAGATAATGAAGGAATGAAATCAAGGAGGCCATCAGAAACCTAGGTAGCTGCTCTCTCAGATTTTGGGCTTACAGTGACTCGTCTCTGTTTCTTTCTGTAGAAAGAAACATTTCTGTTGTTTTTTTTTTCCCTCTCTCTACACAGATATTTCTCTGATGTTGCATGAACTTGACCAAGCATACCCACCTCCAACACTGGCAGGCTTAGTAAATTACACAGACCAAACTTTAATTTTCGACCCCATTTCTAAATGATGGAGAAAGAGGACTTGATCTGACCAAAAATGATGATGACAATGATGATTATGGTGATGATGGTGGTAGTGGTGTTGATGGATGTTTTTATTTCGTGTTTACTGTGGGCAATTCCCCATGATAAACACCTTCATTCATTTTTCACTTAATTCTCATGGAGACGCTGTAATCCCATTTTATGGGTGATGAAGATGATGCCTAGAGATGATAAATAATTTGCCTAAAGTAACTTGCCTGCTAATGAACCCAAGTTACCTGATTCCAAAGTGGTCTAGACAATGGAGGGTTGAGGTAGGATCCAGTAGGACAAGCATGACGAATAAGGCTCCACCCCATGAGAGAGCAGGGCAATTCTCAGAGAAAAAGTGCTCTTATGAATTGTTTACAAAACCCCATTATGGTCTAGTATAGATGTCTGTGCCTTTTCTCAAATCCCCTAGTGAGGAGCATGGACATCTCCCTCTATTGGACTCAGTTTTCTCTTCTAGTCTTTTTATCTATTACATTCTTCTTTGTTTCCTATATTCCAGTTTCTCAGAGTTATTTGTTGTTTATAAACACTGTGAATTGCCATGCCTCTGAGCTTATCATGCAGCCTGGAAAGGCCTTTTCTAATCTACTAAAAGTTTATTCAACTGCTGAAACTCAGCCCAAATGTCATCTTTTTCATGAAATAATCACTGATCCCTCCCTCCCTACAGAGATGCCTCCTCACTCTGTTTCCATAAGCACAGTGTTAATAAATTATATCTTTTGCACTTAGCATTTTATCTGTGCTATCACATTGATTATGAATATCTACAACGTGAACTTCCTGAGGGTAAGCATTATTTTTAAAAAAATAACTATATCCTCAACATATGACAATAAATAAAGTCTAAATTGAACTGATACTGGCTGAACAGGTATAAATCATGAATTCGTATGCCTGTGTTCTCTTAGATATGATATCTTGGTCCCTCTATATTTGCGTCTTGAGGTTTGAAATCCATATTGCCTGCCTATACTTTTGGGAGCGCCAAAATGCCCTATAATGTGTTCAACATTCTATTTCTAACTAAGCCAGAACAATTTAAAGCGGCTGTACAGAAAACTGTCCCTTTATTGTCCTTTGTTTCGCAGAGCAATTTTATCCTTTTTGCACTGAATTCCCAAGAGAGATTGCATGGGGATTCTCTACAATGTCCACTGAGAGGTCACTTATACCTTAACATCAATGTAAAAAATATTGTTGGTCCAAGGAGTTTAGAGCCTTAACTTTAGAAAACAATGTCAGTATAAAAGGCTGAAGAGATGCTCAACATCGCTAATTATTAGAGGAAATGCAAATCAAAACTACAATGAGGTATTAACTCATACCAGTCAGGATGGCCATAATTAAAAAGTCTACAAACAATAAATGTTGGAGAGGGTGTGGAGAAAAGGGAGCCCTCCTACACTGTTGGTGAGAATGTAAATTGGTATAGCTACTATGGAAAACAGTATGGAGGTTCCTTAAAAAACTAAAAATAGAATTACTGTATGATCCAGCATTCCCACTCCTGGGCATATAACCAGAGAAAACTATAATTCAAAAAGATACATGCTCTCCAATGTTCATAGTAGCACAATTTACAATAGCCAAGACATGGAAACAACCTAAATGCCCATCAACAGATGAATGCATAAAGAAGATGTGGTAAATATATATACAATGGAATATTACTCACAGAAGAGAATGAAATAATGCCATTTGCATCAACATGGATGGACCTAGAGATTATCATACTAAGTGAAGTAAGTCAGACAGAGAAAGACAAATACCATATGATATCACTTATCTGTGGAATCTTAAAAAATGGTACAAATCGACTTTCACAAAACAGAAACAGACTCACAGACATAAAAAAACAAACTTATGGTTAGCAAAGGGGAATATCAAATGTAAAACCGATAGCTAGTGGGAAGCAGCCACATAGCACAGGGAGATCAGCTCGGTGCTTTGTGACCACCTAGAGGGGTGGGATAGGGAGGGTGGGAGGGAGGGAGACGCAAGAGGGAAGAGATAAGGGGATATAAGTATATGTATAGCTGATTCACTTTGTTATAAAGCAGAAACTAACACATCATTGTAAAGCAATTATACTCCAATAAAGATGTTAAAAAAAAAAAAGAAAAGGGGGGAAGGATAAATTAGGAGTTTGGGACTAACATATACAAACTACTATATATGAAATAGATTAACAACAAGGTCCTACTGTATAGCATGGAGAACTATATTCAATATCTTGTGATAAATTATAATGGAAAAGAATCTAATAAAGAACATATATATATGTATGTGTGTGTATAACTTAATCATTTTCCTGTACACCTGAAACTAACACAACATTGTAAATCAATGATATTTCAGTTAAAAAAAAGAAAATGATGTCAGATCTGTCATATATAAAGCACAGTGTATAAAAATGTGTACTTTGGAATTGAGATACTTTCTAGCCCTGGGACATTAGGTTGTTACATACGTTTGTGAGCTTCATTTTACCCTTTTGCACAATGATGATAGAAATGGCTACGTTATAAGGCAGTTACCCAGATTAGAGATAATATCAACGTATGTGATTGACATCTAGTAAGTGTTCAATAAATATTAACCATTATTATATAATCTACCACTTTTGCTTCCTCCTTTAATACAGCTTAGTAGGACCTCTCCATTTTTCTCCTCCAATGTACCTCCAAAGTACATTTTACCACCAAGAACCTCTTTAAATTCTCCTTCTCACATCACTCCAGAAAAACTCCATAGCTGAGTCTTTGAACCCAAATATTCACTCAAGCTCTCTATCAAACAGCTCGTCTTTAAGATGTCCCCCAAATAACCTCAATCTTCTGCTGAATGTTCTTAGGGATCATGTAATTTCCTCCTGAAACATACATTCATGGAACCCACTCATGGTGTTCCAGGCCACACTTGAATACTTTTGTTAGTAAAAAAAAAAAATTGATTTTCTTCTATGAGAGTCCATTCCATCTTTGGATAAGTATGAAAGAAATTATTCCCTTAAAAAATTGAAACATATTTTTCATTGGATTCTTCCCACTGGCCTTAGTTTGTACCTAGTTGGTTTTGAGTTAGAATAATCTGGTTTTAAATTCTAATTCTGTCACTTACTAGCTGTGTGAGATTAGGCAAGTTACAGACTTAATGACCTACAAAATAGACTCAATTATAGGCAACTCATAGATTTTTATGTTAGCAGTGAATAAGTTGGAGTATGCAGAATTCTTAACATAATTCTTGGTACATGGTAAATGTTAAATATTTGGTATCTATTATTAATACTGTGTTAATTTCCACTGACACAGTCTTAAATTGCATTTATTGACTGACTTGTTTTCCATAACAGTTTCTAAGACAAACAGGGAAAATGTTTCAAGTCCTCCAGTATTAGGTGGGAAGTAATCATACAAATATAAATCATACAACTCATACAAACCGGAATCCTTTGGTTCAATCTCCTCATATATTTAAGAACACTAATGCTCAAATAATAAAATTACTTGGTTGAAGTTATTATTTGACAAAACAACAGCTACTGGTTTTATGAGGCTCAGTTCTAACACTGTTTTTTAAAAAGCCCAGGGGAGATTTGCTGTGAGAAGACACAACATTGTGCTGTACAAGAGGCAATTCCATACCTATCCTGAGATTTTGGTTGTTTGTTCTATACTTAATGTGTAAATGAATAAATGTGTGTATTCGTTCTTTTGTATCATAGAAAGTACTATTTATTTTCTGGTGCCAAGTTTGTTTTTTCTATGCAATGACCTCCTCCAGTCATCTTTGAGTCTTTAATTTCACACACACAAACCTGTGTTGTAGGTGTTGGTACAAGGAGTTCAAAGTTTAGGACAAAGAAGGGAGACAGATTTTTTTCACTTCATCCTTCTGCTAAGCCCAGCGTATTGTTGGGGAGGATGGTAGTTCTAGGCTTTCCAGTGGAGATAAACAGCAAAGCAAGCAAGTGGTTGTCCATGATAATTTAAAAACATATTTAGGAAAAACAGCCGTGAAGTAGACAGGTATGAGACAAATGTTCTCTAATTTACCAGAAGAAGGTAATTCTCTAAATAGGGGGAGCTCCCGAATGCTTGGTTTGCATAGACAGTATGCTACATAAATGACTACACATTTCTCAGAGTCACAGCCATTGTCATGTTTTTGAACTCTCTCTTTTATGGCTAGTTCCACAGGAAAATAATAACTGCAGTCAAATCAACAATGTTGCTACGAGAGCTTGTCTGCCAATTCTGACAGGGATGTGTGAACAAGTGACTTCATTATGTACAGACACCAACACATAAATTGAATGCACAGAATTAGAGAGCTTGAGTACCTTAGTTCCAGCACATTCATTTACAGGTAAAGTCCACAGAGCTGAAATGACTTAGATTACATGCCCTTATTATCCTTCCAGACCTAGGACTTTTTTTTTTCTTCCTATTGAGAGTAGTAAAGGTATTCCTTCTCCTTCATTAAACTACTAATTAAAACCCATCAGAAAATAGAATCAAGTATGTTAATCTTCTCTTTAGAGACAAATGTTAACAACTATCATTTGTTCCTTTTTTGGATAAATAATTTTCAGGAGAAAAACATGCCTATTCTATAGGAATATGTATATAAATGCACATATTGCATTTTTTCATAATCTCACCCATGATCATTTTTTTTTACCATGATCATTTTTTTTACCATATGAAAAAATATTCAGTCTTAGAAACCTAAGTTTGAGGATGATACAAATAAGAGATGGATAGTAAACATAATGATTTAAAAAATGATACAAAGTTGCAGGGATAATTTATCCATATTTTGGAGTCCTATGATGAATAAAAATAATAAGTTGTAGTGAAAATGAATAGAGAATTATTTAATAGCATCAGATATTTAGGGTTTTAGTGCAATCAATGGGAATTGAAAATATGTTGTGGTGATTAGTTGTAGTAACTTTAAAGTAGAGAGAAAAGAATAAAAAGAGAGATGAAAACCAGGTTCTATAATGAACAAAAAAAGATTTTAGGAGTCTTAGCTTAAATTAGAGAGGACATGATAGGCATCTTTGTTTATGTGGCTGTCATGTAGTTTTTCCGTGAAAAAATTATTTTGTGTAGCTTCAAAGGTGAGAACTAGGACCTGGGTGCAGGCTTCAACTCAGCACAAGTAAAACAATGTGAGAAATCAGATGCTGAATACCACTTGCCAGGAATGTTGGAGGGAATTCAGGTTTTTGATGAGTAACCAGAAAATTCCATGTAACTAAGATTAGGTAATCTTTAAAAAAAATTTATAAGAAATCTTGCACTTGTTCTGTTTTCACTGTTGTTTTGTTTATAGCTAATTTCTTGATGTTTCTCAAATGACTTATGTCATGTCTTCAGAAATAACTCTTAAGACTGTGCTGTATGGCATCAAGTTACCATCACTTTTGTAGAATCTAAAAATACAGACTGTGCTGAAAATACAGACTGTGAACTAGGTAGATAGTGGGCTGGAAGATGGTGAGGAAGACATTTGCTTCTTGCTCTTATGTTACAGAATTAAATATATATATTCACAATACTTTATTAATTTTATTTTTTTAAAGATTACAGTTTTAAGGTTTAAAGAGACTTCTTTTACTCCAACTTTCCCTTACCAGACTGGGCAGAGAATGCTATTTCTTGGGTTCAAATATTTTGCTTTTGACCTGTGGCAAGCCTAATAAAATAGTGCCAGCAACATCATCATTAACCATTATCTATGGATGCTTTATTCTTACAGCATTTCTACATGGGAATCTTAATAAGCTATTTCCAGACACTGTCTCTTATAGGCAGCATTCATGAAACTGGCCAGGTTTCTAAAGATAGTGGTAGAACTTTGTATCTTAGCTTGAGATGCCACACCTTTGACAAGAAGGATCAGCGAAGTATTCAACACTTTAAAAAAAAATGCTAGGGCCTCCCTGGTGGCGCAGTGGTTGAGAGTCCACCTGCCGATGCAGGGGATAAGGGTTCGTGCCCCGGTCTGGGAGGATCCCATATGCCGCGGAGCGGCTGGGCCCGTGAGCCATGGCCGCTGGGCCTGCGCATCCGGAACCTGTGCTCCGCAACGGGAGAGGCCACAACAGTGAGAGGCCCGCATACCGCAAAAAGAAAAAAAAAAAAAATGCTAATCCAACAGCAAGATGGTCAAGAGCTGTGGGAATGTAATTCTGGTGTCTTATAAATGCTTTTCCAAAGAAGAATGAGGACCAATTTTTAAATAGAGAGGAAAGGGGCATCTGATGCAATAAACCTGGTGAGATCAGAAAGAGAATCTGAGAGGATCCCAATACTGTTAGACATTTTAAGCAGTGAGAGCCATGTAGAAATCCTTCTGTGAACCACAGAAATAATAAACGCTGAGCCCATTGGAACATAATCTCAATCAGCAAGACGCCACTGCCTTCCAGATTTCCTCACAGGGCCCTGCGAAGTCCATGCCAAAACTAGCAGTGGATTTCTCCCATCTAATCTCCCCTTATGCCTTATTCGATTATTGTCACTGATCTCTGACCATGCACTGTCCCTTCAGACTCTCATTTCCCAACTAAATCAGTCAGAGGAGGCTGAGTGTCCATTAGGACGTACTCTAAGACCGCAAACCACCTTGCTCCATGTGAAAAGACGGAACAGAGAGTGAAGAGAGCAGGGGGAACCCTTCAAGTGTAGCTGGCAACCTTCTCACCTACTGGATTACTGGCCAGACACAAACAAGAAGGGCTATGAGTGGTCCGGGAGATTGCTCTAGTTAATTGGCAAAGGGGAGCTGGTTGGGAGGAGGAGAACCCAGGAGGAGGGAGAACTGGGCATTTCAGTGCGCTGCAGGATGGCATCGCCTCTGCCCTGGCTCTACATTATTCTATGGTGAGTAAGACTTTTTTCTGATTTTTCCTTTTAGCTCAGAGAAAAGGGCAAGCACACACCCACTGGGTGACTTCTCTACCAAATCATGGAAGTAGCCTGGGTGGTGTGGCATGTATGTGTGGTGGGGTAGACGAGGCTGGAATGAACAGCCTATTTTCTCTAAGGCCAGGAGTGAGGGTCATTTACTGTCTACTCACAGGGTAGAAAATGCCCTAGGGAAACTTGAAGATGAAGGAAGCTACTACTCCAGAAACATCAGTCGGATCCTGGACAACTTGCTTGAAGGCTATGACAATCGGCTACGACCGGGATTTGGAGGTGAGAGGCATCCTTACTAGACCAAATGTCTGTACTTTTCTTCCCCCTTAGTGCCATTCCAAGGCACAGAGGTCTCAGGATAGCAGAGTGGCAGGTTGCAGGGCCTGGGGAGGGACCATGTGTATGTTCCCATCCAGTCTCTGTCCCTTCCTCAATTCGCAACCTTATATGCCAGTCATTTGAACTCTCTAAGCCTCAGCTTTCTCAACTGTAGTGTGGGTGTATGAACAGTGCTTGCCTCATAGGGCGTTTGAGTGTAAAATGAGATTCGCCATATAAAACACTTTCTTTAGCATTTGTCCCATTAATGCTATCACTAAACATTAATTATTGTTGTAATTTTCTTTAGAATACTAACCTAGTTCTCTTCCATTCCTTAAATTTCACAATTTTGCCAGAATAAATTCAAAATAATGCAACTGGTGTGAGTTTGTAGAGTTGAAAATCCAAAGGATTCCTGCTGCTGGAATTACTTTAGGATGGGTTGCAGATTCTGGCCATGAGAAGGGGCTTTGTGATAGAGTTGTTCAGTTCAGTCCCCTTAACACCATTGATGATAATTGCCCCCATCCCTCTGGGCTCATTTCAGGTGCTGTCACTGAAGTCAAAACAGACATTTACGTAACAAGTTTTGGGCCCGTGTCAGATGTGGAGATGGTGAGTGAGCTCTGAGTGAGGACAGTAATTTTGCTTAGTGGGGGGAGAGGGCTGAATCCCAGAATGAATGATAAGGGGCATTGTTACCAAACTTGGCTCCAGATCCAAAAGCAATATGTGTGCTCCTGCTGGGAAGGAATGGCCATTAGAGCAGATTACTGGTTTAATCTCCTTCACATTTCACTAAAGGCTCTGCTTGAATACTAATCTGAGGGGGCTTTTATGATGATATCCTCTCTTCTGTTCACATATTATGCATCTATTCTTCCCTACAAAGAGAAGATTTTTCCCCATCTTTATGAAGTCCTAGTAAATTTTTGGAGGAGAAAAAAGAAAAACCAGCAAAGATGGTATGCTACATAAGTGTATATTGAGAATATCTATTAAATTTAAAACATAGCTGTTTTGGCAGTGCACCTTTCTCGGTATGTGTTATTAAAACAGTAAAGGGAGTCCTTTGGAAAGACTAATGCATTCCACCTTTTATGTTTGCAAATGGACCAATAGGTGTTCTGGGGACTCTGTTCCAGGTACAGATGGCTATAGGATTCATAAGAGGGTATTTATAGTAAGCAGCAATGAAAACCTGAAACAGCCTTCTAGAACAAAGTATATTATGATATTCCTTCATATTTCTCAGGTAGTATGTCCCCTTAAAAGTAAAATATAAATACTAAAACTGAAGAAAAACATAACTCTTTAAAGTGGTGCATTAAATGTACTAGGGGAATGTAATTCTAGATAAACAGTTATTAGATACTTTCATCTTCTGCTTTTTGAGTTGACAAGATAAGGAGAAAGGAAAGGAGGAGGAATAAAAAAAGGGAAAAAGGAAGAAGAGAAAGAGAAAGGGGGGGCAGGAGAAGAGAAGTAAGAAGAAACAACATGGAAGAGGGGGAGAGAGTGAGGAGTACTTTATTTAAGCGATAGATGTCTTAAGACTTGAGAGAAATTAGAGTCAGCATTTTCCAGAATTCTCAATTATTTAACTATCATATTTTTCATTTGAGTACTGACTCACCCCAAGAATAAATAACCACAACCATATTCTATGGTACCATTTAAATCTGGGGACACTTAGAATTTATTTTATGCATGTGTCTCTTTTTTAAGACACGCATCTTATATTTGTACAAGAGAGGCTTGCTATATCCTGGATCATCATTATATGGATATATTGTGTGTCAAATTATAGTTTTAAAATATAATCACCACTTGCAGTAATAGGTCTCATAAAGGAACATATAAAGTAGGCAAAGCAATTCTTGACAATATTTTGACATAATTATAAGTTGCTATTTATCATTGACTTTTGCAAAGGCCCTTATCATAATTCTTAAGATTTTTAATGTTATTTCATAAAAGCCACAAATTAAAACTCATAATTTTGATTATGCATGCTTAAATGATGTTCTGTTTGGGTAATTATGGTAACATTTGCTTTTATGTTCTCTGAGAACAGTATAAAATAATCATGATGTGCAGACAAGAGTATGCTTATCAAGTAAAGTTTCTCTATCCTCGGAACTTTACTAAGTGGTACCATGTTGCTCGGAGATACCTTTGAAGGTGAACAAGCTGCTAAGGGAATGGTTAGACTCACTGATGGTAGGAAGGTCAGCACAAAACCTAGACTAAATCTTTTTCTATTTTTCTTCTAAATTAAGGAGGGGGAACTCAATAGGTCAATAGATGAAGAAATGGATGACTGATAGAAAAAGAGGAAGAATGTTAAGGAGGGTGAAGGTGGAAGAGAGAGGTTTGCACAATACAACACTATCTTTTTATAACAATATTACAATCTTAGAGTGTGAAAAAATAATAATTCACTGAAATCATCACTTTCCTGATAGGTTATTGTCATAAAAAGTTGCTTCGTTTCTTAAGTTTTAGGATTGGGTATGTAAGCTAGTGAATAAACTATTCTTAATAAGCCATCTGCCCAGCATGCATGAATCTCTTATTTTGTCTTAGGAGTATACAATGGACGTTTTCTTCCGCCAGACTTGGACTGATGAGAGGTTGAAGTTTGGGGGGCCAGCTGAGATTTTGAGTTTGAATAACCTGATGGTCAGTAAAATCTGGACACCTGACACTTTTTTCAGGAATGGCAAAAAATCAATTGCTCACAATATGACAACTCCTAACAAACTCTTCAGAATAATGCAGAATGGAACAATTCTATACACCATGAGGTGAGGTTTCCCCAATTCTACTTCCTCTGCCCAAATTATTTGCCCATCATACTAACTCAGAACCGTTTACTTCAATGTCCCTTAGGCTTACCATCAATGCTGACTGTCCTATGAGGCTGGTTAACTTTCCTATGGATGGGCACGCTTGTCCACTCAAGTTTGGGAGTTGTAAGTTACAAAAAGCTTCTCAGAGTTAAATAATGCATTCAAAATACATAATTATTTGGTTTTAGTCAGACACTGGAAAGCAAAAGAGAAATATTACTCTGACGTTCTCAGTATGATTCCAGGAATTAACTTCCTTAATCATGTCTCTCAATCATACAGTCAGAGGTTTTGGTCACCAGGATTAAAGAAAATCATTTTAAAAATTTGTTTGTATTTCCTTTTTATAATGAACAAGATTTTCTTTGAAAGAAAAAAAACACACTATTAGCCAGATTTACTTTTCTGTTTAATTTGTTTAAAAAATTCAGATGCTTACCCCAAAAGTGAAATCATATATACATGGAAAAAAGGACCACTTTACTCAGTGGAAGTCCCAGAAGAATCTTCAAGCCTCCTTCAGTATGATCTGATTGGACAAACGGTATCTAGTGAGACAATTAAATCTAACACAGGTAAGCATTTGACCGATGCATGGATGTAATCCTGCATGGTGACTCCAGTGCACATTTTCAAAATATCTATTTCTTTTTCTTCTGCATTATCCATCCTTAGCTAAACTTGTTATTTTAAAGTGATGAGTAGCTTCCTTTAAAATTGATTTTGCAACCATGTGCATATAAAGATTTGTATAGCCTTGGAGTGAGTAGTTTTGTATGTATATGACACAAAGAACCCCACAGAAAACAATGAGCTGATGTATCTATCATCTGCTGATTGAGTAGCTTTGTCATACATTGAAAAAATGTCTTCACTTGTTTTCTTCCCACCCATATTAATTTAAAGATCTGCAAGATTTATTTCCAGCTGCATTCTTTCTGCACACTGTCAACAGCAATAATCCTGATATACCTGTCTTCCAACAGGTGAATACGTAATAATGACAGTTTATTTCCACTTGCAAAGGAAGATGGGCTATTTTATGATACAGATCTATACTCCTTGCATTATGACAGTCATACTCTCCCAGGTGTCTTTCTGGATTAATAAGGAGTCTGTTCCGGCCAGAACTGTCTTTGGTATGCTTCACTCTTTGGGCTCTACTTTCTGTCATCCTCCAGCTCACATTGCTTGTGTATTTTAGGGGAACATTCACACCAGTGCACTTTTTCAACCCACAAAGGAAATAAACTCCTATCTCATTCAGACACATGTATCATATAAAATGACCCTCATCTTATCTCACGTTGTGTGGCGAATCAACAATAGATTAGTCTCAGCAAGAATTCTGGCTGGTTTCCTGTGACTTTGACGTGCCCTATTTAGGAGAGTTGTTTTTTGGTTGGTTGGTTTTGTTTTTTAAACTCAATTTGCTTTTTCATAACTAAAAAAAGAAAGCAGCAAATTAAAAACTGACAAGTAAAGCAATGAAAAAAAAGGCTAAGATATTGAACCCACAAATACGTAAATTATATCTCACTTTTATTAGGTTGGATCTTAAAAAAATTTGTCATTTTTTAGGTCTAAAAATAGTTAAATATCACCAGTTTCCCTATTGTTCAACCTAAATATTTAGTTACATTTATGATGTATAGTATCACTACTAGTGTGATGGAACAAAATGAAGTAAAAGAGCTATAACAGAAAAATATCATCTGTAACAAAATCCAATATTTTTCTCAGTTTTCCTGATTATAAATTTATTAGTTCATAGGGAAGACCTGAGTTTAATTGAAATCTCAGATGAATTTTGACTTTTTAATTTACCATACTAAAATAGATCTCTTTTTGCAAGTTATAAAAGAATATTTATATAATGATGTTTACCATCTTTGAATTATATAAATCCCCCAAGACAGAAAACTGCTGGCAGATGAGTCATGAAATTATTTTCTCATGATTAAATATTTTATCTTAAAACCAACCTAGAAATTTAAAAATTTCAGAAATCTAATTTATATTTATTATTCACAACACATAGACTTATTAAATAATTTGATCAGAAGTTCAAAGTTTTATTAGTTATGTAATAATTTGCTATTATTATATTATAATATATTATTATTAATAATACACATCACCACACTAGGTTTTGAAGGAAACCAAAATGTGAATGCCTATGATAACTGTGAACAATTAAAAATAATAAAATAATAACAAAAAATACATTTGTAACAAAAATCCTCTCCACCAGCATGGTCCCATTTGATCTTGGTATTGGATTGCAAATGCTAATAGTGCATTTCTCATTCTGTTTCATTCTAGGGATCACCACTGTCTTAACCATGACCACTCTAAGCATCAGTGCCAGGCACTCCTTGCCAAAAGTGTCTTATGCGACCGCCATGGATTGGTTTATAGCTGTTTGCTTTGCTTTTGTCTTCTCTGCCCTTATTGAGTTCGCAGCTGTCAACTACTTTACCAATCTTCAGACACAGAAGGCCAAAAGGAAGGCACAGATTGCAGCCTCACCCCCAGTGACAATATCAAAAGCGACTGAACCCTTGGAAGCTGAGATTGTTTTGGTAATTGTTTACTTTTCTAATGTTAGCTACCATATAGGAAAAGGCAACCGAAATAGTTACCACAAACAGTTAGATAGTCCAAAAGTAATATTAGTGGGGCATGAGTTACATAACTTTGGTTCCAAGGCCAACTTCTTCTCCAGCTTCACAGAAAAAAGCCAAGCAACAACCCTTCATTTATCTTTGCTCTAAAATTTTGGTATTCCTCATTCATCATCCTCACTAATACTGGCAGATTGCAAGCTCTCAGAGGAGACAGAAAATTCTTAGCCTTTAGATGTTTCCTTTGAACAGGTTCTGTTATACCGACTAGGGAGAATAAAGTTAAAAAAAAAAAAGTTCCTAATGAGGTTTCAGAGTCTGAAGGAAACAAACAGGGACTCCTATGGACAATTTCTGTTAGAAATCCACTCGCTGCTTTATTTCAGGAGGGCAAGTTGTGTATATTAGGTTCTATGAATGCTGAGTCATAAGCCAAGTTTTTGACTCATGTGAAAACATTCGCATGTTCACATTCATGTTATATGTATATAATATACATATTATTATGTATATTAATGTGTTTTTTTGAGACACAATCAGTGAGAAATACCTAAAAAATTAAGTTTAGATTTGCTGTGGCTAAGCTCTGGTCCCCAAAGTTTTTTTGAATAAAAAATAAATGTTAGCATTAATAATTCAAGGGTCTTAAATGTGCCCCCAAATTTCAATTTCACATATGAATAAATTCTCACAATTAAGTTGCATGTACTTTATAAAAAATGGATTATAGAACTGATTGACAAGTGTACATTTTTATTTCAAAACAAACTTTAAACAGTAGCTCTTGAAAAGAGGAAAATTTTGCTCTACAAAATCAAGTAATGCAGACACTTTGAACTGAAAATTTCTTTATAACTGATCAATTCTCATGACTATTTCCAAATCGCAAAACCACATACAGCCCAGTTAATTCTTGGTTAAATTTTATGATAAAAATTATAAAACTATGTGTGTTTTACTTTCCAAATACTCAGATGTTTATTGGCTTTAAAAGATAATTTTGTATTGAAACTTTTCTCTTTGATAAACTTAGAAACTTGTTTGAGAATTTACATTTTCTCTAAAGGATAAGACCAGTCCCATGATAAGTAGCAATATGTAATTTAAAGACTTTTTTTTTCTTGAATTAGACCTTGTTTTAAAAAAAAAAAGTTTGCCATCCAGTAATCTGGTCCAATTACACTTACAAATAAAAAACAGAGCCTCAGAGAAGGAAAACATTAGGCACTAGTTGGTAGAAAAACTAGGAGTTGATTCCAGAACTCCTAATATCCACAGATTTACAGAGGCTGAGGCCCTAACCTCCCCAACACTTTTTCAAAGACTGAAATATAATAGAGTGTGTACCACTGGGTAAAAGATTCTCTGTATGTAGGTAAGGTTATTCCCAAAATTCTTCCCTTAATTTAATGATGTTTTCTTATATATGTGTGTGTACTTTGAAAGTTCACAAAAATATAATTTTTGTAACAAAAATATGTTAAAGACCCAGTTCAAAAGACTTGAAAATTATATTTTTCAGAAAAGATAAATTCAAAATATTTTTTAGAATTATTTTGTTTGTAAAAATAAGTGATTATGTTACAACCTATCTGTACTTACATAGGTATATAATTGACATATTGTCCAAAGGTCATATATTATCTTAACATATAGCTGGAAAGGAAGAAGAATTAATATTTATCATAATTCCATTTAACAGTTTCTTATTTGAGAAACACAGTAAAAATAAAAAGAGAAATTCATGACAAAGAACGTAAGAAAAGTGATTTTGAATATAGTCACTGATCTGATATGGAGACAAAAAGAAAGACCAACTTCCTTACTTCAACTCTTTTAAAATATATATTACTGGGCTTCCCTGGTGGCGCAGTGGTTGAGAGGCCGCCTGCCAATGCAGGGGACACGGGTTCGTGCCCCGGTGTGGGAGGATCCCACATGCCACGGAGCGGCTGGGCCCATGAGCCATGGACGCTGAGCCTGCGCGTCCAGAGCCTGTGCTCCGAAAAATATATATATATATATATTACTAAGAAGAATATAATTTCAAATCCTTAGAGAAAGCATAGAGTTATCATTCCCTGAGTCCATTATTTTAAAGGTATAATTTATTAATAAGATGGAATTTAAGATCTCAGGTCTTCATATAAACTATCTTCTAATAGTTCTAAAATAATAACATATAATGAGCAGATCCTTTGGGAAGCTGGATAAAAAATTGCATTTAAATCATCTCAAAGTAGTTTTTTCCTTGCAAGTTGACTTTTCTCCCTACAAAAAATTATATTTCTAAACCTGGCTCCACTTAAAATATTCCAAGGCAATGAAAAGGAGAATTTTGTTTCTGAAAGGCTAAGTCAAAGTGTAAAAATTAAAAAAAAAAGTAACCAAACCTAACAATATTAACCTTGTAGGCATCAAAAAATATAAATGATTACAAAGAGCATGTACAGTTTCATTTATTTATGTCAAAACTTGGCTATTGCCTTATATAATATAGAGGAACAAACATAAATTACACATTTTGAATTTATACAGCACAATGGTATATTATGATTGCAAGGTCATTTTTTCTTTCAAATACCATGACATTTTAAAATGCCTATTCAGTTGTAATCAAAATAACATTATTTGAGTAAGTTGGACATTGAAATAGCAAACCAATGTGGTAAAGTTGAAATGAGATTAAGTGCTTGGATATTTCATGTGATTCTAAGTTGTATGTTTTAATATGCACATTGCTTTTCACAGGAAACTGCTTAGAATGAATGTGGAAACTTTATCACTTTGAATTTGACCTTGAAATTTATTATAATAATGACAAAGAAATTCAGGCATTTAAAGCCTAGTACTCACACCTGAAGAGACATCTAAAACTAAATCTTCAGAAGTGCTCTATAGACTATTAATCTTTCTTATTTTAAGGCATTTGAAGTGGAGACTTTATATTTTTGGATTTTGAGAAGAAATTGTCCACAGTTTCTTTCCTGCTTATATGGTATCTTTCCATATTGTTTTTATTTGGTATGCTATTTTGGCTTTAGAGAGTTATTCCTGTATTTATGTTTCAGAGCTTATTATGTGTCTGGGGTACAGTTATTTTATATATAAGACCAAGTTTAGACTTTGATCTCTTTCTGGATGCTTTGCTAGTTTTCTTGTTATTTTAAAAATCTAAGCCCTCACCACTATGTTCCTAAGAATGAATCCCTTGGCCCCCCACCCATCAATACATCCAATGTGGCTTTTCTTTTTCACAGAACGTGTGATGTTCTTGGTAAATTATCTACAAACTAAGTTGACCAAAATTTAATTGGTCAAGATAATAACTATATTTATACCGATTATGTTACTTTTTCTTTTCACCTGATACCAATTTATTGAGTACCTATGTGCTCATCAAATTATTCATACCATAAGCCTTTTATTTGTTAAGTGCTTTTTTGCCAGACCCTTTGTAGAATGCTGAAGCTACCTTAGTAAGTGACATCAGTAGGGCCTCTTCCATCATCGAGCTGCCTGTTGAGCAGGAAGAGAGGAAACTACTCAAGGAGCCATGACAATATACTGTGATAAAGGCTGTGGTTAGACATGTATAGAAGGCTGAAAAAAAGCCATGAGAGAGTACCTAACTCAGTCTGGAGGGGTGATTGTGGAGGAAGTGATGCCTATGCAGAGAAAAGAAAGATGAGCCTGGCCCTGCTCTAGAAACTCTAAGTCAGTTGTTAGAAACTTGGGCACAGAGAGGGAAATAAGACGTAATGTCCTTTCTGGACTCTTTCCAAGGTTGGAACGTCTGCTGGGCCATTACTATGTTGCCCTTCACCTGTGTAGAAAAATATGAATCATAGCATACTGAAAGATTTACCTCCCCTGTTCCAAATTGTGCTAAGATTTCTTTCAGTACTACCATTACTCCAAAGAATTAACAGTTGAATTAAGACCATCAGAGACTCTGAGCACCAGAAAGATCATGATGTCCCTTCCCCATGGTAGCGCCATCATATGACTTATGGAGAGGGTGGGGTGGATTAGATGAGAGGTGTAGGTGGTTGGCTCTTTCCCTCTACCTTCCATCAAATCGCCATCCAATATTCCTCTTTGCACCCTCCAAACATTCCAGTATGGTTTTTAGACATGCCACTAGCACCATTGACCCACAAGATTGCTACCAATAAGCTGCTTCTCTGCAGGCATTCTGGAACTGTCTCCGCTCCTCAATTCTACCAGTTGTAAAATAAATGTAAGGACATTTGACAGAGATTATTTTCTCCATAATGATTAATATGTAGCTTAAAAAATGTCAAATAGGGCTTCCCTGGTGGCACAGTGGTTGAGAGTCCGCCTGCCGATGCAGGGGACACGGGTTCGTGCCCCGGTCTGGGAAGATCCCACATGCCGCGGAGCAGCTGGGCCCATGAGCCATGACCGCTGAGCCTGCATGTTCAGAGCCTGTGCTCTGCAACGGGAGAGGCCACAACAGTGAGAGGCCCGCGTACTGCAAAAAAAAAAAAAAAAAAAAAAAAAAAAAGTCAAATAATAAATGTTTTCAAAAATATTTTCTCTTGTTTTTGGTGCCCCTGTTCGCTGGTTCTAAAAGCAGATACTTTGTTTGTCCCTTGAGTAATGCAGCCCTGGTTAGAATATTTCTCCTAAGAGGTAACCCGTTGCCCCCTCTTCTTTAATATATTAGACTCACTAAATGCTGTATCAGAATTGCTCCAAGTACTTCCCAAATGCCTCATCCCTATACCAAGTAACTGATTGTCACAAAGTCCAGTTCGACTCCAAGTACCTTTGCAATATGGCGTTACTTAAAACAAAACAGTGCTCTAAAAATACCCAAAGCAGGATGACACTGAACAGCAGGGGAGCCCCGGAAAAATTCAAAACCACAGGCGTTCCACTCAAAACAGTGACAGCCCCAAGCTGAGCCCTCATCTGGACTCTGACAAAAGCCTATTTTACCATCAGCTGAAGCTGCTGAGCTTACAATAGAGCAGGCGGGATCTTACACAAACCTGTAGCTTGAATGGTTTGCAATATTGGCTTTCTTTTCATTTCAGAAATTCAGTGTGATTCTTCTAAATTTTAGGTGTGCGGTCTCCTACACTGCCGATTCTCAATTATCCAGGAGCTGATTATCCAGCGTGTGGGTTAGCCAGCCCTCTGGCATTTCCTTGAGCACCTTGTATTTGCTGCCTGCTAGAAATCCCCCAGCCATCGTTGGGCAATGAGACAGTGTAATTCTAAACCAGTGAAGCTCAATGGTGGGTGAATTTTCCCCCAGAGGACATTTGTCAAGGAACAAGGATATTTTTGGTTGTCAAAATTCCGAGGAGGTGGGTGCTACAGGCATCTTGTGGATAGAGGACAGAGATGCTGCTCAACACCCCATGATGTACAGGACAGTTCCCACAACTAAGAAGTATCAGTATATCAGTAGCTTCGTGGTTGAGAAACCATGCCCTAAACCCTAAAGCTGATGGAAAGAAAAAGTAATATTTATTAAGAGTATGATCTCAGGCATCTGAGACGGATTGAGTGAGGTATTGCACTTAGTACTTGTGTGAGCTTTCTGCTTACACCTTCATTTGCTCCTCTCTGAAATGAAAATATTTTTACATGATAGATTCTTCCTAGGAATAAGCAAAATAATGCATGCAAAGTGCCATGTAGTGCTTGTTAATGGTAAGCATTTAGATATGGTAACTATAATATAACATAATATGAATAATATGCTAAAACATAGTGTAAAATAATCATAAAACGTTTTGTTCCCTTCTCTTTGCCTGACTACTCTAAAAAGTCTTGGGAAATGCTTAGATTTTCATTCATTTGTTGATTTGGCATATGTTTATTAAGCGTTCACTGTGTTCTGTGCACTGGCTAGGCACCGTGGAACACTTACACATGAGAATAATATGCCCTCTACCACTAAGGCGATTTCATGTCAGGAAAGGGGATAAAGCACAACAGAAATAATACAGGGAAGAGGTGATGACAGCAGAGAGTTGTAACAGTTAGGTAGGCAGAAATATGTACAGAGAAAAGACACATTTCCTTTCTCAAGTTCTTAAAGACAAGAAGAAAACCTTACAGCTGAAACAGTAATTGTCCCTAACTTTCTTTTTTTCTTTTTTTTAATTTTCTTTTTTTTATTGAAGTATAGTTGATTTCAATGTAAGCTCAGGGAGAGCCAGTGACTCCTAAGGCATGTCTAAGTCATACAGCAGCTAAGTAGTATCTATGGAATTGCAGTCTAGGGCTTTCTGACTCTGCTGCCCTCTTAACTCCTAAGCAACCCTCCATAGAGATTATCTGGGGAAGCAGATGAGGAAAAGAGGAATCCTACTGTATGAGACCTTTAATTCCAAGCTAATACCATTGTGCATAAATTTTTCATGTTGTTAGGTGGTGAATGATGTTGCTTAACTCTGGACAAGGGTTGTTCAGCAATCTTCATTAAGTCATTTGTGACACTGTGACAATGCCAAGAGATTGACAAATTTTCCCAACATCTCCAAAAGAGAGAGAGAGGTAAAACAATGCCTTACATTTTTTGTGCTAGATTATGGTTTACAAACACTTTTTCATCTCAGTGAACTTATTCATGTCTGCCCTCTTTCTCCCTAAAAAAGGAAGAAACATAGGCGTCAGACAGACAATGCATGCTATTAAAAATCAAGACATGTTTAGAAAGAAAATCTGCTCTAAAGCCTTGCCCTCTTTTCTTTCCATTATGATCCTTAGAAGATTTACTAGAGTAAAATATTTTAATGTTCCTTATATCTGGGAGGAGGAGAACTCTTTCTGAAGAATTTAACAGTGACAAATTTTGCTCTTTCAGGTGGAGAATATTTTAATAACATATATAATAGATGAAAATTCAAATCAGAGTTTGAGAAACATGATAGAAAGCTCTTGGCAGACAATGCTATGTTTATTCTCTAATACAGGTAGCATGCATTGAGACCAAAATACCACTACTCTGGTCCTATCCACACACTATCTAGTGACCCTGGGCACAGTAGTCCTGGGTTGTTACATATTTTTAATAGAAAATGTCACTTATTTCCTATTCAAGATCAGTAGACTTGGCACTCTTCTATTTTAAATTCTCTTCTACCTCCAATACCTATGATTTATTTAATTCTGTCCAGAGTGCCTAGCCTAATACTGGGTCAACAGATAATAAATAAAGATATTCTTTGCTTGAACTTCACCATGGTCATGTCAAATCAGACTTCATACTGATTTATTTTTGCTTTTGGTAAAGAAACAGATTTTCCCATGGCCCCTAAAAGCACAGTGGGCTTGAACTCTCTATGATGACTATTATAGATACTGGGCAAACTTCCATGACAAATCAAAAGCAAAATTCAGGATGGGAGTATAGAGAGGAGGGGTTCTCAGGGTTGTTGTTTCCCGCAGTTCAAATGTCACCACGTCGGTGGGTAATTCTGGTCCTGTGGCTCAACCAGCACAGGGGAGGTGGCGGCCTCATCCTGTTGCTGGGGGGCTGCTGTCTAAAGCTCCAGGAGTCTGTGTCCATGTGAGTAACACACCCTGCCAGGCAGCAAAGTGGTGATTCTGCTGCCAAGGAGAAAACGAGGCAGTTTTACAAGAGCAGGGTTAATGTACAGCCAGGGTGTGAAGGCAGGGACCCAGCAAGGACAACCTGGCCACAAGGAGAGTGATTATTATAGGCCGTAGACAAGAAAAGGTAAGAATCAGAGGAAGCCCCCTAGTCTCCACCATTATGAAAGGAGTCTAAAGCAAATAGAATTAGAGTCTCTGAACCAGGCTCAATACTTTAAAGATGAGAAAATGCTGGGATGAAACAAGCAGTGAGATTGACCAAGGTGGTTTATTACGGGCTGTGGAACTATGGGCAAAGCAGTTCCCACATCTGGACCTCAGCCTTCTCATCTGTTACTTAATGCACTGAATATCCCTTTCAAGATTAGGATTGGTTGTCTTATGATTTCAGTGGAACAGAAAATCTCATGATAGAAAAGAACATATGACAATTCTGAGGTTAGTAAATATATCACTTTGGTAACTTAAGATGGAGGGAGACCAGTAGAGAAGCTCTGAATGGAAAGCAGAAAGCTCTCAATATAGAACTCTGGACCAAGAGGTAGTTGTATTTCAAGGGAAGAACAGTCATCCCACTCAATATAAGGGTATTTCTATTTTGTCACTGGCTTTTGATGTACATGAGCACCTTTATATTTTTTTGCTGTTGTTGATACCTCAGTTGGTTCAAATTTATGAATGGTAAAGATTAGGCTGTAGGCTGGGAATGTGTCTAGAAGAATGATACCATTTAGCCAAGCTGTTATTTTCTTGTATTGAGTAATTGCCCACACATTCCAAAGTGAAATTCCCTCTCATTGCCCATACCCATTGCCCTATAGGTTTATGTATAACTGGGGTGGTGGGTGGATAAGCCCTTATAACCTGGCTTAGCTCCTAATGGTACAACACTCAACACAGTTTCTGGGGCATGGAACATGCTTAGCATCAATTGCTGATGTATTAAATTATAGGACGTTGGATGTTAGCAAATTGATGTTTTTAAAATTTGTTTTACCACTTTCTTGGAAAAGTAGCACCATCAATTACTATCAAGAATTTGCTGATATTTTAACTTATATAGTAAGTAGTCAGTAACTATCTGTCAATGACGAAAACATGAATGATTAAGTGATGTCTATTCTTTTACCTAGGCTGAATATATATGTATCTTTTCCTCTACAGCATCCTGATTCCAAGTACCATCTGAAGAAAAGAATCACCTCTCTGACATTGCCAATAGTTCCATCCCCCAAGGCCAGCACAGTCCTCACAAGAGCTCCCATCTTACAGTCAACACCTGTCACCCCCCCAACTCTGTCTCCTACCTTTGGGGGTACCAGTAAAATAGACCAGTATTCTCGGATTCTCTTCCCAGTTGCATTTGCAGGATTCAACCTTGTATACTGGATAGTTTATCTTTCCAAAGACACGATGGAGGTGAGCAGCAATGTTGAGTAGCTTGCAGCCGTAATAACCTGTATCCTGTGAGTTCTCATTTTCTGAATGTTTAAAAATAGCAATGAGACTTGTATAGATGCTTTTCTGAACATGAAATCGAAATTGAAAATCTCTAACACATAGCTTTGAGTAAGCATGTATGGGCAAGAAAAGCAATAATGTTACTCCTCAAAATTGGAAGGTGAAAGTTGCTGAAAAATATGACTTTTCTGCACATTAGAGAAAATTTTATAAAAGGATAAAATGGATTCAAGATGAATTTGCCGATCTTTGTCCTTCATTGTTCACTATTTTAATTGTGAATATTGTGAATATCATTTACCACAAAGCTAATAAAAATAAGAAATGCTGACACTTCCAAAGGCTGCCTTAAAATGTTTATTTTGGCTTAGTTCTCAAAAGAACAAAATATAAATAGTCTAAATATTCATCAGTATGTTAATACCAGCATGTTGGAGGCCTTTATGCTAGTAAAATGGCTTTCAGTGACATTGTAAAGCCTGTATTGAGCTTAGCCATTTGTTTTTAACCTTGCTGTGCTATTTTACTGCAATAAAATATGGTGTTTGCATACATATGAATTATACATAGATCATAAATTATATATGCATTTGTACATAGCTTTAGTTGGACTGCAGTACAATGTTGTTTTACCTCATTAAGCTCTCCTTTTAAAATAATATGCTCATTCATAATTCCATGAACTGGTAGAAAGCTTGTATATTATGACTGTTCTTATATCTCATATTCTTTACCTTTCTAAGTGTATCACTAAACAAAACAACAATAAACATGGTTCTCTGGGTCTGTTTAATAAAGCTCAGAAGTTTCCTTAAGTATGGGGAAATGAAGTGGTTACCTCCCCAGTGTTAGTGTCCCTGGGGATTCTGAGAGATAGAAGGTATGGGACAGCCAGGCTTGGTGACCCAGCTCTAAAAAAAGATGTGAATTTGTATTCAAATAGTCAATCCTGCTAGAAAACAATGGAACAACATCTTCAAAATGCTGAGGGAAAATGATTTTCAACCCAGAATTCTGTAACCATCAAAATAAAGAGAGAGGATATATTAAAAAAGTCAATCCTTCATCTCTTTTCTGTTCACTCAACACACTTTCTGTTATAAGATGAATGGTGTCTGAGGATCTAATGTATAACTTGGTGACTACAGTTGATGACACTGTATTGTGTAATTGAAATTGGCTAAGAGAGCAGAAATTAAATGTTCTCACCAAAAAGAAAAAAAAAAAGTAAATACGTGAAATGATGGATGTGTTAATTAACTCGATGGAGGGGATCATTCCACAATGTATACATATATTTAAATCCTCACATTGTACATGTTAAATATCTTGCAATTTTATGTATCAGCTGTACTTCAATCAAGCTGAAAAAATGAATGAAACTATTTTTCTCCCTTTCTACTATTCCAACTCTTTCTGAGGCTAACTCTACCCATGTTTCTCCCACACAGAATGGTATTAGAGAAACAGGAACTAGGAGTGGGAGAAAGCATGTGGTGTGGTTTGTGCAAATCAATAAACCCCTCATGAGTTGTAGCTGGGTCTTAAACATCATTGAGATCAGCCAGAGCTCTGAACCCAGAAAGAAATATTCTGGAATTACTACCTCTTGCCTTTATCCAGGAAAATACAAAAAAATTCTACAGCCAAACAAATTAGAGTTTAATTGAAATAGCTCTCTACCAAGAGTGAGGAAGTTGAGATATCCATCTAACTTCCCTATTAATTAGCTCATAACAAAATCACTTAGCCTCTGGAGGACATAGTTCTAGTCTCACCTATAGGACGAGGGGGATGGAATGGACACCCTCTGAAGGTGCTTCCATTTTGAACAGCTTATATTTGTTTCATTACTATCTGGCCTCTCCCGTTGCGGAGCATAGGCTCCAGACACGCAGGCCCAGTGGCCATGGCTCACGGGTCCAGCCGCTCTGCGGCATGTGGGATCTTCCCGGACCGGGGCACGAACCCGTGTCCCCTGCATCGGCAGGCGGACTCTCAACCACTGCGCCACCAGGGAAGCCCCATTACTATTCTTTTCTATCTAGCTTAAGTCATTATACAAGGCCTGCTCCTGTTTTTGAGAGTACATTAAATAATTAAATGCTACGTAGGTGTTAATCACATTATATCCTATGTTACATTTAATCTTCTTCACAAACCTGTAAAGTTTATACTGCTGTTATCTCCATTTAAAGATAAGAAACCAAGGCACAGTGAAGATGAGTAATTTTGTTCAAAATCAAGTGGCACTCAAGTGTTATAGCTGAGAGCCATACCTAGGCAGTGTGAATACATAGCTTGTTCACTTAACCATAACCATACAATGCAAGTCTATCCTGTAATCCCCTCCAGAGTTCTCTTGCCTTGTCTTTCGTTTCCTGTAATAACTTTCCTTGTATCCTGACCTGCCTCAGCATTTATTCTACATTTCACTGCAAAGCACATTACTGTCAGTCAACATCCATACTTGGAGCTGAAACAGATAAGTAAAACCCACTAAAATCATTACATATTATAGGCATTAGATTTCTCCTCAATTTTTTCAAGGGATCTTGAAAAAATCTGCAAAACTTTTGAACTGCTAAGGATTCTAGAGAATACTATTTCTCAGTGTATATCATGGAGTGGTAACAGAGGTTAGCTGAAAATAGAACAGTTTCAGAGTTAAAACATTTTAACAGTTAAAAAAATTTGAGGGGAGATGCTGAGTCAAAGCAAAATACACTTCTTTTCTGCTGGAGTTCTCAGAGCCTTTATTATGCTTATGTGCATTGTGATTCTCTCATAGTTTGCTAGAGTATTTAACATTTCCCAAATCCACATGGCCATAAATATTATTTTGCAAGGAGGAAATGCTGGAACTAGCATTCCCCAGAAAACAATTTGGGAAAGACCACCTTGGTATTATTTATACTATCCCTTCTGTCCCCCCACCAACTAAACAGGTAAGGGATTGAGTCTCTGAATGGGCATACAGCTATTAGAGACCAAATTAGGACTGCATAAAATAAAAACCAGACAAGGTATTTCAATAGAGAGAATTTAATACAGAATGAACTATTAGATGAGCAACACAGAGATAGTAACTGCAGGAGTCAGACACCAAAAGGAAGATGACAGGGTTAACAGAACCTAAAAACTTGTGCAAGTGGCCTTTTAGAGGTGGATTTAATCATCTGTAGAGAGGGCATCACCTGGATGGGGTTAGTCTTAGCTCAGCAGCTCAGAGGAGAGAACCCCAGAGCTGGGAATCAGACCTCCAAGGACAGGGTACCACCCGGCTGATATGAGTATCACAGGTAATCAGAACAGGGGCTCCTCAGACCTGGGTCTTAGACCTCTGAGGTCTGCCCACATGCTGCTAGCATCTCAGGAGCTTGAGGGACGACACATACATTTGAGATCAGACTTGCAGGGAGGAAGGGCTGCTTGGCTGAACCTGCTATATCTTTGGGAGAGCAAAATGAAGCTGGTTCTGGGAGAACCGAAAACTGGAGACTGGAATCAACTGTCATTTCAAGGTGAAGGGTAACATTAAAAGGCAAAGCAAGACTATAACAGGGAGAATATTCCTTTCCCTTTTCACCTGATTTCTAGTCTCTCTTGAGTCCCTCCTATTGGAAGAACCTGATAGAAATCCTAGTGGCAGAGAAGAAATGAAAATTAAGGAGTTCAGCCAGAGCATCACAAAATAGAGTGTAGAAGGTTGGATTTGGAGCTGACAGAAAAATGCTTAACAACTGAAATAATTCACTCCTCTGGTTATCTGGTACCATATACACACCTCTGTACATACTTATACTGTTTCACAATCATAGGATCCAACTACTCTTCATACAAACAAAAATACTCTCTTCATTAGTCCAAAAAGGAGATACACAAAATGCAAACAGCCACTGTGTTCATTTCTAGGTAACAATCACAGCAACCATTTCTGATGATATTTAATCTTCCATTACAATCAGAGTCCCACCTGAATATTGTTTCCTAAAAACTCAATTGTAAACCTATCTATGAGAAACTACCTTTATATAAAACAGTAAGGGGATAGGAGAAAGGAGGTCAAAAGAAAACATATAATATATACAAATATTAATATGTCTAAATATCTATGTGGTCTTTATGGATAGGAAGAGCTATATCTATCTCTGTGAAAATAATAGCAGCAAGGAATAAACTATGCATAGCTCCTGTAGTCCCCATTTCTGTAATTAGTCACATGACTGTAGTAGATAAAAATAACTTCCTTTTTCTACTATCCGTTTCTCTCAGTCAGCATCCCAGCTGGTTGATTTGGAGTTCTTTATCACACAGAATTACTGAAGGGTCTTAATCCAACAGCAGGATAGTTTTCTCACATCCAGGAAGGTAGATTTCTTCCACTACTAAGAAATTTTAGCCTTGGAGTCCTAAGATTCTCAGCATTGTTCAAGTCCCCTCAGATGTCACCATACAAGTTTCAGTCTCACTTTCCCAATTAATATCCTCGCTTTTTCATGAGAGACATGGCAAGTGTAAGATTTTGATTTCCATTGTAATTCTGCAATCAGCACAATTAAAATATGCATCTACCTTTTAAAAGAAACCAGCCCTGCACTATAAGAAAAAGAGATTCTTTCGAGTGTTATAGAAGCTCTTCTGTTCTCTATTTAATCCTCTACTGAGGATTAAAAGCCCTGAGTTTATACATTTCTGTCTGTAGATTCTCCAGTGCAGTTAGAAGAGGCATCTCACCCACAGTTCTTGTAGTCATCATGATTACTATAAGAATTAAGGATTGAAGACACTGGGTTCTCAGGATATTTCATTATAATCCATAAGAAGTGATCATTTAAATTAATTGTAATATGACTTTATATTATGAATTACTAGTATCTCATTTCCCACTGGAAAGGAGATCAGTAGTTCATCAGAGGACACGGATATGACCAAATAATTCTCAGAATCTTCTGGTATCGAGTAAAGTTCAGATAGAGAAACAGCTACCATCTTTAGGACTGGGGTAAAATGAAAAAGGGCTAGTTATCATCTTAGGGGAAGATTCCCAAGGAGCTGGGGCTCAGATCTTTAAGAAGGGGTCAATGCCAGGGGAGTGATGAGGCTATTCCTGGCAATGCAGTAAGAATAAGTAGAGGTCAAAGTAGACGGTCAAGTATGAGGACGCTCGTTATGCAAGAAGAGGCTTAAGAAGGAATGAAGAAGTCCCTTCTTACTTTTTCCTTCTGCTTTCTCATCTCCCTATACTGCCTCCTGTTCTCAGAACTCAGTAGGAAGCATTTTAAAAGGAGAAATGAAAACTGTGGAGTTTAGTGCCACTGTTCTCAAGTACAGAAGGGTGGATTTGCAACTAAGAGACAGTAGCTTAAGCACAAACACAGACTGAGACATAAACTATTCTGGCATCCAGTGTAAGCTCTTGAAAATTCTTCCTTAATGGTTGAATTCCAAAAGCCATAATGAGCTGGTGGGGGAGCCATACAGGAGCAGGGAGATTTGTTATTAGAAACCACTTACTAGTAAAAGCCCATTTCCATGTGTTATATAATCAAATGACATATGTTATACATGTAAATTGCCCAGAAGAGTAACTGGCATATACAAAGCACCATAATAAGTGATTGCTTAGAGTAGTAATAGTATCATCATCATAGCATCTTACTATAGGTTAGTATTAAGCATTGATATGCAATTGATAAAATTAAGGTTAAAAACATTTTATGTCAAGTTATGAAATGTATAATTACGAACTTCCTGATAACAGATATTAGCTGGTACAAAAATAAAATGTATGCTATCACACCAAAAACAAAACAAAACAAAGCCACAAATTACTGTTGAAAAGTCTGAGTGATGCCCCAAAGGGTACATTTTCAAAGAGCTTCCTACAAAGTTTGGCTATTTGACTATGTGTTATGGTTTAATAATGTTCTTAACCCACGATTTTGGCAGTCTTATGCTTTCTGTCCCAGAAAAATCGATGACAATTATTGTCTTAAGTCCTCCAGAACCTGAGCTACATTCATCTTTCTGACAGCATGTGTTCGTGAGCACGTGGGTAAATATTGGGGGGAAACAAGAGATTAGCATTATGATAACATAATTTCCCTTGGAACGGCAATTCTTGCAGACTAGATGACTTATGTAGAGTCAGAAAGACAATATATAAATACTTTTCTTACATTTCTTAAATTAATTTGCTTGTTTCTCAATTAATACAAAATGAATTGACAGACTACCTTCTTTAACTTTTACGTTTTAGTCTAATTCAACACATTAACATCTCCTAATTTAGTTACCATTCTTGGATTATTATTATTATCATAATTTTTGGTGGTGATGGTTGATGGTCATTAATTCATTCTCAATGTCTATTTTTCACATTTATCCAAATGCTAATGCAACAATGTCTCACATTTATCGTAGTTCACTTTTCTTAGGATTTCAATTTTTCAGAAAACGAATAACCTGATGCTCAGCCCAGAATTCCTCTCAACTCCCACTACCATCCACAGCTATGAAATAGTCAAAATAAATAAACCAAAATAAAGGTACTGAAAGGCAAGTGTTTTACTCACAGCAGAGTCACCCCACCCTCACTCAAAGCTTACACATTTATATTTTAAACCTAGTTCACACTGGTTAATTTGTTTCTTATCCCAATGTGGATAAGAGGAGTAAAATGTGGAGAAATAGGGGGGCATTAGAATCAGATAAACCAAAAGTAGAAATGACAGCAGATAGAAAGCAGTTAGAGGGTAGAATATAAAAATCAGTTTCAAAATTGTGGGCTCATTGTGTTTCGGGGCACACAGCCCTCCATTATAAAGTAATGCCCCACTGCCCTGGTGCAAGTGCATTGGAACAGATTCCTGCACTAGGGGAGGTGAAACCGTGAACAAGTCAGTTACTTCTCTGGGCCTTTATTCCTACATCTTTATAATTGGGGGTCTGATTTTCAAAATCCTTTAACAACCTAAATTTCTATTATTTTATAACAATTTTAAAATGAGCTTTCCATGACCTCCATTTAAAATGTCAGAAGGGTATGTGACACCTTTTAAAATATTTCTCCCAAAAGCAGTTAAAGGAAGTAAAATGATTTGGTCTTAATAGTAGTAAATACTTGTTATTTAGCAGAAGTAGGACATTTTTATAAGTACTTACATGTATTTTTGATTTAATCATTACAACCATTCAGTGAAGTAGATTCTATTCATGCACATTGTGCCACTGAGGAAACTTAGGTTCACACAGGTGGTGTTAACTGCACAGTATCTCATGGTCAGACAGGATTCAAGATCCATTTTTGTCTTTTGCAGAACTTTATACTCCTCACTAAGTATCACAGATAGGCTCCATGTACTTGCAAGGATGCTTCTGCTCTATTCCTGGGTCACAGGTCACCAGCAAGTTTCTGGTTTGCAAAGGTAGACAAGTAATTTGTGCTATTCCAATTACAGCCTATTGATAAGGAGCATGGCCCCTGCCCCTGGCTAGATTCTGTGTTGTACCAAGTTATTGCAAGAACATTCAAGTGATTAAATATGATTCCCACTGCTGTGCCCCCATATGACTTGAATACCAACTTATCAGCAAGAGATTGCTGATACATGGAGAGATTTCTCTTCTTTTTTTAATATGACTAATTATCCATTGATTTATATTTTTAAAAATTTGTCATTTCTGTGTATGTGAAGCAAACAAGTATGCACAAATTTCTTCCCATGACATCTTGACCAAAAGTAAAGTCCCCTTTCTCTAACAATGGAAATAACATGGAAGAGGCTATGGCTCACAGGAGAGAACATGGACTGTGAAGGCTCTCTGGGACAGCTAGACATTTTAAAACATACCACCTTAGGCAACTTACTGAAGCTCTCACAACCTCAGTGATGGGCTGCACCAAGCAGGCCTACAGGCCCTGTACTTGCCCATCCTCAAGACTGAAGAAAGAGCCCAGAGTCGGTGAAAGAAACATCAGTGGTTTAATGGATGGAGGATCTTACATGTCTGAAGCAAGGTCCTGCAGTGACACCCCACTATGTGCTGCAGACAGTGGGCAGGACATGGTGGCAGTCTTCACTCCCAGGGGCAAGGGGAGGTTACCAGTTATAGGAGGAATTGACCTCAGGTTGTCTCATCCATTACCAGGGAAAGTAGAAAAGAGGCACACCCCTCATGGCCCCTTTGATAAGCTATCATGGTGGAGATGTTCTGATCTAAATCACTAGCTGGGGTGGGGGCAATATTTAAGAAGGTCAGGAATGTGAATGGGGTGTAGGTGAAGCAGGCACTGGTCAGGCAGGGGATGTACTGAGACCAAGAGAACAGTCATCTTGGGTGGCCTGACCCTACACTCCACCCGTACAGACCCTGCAGGAGCCTTGCAATCTTGGTCTGCTCCTCTTCCCCATATCCCTGGGGTCAGGTATGTAGGGGGCACTGCAACCAGATAGCACAAGTACCATACAGACAGCGAGCATCCAGAGAGCATCAGGAGTAAGATACCTAGTATGCTCAGAACACTCGTTCGCCAGGATGTGGGCAAATTTTAGAGCCGAGCACTTACCGAGTTAATGGAGAGGGAGTCAATGACAGCAGTGTCCTTACAAGTTATGAGGAAGGTAAGGCCACCCCTGTTTTTCACAAACCCAGAGCCACCCCCATGGGGTGGGGAAGGCGCCAGCTCTAAAAAAACATTCTGGTAGCCTAGCCAGCAGTCAAACTACAGGTCTGCCCACCCCATGTTACATTGAGTGCCATTAAGAGCTGGACCCATGAGGTCTTTCCTAACAAAAAACAGTTAATCCCACTAGTTGGGCTCATGTGTCCAGAAGCCAGCCTATTCCATTCCACACAGCATAGCCCAAGGGGGTTCATGGGCAGTCAGTTGTACAGCAACATTTATTGACGGGGATCCTTCTGACGTATTGGCATGTGGGACAGGAAGATGGTGAGAGTCTTTGTCCCCCACTGTCAGCCATCCCCACAGAGTCACATTAGCTGGGTCCATTTTTCATGAAAGTCCAGAGGAGGATGAAAACAGCTTCTCACCGTAGACCCCACAATTAGAGTCATTTGGCAGTGAGGCCATGATAGCTTCCCAATCCTTGAATACATTCCTCCACTCAGGCTAGGGATGATATGTAAGACATCTAACAGGTACAACACAGGGGAGATCACGACCACCAAACAAAATACAAGCAGTACTGGCATTCTGAGATAATACCACACCTGCTTGTGGTTTTTGTCCTGGTCTCCCATATAGTTCAGAAAAACTCAAGTTTTCAGTAATACAGCAATGTGTCCATAGGCCACAAAGCAGGCCACTCTGGTCAGTAAGGTTTAAGTTAAATCATGTATAAGCCAGAATGACTTCCCCATATCTCCATATGTGACAATGTTCCCATCATTTCCCCCTTTTGATTGCAAATCTTTTGATAGACCAAAGTATATGTCACTAGAAGCCAGGGTGAATGCCGCCTGCCCTGGGTCCAGATTATGACCTTCTGTGCTTGACCTCCTTCATATTTGTCTTGTTATCCATGATGGGGGAAAACGGATCAGATAATGTGAACAAGCTCAGAGGTATGTTAATGGGGAAACATTTTATAGGCTACACATTTTATCACTTATACTGAATTGTTACACGAGCATTGTACATGTGCTTTCAGTGGCAGACTTAAAGTAAGCAGTCATACATCATGAGTAGTTATGCTCTGTGACAACTTCATTAGATAATTTTCTTTTCCTCCTGAACATCAGGGCAAAAGTGAGGCTAATACAATAACTTTTATAAATCTAGACCTCAATCAACAGGAACAGAATTTCTTATCTACTGAAATATAACATTTTTCTCTCTAACAGTACCCTTATCACCACCAAACACAGCCAAATCAAGACTAATTTGTTTGCAAAATAAGTCTGGTCAATTGACCACATAGGCTCCTCCAAACTGGCTGAGGTAGAACTCCTCAGAAGGAATCTCAGACTGAATTCCCTAAAGGCCTCTCAAGGCCAGGAAAGCCATGCCAAAGGTCTGCCATCAGGCTCTGCCTCGGTGGATTTCTCTCTGCTAGAGGTCCCCGAAATATAGAGATTCCCACACATGCCAGGAGACAGTTTTTCCCATCCACCTGATGAGGCTGCTCAGAACCCAAGAGTCTCCAATTTCTGAAGGGACCAGGCAGAGAGAAAAGAAAAATGTTTCCATTCTACCCACAGGTGTAGTTTACCAAATTGCTATAAGTTATAACTAACTTGAAGGAAGGGCTTCCCTATATCTGGAAAACACAGATCAAAACCAGTAGTATTGGACTTCCCTGGTGGCGCAGTGGTTAAGAATCCGCCTGTCAGTGCAGGGGACATGGGTTCGAGCCCTGGTCTGGGAAGACCCCACATGTTGTGGAGCAACTGAGCAACTAAGCCCATGCACCACAACTACTGAGCCTGCGCTCTAGAGCCCGCGAGCCAAAACTACTGAGTCTGAGTGCCACAACTACTGAAGCCCGTGCGCCTAGAGCCCGTGCTCTGCAACAAGAGAAGCCACCCAATGAGAAGCCCGCAAACTGCAACAAGAGTAGCCCCCGCTCTCCGCAACTAGAGAAAAGCCCGCGCACAGCAACAAAGACCCAAGGCAGCCAACAATAAAAATAAATTAATTAATTTTTAAAAACAAACAAAAAAACAGTAATGTTCCAGACAAAATGTATAAAAATCATAACCATATTCACCAGTTCACTCAGTAACCAATCCTTTTTTTTAACTTTTTAGGAAGCCATCAGGCTTTCCATTAGGATTCTTTAATTTTTTACCCCATTCAATTGTATCATATAAAATTTATTAGAGACCTAAACTTGTCAAAATGTCCTTCCTATGTATCTTCTTGAAGATGAAGCACTTTTGCAAAAGCATCAGAGTACAACTGTCTATAAATGACAAAAGACTTTAAAAGGCAGAGTTAAACACCTAATCACAATAAAATAAAAATAAAGAAACTTGGTTACAATAACTAGAATTATGACTGATTATAATCAGAACCCTTAAAAACCTTAATATGTGGTAAAAACCAAGAAGCAAGTAATCGTGAATATCTGTCATACCAGCATTTCCTGATTGGAAAAGTTATGCTTTAGTGTTCCTCTCTTAAGAAGGCAAGGGTAGGTAAACTTAGACCAGACCAGCAATTAATGTTCTAATATTTTATTCTATTTGAAATGACCCAGGTAATCAGTGAATTCTCTTCATTTAATTTAGTCGCATATTACCAAAATCTGGAGAGACTACTTTAGACAGACATTCCCCAAACATAATTATCCCTATAGAGTTTACCTACAAGCTCTTATTTCATTTACATCTCAAACGCATGAAAAAAGAAATACCAATTCCTTCTAGAAAGCTAACTTCCTCTAAGGGCATAAGCCAAAAACCAGTTTTAGAATGTCAAAAGAGCCCCATCTTGGACATTATCAGGGAATTTTTTTTTTCAGTTTCTAAATAGCCAATTCATTTTCAACAAATAACAGTAATAGATAATAACACATATCATTCACTCACATTCACATGCCTCACTCTCAGAGGAACCAGAAGCAGCATTCAAGTTAACCTTTGCCTTGGCTGTCAGCTCAGCCTCTGTGACCTTTCTTAACACAAAAAGCAACAGCCAGCCCGTAACTGCGGCCACTTCTTTTTCCCCCACTGGAAAGGCAGCTAATATCTCCCCAACAGGCTACTGTGAGTTCTCTCTATTCCCTTGGCAGCCCCTGTGCATCAAGGACAGCCACCACAGGGCCCACATATGTGGATGGCCACTCTGAGATCACCCCCTGCAACTTTCCAGCCACACGTTAGTGGATGGCCCACAGCCTTCCATCCCCTATCCTTACTTCCTGACATCTCGGTGCTAAAGGGAGTCTCCTTAGTCTTCTGGCTGCTCCACCAATTTATGGGCTGCACCATGCAGTCCTACAAGGCCTGTACCTGCCCAGCTTCAGGATGGAAAAAGAACCCAGAGTCGGCAGGCGACAGAGACATCAATGGTTTAGAGGAAGGTGGCACTTACTTGTTTGAAGCAAGGTCCTGCACAGCCCACCTTGTGCAGCAGACGCGGGCAGGACTTGGCGTCAGCCTCTGCTCCTGGGGAGAGAGGGAGGTTACTAGTTATAGGGGGAATTGATGTCAGGTGGGCTCATCCGTTACCCGGGAAACTAGCAGAGGGGCATGCCCCTCACCACCACTTTGATAAGCTATCAGGTGGAGATGTTCTGATCTGAAGGTTAGGACAGTCACCAGCTGGGGCAGGGGCAGGTATGTAGGGAGGTCAGTCATGTGAGTAGGATGTAGGTGAAGCAGGTACTGGCTGAGCAAGGGATATACCAAGAGCAAGAAAACAACCATCTTGGGTGGTCTGATCATACACTTGGTTTTCTCATAGAAAAACTGGTAATAATAATATCTCTTAGCTTGAAACGTTGTTGTGAAGTAAATGAGTATGTATGTAGAATAGCATCTGACATACCGTGTTTAAAAAACATGATGCTATTAGCTGCCTCAGAACTATCACTTAAGAGCCTACTGATAATTGGAGACACCTGAAGGCTATTTCGTTCGGGCTCTATTTCTTTTCATTTCCCCAGTGCCTAGTGCAGTACCTTATGTCTTTTAGAGGCTGCATACATTTCTGAATGCATGTCATTTGCTTCTCTAAGGTTGTAATTTTTTTCATCTCTAATGGACCAAAAATATCAGCTTTGCCTACCTGAAAGGGTTATTATAGGCCATATAGTACACTAAATAGTTTGTTTTTATAAAATCTCTTAAGGAAGGTATTAAGACCTTTTCCCCACATTCTACAGGCAAGAAAAGAGCTCATATACCTTGCTCACAGTCAGCAAATAAAAGCAGAGCCGGAATTTGAATCCAGGTTTGTCTTATGTCTGAACCAGGATGATTTGTTGCTTGTCTCTCATGAGCTAGGTTATGAGAAAGGGCTTATACCCATATAAGGCATTTGTATGTGTTAGCAAGTTTGTAGCAGTGGCCTCTTAACAGCTAGTTCTCCTCAGTGAGTTATGTACTCTCCTTCCCTGTTTATAAGTCTATCCTGGATATTGAGAAGCAATATTTAGGGTAAATGAGGGGAGAGTACTCTTGCCAGTGCCACACAGATAATTCAAGTGGGTCAATTATCCAGTATGTGCATTATTCATATCCTTTCATCTTTCTAGTAATTGTCCAACTGCTGGCTCTTTTCTCAGTGTTAATAGCAAAAACACATTTAGATCAGGTCATTATGAAGTTAATTAACAGGCCATCTAAAAGTCATTTGGAGAAAAAGAAATAGCAATATATGTGTACAATATCTACGAATTTAGTATCATCATTTTCACTTCCATGTTCCAATGTACTCATCTGTAAAATAAGAATACCAAAATTCTTTCACTATATTCATGAGGATTAAAATTTAAATGTACAGATCCCTCTATAGTGCATGGTATATGTTCAAAGATCAATAAACTATAGCATATTGTGAATAGCAATTAGGATAAAGGTTGAAGTTTTTTAAACCAAAATATCCATGGAATAATCAACGTCAAAGAAAATGTGGCTCGGGCTTCCCTGGTGGCGCAGTGGTTGAGAGTCTGCCTGCCGATACAGGGGACACGGGTTCGTGCCCCAGTCCAGGAAGATCCCACATGTCGCGGAGCGGCTGGGCCCATGAGCCATGGCCACTGAGCCTGCGCATCCAGAGCCTGTGCTCTGCAACGGGAGAGGCCACAACAGTGAGAGGCCCGCGTACCGCAAAAAAAAAAAAAAAAAAAAAGAAAAGAAAATATGGCTCATTCTTCATATATTATGCAAATACTGAATTCATATCAAGTGTGGTCATCAGGTTCAAGAGGGGGCCCACATAGGCAGGACTATATATTATAGAACATGGACAAATTTAACAAGTATGGTGACATAAATTATATATATCAAAGTCTCCATTCTACATAGATTGATCTCTAATTCAAAACACATTGTCTATGTGTGTTTCTGTACTTTCTCTTTCTCTGAATTTATTTCCCATTATTAATCTGAAATATAAACTTCTTTCATTCATACTGAGCACTTATAATGTGCCTGAGCTGTGCAGAAATTTAGAAAAAGTAAAACGTGATATATACACTATTTCCTCAAGGAACTCTGTCTGGTGAAAAGAGAAACATCAACAGATAATTAGAATCTAGGGAAAGAAGTGTTAATAGAGATATTTATAACACAATATGGCAGGAATGAGGAAGACATGGGTAAGTGAGCGCCATGCTCTGCTAGGGGCATTAAGTAACACAGGAAGAGATGACTGATCTTTGCCAAATTGGCTCACTCCCCAAACTTGTTCAGTCTGTTTCTCAGTGGAAACTGCTGGAGTGGAAGCTAAGAATATGGAGGCAAATAGAAAGGTTCATAGGTTGACGCCTATGCATTCTTTTTTTTTTAAATTTAATTTAATTTAATTTAATATATTTTTTAACATCTTTATTGGAGTATATTTGCTTTACAATGGTGTGTTAGTTTCTGCTGTATAACAAAGTGAATCAGCTATACATATACACATATCCCCATATCCCCTCCCGCTTGCATCTCCCTCCCACCCTCCCCATCCCACCCCTCTAGGCGGTCACACAGCACCAAGCTGATCTCCCTGTGCTATGTGGCTGCTTCCCACTAGCTATCTATTTTACATTTGGTAGTATATATGTCTTATGCATCCTTTATCCCTGGCCTCGTCCAGGAGGGGAGGAAGAGAAGGGTGTTAGAAAACTGAATCAAAGAGAATTCTTTCTAATAGAACAAAAAGAAGAGTTCACTTGGTAGCTCTTTGAACAAAGCAGCACATAGTTTCACCTCTTTTGTCACCCTCTGTTCCTCCTTATGTATTTTCAGTATATCAAGTGCTTTGAATATATTGTCTTACCTAACACTAACAGTTCAACGAATTAGAAATTATTGACCTAGTTACAAAACTGCAAAAACATAAGGTCGAGGTTTTGGCCAAGTCTACAGAGCTGGTTAGTGGTAGTCAGTCATCAAATTCACGCTCCTACACAGCTTCAATACGTTGGAGAATCAGAGAACAGGAGCATATTACTACTAGCGTCATGTCTGATTCTATAAATACCAAATACTTCTAAAGAAAGCTCCCAATTATATTTCTATCTTACTTATGATTCACTTGTTCAATGAAAAACAAAAAGATAAGGAAGTGAGACCTAGTTAGATGTATGCTTTTTACATGCATTATGCATACATAGAAATGTAACTTTGTAGTTACATTTGTACAAATTTGAGAAAGTGTTGGGATCATTGGGATTTGGAACAGCTAGTCCTTGTTTTCACTGGCATTTTCCATATCAATGGATAAATGATATCAGACATACTGACAATAACATTATTTTGAATTTGTATAATTCATCTAAGTAATTTAAATATTGACAAAACAACTAAATTATCAGTCTTTTATAATAAGGAACAAAAAAGTTAAAGAATTTGGGCAAGAACACAGTAAATTAATGGAAGAGCTGATAAATTCATGAAGGCTAGTGAATTGCATTGAGTTGTTAAATTCTTGTTTGTAAAATCAGGAAGAACTCAGAATTCACTAAGTTGTGGTACATAATTACTTTTCTTGAAATATCATCAAATCCATGAAATAAATCTGTAAGAGAATATACTTTTGGCCACATGAAAAAAGCATATGTGTTATTATTGGAATACTTCATCATACTCTAAGAGGTAATTAGTGTTAAAAATAAACCTGGGGAAGGCAATTCTTAAAGTAAAAATGGGCATCTTTATTCATCTACTTAACTCCCTCAAGGAGATATTATGATGATTAACTGGATCATGACTACAGAGTAGTTTATGAAAAAACACCTTAGTTCTCAAAATTATTAGCATGATTTCACCACAATTATCTCCAATTTTTACCCTTTCCTGAATTAGATTTCAACTTTGTTGGCTCCTTGAGGAAAACAGAAAAATCACTCAATGCCAGAGGCACACTCTCTTTCAAGAGGTTATGTAAAGGATAAAAAGAGGCAAACTTTAGTTAATACATTGTGCAACCCTGTACTGATGCCTCAGAACAACCCTGTGAGGAATCAAATTTCCGCTGTTTGGCAGCTGCATCTCAAAGGACTCAGTGAAGTTTTAGACACATATTATGGAATGATAGCGCAGGAGGGAAGGATAGAGAGCAATTAGTCTCACATCTCCATTTTACATAAAAAAACTGAAAGCTGGAAAGTAAAATGATTTGCCCCGTGAAACATTATCACTTGATATACTCTTGACGAGTTTGTTCAACTCTCTATTCTATTGTTCAATGTTTCACACTTCAGTGTGTGGGCATTTGGGGTTTAGACACTGGGAGAAGCATCAGGGTATGTCTCTCTTTCAACGTATAAGGAGGATTCTTCCTGTAACAGACAGTTTCTGACATCCAAAAACAAATACCATTTAGATTAGTAGTGAGATATGTGCAGCAGCTCACTAACTTGAGTGCTTATCTACTGCAAGGAGATTGCTCAGCTGATAACTCCTGACCAGAACATGTCCATAATTAGAATTATAAGAGGTTGCCAAGCAGCAAAGTAAAAAACACTCTGCACTCTGATAGAAAAGTAGAGAATATAATTCCTTGGAAAAAGTAAAAGTCATCAGATTATAACTAATGTAGCTAACTAGCCACTCTGAGCTCAACAAATCAGTGATATCAACTATTTCTTCTTCAAATGATGTGAGAAACTAAAGTCCATGTTTCATATTTACTATGATGACACCTTTAGAAAATAAATGTTTAAACTGCTTTTAGGAGTGTCAGTCGATGAATGAAAATGTTTCTCCATTTGTCAAGTGGCAAAATTACTTCCTTTTTTTTTTAGTATAAATTCTAGACTCCCATGAAATGCTGTAATTGTGCCTACCCAATTTCCTTTTCAAATCAATCAAGCATTTATCCATGAGGTCAATTTCTCAGAAGATAAACTCAGAAAGTTCAAATAATTTAAAAAGGATTTGTTTTAAATACTAACATTTTAAACTAATGAACAGAGCAAACAAGCCCAAATAACACTATACAAATTATTTCTTTCAAGCGATCATGTCTATAAGCTCATATAGTTCAACTTATTTGACTCCATAGGAAAAGGAATGAACAATAAAATGACTTTTCCTACGAGTTTCATTAAAAGTTTCTTTTTAATTTTACTCTTCTTCCTTTTTTAAAATCAATGCTATTCTCAGATTATTTGGAAGGAGGTTTGTAATGTAACATCAACAATTCGCAATAGTGGTTTATTTATTTTTGCATGGTACAACAGACTTACAGTTTATTCTTTAGTGTCTTTGTGTGAGTGTCTATGTCTATGTGTCTGTGCATGTACTCTAGTTTTACTTAAAATATTTTTGTAGCTTTTAGGTATAATCTATATACAAAAAACTGCATGTATTTAATATATACAATCTGATGTGTTTGGACATATGCATACGTCAGTGACATCATCACCATAATCAACTTTATAAACATATCCATCATCTCCAAAAGTTTCCTAGTGTCCCTTTTCTTTTCTTTCTTTCTTTCTTCTTTGTTGGGATAAGGACATTTAACATGACACCTACCCTCTTAACAATTCTTAAGTGCACAATACAGTACTATTAACTATAGGCACTCTGTTGTACAACAGATCTCTAGAATTTATTCATCTTTTACAACTCTATACCCATTGAACAGCCCCCTATTTTCCCCTCCTCCCATCCCCTGGCAACCACTATTCTATTTTCTGCTTCTGTAAGTTTGAATATTTCATTTTTCTCATATAAATAGAATCAAGCAGTTACTTGCCCTTCTGTGACTGACTTATCACACGTAGCACAGACTTCCAAGTCCATCCATGTTGTTCTTTTTTTAAGACCAAATAATATTACATTGTATGTATATATCACATCTTCTTTGTCTATTCATCTCTCAATAGACATTTAGATTGCAAAGTTGCAGGATACAAAATCAACATACCAAAAATCAGTTGCATTTCTATACACTAAAAATGACCTATCTGAAAAGGAAATTAAGAAAATAATCCCATTTACAATAGCATCAAAAGGAACAAAATACTTAGGAATAAATTTAACAAAAGAGATGAAAGACCTATATACTGAAAACTATAATACATTGATGAAAGAAATTAAAGAAGACACAAACAAATGGAAAGACATCTATGTTCATGGACTGGAAGACTTAATATCATTAAAATCTTCATATTTAAACAAATTTAAAGGTCTCCTTTTGATACAAATCTTAATGTACATGTACCAGTTAACTAAATTGTAAGACAAAATGGGAAAATTTCCAAGTTTAATCATGAAAGCAAAATGACATAGATCTCTATTTGTGGGCTTATTCATCCTATGAAATTTCACCTATCCTCATCATGTTATTAATAATATTTTAATGCTGTCCTCATGCTTTACACATTTCAAACCACTTGAAATTGATTTTTTTGAGTTGATCCTCTTAGAATCTCAGTGAAATCCACATGAGAAGGTACCATTATTCTCATTTTATGCAAAAGAAAATAGAGGGCACAAGTGGTCAAGTGATTTTCTGAAGTTTCCATAGGCAGTCACGTGTGCTTTTAATAGAACTGATCTCTGTGTCTCTCACATTTTGGTTAACTTTATAGCACTCTAACTCATGACATTATAACTGAATAGCAAATACATAAAATATGAAAATATGGCTCAAACTATAATAACTTAAAGCAGTATTTCTCAGCTCTTTCTTTTAGACATACATGAGGAGGGGGATATTATTTTTAAGGTCAAATTGAAGATCTAGTCTGGAAATTGGTTTTATCTGAATAGCAAGAAAATCTGCACTCAAATCTCTGTTTTACTGACGACAACATGAACATGCTAGAAAAGTAAAACTTCAGAGATTTCCCGTTATACAAGTATTTTTCTTAGCTCTCAAATACTGCAAACATTTTAAAGTCTCTTTGAAGAAAGAAAAGAGAACACATATTATCTCCCCTTTTTTGTACTTTTAAAAATCTTTTGGAGTATTTCTTCAAAGATAAATTTATAGTGTAGATAGTTTCTCTGTGTCTTCTGTAAACCTAAAGAGAGGCAATATTGTTATATGAACCTCCATTTATGGTAGTATGAGGCAGATTTAGAGCTGTTGTTCAAAGCTTTTTTGATGTGTTTCTTGGGCCACTGTAGAAAACCGGGGAGGGAAAAAAAGCTCTAAAATAGTTTATACTGCTTTTTATTTATTTATATATTTTTGAGATTATACACTGTGAGGTTGGAGAAAATCTTAAAACTGCAGCAAATACTGAAAGAAATGCTGAAGTAGTTTCAAGTATAGTTGAAAACAAGGGAAATCTGAGGAATAAAAACTGAAGTTACCTATAGATATGATGCTCCAGTCTTCCTCTTCTATTTATCTTGCAGGCATATTCAAGTTTGTCCTTTCCTTTTCCTGCGAGGCATTATGTGGCTATAGCTTGTATATACAAGGGCTTGGTAGAACTATTCTCATAATACAGCTTTGCTAATACTGCTTATTCAATTGCTATCTACTATTTCAAAATAATGACTTAAATTAACCCACTCTTTAGTCTTATAGATAAAGCAATTCCTAGGGCGAATTTTTCTCAGTGGGTAGAATTTTTCCTGGAAGAGCTGAAGGAAGAAACCTTTCCACATTTCATATTTGAATTGACCTTAATAATTGACTGAATATTTTATTGACCAAAATCTCCCAGTAAATGCAAAAAGGTAGTATAAAAAGAACACTCAGAATTTCTAGCATTTCATATCTCTTAAAGGCAGCTTAACTGTTAATATTCAGGTAATGACATTCAGTAAGTATAATATAATAAACATGTTTTTCTTGACAACTCGGATAACAAATCAAAATGAAAGTTTTATAGTCACCAAGATATTAGGCTGGAAAAAGCTGAATTTAATTTATAGCTGAAATGGTGATTTTACCTTCATCATGTTTCTAGTAGTATTCTTTTTCTTCTTTTTATTATTATTACTAAAGAGTGGTATGTATATCTCCAAATATATCAGGATACATATATATACACATACATATACATATATACATATATATATACATATATATATATACACATATTTATATGTGTGTGTCCTAAGTACCCCGATGGTTTAAACCATTTTGTGTTTTAATCTGTCTTGACTGAACTAACTTTATGATGATTTGAATTCTGAGCATTTCCTGAGTGAGTGTGATCAATACAGGAATATCTGTACTACAGACAAATTATAGTATCTATTCCTGCCACAAAATGTCTCCACATGGAGATGATGTAAACATTTAATTTCCTTCTTTAAAGGTATAATAAAATTGTAATTCAGGCTACAAAGTTGTAGTTTTTTTCTGCTTATAACCTTATTTTTCATCATTTGAATAAACATGACTATCCATAACTATTAAGGACCACCCTTCTCAAGCACAGATTGTTATGTGTAAAAAGAAAAAATATGCAATTAGAGTGATCAGTCCCAACACTCCAGACATCTTCAAAAATATTGGCCATACTTGCAGATGTTTGCTGTATGCATCCCTTATGTATAATGACTTAAGTTAGAAACATGTGAAACTCAGTTAGTGCCTCTATCTTAATACATAATCAAACATAGAAATATTTGACTTTCCATTTTTACTTGTGTGTACATTTCATTATTGTTAACCCCAGCAACTATTGCTTGTCATTTTGATACAATTCTAGTAAGACACTATTCCTTTCCAAACATTGCTTTCAATCAAAGGAGGAACAAACATATTTGAAAAGACTTCCAGGAGGCATCATAATGTGGGCAGGACAGAAAGAGTGATTACTTTTAAAAAGCAACATTTATTTTACCCTAAAAGAGACTACAGATATCTTAGCCTCTATTCTTTGAGAAGTGCCAATTCTGAAAGACAATACCTTTGTTACTGTGTGGCTACTTCAATTTTTTTAAAAAAAAAGCTTTAATGTATCTATGATATAAAATGTTACACATTTAACTTTTCTGAAATTAGGATGTATACAATGGAGGAACACAGCATATGGGATTTGCTTTCAAAGGCAGTATGTAAGGTAAGAATTATATGCTACCGAAAATAGGCTTTAATTCTTTAAAATGAGCATGTAAAATAGACAATATGTCCAGTTTTGTTCAGTACATATTAGAAAAGTCATGTGGTGAAAATTACATTTGTGTAAATACTAGAAGCCCAGGTCACAAGATACACTCTGGGTAATAGGAAGTGAATGAGAAAATGGGAAATTCACTTCTGTCATTTCAAGATTACTCGAGCCCATATACTCATGGTGAGAAATGGCCAATAGGGCCATCTATGCTTTTTAAATTGTTATCTATTTCTCTCCCTCTCTCCTTCTCTCCATCTCTCTCTCATTCTCTCCCCCCTCTTCCCTCACTCTCTCCCTCTTGTTCCTCTTCACTCCCTCACTCCTTCTCTCTTTCTCTTTTCCTCCCTCAGCTGAAAAAAATAGAGTTGAATTTGTGTGGCTAAAATACAATCATTGCAACATCTAAAGGTATACTGATAGGGAATACCTTATCAGTAAAACGTTTTCAGCACAGCCATCCTGCATTAAATTCTCTACCTATCTTACATCATCAATAGACACCATGAGTAGTTAAGTATTTAGTAAGTTTCTACCAGGTGCATAACAGCATTCTGAAAACTAGAATGCTGTCTGGGGATGGGCATCTTTGCAGTCTCGCTCTGCCTCACTCCAGCGGGTTGGTGCCATCTCTTTTTTTTTTTTTAGGTGTGGGCTCAGAACTGAAAATAAATGGTCAAAAAATTTTAATCTGGGGGCTTCCTTGGTGGGGCAGTGGTTACGAATCTGTCTGCCAATGCAGGGGACACGGGTTTGAGCCCTGGTTCGGGAAGATCTCACATACCACAGAGCAACTAAGCCCATGCACCACAACTACTGAGTCTGCGCTCTAGAGCCCATGAGCCACAACTCCTGAGCCCAAGAGCCACAACTACTGAAACCCATGTGCCACCACTACTGGAGCCCGTGTGCCTAGAGCCCATGCTCCGCAACAAGAGAAGCCACCGCAATGAGAAACCTGTACACTGAAATGAAGAGCAGCCCCTGCTTGCCACAACTAGAGAAAGCCCACACAGCAACAAAGACCCAACATAGCTAAAAATAAATAAATTTAATAAATTTTAAAAATTTTAATCCAATAATAGATTTATTATCTCATCTCATATTCTATTAATTAAGCCTAAGATGACATGTTGGCCATAGATCATGGTTGACTTGTATTGCTTTTATTGTCAAACAGCCCCTCATTTTTTTTGAGTTTGTATATATACCTTTTTTTTTTTTTACAAACTGTATATATACTTTTATTAAATCACATTATCCATTTCCTCCAATTCAAGGAAGTACTTGCTTGTAGTGGGCTGGTATAGAGAAGGAGAAACTATTATCCCTGTATATTCAACCAAGAGAAAGAGTTTTTACTTTTATGTGTATAGTTCCCCAACAATATCTCATTAAATTACTAGCCAGTAGATAATCCATGATAAAGTAGCGTCTTCTTAATAGCTTGTCTATATAGCAGCCTGATATATCTGTCAATCAATAAGCATGAATCTGGCATCTACCATCTACAAAGTATTGATACTATGCAAGATATAGTGATCAATTATATTTGTGGCTTTGCTTTTAAACAAAGAGCACGATCTCTATTATGTAAAGGTGCTTTCTATTTTTATTATCTTTTGTAATTTGAATTATGAACTTTGCAGAATTCATGTCACTGCTGTAGACAGCAGTATCCATAATCACTAAGATGTTGTTTTCCTCAATATATTCACTGATCTAATGAGTGTGCCTTAGTTGTGTGTAAATGATACTTATGGCAACTGCTTAAGTTAAAACACAGTCCAGAAATAGTTATGTTTTACTGTCATGAAGGAGAACTGACAGTTCTATCCCTGAACTTAAGATACGTAATATCACTTGTGCTGAATTATGTATTCTGGATTTCTCTGTGAAATCTTTAACATAGGAAATTATGTGCAGACAGGATAAAACTCATAAATTTAAAAAATCTACTTAGTTTGTCAGAGAAAACTTTATCCTAAGAGTAGTTATAAATTTCTGCACCGGTAACAAAAGCTCAATGATACCATCTCTAAAGGATTTTATTTGCTTACCTCAGTGGAATAAGTAGGAATGTGTTTTGACTCTGATTGGGTTGTTTTGTACATAGATTAGGAAAGAAAACTTCGTGCTGTATCATAAGAATTTTAAAGAATTAGGGGCAAGGGTTATCAAGTGCTTACCACAGTTTGCTTTTCCTTTTTAAAAAATAATTAATACAGACTATAAATACAACATTCAAATATTTATAGAACATAACACAAATTATTGTAAATTGCCATATAGATTTCTGTAAGGAGAGTATTAATATCACTCCTTCACAGGTTAATCCATCCTCTTCCATAGACTTCAGATTGAACTTTTAACCTCTGGTGGCTATCTTATAATTTTTTATGCATGTTCATAAAAAACAACTTGGTTAAAAGAATGTGGTTGTCTCAAGGTAAAATTATTCCTATTACTATAAAAAATCAATGGTACCTCATGCCCTTAGATCAATATAACTATGTGTAATTATTGTACAAATAATATCTTTGTAGAAAAAAATCAATTTTTTACCTGCAGACAAGGGTAGTTCCTTCCCAAATCCTCAAAAATGCATTAAGATAGATAGATTGATTGATAAGGGAAAGCATGACATTTTTCTGAAAATATAATAGAAGACTATATATGTGTATGTATCAAAACTGAAATTTGGTATAAAATAAGGATTTTCTTACACTCCATTCAAGGAATCAAGATAACTGATGATTTTCAAGAATACCATTTTAAGGGATTTAAGATCTCTATGTATTCAATCTTCATAGAACAAAAATTACAGGAACAAAATGCAGAGTATAAAATCAATAGGAAAACAAGGAAACATTTATAAAAATAAAACAGTAGTAAAACGAATATTTCTTTCAGTCCATGATGTTTTTAATTGACAAAAAATGAAATAAGAAGCCAATTATAGTGAACATAATAGATGGATATTAGAATAGTTTTAAGGAACTATGGACCATTTTAAAAAGTTGACCGTATATTAGGTCTTAAACTTCGGTAGATACTAGAAAGTAGACATTTCATAGAAATCATTCACTGTTCAAAGTGTAATCTAGCCAGAAATTAATTGAAAAACAGAAAAAAAACTTATACCTGAGTAAAGAAAGAAAACTTCTCCCTAGTTAAATTAAGAATTTGTATATCTTCTTTGGTGAGGTGTCTGTTCAGATCTTCTGCCCAATTTTTTTATCAGGTTGTGTCTTTTATTATTTTTGAGTTTAATGATGTTTTTAAAGATGAGAATAATAACAGCTTTTTATATGCTGATGGGGATGATCCACTAGAGGGTGAAAAGTAATGTAATAGAAAGGAGGGTTGCTGGAACACACACCTTTAGGATGTGAGAAAGATGGGGTATAGTGCTCAAGTCTCTAAATTACTCAACCGCTGAATTTTCATTATATGAAAACTAAGCAGTGTCTTTTGCACACACAGTATTCAGTATATGCTGAATATATATAAAGTATATATACACATATATATTTTGAAAGTATGTACATATACTGAAATGCAATATGAGAAAGGTAGAAACTTAATTATGAGGTAAATCACAAGGTTGTTAAACAGAGAAACATTGTAATAGAACACTTTATTTCTCTGAAATATGCACATTTTAAAGTAGTATCTTGTTTTAAAAACTACAGTAGCAACTAGTATTTTCATTTCTTAAATATTAGTAAGAGATTATCTTTCCCCTGCATTTCTTTTCACTACATTTCTTCTGACCTAACATATAAGCTTGTAACATAGAGGCTTGTAAAAAATACAATAACACTATATGTTAGGTCAGAGGGAATGTAGTGAAAGGGAATATAGTTTATTATTTATAATTTGTTATAAATTATTTATTATAATCATATATTAATTATTATATCAAATTATAGTTTATTATAATATATTAAAATTATTTATATATTGGAATAAATTATTGGATCGATTTTTTTATAATTTAGTCCATTATTATTATAAATGGATTGAATGAACCTATTTGGATGCAGGCTTTTTTTCATCCTTGTCTTTTCTTTCAGTTCTCAATTTTCCCCACTCTTTCCCATTCTTCTTTTGTCATGCCTTTTAGACTTTTTTCATGTCATTTATGACACTGGGTTTTAGTTAGAGAAGAACAGAGTTGGGCATTCCTAGATATTTTGGTTTAGTGAAATTATTCAAAGACATTACCATCTTTGAAAAATGTATTAAAATTCCCTGTAAAAGTGTTTAATCATGAAACATGTCTTCTCTTTGCCAAATTTATAATTTAAATAATGCATTTTCCTATATCAGACTAATTATTCTGACATTTCTATTCTGATACAGAAATGAAAAATAAAAGATCCTTGGCTTTCAAAGAATTTCTAAGGATATCAGGGAACTATTTCAAAACACATACCCATTTAGCTGACATCAACTGACACAACTCCTGCCTTTAAGTTGCTCAGTCTTGTAGGAAGACAATAAATATATAAACGTCATAAAATATAAGAAGTAAGATTGAAGCTATTTTATATAAATGTCATAAAATATAAGAAGTAAGACTGAAGTGAGAAACAGTTCCTATCTGTTGTGAGAGAACGGTCTCTCACTTAATGCTATTCTTAGAATCAAGTGAGACAATGCAGGAAGATGGCTTAATGCAGTACCTGTTACAAGGTCAGTGTTCATTAAATGCTAGTGCTAGAAATTGTTTCATTGATATTTCTCTTTGTTGGGGTTCCCCAGAAGCAGATACTAAGATAAGAATTTGAGTGTAAACAGTTTATCCAGTAGGTGATCCCAGATTACTTATATTATCAAGCTAGTTACCACTGTGAGCTTAATCTTTCCAGGGAGCTCAGGAAGATGGTTCACATCACAAGATCACACCTCAGAGTTATCCTCCACCTCCACTCCATGGGGTGTGGAAGCTAAGGGTATGTATCCAATTCACAGGCTGCCATTGGTAGAAGATGGACTCCAAGGACATTAATTCTCTTATACTTCTGGCTTGTTCTAAGTATAGGTTCATTGCACCTGTGTCCTCTCCCCCAAATTCTTCTGGTGGAGAACTATTCACATTTACAGTGAGAAGCATTTTGATGTTGAGATGAAGGCCAAGCACCCACAGTATCTGCTACTCTCTACAATGATGGTAATTGCTATCACTGAAATCATTTAGGAGAACAAACAAGAGTCACCCAGTTTAATCTATGAGAGTAAAGGCTTTCCAAAGAAAGGGTAATCAATGTATAATATTTGAAAGATGAACTTCTGGAAGTTAGAAATTTTCCAGATAAAGAGGGAATATTATATAGGAAGATCTAAAGGGTTTGGAGAGCCTGGTCCCCTTGATAACTGAAAATAGTTTGATTGCCTGCAATACAAGTTGGGGATAAAACCTCCAAGGGGAAAGACAGAGAAGTTAGCAAGGACCAGATCACAAATGATGTCATATGCAATGTTGCAGTATTTGGGTCTTATTCTAAGAACAATGGTGGCCCACAGAAGTATTTTAAAGCAAAGAGTCACATGATCTAATCTGAGATTTAGATAGATTTCTTTTCTGCTATAAAGATTTGCCTAGATTTCAAAGAGATTATCAGTGGTCTTTGATCATATAGAAAAAAATGTGTCACCGGTGCCTTTCAGGCACAGGATTTGAAAGGGTGACATTGTTTCTAATATCAGAAATAAGGGTCTTTCCCATAGGGAAACATTTTGGTATTTGTTATAAAGACCCTAAAGGTCAGACTAGTATGTGCTTTCCTAGAAGAAAGACAAGAACTGGCCAGTAAAAATGAGATCTCACATTGAAAAAAATCAACAAAATGTCTTTGGAATAAACCATAGATGGGGATAAGTACATAGATGTTCAAAATAAAGAAATCTTGTTAATCTGGGTGACAAAAAAATTGAAAATAAAAAAGAGTCCAACTGAAGCATTCTTAAGAAAAATTTAACACTAGATATTCTCAAAATATTAATAGTAGCTATCCGAATTTTCAGTGACTGTTAGTCTATTCTTTTGCTTGCCTGAGGCTTTCTTTTTTAATGTGCATCTACAGTTCACATAAAAGTAACATTAAATTCCATATACATGTGTTAGCATACAGTATTTGTTTTTCTCTTTCTGACTTACTTCACTCTGTATGACAGACTCTAGGTCCATCCACCTCACTACAAATAACTCAATATGGACATATATACACTACCAAATGTAAAATAGATAGCTAGTGGGAAGCAGTCGCATAGCACAGGGAGATCAGCTTGGTGCTTTGTGACCAGCTAGAAGGGTGGGATAGGGAGGGTGGGAGGGAGGGAGGGACATGCAAGAGGGAAGAGATATGGGGATATATGTATATGCATAACTGATCCACTTCGTTATAAAGCAGAAACTAACACACCATTGTAAAGCAATTATACTCCAATAAAAATGTTAAGAAAAAAAAAGTAACATTAAAAACTAAAACCAATACTATAATAAATAAAACCAGCACTATAATTCCACCATAGAATTATACTCTTGGAGGACTGTTAGAGGCATAAGAGGCCAAAGAGAGCTGAGGGATGGTAAATATATTTTATCTTCTGTTCTAATCTAATAATCTAAATATATTTTATCTTCTAGCTCTAATTGATAACAGTTGCATAGAGCACTGTGATAGGAATGATTCTGAAGCTGACCTTGATTAGTGATGCCTGCCATGGGTACAGAATGTAGAAATTATGGTATCTGGTGTTTTCCGTTTGTTATCAAAATCTGATCCCTCTTTTCATAGAGGGCAAAATGGAAGCCCTCTGAAAGGAAAGGATTTATTGCCTGAGATCATACAGAGTTCTAATTACATATCAATTATATGCACTTCTAATTCAGTGTAGAATAATATATACGTCTTGAAAAAGTCACATTCATATACTAAACACTCCATGTGGTGAATTTGCAAATAATGTAAGAATCCCTTAAAAATGCAAAATTAAAGAAAGAATAAAAAGAGTTTGAGTTATCCTAATCTCTGAATCATTTTCCGTATTCAGAATTCCACAGCCTGAGCTAGCTAAGTCCACCTGACTCTGAGATCTCACTTTTATTTTTAAATCCACGAACTAGCATGCCCAGACACAAGGTATCATTTTCTCTAAATTAAATAACAATCAAGACTCTGTCATTTTCCTAATGAAGACTCATGCATAGCACCAATCCTTCTGAAGTATATTCAGGTAAGGATGTGTGATTTTAACATCCAGACTTGCTAAGGGACTCATTTAAAGAAAAAGTGTCCTACAAGGAGCTCTTGAGATTCAACACATGATTAAATAGGGAAAAGCTGGCAGAACTTGGCATTTTTTTCAAAGGAGAGCAGAAACTACAAGATTGAGACCTGATATTGACTCACTTAACAAGGAACACAGCAATTTCCAATGAAGATGGAAAGTAGTGATGTTTAGGAACAATTATGACTGTTGTGGTACTTTGTGGACCACAAGGTCCAGATCACTTTTCCTTTCAGGATTCAGAGCTAATCTTATACATAAGTCTCTAAATAACCATCTCTGTTTGCATCACTTGACTGAGGAGGTGCCTCCTATGTCCTTTAGCTTTCAGCTGAGTTGCCACTTTAGTCAGGAAGTTTTTTCTCTTCCCCAAACTGGGTCTTGCAGCTTTCCTATACATTCACTTAGTGTTCTTTATTTATTGGGTCATAGCACATATCAGTATGTTACCTTGTCTATTTATGTGCATTTTTCCCTGACCACATTATAAGCTATGTGAGGGCAGACAGCATGCCTTTCATTTCTATTGATAATTCTTCCATACCTACAATTGTATTTACTGTATAATAAGTGATTACTAAATACATCTGAATGAAAGAGCAAGTGAGTGAATTACAGAACTACCCATTATATTTTTATCAAGGTATTAGGAATATATATGTCCTAGGCTCATCTCACCATTCCTTTTAAGACTGCCATTCAATTCACAAGGGCTGATGGCGAAATGGGCATGGGGAGTGCATTATTCCTGAGCAATCACTAAAGACATTCTGTGGAAGGCAAAACCCTGCCATCCTGATTTGTCCTCAAGATCTAAAGTACCACCCACGTGGAAAAAAAGAGACAATAAAACCTAACCTATTCCTCTGGTGGTCCTCACATCAAAGGGCTTATATATTGATTTGGGATGCTATCATTTACCACAATCAGAGCAAGTAAAACAATAAAAATTGTCAGTGTATAAATCTCATTAACTTGTACATTTTGAAGTTGATAGAAACACGTAAAATTGGCTTTGCTTCATTTCAGAGTAATTACTGTACTCAAAACTTAGAAAGTCAATAAATGCATTTCAATGTATATGATACAATAATCATGCATTATGGTCCATTTTCAAACAAATCATAATTATTGTCTGAATATGACTCAAATCACCAAGGAACTTTCAGAAATGCTAAATTACTTGCAATTTGAACATGCTAAAAATGCCATGCCATTTACCACACAGAACAGATGAGTGATGGGCCAAACTTAGAAAATGAAATTCACTGTAAGTGATATTACTAAAATGCTTAACACATGGTATGGTCACTGAGGTTACACAAGGCTGGTTTATTAAAAAAAAAATCTGGGGCTTCCCTGGTGGCGCAGTGGTCGAGAGTCCGCCTGCCGATGCAGGGGACACAGGTTCGTGCCCCAGTCCGGGAAGATCCCACATGCTGCGGAGCGGCTGGGCCCGTGAGCCATGGCTGCTGGGCCTGCGCATCTGGAGCCTGTGCTTCGCAACGGGAGAGACCACAACAGTGAGAGGCCCGCGTACCGCAAAAATAAATAAATAAATAAATAAATAAATTTTTTTTAAAATCTGATTTTAGATATTTTCATGGATTTCCAATTAAGATGATTTAAATAGTTTAAGCCTTCTGTGTTTGGAAAATATCAAGTCAGTCCAACCCAAAATTCTTTTTTTTTTTTTTTTTTTTTTGGATAAGATGCAGAAGTCTCTCCTCTGGCCATCGAAATAATTTGAGCTCTTTAAAGTCTCTCTTTGGGGTACAGGTACTTTTTTTTCATTTAGTTAGTGTATTCTAATTGAGAATCCTTTAAATGTCAGGTTCAATGCTAAGGGCTGACTATAAAGAGTTTAAAGACACTATCCCTATTCCAAAGGATTCATGGTTTAGCACAAGATGACCATTGGTGACTAAAGGTTTGATTCAACATCAGTCTTTCACCTCAGCGACTATAGGAGAACATTCCCAAGCAATGGCTTGAAAAGTGAGTAGGTTTCAATCAGGATAGGGTGGATGAGAGAATACTCAGAATGGCTAGTAAATCTCTATATGACTGGCAATAGACCACTCAAGAGAAAAAGGCAGAGAGATGCCTGATCACAGTGGCCCTTGAGTGTCATGCTAAAGTGTGAATTTTATCCCTAATGGTAAAGAGAATCCATTAAAGGACTTTAACCAGAGCAGTGACCCTTCATATTTATTCATTAGGACACCTCTGTTGGCAGTGTGCAGCACTAATTAAAGAGAAACGAGATCAGGCAGATTCCAGAGCAGAGGCTGACCCAATAATCCAAGTGAGAAATTAAAGCAATCAAATGAAGATCTTTACAAATATGGGAAAGAGGTCATTCCTGATTGGGAACACCTCTGTCTGAATGACTAGTGATATAATACTTCCTTATGTTGTGAGCTGGGTGGAATAAAGTACATATATCCCAAAGCAAAATTTAAACTGATTCCATATAAGCATTTCATAAACCACACAAAGATACATCACATTTTGATACATATTTCATAAATAATACTTTTATGTATCCCTCCAACTTTATCACTTATTTAGCTACCCAAACGTTTGATTGAGCATTCACTCTGTGTATGCACAGTGGGAGGCACACAGGGAGTTATACAGGCATAATCTCAATCCTGAAACATCTAGACTTCTGGTTCCAAATTACAAGAAGCTAGTTATTTAACAACAGAAGGCAGCATTTAACAAAATACCAAGATATTTAAAAGAACGTATGTTTTGAGAGTAAGGAAACCAGAGTAGTATATCTAGACTAGGATAATAATAGGAAGATTTTCTTGTATATATTGGGCACAACTGGGCTTTAAAGAAATGGAAAAAGACTAGAGGCAGACCCACTCTAGATTATATAACAGAAATAAAGATCTAGCAAGGAGAATGAGTTTGGGGCATATGGAGGGGGTCAATATGGTATACCGAATATCCAAGTTCTCCTGGGAGATTGGTAGTTCTGCCTTTCCTCTCACTAATCTGCATTTATAAGGAAAGTTCAGGCCTTGAGCCTGAGAAGCCCAAACGGTAGTTAGAAATGAATAATGCAAATGTGGAGATGAATAGTGGTAACAGTCCCATCAACTCTTCAATGTCCTATTCCAGATTCGTCTTGCAATCTTGCCTTCGGCTCCTCTGATACACTCTTAGCATCATGACTAATTCCGTTTCTCTAATTAAGTAACTTATATTTGGTTTTATTATCATATTTAAACAGTCACTCAGGTAACCCACTTTATGAAGGAAAAAGATTTAAAATTCTTCAGGTGGGTTTCACGGTTGCGCTTCCATTCACCTTTCCAGCTTTTTTGTGCCAGCTTCCCTGTTGCCCTCTTTGCCTTTTGTCAGTTCACTAAGCACAGCCAGCTTGTTCTCTTGTGAGAGTCTTTCTAGACAACTGTTGCTCTTGCTTGGATTGTACTTTCTTTTTCCTCTACTCTTGACTATCTCTCCACTCTTACTTCAAAGCTACAGTGTCACCTTCTTAGATAGGACTTTCGTGGCAGCCCGCTGTCTACATTTGTTCTCCCTGTTAAGTTTATCAACACATATGATTTTTTTAATTTGTGTGTTATTTTAAGGTTTCTCTTCCTGTAAACTTATGAATAGCATATTTTGGTTCATTTCTATATACATATTGCCTATAATACTCTGGAAACACTCATACATATTTTTTAAATGTATTTATTTTAATGTATTTATTTTTATGGACTTTAAAGTATTTTAATGTATTTACTTATTTATTTTATTTATTTAATATTTTTGGCTGCTTTAGGTCTTTGTTGCTGCACGTGGGCTTTCTCTAGTTGTGGCCAGCGGGGGCCACTCTTTGCTGCGGTGCCCGGGCCTCTCACGGTGGCTTTTCCTGTTGCGGAGCACGGGCTCTAGGCGCGTGGGCCGCAATAGTTGTGGTGCATGGGCCGCAGTAGTTTTGGCACACAGGCTCAGTAGTTGTGGCTCGCCAGCTAGGAATTAATGGATAGAGAGATGGATAAATGTATGAGGAAAATAAAGCCATATTTTGTTATATTTATGCCCAAGTATTGTGTCTGGTGCTATTGCAAATGTATTTTTTTAAACATTCATTCCAGTAGCTTAGCATTGGTATGTTGTAAAGCAATTGGTTTATATGTTGACTTTTCATCCTAAGACTTTTCTATTCTTGTGTATTATTTCTGGGAGTTTTTTGGGAGTCAAGAGGCGTGGTTTGGTATTTTCTACATAGACAATAATTATCTACAAATGAAAACATTATTATTTCTTTCCAACTTGTATAGCTTTCTTTTACATTTTATTGTACTATCTAGGATCTCTAGCACAGTATGGAATAGGATTGGTGATAAAGGACATTCTTGCCCAGTTCTCCTTTGTAAAAAAGCATCCGGTCTCTCATATTAAATATGATGTCAACTGCACATTTTTAAATGGATATTCTTTAATAAATTAAGGATGTTAGGTTTTTAGTTTACTTGCAAGTTCTAACTTCCTTAACAAGTTAGAAAAACTGCTCTCTGCTTCTATTTTCTGGAAGAGATTGTGGAGAATTGGTATTATGTCTTCTTTAAATGTTTGCTAGAATTCACCTTTGAAACAATTTAGGTCTCTTGCTTTCTCTTCAGAAGTTATAAATTATTGATTCAATTTATTTAATACAGATAGGATTTATCAATTTTTATATTTCTCCTTGTGTGAACTGTAGCAATTTGTTGAATTTTTCTAGTGAAATAGGATCAATAGTGATAATCCCTTCTTCATTTTTAATATTAGTAATGTGTGTCTTACACCTTTTTTTCTTGGTTAGCCTGGCTAAATGTTTATCAATTTCATCAGTCTGTTATAAGACCCAACTTTTGTTTCAATGATTATCCCTATTGCTTTCCTCTTCTCAAGTTCATTGATTTATGTTCTAATTAGTATTATTTATTTTCTTCTGCTTGACTTAGGCTCACATTTCTTTCCTTTCTCTAACTTCCTAAAGTGTAAGTTTAGATTATTGATTTTAAATACTGCTCTTCTAATATAAGCATTCAATGCTACAAATTTCCCTCTAAGCACTGCTTTTATTGCATACTACAAATTTTGATAACTTGTATTTTCATTATTATTTAGTTCAAAACATTTTTCATTTCTCTTGAGACTTCTTCATTGGCCCATATAAAAGAAGTGTACAATCTCCAAATATTTTGGACTTTTCCAGCAATCTTTCTGTTATGATTTCTAGTATAATTTCATTGTGATATGAAGGTATACTTTGTAAGATTCCAATTTAAGAAAAACTGTTAATAACTGTTAGTGTGTGTTTTATAATCCAGGATGTGGTTTATTTTATTGAATGCTCCATTGAGCTTGAAAAGAAGTGTATTATGCTGTTGTGAGATGGAGTACTCTAAAAGAGTCCATTAGAACAAGTTGATTGACAGCACTGTTCAATTTATCTATATTCTCACTGATTTTCTGCCTGCTTTATTTGTCCATTACTCACAGATGACTATTGAAGTCTCAAATATAATAGCAGATTTTTCTATTTTCAGTTCTATCAATCTTTGGCTTATGTAGTTTGATGTTCTGTTGTTAGATAAATGCACATTAAGGACTGTTACGTCATCTTGGAGACTCAACAATTTATGATTATTTAATGCCCTTTTTTACCCCTAATATTTTCCCTTGTTCTGAAGCCTGCTTTGTCTGAAATTAATATAGATATTATATATTTCTCTTCAGTAGTGTTTGCATGGTATAACTTTTTCTCAACCCCTTTATTTTTAATCTATATGCACTGTTATATTTCAAATGGGATTTTCCTCGACAACATAGAGTTGGGTCTTTTTTAAAATTCTGATAATCTCTTTTTTTTTTTTTTTTTTTTTTGCTGTACGCGGGCCTCTCACTGCTGTGGCCTCTCCCGCCACGGAGCACAGGCTCCGGATGCACAGGCTCAGCGGCCATGGCTCACGGGCCCAGCCGCTCTGTGGCATGTGGGATCCTCCCGGACCGGGGCATGAACCCATATCCCCTGCATCGGCAGGCGGACTCTCAACCACTGCGCCACCAGGGAAGCCCTGATAATCTCTTTTAATTCATGTGATTAGCTCTATCTCATTTAAAATCATTATTGATATAATCAGGTTAATATCCACTATGTTTATAACTGTCTTCAATTCACTGATTTTGTGTCTACACCTCCTCCTTTATTTTCTGTCTTGTCTAGTTTTAATTATGCATTTTATATGATTCTATTTTGTATCTTCTATTAGCATATCATTTATATTTCTTTAAAAAAGTTTTTTTGAGTGGCTACTTTTCAGGTTATGATATACATTTTCAACTTATCCAAGTTGATCTTCAAATAATACTATACTGTTTCACATGTAGTACAGATAATATAGAATGGAAACTTCCCAGTTCCTCCTTTCCATTCCTTGTGGAAATGTTATCATTTATTTCACTTATCAATAGGTGTATAGAATTCACTGGGCATAGAAATCTTATGTGGAAAACATGGTTTTTCATAATGAAGTATGATATTAATAGTAAGGTTTTTAAAAGATGTTCTTTATCATGTGGAGGAAATTAGCTTCTTCCCTAGTATGCTAAAGGTTTTTTTTTAAATCATGAAGGAGTGTTGAATTTTGTGAAATGATTTTCCTGTGCAAATACTCATGTGGTAGATTACAAATTGATTTTTGATTATTGAACCAGTCTTGCAATCTAGAATAAATCCCACTTGTACATGGCATATTCATTTTATACTTTGATGGATTTGATTTTTATTTATTATCTATTGGCCTGTAGTAGCTCACGTACTTGTTCACTCCTTCTCACATTTATTTAACTGTGTTTGTCTGGTTTCTATATCTATGTAATGCTGGCCTTACACAATAAGGTGGAGAGTCTTCCCTCCTGTTCTATTTTCTGGGAGAAGTTGTGTGAGAAACGGTTAATTCTTCTTTTAATGTTTTGTAAAATTCCCCAGGGAAGCCATCTGGGTACAGAAATTTTTCAGAAGTTTTTAAAGTACAAATTTACTTTTCTACTTTATCTTGACTGAGTTTTAATAGTTTGTGGCTTTCAAAGAATTAACACATTTCTTTTAAATTGTTGAAATTTTGAGCATTCCAGAGGCATTTATCCCAGAGAAATGAAAGCTTTTCATTTTTTCACAAAAAAACCTGCACATGAATGTTTATAGCAGATTTATTTGTAGAAATCACAAGCTTAAAGCAAGCCAGAGGTCCTTCAACTAGTAAATTGTTAAACAACCTGTGATACATATATATCCTGGATTACCATGTGGCAATAAAATGCAAAGGACTTATGGTAAACTCAACAAACTGGATAATCTCCAGAGAATTATGCTGAGTGAAAAAAAAGTCTTTCCCAAAATATTACATATTCTATGATTCTGTTTATATGACTTTCAATAAATTAACAGAATTAGAGAAATGGAGAACAAGATATTGGTTGCTAGGTGTTGGGGAGGGAAGGAGAAGGGAAGTGGGTGTGACCACAAAAGGGTAGCATGAGTGGTCCTTGTGGTGATGGAAATGGTCTGTATCCTGATGGCATTAATTTCAGTATTCTGGTTGTGGTATTATACTACAGAGTTGCAAAATGTTCCCATTGGTGGAAACTTGGTAAAGAGCACTGAGAGTAAAGAGCATCCACAATCCTGCTGTATTATTTCTTCTAACTGCGTTTGAATCTACAGTTATCTCAAAACAATAAATTTAATTTAAAACTACATTTAGGAGATACGACACTCAAAGGCAACATAGGAACTGTTTGCATCCTGATTTAAAAAAATAACTCTCAAAATATTTTATGACAATCAAGTAATTTGAATATAGATTGATTATTTGATGATACCAAAGGAAGTATGATTATTTTGTTCGGTGTGATAACTGGCACTGTGGGTACAAAATGAAACTGTTTGAGATTCATACTGCAGTACTAGGGTCAAAAGAATGGTGGTTTTCTTTAAAATACTCTGGAAAAAAAATAAAAGTGTGTAGAGGATTTATGAGACAAAATAATATTTGAGAAATAAATTGGTGCTGCCTCTTGTCATCCTATGGCCCTTGCTGCTGCTTCTTCCCACAATCCTGGCCAGAGTCACTGCAGTAAGCCCTGAAGACCCAGATCCCATTTTCATGGCATATCTGCACACATTCACACCTCAGACCCCAGGACCACTGACATGGTAAGTGCACCTGTTCCCAAGGACCCAGGTGCTGTGGTAATTTTGCACGTACCTCATGCCAAAACCCCAGCTCTGCTACTGCTCTGACTGCCAGCATGCCAGGCCAGGTGCAAAAAGAGATCTCCTCAACTAGAACTTACTCCCAAAGGCAAAAACAGAAATAAAAACAAGAAGAGCCTAGCAGTAGTAGCCTCTAAGGAGCCTAATAGCTCTAGCTACCACTGCCACTCACAGGTCCTCCATGGTGCTGGCCACAAAAGACCTCCTACAGTTTGCACTGATGTTGACCTCAGCTGATGTAGCTGCATGAAGATTATGCCAACATGATTTTCCATGAACCAAAGGCACTGCATCCCATCCAGCTGGCACTCTCACAGCCACCTTCAAGTGAATGTCTTTCCCCACTGAAGCTAGTCCAAAAAGCTGACTGTGCCATCAAATGCACAAACATCAACACAAATCTGGGGAGAATGATGGCCATCTGGGTACATGAAGCTCAAAGATGCTCAGATACAAACCAAGAGATCTTCACTGAGACACATTATAATCAAGCTCTCAAAAATCAGAGAATTTTGAAAGCAGCAAGAGAAAAAAGACTTATCACATAAAAGGAAATCCCAGTAAGGCCATAAGCTTATTTCTCAGAAGGAGCCTTGCAGGCTAGGAGAGAGTATGATGATATATTCAAAGCGCTCAAAGAAAAAACATTTCAACCAGAATACTTTAACCAGAAAAGCTGTCCTTGATCTTATATACAGAAAACCATAAAGACTCCGTTGAAAATTTTATATTAATTAGTAATAATTAATATATGAATATACTTACGAATTCAGTAAAGTTGCAGAATACAAAATCAACATACAGAGATTAGTTACATAAGAATTCTTATGATGACTGATTCGAATTTTATCAAGTGATTTTTTCTGCATCTACAGAGATAACGATATGGTTTTCTAATATTTTAACTTTAGGAAATTTGTGTCTGTGTTTACAGGTATTATTGGGCTATAAGTTTATATTTCATACTATTCTTGCCTTGCTTTGACATCAATTTTATATTTGCCTCATAAAATGATTTGGGAATATTTCCTATTTTTCTATTATCTTTAATACTTTGTGTGAGATACAAATTATCCTTTCCTTTAAAGTTTGGAAGAATAAATATAGCTAGATCTGGTATTATTAATATAATGGGTTGATTTTTAGCTAAGGATTCACACTGTTTAATGGTTAGAAGTTTATTCAGATTTTCTTTTCCTTCTATAATCAGTTATGTTAAGTATTTGTTGTCTATTTAAGTTTTCAGCTGTACTATATGTAAAATCATATAACTTTTTTTGTATATATGTCATTTTTCCCATCGTATTTTTAGTGCTCTAAAGAAGGTGTGAATTTTTTATCTTTCTGATGCTTTTATAATTTTGCTATTTGTTTTTGTTTTTCTAAAGTTTTACTACATTGTGTAAATTTATTTTTATTAATCCTCATTTCTTGCTTTTTATCAGCTTTGGATAATTATAACTATTATCTCCTTAAATATTGGCTTTAGTTTATTATCTTATTATCTCTGTTCTCTCTTTTCAGAAATTATATTAGACATGTGTTACAATATCTCATTCTGTTTGAAAAAGTTTTGTTATATTTGACCATGATTTCCTTTACTTGGCTCTTTTATTCACTAATATCCTCAACATTTAATACTATTGATTCTGAATAAATCATGTATTTGAGGGCATTTATTTATTTATTTATACATAGATTAAATATCAGTTGACTGTCAGCTGTGTGTTTGTTAGGTACCATGTAAAGCACTGAAGATACAATGGTAAACAAAACTGATATATGTTCTTCTCTCATGGAAATTACAAATGCTATAATTCTCCTTGTTGCTAGATCACTGCATATAACCATGATGATTTCCTTAGGATATGTTTTAGACATACATTTCCTGGTTGAAAAAATGTGAAACGTGCTAACATAAATAACATTGCCAATTTTTTTTTACTGAGAGTTTCTACTAATTTATACTCAATAGCCAATGTAAATGATAAGAAGCCTCTCCCACAAAAATGTATATAGTGTGTGATGTTTGTGTATGTGCATATACATGTATATAGACAGTAAAAGTTTCTTTTTTTCCTTTTGGATATTCTCAAGCATTATCTATATTTTTAAAGTAAAGATGGTAATAGGAACATACATATTGATAATTACCTTAAATGTAAAGGGGTTAAATGCTCCAATCAAAAGACACAGACGGGCTGAATGGATACAAGAACAAGACCCATACACATGCTGTCTACAAGAGACCCATGTCAGACCTAGGGACACATACAGACTGAAAGTCAGGGGATAGAAAAAGATATTCCATGCAAATGGAAATCAAAAGAAAGCTGGAGTGGCAATTCTCATATCAGACAAAATAGACTTTAAAAAAAAACTATTACAAGAGACAAACAAGGACACTACATAATGATCAAGGGACCAATCCAAGAAGAAGATATAACAATTGTAAACATTTATGCATCCAACATAGGAGCACCTCAATACATAAGGCAAACACTAACAGCCATAAAGGGGAAATCAACAGTAACACAATCACAGTAGGGGACTTTAACACCCTACTTTCACCAATGGACAGATCATCCAAAATGAAAATAAATAAGGAAACACAAGCTTTAAATGATGGACTTAATTGATATTTATAAGACATTCCATCGAAAAACAACAAAATACACTTTCTTCTCAAGTGCTCATGGAACATTCTTCAGGATAGACAATATCTTGGGTCACAAATCAAGCCTTGGTAAATTTAAGAATATTGAAATCATATGAAGTATCTTTTCAGACCACAACACTATGAGACTAGATATCAATTACAGGGGAAAATCTGTAAAAAATACAAACACATGGAGGCTAAACAATACACTACTTAATAACCAAGAGATCACTGAAGAAATAAAAGAGGAAATCAAAAAAAACCTAGAAACAAATGACAATGAAAACATGATGACCCAAAACCTATGGGATGCAGCAAAAGCAGTTTTAAGAGGAAACTTTATAGCAATATAATCCTACCTCAAGAAACAAGAAACATCTCAAATAAACAACCTAACCTTACACCTAAAGCAAATAGAGAAAGAAGAACAAAAAAGCCCCAAAGTTAGCAGAAGGAAAGAAATCATAAAGATCAGATCAGATATAAATGAAAAAGAAATGAAGGAAACAATAGCAAACATCAATAAAACTAAAAGCTGGTTTCTTGAGAAGATAAAAAATATTGATAAACCATTAGCCAGACTCATCAAGAAAAAAAGGGAGAAGACTCAACTCAATAGAATTAGAAATGAAAAAGGAGACCTAACAACTGACACTGCAGAAATACAAAGGATCATGAGAGATTACTATAAGCAGCTACATGCCAATAAAATGGACAACCTGGAAGAAATGGACAAATTCTTAGAAATGCAAAACCTTCCAAGACTGAACCAGGAAGAAATAGAAAATATGAACAGACCAATCACAAGCACTGAAATGGAAACTGTGATTTAAAATCTTCTAATAAACAAAAGCCCAGGACTAGATGGCTTCACAGGTGAATTCTACCAAAATTTAGTGAAAAGTTAACAGCTATCCTTCTCAAACTCTTCCAAAATATAGCAGAAGGAGGAACACTCCCAAACTCATTCTACGAGGCCACCATCACCTTGATACCAAAACCAGACAAAGATGTCACAAAGAAAGAAAACTACAGGCCAATATCATTGATGATCATAGATGTAAAAATCCTCAACAAAATACTAGGAAACAGAATCCAACAGCACATTAAAAGGATCATACACAATGACGAAGTGAAGTTTATCCCAGGAATGCAAGGATTCTTCAATATACGCAAATCAATCAATATGATACACCATATTAACAAATTGAAGGAGAAAAACCATATGATCCTCTCAACAGATGCAGAAAAACCTTTCAACAAAATTCAACACGCATTTATGATAAAAACCCTCCAGAAAGTAGGCATAGAAGGAACTTACCTCAACATAATAAAGGCCATATATGACAAAGCCAGAGCCAACATCATTCTTAATGGTGAAAAACTGAAACCATTCCCACTAAGATGAGGAACAAGACAAGGTTGCTCACTCTCACCACTATTATTCAACATAGTTTTGGAAGTTTTAGCCACAGCAATCAGAGAAGATAAAGACATAAAAGGAATCCAAACCGGAAGAGAAGAAGTAAAGCTGTCACTGTTTGCAGATGACATGATACTATCCATAGAGAATCCTAAATATGCTACCAGAAAACTACTAGAGCTAATCAATGAATTTGGTAAAGTAGCAGGATACACAATTAATGCACAGAAATCTCTTGCATTCCTATACACTAATGATGAAAAATCTGAAAGAAAAATTAAGGAAACACTCCCATCTACCACTGCAACAAAAAGAATAAAATACCTAACAGTAAACCCACATAACGAGACAAAAGACCTGTATTTAGAAAATTATAAGACACTGATGAAAGAAATTAAAGATGATACAAACAGATAGAGAGGTATACCATGTTCTTGGATTGGAAGAATCAACATTGTGAAAATGACTATAATACCCAAAGCAACCTACAGATTCAATGCAATCCTTATCTAATTTCCAATGGCATTTTTCACAGAATTAGAACAAAAAATTGCACCATTTGTACGGAAACACAAAAGACCCCAAATAGCCAAAGCAATATTGAGAAAGAAAAACGAAGGTGGAGGAATCAGGCTCCCTGACTTCAGACTATACTACAAAGCTACAGTAATGAAGACAGTATAGTACTGGCACAAAAACAGAAATATAGATCAATGGAACAGGATAGAAAGCCCAGAGATAAACTCACACACATATGGTCACCTTATCTTTGATAAAGAAGGCAAGAATACACAATGGAGAAAAGACAGCCTCTTCAATAAGTGGTGCTGGGAAAACTGGACAGCTACATGTAAAAGAATGAAGTTAGAACACTCCCTAACATCGTATACAAAAATAATCCGCAAATGGATTAAAGACCTAAATGTAAGGCCAGACACTATAAAACTCTTAGAGGAAAACATAGGCAGAACACTCTATGACATAAGTCACAGCAAGATCCTTTTTGACGCACCTCCTAGAGAAATGGAAATAAAAACAAAAATAAACAAATGGGACCTAATGAAACTTCAAAGCTTTTGCACAGCAAAGTAAACCATAAACAAGACGAAAAGACAACCTTCAGAAAGGGAGAAAATATTTGCAAATGAAGCAACTGGCAAAGGATTAATTTCCAAAATTTACAGGCAGTTCATGCAGTTCATGCAACTCAATTTTAAAAAAACAAACAACTCAATCCAAAAATTGGTAGAAGATATAAATAGACACTTCTCCTAAGAACATATACAGATCATAACAAACACATGAAAGAATGCTCAACATCATTAATCATTAGAGAAATGCAAGTCAAAACTACAATGAGATATCATCTCACACCAGTCAGAATAGCCATCATCAAAAAATCTACAAACAATAAATGCTGGAGAAGGTGTGGAGAAAAGGGAACCCTCTTGCACTGTTGGTGGGAATGTAAATTGATACAGCCACTAAGGAGAACAGTATGGAGGTTCCTTAAAAAACTAAAAATAGAACTACCATACGACCCAGCAATCCCACTACTGGGCATATACCCTGAGAAAACCATGATTTAAAAAGAGTCATGGGGCCTCCCTGGTGGCGCAAGTGGTTGAGAGTCCGCCTGCCGATGCAGGGGATACGGGTTCGTGCCCCGGTCTGGGAGGATCCCATATGCCGCGGAGCGGCTGGGCCCGTGAGCCATGGCCGCTGAGCCTGCGCGTCCGGAGCCTGCGCGTCCGGAGCCTGTGCTCCACAACGGGGGAGGCCACAGCAGTGAGAGGCCCGCATACCGCAAAAAAAAAAAAAAAAAAAAAAAGAGTCATGTACCGCAATGTTCATTGCAGCTCTATTTACAATAGCCAGGACATGGAAGCAACCTAAGTGTCCATCAACAGATGAATGGATAAAGAAGATGTGGCACATATATACAATGGAATATTACTCAGCCATAAAAAGAAAGGAAATTGCGTTATTTGTAGTGAGGTGGATGGACCTAGAGTATGTCATACAGACTGAATAAGTCAGAAAGAGAAAAACAAATACCATATGCTAACACATATATATGGAATCTAAAAAAAAAAAAATGATCGTGAAGAACCTAGGGGCAAGATGGGGATAAAGACGCATACCAACTAGAGAATGGACTTAAGGACACAGGGAGGGGAAAGGGTAAGCTGGGACACAATGAGAGAGTGGCATGGACATATATATACTACCAAATGTAAAGTAGATAGCTAGTGGGAAGTGGCCTCACAGCACAGGAAGATCAGCTTGGTGCTTTGTGACCCCCTAGAGGGGTGGGATAGGAAGAGTGGGAGGGAGATGTAAGAGGGATATATGTGTATGTATAGCTGATTCACTGTGTTATAAAGCAGAAACTAACACATCTTTGTAAAGCAATGATACTCCAATAAAGATGTAAAAATAAATAAATAAAATAAAGAAAAGAAAATCAATATTAAATCAATTATTCTGCCTACTTCTTAGAGGTTCATAATAATTTATTGGTTAAAATGTGGCTGTTGGATTTCCTGGGGGTTCCATTAATCCGTGCTATTTCTTTGATTCTTCACAACACAGGAAATTCATAGTTGATTAGAATTTACAACTTCTTTGTAAATCCTAGGAGTTATTTCATTGACTTACTGGGTTGAGAAAATCACAATGAGAATCCTGGGTAATTTATTTTAGAAATATTGCCTGGCTGTCATTTTCCTTTAAAATTATTCAATGTTAAATGTTTGATATTTTTCAGTAAGTAAAATTCAGCCTAACTTAAAAACGTTGTCAAGAGGGCTGTCAAAAATCTGCCTGAACAAGTAGATGAAAATGTTATATAATGTGAGCATGAGTTGTTTGTTTCAAAAGGACTGAGAAAAAGTTATTTATCAGACTAATATCTCTTGAAACACATTTCTAATTTTTGCATTCAAAAATCTTTTTCTGGGTTTCCCTGGTGGCGCAGTGGTTGGGAGTCCGCCTGCTGATGCAGGGGACACGGGTTCGTGCCCCGGTCCAGGAAGATCCCACATGCCGTGGAGCAGCTGGGCCCGTGAGCCATGGCCGCTGAGCCTGCGCGTCCGGATCCTGTGCTCCGCAACGGGAGAGGCCACAACAGTGAGAGGCCCGCGTACCACAAACAAAACAAAACAAAACAAAAAAAACTTTTTCTCATGGTTTGATAAAAGGAAAACATTAAATTAACTACAATGCCCATAAATTCCATAATAATGGACTCCTGTTGAGTGAACCACAGTGAGTCAAGATCCCCCAAATATTTATAAGGTTGATACAATGACACTGAAAAGGAACTGGCATTAGCTTGTTTTGTCCTACATAAATTATACTCTTGACGTTCCATAGGTAATTTTATTTAAGCCTCATTAAATAATACGTTCAGTAGAAGTACTAATGTCAGAAAATTACATGAACGACTATGGAGAGAAATGAGGCTTTCTTGAAAGGAATGGAATGCTTCACTGGCAAATATCTTGAGAAGCGGTCAGTCTGGTGGCAGAAACATGAAAATCCAGGAGGCGAGTCTCAGACCGTAGTAAGAACTTTCTCCTCTCTCTGGGTGAGAGGTAAGGTATCTTCCAGAGCCTGGAGATTCTTAGAGTGTTACCTTTGGAGGGAGGGGGGTTGGGCTTCCTCTGGGTAAGCGGAGGAAGCCCAGAGCAACACCAAGAAGCAGCTCAGGCTGAGCTACTAAGAGAAGCTGTAACTTAGTCTTTGTGTTTTACTTTCCTCCCGTTATCTCTAGCTTTCAGTAAATTCTCATGGCAAAGAAGACTCTGGGCTTTACAACAGCACGTTAATGGAAAGAAAGATCTTTCTTCACACTTGGGATGGAGCTGAAAATGGAAAGAGGGGTGGATCTCTTCCACTGAGCTCAAGGAAGAGACGAGCAGAATGCTCACTAAATACTGCAGATCCGTGCATTCATAAAGGTCACCACACAGCAGCAGCAGTGTGGGGATAGAACTCGGAGGTCAGAGTAAAGGACCTATTCCTGAAGAGAAGTGAGCATCAATCCAAGACCTCTCTAAAATAGTTAATAGTCACTTAGAGGGGAACTAGTTTTAGCCTGTAAGCCACTGGGAGCTTGTAGTGTAAGAATATGGGTTTCATGAGATTTTTCTGCACGAGACTTTTCCCAATACTTACTTACTTTTTTTAGAGGGAGCAGGTCTGGGCTAGAGTTTATCAACCTCATTATTTCTGAGTTTCCTGTAAGCACCATCTTCTCTACAGAATCTTCACACTGCACTCTCCCAGTCTACACCTATTTCTTTCCTCTCTGCAGCTCATAACAGCTCTTCAAGTGTGAGAGGCATCTTAACACACTGGTAAGTGATAGAAATTCCAAGGCTGGTAGTGGGGATGAGAGAGGGTGGGAGAGAGAAAGGGAGGAAGGAGATAATCACACAGATTAGCCTCTCTTACTAAAAATAAGATGTGTGATACTCAGAAAAGCAGAGATTTTAACTGCTGAATCCAAATTTCTAAATGGAGTGTGTCTCTCCAGGACATCAGATTTTGCAAGAGAAATGACTAATAAATACCAAGGACCCCAGCATACATGAGTCCATTTTATGCTAAATACACACAACATAGAAAATTAATCATCTATCCTAACATGAATAGACAGCCCTATTATCTATTTTCGTTGGAAAATCCAGCACTTAGTCTTTTAGTAAGAAAGGGTCATGGTTTTGTCCTTCATCCCTCACATGCCACTTTCTGAAGGAACTCTGCTCTAGTGTTGGGTGTTGTGTTAAAGTGTTACATGCTAAAATGTGATGATATGTGAAGCATATAGGCACGTAGAGTAGGAACAGAGCTACTCTTTCAGGTCATTTGATGTGGGTGATATCATTTCCTGATCAAGTCATTACATTACAAAACACTTTGTGATAAATTTACACACATATTCTCTGTAAATGCTGGAGAAGGTCAAATCCGAAGTACAGAGGAGTAGCATATGACCATAATTAGGGGTTCATGTTTCCCAGTGAACTCAATATTCCCATTCTTAAGTGAAACCATTGTGTTCATAGACCCCTCCTTCTTAGAGCAGTGGTCTCTGGGAGACACCAGAAAGCTTGAAGAGATGACAGCAAACCTTTTATTGGAAACTTGCATGCATGTATTATTCTTATGAATTCAATTCTGTACAGAAGTGGGGCAATGGGATGTCTTATACTTATGTCATAGGAGTACATTTTGAAACAGATTTATAAGAATCTCCAGAAACTGCTTCACCTCAGGAAAGAGTAGGAAGGGAGGAGTGTGAAATGTATGTTTTCTGGAGTCACATACACTTTAGAATACTCAAGACAGAAGTATCTCGGCATCTTGCTCTTTTATTTCCCAAGTTGTCTAAATTTGAAACTACAGAGGATAATCAAGGTCCCTATAAAAACTATAAAAAAACTTACAAGCAAGAGAGACATACAAAATTAGTCGGGGTGTTCCAAAGAAATTGGCTAAATCAGTGGCTTTCAAACATTTTTCACTGTGATACACTATAAAAAATCCATTTGATATCACAACCCAGTATATATTTACATATGCATATATACCTTTACTATGTTTGCTGCATTCACGTGTTTTCTTTTATTTCTATTCTATTTCATTTAAAAAATGCTTATAATCCATTAAGTTACTGTAATATCCACTTACAGGACTCAATTTGCTGTTTGGAAAACATTGAGTTTTACTAATGAAAAAAAAATTCACGACAGACACCAAAAAGCCAGTAGCTTATTTTATACATCTGAATAACTATGAAATATGAAGGGAGCATGTAAAAAGGCTTCCCTGGTGGCGCAGTGGTTAAGAGTCCGCCTGCGGATGCAGGGGACACGGGTTCGTGCCCCGGTCCGGGAAGATCCCACATGCCGCGGAGCGGCTGGGCCCGTGAGCCATGGCCACTGGGCCTGCGCGTCCGGAGCTTGTGCTCCACAATGGGAGAGGCCACAACAGTGAGAGGCCCGCGTACCGCAAAAAAAAAAAAAAAAAAAAGGGTACACTTTCAAAAGTGTTCTGCCTTGCCTGCCCAATGTAAACTGCTTTAATATTAAGCTTTTACAGGCAACTCAGAATAATATAGAATGCTTTGCCTGGTTTTCTCTGGTAACAAAACATGAGTTCGGTCACAAAGAAATGCCAAGGAGAAGGGCTTATTTTTCAAGAAAGAAAGATGGAAGAGTGATTGGAAAGGACATGAAACAACCTGGCCCTGTGGAAATAATGGAGAGTTTCCCAGGTGCACAGAGGGAGAAGCTACCTCGCAGGTAATCACCAGGCTCAGGATGTTCAGGGAATCCTGGGTAGCTAAGAGAAGGGTATGAATCTTAAAAAGCCACTGAAGCAGGCTTCTAGCTCCAAGGATGGAAAAAATAATGAGAGACAGAGAGGGAGAGAGAGAGAAGAGAAAAGAGACTCCTTCATGTTTTTTTTTTTAAACTGGAGAAGATGAATAATAAAATGTTATAATCAAGAAAGAGATGAGTTCAGAGGAGAGGACAGGATGCATATTTAGATGGAGCTTTGCAGAAAATAGTTAAAAAATTGGACTTTACTCTTAGTGAAGTGGGAAGTGATTGGAAATGCATTTTAACTAGCTTGACACAAAAATTCCCTAAGTGAAATCATTTTTAAATAATGGTTTCACTTTTTTTCTGATTGACAGTCTACCAAATAGTTTCATAGAAAGTGATATACAGAATATTTCGGGCTCCATAATTAAAGGGACAGTGATAAATTCAAATGTGTTCACATGAGAGCATCTGAAATGGTGAAAACTCTAGAATCAATGTTCTATTAAGAACCCCAAAGGACCTAGATGCATTCATCCTAGAGAAACAAATGCTAAAAAGAGACAAATCTGTATCTTGTATGTAGTTTGTATCTACAAATATGAGGTCTTTTGTGTAGAAAAGCATAACACATTTTGTGATTTGAATGAGTCACACACAAATCAAAAGACATGATCCTTCATGGAGAGGAGGACTGAAGATTTCTAATACCATCTCCAACTTTAGGACTCTGTAACTCTAGATATCTACCTTAGAGTATGGTTGAGAAGAGGAAATGATATGAAATGAAATATATATTAAAATATGTATAACGTATATACATACAGTAATCAGAACATGGTAAATAACAGATGGTAATTGTGATTAAACTGATAAATTTTAATTTACTAGTAGGTTTATTAGAAATTTTATTGAAACTTTGAAAATTAAAGTTGTTTTTCTGTTCTAATAAAAATAATTTTAAATCCTCAGTTAATTAAAAAAAAAAGTCAGTGAATTTTCTAGTGAATAGAATTATCTGGGTTACTTCAATAAAGATTTTCCTAATTCAGTCACAAAATCACTGATTAATTTTTGAAAAGAGACCAGTATAAAAAGGAATTCAGGTTTGAAATATTAGATGCTATAAGAAGTGAAAAATTATTTAGAAACAAAGATTTAAACAAAATCATCATGTCAATATGAAAATTGAAATTCATTTGTAAATAATAATGTACACATTTGTCTGAAAGTGAATAACTATTTTAGTGTAAAAGAGCCTAATGTTTTTGAGTGGGAGAGCCTTAGTTTTCATACTTCTAAATAAGTTAAAAATGTCTGCCTTCTCTCTCTCTGTCCCTCTGTGAATAGATATACAGACATTATATATATATATATATATATAGAGAGAGAGAGAGAGAGAGAGAGAGAGAGAGATTGACAAAGCAATTAGTACAATGTTTGGCACATCATTGACAACAGTAATAATTAGTTTGATAATAAGGCACATCACAAACATGTTTATTTAGCCAATTAAGGCTAAGTCAGCAGTATGTCCAGAGGAGACACAGTTACAAATACCACAGGGGAACAACTACTATATTCAGAAAATATCACTGATTTTGTTAATTTATCTTCAGAGACTTATTTTAACTTCATGCTGATGATATCTGTTTCTCTGCAAGAATGGGAATTTGATATTAACACCTTTTCAACCGTGTCAACATAAATGGATTTTATAGTGTAATGATGCAGGGATGGTTGTTTTCTGCTTTCTTTTCCTTTCTGTTAGAGAATTTTCTTTGTGAGAAACTAACAATTATGTAAACTTATGTCATTATGATTCCCTTTCTTGCCAAATATGTGCAGGACAACTGATATAACACACAACAGTCATTATTTACATGGTATGAGCACCCACGCCATTACACTTTGATAAGAATTTAAAAGACACTTTACCATTATGATTATGATAACTTTTTTTTCTTTGAGTCTTGCTTAAGGTAGAAACGGACAGAAAACAAAGTATGATAAATAACATATACTTTGTTTTTACTGTGCCTCCTGAATGTAAAGGAACACTGTGATAGTCTTATATATGAGCTTGATTGGATCACAGGATGTTCAGACATTTAGTTAAACATTATTTTTGGGTTTGGCTGTGAAGGTATTTCCAAAAGAGATTAGCATTTGAATTGGTAGACAGAGTAAAGTAGATTACTCTCCCCAGTGTGGTCGGGCATCACACAAGCTGCTCAAGGCCTGAAGAGAACAACAAAAGGGAAGGAAGGTTGAAGTCACTTTCTGCCTGTCTGCATGAGCCAAGACATCAGTCTTCTCCTTCCCTCAGCACTCCTGCTTCTCAGGCCTTCAGACCTGGACAGGAGTCTACACCATTGGCTGTCCAATTTTCAGACCTGCAAACTCAGGCTTTCCTGAATATCCAGCTTTGAAATAGCAGGTCATAGAACTTCTCAGCCTCCATAGTCACACGAGCTGGTTCATTATAATAAATCTCTTTATATAAATATATATAAGTATAAATATATATAAGTATTATATATTATCATATATAATATATATATATATAATTACATATTATTAGGGTCTGTTTCTCTAGAAAACCCTGACTAATACAAACACATAAGATATGGAAGATATATACATAAGATATACATGCAAGATATACACATAATACATGGAAGATATAGCAAGTCTCCTGACAATAGGAGCCTGCAGTAATAAAAGCTGAAGAAGTATCTGACATTATCCCATGCTGAGAAATACTTTATTTCTAAAGAGACAAACATTCAGTCTGGAATTCCTGGAAATTTACCAAATACTGGGTTTGCCCCAACTGAAAAGCTTTGACTTTAATTACACTACACTGCTTATTGCTTTGTCAAGGTGGGACCTCTGACAGGTGGAACCTCAGTGGACTAAGGTGTATGAATTTATGTAGTTTGTGGCTACTGGGCTGCACCCCACAGGCCTACAGGGTCTATACATGCTCAGCTTCAAGACGGAAGAAAGAGCCCAGAGTCACAGAGACATCAATAGTTTAAGGGATGAAGAATCTTATATGTCTGAAGCAAGGTTCTGGAGCGACACCCAACTATGTGCAGCAGAAGTGGGCAGGACATGGCTAGCTGCAGTCTTCACTCCAGGGGGAGTGGGAAGTTACCAGTTACAGGGGGAATTGACTTCAGGTTGGCTCATCTGTTACCAGGGAAAATAACAGAGGGGCACACCTCTCACTACCTCTTTGATAAGCTATCATGGTGGAGATTTTCTGATCTAAAGTTAGAACAACCATAGCTGGAGCAGGGGCAAGTATGTAGGGAGGTCAGCCATGTGAGTGGGGTGTAGGTAATGCAGGCACTAGTCAAGCAGGGGATGTACCGAGAGCAAGAGAACAGCCATCTTGAGTGTCCTGACTATACACTCCACCCCTACACACCCTGCACAACCCTTAGAGTCTTGATCTGCCCCTCCTCTGAGATATCCCTGGGGTCAGGTATGTAGAGGGGCTCTGCAACCAGATACCACAACTACACTACAGACACCAGCAGCTAAATAATATCAAGAGTAAGATACCTAGTATGCTAAGAAGACTCAATCACCAGGATGTGGGCAAATTTTGGAGCCAAGCACTTAACAGGTCAAAGGAGAGGGAGTCAATGGCGGCAGGGTCCTCTCCACTTATAAGAAAGGTAAGGCCACTCCTGGTTTTCACAAACTCAGAGCCGCTCCCTAGGGAGGGAAAGGGCCCAGCTCTAAAACAAACATTCTGGTGGCCTAGTCAGGAGTCAGCAGTCACAGTACAGGTCTCCCACCCCATGTAATGTTCAGTGACATTAAGAGCTGGACCCATTAGGTCTTTCCTAACAAAAAGCAGTTAATCCCACTATTTTGACTTGTGTGTCCAAAAGCCAGCCTATTCCATTCCACACAGCATAGCCCAGGGGTGCTCATGGGCAGTCAGTTGTACAGTAGCATTTACCGAAGCGGATCCTTCTGATGTATTGGCATGTGGGAGAGGAAGATGGTGAGAGAGTTTTCCCCCATTGTTAGTCATCCCCACAGAGTCATATTAGTTGGGTCAATTTTTTATGGAAGTAAAGAACAGGATGACAATGGCATCGCACTGTAGACCCAGCAATTAGGCTCATTTTACAGTGAGGCCATGGTTGCTTCCCAGGCCTTGAATATTCCTTCACTCAGGCTAGGGATGGTAAGTTAGACGTCTAACAGGCACAACACAGGGAGATCATGACCACTAAGCCAAATAAAGGCAGTACCTGAATTTTGAGATAACACCACACTTGCCTGTGGTTTTTGTCCTAGTCTGTCACACAGTTTAAAAAAACGCAAGTTTTTAGTAATACAGGAACATGTCCAAAATCACATCTACAATGGCCACCTAGTTTTACCTTGGATGTCTGAACGACAGCTACACCAGTCTGACTTTGAGATGTATTCCCCTCCACAATGGCCAGTACAATGTCTGCTTGATAGGCCACAATATAGGCCACTCTGGTCAGTAAAGTTTAAGTTAAATCATGCATAAGCCACAATGACTTCCCCATACCTCCATATGTGAAGGTTTTTCCATCATTTCCCCTTTCTGTAGACCAAAGTATATAAACCTTGAAGTCATGGTGAATGCTGCCTATCTAGCCTGGATCCAGATCATGTCCCTCTGTGTTAGACATCCTTCATGTGTGCCTAGTTATCAACACTGGGGGAAAGCTGATCAGATATCATAAAAAAGCTCAGATGTTGATGGGGAAATATTTTAGAAGCTATACATTTTATCACATACTGAATTGTTACACAAGCATGTGCTTTCAGTGGCAGACTTAAAGTAAGCAGTCATACATCATGAGTAGTTATACTCTATGACAACTTCATTAGATAATTTTCTTGGGCTTCCCTGGTGGCGCAGTGGTTGAGAGTCCGCCTGCCGACGCAGGGGACACGGGTTCATGCCCCGGTCCGGGAGGATCCCACATGCCGCGGAGCGGCTGGGCCCGTGAGCCATGGCCGTTGAGCCTGCGCGTCCAGAGCCTGTGCTCCGCAACGGAAGAGGCCACAACGGTGAGAGGCCCGTGTACCGCAAAAAAAAATAAAAATAAAAGATAATTTTCTTTTCCTCCTGAACATCAGGGCATAAGTGAGGCTAATACAATAACTTTCATAAATCTAGACCTCAATCAACAGGAACAGAATTTCTTATCTACTGAAATATAACATTTTTCTCTCTAACAGTACCCTTATCACCACCAAACACAGCCAAATCAAGACTAATTTGTTTGCAAAATAAGTCTGGTCAATTGACCACATAGGCTCCTCCAAACTGGCTGAGGTAGAACTCCTCAGAAGGAATCTCAGACTGAATTCCCTAAAGGCCTCTCAAGGCCAGGAAAGCCATGCCAAAGGCCTGCCATCAGGCTCTGCCTCGGTGGATTTCTCTCTGCTAGAGGTCCCCGAAATATAGAGATTCCCACACATGCCAGGAGACAGTTTTTCCCATCCACCTGATGAGGCTGCTCAGAACCCAAGAGTCTCCAATTTCTGAAGGGACCAGGCAGAGAGAAAAGAAAAATGTTTCCATTCTACCCACAGGTGTAGTTTACCAAATTGCTATAAGTTATAACTAACTTGAGAGAAGGGCTTCCCTATATCTGGAAAACATAGATCAAAATCAGTAATATTCCAGACAAAAAGCATAAAAATTATAACCATATTCACCAGTTCAGTCAGTAACCAAACCTTTTAACTTTGTATGAAGCCATCAGGTTTTCCCTGAGGATTTTTTAATTTCTTGTCCAGTTCAAAGTATGATCTGAAATTTATCAGAGACCTTTACTTATAAAAGTGTCCTTCCTATGAACCTTCGTGAAGACGAAGCACTTTTGCAAAAGCATCGGAGTGTAACAACTCTCTATAAATGACAAAAGACTTTAAAAAGGCACGGTTAAACACCTGATTAAAATGTAATCAATAAAGCAACTTGGTTACAATAACTAGAATTATGACTGATTATAATCTTAACCCTTCAAAACCTTAATTTCTGGGCTTCCCTGGCGGCGCAGTGGTTGAGAATCTGCCTGCTAATGCAGGGGACACGGGTTCGAGCCCTGGTCTGGGAAGATCCCACATGCCGCGGAGCAACTAGCCCCGTGAACCACAATTACTGAGCCTGCGCGTCTGTAGCCTGTGCTCCGCAACAAGAGGCAGCGATAGTGAGAGGCCCACGCACCGCGATGAGGAGTGGCCCCCACTTGCCGCAACTAGAGAAAGCCCTCACACAGAAACGAAGAGCCAACACAGCAATAAATAAATAAATAAAATTAAAAAAAAAAAAAAAGATCTTGAAGCAAAGGGCCAAAGGAAATTTTGCTTAAAAAAAAAAACAATTTCTGGCAAACCCCAAGAAGCAAGTAATTCTTAACTGTTTGTCATACTGGCATTTCCTGATTGGAAAATTTATGCTTAATCTTCCACTCCTAAGAAGGCAAAGGTAGGTAAATTTAGACCCACCCAGCAATTAATGTTCCAATATTTTATCCTATTTGAAATGACCCAGACAGTCAATGAATTATCTTCATTTAACTTAGTTTAGTTGCAAGTTACCAAAATCTAGAGAGACTATTATAGATAGATATTCCTAAAACGTAATTATCCAATAGCATTGTTTTTTTTTTAACACCTTTATTGGAGTATAATTGCTTTACAATGGTGTGTTAGTTGCTGCTGTATGACAAAGTGAATCAGCTATACGTTTACATATATCCCCATATCCCCTCCCTCTTGCGTCTCCCTCCCACCCTCCCTATCGCACCCCTCTAGGTGTTCACAAAGCACAGAGCTGATCTCCCTGTGCTATGTGGCTGCTTCCCACTAGCTATCTATTTTACATTTCGTAGTGTATATATGTCCATGCCACTCTCTCACTTCGTCCCAGCTTACCCTTTCCCCACCCCGTGTCCTCAAGTCCATTCTCTACATCTGCGTCTTTATTCCTGTCCTGCTCCTAGGTTCATCAGAACGTTTTCTTTTTTTTCTCTTAGATTCCATATACGTGTGTTAGCATACGGTATTTGTTTTTCTATTTCTGATTTACTTCACTCTGTATGACAGACTCTAGGTCCATCCACCTAACTACAAATAACTCAATTTCATTTCTTTATATGGCTGAGTAATATTCCATTGTATATATGTGCCACATCTTCTTTATCCATTCATCTGTTGATGGACACTTAGGTTGCTTCCATGTCCTGGCTATTGTAAATAGAGCTGCAATGAACATTGTGCTACATGACTATTTTTGAATTATGGTTTTCTCAGGGTATATGCCAAGTAGTGGGATTGCTGGGTCATATGGTAGTTCTATTTTTAGTTTTTTAAGGAACCTCCATACTGTTTTCCTTAGTGGCTGTACCAATTCACATTCCCACCAGCAGTGCAAGAGGGTTCCCTTTTCTCCACACCCTCTCCATCATTTATTGTTTGTAGATTTTTTAATGATGGCCATTCTGACCAGTGTGAGGTGATAACCTCATTGTAGTTTTGATTTGCATTTCTCCAGTGATTAGTGATGTTGAGCATCCTTTCATGTGTTTGTTGGCAATCTGTGTATCTTCTTTGGAGAAATGTCTATTTAGGTCTTCTGCCCATTTTTGGATTCGGTTGTTTGTTTTTTTGATATTGACTGCATGAGCTGCTTGCATATTTTGGAGATTAATCCTGTCAGTTGCTTTGTTTGCAAATATTTTCTCCCATTCTGAGGGCTGTCTTTTTGTCTTGTTTATGCTTTCCTTTGCTGTGCAAAAGATTTAAGTTTCATTAGGTCCCATTTGTTTATTTTTGTTTTTATTTCCATTTCTCTAGGTGGTGGGTCAAAAAGGATCTTGCTGTGATTTATGTCATAGAGTGTTCTGCCTATGTTTTCCTCTAAGTGTTTTATAGTGTCTGGCCTTACTTTTAGGTCTTTAATCCATTTGGAGTTTATTTTTGTGTATGGTGTTAAGGAGTGTTCTAATTTCATTCTTTTACATGTAGCTGTCCAGTTTTCCCAGCACCACTTATTGAAGAGGCTGTCTTTTCTCCATTGTATATTCTTGCCTCCTTTATCAAAGATTAGGTGACCATATGTGCATGGGTTTATCTCTGGGCTTTCTATCCTGTTCCATTGATCTATATTTTTATTTTTGTGTCAGTACCATAGTGTCTTGTTTGCTGTAGCTTTGTAGTATAGTCTGAAGTCCGGGGGCCTGATTCCTCCAGCTTCGTTGTTCTTTCTCAAGATTGCTTTAGCTATTCAGAGTCTTTTGTGTTTCCATATAAATTGTGAATTTTTTGTTCCAGTTCTGTGAAAATTGCCATTGGTAATTTGCTAAGGATTGCATTGAATCTGTAGATTGCTTTGGGTAGTATAGTCATTTCCTATAGCATTTTGAAGTGTTTTGAAAGGCCTCTTTTTTTTTTTTTCACTCTCACAGATCATATGATTAAAGTTCCTGAGAGCCCAGGTAGCTCATTTATATCTCAGAGGCACAGAAGAGAAATACCAATTTCTTCTGGAAAGCTAACTTCCTTTAACTGCATGTGCAAAAACCAGTTTCAGAATGTCAAAAGTTTCCCATCCTGGCCATTTTCAGGGATTTTTTTTTCTCACTTTCAACAAATAACAGTAATAGATAATAACACATATCATTCACTCACATTCACATGCCTCACTCTCAGAGGAACCAGAAGCAGCATTCAAGTTAACCTTCGCCTTGGCTGTCAGCTCAGCCTCTGTGACCTTTCTTAATATAAAAAGCAACAGCCAGCCCACAGCTTCGGCCCCTTCTTTTTACCCCAATGAAAAGGCGGCCAATACCTCCCCAACAGCCTTAGGAGTGTCTATGAGATCTCCATACTCTCTGGGCAGCCCCCATTCATCAAGGACAGCCACCACAGGGCCCCACATACTAGTGGATGACCACCCCAGGATCATCACACAACTTTTGGGATCATCCCCACAAACTCTGCACCCCACATTAGTGGACAGCCACCCTGGAATCACCTCTGCCACTTTTGGGCCCCACATGCAATGCATGAGGATGGCCCCCACCACCTTCCATCCCCAGTCCTTACTTCTCAACATCTGAGCACTCCCGAGAGTATCCTCACTCTCCTGGATGCTCTGCCCATTGTTGAGCTGCACCCTGCAGGCCTGCAAGCCCTGTACTTGCCCAGCTTCAAGACCAAGGAAAGAGCCCAGAGTCAGAGACAGAGACATCAGTGGTTTAATGGAAGGGAGAGCTTACACATCTGAAGCAAGGTCCTGGAACGACACCCTGCCATGGGTGGCAGAACGTAGACAGGACTTGGAGGCAGGCTTTGCTCCTAGGAGGAGGAGGTTACCAGTTATAGAGGGAATTGAAGTCAGGTGGGCTTGTCCATTACCAGGATAAATGGCAGAGGGGCACACCCCTCACTTTCCCTCTGGTAAGCTATCATGGTGGAGATGTTCTGATCTAGAGGTTACAATAGTCCTTCGCTGGGGCAGGGGTAAGTATGTAGAGAGGTCAGTCATGTGAGTGGGGTGTAGGTGAAGCAGACACTGGTCTAGCAGGGGACGTACCAAGAGCAAGAGAACAGCGATCTTGGGTGGCCTGACCACACAGTGGCTTAGAGCAGAGGAAGAATATTGAAGCAAACCTCTAATGATCGCACCCATTGTGTCTGCTGACATTCTCTCTAAGACTCTGACACAGGACATAGTGGAATTTCAATGCCACCATTTTTTTAATCATTCAACAAAGAAACTACTGATTTCTCTCTGTCCAACCAACTTTTGATTTCCTTTATTGTACGCATACTAACAACATTAAAAATTCCCTATTTTTGTAAACTCCTTTTGGAAACTTCAAAGGCAGTTGAGATCTTTGATATGATAAAAAGTTTCTTGGCCAAGCAAAGTTGTGACTGTAAGAAAAGTATGGGCCATCTGGGATCTTGGCACCAAATCTGGTTTGCTACTCTTCGAACAAGAAATTCTTATGTCATTGTAACCCATGAGCATCAGCTGATATAAAGGATCCACTAATCCTCAAATAATTGTTGCCCACTGGCTTAAAACTCACCAATTAAAGTTTTGTCAAGAGAATTTTCTGCTCTACAGATGACCTATGCCTTAATAGCAAAAAAATAAAAATAAAAAAAGTCTTGGAGGTATTTGAATAAAATTCAGGAATAAATATCATTTTCTCTGAGAAAACAAATGTTCAACTTGAAGAACAGTTTGACAAGGAGTTCATTAATTGCTTGGGTTAATTAGTAAAATGCTTGAGCCATATGAACAAAATAAATTGTATTGCAATGTCATCCATTCAGCCACCTCAAAGTGCTACCTAAGAGTGCTACTAAATGAATCTGCCACTGTATAATGAAGTACTGATGACAACAAATAATCGGACTTTCTGTGCTGGAGGAAGTGCTTCTTAGTAGCAAATCCTGCTGACTTCTCTGCAGGTAAAATCTGGCTTGCAGAAGCAGGGTCAAACTTTCCTGAAGGTTAATTATTATTAAATGGAGGGGCCTGCACAGAAGGGGAGAGGCTGCACAGCGAAGAGAGCCTCTGAAACAGGACAAAAAGACAACCCTCAGAATGGGAGAAAATATTTGCAAATAAAGCAACTGACAAAGGATTAATCTCCAAAATTTACAAGCAGCTCATGCACCTCAATATCAAAAAACAGACAACCAAATCCAAAAATGGACAGAACACCTAAATATATACAGATTGCCAACAAACACATGAAAGGATGCTCAACATCTCTAATCATTATAGAAATGCAAATCAAAACTACAAGGAGGTATCACCTCACACTGGTCAGAATGGCCATCATCAAAAAATCTACAAGCAATAAATGCTGGAGAGGGTGTAGAGAAAAGGGAACCCTCTTACACTGTTGGTGGGAATGTAAATTGATACAGCCACTATGGAGAACAGTATTCAGGTTCTTTAAAAAACTAAAAATAGAACTACCATACGACCCAGCAATCCCACTACTGTGCATATACCCTGAGAAAACCATAATTCAAAAAGAGTCATGTACGGCTTCCCTGGTGGCGCAGTGGTTGAGAGTCCACCTGCCGATTCAGGGGACACGGGTTCGTGCCCCAGTCCGGGAAGATCCCACATGCCGCAGAGCAGCTGGGCCCGTGAGCCATGGCTGCTGAGCCTGCGCGTCCAGAGCCTGTGCTCCGCAACAGGAGAGGCCACAACAGTGAGAGGCCCGCGTACCGCAAAAAAAAAAAAAAAAAAAAAAAAAAAAGTCATGTACCACAATGTTCATTGCAGCTCTATTTATAATAGCCAGGATATGGAAGCACCCTAAGTGTCCATCGACAGATCAATGGATACAGAAGATGTGGCACACATATACAATGGAATATTACTCAGCCATAAAAGGAAATGAAATTGAGTTATTTGTAGTAAGACGGATGGACCTAGAGACTGTCATACAGGGTGAAGTCAGAAAGAGAAAAATAAATACTGTATGCTAACACATATATAGGGAATCTAAAAAAAAAAGGTTCTAAAGAACATAGGGTCAGGAGAGGAAGAAAGACAGACGTAGAGAATGGACGTGAGGACACGGGGAGGGGGAAGGGTAAGATGGGACAAAGTGAGAGAGTGGCATGGACTTATATACACTACCAAATGTAAAATAGATAGCTAGTGGGAAGCAGCATCATAGCACAGGGGGATCAGCTCAGTGCTTTGTGAACACCTAGAGGGGTGGGATAAGGAGGGTGGGAGAGAGACACAAGCAGCAGGAGATATGGCGATATATGTATACGTATATCTGATTCACTTTGTTATAAAGCAGAAACTAACACACCACTGTAATGCAATTATACTCCAACAAAGAGGTTTAAAAATATATTCTTAAATGACTTTAAAGTTGATTTCTGGATTTCTCTTCCTTTACTACATCTCAGATTATGGATGACCTGAAGTTTGTGAAAGACAGTCTTGCAAGCAAATGAAATGTTTCAAGTCCAATCCCCTCATGGAATCCTGTAGAATCCTGTTGATCATTAATCCATGGGTATCAATGTCCAACAGTTTTTATTTTATTCACCACTTGTCTGAACTAGTGTTTTCATCATTATCATCCAAAAGAGCAATTGAAATAAAGTTGTTTTAAAAAATGCAATGCAGGGCTTCCCTGGTGGCGCAGTGGTTGAGAGTCCGCCTGCCGATGCAGGGGACGTGGGTTCGTGCCCCGGTCCGGGAAGATCCCACATGCCACGGAGCGGCTAGGCCCATGAGCCATGGCCACTGAGCCTGCGCGTCCAGAGCCTGTGCTCCGTGGCAGGAGAGGCCACAACGGTGAGAGGCCCGCACACCACACACACACACAAAAAAATGCAATGCATATCACCAGAAGAAACATCACCCCCCAAATTTAACTTCATCTTTAAAGCAAACAACATTAGCTTTTCAAAGAAAAGCCACTTTTGAGCAAAACTGAGGTTCAGCTCTATTTTGTTTTTACTATTTAGATTGATTTAAGTTCTTTAAAAATGAAAGCAACAGAGATGTTGCTCTTTGTAAAGATAGTTTTCAATCCTGTGAGGGACATTAATTTCAGCCTCAGTAAAATAAACTGCACATGTATATTCCTGGTGCTTGGAAAAGTTTTTGTCTACTGTTTGCCTAAGTCATTATTTTATGTAGATTTCAAATCAATCATTAATTTTTGAGAAAAGTGTTTCCTGACTGCCTTTATTTAGGCAAATTTGCGTATTCTATATTCTCACATGACCAAATACTAGCCCTCATAGTACTTATAATAGATCCCATTTTATGTATTTGTGTGAAATTTTTAAGCTGATATGTTCTTTTACTGCCTGCTACTTCCCTGAGAGCAGGGACTCTGCCTGGTTTTCTTTATCATTGTTTTCCCCGCACTTAGAAGAACGACTGCAAATGGTAGGAAGTTGCAAAATTTTTATTTAAGAATAATGAAATCTTATCAAATTGAAAGCTTCTTGAATCTGAGAATAAAAGAATCATAGTTCTGTGGTGGAGAAGACTAACACTTAACACCTTGGGAGACATGACTATAACCTTCAAGCTGCTAGGCCATTGATTTGCTCAGGTTCTAGAGAGTTTGAGAGACACACAGACAGACAGACAGACAGACAGAGACAGACTCAGGACAACTGCAGGACATATTAGACTAAACAATTTTGTTGAGCCCTTAAAATGAGATCCATTGTAATTGTCTTATATATTTTACTATTACCTATGCATACAAATATACATATATTACATACATATATTTCAATGTTCTGTGTAAGTATAAAGACACATTATCTTCAGTGCATCATTATTTTTACATATACATTCTAAACACCCTATAAAATAAAGTGTAGACAACTGTCCCAACGTGATTATGCTCGTGAACTTATTTTCCTATGTTTCCATTTCAGTGACTCTTAGGAGGCATGACAGTTTTCCAACTCTTTACCAGGGAGCTCCAAAGTTGGAAAACTATCCTTTTAGTTTAACAGAAAAATGTTTATTTTTTTCCCTAAAATATGAAGAATAAAATCTTGTTATCCAAGCTGGTTATCATGAACAGGTTTTTCTAAGACATAAACAAATACTTTTCTGACAATTTTTAATTTTTGCTTAAACTAAATACATGAAACCACTAATAAATAAAGTGCCAAGATTGGAAACTTCACTAATAACTAATTACTTTGATAATCTGGCTGGTAAATGAGTGATTTTTACCGTATTATGAACAGAAGGTGATTTTGTCAGCTGGGCTTTTTACAGTGTGTTCAAGATATTCACTTGTTGGCGGAACTGTAATGAATCAGATAGGATTTGGAAACACACCATGATGTGCAACAGCACTCTGCATCTTGCACAGGAGACCATATTTTTGTTTTTGGTTTTTGTTTTTATAAATGTAGAAGATATAGCTCTTTTTTTATATATAAATTTACTTATTTTCTTTTTTGGCTGCGTTGGGTCTTCATTGCTGCACATGGGCTCTGGAGCGCAGGCTCAGTAGTTGTGGCGCACGGGCTTAGTTGCTCTGCGGCATGTGGGATCTTCCCAGACCAGGGCTCAAACCCGTGTCCCCTGCATTGACAGGCAGATTCTTAATGACTGAGCCACCAGGGAAGCCCCAGGAGACCATGTTTTGCAACCTGTTAATCTGCAGTGTAAGGTAACTGCCACCTTCTTCAACACCCACCTCACTCTGGTGTGACTTAAACACGGCTGTCATTAAAAGCAACCTCAGATCATTACTAACTCCTGTGGCTGCTTAATCATCCAAGTGCAGTGCTGAGATGGAGAATTCAAGGGATGTTCTTAAGTCTCCTTAATTGCTAATAATAGAAAATACGCCTCAAGGAGAAAGCCTGGAGTTATAAGGAGAAACTATTATTCTTCTCCGCTCAAAGATCATCGGAGTTAATTCATAGTTACTTTCAATAGTTTCTTCGTCAGCATAGATTTCTCAACTTTGGTTTCTAGACAATTTCTAGACAATATTAAGTCTGAGAGGCCTTTCACACCCCAATGTCAAATGGGAAATTAGATCTCTGATTAGGCACAGCAAAGGACTGGATGATTTTGATGCATTTAACAGTGCTAGCCTTTAAATGCCTATGTTTAATAAATTTCTATTTTTTAATAAATCTCCCATTCAAAATCAATTTGAAACGTTACAAGATATCTCAAGATCTTAAAACATATACATTTTTGTACATATAGTGACAAATAATTGAATGTATTTTTGTGCATTTACTATATAAAATATTACCTCACATGTTAATGTTTAGTTAAAATACCTATTATTATTTTACTAAAAATAGTAAACCATATTACAAGATTTGGCTATAATTCCCTGTGCTATGCAATATATCTTTGTTGCTTATCTATTTTATACATAGCAGTTGGTATCTATTAATCCCATACCCCTAATTTGTACCTCTCCCCTTTGGTAACCACGAGTTTGTTTTCTATATCTGTGATACTGATATATGCATGATATTGAATCAAAATGCTGTACACCTGAAAATAATATAATATTGTAAATCAACTGTACTTTAATAAAAAATAGTAAGATATATAGTAGGATTAATAAGAATAATAACAGCAAGATTTGTCATTAACAGGTACTTACCTAGTGTATCAATTGAAATATTTTCTAATTTTATTTAATCACATTGGCATGAAATAATAATGTATTGTGTAGGGGTTATTATTATTCATTCAGTCAGCCAAGGTAGGCTAAGTGCTCAAACACACAACTTTACAAGTTCAGAGACTTACACAGTAAGTGTTCATTTGCCATTCATTTTGCCTTTCATTTTGTGAACCCATCTTGCAAGTCCTTGGAGCATTCTACATGCATCCAACAAACAGGGACAAGGCATGGTAGAAGATCACAGGGCAGTATCTTGGGACAAGCCCAAAAGAGGTTGCTATCATCACTTCCATTCATAGTCTATTGGACAGAAGACAGTCACGTGGCCACGTCTTACTGCAAGTATAGGAGGAGAAAAGTGAAATATTTTTTGGTAAACACATGATAGTCATCTGTCAGATTCATATTTATCAGTGAATAAAATGAGAATTAGAGAATTATGTCATCATCACAAACCAAACAAGCTGTGGCATTTCCAGCTATGATGAAGTAACTGGAGCCAGTCTGGATGTCCCATCGTGGGAAATGAAAAAAATAGTAAATGTATGAGTAAATTTCTTGCAGACATTGATCAACACACTGAGTAGGACTGAGTCCTTAGAAGAGAGGAAAAAAAGTGAGGTGAGCCCTACAGTTACCTTGGTTTTCTGGGGGCACTTTCTGGACCATAATATAGGAATAAGGAAACCAAGCAGAACCCAGCAAATCACTAAGTTGAGTAGACAGAGAATGGAGTGGGAGGGACTTGAGGCAGGTGATATTTGCAGTCAGAGTGCCAGAGAAGAGAGAGCTATACAGAGAAAAAGCATCACAACTCTACAAAGGGGTCCCCATGCATCTGTTGTTGAATACTATAATATGCATACATCAAATGAAACTCTATAAGGCTGGGCACAAAATAACTAGGGAGCTGTAAACTAAAACATTCTCATAGTTCACTCAGGGCTAGGAGAATTCAAGTTCTAAGCAGCCAGAAGAAGTCTTTATTGAATACTCACATGCCATTAAGCAAAGAGCACAGAAGATCATAAATTTGTAGTAGGGTCTAAGTAGCCCTAGAGTAAAGGCTACAATAGATCTGCTCTAACAAAGCAGAAAAACATGTTTTAAAAGGATTCAGATGTTCTGCAAGTAACTTACTGTCAACCAGAAAAAAGTGCATTAATCTATAAAGAAAACACCAAAATACAACTGTCAACAATGTAATATTCAAAATTTGTTGCAACCCCTATAAAATTATTAAGTGAAAAAGTGGGGAAAATAGGAGCAATAGCCAGGAGAAAAATCAGTCAGTAGAAAAGACCTAGAAGTTATTGAGATGGTAGAATTAGCAAACAAGGAATTTATAATACCCAAGGATCTAAAAGAAAAAATTAATAGAATGAGGATATGAGTAGAGGTCATAAAGTAGAACCTAATGGGACTTTTGAAACTGAAACATCCAATGTTGAAATTATAAAATTCACTGGATGACATTAAAAGCAGTTTGGACACTTCAGAACAAAAGAACAGAGAACTTGAAGAGTTTATACTGAATCTACATAAATTGAGGCTCAGAAAGAAAATGGGGAATTATGATGCATTTTGTTAGCATAAAGACAACTATGAACTTGACAAGTTCTTATGTGCAAAAATATATGAATTTCATGACAAGATAAAATGTGTTTTTTCCATTATGTAAAACCACTAATGGCATTTCAACATATTTTGAAGTATTTCAAATATCCTTTTGTATAAAATTTATATAAGTGATATTTGTATTATAATACAAAGCATGATAATATAAAGAGGTGTTATCTAAGAGGCTATAGTCACAATTTATAAATTGTTCAATATGATAGAGGAGGCATTAGTAATTTTTTCCTTTTCCTAATTACCTAGCAGTGAATGGCCCCTCTATCCAGTCAGTTGCTCAAGCATAGGAGTCATTCTTGATCTACTGCTTTCATTCTCTGAGCCCTGTAACACATAATTCCATCAGGAGTTTTGTTAATTCTCCACCTTAAAACCTCTCCAACACCCCCTCTCAAACTAAACTGTCTAGAATTGCTCCAAACATGTCCAAGTTGGTCTACTTGACTCACTCTTGTCTTCTATATAATCCATTCCTCACCCTGAAGCTATGCTGATCTTTGTAAAATACAAGTTTGATCATATAAATCTTACTTAAATGCCTTCAATGGCTCCCCAGTGATCCAAATACGAAGTGTAGTCCTTTTGCCATGGTTTATAATGCCCTATATAAGCTGGCTCCTAATTACTTCTCCAGCCTTATTTCTTGCCATTCTTTTCCTTTCACTTGAAAAGGAAAAGGAAAAGACAAGGCTACACTGGTAGTCCGTCTTAAGCAAAGAGTTTATTGCTATAATGCTTTAGGACAGAGTCTATCAGATTTTGAGATCACACTCTCTGCCTTTAGTTTGTACAAGTAATAGTTTACAGTCAGACAAATAGCTTAAAATTTTACAATATTATGTCTGACATGAAATTTTTCAAATGCTATTTTATAGTAAAACAAAAAAAAACGTATTATCTAACAGAATTATTAGGTCTATACTTATATTTACTTGATGTGTTTTGCTGTATTTTGCAATATAGACCTTTTTATTTTTCTGGTTACAACTGTAAAGAGGAATCCTGAAATTTTTCTGTCATAGCTAGTTAAAATTATAATCTGCTTTGTTAACAAGTTTGGGATATTTGTACATATCTTTTGAACTGAAGTTTTAGAGAAGCCCTCTTGTTCAAGGAAATGCCCTGAGCTGAAAAAGATAATTTTTTCCTTACTAAAAATAGAAGTCTATAATTACTGCTGTGCTCTTCAGAAGGAATTGATTTTTGTTTGAGGAGAATTGAATCATAAGTGCAAGTATTTTCTTTCAATATCAGATGATAGAATGGCTTGTGAATCACAATATTAGAGACAGATACAGCGAAAATACTGATTAATAGACAAAAATACCTGTAATAATAATTATTCTGCTTATGTGAGTTTTTATTATAAAGATTTTTATTTTGCTTTAATAATCATTGACACAAACTAGTTTATATTTGTAAAATAATCTATTTTGAAAAAACATTGGATATTTTTGTATCCATTAATATAATAAAACAACTTGGAAGGTAAATAAATAAATCTTTTCAAATAATATATAATTTAATTAGTTTTGGTGTCTCCTTTCATCCTCAAAATTAACTCCTACTATAGAGAAGACTTTGAAGGAAAAGTCTCATTACAATTATCACCTTTGATTTTGGTCTTCCTATGTTAACCTACAGAATGATTTGACATATATATTTTGAGCAGAGCTCTTATCATTCATTACATTTTTAAGACCCACTACATATGAGGTGCTAATAAGCATTTGTTGAATTCATCAATCAGGACAAGTTTATCTGTATTTTATGCTTATATGGTAATTATGAGTATCTAGTACATAAAATGTTCTATCCTAGACATTGGGACAGATACAGAGGTATAAGACTAGATTGAACAAATTTTCTACTCTCCAACTTAATTAGAATGAAGGAATGTATACAAAGTGGCATGTTTAGAGTATCTGAGTGCATTCCTTCATATATTATTTCAATATGTTTTTCATATTGTAGAGTTATTTTCTCAAATCTCTTTAGCTCTGATAAAATACTTTATCTGTACCTTTCTTTGTAGTACATGTCATTTTTGATTCTGTATTAGAAATATTTACAAGACGTATTTTCTCTACTATATTGTAAACAAATTGAGGTTAGGTCTGTGTTTGATTCTCTGTTGATTCTTTCAGAGATCTTAACAAATGGAAAGAGCTCAAAGTGTTTATTGAAACGATGAATGATATAATTACTCTACCAGGTCGTGTATAATGAATGCATATTAGTGATCCTATACTATTCAGAGAAGGAATAAACCATGTCCAATTAGAGATATTTTTGCATTCAATAAGCATTTGCTTATCAGCACTATGTGTCAAGTATTGTATTGGGCACCATCATACAGAAGTAAATAAAATAAATATGGTCTTTGCCATTGTGAAAGAAAATAAACGTTATGTTATTAATAAATAATTTTAATCTGAGCAAATTTTAGGAAGAAACCTCAGGATATTATGAAAATAGGCAATAAAGAGGTCTGACTTGGTTAAGGAAGTGAAGAAGGTAAAGGGTCTGTCAGGATTTGCTTTCACAGGAAAGATACCTCCCTGGCTCAGGAAGATGAGAATTGTGGAGAGGGAGAGGTTAAAGAGGCAGGATAAAGGGCAAATGGGAGCAAAGGGGTGAAATCAGAAAGGCGTGGGGTATGTTCGGCAGTCCTTGAGTAGACCAGGAATAGGGGGAAATGCTAATGAGGTCGGGAAGGTCAAATTCTGGAGTACCCTTACACATTTTAAATCTCAGCTTCACCCTGTAGTAGGATGGGGGGAGATGGGACATGGAAAATTGGGGGAGAATACCGGTGACATAAGCAAAGAAGCATATGCATTGGATACAGAATGGATTTGGAATAGAGAAAAGGAGAAATAAGGTAGAAGGTGAAAGAGAAAAGTCGAGAATTAAAGGTATTTGTTAAAGTAATTCTGTGATTGTCCAGTAATGAGCCTGAACTATGATAAGGAGGATTTTGGAATGACTTTCTTTAAAAGTTAAAGAAATCCATAGCTCTTCTTTGAAAGGTCAAGATCTCGGAAGGCCTCAGATTGTAAACGTCATTTTATTTATATTGAAAAATGTTTTTTAGATTATAATAAAACCGGCATCATTTTGATACCAAACATCTGAAACTCATAGAAATGAAAAAGGTGAGGGTAGTTAAAGGCTAAAGGCAGTGGAAGAAGCAAACTATTATTAAAATACAGTAAGTATAAGGGTTCTAGATTTCTTGATAGACCTGATTCTAGTGCTACAAAAGAACATACACAGAAGTTCATACAGAGCTATAGGTATTTCCATCACTTATTACCCTTATTATACACATAAATGGTTACACTTTTGGAAAAAAATCTATATGTTAATTTTTTTCTTATTAACATTAACAAAATATAACCCATTTTTTGACATAAGCAATAAGGCAGGCATTTCTACAGTTCTCTAAACAGATATTTAAAAATCATGCAGTAAACATCTATTTCTAACCTGAGAAATGAAAACTGTATCTCTTAGTAAATGAAAACACCACTTAACATAAAAACTTTCAGTAGTAAGAGTAAAATTTTACCAATATTTATTCCATTACCAGTGCTCCTTTAGCAACTATATCCCCTGGGGGCTCCACGGGTCTCTGAAAGTGTTATTCAAAGTTTCCCCAGAGTCTAATGAGGATAATTTGCTAATGGAGGTTTTGTTTGATTTTTATCCAAAGGCAAAGAAGGACATAATTGATTAGCATCTGAATGTGAGAAACACAAGAGTTTCCTTTTAAAAATGATGCTCTCATAGTACTAACAAAAGCCATGATTAATGTTTTTGTCAAATCTGTAAAAGAAAATGGAGAGGACACTGCCTTCTGCCATCAAACATGTACTGTATAAGGATGAGAACAATGCTTTGGCAGACCATTTGTGCATACCCTTCTGATATGGCACTAGCTCGCTCCTTTTTAGTCTCGAGTTATAAACAACTAAATAGGTTATTAACATTTTGATCACTATTTAGCCCTGCCCTTGTAAGTTCCACGTTTGTTTAAATCATGGTTTTAGACTAGGGTCACTTGAAATAGATATTCCCATGACACTTGGTTTGAGGTTATATTACGTCTTTATAAGTCTGGAAAATTTTTTAGAATAAAATAGTAAAATTTCTAAAAGCACAGAGAGGTATAATGTAAATGTTTCCTTTGTGCTTTTTACCACCTTCTGTTTTACTCCCCAGACTTAACTATTAGCACTTTCTCATTAACCAAAATATGAAGAAATATAAGAAATTATAACATGACATAAAAATATTTTCTTCCTTGTGCAAAGTATTTTACAATTTACTAATAACTCTCATATAATTTTTTATCTTTATCCAACCTTGTACAGAGGGTGAAACTGGGACTTAGAAAGGAAAATGACAAATTAGATCACATTACTAGTGTCTGTGGGGTAGGACTTTGATATCTCTGCCTTGAAGACTCCTAACTAACATGGGTAGTCATGCATGCTTATGCTATCTGCAAGAGGACATCAAAAGCAGTGGAAGAAGACAGACTGATATAGGTTCCTAAAAGTTAGTTGGTTAAATAAGGTGAAGTTTAGAAAAGCAATAATATAGTATCACAGTACAGTAACACAATGGGAGGAAATGGCCACAGAGGAAAGAGGAAGATTGAAGGATCTGCTGTATGCTGATAAATGAATTATTAAATAAATGAATAACCAAACTCAGTATTGGATTTTTGTCCAAAAAAAGAAATGGTCCCCTGCAATTGATAATCCAGCATGAACTGTGTAAGATGTACCTGAAATTTCTACCTCAGAGTTTCCAAAAGTGATTACTATGGCACACAGATCTTGTAAGGTGCTTAAAAAAAATCTATGCTTACACAGATTTGGGTATATTGATGTACTATATTCTCTGTCCCACTCCTTTGGAAATATGAGAATATCAAAGCCTCCATGAATTCCTACGAGGAAGAAACCTGTCTAATGTTGTTTATGTGAGTTTTTTCTCAAATTTAGTTGACCCTTGGTCCCATTATGGATGCCACACTATTAACTTCACTGGGCACATTTCAGGAAATGGCATCTTCTTAGATGTAGAAAAGTTTGGGCTGGAGGTATAACAAGTCAGTTAAAGAAATAAAGCATAATGTTTCTCCTATGTCATTTCATACCTTGCTCTTGACTGTTCAGACAAGGACAAGGAAATCTGTGGACACTTCATTGAGAATACTCACAATTGCTTCCCAGACACTAATACGTTCAAGAACACCTGATTAGGGGAAGACGTTTTTAACTTTCTATTATTCATGCTGCTTGAATTCCTTCATAGCTAAATGGATATAGTCAATCAATTAAATAATCAATCAGCACACATTTTCCTTGTTTACAGTGCATTCTGTAAGATAGATGTTGAATCTGTCTCAAAGAGCTTGTGATTTAACTGAGGCGGCTGGGGACAGATACACTGACAAATTATAGAACTGTGTGATGTTAAATATACATCATCAGAAATGTCACAAGGTGGGCATGATTAATTACTGAGTGAGTATCATGGGTCATTCACTTGCTGTGAGTTTAAAAGGAGTGAGGTCACAGTGGGTGATGGTGACTTAAAATGGTAGTGGAGTTCCTGAGATTCACATACTGTGAAGCACATATTTATGGCTGTGTCCAGGCACAGTTTGAAAAAATGGCAGAAAGCTTAAATGAAAGCAAGTACAATAACACATTTGAATTTTTTTTTTTTTTTTTTTTTTGCGGTATGCGGGCCTCTCACTGTTGTGGCCTCCCCCGTTGCGGAGCACAGGCTCCGGACGCGCAGGCTCAACGGCCATGGCTCACGGGCCCAGCCGCTCCGCGGCATATGGGATCCTCCCAGACCGGGGCACGAACCCGTATCCCCTGCATCGGCAGGTGGACTCTCAACCACTTGCGCCACCAGGGAGGCCCCACATTTGAATTTTTGAATTAGAAAAGACACTAGCTGATAAGAAAGGAAGAAAAAAGAAGTTAGGAAATTGGCCACTCTGCCAAGCTTCAAGAAGAGGACTTTGAAGCAAAATAGTGAAATAAATGAAATGAGGGACTAAAACATATGTATTAATTAACTGAACACATCACTTGATCATTGTTCATTATCTCTGCTCACTTGTAAAGGGAGAGACACACAAAGAGTCACCACTTAGATGGGGCTCGAAGTTGGACTATGGAGTGGAAATTGCCCAGTGAGGCAATTCTAAGCTTTGGCTCAGGGATTCCAAGTGAAATTAGATATTAGAAATTAATGAAGACACGTTTCTCTGATTCTATAAACCAGAAATTAACTTCATTAACAAAACAGCCTGGAGAGACATAAACTATATAGCTAGATAAAATAAATTTAATTGCTGAGACCTATGGTTTTTTTTTAAGCAGCACAGTATTTGCTATATATTTTTTTACATCTGGAAATTGATATGTATTTATAACTTGAATAGGGAGATTTTGTTTGGCACACTTTGATGTAGATGTGTACGTTTCACAAATATGAGTATAGGCTACATAGACTTTTTTCAGAATTTTAAAACTTAACAGAAACCCATATCTCACTAAGTTAAACATCTCCATCTTCATGTAACATATGAGGGAATTAGGCAGCAATAACTCCATGTGTACAAAGAGGTCCCCCAATTCTGCCTCTTACATTAGTTTGACAATATCACACTCCAAAAGAGATAGGTATGAAGCACCAGAATTGTGCATTTGAATACATATATTTATAGAAGACACAGGGATATATATATGGTATATATACTATATATATAGTATACTATATACTATATATATATATATATATATATATATATACCATATATATATAGTCATAACCTATATTTCAGCATGCATCTTAGAACAAACTTAAGTGTGTGTATATTACTAATGTCATTACTAAGGAACTTAATTTGAATTAACTAAAAACTGAACTAAACCATTCTCAAAGCTGAATCCCAAACCATATCACAGTGCAAAACATTTTCACAGGACCATTAAAAATGCTAATCCAATATTAATTTGCCAAACCTAAACATTGTGTAAACTGTTTCAAAATCTATTCTGAGCCAAAACTCTTCACCGTGAGTCAGTGGCTCTAATTCCCTTGCCCAGTTCCAGTTATTCCAAACCATGTTATGCCCAGTCATCACACTGACCCAGACTCAAGAAGAAACCAGCATTAGCACTGGAATGAAAAGATTTAAAGTAGGTCAGTGGATGATGTGCTTTTTGTTTTTCCTGACAAGTTTAATGAGATATCCAATGCATTTATTTGTTCATTTAAAAAATATTTGTTGAACACCCACTGTTCACTCAGCACTGAACAGAGCTCTGAGAGGTACAGGAGAAAACTTGACAATGGTTTTGCCCTTGTGGAATTTTCTAGATTAGCAGAAGAAAATAGATATTAAGCAAATACTTTCGTCAAAATGTGTGCAATAGATTGTGATATGTGTGCAGAAGCAGCAGCAAAAGCACTTTAAGAGTAGATGATACAGGGCTCTCCTAAGCAAATGTTGCAGTAAAAATTGGAGGCTGAATCAAAATGTTCTCATCTCTTAAACTAAATTTGGCTGGTGAGTGAATTTTTTCTGGACGTGTAAGTGATGCAAATTTATGCAAATACTTTATATCCTGACTCTTCACACCCCTTTTCGTATAATTTCCTTATTGGGCTCACTGCAGTTAAAATAATGTTTATACTATAGAGAAAGTCTTAAGACTGCATGGGATTTGCAACATTGAGAAAGTTTAGAGCTAGTTTTTTGTCTTTGCAGCCTTATAAATCTGCCACTTTTCAGACTGTTTTAAAAATATATATTTATTTTAGCAAATCTATTCTGTTACTTTGACAAAATATCTGGGTTATATTTAAGTTGTCTGATTTAAATAATTTTGCAGCGTTTAGTTCATGTCTAATTTATTTATTTCATCTCTGACTGGTAGAGGTGGAAGTATGTATTACAAAAGACATGGAAATATCATCGTGTTTGGAGAAAAAAGTACAAAAGGAAACAATAAGAAAAACATTATGTACTATTTAATATCTTTTTAAAATGTGTGGTGATGACAGTAGACTTTGCTGATTTTTTTCTGCATTTGTTTCCATTCTTCAAAGTGTTTTTATCTTTGAGTTAGTTTTTTTGTATTGCAAGCCATTTTTCATTGTGCCTTGCTTTGTAAGGTTTACAAAACTCTCCCACACAACACGAATATAAAGAGGGATGTAATTTGTGAGGTTATAAATGGCATCTTTTAACTGTAATAAAATAAGCAAAGAATAAATAACACTAGATTAAACTGAAGCCCATTAGTGAATTGTGAAACAACACCAAAAGTGAGTAGAAGGATTTAGTAACAAATCTTCAAAGAGTGTTCCTTTGTGTAATAAATGTTTGACTGTGGTGGGAAGCCTCCTCCATGTGTCCTTGCACATGCCAAGTAATCCTCTGCCTTTGTAGCTAAGAGAAGAAGAGCCATGCTGTCCGTATACATAACAGTAGCTGCCATGCACCTATTAGAAAAGAGTTAAAAATTGGGAACCATTGAAATAAAGTCTAATTCTACAATAATTTATTGTTAATTCTGTCAATGACTTTCATTACATAGACACTAGCTTCTCTTTTGTTCTAGTCCCCAGCTCCCAGCACCTGTGTTCTGCTGTCATATGGTGGCAGAGGGTGGGAGGTTGGGAAGCAGAAACATCAGGGAAGGCGGAAGGATAATAAGACTATGGAAGCTGAAGTCAGGTAGTCAAGACTCACATCTTCTCCCCATCACTAACAGGCTGCATCACTTTAGGCAAGTTATTTCACTTTCCAAACCTCAGTTTCTACATCTGTGAAATGGTATAATAGTAGTCCCTACCAGAGAAGGTTGTTGTGAACATGTACTGAAATGTAGCATGTAATGTGCTCCAGACAATGCAGCATACAGCATGTTCATAGTTATGAGGAAAATTAAAACAGAAGAAAGTATATGTTAAACATTGAATAAGTACTTGAAGCAGATATAAGAATTAAGAGAAGCCCAGAGAAAAGAGGGATGTAAATATAGTAGCACTGACATACCATGGGGTTCCCACACAAAATGAAGGTGACATGATTGACAGTCGTATGAAATTATAGTCGGATTTCAGCTTCAGAAGCTGAAATCCTAAATCTGCCTCCCTCCCTTCCTGAATTTTACATTATAGTCACTTAAAAAGCTTTTTATTGGTTTAAAAAATTCACGTGGGTGTCACTAGTCACTACCAGCTGCTGGAAATACTAAAGGAGGGTTGGAAGCATCTGATTTGGAGACTGTAAGAGTCTCTTAGTAACTGTTGTCATGCATAGCATCCACCAATGGAACTTAATATTTTAACTGATACTAGAGGAAGATACAGAAACACTGATGCCTAAATTTCTCTGTTTATGGAATTCTTATGTTAATTTTTATGTTAAATATTTCCATTCCAAACATATTAATACGTCTGAAAAATTCTCAAGACCTAACTCAGCGCTGTCAGTGAGTTGGGTAAACCAGAAGTGATCAACTGGATGGGAAGGTACAAATAAATTGTGCTTTTCGCCCCAAACATAAATGCAGCTGACTCTCCTTAGTGACAGAGTATAAATAGATCACGTTATATAAGGCACATTGAGGTTTTTTTTTAACCTTTCAAAAGAATTAGCATTGCACATAGCATTACTATTTAAGAATTTCCTCCACACAGAGCAGGGTGTTTACAAATCTACCCCCACTGACACTCATCAGAATCAAGAGAGTAAACAAAGATTGAGAATCTATATCTTGAGGAGTCTTGGTAGATGAACATAGACTGGTGAAGGCAGAGTCATGAATGCTTGAACAAGGCTGAGAGTAGGCATCTGGTTAAATGAAATCTCCATTTAACAGAGTCTAGCAGAAACCTTAGTTACCGGTCACAAAAAGTCAGATGGCTATTTTTCCTGGCTTGGAAAATCGAGTAGCACATGGAAGTGTCCTTAAGTTTCATAAATAATGGGTTGGCCAAAAAGTTCATTCGTTTTTTTTCATAAGATGACTCTAGTAGCACTTAGTTGTCTTTAACTTCATTCGAAACAATTTTGTTAGATTGTATGTGACAGTTGTCACATCAGCGTGTATTTAAAAAAAGACTTGTCAAAATTGGTGAAATTTTGTGTAGCCATTTTAATACTGAAGATGGAAGAAAAAAGCAACATTTTTGGCATATTATGGTTTATTATTTCAAGAAAGGTAAAAACGCAACCAATACACAAAAAAATGATTTGTGCAGTTTATGGAGATGGTGCTGTGACCAAATGAACTTGTCAAAAGTGGTTTGCGGGGCTTCCCTGGTGGCGCAGTTGTTGAGAGTCCGCCTGCCGATGCAGGGGATGCGGGTTCGTGACCCTGTCCGGGAAGATCCCACATGCCACGGAGCGGCTGGGCCCGTGAGCCATGGCTGCTGGGCCTGCGCATCCGGAGCCTGTGCTCCGCAATGGGAGAGGCCACAACAGTGAGAGGCCCGCGTACCGCAAAAAAAAAAAAAAAAAAAAAAAAAAAAGTGGTTTGTGAAGTTTCGTGCTGGAGATTTCTCTCTGGACGATGCTCTATGGTCGGATAGACCAGTTGAAGTTGAGAGCGATCAAATCGAAACAATAATAGAGAACAATCAACGTTATACCACACAGGAGATAGCCGACATACTCAAAGTATCCAAATCAAGCATCTAAAATCATTTGCACCGGCTTGGTTACGTTCATTGCTTTGATGTTTGGGTTCCACATAAGTTAAGCAAAAAAAAACTTTCTTGGCCATAATTCCACATGCAATTCTCCACTTAAACGTAATGAAAATATTCTGTTTTTAAAACAAATTGTGACAGGCAATGAAAAGTGGATATGGTACAATAATGTGGAATGGATGAGATGGTGGGGCAAGCGAAATGAACCACACCAAAGACTGGTCTTCATCCAAAGAAGGTGATGTTGTGTATATGGTGGGATTGGAAGGGAGTCCTCTATTATGAGCTCCTTCTGGATTAATTCCAAATGGTTAATTCCAACATGTACTGCTCCCAATTACACCAACTGAAAGCGGCATTTGACGAAAAGCGTCCAGAATTAGTCAACAGAAAACGCATAATCTTCCATCAGGATAACACAAAATCTTCCATCAGGATAACGCAAGACCACATGTTTATTTGATGACCAGGCAAAAACTGGCACAGCTAGGCTGGGAAGTTCTGATTCACCTGCTGTATTCACCAGACATTGCATCTTCAGATTTCCATTTATTTAGGTCTTTATAAAATTCTCTTAATGGAAAAAATTTCAATCCCCTGGAAGACTGTAAAAGGCACCTGGAAGAGTTCTTTGCTCAAAAAGATAAAAAGTTTTGGGAAGATCGAATTATGAAGTTGCTGAAAAATGGCAGAAGGTAGTGAAACAAAAGGGTGAATAGATTGTTCAATAAAGCTCTTGGTGAAAATGAGAAATGTGTCTTTTACTTTTACTTAAAAACCGAAGGTACTTTTTGATCAACCCAATACTTTGTGAGTCCTGATTGCATTCTTATTTGTTTCTAGTACCAGTGACAGCCAAGAGATATCAATTTTGTTAATTTGCATCTGGAATGCTTTAGAAATTCATGATTTACAGTAATACAGGTGGTTCTCTGTTATTTGAACCAATGAGCATTACATGTAAGTGTCGCAAAATCAGTTAGGAATATCCAGAAGAATGCAATCTTTCTTCATCCCATGCCAGTCAATTTCATAATGACAAGACCAAGCTTCCTGACAGGATCTTTACACTGTCTTGAGGATCATTGGCACTCAGGCACTATAATGGACAGGAGGACATGGGCAATTTCCCTTCTTACTGAGTGCAGCTCTCCCTTACCCTCTGTATGCTTCTGTGTGAGCCAGGTTGTAATCACACTCACTTGAAAGGACATCGAATCATTTTCCTGTGTCTGTGGCATTTTTCCATCAATCACTCTCATCAGTGCATGGAACAATTGTGCATTATCTGGGGACATTGTTGGGGTCCAGATATTACACTGTCCACCTATTATCTCACTGGCCTGGCAATCTCATTATTATGAGAGACAAGTGTTAATTGTGAATACAGGAATATTGTAAACTGACACAGTTATATTTTCTCACCTAAAGAACATTTTAATAATACTTGCAAATATCTGGACATATTTTCACTTCATAATTTTTCTGCCAGAAAGTAAATTGGATGATGCTTTAGAAAACATAAGGCCAAAAAGGGAGGGAGAAAGAACCTGAGTCTCATTTCATTTTAAAATCTGGGCTGAATGGCCATATAATTAGCTAATTAATTAGGAAAAATAATTAGCATCTTAAGACTTTCACTTCATCATCTGTACATTGGAGACTTTATTCCCCTGGAACGATTTTTCAAGAGTTTTCGATTCCTAAGAAAAAGTATATTAAACCACATTTGAGGATTATAAAATACCTTGTAAGAAACCATTAGCACCAATTATTTGTTTAAAAAGTTAGAATAAGTAGCCAACAAAGAAGTTAATTACATTATGCTCAGAAATTAATTGGATAACCAAGTATAAATGCATGTGTTTGTATAAGAAAAAATGACAGAGGAGAAGAAAATACAGTTGGAATACGTTAATATTTTTCATTGACTTACTTTTTTTAACTAAACTTATCCTGAGCAAGAACATGATAAGAAAGTAATTGAACAACTTTGCTGACTGCCAAAGTGTTAATTTTGTCATTCCAAAGAGCTATCTTTTATTCACTGACCTGAAATAAAAGAGGGAAAAAAAAGACCAAAAAAATAAAAAAGAAAAACAGGATAATACTTAAGATTAAAGGGGATACATTTTTGACCTGATAGAAGAAAACATCATTATATAAATGAAATTACAAAACTACAAGACTATAGAAAAATGAATTAATTGATAATACACCCACTTCCTTTTGCAGTTTTTATTTTAATGTCCCTTGCAAAACATTAACTTGACAATAAATGAAATAATGAAATGAATGGTGTTTCTATGTGCTTTTGCTCATCATCCCTCATGTGCCACAAGATACAGCAATTCTGGAATCACTGGAAATAAACACTGCCAGTTTATCTGGTTCCTTTCTTTGTCTTTAGCTAGTATCCAATCTAAACTATTTCATTTGTGGGTACAAGTTAGAACCAAAATAATCAGAGAAGGGTGAAAACTTTGTAGAATGGATGTCTAGTTTCATTCTTCTCACTCTGCAGATGATAGAAACCAGACGCAATGGTTCTATGCTTTACCTGAGGCCAGACACCTAAATTAGAGGCAGAAACAGAAAGGAAAGAAATCATAAAGATCTGAGCAGAAATAAAAGAAATAGAAACAAAGAAAACAATAGCAAAGATCAATAAAACTAAAAGCTGGTTTTTGAGAAAATAAACAAAATTGATAAACCATTAGCCAGACTCATCAACAAAAAGAGAGAGAGGACTCAAATCAATAAAATTAGAAATGAAAAAGGAGAAGTTACAACAGACACCACAGAAATACAAAGGATCCTAGAGACTACTACAAGCAACTCTATGCCAATAAAATGGACAACCTGGAAGAAATGGACAAATTCTTAGAAAGGTATAACCTTCCAACAGTGAACCAGGAAGAAATAGAAAATATGAACAGACCAATCACAAGTAATGAAATTGAGACTGTGATTAAAAATATTCCAACAAACAAAAGTCCAGGACCAGATGGCTTCACAGGTGAATTCTATCAAACATTTAGAGAAGAGTTAACATCCATCCTTCTCAAAATCTTGCAAAAATTTGCAGAGGAAGGAACACTCCCAAACTCATTCTACAAGGCCACCATCATCCTGATACCAAAACGAGACAAAGATACTACATAAAAAGAAAATTACAGACCAATATCACTGATGAATATAGATGCAAAAATCCTCAACAAAACACTAGCAAACAGTATCCAACAACACATTAAAAGGATCATACATCATGATCAAGTGGTATTTATCTCAGGGATGCATGGATTATTCAATACACGCAAATCAATCAATGTGATACACCACATTAACAAATTGAAGAATAAAACCCATATGATCATCTCAATCGATGCAGAAAAAGCTTTCAGCAAAATTCAACACCCATTTGTGATAAAAAACTCTCCAGAAAGTGGGCATAGAGGGAACCTACCTCAACATAATAAAGGCCATATACCACAAACCCACAGCAAAGGAATCAAGGAATTTGGTAAACTTGCAGGATACAAAATTAATGCACAGGAATCTCTTGCATTCCTATACACTAATGATGAAAAATCTGAAAGAGAAATTGAGGAAACACTGCCATTTACCATTGCAACAAAAAGAATAAAATACCTAGGAATAAACCTACCTAGGGAGACAAAAGACCTGTATGCAGAAAGCAATTAGACACTGATGAAAGAAATTAAAGATGATACCAACAGATGGAGAGATATACCATGTTCTTGGATGGGAAGAACCAACATTGTGAAAATGACTATACTACACAAAGCAATGTACAGATTCAATGCAATCCCTATCAAATTACCAATGGCATTTTTATGGAACTAGAACAAAAAATCTTAAAATTTGTATGGGGACACAAAAGACCCCAAATAGCCAAAGCGGTCTTGAGGGAAAAAAACGGAGCTGGAGGAATCAGACTCCCTGACTTCAGACCATACTACAAAGCTACAGTGATCAAGACAATATGGTACTGGCACAAAAACAGAAATATAGATCAATGGAACAGGATAGAAAGCTCAGAGATAAACCCAGGCACCTAAGCTCAACTATTCTATGAAGAAGGAGGCAAGGATATATAATGGCGAAAAGACAGTCTCTTCAATAAGTGGTGCTGGGAAAACTGGACAGCTACATGTAAAAGAATGAAATTAGAACACTCCCTAACACCATACACAAAAATAAACTCCAAATGGATTAGAGACCTAAATGTAAGACCGGACACTATAAAACTCTTAGAGGAAAACATAGGAAGAACACTCTTTGACATAAATCACAGCAAGATCTTTTTGATCCAACTCCTAGAGTAATGGAAATAAAAACAATAGTAAACAAATGGGATCTAATGAAACTTAAAAGCTTTTGCACAGCAAAGGCAACCATAAACAAGATGAAAACACAGCCCTCAGAATGGGAGAGAATACTTGCAAATGAATCAACGGGTAAAGGATTAATCTCCAATATATATAAACAGCTCATGCAGCTCAATATTAAAAAAAAACAAACAACCCAATCAAAAAATGTGCAGAAGACCTAAATAGACATTCCTCCAAAGAAGACATACCGATGGCCAAGAAGCATATGAAAAGCTGTTCAACATCACTAATTATTAGGGAAATGCAAATCAAAACAGCAATGAAGTATCACCTCACACCAGTTAGAATGGAAATCATCAGAAAATTTACAAATAACAAATGCTGGAGAGGGTGTGGAGAAAAGGGAACCCTCTTGCACTGTTGGTGGGAATGTAAATTGATACAGCCACTATGGAGAACAGTATGGAGGTTCCTTAAAAACTAAAAATAGAATTACCATATGATCCAGCAATCCCACTACTGGGCATATACCCAGAGAAATCCATAATTCAAAAAGACACATGCACCCCAATGTTCATTGCAGCACCATTTACAATAGCCAGGTCATGGAAGCAACTTTTGTTCCAAATGATAACTGATTAACACCTTGATAGCCTATTTTTTAAATGTCAAGTGAAATGTCTCCTTTGACAAGCTTCTGTCTTCTGTTCAGACAATAAGTAACTAGCCACCCAATATATAGACTAAATTTAGGGCAATTTGAGGCTCAGGGTCATGTAGCATGGTGATCTTTCATTAAATAATTACAAATTTCTGAGAAGAAACCATGGAAAAGTGGACAGGCACAAAAGAGATCTAGTGCAAACACTTACTTATTGGCTATTTTTTCAGATTATAAAATCAATATATAGGGCTTCCCTGGTGGCGCAGTGGTTGAGAGTCCGCCTGCCGATGCAGGGGACACGGGTTCGTGCCCCGATCCTGGAAGATCCCACATGCCGCGGAGCGGCTGGGCCCGCGAGCCATGGCCGCGGAGCCTGTGTGTCCGGAGCCTGTGCTCCGCAACGGGAGAGGCCACAGCAGTGAGAGGCCCGCGTACAACAACAACAAAAAAAAATCAATATATAATTAAAGATAATTCATGGTTATCTTTATAACACTGAATCATTACATGTATTCTAATATATTTTCCTCAGTCTATTTTCATACATATATTTCCAATATTGTGTACTGTATACATTTTTTTTTAAAAAGATGTGGGATCTCACTCTGTATTTTGGTAGATCTCCGATTTCTAGCTGCTTATTTATACTACTTACTCCTCTTAGGAAAAATAATCAATTTAGATGACTATATAACATTCTCTCTTAGAAATTCATCTTTTACTTTTTTTTTTTTTTTTTGTGGTACGTGGGCCTCTCACTGTTGTGGCCTCTCCTGTTGCAGAGCACAGGCTCCGGATGCGCAGGCTCAGCAGCTATGGCTCATGGGCCTAACCGCTCCATGGCATGTGGGATCTTCCTGGACCGGGGCATGAACCCGTGTCCCCTGCATTGGCAGGCGGACTCTCAACCACTGCACCACCAGGGAAGCCCAGAAATTCATCTTTATTTACTCTCCCTGCCCCTAATTCCTGCCAAGAGACTTGTAGACAGAATAAGCTGTGGAAAATATCCTTTTATCTAAATGCCTCTATATACTCTGATTAGGTCCTTAAGATAGGTTCCCAGAAATAAAATTACTGGATAACTTGGCATGAACGTTTTAAAGGCTATTGAAATATATTGCCAAATTGCTTTCAGAAAAGTTTGTTTACTTTTACTCTCAGTAATTGTTTAAGAAGCTATCATTTAATCCTCATTAATTATCCCAAGCATGGGGCTAATGACTGTTCCTATAAAGTTCAAAGACAGGATTTCTAAATAATGGAAGAGTGGGTTGTTAATGCTTGAAGTATTAAAATCTAGAATCAAATGAGAATATATTTCCTCTTTTGGAGTTGCTTTCAGATTTGTAATAGTCTAGGCAAACTACATAATCAAAATTCTCTTAAAATTTTAATAACATAGGATATAAGAACACATACCATCAATATAATTCCCCACATTTTAAAATTAATTCATTTATTTGTTCATTTATTTTTTTTTTATTCTCAGTAAATGTCAGACGTCAACTGTAAGCATAGGTTGTGCTAGGTACTAGGGACACCAATATGAATAAAATGTTTTTCCATATCCCCAAATCCCAAGGTGGTAGAAAGACATGGAAACAACCTATTACAATGCAATGTTTTAAGTGATATGATAGAAGAATATACACAGAGCTACGGGGCCCACGAGGAAGAGGTGGCTAACTCTGCCACAAGAGACAAGCAAGGGAGGCTTCACAGGGAAAATGATAATACTTTGATATTAATACTGAAATACTAGGCAAACGCCAACCAGTTAAGATTGTAGTTGGAGAAGAGGAAAAAAAAAAAGAGATTTGGCCAGATAGTGAAGTTTCTTTCAAACAGTTCGGAATTTATCTTGAAAGCAAGAACAAGCCACTGAAGGCTAGAGCAAATTAGATGTTGTTGGAGTGATACAGGGAAAGATGAAGTGTTGCTGATAATGCTGAGTCCCTGGGAAGCAGTGAAGAGACTTGGCAATATTTGAGAGAGAAAGTCAATGATGTTTATCAACCAATCAGATGTGGATTTCAGAAAACTGGAAGCAGAGTTGTTTTAGCGTGTTGATTAGTACATGGTGGATCTGTGGATATAATGCAGAGTCAGAGTCAGTTTGGGCTTTATTAAGTTTGAAGTGAATGAAAAATATGAATTTGTGTATATAAATCTGGAGTTCTATAGAGAAGTGGAAAACAATGATTAAAAGTTGAGAGTAAATAGCACATAGATCATAAATCATATTTGGAATTATCAGCAGGGGAGAGTATAAAGGGTAAGAAGAATATAGGGTATAAAATGGAACCCTAGGAACAATGGGTGTTTTTAGAATTGTACAGAAGAAAGGAGCAGCTAAAGGAGACCGAGAGTCAGTAAGACTCAGTGCTATTCTAGAAGAGAATAAGTGTTTCAGAAGCACAGAAAAGAAGGAATGGCCAACTTTGTCAAGCACAGCAGACAGATTGGGTAAAATGAGAGCTAAGATTACCCAATATACTTTGTAATGGGAGGTCACTGTTGACCTGAGCCATTTACAGTGGCTTTTGTTGAGGTATAAATCACACTGTAGTATAAAAAGTCGAGGATGGTAGGTGAGAATTAGATAAAATATAAACTACTGTCTCAAAACTTTGATGGTGATGTAAAGACTATATATAATCATAGCTATAAGAGATTTCATAGTGGAATGAAATTATAGATTAGCAAAGTCTCTGAGGATGGACAGTTTGAAGATAAAGGAAGAAAGAGGACATTTAGGGATGAAAATAGGTTACCCAATGCTTTAACTTAAAATGACAAAAGTTAGAGTAAATTTTGATTCAATATTACAGCTATGTGTTTTAAATAACATACATGGTATGTTTGCTTCCACTTTATAACAAAGTGAATCAGTTATTCATATACATATATCCCCATATCTCTTTGCTCTTGCATCTCCCTCCATCCCACGCTCGCTATCCCACCCTTCTAGCTGATCACAAAGCACCAAGCTGATCACCCTATGCTATGCAACCGCTTCCCATGAGCTATCTATTTTACATTTGGTAGTGTATATATATCCTTATATACACTACCACTCTCTCACTTTGTCCCAACTTACCCTTCCCACTCCCCACTTCCTCAAGTCCATTCTCTGCTACGTCTGCATCTTTATTCCCTTCTTGTCCTAGTTCTAGATCATCACTTTTTTTTTTTAGATTCCATATATATGTGTTAAAATACGGTATTTGTTTTTCTCTTTCTGACTTACTTCACTCTGTATGAGAGATGCTATGGTCCATCCACCTCATTACAAATAACTCAATTTCATTTCTTTCTATAGCTGAGTAATATTCCATTGTATATATGTGCCACATCTTTATCCATTCATCTGCCGATGGACACTTAGGTTGCTTCCATGTCCTGGTTATTGTAAAGAGAGATGCAATGAACATTGTGGTACATGACTTTTTTTTTTTTAAAGTGGGCCTCTCACTGTTGTGGCCTCTCCCGTTGCGTAGCACAGGCTCCAGATGCGCACGCTCAGTGGCCATGGATCACAGGCCCAGCCGCTCCGCAGCATGTGGGATCTTCCCAGACCGGGACACAATCCCGTGTCCCCTGCATCGGCAAGTGGACTCCCAACCACTGTGCCACCAGGGAAGCCCATAACTTTTTTTGAATGATGGTTTTCTCAGGGTATATGCCCAGTAGTGGGATTTCTAGGTCATATGGTAGTTCTATTTTTAGTTTTTTAAGGACCCTCCATATTGTTCTCCATAGTGGCTGTATCAATTTACATTCCCACCAACAGTGTATGAGTGATTCCTTGTCTCCACACCCTCTCCAGAATTTATTGTTTGTACATTTTTTGATGATGGACATTCTGATCAGTGTGAGATGATATCGCATTGTAGTTTTGATTTGCATTTCTCTAATGATTAATGACGTTGAGCATTCTTTCATGTGTTTGTTGGCAATCTGTATATCTTCTTTGGAGAAATGTCTATTTAGGTCTTCTGTCCATTTTTGAATTCAGTTGTTTGTTATTTTGATATTGAGCTGCATGAGTTGCTTGTAAATTTTGGAGATTAATCCTTTGTCAGTTGCTTCATTTGCAAATATTTTCTCCCATTCTGAGGGTTCCCTTCTCATCTTTTTTATGGTTTCCTTTGCTGTGCAAAAGCTTTTAAGTTTCATTAGGTCCCATTTGTTTATTTTTGTTTTTATTTCCATTTCTCTAGGAAATGGGTCAGAAAGGATCTTGATATGATTTATGCCATAGAGCGTTCTGCCTATGTTTTCCTCCAAGAGTTTTATAGTGTCTAGCCTTACGTTTAGGTCTTTAATCCATTTGGAGTTTATTTTTGTGTATGGTATTAGGGGGTGTTCTAATTTCATTCTTTTACATGCAGCTGTCCAGTTTTCCCAGCACCACTTATTGAAGAGGCTGTCTTTTCTCCATTGTATATTCTTGCCTCCATTATCAAAAATAAGGTGACCATAAGTGTGTGGGTTTATCCCTGGGCTTTCTATCCTATTCCCTTGATCTATATTTCTGTTTTTGTGGTAGTACCATACTGTCTTGAAAACTGTAGCTTTGTAGTATAGTCTGAAGTCAGGAATCCTGATTCCTCCAGATCCATTTTTCTTTCTCAAGATTGCTTTGGCTACTCGGGGTCTTTTGTGTTTCCATACAAATTGTGAAATTTTTTGTTCTAGTTCTGTGAAAAATGCCATTGGTAGTTTGATAGGGATTGCATTAAATCCATAGATTGCTTTTGGTAGTATACTCATTTTCACAATGTTGATTATTCCAATCCAAGAACATGGTATATCTCTCCATCTGTTTGTATCATCTTTAATTTCTTTCATCAGTGCCTTATAGTTTTCTGCATACAGGTCTTTTGTCTTCCAAGGTAGGTTTATTCCTAGGTATTTTATTCTTTTTGTTGCAGTGGTAAAGGGGAGTGTTTCCTTAACTTTTCTTTCAGATTTTTCATCATTAGTGTATAGGAATGCAAGAGATTTCTGTGCATGAATTTTGCATCCTGCTACTTTACCAGATTCACTGGTTAGTCCTAGTAGTTTTCCGGTTGCTTCTTTAGGACTCTCTATGTATAGTATCATGTCATCTGCAAACAGTGACAGCTTTACTTCTTTTCTGATTTGGATTCCTTTTATTTCTTTATCTTCTCTGATTGCTGTGGCTATAACTTCCAAAACTATGTTGAATAATAGTGGTGAGAGTGGACAACCTTTTCTTGTTCCTGATTGTAGAGGAAATGGTTTCAGTTTTTCACCATTCAGAATGATGTTGGTTGTGGATTTGTCATATATGGTCTTTATTATGTTGAGGCAAGTTCCCTATATGCCTATTTTCTGGAGAGTTTTTATCATAAATGGGTGATTAATTTTGTTGAAAACTTTTTCTGCATCTATTGAGATGGTAATATGATTTTTCTCCTTCAAGTTGTTAATATGGTGTAGCACATTGATTGATTTTTGTATATTGAAGAATACTTGCATTCCTGGGATAAACCCTACTTGATCATGGTGTATGATCCTTTTAATGTGCTGTTGGATTCTGTTTGCTAGTGTGTGGCTGAGGATTTTTACATCTATGTTCATCAGTGATATTGGCTTGTACTTTTCTTTCTTTGTGACATCCTTGTCTGGTTTTGCTATCAGGGTGATGGTGGCCTTCTACAATGGGTTTGGGAATATTTCTCCTGTGGTATATTTTGGAAGAGTTTGAGAAGGATAGGTGTTAGCTCTTCTCTAAATGTGTGATAGAATTCTCCTGTGAAGCCATCTTATCCTGGTCTTTTGTTTGTTGGAAGATTTTTAATCATAGTCTCATTTTCAGTGCTTGTGATTGGTCTGTTTCTATTTTCTATTTCTTCTTGGTTCAGTCTTGGAAGGTTGTGCTTTTCTAAGAATTTGTCCATTTCTTCCAGGTTGTCCATTTTATTGTCATATAGTTGCTTTTAGTAATCTCTCATGATCCTTTGTATTTCTGCAGTGTCAGCTGTTACTTCTCCTTTTTTCTTTCTAATTCTATTGATTTGAGTCTTCTCCCTTTTATTCTTGACCAGTCTGGCTGATGGTTTATCAATATTGTTTATCCTCTCAAAGAACCAGCTTTTAGTTTTATTGATCTTTGCTATCATTTCTTTTTCATTTATTTCTGATCTGATCTTTATGATTTCTTTCCTTCTGCTAACTTTGGGGGGTTTTTGTTCTTCTTTCTTTAATTGCTTTAGGTGTAAGGTTCGGTTGTTTACTTGAGATGTTTCTCGTTTCTTGAGGTAGGATTGTGTTGCTATAAACTTGCCTCTTAGAACTGCTTTTGCTGCATCCCATAGGTTTTGGGTCATCGTGTTTTCATTGTCATTTGTTTCTAGGTATTTTTTTATTTCCTCTTTGATTTCTTCAGTGATCCCTTTGTTATTTAGTAGTGTATTGTTTAGTCTCCATGTGTTTGTATTTTTTACAGATTTTTTCCTGTAATTGATATCTAGTCTCATAGTCTTGTGGTCAGAAAAACACCTGATAAGATTTCAATTTTTGTACATTTATGAAGGTTTCATTTATGACCCAAGATATGATCTATCCTGGTGAGTGTTCCATGAGCACTTGAGAAGAAAGTGTATTCTGTTGTTTTTGGATGGAATGTCCTATAAATATCAATTAAATCCATCTTGTTTAACGTATCATTTAAAGCTTGTGTTTCCTTATTTAGTTTCATTTTGGATGATCTGTCCATTGGTGAAAGTGGGGTGTTCAAGTCCCCTACTATGATTGTGTTACTGTCAACTTCCCCTTTTATGGCTGTTAGCATTTGCCTTATGTATTGAGGTGCTCCTATGTTGGATGCATAAATATTTACCATTGCTATATCTATGTTGGATGCATAAATATTTACAATTGCTATATCTTCTTCTTGGGTTGCTCCCTTGATCATTATGTAGTTTCCTTCTTTGTCTGTTATAATAGTCTTTATTTTAAAGTGTATTTTGTCTGATATGAGAATTGGTTCTCCAGCTTCCTTTCGATTTCCATTTGCATGGAATTTCTTTTTCCATACCCTCACTTTCAGTGGACACGTGTCCCTAGGTCTGAAGTGGGCCTCTTGTAGACAGCAAATTTACAGTTCTTGTTTCTGGATCCATTCAGCCAGTCTATGTTTTTTGGTTGGAGCATTTAATCCATTTACATTTAAGGTAATTATCAATATGTATGTTCCTATTACCATTTTCTTAATTGTTTTGGGTTTCTTATTATATGTCTTTTCCTTCTCTTGTGTTTCTTGCCTAGAGAAGTTCCTTTAGCATTTGTTGTAAAGCTAGTTTTGTGGTGCTTAATTCTCTTAGTTGTTGCTTTTCTATAAAGGTTTTAATTTCTCCATCAAATCTGAATGAGATCCTTGCTGTGTAGAGTAATCTTGGTTGTAGGTTTCTCCCTTTCATCACTTTAAATATGTCCTTCCACTCCTTTTTGACTTGCAGAGGTTCTGCTGAAAGTTCAGCTCTTAACCTTATGGGGATTCCCTTGTATGTTATTTGTTGTTTTTCCCTTGCTGCTTTTAATATTTTTTCTTTGTATTTAATTTTTGATAGTTTGATTTATATGTGTCTTGGTGTGTTTCTCCTTGTATTTATCCTGTATGGGACTCTCTGCGCTTCCTGGACTTGATTATTTCCTTTCCCATAAAAGGGGAGTTTTCAACTATAATCTCTTCAAATACTTTCTCAGTCCCTTTCTTTTTCTCTTCTTCTGGGACCCCTATAATTCGAATATTGGTGTGTTTAATGTTGTCCCAGAGGTCTCTGAGACTGTCCTCAATTCTTTTCATTCTTTATTGTTCTCTGCAGTAGTTATTTCCGCTATTTTATCCTCCAGGTCATTTATCCATTCTTCTGCCCTAGTTATTCTGTTATTGATTCCTTCTAGAGAATTTTCAATTTCATTTATTGTGTTGTTCATCACTGTTTGTTTGCTCTTTCGTTCTTCTAGGTCCTTGTTAAACATTTCTTGTATTTTCTCCATTCTATTTCCAAGATTTTGGATCATCTTTACTATCATTACTCTGAATTCCTTTTCAGGTAGGCTGCCTATTTCCTCTTCATTTGATTGGTCTGTTGGGTTTGCCTTGCTACTTCATCTGCTGTGTATTTCTCTGTCTTCTCATTTTGCTTACCTTACTGTGTTTGAGGTCTCCTTTTTGCAGGCTGCAGGGTTGTAGTTCCTGTTGTTTTCGGTGTCTGCTCCCAATGGCTAAGGTTGGTTCAGTGTGTTGTGTAGGTTTCCTAGTGGAGGGGACTGGTTCCTGTGTTCAGGTGGATGAGGCTGGATCTTTTCTTTTTGGTGGGCAGGTCCATGTCCGGTAGTGTGTTTTGGGGGTGTCTGAGACCTTATTATGATTTTAGGCAGCCTCTCTGCTAATGGTTTGGGTTGTGTTCCTGTCTTGCTAGTTGTTTGGCATAGGGTGTCCAGCACTGTTGCTTGCTGGTCATTGAGTGGAGCTGGGTCTTAATGTTGAGATGGAGATCTCTGGGAAAGTTTTTGCTGTTTGATATTACATGGAGCCAGGAGGTTTCTGGTGGACCCCTGTCCTGAACTCGGCCCTCCCACCTCAGAGGCACAGGCCTGACACCCGGCCAGAGCACCAAAACCCTGTCAGCCACATGGCTCAGAAGAAAAGGGAGAAAAAAAGAAAGAAAGAAAAAAATAAATAAAATAATTAAAATAAAAAATTATTAAAAACAAACAATTTTAAGTAATAAAAGAAATAAAGAAGAGAGCAACCAAACGAAAAAACAAATCCACCAATGATAACATGCACTAAAAACTATACTAAAACAAAACAAATCAAACAAATCAGACAGACAGAACCCTAGGACAAATGGTAAAAGCAAAGCTATACAGACAAATTCACACAAAGAAGCATACACATACACAATCACAAAAAGAGAAAAAGAAGGAAAAAATACATATATATATATATATATATATTTTTTTTTTTTTTTTAAAAAAAACATGAACAGAGCAACCAAATCAGTAGACAAATCTACCTATGATAATAAACTCTAAATACTAAAGTTAGATAATCACAAAACCAGAAACAAATTAGATGCAGAAAGCAAACCCTAAGTCTATATTTGCTCCAAAAATCCACTGCCTCGATTTTGGGATGATTCATAGTCTATTCAGGTATTCCAGATGCCAGGTACATAAAGTTGATTGTGGAGATTTAATCCACTGCTCCTGAGGCTGCTGGGAGAGATTTCCCTTTCTCTTCTTTGTTCGCACAGCTCCCTGGGTTCAGGTTTGGATTTGGCCCCGCCTCTGTGTGTAGGTCGCCTGAGGGCGTCTCTTCCCCACCCAGACAGGACGGGGTTAAAGGAGCAGCTGATTCGGGGGCTCTGGCTCACTCAGGCCAGAAGGACGGAGTGGTACGGAATGCAGGGTGAGCCTGCAGCGGCAGAGGCCAGCGTGATGTTGCAATAGCCTGAGGCACGCCCTGTGTTCTTCCAGGGAAGTTGTCCCTGGATCATGGGACCCTGGCAGTGGTGGGCTGCACAGGCTCCCAGGAGGGGAGGTGTGGATAGTGACCTGTGCTTGCACATAGGCTTCTTAGTGGCTGCAGCAGCAGCCTTAGCGTTTCATGCCCGTCTCTGGTGGCCACGCTGATAGCCATGGCTTGCGCCCATCTCTGCAGCTCATTTAGGCGGTGCTCTGAATCCCCTCTCCTCATGCACCCCAAAACCATGGTATCTTGCCTCTTAGGCAGTTCCAGACTTTTTCCCGGACTCCCTCCTGGCTAGCTGTGGCACACTAGCCCCCTTCAGGCTGTGTACACACAGCCAACCCCAGCCGGAGCCTCAGCTCCCAGCCACAACCCACCCTGGCGGGTGAGCAGACAAGTCTCTCAGACTGGTGAGTGAGTGCTGGTCGGCACTGATAGTCTGTGCAGGAATATCTCCGCTGTGCCCTCTGCACCCTTGTTGTTGTGCTCTCCTCTGTGGCTTCGAAGCTTCCCCCCCACCACCACCCCACCACCCCGTTTCCACCAGTGAAGTGACTTCCTAGTGTGTGGAAACTTTTCCTCTTTCACAGCTCCCTCCCTGAGGTTCAGGTCCTCTCCCTATTCTTTTGCCTCTGTTTTTTCTTTTTTCTTTTGCCCTACCCATGTACGTGGGGAGTTTCTTGCCTTTTGGGAAGTCTGAGATATTCTGCCAGAGTTCAGTAGGTGTTCTGTAGGAGTTGTTCCACATGTAGATGTATTTCTGATACATCTGTGGGGAGGAAGGTGATCTCCACATCTTACTCCTCCACCATCTTGAAGGTCTCCCCTCTTTTTATTATATGATCTAAAGAACCACCAAGTCATCTTTCCAAATTGTAATTTTTGTCCTGCTCTAAAAATATAATGGGTCCACATTGCTCTCAGGAGCAAGTCCAAAGTCCTGTAAGTTTTTTAAGTCCATGCTTAATCTGCCTTTACCTAACTCCCCAGTATTATCTCATGTCCCTTTCTCTCTCCCTAACTATGTTGTTCTACTGTTGTTACCTCTTCTCAACTAGAGTCTGTGTACTAGCAGTGCCAGAAATGCTTTTTCTATTCCACTTCCCCTCTTGAAACTAGCTGGTGCTGGCTAGACAACTCACAGTTTTCTTCCTAGTTCTACATGTTCATGACAGGCCGTGTTCTTTGTAACGAATATCATATAGTTGTTAATAAACTGTTTTTTCCTTGTGGTATATTCTTCTTCCTCTACAGGATATACATTCCACAAGGTCAGGGATTTATCCATTTGCTTATCTCTATGTTCCCATTGTCCCTGAACATAATAAACACAATAAATATTTATTGGAAAAATAAATGAAATGATGGTTTTTGAGGAAAAATTATGCTATGAGCCACTCATAATTAGTATAATTTTAAATGATTTTCAAGGATGAGTATCTGGGGTCATAGTGCAGAGAAAAAAATCCAACTCTTTTTCAGTCTCCCACACATGCAAGTTTGATGGTCAATATTGTGGTAAGAAAGTTAGGAAAATGAAATTTTGATTAAATGAAGTTTTCAATGTTCTCAAGTTAATGATCTTTTAAGGTTCAATGTTAAGTAAAGAACCAATTTTAACTTAACAATATTGGCATCCATCTCCACTAAATGTAACACAGTCACAGGTTTTGTCCATTATATTATATAGGATTATATAACCTCATATAAATTTCCAGAATTAAATATTTGCAACTTCACAATTTTAATACTGAATAATAATAATTTATTCTTTTCTTGGTTGACCTTTTACTTATTTTTATTAAAGTATAGTTTATTTACAATGTTGTGTTAATTTCAGGTATACAGCAAAGTAATTCAGATACACATATATTCTTCTTCACATTCTTTTCCCTTATAGGTTATTACAAAATATTGAGCATAGTTCTCTGTGCTATATAGTAGGTCCTGGGTGGTTATCTATAATTATTCCATTTTTGATGACTAAAAGTTTTAATCAGACTCTGGACCCTCAAACCCAATTGTCAGAAATTGCAAACCATGTTATATTAAACAATCACAAAAATAAAATAATTGAATGTTACTTTCAACAATGAGATTGGGACCACCCAAAGGATTTTTTTAAGTAAATTTCAATGTACCAGAAATTGACTATTTCTGAAGATCCCATTCCCCCAGTACTTTTTGTTGTGGTTATGGCAAAATATATAAAATAAAATTTACCATTTTATCCCCAAATTTTAAGGTTAAATAAAGATGTAATGTACATGGTAGAGACTACTTCGCTGTTCTCCAAATCTGTTTCTTCTATTTCTTGTACTTAGTGCTATCGTTTATTTCCCAGCTGTGCTCTTAGTTCAGTGTGGCCATATGGCTGGATGGTAGCCCATGGAATACGGGGTATGAGCGGAAGCTAACATGCTCCTCTTCCACACTTTCTGTATAAAATACTTCCATCCAGAGTTCCTCCATGCTTTTTCCTCATCTAGTGGTTGAATGAAAGGACTAAAAGGCCACAGAGGATTGTAAACTCACAAGAGAAAAGGATGTTGGTTTCCTGAATGATCACTTGGAAAGTGAACTGACACAATGGAGTATTTAATGCCATCACTTAATGTGGAGTGGAATTTGGAAGTTTGATGGTCACAGATATAGAACCTGATATTACCCTAACAAATACTATGTGCTCTCCATAGCAGATGCAAATATTGACTGATAGGTTTTCCAAGTATTAAACTAGCAAAACATACGATGGGTGCTTTTTCTTTTGTTTGTTTGTTTTCCTCTTAATTGACCGGCTTCTGGAAGTTGATGGTAGTAGTTGAAGAGACAAATAAAATGACCCTATATTACTAATAGCAGGAAGAAAGGCTACAATGAGCAGTACATCCTTTTGGGGATGGCACAATTCTCTATGGAATGCTTGAGGCAGACCTGAGTTCACATCAGAATGTAGTGATGGTTGCCACGGCAACAGGGTGGTGGCATTTATTTCTGTTGAAAATATCTGAAGCACATGCAGCACCTTTTCCAAATTGAATGCTCTACTTTGAAGTTATTTGCCCAGATTCCGTACCCTAAACTGCTACAATTCCCTGCTGAGCTCCACTCCTTACTACAAAGGGCAAAAAGCCTCAGCACACACTTGCCATGTCACTGTTCACTCCCTTTTCAGCTCATTAGGAAGACTAGATGGGAATACAGAAGGATTCCTGTGACTGGGGAGAACTTGAACCATAAAGGTGATAAGGTATAAACTGCTCCCTGTGAGAGGAAGGGAGGAAGTTACTGACTTCCTTCTGAATCACTATATTTGGATGTACCTGATAGTGAGCTCTGCTAGGGTAACTTAATAGAAAATATAGCTCACTTTCACTTCTTAAAGAGTTAAAACAATACTCAGGAAGATCTGGGGAATGGGGAGATCTCTAGGTTAATGAAGCTCACCTAGAATGATTCTTTTGAAAAGCAGCCAATATTACCAGAGAAATCACTCCCTTGCTTAAAATACTTCAGTGGCTCCCCATTAAGATAAATGTTTAAATTCTTAAGAGGCTACAAATGCCTTACTCACTGCTACGTACTCATCTCAGGATAACCTCCCCATCTCTGCCTTTACTTCAGCTTTATTTCTTTCATTTTTCCAAAAGGTCATGCTTACTTGCATCTCATAACATTTCCATTTGCTGTTTGTACTGCATGGAACGTTCTCTGTGGACCACAGTTTGCAGTTAATTACATCTCATCCGTTAGAACAGCACTGAGACAGTGCTACCCTCAGGCTTTCCTTGCCTCCTCAACTAGGCTGAGGATCTCTTTCACATGTCTATTGTGGGTTGCATTATTTGTTTAAAATATCCTCGGTGGGACCCTTCTCTGGTGGTGTTTTTTATAGGAGAAGTATATTTCCTTTCCCACTGATGCATGATTTTACGATGAGGCTTGCTTTATACAATGAAATGAGAGTGAAAGTGCTGATGGCATGTTCATGAAGAGGTTTCACGGCTGGTATAGCTAAGATAAGAGCTGATCTTTTCTCTTGGATTCCAGAAAAATAGGACATGGAGCAGAGTTGCAGCTGACCCACAAGGGACATTAATATGAGTAATAAATAAGTAATTAAACCTTTATTGTTGTAGGTCACAGAGACTTGGGATATGTTTGCTATTTGAATATAATGTAATGAAAGTTGAGTAGTTCACTGTCATAGTTCACTTTTTTTTTTTAAATAAGAGGAAGCATAGCATGGTAGTATTAGGCTCTAAATTCAAACTCCTATATTCGATGTCCATTCTGCCACTTGTTATTTTGTGTTCTAAGATATCACATTATTTAATGTCTTTGACTTCTGTTACTTTACTTGTGAAATGGAGATAATACTAGTATATACCTCATAAGGTGGTGGTCAGGATTAAGTGAGTTAATATTAACATTAACATTAAATGTAATTAAATATTACACCAATGTCTGGCACAGAACAAGCCCTCAGTAAGTGTTAATTATTAGTATTCATAGGACTTAGCAAATTTTTCAGTCACAAATTTTCTATGATTATTTGATTAAGGTCTGTTTCCCCTATTAGACTGTTAGAATCCTGAGAGCAGAAACCTCACCAACTTGATTCACTTTTATATCACCAGTGACTAGTATAAACCTGACACATAATGAGCACATGACAAATATTTGTTCCTACAATGAATTTTTTTAAATGAATGAATAAAATAATAGCCCAAAGCTAACATCAGTCACTGTATTGAAATGAATAAAGAATAAATACTATTAATATTTAAAAATACTTGTAAGAGGAGTAATAATTCAAGCAATGCTAGTTTTGTCCACTGAAATTATATAAAATCTAGACTGATGGAAAAACCAGGCTTTTTGGTTGAAATCTGCAGGGTAAAATTTCCTGTGGTAGATGGCACTGCTGGTCTGGTGTCAGCACCATTGCTATTCCAAAGGGCACAATTGTGTGAAGTATGGGATGGTGATCATTTGTTAAGATGTTTCTCAAAAAAATACTTCAATAATGACATATCTAATTATTGAATTTTATGATGAATAAAACCAGTCCTAATATCTATATAATGCTTGTTCTCAACTTCTCCAATTGCCATGTTCTGCCTATCCTAAAGGACATTTCCTGGTACCCCATGATGGCCATCATTTTTCATATTGTCTGATGTGACTGCAACTTCATGCCCATCCCTCTCTGATAGCACCACCATCTCCCCATTTCCCCTAACCCTCAGCCCCTGGCAACTATTCTACTCTGTTTCTGTGAGTTTGGCTTTTTTAGATTCCACATGTGAGATCATACAGTATTTGTCTTTCACTGACTTATTTCACTTAGCATAATGCCCTCAAGCTCTATCCATGTTGTCACAAATGGCAGGATTTCCTTCTCTTTAATGGCTGAATATAATGGAGTATATATATCACATCTTCTTTATCCATTCATATGTAGACAGTCACTTAGGTTGTTTCCATATCTGGTCTGTTGTTAATAATTCTGCAATGAACATGAGAGGGCAGATATCTCTTTGAAATCCTGATTTCATTCCCTTTGAATATATATACAGAAGCAGGATTGCTGGCTCACATGGCAGTTCTATTTTTAATTTTTTGAGGAACCTTCATACTGTTTTCCACAGTGGCTGCACCAATTTACATTCCCACTAACTGGGCCCTTTTTCTCCGTATCCATACCAACACTTATTTTTTAACTTTCTGGTAACAAACAGGTGTGAGGTGATATCTCATTGTAGTTTTGATTTCTATTTCCCTGATGATTAGTGATATTGAGCATCTTTTCATATACCTATTGGCCATTTGTATGTCTTCTTTGGAAAAAATGTCTATTCAGGTCCTCTGCCCATTTTTAGTTCGATTGTTTGATTTGTTGTATGTGTTCCTTATATATTTGGGGTATTAACCTGTTATTAGATAGGGAGTTTGCAAATATTTTCTCCCATTCTGTATGTTGCCTTTATATTGTATTGATTGTTCCTTTGACTTTTTAGTTTGCAGAACTAAAAAGTGCAGAAGCTTCTTAGTTTGATGTAGTCCCACTTATCGAGTTTTGCTTTTATTGCTTGTACTTTTTGTGTCAAATTCAGAAATTGCTGCCAAGACGAATGTCAAGGAGTTTTTTCCCCCTGTTTTCTTCTAGGAGTTCTACAGTTTCAAATCCTATGTTTGTCTTTAATTCATTTTGAGATAATTTTTGTGAGTGGTGTAAGATAGGAGTCCAATTTATTTTTTGCAGGTGATAATCCAGTTTTTCCAACAACATTTATTGAACAGACTATCATTTCTCCATTAAGTATTCTTGACTTCTTTGTCAAATATCAGTTGAAGTGTTCATTTCTAGGCTCTCTATTCTGTTCAATTGCTTTATTGTGTATATTTTGTGAGTAGCATACTGTTTTAATTACTATTGCTTTGTAATAAGTTTGAAATCAGGAAGTATGATGCCTCCAGCTTTGTTCTTCTTTCTTAGGATGGCTTTGACTAGTAGAGGCCTTCTGTGGTTCCATACAAATTTTAGAATATTTTTCTATTTCTGTGAAAAATGCCCAGACTTGTGGTTGCCAAGGAGGGGAGGAAGAGGGATGGACTGGAAATTTGGGGTTGGTAGATGCAAACTATTACATTTAGAAGGGATAAACAACAAAGTTCTACTGTATAGCACAGGGAACTATATCCAATCTCCTGGGATAAATTGTAATGGAAAAGAATATTAAAAAAGAATGTCTATATGTCTATGACTGAGTCATTTTGCTATACAGCAGAGATTGGCACAACAGTGTAAATCAACTATATTTCAATAAAAAAAGAATATCCAAGAGAACTCTAAATGACTGAATAAAATTTATTCAAATTATTAAAGGCTATATTCATTAGATAATAGATGAGATTCATGTGATGGTAAATGTTTTTCCTTGAGTAAAGAGCAGAGACAGTTTATAACAATGAATAGAAATATTTGATTTAAACAAAGTTTATAGGTGTAATAAGCTTCGGAGTCTAAATTTCTTGCCCTGTTATCCCTATAAATATAGATCTGATTTCCTTAGAAAAACTGGGTGCTTGTTTTCCTGTATCCTATTTTCCTGTATCATATTTTTATCTCCCCAAAGAAAACTCTGATATCTCTGACATATAATGCAAGCTTCCAGTGCTCCTCTTTCTGTGAGATGCTGTCTCTTACGGACTTCATTCCATTAGTCATGTGTGGATTGTGGGCACATTTAATCTGGGCAGGACACCAAAGGGACAAAAGCACATTCCTGAGCTTTTACATAAAGCCCTTCATTTGTCTAGCCCTGGCACCAAAGGGTGAAATATCAATTATTATAAACGTATTTTGGGCACTTAGAGGCATTACTCATTCTTCAATGTGGAATGGGAATTTGTGTTTCCAGGAGAAGAGAGGGAGTTGGCAGGTGCAATGAGAAGCACTGCAGTAAAAATTTCCCTACAAAGAGAGATGCTGTGTGTAGAGAGTGTGTGCAAGATCTCCTGCATTGCTTAGTCCATTCCTCTTGGGTAGAGAAGCCAGTTTACATTTTCCAGTGAACCATATCCATTGATGATTGTTTTGATTTCACTGAACAGGAGGCTTAACAAACAGCCAACGGATTTACATTTTAGTGGAAAGCATGGCATAACCTTCAGCAAAAAACCTCCTTCAGAAAGAACCAATGTGCTTAGACTGCCAAATGCATTTAACTGTTGCAACAGATTAAGAAAACAAGACATATGTGTGCCATGTTCACCAGGCTGAGTGTCCTCTGAATAACCCCCTTGGGAACAAGTCCACATGCAATAGCACTCACATGCTTCCTGATCTTAGCAACATCTGCATCTCTCTAGTTGGTGCTATAGATGTTGGAAAGAAACTATTTGATGGTAAGATTGTTTTACTCCATTTTAGGGATTTGTACCTTTAAGAGCTGTTACTTTTTATCTTTTTTTAATAAATTTATTTATTTTTGGCTGCATTGAGTCTTTGTTGCTGTGCGTGGGCTTTCTCTAGTTGCAGCAAGCAGGGGCTACTCTTCACTGCAGTGCTCGGGCTTCTCATTGCAGTGCCTTCTCTTGTTGCAGAGCATGGGCTCTAGGCATGCAGGCTTCAGTAGTTGTGGCTCACGGGTTCTAGAGCACAGGCTCAGTAGTTGTGGTGCAAGGGCTTCGTTGCTCCATGGCATGTGGGATCTTCCCAGACCAGGGATTGAACCCGTGTCCCCTGCACTGGCAGGTGGGTTCTTAACCACTGCTCCACGAGTGAAGTCCCAAGAGCTGCTCCTTTTTAATTCATACATTTTGCTCTCTGCTGAGGGCAAAAGCAAGATATGTTGTTTTAAATGATATGTGTGGTTAGTACAACATATCATTTAAAATATCATTTTCCCTTGTCAAATTTGAATTGCAAACAATTACAATTTTAACTGCTTTACTGAGGTATGAGTAACAAATAAAAAGCTGTAAATATTTAATTTATACAACTTGATGTTTGGAGATAGGTATACACTCTTGAAACCATCAGCACTATTAGTGCCATAAATGTATCCATCACTTACAAAAGTATCCTCTTGCCCCCCCTTTGTGTTTTTTGCTTGTTTGTTTATATGTTTTCCCTTTTTGTGATCAGAGCACTTACTATAAGATCTAGCCTCTTCTTGAGTCTGTTGGGCCCTGATTGTCTTCAGCTAGAAATAACTCACTTACCAAAGTGGCACATTCTGGGGCAGCCTCCCCTGAACCCCATCACATCATAATGGTAAGCTTTATTTTTCAAGCAGGGATACTGCCTTTGGTGAAATTTCAGGAAAAAATATGGGATCAAATATGATTTCTGTGGCTGGTTTCTATGTGGGTTAATATAGAGACACATTATTTTATGCAGTATAGACGGAGGGAAGGAAGATTGAAGCAAAAAACTTGTTGGTCCTTTATTTACAAGCTTTCTCTCAAACAGGTTCTGTGAGCTTTATCCCAGCTCTATTTCATTAGTGGTTATAATTAGAAAGTAACATGTTCTCTGTTCCTATGGTATTCTGATATAAAATTTGGGGAGAGACATGTGCTTTCTTGATTTTATATTAGTGCAATGTATGAGACTTTTAAGAGAAAGGTTTTTTCCTTATTTGTAAATAATCTTTAAAATTATTTTTAAAGTCACTCATTGCTCACAAGCCAGCCTAGCATCTTCAACCTGTGCGGCACCGTGCATTAGAACTTGGCCCCTGCTGTTCCGTTTGTCCAGAACACGTCTTCAGACAAGCTCTTCCTTTCTTCACAATGTTGTTCAGATATCATCTGCTCACTGAGGTCTTCCATGGTCACTCTATTCAAAGTGTCACCTCCATATCTATATTTCCTGTTCCCCTTCCTTGCTTTACTTTTCTCTCCAGAACTTAACACCTTATAACAAAGTATATAATTTTTACATTGTTTACGTGATCTCCATCCACAAGGATGAAAGCTCCATGTGGGCAGAGGTTTTCAGCTGCTTTTTTACTAATACTAATCAGAACTTAGAACACTGTCTTACATCTAATATACACACATTTGTATATATACAAATATAGCATTAAGTAAAAGCTATTAATACAAGAAACTCTGAACAATATATAAATATAACTACATATATCTTAGATTCATTTTAGTAAACTACACATAATCAGGGACTCTAATAGAAGCAATAACCAAGGATACTTGTCTAAATACTTATAATACTATGATTCCATATTTAGGGAATTATTTAAAAATTAAGAAGGCTGCATTAATTTTAAAAGGAATAATTTAACATGGATTTAGGCATCAGTTCCTGAAATCTTTCAAAATTTGTTTTGCAAGGTATATTTTAGCCTAAAGGATATTATTGCTTTCAAAATATTTTCCCAATAACAAAAGAAGAACTTTTTTCCTTACATTTTAAAAGGGTCCATAAGAAATTATAATAGAGTTTTACCTAATTTCAATCATTAACTGAAAACTACTAAAACAAGAAAGACCAAAAGCAAAACAAAACAAAAATTACATCCTGAGAAAATAACAACATTGCAATCTCACATACTATGGACTTTTTTTTCTCTTAGCAGTCTCTCCCAACTGTGTTTATCTGCCTGCATTCACTGGCGGTGGGTCCAGCTTCATAAGATCTGTTTTCAAAGAGACATTAGCCATCAAACCTGATGTATGAGTTTGTTTTCCATGTTAAACCTGACTAGGAATTAATTGCCAAATAAAGGATTACATATTAATTCATCCTGCATTTATTCATTCAGTATGCATGTATGCGTGTGTGTATTTAGCAAAAGCCCACTATGTACAAAACATTAGGCTTTGTGCTACCTGCAAGAAGAACAAAACACAGTCTTGATCTTCAAGCAACTTACATGCTATGGGAGATAACAACTTGAAAATCCAAGCTGTGTGTGGCCATACCCTGATGACTTCCCTTGGGGCCTTCGTAGTATTGCTCCCTCCGTGGGGATCCCTAGAACTGTGAAGTGCACAAGTGGTCATAAGGTCTGAAAGTGTAGGATGTGATGGAAACAATTTTATCAAATAAGGCAGGAGAGCATAAGTGCTCTTCAGGAGGTGTAATCATTGCATCATGGGAGTAGTTAATTCTGCCTCAAAGACTGGAGAGTGGGAAGGGGGTGGCAGGAGCTGCAAATGGTGTAATATGATTTCTTCCAAAGTCAGGAAGATTACTTGGCTTAAGTAGACTGTTACGAGTAACTGGACATAAGAAATAGAAAACATTTTACAGATCACTTCTAGTTCAATATCTTTGTTTTATTGGTCAGGAAACTGAAGCTCAGAGAGAGGAAGTGACATGCCCAAAGTTACAGAGCTAGTTAAATGCAGTATGGAATTCTATCGCATTTATTAGCTGTTACTTACTATTAGATATTATTTTCAATTTAGAATTTTCCTTTACTTTTTTCAATGAAACTCATCTTTCTCTCAATCTCTTGATTATTGAAGTGGTCCTGGATCAAATATTAAGGGAATTGTAAGGTGATATAGTATGGACGACTTTTTGGATAAGATCATGTGTTAAAAATCTACTTCAGGGAAGAAAACTATTAAAAAACAACTTCCTACAGTTTTCCTTAACTAAATACACTTAAACTTAAGATTCTATATTTTTTAGTTTCTTCTCATGCTTTAAAAAAGACTGTGACCATAGCAGAAATAGCATGTCACAGCAATACTGAAGCGGATTTATATGTTATTTAGAGATTGTGAATAACTCTTTCTAACAAAACTAGGAATTTCTTTAAATCCTTTAAGTCTACTGTGACTAAAAGAATTAGAGTTGGAAAAGTTTCCTCAGCAGAACATAAATTAGAAAGTGTATGGCTTCAGTGTGGGTTCCATTTCTGATTTCACTCCCACCTTCTTCCCGGCATGGTGGCTCTATTGGTAAAAACAATTTCACTTAAATACTATTTACTTAAAATTGAAAAAATGCTTGTAAAATTAAACACAATTTAAATTATCTTTTAATTTAAAAAAAAGATCTGTTCTAAAGCCTTTAGATAAATAGCCACTGAATCTTGAATTTACATTTACCTATATTTGTAAAAGTTGAGAGTGTTCATATTCTGTAAGCACAGGAATTTAAGGGTAATGGTATAGTACCCTTATATACCCTATATATATATATATATATATATATATATATATATATATATATATATATTATAATGTGTGTATATATATATAAAATACATATACATATATATTTTATATATATTATATACACACATATAAATATATATATGTGTATATATATGTGGCTAATATATAAATAATATATATATTTTAGCCACAATGTGATAAGCATACAAAAACATTTAAAAATGATGTTCTATACTTAATGATTTGTATTTTCCTTGGCAATTCGTTAGAAATTAGTGATTAAACTGAATTGAAAATGCCATTTGCAAAGTATTAAATGGGACAGTTAACTAATCAAATAAATTTACATACTTGAAAAAATGTTATGAATTTGGAATACGAATGATAGTAACTAAATTTTTGAAAGACTCTAGTTATGGTAAAATGTGCTTAAAATCCAGAGGCATTATGAAAATATTAATTAAATAAAATCTTTAATTGCTGCCATCCTAAACATAAATCCATCCCACTTATGGAATATTGGATTAACTTTAGTGCCAGGTTAATACTGTTCACTAACTTGAATCTGGATTTCCAAAAGTGTTCATTATTTTACAGCATTTATGAAGAGGAAAAGAGAATAATGTTTATATGTGGGTATTTATTTTCCATGGACAACAAAAGTTAAAGAGAATGAGAAGTAAAATATTAATGGTAGACATACTTGAACAATGAGATTATCGTCACATTTTTCTATGTTTTAAATTTCTAAATTTTTCACTATTTTTGGCTTAGTTTGTTTGTATCTATCATTTGGAAAAACAACCATGACTTAAAAACAGGCAAAACAACAAAACTAAAGCAAGTGATTTCTCATAAGATTCCTTGGTGGGGAAAGTGGTGGGGGGCAGTGGTAGGATGAATTGGGAGACTGGGATTGACATATATACACTAATATGTATAAAACAGATAACTAATAAGAACCTGCTGTATAAAAAATAAATAAAATACAATACAATACAAAAAAAAAAGATTCCTTGGTAGATTTCTTTACCTATAGGTAATATAGGACCAGATAGAAAAGGTCTGAGGATAACTTGTAAGAGAAAAACACCATAAAATAATTAAAAATCCATAAGTACTGAAACATTTGTTGAAGATGACTAATTTAGTGGCTTAATTGTACACTGAAAAAACAGCAGTGATCCGCCATGCCTTTGAGTTTTATGGAATATGGATGTACCACATGATCTTACTCTAGAGTTCGCTGTCTCCACATTTTAATCTTGGCCAGCTAGGAAACATAGGCAAAAACTCAGCAGATGGCACTCCTATCCTTAGGTCTAGACTAAAACCAAATCTAAAGATGTTTGTTTCACACTTCAGGATAGAAATGGCACTTAAAAACATGTAAAGACTATTTATCATAATACTAACATGGATCAATGCAATCCACATCAAAAGCTCAGCAAGTCATTTTGTGGATATCAACAAACTGATTCTAAACTTTATATGGAGTGTCAAAAGACCCACAGTAGTCAACACAATACTGAAGGAGAAGAACAAAGTTGGAGGACTGATACTACGTGACCTCAAGTTTTACTATACACCTGTAGTAGGCAGTTCAGATCAGGATGGTGGAGCTAAAGGAGCATGGCGCTCACTTTCCCCCATGAACACAACAAAAATGCATCTACAGGTGGAACAATCCTCACTGAAATCTAACTGGAAACTGTCAGAAGGGCTTCTGTACAACCAAGGCTGTAAGAAAGATACACACCTAATTGAGTAGGAAGGGAAGAAAGGCAATCAGGTCAGGACCTGTGCCCTTGGGAAGGGACACAGAGGAAAAAGGAGATAACACGGACGGACTCCCACCCTGGGAAGTGTACAGTTTGAGCCACAGACTGGGCACCCGGATCCGGGGGTCCCATGAGAGGGAGACTATCCCCGTTGGCTGGTTGGAGGACCACTGGACCTAACAGAAGGGCTGTGGGAAGCCTGGACTCCACTCAAGAGGTGCCTACATGCTAGCTTGCCACCGAGGCAGGGTGGAGAGAGGTCTGTTCTGAAGGTTACTGTATTTCCAGCAACTACTTCTCTGTGTATCCCAGTCTGAGCTGAGCAAACACTTCGGCCCCACTTACTCCACATCACAGAGCAGCACTAGATCTGGGGTGGCTATGACAGGGGAAGAGACTGGACCATGGGACGCAGAGGTGACCCGGTCCTGAGACAGAGCCTGAGTGGGACAGTGGCCATGGTTGGTGCTTATTCAAGCAGTGTCTCAGAAGCAGCCCAGGTCTCTGACGGCGGCCGCACAACCACAACTCCCCTCCTGAGACATGCTGAGAGTCCATGTGGGCCCTGCCCACACTGCAAAGCAGCTCTACAATGGGGCAGGGGCAGCAGAGGCTGGGGTCAGCGATCAGCTGTGTTGGACAAAGGGGACTTGCATCCAAGGATACATCTGAGAGAAGGCACCGGTGCCTGCACACTGAACCTCTGTCTGTGGCTGACACAAGCCGAGAGCCTGCAGGGGCCCCACTTACTTCAGCACTACCCTCCCCAGGGCAAAGGTCCCGGTGCTGAGAGAGGGAAAAACACATAGTTCAAGGGAACAGAGCCTGGTTAGGCTTCACACCGCACCCTGATAGGGTGGTGATTGTCACTGAGCAGAGAGGAAGTCCCACCTCACACCTGGCTCCAGCTCTAGCCCCTCCACCTCCAACGTCACCTCCTACCAAGGTGATAGCCCTAGCACACCCTGAGGAAAGATGTGACTTGCATCCACATCAAATCCAGCTCTCCCACCAAAGGCACTGGGCACACACAGTCTGTACAGGGACACTCCCACATAGGACACACATTCAAGACCACAGTAAGTAGCTGTTTCACTCAAATTGATAGATGCAGAGAAAGTTAAGCAAAATGAAAAGGCAGAGGAACTACTCTCAATTGAATAAGCATGAGAAAACTCCTGGAAAAAATAAATAATGAAACAGAAATAATCAATTTACCAGATAAATAATTCAAAGCATTGGGAATTAAAATGTTAACTGAATTAGGGAAAATAAGTGATGTAATCAGTGAATTAACAAGAATTAACAAGAAACTAGAAAATAAAAAAGACCCAATCAGAAATGAAGAATTCAATAGCTGAAATAAAAAACACACTAGAAGGAATGAATAGCAGACCAAATGATACAATCTGCTTGATTCCCAAAACAGCAACGCTGTCAAATGGACTCAGTAACTACACATTTTAATCCAGGAGCACTCCAGTATTGTTTCTGGATTGGTGCTTGCTGACATTCTCTCTGCCCCTAATTTTACTTTACACCTAGTGTAAAGAGAAACATGGCATTGTCACTTTGCTAAAATACCATTTCTTAAGAAAGACAGAATTTTCTTGATCAAACTGTGGAAAACAGGCTCCACCCAAGTTATATCACTCCCGGAAATTGTAATATATATTTATAAACTGTAACTCCCATTGTCAATAATATGGAGGTATTGTCTGTCCCAGGCACTCCTTAAACCCCAGTGTTTAGAACAGTGCCTGAATGAATGAATGAACCTGTGAATGCAAAACAGAATAAAGGAGGCTAAGAGAAACGTATTTTTAAGGAATTTATCCAAAGACTCACAACTTACAAGTTGTACAACCAGAATTTTAACTACAGATTTCAGTCCAAACCCTGTGCGCCAACTGTTTCCATCTTGGTTAATGTCACCATGTCCATGGAGAGCAGCATAACATAGTAGTAGTTTAAGCCATATGGAATTTCCTTTCTGAGTTGAGTGCCATTTAATCTATAACATGAAGTATATAAAGGAGTCACTCTGCTAATAGGTAGGCTATGTTATGCAGAAGAATCAGTAAGTTCAATGGCCCATATGTCAGGGAAGAGTACGGATTATTCTAGAAACTGCCAAAAGGCCAACATAGTTGGAATTTGAGTGACTGACAAGGAAAGTGTTTGAAATGAGACTAAAGAGTAGGCAAAGTCTAGATCCTACATGGTCCTGTAGGTTATATAAAGGAATTCAGATTTTATTCTAAGCACAGCAGGAAGCCAATGGTTTTAAGTTAGAAGAGTGACATGATCTAATGTGAGTTTTTGAACAGTCACTCTGGCTATTGCATAGAGAAAGAACTAAGAATGGGCAAAACCTACATACATACACTACACCTTCACACCCCACAGGCCACCTGTGGAAGGGTGTAAAGGATGGGGAAAGAGAGTGTTTTGCACAGCATTAGGTACATGGTGACAGTGGAGTTTATGATAGCATTCCACGTCTCTGAACACCAGATATAGGTGTGTCTCCCTCTCTCTCTGTCCAAGTTGCCTGCCCTCTGCAGCAGTATGAGAAACCTCATGGGGAACGGGACCCTACCCTACAGATGGCAACTCTGATATGAATGGAACACTAAACTAGACATAATTTCATATGCAAAACATTCAGTGTGTAACAACTTACATGTTTTCTATTGTTAAGGTGCATCTTATTCCTGAATTCTATGCAATTGTTAACGATGGTTTTCTTTAATTTTTTTTCTATGGCCAGGTAATTCTTACCTCTAATTTTTTTTTTTTTTACCAGCTCTCTGTTTTCTTTTATTTTCTAGGATAAAATTCAGGCATTTAAAGTTGCTCATGGAAAAGGGAACCTTCCTACACCGTTGCTGGGAATGTAAATTGGTACAGCCATTATGGAGAACAGTACGGAGGTTCCTTAAGAAACTAAAAATAGAGCTACCATATGACCCAGCAATCCCATCCCTGAGCATATATCCAGAGAAAACTATAATTCAAAAAGATACATGCATCCCTATATTCATAGCAGCACTATTCACAACAGCCAAGATATGGAAGCAACCTGAATGTCCATCAACAGATGAATAGATAAAGAAGATGTGGTACATATATACAATGGAATAATATTCAGCCATAAAAAAGAATGAAATATGCCATTTGCAGCTACATGGATGGACCTAGATATTATCATACTAAGTGAAGTAATTCAGAGAAAGACAAATACCATATGATATCATTTATATGTAGAATCTAGAGTATGACACTAATGAACTTATCTACAAGACAGAAACAGACTCATAGATGAAGAGAATAGACTTGTGTTTGCCAAGGGGTGGAGTGGGTGGGGAAGGGATGGACTGGGAATTTGGGATTAGCAGATGCAAACTATTATATTTAGAACTGAGAAACAAGTTCCTACTGTGCAGCACAGGAAACTATATTCAATATCCTGTCATAAACCATAATGGAAAAGAATATGAAAAATAATATATATATGTATAACTAAATCACTTTGCTGTACAGAAGAAATTAACACATTATAGATCAACTATACTTCAGTAAAATAAATTTTTTTAAAAAGTTCCTCATGATCTGGTTCCTGTATCTTTCTCTATTCTCACCTTTATAAGGAATTCCCGTTCATCCATCACACACATACAAACATGCATACACACACACTTTGTGCTGAAGCAGTAATGAATATAGTCATTGCATTCTATGATTTTTTCCATGCTTTTATATCTTTTGGGATGTTTGGTTTTTGATTCGACAAACTTGTATTCAATCTTAAAAGCTCAGTTGCTGTCATATTCCCAGAAAGCCATCCCTGGTACTCCTTTAACTGGAGGCAGTTATACTTTTCTCTAAATTTTCTCTACACCTTATTTATGGATATATTAATACATTCATTTATCAAATTGGTGTTTATTTATTACCAGAATGAATTTCCTGTTAAGGGATTACTTTTCATTTGTTTTATGCTTCTTGTGTCTAGCAGCATTGGGCTTGAGGCAGTTTGGCCATTCAAGGAATATGTTCTAGATTGAATTCTACTTTTCATCTATACAGATATTCTGAATAACTACTATGCATGTGCAAAAAAAGTAAATTCAGATTATGAAGTAAAAGTGGAAACCAGGATAATTATTATTAGTCATTTGTCCAGTCACCCTTGCAAAAAAGTATTGCAACTTGACAAAAGGAAACACAATATAAATTCTTAGTGAGATTGCAAACATTCTTAGGCATTTTTTTTTCCTTTGTGGTGTTGGAAGTCTATATTTGTGAAAGAGATAATGAAGAATAAAGGATAAATTAAAAGTCCAAAACAAGCTTTACTGTTTAAAAAAACTGAACTTGGAAGAAATACGTCAATATACTGTGGATACCACCTTTTTATGATTTTCATTTAAAGCACTTTAAAAATAATGTTTCCACTGAAGGCCTATACCACAATTTATAAAGGTTTCTGGTCTTTACTCTTTTGCTCAGAATGCTGCTGACCTTTGAAATTCAAGGAACTGGAAGGGAATCAGTATTTATTATTTGAGGTGGCAATGCATAACCAGGCTGATTTTAGCTCTGACAAAAGAGATCACAGCTTGTGAAGGTACAGGAAAAGTTAAAAAAACAACCAAACCAAACAAACAAACAAATCCTCATCCATTCATAATCCTGGTAATAATAATAGAATATAACATACTTTCTAGACTCAAGATCCCAGAAATTAAAAAAGAGAATACGTTTGCCATAAAGAAGAGGTTTAGGTGGATATAGTTTTCTGTTGAATGTTATTTCTTCCTCAGATTTCCTCACCTCCTTTCACAAGGCCACTGGAATGTCTAAAAATAATATAAATAAAAATAATGTTCTAATGAATTAATTACTTCAGAAAAAGAATCACAGACCTCACATGGTTATGTGAATTCCACTAGATTCTAGATATTTGTGGGTGGGATCTTTGTTTATATCTTGTTCCCCCTACAGATCCTGTACGTAAAATAGTGGAACAAACACAGTGGAATCTCAGTATTTGTTGGACTAATGAATGATATATTGAATACCCAACTTAATATAAATGGAGATAACTCTATTCTTTCCAATCATCATGCAAATATATACATATATATGTATACATATATATTTTTTAAAGATTTTTTTGTTTTGTTTTTTAAATTTATTTTATTGAAGTATAGCTAATTTATAATGTTGTCTTAATTTATACTGTACAGCAAAGTGATTCAGTTATATATATTTATACATTCTTTTTCATATTCTTTTCCATTAAGGTTTATCACAGGATATTGAATAGAACTCCCTGTGCTACACAGTACGACCTTGTTTATCCATGCTATATATTTATAATAGTTTGCATCTGATAATTCCAAACTCCCAGTCCATCCCCCACATCAGTTGAATGATTCTTATCTCATCCCCGACATCTACTTTGTCACCAATCTTGACTGTGTCTTCCCATTTCCATTGCTACCTTCTTCTTAACTCATCATCTCTTCACTGTAGGTCCTCCAACTGAACATTTTCTTCCTACTGCTGAGAGAGTGTTTGTATTGAAAATAGCTCTGATATTTCTCTTACCCAATCCTCTGATTAAGTTTTGCCACATTTGTTCTATCGCCCAATCTATATATAAATATATAGCCATTATCTTTCATCTTTTCCTAAACTTTTCAAGAGTAAGATGTAGGCAGAATGTCCCCTCACTCCAAACAATACAGTATTTATGTTCCCCAAACAAGGATACTTTCTTGAATAAAAATCATATAACCCTCCCTCAATTTAAGTTCCTCAATCAGGAACCTAAAATTAGTACAAAATTCAAGCCCACATTCCCATTCAAATTTTGTCAGCCGCCACAATTATGACTCCTTTACCATTCTGGTTCTCATTCTTATCCAAGACACCATAGTGCACTAAATTGTCAGGTCTCCTCTGATTCCTCCATCCTGAATCAGTTCCTCAGTATTTTCATGTCTTTTTGTCTTTGATGGGTTTAAAGGGGACAGGTCTTAAACTCTATAGCATGACGCTCAACCTGGGTCCATCTGATGATTCTTCATGTCCTGATGGAGGTCATGCATTTTTGGTAGGAATTCCATAGAAATGATGTTACACACTTCTTGGTGCATCACTTGAAGAGACACTTGATGTGGAACAATCCTTCCTTTGGTCACTTTAACTTTAACTACCTGGTAATACTGGCCCCTGCCAAGTTCTTCCCCTTTACAGTCATCATTTTCCCAGTTTAATTGATTAGTATTATATTGTAGGAAAGTATTTAAAAATAATTCCATAAACCCATTCCTTATCAAACCACCACCAAATAATTTTGGTATCCATTAACAGCATCTTCTTAATTAACCATGATTTCTGATGTTTGCCAAATGGCAATTCTCTATTTCCATTATCCCTACAAAATTTGTTGGCAATCTATTGTAAGGAAGAATTTTATCTCTGCATAGGTTTATTTATATAGCTATAACATAATATATAGGCTATCTATAATAGAACCCACAATTCTATTCATTCATTCATTTGTTCATATATTCTATCAGTATAATATCATGAGTTAACATCTTATTCAATGGGGTTGCAATCTATCATTATTGTTATTTATTTTGATGCCAAAATCATCTCAAACTGTCTCCTATGTGCTTTAGACATGTCCCAACATTCACTGAGCATTACATTAATTTCAGGTACAATATGATGTTCAAGGCTTATCTCATCCTTTCCCTGCCTAGTCCTAGGAATCGTTAGTTCTCCAGGAAGCCCTGGTTCCTTTTAGTGAAGACATCATTTAGCTGTCTTGGCACTCACTGTACTCATTGTTACAAGATTGCTGTTGCCCTATTAATTAATGGGCAGAGCTTGGAAATATATGTATATGACTCCATATACAACTACAATTACTTATATGTATAGTTGTATGTATATGTTACAAAATCATGAGTCCATATTGAAATCTCCAGTTTTAGTCTAACACTTCATGCTTCTTTTCATCCTTTACTTTTCTTTGTTAATATCTTCTTTTGCTTCCAGAGGCTTCATATTATTCTCAATGCATGTATTTATTTGCTCAATGTAACCACACTCTAGCCATGCAGGTCATCTCTTCTGTCATCTCCAACCTTCTCACATCACTCCCATTCTTGGTCATCAAGTCTTCCAGTCTGCTGAGCAATGTGTATCTCTAGCCCTTTCACAGTGCCCTGCCTCCCTGGTCACCATCAATCCTACCATCCCATAGCTCCATGCAGTTTTGCAACTCCCTCTCCCCTCACCACCTCACATGCTAGGTGACATATGTTCTCCTTTACACAGGGAAGAGAAGGAAAAGAAAAACTACACATGAATTTTTAATAGCATTTTTGTCCACTGATTAGTACTTCACAAAAGATTCATCACAGTCCACACTGTACATTCTTAGAATACCAACAGAAAGAGAAAGGAAAAGAAGAGGGAAAAAAAACATAGCTCTTTCTGTTTGCTTTTGGGGTTATATATGTAAATTTGAGTCAACTAAAGAAATAATTCTACAATGGTACCTAACACTTTGTCCCTTTGCAGTTCTATCCCCAGGGGAAAAAATTAAATTCAATTAAAAGGTGTTTATTTTAGAGTTCAAGAACTCTATCACTTGTAAACCCTGAAATTAGAATAAAAAAGGTTGTGGTACAACACTAATTATATAAACAATTCTAAGTTTCTTTATAGAGAATACTCACATAAAATCTTACAATTTTAATTCAATAAAGGCAACTATATATATTATATGCAAAGTACAGCCCTTATATAAGACCATATGTAGGTAGGTCATATTTACTGTCACTATTCAACAACAGTTTTATAAGTTCTCAGAAGTATCAAATTCTTCCACTTTCACTATACCATGCAACTGACTTTAAGACAACATAAAATTACACTTAGAGTATTTTGCTCCTCTCTTCCAAAAATACACAGTATTGTGATAATATCTTGATGGATGACTTGAGCCATGAACAATAAAATATCCCATGTCTAGAAAACATCCTGACTACAGACCTACAAAATTAGTAAGAATCATGAAATCTCACAGATCCTGAGATGAATCAGTTTATGGAATGATGATTCTTAGAGAGCATTTAATCCAATGCCTGAACTTCACAATAAGGGGTAATCATTGGGGGATTATACTACTTCACACAACAGGAAGCTTACTGTCAATAACTGTAAAGGGTCTGAGATTTTACTCTACCTGTAAAAAAATTGGCCTGTAACAGTTTCATGAATGCAAGTGAACACAAGACTCTGGGTCAGAAACAGAAGGCTTTATTAATCACAGCAATAACACGGGCCACAGTATCAGCTTTTGCACCACTCCCATGAGTCCCATTTCCACAGGGAAAATCAAAGGGCTGGGTGATGCCTGTTCATAAAGTTGGTTGCATTACAGGAGGGAAATTCTAAGCTTAGGAAACCAGAATCTTTTTTAACAGGCTGTAATCTTGCCTAAGCTTTATCTTAGAGGTAAATATTATCTTCATCATACTGAAAAGTAAACAAACCACCTCTTTGTTGCAGAAGGAGACTCAATTTCTGTCCTCCAAGGCTGTTCATTATACAAACATCCTTGAAAAATTAATAAGAAACAAAGGCTGTCAGTACCACTGCTTGCAAGATAGGCAGAAATGCAGGAGACCCATGGGAAACTGTCTCTCAAAGCTTAGCTTCAGGTTGATTCCAGGATGGCTTTAGCAAGTCAGCAATAGCATCAAGCACCCAGGGGCCCAGAGAACTTTGGTTCTCTGTTATCCTTAGCAAGTTGATGTTTTTACTCATCGTTGTAAGATGTTTACAGCAGTTTCTTGGTATCATATTGATGTCTGTCTGGCCTGATCTAGGGAAAAAGAGATGTTTCTACTCTTGCTTCTCTTTTAATGGTGAAGCCACATTGACAGATTTACATGCCTGTTCTTTTGGTCAAGATTGGGTCCCTCATTCATGCCTAATTAGTGACTGCCAAGGGGGAGAAGACCTATCAGAATTCTTCCCCTCTATTTTCTTTTCTGAGTCATATGAAGGGGAACATCCAATCAAATGGAGATTCTGCAGCAAAGAAACAGGCAGATGGGGCAATCAACTGAGACTGCCAGGCTCCTGGATTCCAGGAACATTTCTACTTCTCTGCTTTATAAATTTTAAACTTTTTTTTTTTTTCAGTGCAAAGGAGGAAAATGGTCTTTCTCTTCCATATAGAATAATAGGATATAAGCAATTGCAAAGTTTTTATATTTTGGGAAAATCATAATGGTGGAGCTAAGTAGAACACACACTTTCATCCTATTATCTGAGAGTCTGTGATTCTTACTCAATTTATGAGATCGAAATTCAGAGATTTCCTTTTTTTTACCCTGAGGATTAGAGACAATGAATATCAATGTTACTACACCTTTAAGGAACCCTTCTCAAGCTTCTATTCTGAAGTGTTTCTTCTTATTTACAACTTGAAAAAAATATGAGTAGGATTGCTCTTAAAAATTGAATTTTCTTAAATTCCTTTGAGAGCTTATCATTATTATCTTCATCAAGTCATCTGCTGAATTACGAGAGCCAATTAGCATGATTATGAGAGCAATTTATATTTGAATGGTACCTAAATATGTATTTTATGGAAGGAAAGTGAAAAATATCTATTTGATTAATTTAATTACTAAAGGTGAAATTCAAGAAAAGAGAGTACTTTCCTTCCACTAGATTGGCTTTTCTTTTCCCCTAGGCTAAACTTTTACATCCAAGAGCTCTCAAACATGCACCCTGCTGTGATGTAATGGAATCTTATGAAACTGGATTATCACGTACTTCTAGAAACCTAGGGAAGATTCTTTAATCTTTTAACTGGTGGAAGCTTAACTGAATATCATAAAGGCCTTTTTTTTTTTTTTTTTTGAAGGATTGTGTTCTCATGTCTCCTTTCTTTAAGGGAAGTAATTACATACAGTGTTCTACCTAGTTTTTTTTTTGTTGTTGTTGTTGTTTTTTAAATATGGAACGCTTCACGAATTTGCGTGTCATCCTTGCGCAGGGGCCATGCTAATCTTCTCTGTATCGTTCCAATTTTAGTATATGTGCTGCCGAAGCAAGCACTGTTCTACCTAGTTTTTAAAATCTGATTTGAAATATGTCACATTTAGTTTCTAAACGGAGGATGCTTCAGTCTTTGATCACTGACACTGGTTCAAATGTTGTTTCGTTAGTTGTTTTTTGTTAGTTTTTTTTTTTTTTTTTTAAACAGGATTGTACCTTCTATCAAAAATTCAGGAAAATAAATGTATCCTCGTTCATACATACACCTGTCTACATGGTAGAAGGGGCAAAACTAGAGTCCTGGACCAGGGCTTTCCCCCTAGAATAAGTTGCCAGGAGCACTTCACATAGTAAGAAATTTGAAGTAAGGTTCAGGAAGCTCCAGTTAGCCTCTATTACTGTGTGACATTGGAAATTTTGCTTAACCGCCCTGGGATCTTTATTTCCTTACTGTGAAGTTCAGACACTGGATTAAATGCTCTCTAAGAATCATCATTGCATAAGCTGATTCATCTCAAGATCTGTGGGATTTCATGATTTTTACTAATTTTATAAGACTGTAGTCAGGATGTTTTCTAGACACAGGGAAATGCCTTTAATTCTTGAAAATTTTTGTTTTATAAATGTTTTAAAGGTTCAGTTCCATGATTTTTATCTCACTGTTTTCTTTTCCATTTGTGAAAAACAAACACTAAGCTTCCTGGCTCTTTATCTTCCTAATTTCCAAATTATCTAAATATTATTGCCTTTTTTTTTCTCATTGAATATATTTCTCTTATGGAAATAAACAGATGAATTTAATTGATATAAAAGAGAAGGTTCTACTGTGTGCAATAATGTCCTCTTCTTCTGAATTTGTGCTCTAGGACATCAGTAAAACTTTTAATAGAATAATGATAATAAAGCAGAGGTAGTGAACACCACAAACCATGCCATATTCTCTTTGAGAACTAGGTGGAGTCCATATAAAAATAAACAAAACATAAGTAGACTATGTTCTTACATTATGTTCAATAAGTGGGCTACTTTCTTGAAATATATGTCTAATCTACCTAGTCATTATTTTCTAGTTAAACTATTTATTTATTAAGTCCACTGGGTATGCAACAGCATGACGCAATGTTCAACTCACTGAGCCTCTGCCATAATCTGATGGAGGTAGTGTTGCTTTCTGCCAAAAGCTTTGTGAGTAGTGGTTCTTGGATACATTCTCTTGCATGAGGGTATGTATTTCATGAATTCAAAAGGAAAAAGTTTCCTAAGGGAATAATGTCAGAGGTAGAACTCTTTTTAAAGGAAGATAGACGGTAGACGAAAGCAGCATTGATGAACTTGAGTTCTACTTCTTCATATGCTGACTGATTTCTCCCAGAAATCTAGCTGGCAGGGTGGATGGAGGTGATGAGAGTTGTGGATGGGATATAAATAATTGCAACATTGTTGTTTTAAGTTTAGAAAGGCTAAGGGATCCTAAAAATGTTATTGTCTCCCAAGGAAATAATCATTTTCTCTGAAATTGGGACTTTGCAGATTTTTGTTGATGCTGTGGTCACTGGTTTATTAGCTTAAATGGTACTACTTCAGTGAAAAAAACCCTGGCTTCAGTCACAAAGCTCAAATGCCACAGTGGCCTGATTCTCAGCATCTTCTCAATACCAGGAATGGTGAGCCTAGGAAAAATGGAAGTCTCCGTGACTACAGATACGAAGAGATGCGTAGATTCTGTGCTCCTATTCTGGGATCATGGGAGGTCTGCAAAGTGGCAGAGAAATCAAACTCATCTTCAGCATGGAGCAAGCTGAGTGTTAGTGGGAGAACCAGTTTAGATCAAATAAGCATCAGCATTTTGTGCTCTTAAAAAAGAAAAAAAAGTGGTTCTTTAAAAAATTGGAGAATGGATTTTTTTTTTTTTTTTTTGCAGTATGCGGGGCCTCTCACTGCTGTGGCCTCTCCCGTTGCGGAGCACAGGCTCCGGACACGCAGGCTCAGCGGCCATGGCTCACGGGCCTAGCTGCTCCGTGGCATGTGGGATCTTCCCAGACCAGGGCATGAACCCGTGTCCCCTGCATCAGCAGGCGGACTCTCAACCACTGTGCCACCAGGGAAGCCCTGGATTTTTTTTTTTAACTTTTATTTCATAGAATCAGTTTCCTCAGACATGGGATTTCTATTGGTAAAATGAGTCAGCATGCCTTTTTCTCCTATGACTATTGGTTAGGTTCATGGAATTGGCATTGCTCCATGAATAAATACTAGTGGCCTGTTACTAGCCCGTCAAAGAAGTTACTACTGCAGCGGTTTGTCCCCTCTTGATATCTGCTCTGGACCATTCCAGTAGATTCCAACTTGGCTTTCTAATATCTAGTTTTGTGCCCCACCTCACTTACCTCCTCAAATCAGTCTCTCTTATGCATTCTTCACAGTGACGTCAGAGAGGTCTTTCAAGAACACAAATTTGATCATGTTTCTTTTTGCCTAAAATTGCCTAAAAGTGCCACATTGCCTAGAATATAAAACCTAAGTTCCTTAGATTTGCATTAAAAGTCTTTCACAGTTTTGCCTCTGTCTACCTCTCTAAATGTGTAATTCTGTCCCAGGACCATGTATCTACTTAAAGGTCAACTCACTTTTATTCTCTAGCTATAGCAAAGATGCTGAAGTTCTTGGGAAACACCATACTGTTGTCTCTTTTCATTTACTACATTTTCTACCCATCTTGTATTTCCATTTCTTCTCTACTTGCAAAATTCCTATTCAACCCTCTAAACTTAAGTGAGCTTCTTTTGGAAAAACTTCCATGACATACTCAGAGTCAAACATTCTCTCTTTTCCCACATCCTCAACATTCGCACAGTAGCCGGTACATGGTAATTTCTTAACAGTTGTTTTACTTATGTATGTAATGTTTATGACAGTAATTTTCAGGATCTTTAATGAACAAATGTGCCTGCAATCCTTTAAGAGGAGTGTGGAACGTACAGGGTGTATCAGGAATTGCATCCAATTGCTGTAACAGAGACCTGGTTGGAATGGCTTAAACACATTAGGGTTTTATTTTCTCACTGAAATCAAGATAAGAGGTAGGGCTGATGTGGTAGTGCCACAGAGTAAACTGAAGTTTCATTTATAAGGTTTTGTAGAAAAGAAAAAACTCTGACAGTTTTTCTTTTTGTAATGCAAGTGAGTGATTTAAAATCTGCCTAGGCATCCACTTCAATGATGGCTATCTGGAACGAACACAATGCCAACCACAGGGCCAGATAAAGAGCCAGGCCATGCCCCACTACCCGCTTTGTTTTAGAGATCTTGGTTAATTTCAATAACCGACTATTTGGGACATTGTTTTTCTCTTCCTGTGCCTTAAGTTTCCACACTTAGGTTTTAAATTCACCAATACAGAATAAGCCTTTGAAACCATAGGCCCTCACCCTAGACCCCCATCAAGCTGAACTCCAAGTGCGCTGGCGCTCTCTCTCTTTCTCTCTCTCTCTCTCTCTGAGACCTGCCATGGGGCCCTAAATGTGCCATGTAATTTCCAGGACTTGTAAGTAACAAACATTTTTTCCCCCTAAAGTTTCCTGATGGTTATTGCTGGGGGTGTCTTGTGTAGGAAAGCAAAATTTGCACCCCAATGTGTGTCTCTTTGACATGAGGATTATTTTAGGTTGATTATTTTTAAGAGAAAGAAGACTCAGGAAGCCTTTCTTTTTACTTCACCCTTAGCTGCCTAAAGAATTAGATAAAAGGGGCTGCAACAGGAATGGGTCACCAAAGATATCTACCAAGAACCGGGCTACGTGGGGATAAGAAACTTGGCAGGGCCTGGAGAGTCCTTGGCAAAGTCCTGTCTGTGTCCCATTGTCTCTGCGTGGCCCAGCAAACATCTGTTTATCAAACATTTGTTTTTCCATCTCCATGTGAATCGCCTTCCTTCCCTTTGAATCACTTCCCAATCCAATACCCGCAAAGTTCCCTTTTGTCTTTAGGTGTAAATAGATGGTGTTTAAGGTGAGGGCTTTGGCCATTTTAATGAGTTACTTGTTTTTCCTGGGTCTCTTGCATGTGAGAGACCCAGGAAATTAAATTAAAATTATTAAATTTTTTGCTCATTTTTCTCCTGTTAATCTGTCTCATGTCAATTTAATTCTCAGACTAGCCAGAAGAACCTGGAAGGTAGAGGAAAGTTTTTTCCTCCCGCACACTTGCAGTCATAATAAGAACCACAAGGGCTGGTCCAGCCACAACCCTGGTTATCAGTGTGCTGAGACTGGCACAAAACAGTGGTATCACATGCTAACTTCTTGGATTTTATCCTAAAACAACCCAATGTCACAAGAGTGTGAACTACGGGAACTCCAGCCATCACATATAACTACCAACCAGAAAAGTAAAACAAGAAAATGGCAAAATGGATCCCTTCCAATCTTACTTACAGCCCTCTCTAAAGAACTTTTCTCATAACACAATCCAAAATTCGATTTACATTTCATTGTCCTCCTCAATGAAATAGAGGCTGAGTAATATAGTCACGTGGTTATAATATATATATATATATATATATATATATATATAATTTATTATTATTATATATATATATTATCCTAGTTCTACTCCTCCAAATAAAACGTAAAAAACGGTGTTCTGTTACTAAGAAGGAAGAGATGTGGATAAATAAATTCTGCTAGAGATGTTTCAAACTATGAAACCCTAATTTCATAAAACATTAGCATTTCTAGAAACATGCATTGTTTGCAACACAGTTTTGGAAACAATGGTCTAGATAATCTCTTTTAAACATTTTTCCCAGTGTAAGAACATGTCATTAATTACTAGTTACCCAAGGAGTTAATTTCAGATCCCCTCAGGTTTGATATTCTACTCTTCTATTAGATCAAAACCTGCCTTTTTAGTTAAGATAAATTTTTGTGTTCCCTTTGGCTCTGTGCATTTGTGAAGCATTTCTCTAGGATGATAATGATCTTTTCTCTTTAGAGATATTTTCCAGAAACGTATCATTTTTCTTCCAAAGGACCATAGTCTAGAAGCACCTGGAATAAAGCATGGGTCAGCTATTTTGTTATGCTAGATGATCAGTTTTGGCACTTCTGCCCATCTTATTATGTAGACAATCTGTTGTCTGCTCTGGCATCCACTGGAAGAAAAAATGTTATGTGCTGTGTTTCAGCTGCTGTATAGAGCCAGGCTTTTCAAACAATGCAGACAAAAACCACCAATCATCTTGTCCCATGACTGAACCTAACAATCGTTGGGATACTACAATTCTCTATCAACTGATGACAAAGCTGCATGCTTTATAAGGGAAGAAACATCTGCAGCATAAAAGATGCTGCATTAAAATACAGGCTGCTTATTCTGCAAAGATCCTGGCTCTGGAGCCAGATTGTTCCAAGGTTCAAATCCTGGCTCAGGCATTGGGGTAGATGGAAAAATCTCAGGCAAAGAGCTTTACCTCTATGAGCCTGAATTTCCATCTCTGAAAGGAGCATCAAAGCATTTTGCAGAGTAATTCCAAGGTTTAGAAAAAAGCCAGTAAAGCATTGAGCATGGTTCTTGGCACACGTGCTCCTCCACAATTTGTTGTTTTCCTTATCTTCCTATTCCTTCCCCACCCCTCCTCATCCTTTTCCTCATCTTTAGATTGCTATGTTTAGTAGCAGTAGAAGTATTTGTGTTTTAGTAGTAATAGAAAGTTAGTTGCAAATATACTTCATCCTGTTCTACAAACATTTCCAGGTAAAGGCATTTTTTTCTCATTTTTTTTCACAGTCCATACACCTGCATTCCACTGTGCAAATGTATTCCTTATTTTCAGAAAACTCATGGCATCAATAGACTTTGTGTCTTTTTAAAAATAATGAGGAACGTGAGCCAATTTAACTTCACAAAGGAACAGAGACAGCATCTATCCCACCTGACTGCCTACTGTAGTCTATAATTTTCAACAAGATCTGGCTCCTGCACAAATGGCTAAATTCATCCAGTATCCCTTTTCTAATCACTCACTATGTTCCAGCCACACTGCCTTTCTTTCTCTTTTCCAAGCTTCAGTGTTTACTCTTGCTGCTTCTCGCTCTCTCCCTCTATCTCTTTTTCCCTCCTTCTCACTCTCTCTCCCTCTCCTTTTCCCCGTCCTCCTGGAATGTTCTTCCCCCAAAACTCTACATGGCAGATCTTATCCTAAATGCTATCACTTCAGAAAGGCCTTCCCTGACCTCCCTAATTAAAGAAGCTGTCCTAGTGACATTATCCTTTTCATTTAGCTTCATAACATTTATAACCATCTGGGATTTTTTTTTTTTTTTTTTTTTTTTTTTTTGCGGTACGCAGGCCTCTCACTGTTGTGGCCTCTCCCGTTGCGGAGCCCAGGCTCCGGACGCGCAGGCTCAGCGGCCATGGCTCACGGGCCCAGCCACTCCGCGGCATGTGGGATCTTCCCGAGCCGGGGCATGAACCCGTGTCCCCTGCATCGGCAGGCGGACTCTCAACCACTGCACCACCAGGGAAGCCCCATCTGGGATTTTAAAATCTATTTATTCACCTATTTATATTTGTCCCTGCTCACTAGTAGGCATGCAGCGAGAAGGGAAATTGTTAGTCATGGTTAGTACTCTATTCCTGGTACCTAGAATAATACCTGTCACCTGCAATGTGCTTGATGTACACTTGAATCAATGAATTAATGCTAAGTAAACATTTATTAAGCATGAAGAAAGGGAATCACAGGGTATTGTTTGCTCTTTTATCCTGCTCTTTTATCCAGTTCTTTTATATGCCATATCTCTTTATTTTTCTATGTTCTGTCAAGAACCATGAAGTATCTAATACTTTATCCTACTTGTAAGCTAACACTTTATTCTGCTGCAGTTTCATGGATGCTGGCAGAAGACATAAGACTCCTAAATCAAAGATGAAGGACTTTATTATTCCAGGCACAGCAAGCAGCACGAGCATCACGTTTGCATCAGTGCTCCAGGCCCCAATTTCCACAGGGTGACACGCAGAGGGCCAGGTAACATCTGCAAATTGAATGGGGTGCATTATAGGAGAAGAACTTTCAACTTAGGGAACCCACATCTCTTACTATGAGAAGTGAGCATGCTTGCCCTCTGTTCCAGATGGAAACAATATCTCTACCTTCCAAGGCTATAAGAAAATATGCTTTTTGCTCTGAAGAGAGACACTCTCTTATAAGGATGTTTACTAAAGAAACATCCAGGAAAAAATAATTTGGAATAAAGCAACGATTGTCCTCTGCTCATAAGATGTGCAGAAACGCTAGAAAACAACAGAAGATTGTCTCCCAACAAGTCCCTCTAACTCTTACTCACATTTCACCCCAATGTCTATTTTGCTCTTCTAGCTTCTATCTTATATATGACTTGTTCAATCCATTTGTCTACTCTGAATGCTTCTGGTTCTCGGGGAGCTTATAGTCTAATATTAGTGAGTAAGGAAACCCAGGTTTTCCAGCTCCAAAACCAGTATTACCTACCCCACTCCGTGAGTACAGCCCCCTAAATAGTTGAAGTGGCGGCCACTGTTTCTCAGGGATATCTCCCTAGGTATACTAGACAAAAAGTAGTCATGTAATGCTTTTCAGTGAGAATAGAAGGCTGGCTATCTTCTAAAGCACTTAGAAATATTAAACTCAGCAGGAGAAGTTTAAGAATGATTGCACTGAGGGAATTCCCTGGCAGTCCAGTGGTTGGGACTTTGCCTTCCAATGAAGGGGGTGTGGGTTCAATCCCTGGTTGGGGAGCTAAGACCCCACATGCCTTGTGGCCAAAAAACCAAAACAGAAAATAGAAGCAATATTGTAACAAATTCAATAAAGCCTTTAAAAATGGTCCACGTCAAAAAAAAAACCAACAACGACAAAAAAGAACCTCTTCATTAAAAAAAATAAAAATGACTGCACTGAGAAAAATACCCTCATGTGAATTGTTGATATCTGTAATAATCAGAATATCCCTAATCAGCATGGCTCCAATACTTTGGAGCTGGAAGTATGCCTGTCATAGTTTGCAATGTAATCTGTCTATATTTGTAAGGACAGGATTAGGGGAGGGAAGTTTTTAGTCCAGTAGAAGCTTAGGCACAAATACCTGAGTGTCAAGTTTTTGAAAATGCTCAGTAAGGTCCTTTGCCTTATACATAAGGGATACATGGGCTGATATATAGGAAAACAATCTTCTTGCCTAATAATTGCAATGAGGGACACAGCCTTTAGAATTCAAAAAGTAGAGAAGGGGATGGGGGCATATGCAATTTGAAAACTGCAACATTAACATACTTCTACTTGTGCACAGATTCATGGAGCCAAGGAGAAGTAATTGTGCATTCTGACTGATCTAACTTCAGTGTTCGTATGATCCTGATCTTTCTAAACATTTATCACTAGAGTGTAGTCTTTAAAATAAGGTTATCTAAAGCCTATAATGACTGCCCATGCTGATATACATTAGCATCACTTCTTCTAGGAATCTTGAATTCATCAATTAAATCCTAAATTGTACAGTGCATTCAGAGACATGTGTTCCTTGATGTGTGGCATTTGCATGCTTATTTTGTAAATTCTCACGTGATGGTGACACAGCTGTGTTCCTTAAATAAAAATCTTATAGTGTCACTGTCTCCAGTAATGGTACCTATGGTGAAATTTCCCTCAGATTATTGATTTCTAACCTCACTGTGAGGAACAAATATTAATCTCAGTCTATAGAGAAACTGAGTCTCAGAAAGGTTTCTTATAGTAGTGATAATAATAATATTAATAAGAATAGGAATAATATCAAGTTACCTTTTTAAAAATGTTTATTGAGCATTTATTATGTGCTAGGCACTGTGCTAAGCACTTTATCTATCCAATCTAGGCCTCATAGGAAAAAATTTGAAGTGGCTCTTATTCCTAATTATCAGGCAAATAATCAGAGACACAGAAATGTTAAGTGACTTAGCTCAGTAATTAGCTGAGCCAAGACATGACCCCTGTTTCCCTGAAACTGCTCTGCTGTACCTCTACTTGGACATTTATTTCATGGAGTTTGTTTTGAACAAAACCTCTAAGCCACCTTTATGCCCTTCCAAGATTGGACATCTAGCCCCTACCTGCAAACTCTATCTTCATCTGAAGAGCAGAAGAGAAGTCCTCTTTATAACCAGTCTGGAGACTGATGCATGCCTTACTTTCCTGGATCATGCTATGTTGACTATCAAGCTAAGCTTTACTCACTTAAACTCTTTTGAAATGTAAAGTTATTTAAGTTGGGTGGGAAATAAGAAATGCTAATCTCATCTATCACAATGCAATAGTAAAATGTAATAGAGTTTTAAACTTAGAACTGTTTCAATAAAATCCTGCAGATATATTTATCAATGATTAAGCCTGATCCTTTCATCCTTTAGACAGAAAGCTATGCTTTCAATCCATAGAAAATAGATGCCCAAAATGTAATGTATATTCATTATGGAAGAATTGTTTTCTTTCCTTGTACAAAGATGCAAAGCAGAATTATACTTTTCTCTTCACCATGAGGTTAACTTTTTAAAAATTTCCATAAGAAATGAACTTATGATGGTACACATTTTAGGAGTAAAAACAAAGAAACTTGAGACATTTAAATTTACTCTCTGTTTTAAAGCTTACTCTCTTTGCTGAGGCTATGTGAAAACAAAAACAACAAAAACAACAATAAAACCTTCCATATGAGAGAAAAGAACATGCTTGATAGGGATTTGGAGTTGTTTACTTACATACCTGTTATGCAAAGCCACAGAACCAAACTTACACATCTTTCAAAGTAAGGGATAAAAGGGGATTTATTTAACAATACGCCTATGAGAATTACATACTAGTGAAGAGTTCCAAAGTCTGCAGACAGAGAACTAGGCGAAGAACTCTGGTTCCCATCAATGTGATGCTAACATATTTAAACATAATGCTCTCTAGGGTAGGTGGCAAGCACAAAATAAATTCTGCCTGAAACCCTGAAACAAAAAAAAAAAAAAAAAAAGAAAAAGAAAGAAAGGCTGGGGCGGGGGGGTGGCTGTAAGTCTCCATACTGGTGATACTGTAAACTGATCTGGTATTTATAGCATGAACCCCAGCATCTTTCCTACTCAACCATGTCTGTTCAGTTGTTTGACAGCCTCTATCTTTCCATCATTTGTTATGGAGTTTACAGTAAACTTATAAGCACATTATTTGGAGCAGTGCCTAAGATTCTGAACAGGTTATCTTATTTCTGAAGGGAAGTGTTATTCCTGGATAACTAGGTAATTAGGAAAACGGAGAAAGTGAGTTTGAGCTTCTAGCACTAGGCTGCCACTTCCTCCTCAACTTCTAAGAGAAGTGAATGAAATCTCAGCAATTCTGAGAATCCAGCTCTTTCTGAGTGATAATTATAATAACAAACCTGTCTCTGTAAACACATAAGAGTCAGACTTCTGGGGTTTTAAGTGAACTCAGGTGTTGTTGATTTATTTCTTCTGTATCCAGGCATTTGTCTTATCCTTTTTCTTTTGGTTATTGTTTTATTAAAAATTTTACAGAAGATGTACACACTTACTTAAAAATTGTACTATGTGGAAAGGAAAAAATAAAAAGGTGTGATCTCTGTTGATGGTTTTATGTATCTGTGCCATTTCAGACCTATATTTTATCTTGTTTTTATATGTATTTTGCAAAACAGAAATCATACTATTTAAATGTTTGCTTTTTGATTCAGCAATACATTGCAAGTATCTTTCTGTGTCAATGGGTAAAGATTTACTTAGTTTTTTTTAAACATTGCATATAATTTCATGATGTGAATACACCAAAATTTATTCAACCATTCCCCTATTTTTGAACTTTTAAGATGCTTCTAATTTCAGAGGTATTTACAGATGATTCTACATTAAACCTCCATCTACATACACCCTTTCCCACTTGCACTAAAATATCTAAAGAACGAATTCCTAGAAATAGTATTACTTCTTTAAATTTTGTATATATGTATTTATCATTTGATATATACTAACAGAATGCTTCCAATTTTATTACCAGCAACTTTTCAGATGAACATTATATAAGAACATCAAATTCCTTAAAACATTTTTATTAATCTGATAACCATGACATTATCTTGCTTTAGTTTGTATTTTCTTGATCACAATTGCAGTTAAATATCTGCTCTCATGTTTCTATTAGCAGAATCTCCATACTGATGTACCATTTCATCCTCCGTACTCATTTTTCTGAGTTGTTTGTCTTTTATTATTGATTTAATTGATATAGAGGATTTGTAGATTCCTTCCTTCACCAGGAATCCATTTTTAATTACAGTTGGAGGTGTAAATCTAATTTAAAGGTTTTTGTTTGATTTTAATGTACGATTCATAATCCTGTTCATGTATTAAATAATAAATTATTTCACTGATTAGGAATACTACCTTTTCATATAAAATTTCTCATATGTGCATGAATCTGTTTCTGGGCCAGAAATTTTGAGTTTATTTACTATAGCTTTTCGTGTATATTTTTCTATGTGGTAGAACAATCTCTATGCCTAGACTTTTTCTCCCCCAAAAAATTCTTGATGATTTTGATCACATACACCCCTTCAGAAGAACTTGTGAATTGACTTCACCAGTTCTAAAAATAATCTGACTAACTATTTAGTAATTTGTGAAGATTTTATATGAAATAAACTCTAGAAAGTCCAAGGCAGTAATATATATAGATTGAATTCTGCAAATGGGCATGAGAAAATGAAACTAGTAGTCCTAAGCAGGTGTGTCCTTCAACAGAGTATGCTGTTAAATAAAGAAATCTCAAATTTGAATTTGGAAACTAAATAGAAATTATGATTTGTAAAAAGGGTGGTTACTGAGGCCTCTTCAAATAAAAATGACATGAACAAATCACTACTTAATATTGTCCAGGTGTCATTTTTTTAATTTTTATATAAAATTTTATTTTTCCATATATTTGATGTGCTGAGCTCTGAAGACGTTACCTATCTTTATGTCTTAATCAATGTTTCAAAAGAGAAGGGATTTTAGCAACTTCAGAGTAAGAATGATATTTGAAAGGGCTACATTTCAAATTTTACAAACACTTTCTCTACCTGTATCCCTGCATTATAGTAGAGGAGTTACTGTAAGGTTTAAACAAATTTAGTCCTAAAATGTTTGGGTTTTTTTCCTCTTACATTTTCCTGGTACCTCACAAGCTCTTCTCAAGGAAGGTATTAGCCTGTCTCCTGTTTTTATTTTTTATTTTCCTTTGCTCTTATATATTGCTCAGGGCCAAGTTATACACTGATTTGGAGAAATGTGAGGGGAGGAGGGCACAGTTTGTAATGGAATTTTTTTCATAATTTATGGGGCCTCCCATGAGCATATATATGGGCTATAGATGCTGCTCTGTCTGAGAACAGGGCTTGTATTTGCATCCTCCTTAAGCCTTTGACAAAGGTTTCTGAACCCTGACTGACCTTCCCCAGCCCTGTTCTTCCAATGCCACAGGGCAGTTCTGAATTCGCTGACTTGCTTGGGAGCCTGACAAAAATTTCTCTAGGCAATGAAATCAAGATTTAAACATATGGCTGTCAGACTAACTTAGGACAGTTTAATCCCTGAAATAGCTAGTTTTCCTAGAGGTATGGAGTCTCTCAAGGTCACCTTAAGTGTAACTATAGTATTTTAACCTGGTTCACCGAACTAATAATGAAGGATAAGAACAGAACATCTGTCTAGTAAGTTGCTTTTCAGACACTGTTTCTAAGTTCTGGCTTTATACCACTTGGCTCGTTTAGAAGAAATATAAGCACCCTTTTAATTCAGATGGATCTGTTGAAAATTGTGAAACAAAACAAAATGTTTTGCATGATTTTAAATTCTATAATAGTTGATATATGTGTTTAACTTGAATTTCAGAACATCGATATGATTTGCTTGGTTCATCAAGGAATGAACTTCCCTGCTAAAAGATTCCCACACACATAAATAAAAGAAAAAGCATGGTATAAAAATAGACCTTCATAAGAGTTTTCCCTGATTCCTTATTTGTCTAGTAAAGGTTGCTTTTCAATTTCAGAATTTGCTGAATCCATAATAAATGGCTTGTCCTTCAATGTTTCCTTCTAGAGTTTCTGAACTGCTTCCTACTTCAGCAGCATCTACTCCAGTTATCAGAAAAGAGTAAAACATAGCAAGAATAGATAATTTTCCTCAACCTTTTATTCATTAATTTTCATCCCATTTATTTTGTATTCTGTTTCATCTAATTTCAATATTAAGCCATCTTATATTTTCACTAAACGTACATTGTCTTACTGGCAAAATAGTTGAGCAGAAGTTGGATGGGGAAGAATTTTTCATCTCCTGTTGTGGGGTTATGGCTGAGTCTTGCAGATGCTTCAGCCTTAAGCATTTTATGTCTCATGTCCTACCACCTACTGAGTCTAATTTCTCTGAAATAATGAATTCACTTTCCTTGCAAAGGCCAATGGTTTCTTACTACAGCCTCCAACTATATGAGGATAAGCCTGAATGGTCAATCTGGTATTTGATACACTTTGGCTGTATTGGTTCAACTGCAAAGCTTCAACTTAATTGTTTGCCATGTGTAAAACCTTAATTTCAATATTTGAAAAACTAAGTTACTGGAAAAGTCATATGTTATCACAGATTATTACATTGCAAAGACTGTGTTAAGTACAACTACTACTTGTTGAAAATATTTTGTAGGTATTATATCATGAATGTTCCATGTAAAATAAAGTTATTAATCATTAATACAATACAAATAAAGAAACTGAAGTTTAGAGAAGTTAGGTGACCAAACAGTAAGTCATTGACAGAGAAGGAAAATGTCTGACTCCAAATTCTACTTTCTTAAATATATTATTCTGCTTCTCTATACCAAACATTTAAACATTTTACTTCATAAGAACTACATTTCACTGTCACAAACATTTGTGATCAGAAATATTTTCATCAGTCTCTCATGACAGTTCTACCCCCAGGCTACACAGAAGGGAACTACCTTCATTGCCTTATAATTATGAAATTTTGGAAGCCACAAAATCTAGGCCTCGGTTCAAATCCAGGCTCTGATTTATACCCCAGGTGTCTGTGGGAAAGTCCCTTATTCTTTTTGAACCTAGGTTCTCTATCTGTAAACAGCATTATTGTGAAAATGCAGTTGCAAAGATTATGTTGCGGGGGGAGAAATTAGTACAGTGTCTTGTATATTATAGCTATTAAATAGGCGATAATCTCTATTGTGAGGGGAGAGAATAGTATTGTGGAGCCCATTCTCTCATCTCCTTAAATGAAATTTATGAAAGGTCTACTTTATGTTGAAATTCTAACACTGAATATGAGTAGTGACAAACAGTAAGCCCACTCAACTGCTTTCAGAATCGCACTTTGATCTCTTTCAAAGGCAATTAGGAGCTGTCATCTTTATAAGCAGTTGAAGTGTAGGACAAATAAATATTTCTTCATTTGTCATCTTGAATCTTTAAGTTGGTATTGGACTATATGGTTTCTGATGTATCTTTTTACTCATCAAGAGTAATGCTCCCTGGGCCAAGTATCTAGTTCTCATGGTGAACAGCCTACATTTACAAGATTTGCATGGGTTTTTTGTTTCATAAATACAATTACTCAAAAGTGTTTATCATTCTCTTTTAAAACTCTTTAGTTCCTCCCTACCGCTGCCCAAGCTCATATGTATACATGTGTATATACATACATATAATTGAATATATATAGTTGAATATATGTATAATACAATATATATAACTGAATATATATTATATTATAAGAATACATATAATTAAAGGAGTTTTTGAAATATTCTCTTAGAAAAAGCTTGGTGAATGTTATTATAAGCAAAACGGAAATGGGTTAGGTTGAGATTCTTTAGTTGTAAACGATAGAAAAAAAGTCTAATTAAAAAAAAGTCTAATTAGTTCTATTTTCTACATTTAATACAAGGACATAAGTTACATTTGGATACATTTATTAACAACCTAATAAAAATGAGTTCATATCTACAGACTCGTTTTCATTTCATTGTACAGAACACAATTATTATAAACATCAAGAATTGGGAGCTATTGAACAGATGGGGCATTAGTGTCTTAATTCTTGATCTTTGTTCTAGTAAATCCTTCCATTTCATATCCTTTCCACAAATCCTATGGCCATTCGGGGCATGATGAATGATTTTTTAAATGCTGCTTTAATGTTCACGTCACTTTTTGTGTTTTACTATTTCAAACAAATATGTAAACACAGGTGATCAAACAGCATAATGAGGACACATTAAAATCTTTGAATATTCCAAACTAGGCATATCCTAATCCTGCCAGAAGATTCTGCATAAACTAAATGCAGTTTCTTGGCACCAACATGTCTAATGTTTTTTATTATTTCTGATAACTAATATCTGAAAATTGATTCCTGACTCAGAACTTTATTTTTCCATGCTGCATGCTAGACACTTAATAAATGATACTGATTATCTATTCATTATGTTTATCTTAAAGAAAAATAGGAATATATGAACATACTAATGGTTTATAGGACATTACACAGACCATGTGCACACATGCACACGCTCAAAGCTTACTGAAGGAAACACATAGACATCGCGAATGCCTTAATTTTGAGAATGCATGTTTCCTCAAGCAAGTCACATAGGATATAACATTTAAAAATATCGAATCTAGGGTTGTGACAGTATTTTAACAAACTATGTTTGTTTCCTTACCTCCCTCCTGGCTTACATTGCAATCTTCAAGTTGCAAATGGAATCTACAGAGTCCAAAATACTTGTTCAAAGTTTTAGAAATTATTGATATTTATATGGTATTTGAAAATAATTTCTTTCAACGATCAGCATACTATTATTCCTCTTAACTTTGAATAAAACTGCAGTTTCCTGCTTGGATTGATGGGATTGACATCTATGCAAAGAAAAGACTCAAAGAAAATGGGGAACCTAAGTTACACATGAGTTGCTGATAACTGAAAACTGCCACAGAAGAAAATTGGATAGTGTCCTACTTATATGACTATTAAATAGAATCTGACTCTCACATGTGTATTTTATTCCTGATGGTTATTGACTGGGTCCTTCTTAAATCTTGTGGAAAAATAATGCTGTAAACTGTAACTTTGGGCAAAACTACGGCTGACTGTAGTAGCCCGTGCTTGCAAAGTGTGTGTGGTCGGTTCTATCTTGGACCATATTCTCTTCAAATCTTTCTGGTTTGGGGGAGAGCAGCCAGGATGATGGGGAAAGACTCTGAGCTCACCTCCTCTCACAGTGAAGCACACCAAAATCACAACTATCTGCAGAACAACCATCAGTGAAAAAGACTGGAACCTACCAGAAAAGACCTTCTCCAACATAAAGAAGGAACCACAATGAGAAGGTAGGAGGAGCAGACTCGCAAAGTAATCAAATCCCATCCCCCGCCCCCCAGGCGGGCGACACACGCGCTGGAGAATAATTATATTGCAGAAGTTCTCCCACAGGAGTGAGAGTTCTGAGCCCCATGTCAGGCTCCCCAGCCCGGGGCTCCAGCGCCGGGAAGGCGAGCTCCCAGAGCGTTTGGCTTTGAAGGCCAGCGGGGCTTCATTGCCGGAGCCCACAGGACTGAGGGAAACAGAGACTTCACTCTTAAAGGCACACATAAAATCCCAGGGCAAAAGCAGTAATTTGATAGGAGCCTGGGCCAGACCTACCTGCTGGTCTTGGAGAGTCCCCTGGAGAGGCGGGGTGGCTGTCCCTCACCCTGGGGCCGTTCATCCACGTGAACATGGCGGCTGCGTGTTTGCCTCGTTAGCACCGATACCGCACCTGGTCCCACTCAACAGCCTACAGGTGCCGGAGCTGGGAAGCCTCGGGGCCAAACAACTAACGCGGGAACAGAGCCCTCCCCATCAGCAGGCAGGCTGCTTAAAGCCTGAAGAACCCCCCCCCCACGCTGTCTCTACAGTCGCCCCTAGACACGGCCCAGCCCACGTGAGGGCCAGGGCCCGGCTCCACCGACCAGGGGGCAGACACCGGCCCCTCCCACCCGGAAGCCCGCACAAACCTCTAAAGCAGCCTCACCCACCAGGCGGCAGACACCAGAAGCAAGAAAACTAGGATCAGCAACCCAGGTCAGACCCTACCCTGGGACCACCTGGGCCCTGGCTCTGTCCATGATCAGACCAACGCAACCTTCGGGACACCCCCTACCCCTTACCCAACTGTGCGAGAACCATCTCCCACCACCAATTATCTGAATCGAGCTCTGGGATCCCTGAGCCCTGCAGACAGACTCCAGGAGCCAGCTCTGCCTGCAAGTAGACTGGCACTAACCCCAGGACCTGACTTCACCTGCCACTGGATGTGCAACAGCCTGAGTCTTCAGGACCCTGACTCTGCCCACCAGTGATCCAGCACTGGCCCTGGGAATCCTAGGGTTCCTCAACCGGCCCCCTTGTGACCAGGCCCCACTAAACAGCAGCCACACAAGGCAGGGCCTGGCAACCAACCAGACTAGGGGCCAACCAAGCCTACCAGACAGCCCACATAGTTAGCCACCACAATAGAAGGACTCGTGCAGCCCTCTTAGGGGGAACCCCCAGAGCATATAGCTTGGGTGACTGCTGGGACTCATAGAACGCCTTCTATAGAGGGCTACTTCTCCAAGGCCGAGAAACATAACTAACCTACCACAGACATAAAAATACAAATAGCAACTTAGAAAACATGAGGTGGCAGAGGAACATGTTCCAGATGAAGGAATAAGATAAAACCCCAGAAGAAGAACTAAGTGAGAGACTTTTCTGTTGGCGCAGTGATTAAGAGTCTGCCTGCCAATGAAGGGGACACAGGTTCGAGCCCTAGTCCGGGAAGATCCCACATGCCGTGGAGCAACTAAGCCCGTGCACCACAACTACTGAGCCTGCGCTCTGAAGCCCATGAGCCACAACTACTGAGCCCGTGCTCTAGAGCCCGTGCTCCGTAACAAGAGAAGCTGCCACAATGAGAAGCCAGCACCGCAATGAAGAGTAGCCCCGGCCCACGCACAGCAACGAAGACCCAATGCAGCTAAAAATAAATAAACTAATTAATTAATTAATTAAAAAAAAAAAAAAGAACTAAGTGATGGGGAGACAGGCAATCTACCCGAGAAAGAGTTCAGAGTAATGATAGCAAAAATGATCAAAGAATATGAGAGGAGAATGGATGCATAGAGTGGGAAGTCAGAAGTTTTTAACAGAGTTAGAAAAATAAGAAGAACAACTGAGATGTATGGTTTGGATTGTGTATAAAATACTCTATGCCTAGGGCAGGGGTAGGGAGAAGCATTCTTTTTCTTGGAATACCTTAGAATTAAGAATATGCGCCTAGGATTTAAGCTGGCATGTGAGCTAGCTTGCCATAGTAGCTTGTCTGATAACTGAGAATTTTATGGTTCAGTTAAAGCTTATGGAAAATGTGTATAAAATAATAAGTATTGCGAGTTATATGAACATGCTGTAGATAATGCACTAAAATGTTTGATAAATAATGAATTTGTGTTGAGATAAAAAAAGAGAGAAGGAAACTGGCATTCACTGGATACCTACTAGGTGCTATGCAAGAGGACTGTGTGATTCACATTTGTTTTCCCATATTATGCCACAACCAGCTAATAATAGTACCTCATTTTAAAACTTCAGAAAATGAGATTCAGAAAAGTTGAGTAACATACCAATGGTCACACATCTATTAGGGGTCAGTGACTTCAGATCTATATCCATGTATGAGAACTCACGGTGCCATCCTAACCTGGGTTCTTCTTCTGCAAAAATCTTGGGGGAAATTACATAATCTTTTGGATTTGTCAAAGAGGTTGGAACAAACAATCTCTACATTCCTTTAGAATGTCAAACACTTATGACTTAAGTATGATAAAAGTTTGGTTTTCTTTTTACTGTACTCACCAAGTCTCTCACTATGCTGAGATGTCAAACTAGCCTTCCAGCCTGGGAAAAAGAATTTGTCTAACTAACCTGATGACAAAGAAGTCTCACTTAAGGAACAAAAATTACTCTATTACTTATCACAGTTCTTTTCTTTTTATGAACTGAACTATTAGTTCAATATCAATTATAAGAGAAGGGCTAGCCCTCTGGACACGTGTATAGTTCATTAACAAGATGGTGCGTATTATATACAGGGAAATTAGAAAAAGGGGAGCTAGTTTAGTGGGTGAAGATATTCCATATAAATATCCAAATATATATATATACATATATATATATATATATATATATATACATAAATGGTGAAATCATATTTAACTGCCACGTGTACATTTCTTGTTACAGATTGATAACCATTAAAATATTAGCATTAAAATATATTTTCAGTATATATATCTGAGCCATGCAAACACATTTAAAAAGACCACTTTATCCTAGATTTCAGCTGAAGCTTACTTGGTATTTTATCATTTTACTTATCTCTTCTCCCTCATCTCAAATTATTTTGTAAATGTTAAAAAGCCACACTAAATTAATGAGAACATGCTTGCTATTTTTTCCTCATTTGGTTCACATTTAGTTGGATGAAGTAAAAACATTTCTGTTGAAAAGAATCAGTACACTTCTTCAATTAGGTCAGGGCTTCCTGCCATTTAAAATTGACAGAAAAAGCAAAATGTACCAGTCTGCAACACTGGAAATAGAGCTGTTAGGCCTCCCCAGGATCCCTGGTCCTAGGTTTGGCCTCAAATCCCTTCTGCCCAAAACTAGTGACTGTTCAAAGGGCCTTCAAAACTGGCCTCATGAGACTGAAGGAAAACAGCTGGAAACTCCAAAATACTAAAGTTAGCCTGACACCCTGTTGCAGTTGGATGCACTAGATCATCAAATGGAAGAATCTCATCATGAATAAATACATTTTTTAAATACTCAAGGTAAGTTTTATGTGACTGCTATTAAGATAGTCGAACATAGATATAAGACGAATAAAACAGATCTTAACATGAGCTCACAACCCCATAGTAAGGAAATAAAGTAATGTAGAAACATGGTTAAGAGAATAAGCTTTGAAGTCAGAAGATCCGAGTTTGCATTCTAGCATAAACACTCACTTGCTGTGTAACCTTGACCAAATCTCTCGCTCTCTCTAATCCACAAATTATTGAGTGATTTGTAAAACAGGGATATAAGACTATCACAGACTTGTTTTGAGAATTAAATGGAATGATTTATTCAAATTGTTAGCACATTACTTGGCACTCAGTAAATATTTTAAGAATATTAAACATCATGGTTATTGTGGTTTCAAGAACTTAATTCAATCAGATGCACACTTACCTTGAAGAGATTTATCAAGAATTTCAACAACTATATAAAAAGTCAATTTAATAAGACAATATAAAAAGTGATTTCCTTGCCATTAATTTCTTATGGTTTATTCCCTAGTGTTATGTGCATATGTTAATGATACCTTAGATGGAAAATAATAAGCATACTCATAATTTAGATTTGCAATTGCTGTTTTTGGAATAGTCAAATTACAATATTTTAAACACCTGCAATTTATTTATTAAATTTATTTATTAAAAACATACATGTCCCAAAACAAATTATATATACATCATCTAGCAAAAACTACCTTGTGAATATTGTATCTTAAATAGAGAAGCAGAATATGGAATTTCCATTTCCATATTTGTACCATAGTTTTAAGATAAACCCAGAACTATTTATAAATATTCATTTGTTTTAAAATGTATGGAAGTGCTGTGCAATTGTATCCTGTTGGATAATCACATAACACTTTTAGTCTCAAGTAAGATGTGACTGGCATTGTTTTCAGAGATTATTGTTCAAATGATAAAGTTTCAGCGATTGTGCTAGAAAAAACAATGAGTAGAGTGATTTTGGTTGTATGTCATTAGGTATAGGATATAAAGTCATTCTCAATTTGTAAAGGGAAGTAAAATGAGCTGTGACAATTTAGTCAGGAGGAAAAAAATGCCTAAAAGGTCACTTTTAGGACTATTAGTCTTTGTTGAATCAAAACAAAACTATGGAATTGCATTTTATATTGCCAGGTAAGAAAATAATGTTTTCTAATTAACTCAGGGTTTCAAAACCTTACCAATGTGAGCTTTATTCTCAGAACTGCTCAATAAATAAGTAAATTAATGGATAAGCACATAAATAAATAAAAATTGGGTAATGTCACATAAGGAAGCTCTGATGTTCCTTCAATGGCTATCGTTAAGAATACATTACACGGGCTTCCCTGGTGGCGCAGCGGTTGGGAATCTGCCTGCCAGTGCAGGGGACATGGGTTTAAGCCCTGGTCCGGGAAGATTCCACATGCCCCGGAGCAACTAAGCCCGGGTGCCACAACTACTGACCCCACAAGCCACAACTACTACAGCCTGCACGCCTAAAGCCCTGCTCCACAACAAGAGAAGCCACGACAATGAGAAGCCAGCGCACCACAACGAAGAGTAGCCCCCGCTCGCCTCAACTAGAGAAAGCCCGCACACAGCAATAAAGACCCAACACAGCCAAATATAAAAACAAATAAATAAATTTATTTAAAAAAATACATTTGTTGTGTCTGAATAGAGTAGGCGACTAAACAAGAATATTATAAAATGATCTTCAAATCTCCCTTCCTTGAAGATTTATTTCTAAAATAACTTCCCAATGACACTTCCCTTTCAAAACTCAGAAGAAACAAGCCCAATTCTAAATGTGGTCTTCAATTATATATTCCTTATTATTTCATTCACCTGTCTTAAGTTTTATTCATGTAAGCTGACTGCATTGCAGCACAAAGTCAACGAATACTTGTAGAATCAAAAACGCATGAGTGGTATGGACTGGCCATTTGGATTTTTTTCTTCCCTTAGCCAAGATCTGACCCTATCTGAAATGTCTCCTCTGGTAGAAATCCACGGAAAATGACTAGGAAGCTCACCAAAGTTCAGCCCTTATTCACCAGAAGCACTGCATGGAGGCACCCCGTCTTTTCTTTTCAGCACCTGCTACCTAGTCCAGGGGAAAGTGGTAAAGGGACAATTCCCAGAGCCTCAGGTCATTTCAGTAAGCGCTCCCAGGAACACAGCACCCATCTCTCTGCTACAAACACCCATTCACAAAATCTGAGGAGAGAACTACAGTCGTCCCTGATTCCTTGGAAATTTAGTTAGACTGATGTAGAAACACACCCTCCTTCCCTCAGTGTATAATTATTCGTGGGTGAAGAGCCACCAGGGAGGGTAACAGAAGAGGAAAGAGGGGAAAAAAGTAGAAGCGGGTCTTGACCTGACTTCTAAGAGGCTTTCTGTTCATCTCTGGTCCCCCTCTCTCATTTTCCTAATCCCGCGGATGATGGAGTTATAGGCAAGGGAATGATTCCGGAAATGCAGATATGACTCTCAAACCTAGAAATGATCTGGGCGATTTATTTAAAGTTAAATACTCCTCGTCCTAGGAACCCAGCACAATTCATATTTAAAGGAGGCCGTGTTTTCTCCATCATGACATAAACAAACAAACAGTTGCCTCCAAAGATGAAAAACCCGGTTCCGGAGCGCGTTCTTGCTGTCCTCTAAGCTGCAGACTGAGGGCCGGTGGAGAGCGCTCACAACCTGTGAAAGTGCGGAGGACTCTCTCAACCCGGTGGCCAATTCCCCACCGGCCAGAACTCTTCCCTACCAGCCCTCATCATTCGTGACTCTGCAAGACACAGGGACTCAGACGTGTGTGGGAGTGCGTGTGAGGGAGACAGGCGACAGGAGAGTGCGCTTTCCACATGTGGAATCCTGCATCTCCCTGTCTCATAGCTTGCGTCCGTTCATATGCATGCAGTGGTTAAATATTTGATCAAAGGTGGAATAGTTATACTCATCAGTTGTATTTTTAATAGGCACGCCTTAAAATAGGGGGTTCATAAATTGAAAGTGTGAGAAGATTCTGAGTATCGTCCCTGTGTCTCTAGAAACCCTTTCTACTCTTCCCTCCCCCATGTCTACTCCCCCCCAAAAAAGGAAAGCCTGCAGCAGATTGTAGAAGGATTTGAGTCTGCAGCTAGAGAGAAGGGGATTAGGGCCAGAGCGGTGCAAGTTAAATTGTGCTGCCTATAAAAAATGGGCGGATTGGTCTCCAGATCCAGAGGCTGGTACCACCTTCCTTTCTAAAATAAAATCTCTCTGGCATGAAGTCACCGCCTATTTCACATCCGGTTTGCCCTGGGACGTATTACTACTGTCTTGGTAAAGAAAAATCTTTTGTTGTATAGCTGCAGATTGGATACTGGGAAGCAAATTTGGGTGTGAAATCTTCAGCAAAGGAGCACGCAGAGTCCATGATGGCTCTGACCGCTTAGAGCGAGTGAGTGAGCGGCAGAGCGAGGACGCCCCTGCGCTGCCGGCGCGCCGGGACTCGCGAGCGGACTCGCGCTGGCTCCCAGCTCTCCACGATTTTCTCTCGCAGACTTTTCTCGGGTCTTGAGCGATCCTCTGCCCGGAGGGGGCCCGAGGTAAGTGCGGCATCGGACCGCCACACACAAGCTTTGAACGTGCCTTTTCCTTGCTGGAGTGACAGGAATGCAATAGAAAAAAGAGAAGGAGGGAACAGGACAAGAGCCTGATCCCGCAGCAGGTAGAAAGAACGAATGTTTTTCTTTCAGGGTGAAAACCGCAGCGATCTAGGAGCATTATTATTATTATTATTATCTTCTCCGTCTCTCTTCTTTTCTTTCCCTCTTTCTTAGGCAGATTTTAATGTATTCCGCGGGGTGGGTGGTGACATGTTGTTTTGGTCTTTTTTGTCTGTTTGTTTGTTTGCAAGAGGGAGCTGGGGTGAGGTGGGAAGAGGCGTTGGGTGCATCGTCTAAAGTTAAGACGCTGGGATAGAAAATCTGTCTCAACGTTCCATCGTAGGGAAGGCACTCTGTCTTTCTGCCTGCAAAAATGCTTCTTTTCTCCTTTCCAGTGGACGCTGCTGTTATGCCGTCTGGTGTACGGGTCTCTCTCATTCCGAACACGAAAAACTCAAGTTATCATTTGCTGTGGGTGGCATAGATATGGGTGTTCAGAGTGTGTGTTTGATGGGGCGAGGTTGAAGGTGTAAAGGGGTAAGGAGACAGCTTAGCGTTTCTTTTAAACTATTAGGTTTGCATTTGCAAGAAACTTTCTTACTCAACAACTCAAGTGCCATGATAGGTTTGTTTTTCTCTTTTCAAAATGTCAGAGGGGGACAAAAAGCCATGGTATCTTGCTTTGGGGTTTTGTTTTGTTTCATTTACCCCTTTGGGAATTACCCTTTTTTATAAAGACCAACAGATATTAAAAGGGTACGAGAAGTTGTTTTTCCTTCATAACGGATGTTGAAGGTTAATAAAAGGGTGAATTATAATTATGCGATTTAGGTGCAATATTTTAACATAAGGATATTTACCCAATATTTCTTGTCATATTCAACTCATCTATGTCAAAAGCAGTCGCTAAATTAGGGAAAAACTATGAAGCTTACAGTTCTTACCTCTAGGTCTAGACCATTTCACTCTAAACACTTTAATTATGTTTCATTGCTTACATGCCTGTTTGGAATGGTTTTTACTGATATAAATGATCCTGGAGAGTGCGGAAAGCATTTGTGTAGATGTATTTAAAGGCATACTACATTAAACTATAGAGTGCCTAATGAAAAATATGCTTTAAAAGACTTGCAATCCATTAATCACTGACCCTGCTAAGGAGTACAGATTCAGGGAAGTGCTAACAAATTTTACCTTGAACATTTCTCATATTATGACTGGAATCAGTTATAGCACATTCAAATAGTGTTACCACGTCTGCTCTTTCACTAGGTAGTGCTCTGATTTTTAAAGTAATTACACAAATAGATTATAATTTTAAAAATTCTCTAAGCTTTCCATGCCCCTCCATTCCTCCAACATCCCACTACCAAGTCTAAATTCAACAATCAGAGGGTGATTGATTGCACTTTACCTAAGAGGGAAAAAAGATTCCCTTTTTCACGCAAAGCAAAGCACTCCAGCTTCCATCTGTTTTAGATGAAACATTTTCTAGCAGCAACCTGGCAGAATCTGAGAGGGCTTAAAAGACATGTGTGGGCATGCTTGTGTGCATTTATGTGAGTGTGGTTTGTATGTGAGAGATCAGCACATGGCTTGACTATAAAGTGTGTCCTTTAGCCTCACAGAAGCATTAGCGAGCATATTTAACGAGGCAATCACAGGCAGAGAATTACAAGCATTATTTCGGCATTCAACTGAGTGTTTCCTATGATTTTATTCTTTAAAAAAAAAAAAGATAAATAGCAGTTGCTTCTGAAATCAAGGTGCATCCAGAATCCAAAGATGAATTCAGTCATCAAAGCATATTAACCTACCCCATCACAGCCTCCAAACATGCTCTCCCTGTTGTAGACACCAGCTGAAAATTTTCAGTGCACAGTTCAGTTGTGGGAACTCAAATAAGAAAGGTCAAAATTTTCAGATGATAACAAGAAGAGAGTAATTCAAACTACATTGTAAATATAAAACCTAGAGAAAAAACTACTCACAGCTTTTATGTTGAGCAATATTGTCACCTGAGAGAATTTCAACTTGTATTCTTTTACAGGAGAAATTTAGACACTGATATTTCTGAATGGAGAAATGGAAGTGAAAGTGGAGAATGGATGGTCCAGGTTTCCATTGCTTCCAATGAGGTGTCATATCCCAGTGAGGTCATTTCCTGACTTCAAAGTGTTTATCTGAACTGCCTCAGTCAGCCCTAGTGGTTATAACCTGATGTTTCTTGCAAGAGACATTGATCTCTACTTGTTCTACTTTTCAGCTGCACAAGCCCGCAATGAAGAAAAGTCCGGGTCTCTCTGACTACATTTGGGGCTGGACCCTCCTTCTGAGCACATTGACTGGAAGAAGGTGGGGACCCTTTATTTTAAATATGCATGAGAATTTCTGTAACTTTTCATTTATTCTTTCAGGGGGAAGAAAATTGTCCTTGGATGAATTCATGACTAAGGGAATTCAAAAAACTTAACTGCGATAAAATTCCTGCTAATAACAGAGAACAATATGAAAAAATAATCAACTTATTTGCATGTTGGTTAGAATACGCTTAACACGCTTCTGTTACGGAACGTATTAATTCAACATTTAATTCTTAAATTGAACTTTTCACTGCTCAGTTGTAACTGAACAAAACATGTGGTTTCCTAATTCACAGAAAAAGTTACCCCAATTAATGTCAGCATACTATGTGAGTTGATTTTCCAACAAGAACATTTCTAAGCAGTTGCAAAGATCACAGAGTAACTTCTAACTATGTGGAAGTGGAACTGTTAGAATAATATTTGTAATTTGAAAGTCACAAGTTTTTATAAATGCATGTGCATTATGTTTTGAGACTGTTATTTATGTAACCAATAGAAGTAGAATATACTAGACACATATTTAAGAACGTTAGATAAAACTGAACTTATCTATTTAAGTTTAACTACTGTGGAGACAAGTTATGAGATAATGTAATCATATGATTAACCATATTCAAAATATTTGCTAATGATCCCATCAAATGTATAGACATATTATACTAGCAAAGATATAAATGACCAAATATTTCAGATTCTCCTTTATCTGCTTTTATATTTTTTTGTGTAGTCCACTCCTGTGGCCCCAAAGAAAGTCTTAGACATATTACAAAAATCTAAGATTCTCCATAATGTAATGAAAAGCGAACCCTTATGAGTTAAGGCAGAGAGATGGAATAGACTGGAAAGATACAGACTAAGGAGGATTTTTTAAATTGAGAAGTTGTCTATTTTTATTGTTTGTTATTGTGTATGGTAAATAATGACCTCCAGATGAACAGAAAATGCATTATTGCCAGATACTCTTAATCTGAGGAGTTAAATGTTCTTCACTGCTCTTGAAAAATTATATGAAGTGTTGCTATTGTAATGACCTGTAGATGGAGTTAGTGCACAATGTTTTATTTTATAGTGGTTCGTATGGAATCAAAATCATGTACGGTAACTGACATTTCTCTACAAATTATATATTCAGTTTAGGAAACATTACATTGGCATGAGTGTTTAATAGCAAATAAATAATCTTGATCTTTATCCTAGGGTCATTGTCTGACAATTACATAGTAAATTAGAATTAAAGATGAAGCATAACCTGATTAAGAAAAGCACATAAAAGAAAGATTATCATTCCAATTGGCAGAGCAGAACTGGTTCTCTGGGAGGGAGGGAAAAGTCTCTTTTGGCATTTGTATTCCAATGCAAACAATTGGTGAGTACAACATTTATAAAATAAAACCAGGGGATAAAAGCATTTCCTGAATTTGACATAAGCTATGAAAACAAAGAGGATGCAGGTAAAGGTAGTAGATCACCCCATATTTTGGGAATCATATTAACAATCTAATTTGCTCTGTCATGTCACCCCATCTCATCATTTTCTCCCTTCTTATTTTAGTGGTTCTTCCTTAGACTACTTGGTCAGGCTCTCGTCACAACTCAAAGTGTGTTAGCATTTCTTTTCCACCTTTATCAAGATGACCTTCCAGTATCCTTGAAAGATGCATGCATGGCAGTAGGTTTTGTGATAATGAGTTTTTATAAATAATTGTATTCAGAAAACTATTTTTGCTTTACTGCTGTCATCTGCTAGCAAGACATCCTGAAAGACACAGCGCTCGTTGAAAATTTGATTTCAAAAACTAGTAAGATCTTTAATTCTGCCAAAGGAGAGTAAACCCTCAATCTGCACAGTATTAATGTTGAATTTAGGAGAATGGAGAACTGTTTCATAGAGGTACATTTCATATATTTCATATCATGAATAACTTTTAGTTATAATAGCTTATTAAATTAAAATTTTATCAGAAAAGTTTTGCATTTTGCCAGTATAACATTATTACCCAAACAATAGTGTTTGTTTTTGAATTGATACTTTGATTATATTTCTTGCTTCTGTCAAATCAGTGAACCCTGGTTTCAAATGTTATTATTTTTCTTAGATTGATCAGTAATATAAACACACAAGAGAGATGCCAAAAGCATATTAAATTGAAAGTATGAAAGTGATATTTTTGTGTCAGTTTTTTAGTTCACACTCTATATTCTTTTTTTTTTTTTTGCTCAAGGTCAGAGCTATCATTGAAATATATCAGTAAGTGTGATCCCTCCTAAGATAGAATACTCTTCTCTCAAAGGATTTTGGAGGTGTCATTCTAATCATTACATAAAATATGATTTAAGGAGCATAGATAATAATGTGATTGATGCAATAAATACATAATATGTGAACTGCAGTCATTATGTGGTCAAAATTCAAAGACTAGTAATGACTGGTAAGGGATAAAAACTAGACCTTCACATAGAAAGACTTAAATAGGAACAATTACTCTGATATAGAAAAATGAAAATAAAGTTTTAGACTAAAAGTTAAAGAAAGCTGGATTCTAGTTCAAACTCTACAAATGGCTGTGTTTTCTTAAAACGCTAATCCTGCATTAGTTTAGTAAAACCATAAATTAAGATTACTGGACCATATCTTTTCCAAGGTATCTTTTACTTCTAAGACCAGAAATGACAAAATTCAATTAATTAGAGGTTTGAATAGACAAAATTATAAAAATTGGTTCATAAACCTTAAGAAGAATGGAAATTACACACTGGTGTGAACATGTAATTATCCTAAGAAACAAGTTTTATCTATTTTTCTCATCTAAATACCAGAAAGAACATCAAAAACACAAAACATAGATATATATGAAGTGGATAAAGGGACGGTTGTTGGTAGATGAAATCTTAGGATTATGCTACATGTTAAATTAAATGAAAACAAAGCTATTAAGTATTTTGGTAGCTCAGAAATAAATTTTTTTAATTTGGGAAGAAGTTTCCCAGATTTAGGTTTTTTACTAAAGTGCATTAATGTTCTTGCTTGCCCAGAGAAAACATTCATTACAACATTGTATACACTCTGAGAATTATAAATGTAAAGACACACCTCATTTCCTGTAATTTTCCTTCCATAGTTAGAAATATTAGAATAAAGAGCATGTCATCTATGAGAACAAATATGAAAAAATGGTAAGAATTAAACTATGACATTTTTTTACTTTACCAGAAGAAATTTTCAAATTAAGATTCAGTAGAAAGGAAGTTGGAAAATTGCAGAAGGTTTTATTTGGAAAAAGGTTTTAGTAGAAATGTATAATTTAGATATTGCCTCCCTTTACATTTTTTTCAGCTATGGACAACCCTCATTACAAGATGAACTTAAAGACAACACCACTGTCTTCACTAGGATTTTGGACCGACTCCTAGATGGTTATGACAATCGCCTGAGACCAGGATTGGGAGGTGGGTAGCATTATTGTGTTTTTATTTTACAGAACAATATTAAACATTTACTATTAAAGTATTGCTTCCCTCTACATGTTAAAGTAATAAGAATGGAAGCACATAGTGTAATGACATCCTATTTTTAGTATATTGCTCAATATTAATTCAATTTTCCATGGTCATTCCATGCACATACCCATACATAGTAGAAGGCAGATTCAAACTTCTCATAATGTCATGAAATAAATGTTACATTTACTTGATAATCAATCTTTTCCATGTATGATTTGATTTTACAAGGGAAAAAGGGGGGTAATATCATCTCTTCCAGCCCAAATTCTGCATCACTGTTTCATTAGGCATAGCTAGGTTTGCATTGAATTCAAGTAGAATATCTCTGAATCTATTGCTCTAAACATTGATTTTGGAATATTACATATTGATCCACTATTTTGTGTTAGATTACCCCCAACTCTAGGATAAAAGGTGAACGAGATAGATGATAGTGTGCATTTTTTTTGACTGTGAATTTAAACTTAAACCCTAATTTTCTATAGTTAAAATGTATTTTTTTTTTTTTGGATACCAGTTCATTGGTTTTACTAATGAATTTCTACTCAGGGAGAAGTTAGCACTTAATAATACAGTATTTATGACAATAAGAGTAAATAGTGCAAGGCATTACACACTTATTTAAATAATCCTTGAGTAAGATAATCAACCTATCTTATTTAGTTAAACAAAGACTAACGAAGCCAAAACAAAATATTGATCTCAGAGTAAAACAAGTGAAGCAAGGAAATAAATTATTGTTCAAAGTCACATAGGAGGGCCTCCCTGGTGGCGCAAGTGGTTGAGAGTCCGCCTGCCGATGCAGGGGATACGGGTTCGTGCCCCGGTCTGGGAGGATCCCATATGCCGCGGAGCGGCTGGGCCCGTGAGCCATGGCCGCTGAGCCTGCGTGTCCGGAGCCTGTGCTCCGCAACGGGGGAGGCCACAACAGTGAGAGGCCCGCATACCGCAAAAAAAAAAAAAAAAAAAAAAGTCACATAGGAAACCAAGGATAGAATCTATGACTCCCAACTATAACTTATGCTGCACTTACTCCAGAGCATTTGTTGAAACTATTTAATAGCAATATTTAAATTACAATGAAATTACAATACTAAGAAATTCATCTCTTCTTCATCTAGACAGCAAAGTTATGCAAAGAATGTGAAGGTTAAGAATTCATGGTAACATGGATTTAGAGTCTTCCTGTTAATACTCTGGGCAGTGTAATGACACAGATATGGATCGTAGGTCTGTTTTGAGGCTGCCCATGTCATTAGTGTCTCAGAGGTCAAAGGTCTTACCAGGTGTCCTTTCCTATCGATCTCAAGCATTCGTTCTAGGACACACTGTACAAATTCCTCCAGGTTTGCATTCCACTTGGTTTCCTTTTACTAAGTTCTTTGAAAAAATATTAAGGAACAAAATGCATTGGTCACAAAATGGAGTGCATAAATGTGTATGTGATGTATTAATATAAGGTCTGTGTATATCTAAACCTCTGGAGTGGTTTCAGAAAAATTGTTCTTGGTTCATAAAATTTGAAATAAATTACAAAAACTGCAGGTGGCGGAGGAACATACAAAAAGAAGAAATTCAGGACAGTGATAATAACTTTTAAAAAGAAGACTTTTAAAGTACTAATGGGCATGCATCTGATCTCTTTACTTATTCTTCTTCCTTCTCCGTGGTATCTCCTTAGAAAATCAGCAGGCTTTTATAACACAGCTAGAAAATCTTATCTTCATTCTAGTTTAGGAAATCCCATTTAATACTTTACCTTGTGAATGTGACTATCCTCTATAAGTTCTGTGCATAGTATTCAGTTTGTTAAACAATTTTACACATACACACACACACACAAACACACACACACCCCTTCTTTAATAATCAGCTGTTTGGTCGTATTATTTGGAGTACAAATAACAAGCCTGTGACTGCCCATTTACATTTAATTATGTGTAATAACTCTTTAATAAGTGTGTATATTAACTCTTTAATCAAATATAGTATAAGCAGGAAGCATTTCACCTACTCCTCATATGCATGCCTAAGTCTTGGAGAGCCACAGACCTTGAGGATGTATAATATAGACTAAGAATGGGTCAAAAAGCTAATTTTCAAGACTCAAGATAATGGTGGATTTATTAACAGAAACAACTACATTAATTCAGGCTGCAGTTTTGGTGGAATCTACTTTATTACCTACTTAATCCCCTCAAAATAACAAAAATAGATATTTAAAGAACAGAAATAGTAGTTGGCTAAATATAGACAAGATATATTCTTTTTAATTGAAATGGATATAATATGCTACAGTAATAGAGAATTCAAGGGCTCAGGAAAATCAAAAAGAATGGATATGCTTTAATTTTTGCTAAAGATGATTTTTCTGATATTTATGATTTCTGGAAACAGTGATTTTGAGATTATGAGAGACATGAAAACAAATTAAAAAGTAGCCCAAATAGTTTCCTCTATTTCTATTTTATGTATCATCCTGGAGCATACTGCAATTAAATCTGATGGATTTGAGATTTATGAAAAAACTTTAATACTAACTAAATTTTTGTCATTTTTTTGTCATGCTTTTTAAGTCTTAAGGGATATAATGGCATGTGTTTATTACATATATAGCATGTGTTTACTACATGTATCTCCAGAATCATTAACACGTTTTTGTTTTTGTTTTTCATTAACACATTTAAATACATTTTGAGAATGTTTATCTGTCTTTAGAAAACATCTTAACATGTTTAAGTACATTTTGAGAATGTTTATCTGTCTTCAGAAAACATCTTAAATATTAAACACAGATTTTAGATATCTTATAAAACATAATCAGCTACAGAATAGAGAAAAATGTTAACACCATGGTTTTTGGATGCTATAAATTGAAATTAATATATATATTTCTTCAAAATTATTTAATTTTATTTCTTTACCATAGATTTCTGGTAAGCTAAGTATGACATGCATTCTAGTAGCTCTCCATTATAAAAATGGATTTTTTTACATGATCCTTTTGCTTTCAGATGTGAAAACTATGTAGAGGCAATACTTGAAAGATTATCATTAGCTTATAGGGCGGTAAAAATTCCTCTTAGTAGGTTCATGATCACAGCTGGGATAATCTTCTCTCGCAAGAGATAGAAGGCCACCCTCTTCTTAAATATGATAAAAGTCTGGTTTTATAAAAATAACAACATTGTGCAGAAGTCAGGGATATTTTGTTCTGAATGTCTTGAGAAAATATAGAAATGTGATAAGCTAAGACTTGAGGCTAATGTAAGAAACTCTTGTACATGCAGATTCATCATGACCTGTTTTTCAGAAACACACACAGAATCCAAAAGTGTAACATTTTTCTTTGGAGATGTACACCCTGGATCCAATAACTAAGAAAACAGATATATAACATGGTTCATCCAGATGATAGGAATCAGTTGCAGATACTGTAACACTATTTTAAAAGGCTATCTTTTCAGGGTCAAGAGCAATCCTGAGAAAGTAGAAAGAAAAGGGCAACATAAAGAGAGATATCCTTGGGCTTCCCTGGTGGCGCAGTGGTTGGGAGTCCGCCTGCCGATGCAGGGGACGCGGGTTCGTGTCCCGGTCCGGGAGGATCCCACATGCCGCGGAGCGGCTGGGCCCGTGAGCCACGGCCGCTGAGCCTGCACGTCCGGAGCCTGTGTTCCACAATGGGAGAGGTCACAGCAGTGAGAGGCCCGCGTACCGCAAAAAAAAAAAGTGAGAGATATCCTGGAAGACACTTATCTTTTTAAATGAGATAAAAGATAAAAGAACTAAAAAGGATAGACTGTGTGGAATTCTAATAATATACTCTATTCAGGGATGTAAAGAGAAAAATATGTTGGCAAGTTCATATTTTAAGTACAAAATTAATGAAGAAACCTTTAAATGGACTTGAATTGAAATAGTCAGTAGTCAGAAAATACAAATCGAAACTGTCAGTGATTGTTGGATTCATTCTCATTTAATATCTCTTTCTTTGAGGGCAAGGTGTGGAGGGCTGGTTCGTCCTTGCAACCAGGGCCTGAAGAATGTTTTTGAAAAGCTCTTGCCTAAAGCATGGTCACTAGAGAAGAATAAAATGGTTGAGGGAGGGGAGGAGATAAAATCCAGAAAAAAAAAATGGCAAGAGAAGAAAGAAAAGGTTACAGAAGAAAGGAGAGCAAAAGAGGGTGCTGAAAATAAGGAGAAAGAACAGAGAAAAGTGAGAGGGCTGGAGAAGGTGAAGGAGAGCAACTTAGAGAAAATGGAAAAGGCATCTGTGGTAGGAGGATGGGTAGGCTCAGGTGTTCCTTGGTTAATCAAGATTCCTCTTTTTGCTTTAAATCAAGACCAAACCAATCACCTTCTGAGAAAATCCATTTCCTCAAGGCTTCTCTTTATTGACTCTGAATCTAATAAACGAAAGAAGCCTGAATTTTCTCCAACTTCCGAAAAAGTTAAATGATGCTCCCCCTGAATTACACCTATCTGGGTAAAATTTCAGCCACCATCATTTTGGCTTTCCCTGCACTCTGGGAGAGGGAGTAAGAACAATCCAGAAACATAGATCCAAAACTACATTCTGAAGAAAGTTTTCAGATTTTTAAGAAGAAATGCCCTTCCAGTGACATCTTTCCCTTCCCTTCTGCCACACCATATATACAGGCTACATCTCTCTTTCTTTTGAAAGAGTACACATGTGTACTCATCATGTGACAAACCCAGATGGATGAGGGGAGAAGTAAATAAGTAATAGGTAGGTAGGTAGGTAGGAATGGAGGTAGAGAATGGGCTTTATTCCTACTGTATGTTTAACACATTTAGTTAAGATTTTCTTCTTTTTCCTATAAGTGTTATAGAATTTGGGGGAAGTTGTTTGTTTTAGATTTTACTTAATTGAAGCTATCAGTTGAGTATTTGTGACTGGAATGTAGATGGGATTTTTCTCTCAAGGTATTTTAGCACGACATACTATTTAACAAAAAATCTATGCTTCAAAGCAGACTTACTCCTTATCCTCTTAATTTTCCCAATTTTTGATTTTTTATGCCTGTAGGAAACCTTTTAGACTTCATTTAGCCCGATTATTGCCAGAGATCTTAGCTTTAAGATATAAGCATCTCCAACAAGGCAAGGAGACTGGGTTGGATATGAGTGCTACTGGCAAGGTGGTATGGGCTCCTTGGGGAATTAGCTTGGGATATTGGGTTATGTTTCTTTAGGTCAAAATAAGTAAAGGTGGGAAACTAAGAGTGTTCTGGAGAAAAAAAATCAGATTAACTTGTGAAATTTTGTGCAACTCTAAACTTTAGGTGACTAGACTTTGTTCTATCTCAAGATGATATCTGATATTCATGTGATCTTTTATTATGTTTTTGTATCTTGTGTGATGTTGAGATCAGAGGCAACCATTTTATTCATGTTCACCTAACTTAAAACACACATTTTGTATTTATATTAAAAAGCCAGAATTTCTAAAATTTAGAGGGCAAGATATCTGTGTCATAATGTGTTCACCTTCAGTAAAATAAAAAGATTCTAAATTACCGACAATACCACCCCCCCAAATTTAAAAAGGTTAGATTTATCCAATTTCTTTTATTGTTGTTGTTACATTTTCTTTACCAGATAATGGCTTTTCATATCAGCTTTTGAAATTCTACTCTGGAATTCTTCTTTTTGAATTTTCTATAGGTGTATCTGGTGCTTTTAATGCAAGGTGTGGAGCAGATGCTCAGACTTTGGCATAATGCAATCTATTTCCACTGAAATACTATATCTAGACATTCTAGAATTCAGTTGAATTTTACCAAAAACCCAAGAGGAATTGTTAAAATGAACAGAGAACACCTTTTAACCTTTACTGGCTGAGAAATCCAGTCAGCTCATGAAGCCAGCTCATCTAATGAATCCAACTGAGATGCCCAGAGGAATGTTCTAGCATATTTAGAAACTTTCTGCTTCCATCTTTTCCTATTGTATATAAATCATCTTGCCAAGCATTTCCTAAGATAAAATGTAGCCACTGAGATTTTGCTAAAGTTATACAGGCCAAATTATTAGTCAACAGCTGTAGTTTATATTTTGTGCAGTTACTTTTGGACTTTTTATATAGTTTCCATTTCCTATCTTGATTCTAGAACCAATGTGAAATATTAAAAAATATACATATATTTTTTTCTGTATATGATTTTTTCTTGCAGCCTGAACTTGAGTTCTTTATTTGAAAAATAGTGTTTGTAGTGTTTCTGAGGTAAGAATCCCATAGTTGAAAAATAGTGTTTGTAGTATTTCTGAAGTAAGAATCTCATCGTTAATAGTCATGGACTCGGCCATTTTGAAGAACTTAAAACCAAGTCCTAAGTGGATGCCATATCCCTCCATAATATATATATATACTATATAATGATATTATATTATTATGCTCATATAATTAAAATTCGATAATAGGAACAGAAAGTAGGATACCTCAAAGCTACTGCAGGTTAGGCAATTTTTTTTTTTTCGGTATGCGGGCTTCTCACTGTTGTGGCCTCTCCCGTTGCGGAGCACAGGCTCCGGACGCGCAGGCTCAGCGGCCATGGCTCACGGGCCCAGCCGCTTCGCGGCACGTGGGATCTTCCCGGACTGGGGCACGAACCCGCGTCCCCTGCATCGGCAGGCGGACTCTCAACCACTGCGCCACCAGGGAAGCCCTGAGGTTAGGCAATTTTGATCAAGACTTCTACAGACCAAAAGAAACGTATTCCTCCAACACAGCAATCACATTCTTCTCTACAGCTTTGCTCTCTCCCAATAGAAAATGCCATGGTATAAGGAGGGAAGGAGGCAAATTCTCAGTCGAGAAGAAATAAATGTCTCCTGTAATAAACTTTACCTTTTTTGCCCTGGGAGATTCTTGTATCATCTGAGTTCTTGGAACACAAAGGACCAGGTATTGGTCAGACACCTCAAAATGTGATTTTCTACCCCATATCCAGGTTTAGTAGCTGAATATCACCAACATTAAGTTGCTCTACGTTATCAGGGAGGGGAAAATTGCCAACTATTCTAAAGAATTAAGGGAATGGAAATGAAGGACAAGGAGCAAAAATGTTGCTCCAGGCAGATTGGCAGGGAGCTGAAACATTGTCCAATCCAGGAGTATAAATTGATGGTTATGTAGGGAGCTCAGGATACTTTCAATTTCCAAACTGGACCCTTTCAAAGTGGGGTTTTAAGAAATACTTTTTTTTTTTTTTTTTTTTTTTCTTTTTGCGGTATGCGGGCCTCTCACTGTTGTGGCCTCTCCCGTTGCGGAGCACAGGCTCCGGATGCGCAGGCCCAGCGGCCATGGCTCACGGGCCCAGCCGCTCCGCGGCATATGGGATCCTCCCAGACCGGGGCACGAACCCGTATCCCCTGCATCGGCAGGCGGACTCTCAACCACTTGCGCCACCAGGGAGGCCCAAGAAATACTTTTTTATGATGACTAATGTTAGCCAATTCATTCTCCATATAGTGACTGCCTCTGTGAATTAATAGAAGCAAAGTAGCTTGAAGGAGGCAATAAACCTCCTTCATAAGTTATGAGTACACAGAACTGGGCCCAGTGAATATTATTCTGAGTTCCTCAATAGACAGCATTTCCAGTGAAAATAGGGCCAATGCCATATCAAATAAATTGTTGTAATAGGGATTCCTAAGGAAACACCACCTACAATTCTTCACTATTTATTCCCTCTTCCATTATTTTTAAAATTAGTCACTCTTAAAATCCACTCTTCACACATCAGCTGTCTTCTTAAACTGCAAGTAACATTCCTTCACTTCATTACCCAAAGCTTCTTATTGCATTAGAACAAAGGTCAGCTGCTTCTATAAGAAGCTCTTTAGGTGTGGCCCCTCTTTCCTCTAGAGTGTCATCTTGTACCGTGATCATCAGCATCACCAAGCTCCAGATGTACTGGACTTTCTGTTTCTTAAGTCAAGCACATCTATTCTCACCTCAGATCTTTGCCTTATTCTTTCCTCTCCCTGAAATGTCTTTCCCTGTCTCTGTTCATCCTTGAATTTTTCTCACCTTTTGGGTTGCAGTTCAAATGTCATCTCTTCAAAGACATTCTTTCAGAACATTTATAATGATCTGACATTAACTAGTATAATTTGTGCATATGTGTTCGTACACAACTACGTATGTAATTCTTCCTAGCTATCTATCTACCTACCTATCTATGTTTCTAACCTATTTACCTAAAATATGTTTTACCTAAGATTGTGAGATATGCTACAGAAGAAAAGGAGCAATTGCACTTTTGCTCATCAATGTACTGATATTACTATTACCTGGAACAGTGCCTTCCTGGCACATAGAAAATGCTCAGTAAACATTTGTTGACTAAATTCATGTACCCAGTAAATACATCTCAAAGTGTTTTTGGCATTAAAATCTTATTTGACCCTCACTCTAATGCAATGGAGTTGACTGTGCAGGTATTATTTCTTCATTAAAGAAGTGATAAAAGAGTCTCAGGGACATTAAAGGATTGTACCTAAAGACATACAGCTTGTTCTCTAGGAAAATCAGAGTTAAAATCCAAGTGTTTTGACTCTTAATCCAATGTGCTTATTACTCACTATACTGCACTGCTTTTCTCATTTCTGCCTCAAGCACTAATCATCTTTTTGAATTATCACTTCAAAACATCTGTTACTTCAAAACTTATCAGCAGGATATCAACACTGTAGGAAATCCCCAGTAAAAACAGATTTACTGCTGTCTGGCTGTTATAGAGGGATATAATATAGTGTGTATATATATGTGTATACATATATGTGTGTGTTTGTGTACATATATGTGTGTGTGCTCATATATGTTTATAAATTATATATATATATGTTGTATGTAAAACATATCTTTGAAGAGTGTGCTTGTTTAAAGACTGATTTTAATTAATTTATTATCATAAACTTCATTTACATTGATGTACTATCTTAAGATATTCTTAGTCACTGCAATAACAACCATCATCATCATAATCTCATTTTATATAATTCCATTCTATCTTTATCCTTTGAAAACTTGAACATGTGTATTCAGTTATACTAATTTGAAAGAATCTGTTGATTTTTTTACATTGGACAGAGAAGGATTATTCTGATGAAAATATATGATTGAAAAAAATTATTTGCTGAATAATCTACTCTCTGAACATTTCTTCCAACTGAGTTATTTTAATTGATTTCCACTTGCATACAATTTCCTCATTACATAAGAGGTTCATTCATGTTTAACTTTGGCTAGGTGTATAATCTTCCTAGATGAACTTCATCAGAAGTTTCTGACTCATGCTGTATGTTCTTAAATAGAATATATCGAAGCATAAAAATATTTTGACTTTTCCTCACGTGACCCATAGAAAGGCCTTGAGTACTTTATAGGTATTTCTAATAACACTTTAGAGTCTAATGCTAAGTCAATAAAGTCTAATATTAGAGAACGTGATTTAAATTGTTTCAATGTTCCTTAAATAATAAATTATATATGTATATTTTATATATATATATATATATATATATATATATATATATATATCCCCCTACAACAGGGATTTCATGTTGAGGGGAGGATGACAACGTTTTTCTAGAATTGGGAAAAAATAAGGTTCCTCAGCAATTGCCCTAGCTCTCAGCCAAAGCACACAGGTATGAGCTCATCTTCCATTTAAGCCTGGTACACCTGAAGAGCACTTGATTACAAACCACCATTTCTTTGTCAAAAAAGCAAGTTAACCATGCCTCTATTTACAGTTTGGCTGAAGTTGATTCACAACAACCCTCTATATTGAACCTTTGCACTCCAGATTATAAACTTTCTATCTTAAAGCAGAATGACTTCACATGCCACTCACGGACTCCCTGGTGATCTGGAGTGAAAGACACACTTTGGTCAAAGGATCCTATTCCTTGTCTCTGAGATTGTACTCAACTGAGTGAGAATGTGGTTTGAGGATAATCATTAAGTGTATATTTGAATAGAAGAAAATATGTAAGGGAATACATCAAGATATTAACAGTGGGGCTTCCCTGGTGGCACAGTGGTAGAGAGTCCGCCTGCCGATGCAGGGGACATGGGTTCGTGCCCCGGTCTGGGAAGATCCCACATGCCGTGGAGCGGCTGGGCCCGTGAGCCATGGCCGCTGAGCCTGCGCATCCGGAGCATGTGCTCCGCAACGGGAGAGTCCACAACAGTGAGAGGCCCGCATACCGCAAAAAAAAAAAAAAAAAAAAAAAAAAAGATATTTACAGTGGATTTATGTGGAAGGTGGTATTCCAGGGAATTTAAATTTTTAAAAATATTTTTCTGGAGTTTCTAAACTTATACTATGAACTTAAAAAAAATTTTATAAACAACATAATATGTTATATGGGCCTCATGCTTACCCTAAAGCTTTTGTAATGTTTTAGAGTAGCATTCTCAAGTAAGTTTGGGAAACACAGGGGTAGATGAAGTTGACCATGTTTATTTAAAACATGGTTTCTTAGAAATATTAGCATGCTAATGTGCAAGACAAATCTTTTGGAGGCATACATAATAAGCAGAGTTTTACAGCAATGGAAACTTCTTGCTCCACTGCATACTTACTAACAGCTGATGACAAATCAAAGAAAACTGTTTGGATGTGTGACAAGGGAAATATATTAGAAGGGAAAATATAGAAAGTGAGTGTTCTCTTCTGATTATCTTACCCCCCCAAGTTGAAGATGGAATCATCTGCTAACAATCTAAAATCAGCAGAGGGAAATAGTCCATATATTGGGCAAGTGGATAGCTCACTTCTTCAGAGCATTTTATCATGCTAGATAAAACAGATTTGTGGTGTGTATGTGTCAATCACAATCTCCCAATTTATCCCTCCCCCACCTTACTCCCTGGTAACCATAAGTTTGTCTTCTACATCTGTAACTCTATTTCTGTTTTGTAAATAAGTTTGTTTGAACCCTATTTTTTAGATTCCACATATAAGTGATATATGGTATTTGTCTTTTTCTGTCTGACTTACTTCACTCAGTATGACAATCTGTAGGTCCATCCATGTTACTACAAATGGCATTATTTCATTCTTTTCATAGCTGAGTAATATTCCATTGTATATATATACATATATATATATATATATATATACATACCACATCTTCTTTATCCATTCCTCTATTGATGGACATTTATGTTGCTTCCATGTCCTGGCTATTGTAAATAGTGCTGCTATGAACATTGGGGTGCATGTATATTTTTGAATTATGGATTTCTCTGCTGGATCATATGGTAGCTCTATTTTTAGTTTTTTAAGGAACCTCCGTACTGTTCTCCATAGTGGCTGTACCAATTCACATTCCCACCAACAGTGTAGGAGGGTTCCCTTTTCTTTACACCCTCTCCAGCATTTAAAAAAAAAAGAAAAGAAAAGATTGGTTGCCCCTAAAACATCTGGTAAGTCAAGTTTTGTAAAGCTAGCTACTTTGGGGAGTTACCTTAAAGTGTAGAAATTATACCCTCCTCACATCCCCGAAATGGATAATAGTGATAAAGGAGTCAAAGAGAACCATCCCACACCACCAAGCACTTGCAAGTGTGCAAACTGAGATTCGTATATATTTCCCAAATGATTATGCATTTAATGACAGATCTCTGGCATAAAAATAAAAATGAAAGAAAGGACATAATTTTAATTCCATAACTGTCACTCAAATCTGTAAGATATTCACCATAAATTTTAGAGTTTATAATCTGGAGAGAACCAAAACTCAAACTTGGGAACAAAATGAGGTTTTCTGCTTGATCTAGAAGGGGAAATCTTGAAAGAGAAAGATGAAAGTGAGCTCAATTAATAAGATAGATTCTAGCTTTTGTGACTAGATAGCATATATTTTCTTTTCATTATGGTTTTTAATTGAAAGTCATTCCTGACATTCTAATAAAGTGTGAGCTCTTGATGGAGTCATAAGAAATAGCAGATATTTAAACTAAGAAAATAATCAGTCTAGTAAAAAAATATATATATATGGAAAGAGAGTGTGCAATAGAGAGAGGTATACATTGCGGAAGTGACTGCTGGAAGGGGTGAGAAGGGGAACTGGTATGAGAGGCAAGTGGTTAATACAGCTGAGACTTACTGCTGACAGCTGCTCTTCTTAAGCGATGCAGTTGCTGCAGGATGTTGGATGTTAAAGCTGAGGTTGGAAATGAGTTCTAAAAACACATCTCTATTCTCTTTGTCTCAAACTACCTCCTCTATTTTGAAACGTTAAACAGTGAACCCCACATAACTATTATGTCAGGGGGCTCATTTAAGCATTTTGGAGCCCGTCAAATTGTTGGGGGGGAATGGCCTAAAAATATTAGATTGATTATTGAGGCGACTATCTCCACCTCAAAATTATTATATCATTTGTTGAGCCAAATTTATACTGAAAGTATTACCTGTTTACAAGTGAATTGCTAAGGGATAAAAGTTTTGATTTTCAAAAGAATTCTTATTGCATGTATTGGATCACCTTTTTAATGTCCTACATCAAAGATACAAATGTCCTGATAAATGAAATGAATTGCTTAAAATACTGGACTGAATTGCTTAAAATACTGGAAAAGTATTTCTCAGAGCTAAAGTTGAAAATTATGGAGTCATCTTTTTTCATTTTCACCTCTTAACAAAGTGTTTCCTTTTATACAGGCAATATTTTTTTCTTTTTTTTTTTTTTTTTGGTGAGTGACTGTATTTCCTTGAAAATATTTGTGTTGAGTTGTCACCAAACTATAATACATACGCTTTATTGGTTGAAATATATGCCTCAGAGACCAATAACATAAAATCACATTGAGCTTGAAATGGAATCTATTAAATGAACTTTTGCTGTACCGTAATATGTTCTTCTCATCCTCAAAACTGAAGAAGAAACTTATATAGGTTGTCAGATTTTTTTCCCCAGGGAGTAATTTGGATAATTAACTTATGATTTAGTGCCAGAAAGCAATCATTTATAAAACATACCCTTGAGTCCTTAAACAGTTAATAAAGCTCACTACAGTACACTATATACTTCCCAAGAGTAGCCTAAGTACCTGGAGCATCTGACGAGCTGTATAAGTCTGTTTAAGCTCAAACCATATCCATATGCTAACATATTTTTATTATAATATGAAATGGCTTGGTATCATTCAGGAAAGTGTGTCCATTCTTAAAGAATTCATTAAGCATCATCTGACCTCTCCATAAAATCTGTCTCCCAAAGTGGCATATTTAGGTTCTGTTTTTCCACTGAAAGATATTCACTGTGAAATTTCATGTGTAAGCAGTAAATTATCAGGACTACACAGTGGACCAATTTTAGAAATAGCTAATCAAAGCCTATAAATTTCCCATTTGGGTGTGAGTTTGTGGTGGTGAGATCTAATAAGGGCTGTTGATAGACATTCACTGTCCCAATTTCCTGCTTCATCAGAGCGTGTAACTGAAGTGAAGACTGACATCTTCGTCACCAGTTTCGGACCCGTTTCAGACCATGATATGGTAAGTGACTGCATTTTTGGTTTTCCTGGGGTATTTTCTAAATTTAACCTTTGAAAGAAAAAATATAGATTAGGTATTTAGGAAGCAGCTTGCAATGCCTTGGCTATATCTTCGTGTCTCTCTGTGTGCATAATATGTAATATGTAATACATATAATATTTATGTAGTAGAAAATACCCATTTACTTTCCAGACCAGGCCTATTTATGGTTATCAACCACTGCAGTCTTCTTTTGTTCCATCCCTGAAATTATTCCTTTGCCTTGGTTTATGTTCTGTGAGACAAGTACTGTGAATTACCTTATATTTTAGTTAGGAGGACATACTGATTGAAGAATGCTAGGTTTCTGGATAGCCAGCGCTATTATAAAACAGCCATAAACACTGCAATTGCTGAATTATTTTTGGTTAAAAAGGAGAAATGTGTTTAAAAGCTGAGTGAATACTTGACCAGAATTAGACAGAGAATGAAATAACACCTGTGGGAAAGGTTCAGCTTCATTGCAAAAGGCAATCGTTAAATTATTACCAAAAGTGAGAATAAAATGAATACATACCTTTTCTCTCTTTTCCCAACCCAAATGAACTAACATGAATTTCTCTTCTATCTGATGGGAGTTGGTAAATCCGTAGAGCTCTGCAGATATTGTATAATATTTCTTAACTCATAACAGCCAAGCTCCTGTATAAGCAAAAAATCATAAAGAGCACATGAAGATTCATCGTTATGGATATTTTGAAGATATATTAATTAAATACTATTTTTGAAATGCCTTTTTGTTGATACCACCTTAACATTAAAGTCTTCTGATTTCATAGTAGCTCAGATGATTCAGAATAAAAGTTACAGAAAATATCAATTTAGACCAGCATTTCCCAAAGTGTGGAAATTCACAGGGCACCCAGTTTGGCAGGATTAAAGCTCTGACTAGTCCTGAGGTAAGGTAAACTGTTTAACTGCACTTAATCTAGTGTGTTCCAATCATATTTGTCTAAAACTCTTTTCTTCAAGTGATACTTGTTGACATTCTGTGAGTCATACATTGGGAAATGCTGGCTTAGGATAATTAGATACTTTATATACCTAAGAGAGGTTATGAAATGCACCAACTGTACAAATTAGAGTCAGTGGAGCATATGAGAGACAGCAGAGTGCTAGGTAAGAATACAGATCTCTGAACCAGAACGCCTGGGTTTATAATCCCAGCTCCCTCATTTATAAGAGTGTATCCTTGAGGAAGTTGCTTAATATGTCTCTGCCTCAGTTTCTTCATGTGTAAAATGGGAGTAATAATAATAATACTTCATGGGGTTATCACAGTATTAAATTAATACATGAAAAGCACTTAAAAATCATTGGCGTATCATGAGCACTCAACAAATGTCAGTCATTATTACTACGTAAGAAATAGAAATATAAAAGTTAGCCATAATTGTGGATTTATTCCTCTGGCAATTCATTTTGGCATTGTGGTCAGTCTGTAGACCAGTTTATTGAAATACTGTGTGATACAATTATTTTTGCTAAATTGATTGCGGTCTGAGGACCTATTGTGATTCTCCCATATTGGAACTCAGTCTTCCCACCACCCTATTCTCTCATGCTACTTTTCTAATCAAGAACATTCAATAGATCCTAGTCAAGTTTAAGGTCAAATTTAAACTCCTCTGCCTGTATCCCATACAATCCATACACAATTTACCACTAGACCTCACTTGTTCCCAATATTTACTATTTAGTCATCAGGTTAGTACTACTTTCTGTGAGGTATAACACTGGGGGTTAGCAGGACTGGCTCTAGGATTCAGGCTGGCTGAATTCAAATTCATCACTAACAGCAGCATGACCTTGGGCAAATCATTTAAGGTTGTAAGGCTCAAAGTCTCTAAAGTGGGTATATTATTATAATTACCTATCCTTGTAAGACTGTTAGGAATTTTAAATGAGATATGTAAATAATGGTCTATTGATGGTGCTCAATAAATAGTAGCTATTATTATTTTGCCTCTGAACCCTTTATCATGCCATGCACTCTTTGTGGAAATTTCCTCTATTCTCCACCCATCTAAATTCTGTATTTCCACAAAAGCCCTAATCAGGACTCAAATGCCTGATGAAAACTTTTTTTTTAAATTAATCCAATAACAAGTTAACTTTTCCTTTCTGCATTATAATCACATTTATTGACTGTAAAGTACAATTTAGCTTTTGCACACTGCTTTGTAAAGTTATTTATCTTACATAAATATCTTATTCTCCTAAAGTGATGCCGAAAAACATAAAGGCACTCTTGTTTTGCATCCCTCACAGTAACAGTGCATTGCTGTTTTACAGTAAGTGTTGAATTTCTACTTATTTGGTGAAAGGCTTAGGAGTCTATATTATCTTTTAAAAATTAAGGTTTTCTGAAACTCAGTAAATAACACCCTCTTTCTTACCTGAATCCTGAACCTTTTGAGAAATAAGGCCGCAGTGTAAGGGATATGGAAAATGAGAACATCATCTTTATTGCTAATAATGATGGTATTGCAAAAGGTGGCTTATATCTGCAGACAAGTGAGTTTCCAGAGAGTACACACCAGTCAGATTAACCCACCCCATCAGCAGGCAGAGTTGGCTTCCCTCTGCGAGGGTGTCGACTGTCCACGTAAAACTTCTAGCATAGAGGAACAGCTGCATTTGTGAGTCTAATGGACAGCCAGCATTCAAAATGCAGAAGACAAGAGGAAGAGGCTGAGATAGGCAAGATTGATTTCTCCTTCCAAATTCTCCTGTCGAATTAAATTATTCCTCCTCTCTCCCCTCCCCAAATAGAAGAGTGTGAGACAAAGGAGAACTTTCAGAAGTTTTACACTGGTGAAGCTCTCTTCTCATAGATGGAAACACTAAGAGAGGGGATGAAGCATTATAAAGAGCACATACTGATAATGATATTACTCCTAATAATAATAATAATAAATAACTTTTCTCTCTCATCTCTGGCACCTAGCATGATGTCTCAGAAAGAGTAGATGCTCGATAGAAGTTGTTAGGGACAGTGCCCAAATAAAGCCATAAGCAATCAAAAAGTTTTCTCTTAAAAATATTTGGCATACCTTTGAGTTATTGGTTCAGATTAAGTATGACCCTAGGAACCAATGATGTCTTTTGTCTTAGACAAAAGATGCACTCTAGGATTTTGGATACACCATTAACCCTAAGATTATCATGAATCACTTTTTATTTATGGCCTTTGATCAAATATCAGGTAGGAAGAAGGGAACGGAGTCTAAACCAGTGATACTGTTTTGCCTAAAACTCTTGAACAAGACAATATCTGAATTTTTCTATCAAGGGATCAAATTAGCCATAGGTCTGCAACTGGTTTCCTAAGTGACAAGCAGAAACTGTACCTTACCACTTTGAGATTAATCATTTAAACTACATTACTGGGAAATTATCCATAAGAAAGAGCAGTATGATTTAGAGGCTATCAAAATTAAAAGGCAGAATGACAAAGCTATTTTTCAAGACATGAAATGTAGTTTTTAAACTGAGCACTAATAAAATATCTAATTAATAATAATAACCATAGCAACATTCAACACTATTGAATGCTACAATATGTTAGGCACCGTGCTAAGGGTTTTATAGATCATATTTCTTCTAATTCTCCTGCTAACATTTTAGCTAAGTGTTATTATTACCCACATTTTCCAGAGGAGAAAAGTGACCCAGCTAGGTAGCAACTTGAACTCAGCCTGTCCGTCCTTAGAGACTCCACAGCTCCCAAGGCATTTGACTTCATCTGGAATAGAAAACAAAATTAGGACAACTCCTTAACTTTATTTTAAAAACCATTAATTGGCAATCAAACCTCACATTCCCAGGGCACCAGGTTCTGACAGAAATATCCAGGCAGCACAATCATACAGCCCTGTTTTCCAGAGCGCTTAAAATGTATTAAATCAAAGCACACACAGACGGTAATAAACGGTGCAAGCGGGAATGCTACAGTACAATATTTATTTAGGAATATAATGGATGTTTTGTCCCAGTCTTCAGAAAAAGGCTCATATTCTCTAGGGTCTTACTCTATTGAACAGGGTAACTTGGAGAGAATTTTCACTCAAGTGGTGTGGGCTAGAACACTGAACCCTGAACAAAGTGTTCACCAGAGCTTCTTATTTGTTCAGGCACTTTTCTGTGGAGTCTTCTGTTTTGCCTTCTTTTTTTGTTTTGCTTAGTTATGACCACTTTCTCACTTTCTTCAGGTTTTCTGTCCTACCACCCTTCCAAAGAAATAGCACTTTTTCCATTCCCAGCTACCTAGAAATCTAATATAAATTTGTGTTGATTTAAAAAAAAATAGAAAGACAATAACTTTTAATGTTTACTGAGAACTTCTGTGTTCTAGACTAGGGGTCCCCAACCCCCGGGCCACGGACCACTACCAGTCCGTGGCCTGTTGGGAACCAAGCCGCACAGCAGGAGGTGAGCAGCGGGCAAGCGAGCGAAGCTTCATCTGCCGCTCCCCATCGCTCCCATTCCCGCCTGAACCATCACTCGCATTACCACCTAAACTATCCCCCTGCCCCTCACCCACCATGGTCCGTGGAAAAATTGTCTTCCACGAAACCGGCCCCTGGTGCCAAAAAGGTTGGAGACCGCTGCTCTAGACATTCCTGTAAGCTGTTCACTTGTGTTGACACTTCTCACAACAGCAAAGTGAAATAAGTATTTCAATGATCCCCACTTTATAAATTGGCAACTAGGGCATTGGAGAAAATAAGAAAATGACCTAAGGCCATTCATGTGGCAGAGGGACGATTCAGTTCTAGTTAGCAGACTTAGAATTTACATTTGTAACCATTATGCTCTAGCTTTACCCTCTCCTTCTTGTTCCAACTTCCTAAAGAAGGGGCTCTGGCCCATCTTGGTCTAATGAATTTCGACCATGGGGAGAGGTCACACTATACAAGTAGCTGCTGGGAGCTGCATGCTGCTACCATGGCAATCTTGCAGGGGCCATTCTCAGAATATGGGAGACCAAATACATTCTTTTTTAGGCAAGAGGTGATCATGATCAACTGCTTTATATCAGTTTTCATTTCCACTTCTAACAGAGGAAATCATGGAAATGAAAGCTAATCCAGTTAATTTTGCCCCTTGTACTTGTGTGTGTGTGTGTGTGTGTGTGTATGCACATGCATGCTTGTGTAACTAGGTATTCAAAAAGAGAGTATCTTAAATGAATTTGGGCATTTCATTGTCCACCATTATCACAGGTAAATAAAGCTAGCTGTAAATATGATAAACTTGTAAACCTTAGGACCTTGGCAAGTTTTGACATAATTTTTTGGAATCTTTGTCTTTGGGATATATCTTGTCAAACACTTGATGATAAATATAGTTTAAGTTTATTTTATATGTAACATTTATTTTATATTCAAAAATCCCCTTGGAGCAAGCAACAAGTGAACAAATGTTTCAGATTCATGGGAATATGGTCAGTTTAGACATCCTTGGAACCTTGGTTTACGAGAGACTGTTGCCTCCACTGCTGACCAGGCTAAAGTTGTTCAGTTGCATAAACTATAGAGCGCTGATTCCTGAGGAATAGAAATAGCATCATTAGCATAGCCCTATCCCAGAAGCTTGTCTATTGTCCAGAGAAGAGAACATGCACAGCCCAGAGTAAACCCATCTGCTCTGTTTCCCTAGCAAGCACTGCTACTCTGGATCTTTTCCTGATATAATCCACAGGCACTCCCCTCATTTCTCTCCTCAAGAAAAATACTATTCTAAACCCAGTTTACTCCTCCACAAGTTTTTCCTATAGCTTCCAAGTCCAAACAGTTTCTCACTCTGTCGAATTTAACAGATGCTTAATAAATGTTTCTAAGTAAATTCCTACGCCAGGTATCCCAGTGCCTCTCATCTGAGACTTCCAGACAGAAAAAACAAACAAAAGTAACTTCTGCCTGCAAAGATAGACTGGTGTCCTGTTATACTTTGTTTTTTTTTTTTCTATCTCAATCGCACTTACCACTATGCCTGGTACATTATAGACTAACCAATAATAATTCTTAGTAACCTGATCAGTAAGGGCTCAGCAATGTCAAATGTGTGCTTTGAAAATCTTCATTCAGTCTTTACCCAAACTTGCATTAACCCTGGGAAAGAGACAGGTAGTAAAATTCATGCACAGAAAGCCTGAACACAGACACTATTGTGCATGTGCTAAAGATGATATGTATAAAAGATTTTAAAAAACAGCTTTCTGATGCATCAGGGTTTAGGGGATTAAGAAAACAGAGCATGATGTTTTCAAGTTAGTCTTCCTTCCAGTTTGGAGCATTCTAAGATTAATGGAGAATGTGGTAATCTTTATTTCAAACCATTGACTTCCAATTTTAGTGTCAGTGTAGCAAGTCCTGCAAGGAAGATGGATATTATTACCCCCTTTCAATTTTAGGAGCTGGTAAATCACATTGCTTGTTTTCAGATTAGCAGATGTTTGTCTCTGGGTATTGCCATGAGGAATGCTGTGCTTATTCAAACAAATAGATTCCCTGGCTGTGAATGATGATGAGCTTCACACATTTCTCCTGTGTCTCACACACACACATATATATACTCACAAACACACACTCACACACACCTGCATATTCTGCATTCTTTTCTTTTTTTCTTGGAAAGTATGCAAATTACCAGTGAAACAATTTCTTATTTTCATAATCTTCTTCACTGTGTAGAATTGAAAATCTATATACATTATTTGTGGAAAAAAATGTTCACTTAGCCAAAAAGAAGATGGGAGTATCACATTCACATTAGCACCATGGATGTCTTGGGACTGGGTGTGGGGTTTTCCGAAACCGTGAGAGGGCCCCCCAAATGCTTTATTTTTATAACTAGAATTGCCTAACTTAAACATTTTCCTGTATGTCATAATCTGTAACATGAGTTTTGTTTTCACTTGCAATATATTCTATCTCTTCGAGTACTGATGTGGTGTAGGTGGTGATGGGGATAGGGTGCTAGTTTCCTTTCACATGTCTGAGGAGATACTCAGCAGAAGTTTTCTTACCAAAAAGTAATTCAGGCATTTAGATATTTTTCAAGTGATTATGTCAACCAATGATTCACCTGATACCAATATGTACAGGCCACCACAAGTTTACTTCTAGGAAAATCATCTAGGTCATATTTTGCTTCTAAAGTTGCAAAAATTATGCATCGTCTGTGTAAGCCATTTGCATTGCAAAATACAGCACAGTGAACTCTTTGCCATTCTCCAAAATTACCTAGGAATATACAATAGATGTATTCTTCCGTCAAAGCTGGAAGGATGAAAGGTTAAAATTTAAAGGACCCATGACGGTACTCCGGTTAAATAACCTAATGGCAAGTAAAATCTGGACTCCGGATACCTTTTTCCACAATGGAAAGAAATCAGTGGCACACAACATGACCATGCCCAACAAGCTCCTACGGATCACGGAGGATGGGACCTTGTTGTACACCATGAGGTAAGGATGACTGTGCTTCCGTTTGTGAATTTTTCTAGACCTTCTCTTCCATGTGTAGGCAGTCAACAAGCTGATGGGCCATTGTAGAGCATCTGGTTTCCTGTTTTCCCTGTTTTTCAACTTTAATAATTATTCTACTATAAAAACTAAACTGGCTGAAATATTATGCGAGTATTAAAATGTTAAGTAAAATGATTAGACAAAATGAAAAAAAATGTTTACAATGTATAAGTAATGCAATATATATAAATATATATATATATATATATATATATATATATATATATATATATATATATATATATATCTATCTCCAATATGTTCTAATTCAACAGAGGAACTTCTCCCTACTGTTAACCTCATGCATTCCTGCATTCCAGTAAGATCTAGATTAAATTTCTAGAAGCTACCTCATGGTATATATCTGAAAATGTTTCTATTTAAAAAGGAGAAAAAAACCAGAAAATAGAAAAAGTTCAAAAATTTTAAACATAAATTCATGTGGAAGTATACATTTTGAAGAAGTATATTAATTCACAATGATGTTAATTAGACTGAGAATATAAATAATCTTAATTTTGCTTAAATTGAAGACTACATATATATTTTTGCTCCATAAACATTTCCCTCATTTTGAGATTACTGTAAGCCCTGAATCTGGATACCAATCATTCATTTATGGATGAATGAAAGAAACATGAATTGAATAAAGGTTTGAATATTTTTAGAAAAAAAGTTGTTTAAAAACATTCCTATTTTATGAGAAATTAAGAATTATCCAGGACTTGCGACTTCCCTGGTGGTCCAGTGGTAGAGAATCCACCTTCCAATGCAGGGGACATGGGTTCAATCCCCGGTCGGAGAACTAACATCCCACATGCTGCAAGGCCACTAAACCAGTGCGCCACAACTACTGAGCTCGTGCACCTCAGCTAGAGAGCCTGTGTGTTGCAAGCTACAAAGTCCACATGCCTCAACTAGAGAGAAGCCCACAAACCGCAGTGAAAGATCCCACATGCCGCAACGAAGATGCTGTGTACCACAACTAAGGCCTGACACAGCCAAAATATAAAATAAATAAATAAATAAAATATTTTTAAAAACTATCTAGGACTCATTCTGAAGAGAAGCAGTTTTTTCATATCCAGATGACTTGTTGGAATGTTGTTTTTGTAGATCTGCCCAGCACTTGGTAATTTAGACCATCCAATTATTCCTTTGGTATGAAAAGATAATGAAGGCAACCCCTAGACTTGGTGGATTGTGTTTCAAGTGGGAGTAGAGTGATATTTTGACTTTGGAGAAAGCTGCCAGAATTCCTAGCTTTTTATACCCAAATGAAAGAAAAACTGCTTTAAGAGCCACTTTAGATACATGTTGGACTCAACTAGTAAAACTGTAATAGGACTGAAAGAATGAAAAATCCAGAAAAGAGAGAGAGTAGAGGATCAGTGGACAGATGTGTTGAGAATTTTCCAGATCATCTAAGCAGGATCTACTTATATTTGAAATTTGAAATATTTTCCCCTTGTAAAATATCCTACACTTGTTTTTGAGCCTAAATCTAGTATCCTTTCCTGCCAGCTGGTAATTATCTAAGGAGGGATTTGTGTATACTGAAAAGTTTATCAGTTAATAGTTCCTGATATATGTAATATTCTTCATCAGTAACTAACCTATATCCCCCTTCTCCTAAATGTCTCATCACCTTTGCTAATGTGTTACCACTTCCCTGAATAGTTTGACTTAAGTATATGAGTTTAATCATTCATTTACACATTTCATATTTACTTTAATTAATATTGTAATCACTTCATGATTTTACTCATTATAAAGCCATCTTGCCACATTAGAGTTACTTAATAATATGGGTAAATATATTTTCTGAAAATTATGTGAGGAATTTGGGTGTAAATTTTCCATAGTTCCACCAAATGAGATCAAATATATTTCGGTGAATTCCTTTCTTGACTACCCTTTTTAAAACATAAATAGGGGGCTTCCCTGGTGGTGCAGTGGTTGAGAGTCTGCCTGCTAATGCAGGGGACACAGGTTCGGGCCCTGGTCTGGGAGGATCCCACATGCCGCGGAGCAACTGGGCCCATGAGCCACAACTACTGAGCCTGCGCATCTGGAGCCTGTGCTCCTCAACAAGAGAGGCCGTGATAGTGAGAGACCCACACACCACGATGAAGAGTGGCCCCCGCTTGCCACAACTAGAGAAAGCCCTCGCACAGAAACGAAGACCCAACACAGCAAAAATAAATAAATTAATTAATAAACTCCTACCCCCAACGTCTTCTAAAAAAAAAAAAACATAAATAGAATTCACATTCACATTCCCATAACATAGGGACTAAAAAGAAGCTCAGCAGAGTACTGGCTTCAATTAGGCAGTAGATTTGTAGGTAAAACTAAATGGTTGGAATATAGTGAAATCACTTATAAAGGAGACTTTAAGTGAATGTCAGCTTCACAGAACCTGAGGACAGTTCCTCCCTCACCTATTCCTTTGTTGTCTTATGCATTTGGTGCTATATTAGGGAAGGAGGTGGGGAGAGATGCACTTAGGAATGGAGAAATTTGCCTCTCTTCCTTGTTATCCATGTCTTCTCAACCAAGGATGAATTAGCATTATTGCAAGTATTTATTTGCTTACATCCCATTTTATTCTCAAAGGATTTGCTCTGGTAGGTGCATATTTTGGAAAACTTTGGCAATGCTTGCCCATCATATAAAATCAGGTGTCACCTATTTTCTCAAAACAGACAAAAAAATGGATAGAATCCAGTCATTGTTGTAAATAATTCTTTTTATTTTTTTTTATTTTTTAAAATTTATTTATTTATTTTTGGCTGCATTGGGTCTTCGTGCACAGGCTTTCTCTAGTCACGGTGAGCGGGGGCTACTCTTCGTTGTGGTGTTCAGGCTTCTCGTTGTGGTGGCTTGTCTTTGCTGTGGAGCATGGGATCTAGGCGTGTGGGCTTCAGTAGTTGTGGCTCATGGGCTCCGTAGTTGTGGCTCGTGGGCTCTAGAGTGCAGGCTCAGTAGTTGTGGTGCACAGGCTTAGTTGCTCCGCGGCATGTGGGATCTTCCCGGACCAGTGTTTGAACCCATGTCCCCTGCATTGGCAGGTGGATTCTTAACCACTGTGCCACCAGGGAAGTCCAATAATTCTTTTTAGATCAGTTGATTATTAACAGCTCGGTACAGCATTGCCATTTGTGTTTGTCTCTCCTGCTTTCTTAATATATTTGCTATAGTTAATAACATCCCACTTGTATTTATCAGAAAGTATCTAATCTATAGGACTTTTGTTTGTATCCCGTATTTCCCTTAATTGATAAGGCTGACGGTGAGAGCTGAATGTCCAATGCATTTGGAGGATTTCCCTATGGATGCCCATGCCTGCCCACTAAAATTTGGGAGCTGTGAGTAAATTTATTTTATTTTTATTTTTATGAGAGGCATGTCTTTAAGCAAGAAACCTCCAGCTAGTTATGAATGTTCAAGAGACAGATAAAGAACATCAAGAATATTTAAACAGTGATTTACTGCAAGTGCTTTCTGTAAGTAATCATCTTTGACTTCACTTTTTAATATTTTTTCAGGAAGGGGTTATTCCCTATCTGTTGAACTAGAAAGAATGGATTTAACTATTTAGTGGAAATATTCTATTTTTGTTCAAGTAGTATTCATAAAAAACCAAATGGAGTATGGATGCTTATACCTCATAGATAATACCTTCTTTCCAATAAATGGAGATCACTGTGTTTATTTTATATCATTACTGATATTTGTTTGTTCTTAAGAATAATTTGACTTGTTTATCAAATGGAAATATTGGTAGGTGGCAAAGTACAATAATTAGGTTCTCTTAATAATGAAGGCTACACCCAAAGATGATGCTAGAAAAGAACTTACTCTAATTATAGTCTTAAAACAGTTCTTGATATGTTTGGATATCTCATGAAGTTCATGTATACATTAATGCTTTTGAAGCTATCTTAGATAAATCACCTTTATGATAACTTTTAGGGTTTCTGCTACTTGAAAATATGCAGGCACACATGTTAGAGGAGCCCAGAGAACAGTGGTCAGCAGAGTTAGGTTATCTTGTCTTCCTCTACTTTTCTGCTTTTGATTAGTGTGCATGCATAAAGTGAGGAGGAATAATGTATTCCTGGTTTCCTGCAGGGGAGTTACATATAAGGACTGAGTCAACCTCTTGACTAACCTAACCAGCTTTCTATTCTCACTAGACAGGCAATCTGAGCAACTATTTTGGTGAAGGTATGATTCACAGAAGAAAAATAGTGGTAGTGTAGGAAGACAGCAAGCAAAGAAAATAGCAAAGGGCCTTTGGGTTCCTAGCAGCGCTAGTCATGGAAAGACAACTTTCTCTATTTATAAATCTCATTCTATACTGAAACCCAAGGGTAAACGACTTCAAAAACTGTCAGCTAAACAGGCCTTTGATGATAACTCCCTCCTCTCCATTTTTTCCCCAATTTAATGTATGTTCTATACCATGAACTATTATTTTTTTTCTCATTACCAGTTCCATTTTTAACAATAATATTATGTATTATGTGTTACTTGTATGCCAGGCAGTGTACTAAATATTTGTATATGCATCAGCTCATCTAATCCACAAAATAATCTTATAGTTAGGGATATCATACATCATAGTTTGCCTGAAACAGTACTGATTCACACCTAAATCCTGGTATAACTAATAGTACCTCCTTTTGGCTTCAAAAATATCTTGTTTTAGACAATTAATTTTATGTTTAGTATATTACTTAGTTCACTCACTTTTAATCAGTGAGTATAGCTTAAAAAAGAGGAGTTTATATTTTTATACAAGATATATGAAGGTAAGTGACTGTTGGTTAATTACTGGTTAGTTCAGCATCTTAACAAGGATGCTGTCTTAAGACGTCCTTAGAAATTCTTCCTGATGACAGAATGGTTGTTGCAACTCCAGCCATTGCCTCTGCTTTCAAGATGAAGAGGAATAGTGGGAAAAGAAGAAAAGAGTAGTGCCTGTGTCAAAAAAGTAAAATCTTTCCCTAAAGTCCTAACAGGTATCTTCTCACATCTTATTAATTAAAGCTGTGTCACATGACCAATGCTAACTGCAAAGGAGGCTGGGGAAAAATATTTTTAACTAGGCACATTGTCATCCTGAAGAAAATGGACAGTGAGGAGAAAACAAATAATGTCTCACATAAGAAAACTGAAATTTAAAGAAAAACAAGTAAGCTGTTTCCCACCTCAGAGCCTTTGCACATGCTCTTTTCTCTGCCTGGGTTACTCTCCCCTTGGTTCTTAGCATAGCTGGTTTTATTTTTTAAATATAGGATTTTTATTTATTTATTTTTTGGTCATGCCTCGCAGCTTGTGGGACCTTAGTTCCCCAACCAGGGATCGAACCCTGGCCCTCGGCACTGAAAGTGCCGAGTCCTAACCACTGGACCGCCAGGGAATTCCCCGTGGCTGGTTTTATTTATCCCCTACATCTCAGCATAAATATCGGTTCCTAGGGCCTTCCTTGAAGCCCTTATCAAAACTTGTAGATGCTCCCATCAGTCTTCTTGATCACAATACACATTTATTTTATACTATTTATCACAGAAATAATTATTAGTTTTGTTAACATTGTTATTGTCTGGAGACTGCAAACTCCATGACAGCAGAATCTATTTTGTTCTACATTTCCTAGCACAGAGCCTAATACAATGTAGGCACTCAATAAATATTTATTGAATGGATAAAGATGATAATAATCAGGTTTTAAATGCCCCTTCAGTGTTTAAGCCTCAGAAATGATGGCCTCAGAAAAGAGGGTTTAAGGACTGTGGGGAATGAAACCTCAACATCAAAGACTTAATATTGAAGAATAGACTCAGAAGGCACATGCTCAGTGGAAGGGAACACCATGGCGAATTACTGTTGCCTGCCAGTAGAATTAGAAGATGCAGCAGTGGTCCATTTATGGTATAGTCATTTCTCAAACGTGGTCTAACTAGCATATTTCAGAGATAAAGAAACTGAGGCAAAAGTGAGATAAAACTGTTTTGACCCAACTTTTAAAGCAAACACCTTGCCAAAGTGTCAGAGAGAATAAGGAAAACATAAGCAAGATGATTTTGCAATGATTTAGTAAAGCACTATGTAATAAATGTTTATGAGGTACGGAAGCAACTTCATCCATATGTTGATAAGAACCAAACCTGGAAAAGCAGATGTTTTCCTTACCACTCGCCATTAGATTCTGATTGTCAGTGCTACATTATACTTTCTGCTTGTTAGGGATAACACCCTCTGTATAAGGCCAGATAACTCAAACACTGTATATATACATAAGGCAGCTGACATCTTTTAAGTGCTTTCTGAGGAATTTACAAAATAAGGCTTTGATTGTAGAAGAAGAGATTCAGATTATATATTCTGACAATAAGATCTAGGCAAGTGCTAGACGTAGTCAGGATATAATAAATGATCATTTCCTGACTGATTATCAAGCAGTGTCTTATAAACAAGGAGAAAGGGATAAACAGAAATTCAAAAGAATTCTGAACAATAAATAATTTTAGAAATTATTTAGTGTACCTGCCTCATACAAATGGAAAAACAAAGGCCCATAAAACTGAAGTGACAGTGTCAATAAGCAGATGCTCTTCTGATACTGTCTATGCCATCTTTTAAAAAAATTTTTTTCTTAAGTAATCTACTGATTTATTTGAAATCTGAGCTTAACGTTTTTGACTACATAGCTGAAGACTCTTTCTAACCTTCTTTTCTTTATGCTAAATAGTGTCAAATCAAAAAAGTTTTCATAGGACCTACTTTCCAGATATTGAAACGAAGAAATAATAAGATATATCACCTATTGTGGAGCTTTAGGTGAGCCTTTAGGTGTATCTGTCTTCTATATTTAAAACAGCAAATTTCATCATATGAATTTACTCTTCATTTTGGAAGATTTCTATTGAAAGATGTAAACAATGAGTAATCTCTACCTTCACAACAATAGCATATTTATAGTAGATTTCATACACAGTGGAGTTTCTAAAAATTGCAAGAAATGAGACACTGAATTATATGAAATGAGAAGTCGATGGTAACACACTTTTCTTTTCCCTCTACAAGTAAATTAGCAGCCCATTGGCAACACATGACAAGGTATAAAAAGATAGAGTCCAGCCACTGTTGCTAATGACAGTGTGATAAAGTAGCAAGAACTCTAATTTGTTATGAAATGACACAAGGTCTAGAATTGGTTTCATCAATAGTTACATGACCACCAGTTATCTTTGCTTGGCTTTTGAGCATATATTAGAGAGTCTTTGCCTAGAAAATTCTTACTAACAGCAGTGGAGTAGAATGAATGCCATTCTATGTTCTTATCTTCGTTTTCCCACTAAGTAACTATGCACCCTTAAACAAGTCATTTAATGTACCTGTGCCCCAGCTTGCCATTTGTAAAATGAAATAAACTATGTGACTCTAAAAGTTCTTCCCCATTAACATTCAGTAATTCCAGGTCACCATAAACCCAGTATGTCCTCTTTGGAAAGACCCTTCCACTTGACAAACAAGAGTTTATCATGACCAGAAAAACATTTTACTGAATATAGGTACCTACAAATTTTAAGTGATATGGTTCTTTTCAAATGTGTGCTCTGGCCTCTCCAAAGGGATTTTTTTTTAATAAATAAAGTTTTAGACCCTCCTAACAAATGCAATCATGCCACTCTTTACAATTCTGAAATGCTTAATTTTTTTTTAAGTCAATGAGATGTGTTAAGTCAATGGGAGAAATCCTTCCACAATGTATATGTATAATAAATCCTCATGTTGTACACTTTAAATATCTTACAGTTTTATTAATTATACCTCAATAAAGCTGAAAATAAATTAATAAATTAAAGACTACTGCAGTTAAAAAAATTTCAGTGAGGAACACCACAATTAATAAAATAAAAAAGGCAATGATGATAAACTCTAAAATTATCTACTGTCACTCTTACATGTTTCTGAAAGAAGCCATAACCACTAAATTAATTCCTAGTATATTCTCTCAAACTTCTGAAAAAATTTGTTTAAAAAGCTATCTGGGGCTTCCCTGGTGGCGCAGTGCTTGAGAGTCCGCCTGCCGATGCAGGGGACACGGGTTCGTGCCCCAGTCCGGGAAGATCCCACATGCCGCGGAGCGGCTGGGCCTGTGAGCCACGGCCACTGAGCCTGCGCGTCCGGAGCCTGTGCTTCACAATGGGAGAGGCCACAACAGTGAGAGGCCCGCGTACTGCAAAAAAAAAAAAAAAAAAAAAAATCGATCTGATTTTAAGTTGGTTCAGGAATGATGCTGGAACAGACAGGATACCCACATAAAATCTGGGGAATACTAGCTACATTTTTCTGCATCAATCACCCAGAAACAAGTGGTCACTATAAAGAGAATGTTGTTCAGAGAATGAGGGGCATGGGCTCACATCTGGTTTTAGGCAGCCTCATGTTTGTGTGAAAAGGCCACCATTATTTTACATCTCATAGTATTGTAGTTTGGACAAATACAGATTTGGACAAAGTACCCAAGCCAGGTTACCATGGGGTGAGGGTTGTGCTGAGCAGGGACTCATTATGACTTCTGAGCCACAGGAATGTTTACCTTTGAGGGCCATTCCTCCAAACATATATATTAAAAATGTATTTTAATTTTTATTTTCTCTTTTAAATTTTTATATTTTATGATGATGTTAATAAAAAGTTGGATTATATTCATTTTTCTTCTGATTTTAAAAGAAAGTGAAACATGTCTGTGCCTCCTAAAAGCATTGTAGGCCCTAGGTACAGAGCCTACTGTCCCTAATGGAGAAGTTGGCCAAGGGGTAAAGCTTTCACCATAAGGCTAACTTTTGCTATCATATCTCACACTCAGAAGCCCTGGAAACTGTTTTTGCTAATGCGATAGCCCTTCAGTGTTTATCTCTCTACAACTAAACAGAGGAGAATAGGTACCACCATTACAACCTAAATGACGTGGGTGTTCTGTGACTAGAAATCAGAAAAGCTATGGAATTCCTTCTCTTTCTCCTTCTCTGTCTCTCTCACTCTGTACATCTCCTCTTCTAACCTTCCTGAATTAAAGATAAGGATTATGACCTAACCTCTCCTATAGGAGAATGACTAGGTTAAAGTGTTACATGACAAATAAGAATGACTGAGAAGTGGAAAGAGCTGTATGGTACTCCTCCTCCTCCTCTTCCTCATCATCATCATGGTAAATATCTATGAGAAGGATAATTAATTAAAAAGAAAGTAAAATCACACTCTTTAAAAATGGAGGTATCACCTCATACCAGTCAGCATGGCCATCATCAAAAAATCTAGAAGCGGGCCTCCCTGGTGGCGCAGTGGTTGGGAGTCCGCCTGCCGATGCAGGGGATATGGGTTCGTGCCCCAGTCCGGGAGGATCCCATATGCCACGGAGCGGCTGGGCCCGTGAGCCATGGCCGCTGAGCCTGCACATCCGGAGCCTGTGCTCCGCAACGGGAGAGGCCACAACAGTGAGAGGCCCGCGTACCACAAAAAAAAAAAAAAAAAAAATCTAGAAGCAATAAATGCTGGAGAGGGTGTGGAGAAAAGGGAACACTCTTGTACTATTGGTGGGAATGTAAATTGATACAGCCACTATGGAGAACAGTATGGAGGTTCCTTAAAAAGGTAAAAATAGAACTACCATATGACCCAGCAATCCCACTACTGGACATATACCCTGAGAAAACCATAATTCAAAAAGAGTCATGTACCACAGTGTTCTTTGCAACACTATTTGCAGTAGCCAGGACATGGAAGCAACCTAAGTGTCCATCAACAGATGAATGGATAAAGATGTGGCACATATATACAAAGGAATATTACTCTGCCATAAAAAGAAACAAAATTGAGTTATTTGTAGTGAGGTGGATGGACCTAGAGTCTGTCATACAGAGTGAAGTAAGTCAGAAAGAGAAACCAACAAATACCGTATGCTAACACATATATATGGAATCAAAAAAAATGGTTCTGAAGAACTTAGGGGCAGGACAGGAATAAAGACACAGATGTAGAGAATGGACTTGAGGACGTGGGGTGGGGGAAGGGTAAGCTGGGATGAAGTGAGAGAGTGGCATGGACATATATACACTACCAAATGTAAAATAGATAGCTAGTGGGAAGCAGCTGCATAGCACGGGGAGATCAGCTCAGTGCTTTGTGACCACCTAGAAGGGTGGGATACGGAGGGTGGGAGGGAGACGCAAGAGGGAGGGGATATGGGGATATATGTATATGTATAGCTGATTTACTTTGTTATAAAGCAGAAACTAACACACCATTGTAAAGCAATTATATTCCAATAAAGATGTCAAAAAAAAAAGGATGCTTAGTAAAATATCCAGTTTTATCACATTTATCATGACCTTCCCCTGGCCTGATATAATCTGGACCCAGGCTACTGCCTCTAACCTCATTTCAACTCTTCATTCTGGCCACATTGGTCTTCTTGTTCTTTGTTAAATATGTCAAGCTTTTACCTGCCCTGGAGGAAGAAACTTGCTAGCTCATCTATCCAGAGTACCCTTCCCCAAGACATGGCTCCCTCTCACATTTCTGTCATGTATTTGTATAAATGTCATTTCCTCAGTGAACCTCTTTGAGTCCCTTACCTAGAATAGGCCCCATCCCCTCCATTCTCTATCCTCATATCTGTTGTATATGGCTTTACTGCATTTAACACTACTTGAATTATGTATTCATTAGCTTCTCTGCTTTTGTCCCCACTACTGCAATGCATGTTCCCCAAGATCAGGTGTTTGTTATGTTCACTGCTGTATCCTCAGCAAGGTACTTAGTCCTTTGTAGATGCTTAAATACCATTTGTTATGAGTGAACTGATAACTGAATGAATCAGGAAAATGTGTCTCAGTTTTCCTAAACTAAGGGATATGGGCTCTCCTTTCCTAGGCTGACCTCTGGAACCATGTGTTAGAAAATATGAAACTGATAGAACACACCAACTAACTAGGAGAAGCACAGCAGCAAAACACATGGACCGTCTTCCATTCTTTCCTTTTAGATGCTTACACGAGAGCGGAAGTTGTTTATGAGTGGACCAGAGAGCCAGCACGCTCAGTGGTTGTAGCAGAAGATGGGTCACGCCTAAACCAGTACGATCTTCTTGGACAAACAGTAGACTCTGGAATTGTTCAGTCTAGCACAGGTGAGTGCCATTTAGTTACTTTAGGTAGGGGAGAAGGACCAGAAAAAGTTTTTGTAAGAATGTGCAAATTCAGTTAAGTCCTTCAATGACACAAGTAGAGAGAGTGAAAAATTGCACTAAACTGGGGAATAGTTGGACTGGCAGCTAGTGTAAACTCTATAGACCTGTGACCTTGAATTTGACATTTAATGCCTTTTGGTCTCTGGGGGGTTTTGTTGTTGTTGTTTGTTTGTTTACAAAATGAAGAAGTAGTTCCATGTGATCAGGGTAGCATTGTATTTAGGCATGTGAACTTTTGGAGAAGAATATACGGGTTAAATCCTTATTCCTCCAGCTTGCCAGTTAATTGTGGTCAGGTCACAGGGTTGTTGGAAGGAATGAATTAAATCCATGAAGAGTAATCATCACACTTCCTGGCACATAAAAAACTCTTAATAAATGTTAGCTATTAATGTCATCTAGGCCCCATTTATTGTCATTATTCAATAAATCTTGGTAAATTTCTAGCGGCAATCATTACACATAGGATACCAAAAAGCCTTTTTTTTCCCCACAAATCCATTTGTGACTCTAGCCAGGGATCTTCTACAGCTAAAATCTACACTGATCACTCCATTCTGGAATTAAAAGTAGATGGACCACCATCCTTCTTGGTACTGTAACTGTTTTACCAATGAAATACTCAAAATTAGATCAGATACTATGAAGCAGCTGTATCTAAAATTTTAAACTTTTGAAGTTGCTTCAAGAAATAAGATGAGTTTAGTTATGCAGGTATCCCTTTTGTGACTAAGGGATATGTGATCATAGGGTCAGATAATTATAAATAAAATTTGGATTCTAACAATTAGGAAAATATGCTCCCTTAATACCAATATTTTTAATTATGTTCAATTACTGAAAGCTTAGCAAGGATCAACAATTTTATGACTGTATCTAAAATTTGAAATTAGTTCATTCACTTTGATTTGTAATTCCTAAAAAAAAAAGACAATTAAGTGATATGTAAAGGCAGAATTGCTCTTTTTCTCAGGAAAATTTCTTCCTTACATTTCAGACTTTATATTAGGACCATGATCATTATAATCTGACCATTCTAAATTCAAGTAATAGGTCAATATATCTTACTCTGACTATTGGATAATTGCTGCTTAACAGGATCTGTCTTTTGCTAACTTTATAGCAACCGTGGCTACTATAGAAGTTGAAATATTTATGTTTCTTGCTTTGAAAAATGGAGAAGATTTTCCCTCAGCTTTGCCTACCTTAGAAATGCACATGGCATAGTGGAAATGTCTTAGGCTTTGCAGTGAGAAAGATGTGGGCTCAAGTCCTAGTCCTGCCTCTTAGAAGCCTGGTGACTTTGGGAGGGTCATTTATCCAATTAGAAACTCTGTTCTCTTCTAATAATGGCGAGCCTGTAATTTTGCATTAAAGATGAGATAGTATAAAACACTAAACAGAGTGTTATACAGTAGATGCTCAAAATGGTGTGCAATAGCTGTTGTTATTGTCCTGAAAATATCCCAGAACGTGGAAAATACAGAACATTTTTCTTCCTCACCAAGTTATGTTGGAAAAGACACTAAAATGAGCAGTGCTTACTTTTTAAAACTTGAATGTTATTATAAACTGGATATTGTGGCAGGTGCTACAGTCAATGATAGACAAGACACATATCTTGCTCTCATGGAATCTGAAGTCTAAAGGAAGACAAACACAAACTGTAGTTATCAAAATGGGTGGAAAGTGTTGTGATTAACATTTTTGTGAGGGCAAGTACACGCCTGTCTTCTGTATCCCTATGATTTACTACAGTAGATGAAACAGGAGGCACTGAATAAATATTTTGACTTAATTAATAAAAAATAAATGAATCCAGCCTGGGTAATCAAGGAAGGATTGCTGCAGGGGTTGACTTTCATTTTGTCAATCTGTATTTGATGGGATCCAAGTAATCACTATTCTAGGCCCAGGACATTCAGAATAATAGACAAAGAAATTTCCCTCAAGAAATTCTCTCCCTACTATCATTAGAATGGAGGTTAGAGGATGTCAGGGAAATAGTATTTCAAGTGCAATAGCATGCATGCAATAGGACAAATATATACTACGGTTGCTGGGAGGAAGGAGTGCTTCCATTCTAATGTTAGGGACCTTGGTGTGTCACTGTATCCCTCTTTATATTCTAGTTCCCATGTCTGCAAAATGAGTGGCTTAGTCTGATGAACTTGGAGACCTTTTTCACTTTTGGTTTCCTAAATCAGCCTACCTACATTCTTGTTACTCAGAAAAGATATACAGTCCTAAAAGGGCAATAGGTGAGAAAGAGTGGTCCAACCCACCACCACCAAGCTGGCTAGACCTCATAAGTTGGGTTCATTAAAAGTCATCATTTCGTGTTAGAGCTGCAAGTTTATCTGTACAAAATAAGAGCTTTTCCTTGTCATTCCAATAATGGATATGGGGGGAGGGGGGAGGAGAATAGAGAGCAAATTCTCAAATGTGGGAGCTCAGTTTGATGTATGTTTTCCCCTCCACACTAAAACCCTGAACTACTCTTCCTCTGGGTTTCCTTTAGCTCATCAAAAATCCACCTTGTTGGGCTTCCCTGGTGGCGCAGTGGTTGAGAGTCCACTTGCCAATGCAGGGGACACGGGTTCGTGCCCCGGTCCGGGAGGATCCCACATGCTGCGGAGCGGCTGGGCCCGTGAGCCATGGTCACTGAGCCTGCGCATCCGGAGCCTGTGCTCCGCAATGGGAGAGGCCACAACATGAGAGGCCCAGCGTACCGCAAAAAAAAAAAAAAAAAAAAATCCACGTTGTTACATTTCTATGAGAAGAAACAAAGATCTTTTGTAAGGTCTTCAATCCCATATTTCACAACTCCTACAGAGCCTTGAAAACGTTAAGATAAATGACATTGAGTGCTATTATCTCCCTGTTTCTGCCAGAAGACTAGGAATGGTGGCAGAAAAGTACACACACATTGAGAATGAATAGATAAAAAGCATCTTCTCTTACCTTAAAATTCTCTGTGGGGAGAGAAGCAATTCAGGTCACCTTCTAGAAGGTTAGAAGGTGTTCCCCCACTTGCGTGCAACCAGCACATGTGTGAATACTCACTCACACACACTACCAGTGACCTCTTTCAGGTCAAATACCTCTAGATCACTTCAGTGCCATAGTAGGGAAGATATGAGGCTCAATCCAATACTTGGATTTTTCTCAGTGCAAACATATTAGAGGGACAGTCCCTTCATTGGAATCTGCCATCAGTTTGGGGGAAAAAATGAGTTGGAGACTTAGTTTGAAGTGCACTTATTCACCTGGCAGAGCAAACTTGTTACAAGGACACAGAAGGATGAGTCTAGTCAGTTTTCACATCCGATGCAATTCTCTGTTATCCATTCATTTATTCACTTATTCCTTCAACCATTTGCTCATTTACTCTGTTTGACACTGATCGGGCCTGGAAAAGAGAGGTGAAGGAGCCATAGTTCCTGCACTCAAGAAGCTCACGGTTGAGTGATGTAAGTAGCTAATATGCATTGTGTTGTTCTAATCCTTACAACAGTCCGAGATTGTAGGTATTATCATTATCTCCATTTTACAGATGGGACATAATTGAGGCCTAGAGAGGTTTAATAATTATTCCAAGGTCACACAGCTAGGCAGTGGCAGATCTGGGATTTGAACTTGGGAAGTCTAGCTATAGAGTGTGTGCTCTCAACCATATGACACACTAGTAATAGGCAAGATAGACATGTGAAAATGCAACAATGTGGTATAGCATGAAGCTTAAGGGGTGGATTCTGGAGTTATACTGTGAGGTTTTGAATGCTGGTTTTACCACTTATTAACTGTGTGACCTTTCCCTGTTCATCTTTTCTCTTGTACTACTTGGAGATGATCAGAGGATCTACTTCATGAGTTACTGTGAAATTGAAATGAGAAAAATGCATGTAAACTGCTTACCAGAGTATCTGACATGTAAAAATTATATAATAAATATTAGATATTACTATTAATAATAATGATGAAGTTAGTACAAGAAAGCTACATGAAGACACCTAAGAAGATGTCATTTCTTCTTGAAGTATAAGGGAAGGCAGTTTGAAACTAGACCCCAGCCATGGCCCCCTGACTCATTCTAATATACCACATTATGCTTCCTAAGGAATTCTTTAAGGAAAGCCCACACAAAAATTATAATTGTAATTAAGGGATATGACAATATGACTTATACAGAGATGCAAAGTTGTTAAATTTGGCATTATGTATAAGAATAATATCACGGCTATAAAATAAGAAGAATGTAATATAAAATGCTTTTTTAAAACACAACAATGATGACTGGAAAGTCGTCCTATTTGCCTAAGTCAATAGACAGGTGTGATCAAAGGAAACGTAGGTGAGTTTTGTCTAATAAGAATGTCTCTTCTTTGTGAATGACTATTGTTTATTCTTAGAACGGATGACCAGGGAAAATTGTAGGATCCTCTTTCCTAGAAACAGTCTTCTCTGGATGAGTTAAGGATGACTCTGCAGGGTTGAAATGAATGAGGGAAGCAACTGTTTTCACTGACCAGGGAGCAATAGTGGTGATCGACATTCACCAAAGGAGCCTCAGGACTTCTATTTTTGCAGCCTAATACATGATCTCCAGAGAAATAATATAACTGTAAGACGTGAAAACAGGTTTGTAGGAGGGAGGGTGGAGAGGGACACTTACATAGTCATCTGGTCAACCTAACCCTATTTCAGATGAGGAGATAGGTCCAGAGGGGTTAAGTGGCCTAGAACTATAACCATTGTTTCCTTATTTCTATTTCCGTATTCTCTGAAGCAGATATTAAAATACCAGCCCCTCCCACAATGACATTTTTTATTCCTCACTCCTTTGAAAAAGGTAGCATCTTAGAAAACACAAAATTTAGAATACTTGAAAGGAAAGTGATAGCTTTACATGGAATCAGTATCCACTACAATTTTGTTAAATAATTGAATGGAGCTAGAGAATCCTTTTCTATCCTTTCTACCTTTACACTGTAAATCTGCATGTGACTCAGACTTTTGTAGAAGAACTTTCACATGTTATTTCATATTATCCTCACAGCATCCCAGGAAACAGTTAAGTAGCACACTATCATTTTTACTGAATGAGAAAACTGAAGTCAAATAAAGTTAAGCAAGGAATTTACTCTAAGTAACCAACATTTAAGAAAGTAAAGGATGGAAGCCAGATCTAAAGAAACCCTCAATGCTGCTTTACAAAATTATATTCCTGCTTCTTTTCTTCTCTCTCTTTAATTTTGTATTGGGATGTATAAGAAATATTGTCACATCTAATTTACAAGCTTCCCTCAGGGTTACATGATGTGCAAGGATATTTGAATTACAATTGTTCTAGACTGTTAAATCAGAGGGAAATAATTTGACATGCTTAGTACATAAGCACTTGATGTCTAGAGATACTCTTTCAATCCAATTTACATGACTTTCTTGTTGTGTTTTTCTTTCATTTTTAAATGATTACAATGTGATTTTGATTTTGCCACCTTTTTCTCTCCTTATTTAAATGTTATTGATGGAAATAATCAATAAATAATATATAATAAGAACAGATAAAAGTTTTATTTGAGCCAAACTGTGGACTATAGCCTGGAAGACACAGATTCAAGAAGTGCTCAAATTGTGCTCTACCAGACTACAAAAATGGGGGAGGCTTATAAAGGCAAAAACTGCAAAATTACATAAGTTGTTTGTCAGAAATTATAGATGGAGCTGGCAAAAAGTAAGGATGTTTATTAAGCAAAGGGTTGGTTGGGGTCCGAACTGGATGCATAGTTACATGGGGAGAACTTGAGACCATCAGGTTGCAGCTGGCAGCTGCTAGCAGATATTATTTTGAGAATGGCTAGTGGTGTCCTTGAGTCTGGTAGAGTTCAGAAAATTGAAATTCTCAGATACAGGAATATATCTGAAACCATATCCACAGTGACCACCCAGATCCATTTTGGATGCCTGAACCTCAGTTATTCCATTTAGATTTTTAAATGAATTCTTTTCTTTAATGGTTAAAGTAGATGTACAATACATGCTTGATAGGCCACAAGACAGGCTGTTCTGGTTAGCAATAAGTATCAACCAAATCATGTATAAGCCAGAATGACTTCCCCATACCTCAACATGTGAAAATTTCTTCCATCAACATTTTGTACCAAAACTTCTTAGATTTTGTTTAATTGAGGAAGGTGATGTCAAAAGATTTGAAGTTTTCCTCTACTTTTTCTAATTTGTTAGTGAGGAAGTGGTTTATAAAACAAATATAATGTCACATGATAGCTCCTCCAAAAAAATAATCTTTGCAGGGCTTCCCTGGTGGCGCAGTGGTTGAGAGTCCGCCTGCCGATGCAGGGGACACGGGTTCATGCCCCGGTCTGGGAAGATCCCACATGCTGCGGAGCGGCTGGGCCCGTGAGCCACGGCTGCTGAGCCTGCGCATCCGGAGCCTGTGCTCCGCAGCGGGAGAGGCCACAACAGTGAGAGGCCCGCGTATCGAAAAAAAAAAAAAAAAATCTTTGCAGAATCTTCCCAAAATGTCACATTGTGAACAAGAAAAGATGATAATGGAATATATATAGACATTCACCTTTCTGGCATTATATGACAGATGGAATTTTTTCTTTGAGCTGATGACATTTTGCAGGCTACAATTGAATGAATGGTTAGGAATAATAATGCGTACTCCTGGGAGGTGAGATGTAACCTGACTATGTCTACCCAAGGCTACATTTTAGCAGAGTCCCAGGAAAAAAAATGTTTTTTTGCATTTTTCTCATATTTGAATCACTTGTTTATTTCAGATGACCTTGGAGACATTATCCAAGTTATCTACAGAAAATAGAAAAAAATTAGATAACATTTTATTTACCTTTCAAAAAAGAGATGCTAGTGGATGTTAATTGCAATGAGTATTCTTAAGCCTCATTCATCCCTTTTCACCATAGGTAGGTGCTGAATATTGAGGATATGTAAAGCCATGCTATACTCAAAGAACTCTCTCTTCTTAATTAGCTTTCAGTTTGGTGGATGGGTATGAGTACATAAATAACTAAAATTAAAAGTATACAATATATTGATTAGTGTAAACAGAAGCTGTAAATAAATTTGAAGTTACTTAATATTGATCAGTAAATGGCAGGTGTTATCATTAATAACAATCATGAAAACATAACTGAATGTATTGATGATTTCCTACTATAGAGAGTACAGGGAGCATTTCTTCTACCAATAATTCTACCAATTCTGACTGGAGAAATGAGAGGAGAAATGGAGAAAGGAACTAAAATTTATTTTAAAACTCTTATATAGAATGATCTTCACTATAGCCCTTATTCTGTATTCTCCCCACAATATACTTATCACTATTTTATAATGAGGAAACTGAGGATCAGAGAGTTTAAGAGAGTTTAAGGCTACACAGCAAGAAAATAGCATATCTGGGTTTTGAACCCAAATTCATTTGCTTCTAAAGCTAATAAAGTGTCCCCATACAGTACATTTCTTCCTCTTCTACTATGGACTGAGCTCAACCCATATATGAATAAAATATTCGGCTATAGAAGAGGTCAAGTAGGGAATTTTGTTGATCAGATTACTGAGATATGAAAATGTGTGGTGAGACATGAGATGTGATACTGAAATGCGTATCAGAACTAGGATGTGGAGAGTGTTGAGTACTGGTTAGGGAGTTTGCTTGTTAGTATGTAACACTGGAGACATTGTTGATTATCACATTGTGGGAAGGGAGAGTGGCTACTAGTGGCGTCTAGTGGGCAAGAGGCAAGGTATGTGGCTAAATATCCTAAATTACACAAGACAGCTCCCACAATAAACAATTATCTGTTCTGAAATGTCAGTAGTACTGAGGTTGACAAACCCTGATGTGGATAATGGGAATCCATTAAGGTGTTTTAAGGTATGTACGTATGCTTTGAAACAATCACTCTGACCTCAAATTTAGGGAAAATTGTAGTTTAGGACATGACTGGAGACAAACAAGACAGTTCATAGATTATGGCAGATTTACATTGTAAATCTGCAAAGGAGATAAGAGCAGTGACCATGAGATAAGAGATAGACTGAAAGATACTGTACAGGTGAAATTAAAATTGTGATGATCAACTGATTCCTTTCTCTCTCTTTTGGAAGTCCTACTTAACAACCAAGGATTAATTCCAAGTTTTTATCAATAGCCTGAGTGAACAGACAGATGAGAGCGCCATGAATTTAGAAATGGACGCTAAGTGGAAAAGAAGCCCTGCTATATGCTAGTCATTATTTTTTATGGAAAAGTTTAAGTAATATCACTTTTGAACATATTTAGTTGGTGATATCAATGAAAAATCAGTATCTATGAGATGTCTAGTAGATATTTGGAAATACAGTGGTTTTTGAGAGCAATGTCACTTAGAGATGTAGATTCCCGCAGCGATCTGGATAAAAATGACATTAAGAGCAGGGGTGAGAAGGAAAATTCCTTATTAGAGTCAAGAAAAAAAAATAGAGATGACAGCTAAAGACAGAACTATACCAGGAACGTCTAAATTTGCTTTGCAGAAAGATGAAGATTAGTGCCCGAGAGACAGGAAGAACTCATAACTCTCTGACTGAAATATCCAGTGAGTTAGCAAAAGAAACTGAAAATGAGAGCTAAAAGGAGAATGTGAGTCTAGAGAGTGCTATCAAGATGGTAGGGGCAGTCAGCATTGCTTAATTTTTAGTGCTACAAAGAAGATGGTCAGTGGGCTTGAAGACTGAGATCTCCTTTAAGACTGAGATGTTCAGTTATGGATATTAAGAGATCATGAGCAGTTTTAACCACATTATAGGGGCTGAAGCTGGATGGCCATGACCTGAGACATAAATCACAGGCTGAAGAGGGAAAAGTTTGGAGTTGAAGGGAAGGAGGAAGATAGAGAAATGTGAATACCGAAGAAAGCAATATTTTCTTAGTAAGAATACGCCTATTTTTCTCCTACCCACACACAGATAACTAAGTATATATTCAGAGTGAGTAAAGCTAAAAACTTCTAAGACTTGCAATTAAGAAATAACATCAACTAAAAACAGAAAACACCTCCTACAATTTGGGTTGTGTGTTTATTTCTTTGGGCCTCTAATCAAATCAGACTTTGACATATATAAAGACCATGGAGAGTGCCTAGCTACTCCATTATTTCCCAGACTGGTCTAGGAATTGAGACAAGTTCAAAAGCTAGTGACAAATAGGATTTTTCTGCCCTCACCTTAAAGAATGGTTTGTGTGAATAGATGGGACCTGAAGAGTTGCATGTTTCGAAACCTTCCCAGGTGACTGTGATGAAGGTGTTCCTCAAAACAAATTTTGAGAGTTCTATCATACTCTTCTCATTTTGATAATCAGGGTAAGCGAAATCCAAGGTCAGAGAGCTACTGAAAGAAAGTGCAAGAGCTGGAATTCAGCTCCCCTGACTTGGGCACCAAAGCTCCTCCATTAGACAGCCTGACTCTTTTCTGCAGAGGACAAACTGGGGATCTGGTGTCTTCTAATCCACCGGTGTACATCATCAGGATCTAGCACATTGCCTTCAGGGTTATTAAAGCCAATCTGTAAATATATGCTCAGATTTGTCTCTTAAATGTATCAGGTACCGGGATTAGGACATAAGAAAATCGATGAGATCTCTGGCACATCAATCTCAACCTCAGTGCCATTTTGGTGTTTGTTTGTTTGTTTTTTATTTTTATTGGAGTATAGTTGATTTAAAATGTTGTGTTAGTTTCAGGTGTACAGCAAAGTGAATCAGTTATACATATATATATATTTTTAGATTCTTTTCCCATACAGGCCATTACAGTGTATTGAGTAGAGTTCCCTGTGCTGTACAGCAGGTTCTTATTAGTTATCTATTTTATATACAGTAATGTGTTATGGTGTGTTTTTTAAATGTCTCTTTTCTTTCCTGGATAAAAGCTTTTTTCTCCAGGAACCAGATGTCACGTGGATAAAGGCTATGTCTAACCTCCAGGTTCTTGCTGCTGATGGAAAAACTCAGAGATAATTTATTTTCAAGGTCAAATTGCTCACCTTACTGTCTGTTTTACCCTCCAGGAGAATATGTTGTTATGACCACTCATTTCCACCTGAAGAGAAAGATTGGCTATTTTGTTATTCAAACATACCTGCCGTGCATAATGACGGTTATTCTCTCCCAAGTCTCGTTCTGGCTCAACAGAGAGTCTGTACCAGCAAGGACTGTCTTTGGTAAGTGCCAATCAAGACACATATGCAAGGGTCTGGAGGGCAAGTTGTATCATATCTATGACATTGCAGATAGAATGAAAAAAAGAATAATACATTAAAATCTGAAGTTAGTACAATAGGAATGTTCAAGGAATTACCATTCTCATTATGACATGATTGTAAAAAAATTCTTTTTTTAAAATAGCAAGCTGTTTTAGTGCATGTTAATCGATGGGATTAATGAACACTTGATTTGCTATTTTAGGAGAAAAATGGAATGAAGCAGGTATGAAATGCATGTGATAGGTTAAAATACACACATAGAAACATTAATACTTAAATCATACATTTAGAATCATTTAGAATCTAATGATTCTAAAACATTAATACTTAAATCATACATTTAGAATCGTGTCAGTGTATTTTTTGAGAATCTGAGAAAATGTAGTATCAGCAGAACTACTTCCTTACATATATGAAAGCAAGGGGTCCTTATGTAGAAAGAACTCATTGATGACCATGACACCAGTACAGGAATATCTCATTTTACCCAAATTGTGCACTTCTGAAGAGTTACAAATATTTTTTTCTATGAAAATATTTTAAATGCCTTAGATGCTTTAAGTCAGTCTAAGGGAACAATGTTTAAAGGGTAATAACTTTTTACTAATAGGAAAACTCACTCCCTAATTTATAATTTTAGAAGTTTGTATTTCATATAAAGAGGTATTTCCTGCCTGTATCATAGTACACTGTCTTAAGTGTACTTTTCAGACTGATGAAAACGAGATTTCATCACCAAAAACTTACTGATTCATTCATTCATTCACTCATTCAATCACTGACTTTTTCTTTGAAATCTACTACGAGGTCCTACTATGTTCTATGCATGGAATGTAGCTGTTAACCTAACAAACCATTTTTTTCATGAATGTTAAATTCTGGAGCTTAAAATTTGAATAACAATAAAATCATGCAGAATACTTATTGAATGCTTTTATATCAGGCTTTGTTCTATGAAACAACCCTATATTATCTTATTTAACACTAAAAGAATCCTCTATAATATTATCCCTGTGGTATAGACAATAAAGCTAAGGAGCAAGATATTAAGTAACATGCCCAAGTTGAGAAGCTATGAGGTGAAGAAGACTGGAGTAAGACACAGCCTCTTTGCTCTAGAGTCTGTGCGATTAATGATGATGAGGTACCCATGTACTTCCTGCTGCAATGACAAGGCATGGAACGGGGTTGTCGTGGGCAACATAATTTATCTGGAAATTATAACCACATATTCAATTGGTGAAAGGTACAATTATCAAGGTTCATTCCAAAAATATCAACTAGGCACATGCTATGTTTAAAACCCTTTACTACAAAACAGAAGCCTTCAGGTGCTTACATTCTAAACTGAGGATTATTCTTGTGCAGAGACCCCTGTGGCATCAGTCTTCTCAGGAAAAAAAGCAAGACTCTGTTACAAGGGCCCAGAAAAACATCTTTTCTTCTGAACTTAGCAAGGTGCTTCTGGGCTGGAAACCATGAAATCTTTACTATGACATTAGCCTAAGAACACAGCTAAATCAAGACCCAGAATGATTCCACCTACAGAGCAAAAGAGTAGTTCATTTACAACTCTTTTTTTCCTTAACACAATTTGTAAATATTAACTAGTGTTTACACCACTTATTAGAACTGAAGATTGAACTCTTGTCAGATGCTCACTTCTATATGTGTATGTAGTTTGAGCCCTTTATTCACTTGAATTTTTTTAAAATGAGAACAAAAGACATGTACTTTATGTTTTATGTTTATTTTTGTAGAATGAGCCCAGCACTATAGTGAAAATGATTTTTTTAAATGCTCCCTTCCCCCGCCTTGGTCCCCAACAAATCCTACCCTTCCTTTTTGGAAATCCTCTAAAGCACTTTGGAATGTTTTATAAGTCAAAAACCTTGTTCTTAACATTTTCAACAGTCTGCTATCTCAGCCGACTCATGCCCTTTTGGTAAACATAACTGCATATCTGTAAACTCAACCATGGCAAGCGTTTCTGTGTATCAAGTTATATATTTCTAACGTTTTAAGTTCAATAAAATCACAAATACAATTTTCTGAGACCTTCAGCCTTCTAACATTTATTTAGTACACATCTCTATTCTTTCTAGTCTGCGCTCAGCACATTCCTCTGAGCTGTGGGGAATGCCTGAGAGGGTCATGGGTATTTAAAGAAAAAATACCAAAGGGAAAAAATAAAGCAAAAGTTGTACCTTATAACAGTTTATTAAATGGCATCCAAAATGCAACAAAGCTGGAGCCATTTCATGTCTTAAAACATCATCTTCTTAACCTTCCATGCTCTTTCTCATTTGGAGGCTGTGGTCATGTAAATTTGCTGCCAGATAGACCCAAGTTTTAGGTTCAATCTTCAGTCTTCTAAGTGTCAGTTGCCTATAAAATGAGAGTACAATTAAAATAAAATAGTGCCATTTAAAAGATTAAGTGAGAAAAATAAAATAAAATTTGTAAATTGTTGGGCTCAATACTTGAAACTTAATAGATACTCAACATATTTTTGGTTTTTTCCCTTTCCCTATAGCAGGAATTGTAAGACAACACACACACACACACACACACACACACACTCCTCTCTTTATGTTATTCTTTTTTTTTTTTTTTTTTTTTTTTTTTTTTTTTTTTTTGCGGTATGCGGGCCTCCCACTGTTGTGGCCTCCCCCGTTGCGGAGCACAGGCTCCGGACGCGCAGGCTCCGGACGCGCAGGCTCAGCGGCCATGGCTCACGGGCCCAGCCGCTCCGCGGCATATGGGATCCTCCCAGACCGGGGCACGAACCCGTATCCCCTGCATCGGCAGGCGGACTCTCAACCACTTGCGCCACCAGGGAGGCCCTCTCTTTATGTTATTCTTAATTGTTTTTAATTTATGGATACTTTTTTTTTTAAGAACACCCATTCCCCAATTACTTTTAACAGTTGGTTGCCCACATAAGCCAAAATTCAAATAAAAAATGGAATTCACTTTAGTGGGGATTTATCCAAAAGAACTGAAGTTGTTAATAATAAGTTATTAACTTTGGGGCTTCCCTGGTGGCATAGTGGTTAAGAATCCGCCTGCCAATGCAGGGGACATGTGTTCGAGCCCTGGTCCGGGAAGATCCCACATGCCACGGAGCAACTAAGCCCGTGCGCCACAACTACTGAGCCTGTACTCTAGAGCCCGCGAGCCACAGCTACTGATCCCACGCTCTAGAGCCCATAATCTGCAACAAGAGAAGCCACCACAATGAGAAGCCCATGCACCGTAATGAAGAGTAGCCCCTGCTCACTGCAACTAGAGAAAGCCTGCATGCAGCAATGAAGACCCAACACAGCCAAAAAATTAAAAAATGTTATTAACTTTGTCCGTAGTAAGTATCAGGCTAAGTGCTAAACACTTTATTACATTATTTTATTTAATACTCACAATAGCCCTCTGAGTTAGACTTATTAAAATTAAGTTATAAGGAAATAATTACAAAAAATCCAGAAGCTCAGAACTGTGAGGCAATTTTCCCAACGTCACTCAGCAGTTACAGAGCTGGGATTTGAAACTGGGTTGCTCTGTTTTCCAAATACTGACATTTAATTACCTTGCTCTTTGCTCAAGTTAATATTGATATGTAAATTTGGGGGCTATTTTCCCACCAATATTCCTTAAACCATTTGTTGGTTACATAATATGGTTAATGCCCCAGAACTTTCTGCAACACCTCCAATGTTCATAGTAAGTCTATTTCCTACAACTGTGACCATGTATCAAAAATATGAGTTAATAAAAATCTCAGTGTTTCTTCTTAATCCTATCACTTTCTAATAATTAAAGATCATCTGTCTTGAAAATCATGGAAACTAGGGAATATTGGATGGTTTAAAGCAGCTTAGAAAAATTAGCCACCTACCAGCTGTGTAACTTGCTGATTCTCTAAAATTAATCAAGAGGGGGAATCATAGGTATGAGTTTTAGACACATGGGATGACAATATCTTCTGTGGCAATAATTTACTTATCTTTAAAATGCTTTCACATATTATTATATTTAATCCTCAAATAACCTTGTAAATGTGCAGAACTTTTCCTCTCTTAGAATTTCAACAATGATGTAGACAATCAAGAGAATGAAGTTTAAATCATCACTTTTAGAGTTATGGAGACTGAGGGCCCTAGAAGTTAACTCACTTACTCAAGGCTATAGAGCAAAGAAGTAGTGAGGAACTAGTTACTGGAAGAGGTTAAGATTTTTTCAACACCATGCAACCTAAGCCACCCGCACTGGGTTCCTGTGATTTTTTTTCATACATTTTCAAATGGCTTAAAAGGGAACTTACAGTATTGTAACTAGTTTAGTGCATTACATATAGTAGGTTGATAATATTAATTTGTTAAATGAACATTAATGGATGTCATCATTCACATACCAACCCTTATAATAATCTAAGTAAACTAAAAGCAACTGACTTGAAAATTGTTTTGAATATAGGTGATTTTAATCAGTAGGGATAGATTCACAGAATAGGGAAGATAGGGCAGCATTAGCAGAGAGAGTAAGACTGTGGACATTTGAATCTGATGAATGTGTTCAAATTTGGTTTTGCTACTTCTGAGCTATGTGACCTCAAGCAAGTTACATGCAACTTATTTCAGGAACATCTTCAAAAGAGCAGTTATTTGAAGAATCAGGAAAATATAGTATAAAGGCCAAAGAGTTAATAATGTAACAAGATATTATCCTAAAATAATTTAATTATCTATCTATGATGAATTATCAAAAAGTTATTGGTTTCTTGGATTGTATATTCAAAGTACACAGGTAGAATATTAAACAGAGCTGAGGATCCAGAGACTACTTATGGATCAAGGACAGTGAAGATACCTGCTTTCTTTTTCCTAGAGTTGGGGACAGTGAAGGAATATTATTTCCTTTCCTACCCAGGACACCATGTTCAAGACACCTATTTACGGGAGTTCACTGTCTTATTAACAACTTCTCAATAGAAGAGGAGTTTATCCCTCCAAGAGCTCTCCATCAATACTGCCATACCATGAACTGCAAACTACACTGGGGTTAAATTAAAACTCATCCATCCCAAACCGAAATGGGATGAACTTGAAAACACACTCTGTCTGTGTTTCCCTTTACATAAGTAGCTGACCTCAGTGATGAAAGTTTGTAGTATGAACCTACAAATTCACTTTCTTTCTTTACAGGAGTAACAACTGTGCTCACCATGACAACTTTGAGTATCAGTGCCAGAAATTCCCTCCCTAAGGTGGCTTATGCAACTGCTATGGATTGGTTTATTGCAGTGTGCTATGCCTTTGTATTCTCAGCTCTAATTGAGTTTGCCACAGTAAACTATTTCACCAAAAGAGGTTATGCATGGGATGGCAAAAGTGTGGTTCCAGAAAAGGTAAATGCTTTAATATTTCCTGTGATATAGCACTATTATGTCTTTTTAAACATATAGGATGGGATGTCTGGACTTGGGGGAATGGATGAAGAACGCAGAGAGAGGGTAAAGAGGATTCTTTGTTTCTTATGTCACAAATGATTAAGTGCTATGAGAATTTTGTTATTGCTAAGCAAAGGTTGTTTCAGTGGATAGATGTTCAGAGTAGAAGGAATGAGATAAAGGAGAAACACAAAGGTAAACATCTTTCCTCAAATATGCTTTCCTATGGTCCCCATTGATGTGAGAACAGTTTTAACAAACCTGACATAAGGAGCAATTACGCCATTATAATTTTTGTAACTTGAAAATTATAGTCTTCTGGTTGTTTTCCAAGCCTAATAACTTTGGTCATAAATGTTATTACTTTAATGGCTCAATTGAATTGAGCTTACAAAATGCATTATCTCTAATTTTCACTAAAGGGTAGGAAACACATTTTCTTTTTCCAAAATAGAGGTTTGCTTTAAGAATCATAACACACAGAATCCACAGAAAAATTCTTCACTGTAGAAAATTATCAAGTCAAGAATATCACTGTCCTTCTCAATTAGAACCTACTTTAGAGTGGATTTTAAAGCATAGTTGGGAGGGACTTCCCCCATGGTCCGGTGGTTAAGACTCTTCCTTCCAATTCAGGTGGTGAGGGTCCCATCCCTGGTCAGGGAACTAAGGTCCTGCATGCTGCAGGGTGCAGCCAAAATAAATAAGTAAATAAATAAAGCACCATTGGGGAGGATATTTCTACTTCTGGGGTTTGAAGGAAAAATATGTCAAAATGCAAGGGAGCCTTGGGAGGGTGGAAAAAAGGGCAAAGTCAGAGACACAGAGATTCTAAGACACCTAGAAGTCATCTAGGAGGCATCACTCTACAGCAAATATAGAATTCTAGTGTCTTGAGTCAGTCCCTAAAAATACAGTTCTGTGGTCAAATACACTTGAATAATCCTGCCTACTGTCACCGAGTCACAGTATAGTAAACAGTCTGAGAGGGTGTATAGTAAAGAAATCCATTTAATGATGTTTTTCCCATAGCTCCACAAATATACTAGAAAAGAGGATCCTTTGTGTTGGAAACATCTACCACATTTAATAGAATCTAAAGTGTTACTGATTATACGGTGTACCCCTACTATATGTATATATAAGAAAGAAAATATGCTGTCAAGCAAAAGCTCTTTGAGCTTTACCTTTCAGCCACAGGTGAATCCGTTGCACACCTCAATGATCCTGTACACAAGCAACAGCATAGAAGGTTCTGCATCAGATGCACTATCACAACCCAAATGGGCCAGAACCCGTCCTCAAAATTCACCTTGCCTTGAAACATCCTTGCCCAGTATAAAAGAATCTCTGAATTTTCAAATCAAGAACCTTGGCTCAGGTTCAGTAAAGAGGAGACAAGACAAAAGGGACTGCATTTACCAGTTTGAGAAAGGGGTGAGAGAGTGGAGACAGAGTTATTGTCCAATACTTACCTTAGCTATTGATGGCCTCCATTTGTCCTAGAACAGAAGGGCAGTCCCCAAGGACAGAGCACCTAAACTGAAGATGAGTGATCATAAGACACGACCAATTGTAAGACATAGCCCGAAGTCATAGACGTGGACATTTTAAAAATGCACATCTTAGAATCACTGGCATATTCTATTAAAGTTCTTCAAAATTAATTATAAGCAAACATCGATGACATGCAACTGAAAAATGAAATGCAAGCACTGTGAAAAGTTGCTTTTCTGTCTTAATCCTTTCTTTGCATGCTGCAAGAGGCCAATGTCTTTCTGATTGTGGCCCACCAGTATCAGTTGTTAATGACTTGTTAGATGAATTGAACTTGATCTGGAAAGCACAGAATTTGGGTTGAGGCATTGGTGAGCTCATAGTTGAGTTTATATTTCTCTCTTTCTGACCGTGTGTTAGTCTTTCAAGTGCTGTGTCTCAAATAAAATATTTCAATCTCTATCAATCTACAGTCCGTGTTATTCAGTGTACACATAGATATAGGTATGGTCATATCTATATATCTCTCTCTATATATAGCTTTTTAATGTATATATATATATATATAGATACATATACATAATGCCTATATCTGTCATCCTAATGAGAAAGAGAATATTTTTTATAATTTACCTATGACTCTGTAAAAATCTTCCCCAGGGCTTTGCCAGTTTGATTAGCTTATAATAAGGAGCATGATCACAGTGTGATCCAGGTCTCATTTTGACATTCAGAGAGAATAAATAACATATTTTTCCTGTGACCAGGTGAGTGTTTTCAGGAGAGGTAAACTTTCGATCTCTGACATGGTATAACTTCAAAAAATAAGAAAATCCACATAGGGCATCATGTTCTCAAGCAAGCATATAGTAGCCTTCTTAAGATCCATCCTCATATGTTTAATTGCTGAAAGAAATACCAACTTTTTTTTTTCTTTTTTTTTGCGGTACGTGGGCCTCTCACTGTTGTGGCCTCTCCCGTTGTGGAGCACAGGCTCCGGACACGCAGGCTCAGTGGCCATGGCCCACGGGCCCAGCCGCTCCACGGCATGTGGGATCCTCCCGGACCTGGGCATGAACCCGTGTCCCCTGCATCAGCAGGCGGACTCTTAACCACTGTGCCAGCAGGGAAGCCCCCAACTTCTTAATGAATATGGGGGAGCTCAATATTTTCAGAAATGAAAAAAACGGTATTATTTCCTGAGAAACCAACCAGATATTTCTAAATATCCTTTTCAACATGATGCTGCAAAAAGAAAGAAAGAAATAAAACACTTAAGTTGAGAAAATTTAGTATTAGGGTATTATGATAAATTGGCAGTGGGAGAGACGAAATCTACCAACAATACAAACTTTTCTCCAAGAATTTTTCCTGTGGCAGATTATTCATTTCAGTTTATCTAATAAGGTGTCTGTCACTCAACAAATTTTGTTTAGATTAGAACCCATTGCCTCTCTTCAACATCAGAGTGCATATACATTTTATCTAAAGGACATACATGCTTTTCAACGTATCCTTTAATATTAGATCTGCTATTTTCTAAGCAGTAGACTCAATACAAGTTCAGTCTGGCTGTTTGTGTTGAAATAATTCATATCAATTTTTGACTTGTAGTCATTTGGACCACATTCAGAAAGAATCCATTTTACTCATTTTATTTTTGTACAAATAATTATAGAAATTTCTGTCACTCCTCCTTAAAACTTAAGCAAATCTGCCTTCACTATGAAATGGGTGTATACTTGGACTAAGTGGCCTAACTTTTTTTTTTTTTTTTTTTTTTTTTGCTGTACGCGGGCCTCTCACTGCTGTGGCCTCTCCCGTTGCGGAGCACAGGCTCCGGACACACAGGCTCCGCGGCCATGGCTCGCGGGCCCAGCCGCTCCGCGGCATGTGGGATCTTCCGGGATCGGGGCACGAACCCGTGTCCCCTGCATCGGCAGGCGGACTCTCAACCACTGCGCCACCAGGGAAGCCCTAAGTGGCCTAACTTTTAATGGTGTAATACTAGGAGAAAAAAGAATCTGGGCTTTTTTTTTTTTGGTTTTAAGTCCCAGTGAATGTATGCTTAAGGATTTGGAGAGGAGAAAAGGTAGCAGATAGGTCATGGAGTTGGATAATAAAGAAATTAACCTGTTAAAATTGCACCTTGTGAGTGAGAAATATCAGCTCTTCTAGAAGTAATATTTTATCCTGATTTGATATTAAAAATACAGATTGTCCAGAGTATATCGAGTCTGGTTGGTCAAGTTTAGCTGCTCATGAACATTCTCTGTGTAGTTTATTCACAATGTCAATAATCAGGCTTCACTCCCTAGGAGTTCTGATTCAAAATGCAAGATTGTGCCCAAGACATTTACACTTAAAAAATTTTTAACTGGTGATTTACTGTGCACAAGAAAACAAGGCTCACTCTTCTAGACTAGTGCTATCCAGCAGGAATATAAGTGAGCCACAAATGTGAGCCATAGATATAATTAACATATTTCTGGTAGCCTTATTTAAAAAGTACAAACCAGTGAAATTAAGTTTAATAATATACTTTAGCCAATATGTCAAAAATATCCTCTTTACATGTAAATAATTCTAAACATTATTTAGGAGAAATATTGTACATTTTTAAATTTTTCATACTAAGCCTTCAGACTCCTATGTGTACTTTATACTTCCAGAACATCTCAAATTAGACTAGCCACATTACAAGTGCTCAATAGTCAACAAGTTACTAATGGCAACTGTATCAGAGCACATAGCTCTAAACAATGATACACTTTATTTTTGAGAAATGTCTGTATGACAGAAACTCTAAGAAATACTGCACTTGTCAATTACTGCACAGATAACATTGATAAGCAGCTAACACTGAGCAAGAATTGAATTCAGGATATCCTGACTACTCCTGCTTTGTCATTTGCCCATTGGAAACATGGGGAGAAGGAACAAATAATAATTAGCTCAGCAATTTTTCACTGCAAAACAAACTACCCCAAAACTTAGTGACCTAAAACAACCACCAAGCATTTTGGGCTGGGAAAAACCTGATGGTATTTCTATTAGTCTGACCTGGGCTCATGCCAAAAAGTCCTTGATACGTGGTCATACTTGGTCCTGCCCAAAACATCCATAAGACGTTTGGTCCACACCAAAGGACTTTGTTATTTGATCCTGTCCAAAACCATTTGGCATGGCCCCGATATGCTCATGGACATTTTGGATAGGACCACATTTCAAGGACTTGGCATAAGCCAAACGTCTTACGGACCAACTGTCTTATGGACATTTTGGACAGGAACAAATGTCCTGCAAGGTCACTTGTCAATCTTATAACTAGACGTTTGTATCTGCGTTTTTCATTTTTCCCCAAAGTGCAGTTGGAAATTACATTCCTCAGATTTTAAATAAAGCACATGTTTGAGTTCTAAAGTAAAGGTCACTTTGCTCAGCGACTTATACACGTGCTTCCCACAGTTTACTAAACAAAATACTTTTACTCTTTCCTTCTACAGCCAAAGAAAATGAAGGATCCTCTCATTAAGAAAAACAACACTTATGCTCCAACAGCAACCAGCTACACACCTAATTTGGCCAGGGGTGACCCTGGTTTAGCCACCATTGCTAAAAGTGCAACCATAGAACCAAAAGAAGTCAAGACGGAAACAAAACCACCAGAACCGAAGAAAACCTTTAACAGTGTCAGCAAAATTGACCGACTGTCAAGAATAGCCTTCCCGCTGTTATTCGGAATCTTTAACTTGGTCTATTGGGCTACATATTTAAACAGAGAGCCTCAGCTAAAAGCCCCTACCCCACATCAATAGGTCCTGTCATTCACATTCTGTTGTTCAGTCCTGTGCACTGGGAATTGCTTTCTGTTCTCAATGCCGTAATTCCCATCTGCTTTATTGCCTCTATCTTAAAGAATTTGAAGATTTCCTTATTTCCATAATTCATATAAGAACAACAGTCCCCTGTCTGGCAGTCCAGAGCAGAGCATACAGCTGAGAGACAGGATTCTGAAAGAGGGAGCAAGGGAGAAAAATCACGACAGAAGGAGACAGAAGGGAAAAGAGAGGAAAGGTGGGGGAAGTAGGTCCAAAGACATGAGGAAAAGTAGAAGAAAAATCAAACTTAACCCTATAACTCTGGGTCATTTGTAGATATATATTTCCAAATATTATAGAAAAAAAGATACTGTATATGTCAAAAATATTTTTATGTGAAGGTGTTTAAAAGAATAAATTATAAATGTTTAATGAAGAAGCATTTTAAAAAATCTATGTCTTTATTGCACAAACTACAATGTGCTTCTTACATTTCAGTTTTGTTTTTTAAACCGATGTATAGCTTTAACATTCTGTTCCCAAAGCTAAAGATCCCCACTCTTTCTCCTTTTAAGAAATGCCTAATGCATTATTTTGTTGTTAAATGCTATTTTAAAATTTATGGAAATTGCATTGGCAAATGTGCAGTTCCTCATTGTAGAGCACATTTAATCCAATGGAGACAAATGCTTTAAATAGGCTGCTTTACTATCATCTGAGCTTTTACCACTAGACTCAATGAGGAGTCATTTTAACAGATACACACTCAATAAAACTAAAAAAAGAAATAATAAATTTAAATAGAACAATTTTAAAAGATTTATTTTCCATCCTGTCTATATCCAGATAGCACATGCATCCAATAATCACTGGATTTTCATTCTGAAGATGTTTTTAGAGGGGCAAAAAATATTTTGCAAGCTCTAGAATTGTTGAATGTATTATTTTATATAACAGTACATTAAAAGCTTTAGATTGAAATTTATGACTAGTAAACAAATATAGACTATATAAATTATATATGTAAATATACGGCATGAGATTGTACATTTTTTTACTTTTTTAAAGGTTGTGTTCTTAAAATACTGTGTAGGACTCACCGCTCTTAGCTGTTAGAATGTTGTTAAATGCTATGGAAATACTATTAGAGCCTGCATTTAAGATCAGAACAGCCTGAAGGAATCAGATGGAAGTTCCAATATATGGGTATAAAATCTACTTATGGAGAGAAAGCTTGTAATTCAAACTGTTGTCCAGTGTACAGCAGGAAATCAGTTGCTATCTGCTCAAGTCATCCCACATTTCCCTATTTTAGGCTCTTGTAATATAGAAAGAAGATGGAAAAGTATTAGTGGGAGCTAGAAAAATCAACTGTATATTATTGCTATCTTTGCTGATACCAACTATTTCAATAAGTGTTGTACCATATGTAGCATTAAATATAAAAATACATGAAAGAATGTACAGGAAATAGCTTTTATTGAGTAATATTACATTTCATTTATACTGTAGCAATATATTTGTAGGCATACTACGTAAGGGCTTTAATGACAAGAGGTCCATTAATACTCCCTATGAAAATTTTAGTCTGTTTCATTACTTCCCAGATGTTTTAGAAATAAATATTTATGCAGAAGGTATTTTTGAAGCCTCCTTTTGTCTGACAGAATTTCAGAGATATTTAAAATTAGTGTCCAGAATCCACAGGTTATGGTCTAACCACATTTAGAATACTATGACATAAACCTGTCATCATAATTACCAAATAAGACAGTTGGGATCCAAACCCAAGTTTTGAGCAATGTTTGTCTCAAAAAGCTGCTATCCAATGATGCAGGAAAATACAGTTTGTGTTTTCCTAAACAAACTCTGGTTTTGTTTTTAAATGTGCTTTATTGTTTGATATGGTCCTGCCTAAATTCAATGAGCTAGCCCAATAAAGGCTGAACCGGGATATTTCATCCTTCAGTATCGTGTGTAGATATCATGTATAGAAATAAAGTAAAATATGGCTCTAACTTCTGTGTTGCTGTTAATCTTGTTATTTTGGGGCGTTAATCTAATGTGTTTATTAAGAGCATTTTATCTTCCAGACTCCTCATAGCTAACATTTGGTCTGTATTTTGCTCATTAGATGTGAATATTTCTTATTAGTCTGCTTTCTGCTATGCAATGACTGCATTTCTATCATTTCTTAGTTTGTTAGTATATGTGGACAGTATTCTACTGTATAAATTGATTGCACAACTTATCAAAGACAAATGATTCTATGTAGCTTTTCTACAGTGCTTTGCTAAACCATGTAATAGTAGTTAAGTCTTCCTTGAAAATAAAGATACACTCTTATAGAGGACAGTTCCTGTAAACTCCCAGGAAAAATTTTTTAAAGATGACACTGAATGTTTATTGCACCTTAGTGCAGTGAAGTGGCAATAAAACCTAACATGAATCGAGGTTGTTTATGGCAGATGCATGTATTGCTTTACAGAGTTTAGCAAAAGCTCTTAACTTTATGTCATACTGTATTCTATTATAATAATAAAGCTAACATTATTCAGTAAAAAATGGAATGTTTGACTTTCTTTTCTTGTTATCAATATGACCTACCATTGCCTTGTTTTAAAATATTTTCAAGGAGGAGCACCTAAAAGTGCCAAGTGCTAATAAGAATCTAGGCTACTCAGAAGATTTTTGAAGACGTATCAATAGTGTGATCCTAAACTATGATTTTAAATGAATCACTTTCAAAAAGAGGAATTGTTAAACACCTGGTATCTGGTGCTGCCAGTAGCACCTCAACTCACAATTTAAAAAGCATAAATAGAAAAGAGTCAACATACTGAAACAATAGTAGTTTGTTCATATCTATTGTTAATACAGTAGCTTTGTTTTCTGATCTACTCCCGGGAGACTGGTTTAATTGTTTTAGAGGAAGAGTCTGAGCATTATAGTTTTTAAAGCTCCCACAGAGCTATTACGTTCCTTAATGTTTCTATAAGCACAAAGTTAAAGTACAAAACACTGAGAGGGACCTTCAAGATGGTGGAGGAGTAAGACATGGAGATCACCTTCCTCCCCACAAATACATCAAAAATACATCTACATGTGGAACAACTCCTACAGAACTCCTACTGAATGCTGGCAGAAGACCTCAGCCTTCCTAAAAGGCAAGAAACTCCCACATACCTGGATAGGGCAAAAGAAAGAAGGAAAAACAGAGAAAAAAGAATAGGGATGGAACCTGCATCTCTGGGAGGGAGCTGTGAAAGGAAAAGTTTCCACACACTAGGAAGCCCCTTCACTGGTGGAGACAGTGTGTGGCGGAGGGGGTAAGCTTCAGAGCCACGGAGGAGAGCGCAGCAACAGGGGTACAGAGGGCAAAGCGGAGAGATTCCCGCACAAAAGATCGGTGCCGACCAGCACTCACCAGCCCAAGAGGCTTCTCTGCTCACCCGCCGGGGCGGGTGGGGGCTGGGAGCTGAGGCTCAGGATCAGGATCGGGAGGTCAGATCCCAGGGAGAGGACTGGGGTTGGCTGTGTGAACACAACACAACAGCTAGCTGGAAGGGAGTCCGGGAAAAAGTCTGGAACTACATAAGAGGCAAGAGAACATTGTTTTCGGGTGTACAGGAGAGGGGATTCAGAGCACCACCTAAACGAGCTCCAGAGACAGGCACGAGCTGCGGCTATCAGCGTGGATGCCAGAGACGGGCATGAAACACTAAGGCTGCAGCTGCAGCCACCAAGAAGCCTCTGTGCAAGCACAGGTCACTCTCCACACCTCCCCTCCCAGGAGCCTATGCAGCCCGCCACTGCCAGGGTCCCGAGATCCAGGGACAACTTCCCTGGGAGAACACACGGCAAGCCTCAGGCTGGTGCAACATCACGCTGAGCTCTGCCACCGCAGGCTCGCCCCACATTCCGTACCCCTCCCTCCCCCAGGCTTGAGTGAGCCAGAGACCCCTAATCAGCTGCTCATTTAACCCCATCGTGTCTAAGTGAAGAACAGACGCCCTCAGGCAACCTAAATGTGGAGGCGGGGCCAAATCCAAAGCGGAACCCCAGGAGCTGTGCGAACAAAGAAGAGAAAGAAGGGAAATCTCTACCAGCAGTCAGGAGCAGTGGATTAAATCTCCACAATCGACGTGATGTACCCTGCATCTGTGGAATACCTGAATAGACTACAAATCATTCCAAATCTGAGGCGGTGGACTTTGGGAGCAACTGTAGAGTTGGGGTTTGCTTTCTGCATCTAATTTGTTTCTGGTTTTATGTTTATCTGAGTTTAGAATTTAGAGCTTATTATCATTGGTAGATTTGTTTATTGATTTGGTTGCTCTCTTCCTTTTTAAAATTATTATATATATATATATTTTTTTTTTCCTTTTTCTCTTTCTGTGAGTATGCACATGTAGGCTTCCTTGTTTGATTTTGTCTGTATAGCTTTGTTTTTACCATTTGTCCTAGGGTTATGCCTGTCCATTTTTGTTTTTCATTTTTTTTAAAATAGTTTTTAGCACTTGCTATCATTAGTGGATTTGGTTTTGGGTTTGGCTGCTCTCTTCCTTCATTTTTGCTTCTTTTCTTTTTATTACTTTTATATTTTTAACAATTTTTTTATTTTAATAACTTTATTTTATTTTTTAATTTATTTTCTTTCTTTTTTTTCTCCTTTTTGTTCTGAGCCATGAGGCTGACAGGATCTTGGTGCTCTGGCCAGGTGTCAGGCCTGAGCCTCTGAGATGGGAGAGCCAAGTTCAGGACATTGGTCCACCAGAGAACTCCCAGCAACATGTAATAACAAATGGTGAAAGCTCTCCCAGAGGTCTCCATATCAACACTAAAACCCAGCTCCACTCAACAACCAGCAAGCTACAGTGCTGGACACCCTATGCCAAAAAAACTAGCAAGGCAAGAATACAACCTCATCCACTAGCAGAGAGGCTGCCTAAAATCAATATAAGTTTGCAGCCACCCCAAAACACACTACCAGACATGATCCTGCCAATAAAAAGACAAGATTCAGCCTTATTCACCAGAACACAGGCCCCAGTCCCCTCCACCATGAAGCCTACACAACTCACTAAACCAAACTTAGCCACTGGGGGCAGACAGCAAAAACAACAGGAATTATGAACCTTGATCCTGTGAAAATGAGACCCTAAACACAGTAAGTTAAGGAAAATGAGAAGACAGAGAAATACACAGCAGATGAAGGAGCAAGGGAAAACTCACAAGGCCAAACAAATGAAGAGGAAATAGGCAGTCTACCTGAAAAAGAATTCAGAGTAATGATAGTAAAGGTGATACAAAATCTTGGAAATACAATGGAGAAAATACAAGAAAAGTTTAACAAGGACCTAGAAGAATTAAAGAGCAAACAAACAGAGATGAGCAACACAATAAATAAAATTAAAAATCCTCTAGAAGGAATCCATAGCAGAAAACTGAGGCAAAAAACGGATAAGTGACCTGGAAGATAAAATAGTGGAAATAACTACTGCAAGCAGAATAAAGAAAAAAGGATGAAAAGAATTGAGGACAGCCTCAGGGACCTCTAGGACAACATTAAACACACCAACATTCGAATTATAGGGGTCCTAGAAGAAGAAGAGAAAAAGAAAGGGACTGAGAAAATATTCGAAGAGATTATAGTTGAAAACTTCCCTAATATGGGAAAGGAAATAATCAAGTCCAGGAAGCACAGAGAGTCCAATACAGAATAAATCCAAGGAGAAACACACCAAGACACATATTAATCAAACTATCAAAAATTAAAAACAAAGAAAAAATATTAAAAGCAGGAAGGGAAAAACAACAAATAACATACAACGGAAAACCCATTAAGGTTAACATCTGATCTTTCAGCAGAAACAGCAAGCCAGAAGGGTGTGGCAGGACATACTTAAAGTGCAGAAGCAGAAAAACCTTATAACCAAGAATACTCTACCAGCAAGGATCTCATTCACATTTGACAGAGAAGTTAAAATATTTACAGATAAGCAAAAGCTAAGAGAATTCAGCATCACCAAACCAGCTTTACAACAAATGCTAAAGGAACTTCTCTAGACAAGAAATACAAGAGAAGGAAAACACATACAATAACAAACCCAAAACAATTAAGAAAATGGTAATAGGAACATACATATTGATAATTACCTTAAATGTAAATGGATTAAATGCTCCAACCAAAAGACATAGACTGGCTGAATGCATACAAAAACAAGACCCATGTATTTGCTGTCTGCAAGAGACCCACTTCAGATCTAGGGACACATGCACACTGAAAGTGAGGGGACGGAGAAAGATATTCCATGCAAATGGAAATCAAAAGAAAGCTGGAGCAGCAAATCTCATATAAGATAAAACAGACTTTAAAATAAAGACTATTACAAGAGACAAAGAAGGACACCACATAATGATCAAGGGATCAAGCCAAGAAGAAGATAAAGCAATTGTAAACATTTATGTTCGCAACATAGGAGCACCTCAATACATAAGGCAACTGCTAACAGCTATAAAAGAGGAAATCAACAGTAACACAATCATTGTAGGGGACTTGAACACCCCACTTTCACCAATGGACATATCATACAAAATGAAAATAAATAAGGAAACACAAGCATTAAATGATACATTAAACAAGATGGACTTAATGATTTTTCTAGGACATGCCATCAAAAAACAACAGAATACACTTTTTCTCAAATGCTCATGGAACACTGTCCAGGATAGATCACATCTTGGGTCTCAAATCAAGCCTTGGTAAATTTAAGAAAATTGAAGTCGTATCAAGTATCTTTTACGACCACAACGATATCAGGCTAGATATCAATTACAGGAAAAAATCTGTAAGAAATACAAACACATGGAGGCTAAACAATACACTACTAAAAAACCAAGAGATCACTGAAGAAATCAAAGAGAAAATCAAAAATACCTAGAAACAAATGACAATGAAAACACGATGACCCAAAACCTATGGGATGCAGCAAAAGCAGTTCTAAAAGGGAAGTTTATAGCAATACAATCCTACCTCATGAAACAAGAAATATCTCAAATAAACAACCTAACCTTACACCTAAAGCAATTAGAGAAAGAAGAACAAAAAAACCCAAAAGTTAGCAGAAGGAAAGAAATCATAAAGATCAGATCAGAAATAAAAACAAAGATATAAAGAGCAAAGATCAATAAAACTAAAAGCTGGTTCTTTGAGAAGATAAACAAAAATGATAAACAATTAACCTGACTCATGAAGAAAAAAAGAGGGAAGACTCAATTCAATAGAATTAGAAATGAAAAAGGAGAAGTAACAACTGACACTGCAGAAATACAAAGGATCATGAGAGATTACTACAAGCAACTCTATGCCAATAAAATGGACAACCTGGAAGAAATGGACAAATTCTTAGAAAAGCACAAACTTCCAACACTGAACCAGGAAGAAATAAAAACTATAAACAGACCGATCACAAGCACTGAAATTGAGACTGTGATTAAAAATCTTCCATCAAACAAAAGCCCAGGACCAGATGACTTCACAGGCGAATTCAATCACACATTTAGAGAAGAGCTAACACCTATCCTTCTCAAACTCTTCCAAAACATAGCAGAAGGAGGAACACTCCCAAACTCATTCTACACAGCCACCATCACACTGATACCAAAATCAGACAAAGATGTCACAAAAAAAGAAAACTACAGACCAATATCACTGATGAACATATATGTAAAATCTTCAACAAAATACTAGCAATCAGAATACAATAGCACATTGAAAAGATTGTACACCATGATCAAGTTGGGTTTATCCCAGGAATGCAAGGATTCTTCAGTGTACCCAAATCAATCAGTGTGAAAAACCATATTAAAATTTGAAGGAGAAAAATCATCTCAATAGATGCAGAAAAATCTTTCAACAAAATTCAACTCCCATTTATGATAAAAACTCTCCAGAATGTAGGCATAGAGGGAACTCACCTCAACATAATAAAGGCCATATATGACAAACCCACAGCCAGCATCATTCTCAATGGTGAAAAACTGAAACCATTTCCACTAAGATCAGTAACAAGACAATGTTGCCCATTCCCACCACTATTATTCAATATAGTTATGGGAGTTTTAGCCACAACAATCAGAGAAGAAAAAGAAATAAAAGGAATCCAAATCGGAAAAGAAAAAGTAAAATTGTCACTGTTTGCAGATGACATGATACTATACATAGAGAATCCTAAAGATGCTACCAGAAAACTACTAGAGCAAATCAATGAATTTGGTAAAGTAACAGGATACAAAATTATTGCACAGAAGTCTCTTGCATTCCTAAACATTAATGATGAAAAATCTGAAAGAGAAATTAAGGAAACACTCCCATTTACCATTGCAACAAAAGAATAAAATACCTAGGAATAGACCTACCTAAGGAGACAAAAGACCTGTATGCAGAAAACTAAAAGACACTGATGAAAAAAATTAAAAATGATACAAACAGATGGAGAGATAAACCATGTTCCTGGATTGGAAGAATCAACATTGTGAAAATGACTCTACTACCCAAGGCAATCTACAGATTCAATGCAATCCCTATCAAACTACCAAAGGCATTTTTCACAGAACTAGAACCAAAAATTTCACAATTTGTATGGAAACAAAAAAGACTCCGAATAGCCAAAGCAATCTTGAGAAAGAAGCTGGAGGTATCAGGCCTGGCTTCAGACTATACTACAACGCTACAGCAATCAAGACAGTATGGTACTGGCACAAAAACAGAAATATAGATCAGTGGAACAGGATAGAAAGCCCAGAGATAAACCCACACACATATGGTCACCTTATCTTTGATAAAGGATGCAAGGATATACAATGGAGAGAAGAGAGGCACTTCAATATGCGGTGCTGGGAAAACTGGACAGCTACATGTAAAATAATGAAATTAGAACACTTTCTAACACCATACACAAAAATACACTCAAAATGGATTATAAACCTAAATGTAAGGCCAGACATTATAATACTTACAGGAAAATATAGGCAGAACACTCTATGACATAAATCACCGCAAGATCTTTTTTGACCCACCTCCTAGAGAAATGGAAATAAAAACAAAAATAAACAAATGGGACCTAATGAGACTTAAAAGCGTTTGCACAGCAAAGGAAACCATACACAAGATGAAAAGAAAACCCTCAGAATGGGAGAACATATTTGCTAATGAAGCAACAGACAAAGGATTAATCTCCAAAATATACAAGTAGCTCATGCAGCTCAATATCAAAGAAACAAACATCCCAATCCATAAACGGGCAGAAGACCTAAATAAACATTTCTCCAAAGAAGACATACAGATTGCCAACAAGCACATGAAAGGATGCTTAACATCACTAATCATTAGAGAAATGAAAATCAAAACTACAATGAGGTATCACGTCACACAAGTCACAATGGTCATCATCAAAAAATCTACAAACAATAAATGCTGGAGAGGGTGTGGAGAAATGGGAACCCTCTTGCACTGTTGGTGGGAAGGTAAATTGATATAGCCACATGGATAACAATATGGAGGTTCCTTAAAAAACTAAAAATAGTACTATCATACAACCCATCCATCCCACTACTGGATATATACCCTGAGAAAACCATAACTCAAAAAGATTCATGTACCACAATGTTCATTGCAGCTCTATTTATAACAGCCAGGACATGGAAGCAACCTAAGTGTCCATTGACGGATGAATGGATAAAGAAGATGTGGCACATATATACAATGGAATATTACTCAGTCATAAAAAGAAACGAGTTTGAGTTATTTGTAGTGAGGTGGATGGACCTAGGCACTGTCATACAGAGTGAAGTAAGTCAGAAAGAGAAAAACAAATACCGTATGCTAACACATATATATGGAATGTAAAAAACAAAAAAAGAATGATTCTGAAGAACCTAGGGGCAGGAAAGGAATAAAGACACAGACACATTCTCTAATGGTCTTCAGCACACAGGGAAGGGGAAGGGGAAGCTGAGATGAAGTGAGAGAGTGGCATGGACATATATACACTACCAAATGTAAAATAGATAGCTAGTGGGAAGCAGCCACATAGCACATGGAGATCAGCTTGGCGCTTTGTGTTCACCTAGAGAGGTGGGATAGTGAGGGTGGGAGGGAGATCAAGAGGGAGGAAATATGGGGATATATGTATCTGTATAGCTGATTCACTTTGTTATACAGCAGAAACTAACACACCACTGTAAAGCAATTATACTCCAATAAAGATGTTAAAAAAATAAAAATTACCTTTATAAAAAATGAAAGTACAGAATACTTGTAATTGCTTGAAAGACAACAGAGAAATTTCAACAATAGGCACAAAACTGTACCTGCTTCCTACAGACAAGAGCATGTGAGGCCAAATCTTTCTATGTCAGATGGTTGCCAGGTGAAAACAAAGTAAATTATATTTCTACAATAAAACATGCATCTTCTTAAAAAAATCACTCAGGACTTAGGAAAATTAATACTTTTAAAATCCTCCAGTGAAATGACTTATTCAAGCCAAATAAAACTACCCATGTAAACTAGGTGAACCATAACATTCATTGATTTCTTGGCTTTCATAAAAATGAACGTAGTGAATGATGATTATTTTGGCTATCAAACTATATCCATGTCAAGGCTAACCATAACAATTATCAAAAGAATCAGAATAAGAATGGACTTGGCATTATGACCGACCATCTGTTTGAATTTAATTATACCTGTTTGTTGATCTCTTCTGTTGGAGTTTTCTAACATCCATCCAGCTCTTGTGACCAACAAGAGCAGTCATCTGACTTGATGATGTTATAGCCATGATTTAGTCAAATAAACTCCAAATGTTAATTTAATTAAACTAAGTTCTACTAACATTTGCCGAGTCTCTACCCTGTGTTAAGTACTGTGCTAGTCAATAGGGATGTAGAGATAAATATTTCATGGCCTTTTTCCATTTGGAAATCAATGCTATCATTGGGTAGGAAAACAAGGAATTAGGCAAAAATAATGATAAAAATATTGTAAGAAAAGTAGAGGATGCTATGAAACACATAACAGGGGTTCCTTGCCACTCTTCATAAGGTTAGGTTATTGAATCTGTAGGAACTAATAATGTCTAAGATGAAACTTGAAATATAAGAGGAAATGAAGTATTCCTGCACCACGGGACAGTGGCCTTGGGATTTAAGGCCAACCTATGAGGTGTTAGCTATTTAACCACTGACTAAACAGTTGGGACATCTTAGAACCCTTCCGGTATTATAGTAGTTACTGAGATTACAGAGATAAAGATAACAGTAAGCTCTTGGAAAGCTCATAATTTCATAGACAATCCAAGTGAACCTAAAGCTATAACAGTAAAAAAGATGTAAAGGGACAAAGTACAGGGCATTTATACTTGGGAAGTGGTATGAGGGAGGTCTTCAGATGAAAGTGTTAGCTGAGCTACGTTTTGAAAGATGATTCAACATTTATCAGGCACTTTAGTGTTGGGGAGGCTGCTGATGATAAGGGACATATTTTTTATTCAAAGATAATAACACGTTAAAACTTAACTCAGTCACAAAGTCTACAGCCAGGGAACTAACATGTATATGTAAAGCAGACAATATATCACACCAAGGGAAGCTTTGGGGACTGTGAAAAACAGTACATGCCCCCAGTCTCTTTAGCCTTAGCTCCAGCTATTTGGTGCCATGTGGGGAAAGGGGCCTCATATTGCTATGTATTACAGTGTTACAATAAAAAAAACAAACACTTGATTCTCAATTTCTTTTTAACTCCAATTTTGAAACTATTGTTTGTCACATGTAATGTATCAGCCAGTTGAATTTGGCTAATTCAGCTGATTAGTGATCTCTGTTTTTCAGAATATCTATACAAATCCACACATTCATTTGGTAATCATTAATTGAACAGCTATACTATGTTTGGTGTTAAGATCATTTCACAGAGAAAGGGAAGGTTGTCCTCTGTATTAGTTAGCAAACATCAAAATTCTATTTGAAAGAATGCTGATTTACTACATTTTCAAAAGCTACGTTGTTTTTCAAGAAAACATTTATAGTCTAAAAAGAGATCAAAGTTTCCATAGGATTGTAAAATATTAAGATTCTTTTTGGTTTTGGTTGATAATTTACCTATCTTTCTCTGTAACATGTAGCACGTTATTATAGAAAAGATGATGTCCTAGTTAATAGTCCATCAAAGTATAATTTATGCATATTACCTTCTCTGATCTTACCATAGAGTAGTTATAAAAGAAGAAATTCATATAGGTCTATTGATTCATTTAAAACACTGTGTAAGTGATTTTGCCAGATTAAAAAAATAATTTGTACTTAATTATAAAGATACTTTCAAAACTCATCTTTAAAAATCTTACACTGGATCTCCTTGGTCTATGTTTTATTTGAAAACTTAATCATCATATAAAGTATGAGAAACAACATGAAAAAAATTGACATTTCAGGTCAAAAGGAAAAGTCATCTTAAACAAACTAGAGATGATGAGGATGGCCAGCACAAACACTCTGGTATCCACTGAAGCAGAAAGAGCATGGCCACTGGAGTCAGAGATCCCACTTTAAATATTGACTTGACCCATTGCACAGTTCCTTCTGAGCCTCATTTATGCAGAAAACAGGAATAATAGTAGTTAATATAGACATTTCTAGAGTGGCGCAGTGAGGACCTGAACAATTCCTCTCCCCAAGAGCAATAATAAAACTTGACAGGTTTTCTAAAAGCAATAATTTCCAGATTCTAGAAATCAACAACAATGTAAGGGGTATTTATTTTTTTAAAAAAAAAAAAAGCACTACTGAAACTTTTGTAAGAATGTTCATATGTAACATTTTAATTTGCAATTGCACACATGGCCTCTTCATCTCCATTTTTGCAATAATGCTACCAGTGAAGCACAAGCTGTGTAAATATGCATCTTCACCACTGGGGGGATGGGGGCTCTTACTTAAATTGGAGCAAAGTATGCAAAAATTCTATACCCATGGAAATAGTAGTAATCTTGTAGGCAAATGAATAGGAAGGCCAATACTTAAGGTAACCAGAAGTTACAATCCTTATTAAAACAAACAAAAGACTGGCAAAAGAGGCAGAAATGGAAATTTAACAGGAAGATAAGGAAAAAAAGTCATCTGTAGTGGGCTGATTTCAAATCAGTATAATATACATGTTCAAAGGATGAAAAAAGTTATGTTCAAATAATAAAGAAAAGTATTATAGCAATGATACATTAAATACAGAATCTCAATAAAGAGAAGAAATCATTAAAAAAGTAAATCTAAAGGGAGAATCTGGACTTGGAAATAAGAATAATTTAAGTGATTAAGTTACTAGAGGAGCTCAGAAGCGGATTTGAGATTTTATTTTATTATTTGCATATTGTATAAACATTACCCACAGCCTATGTTTTCGGATTCATTGGTTTTATTTCAGAAACTAAAGTAACAATACTTGGGGGGTGAGGAAGGAGGGATGACTGAGGATTTAAGCAATAAAGTGTGGCATCACTAAGGAAAATCTATACAGTTTGCTGCCAATGACAAGGAATTCAAAGTTTCATTAAAATAAATCTTGGAGATTTTGCCTCATTCAGTATAAAACCAGTCACTATAATAAATTCCCTCCATAAATGGAAGAGTGAGTATAAATTCAATGAAAAAATAAAATTTGATGGAACTGTTAAATCAGAGGGTTTTTTCTTTCATAATAAAACACAAATTTTTTTTTCCATTTTAACTATTCTTTTTTTTTTTGCTTTATAACAAATTTAATCAGTTATACATATACATATGTTCCCATATCCCCTCCCTTTTGCGTCTCCCTCCCACCCTCCCTATCCCACCCCTCCAGGCAGTCACAAAGCACCGAGCTGATCTCCCTGTGCTATGCGGCTGCTTCCCACTAGCTATCTACCTTACGTTTGGTAGTGTATATATGTCCATGCCGCTCTTTCACTTTGTCACAGCTTACCCTTCCCCCTCCCCATATCCTCAAGTCCATTCTCTAGTAGGTCTGTGTCTTTATTCCTGTCTTACCCCTATGTTCTTCATGACATTTTTTTTTCTTAAATTCCATATATATGTGTCAGCATACGGTATTTGTCTTCCTCTTTCTGACTTACTTCACTCTGTATGACAGACTCTAGGTCCATCCACCTCATTACAAATAGCTCAATTTAATTCTTTTTATGGCTGAGTAATATTCCATTGTATATATGTGCCACATCTTCTTTACCAATTCATCCGATGATGGACACTTAGGTTGTTTCCATTTCTGGGCTATTGTATGAACATTTTGGTACATGTCTCTTTTTGAATTATGGCTTTCTCAGGGTATATGCCCAGTAGTGGGATTGCTGGGTCATATGGTAGTTCTATTTGTAGTTTTTTAAGGAACCTCCATACCGTTCTCCATAGTGGCTGTACCAATTCACATTCCCACCAGCAGTGCAAGAGTGTTCCCTTTTTTCCACACCCTCTCCAGCATTTATTGTTTCTAGATTTTTTGATGATGGCCATTCTGACTGGTGTGAGATGATATCTCATTGTAGTTTTGATTTGCATTTCTCTAATGAGTAAAGATGTTGAGCATCCTTTCATGTGTTTGTTGGCAGTCTGTATATCTTCTGTGGAGAAATGTCTATTTAGGTCTTCTGCCCATTTTTGGATTGGGTTGTTTGTTTTTTTGTTATTGAGCTGCATGAGCTGCTTATAAATTTTGGAGATTAATCCTTTGTCAGTTGCTTCATTGGCAAATATTTTCTCCCATTCTGAGGGTTGTCTTTTGGTCTTGTTTATGGTTTCCTTTGCTGTGCAAAAGCTTTTAAGTTTCATTAGGTCCCATGAAAACACAACTATTTTTTGAAAATTAAATTGCTTTGTCCTTTAAAGAGGAAATTCTATTTCGGACATCATATATAAGACTATACTCTCCCCTCTACATTATAGCACAGTTATTTGTAGGTCAAGCAGAAACATTTGTTCCTGCTGTTTGTAGCTATCTTTATTTTGCCCACTAGCTCTAATCTTCAACTAATATAAGAGCAGGGAGAAGTCTGTGGATATTATTACAAATTTTTATAATCTTGAAAGATGAAGTATAGTTTATGCTCAGAATGATCTAGTTTTAGAGCTTGGCATGAAATAATGAAACACTGCCTAGGTGTTTATAACACTGATGGTTACAAAACGACATTGTTGAATATAATTTGGATTTCTGGCATCACAATTATCTCAAGGCGAAGGGTGCAATAGGGTCTCTTCAAAATATTGTTGAGTACTTTTCTTTAACAAAGTTATTCAACTATTAAAAGGTAAACATTTAAAATTGTTTTTATGAATATTGGTGAGTCTCTGTTCCTCAGCAGCCCTATTTCTGCACAGACCACCACCGGGAGTTGGTGAATTAACATGTGGAAACTGAATACACACATAGGTAGGTCAGTTGTCTACATAAATTCAGCTTTTTTCCTTCATGGCCACCGCAAAAAATAGAAAGAAACAGAAATATCAAAACTGTTTTTAAATTCAAGCCTTAGGTAGTATTCTCAGGAACATTTGTGATTCAAAAACTTTTTCTTGAGCAAAGGATTATTCAAAGGTAAGATTAAAGTGATATGTGGCCCAAAGAAAAGGGACTTTTTCTCCCCAACAAATTTTGGGCAGGGCACCCTTGAAAAGTGTCTGTGTATTCTATGGATCCTAAACAAAACTTTCCACAGGAAAATAAACCACTGTATGATATAACAGAGATAATCATCACTAATTTATAGCTCCCAATAATGTATTGCTTTCTTTGTGACAGGGATTACACTGTATCATTTTCATATATTATTTTATTTAATTCTCATATCCCTGTGATGTTGTGATGACAATCCCATTTTACAGATGAGAAAACTGAGATTTAAAAAGATAAATGAACTAACCCACTGCTGTGTAGCTATAAAATGCCAAACCACAATTCGAAACAGGATTGGAACTAGGTCACTTTTTATGAGTTTAAATGGGCTTAAATTTTCTCTAAATTAATTCCTTTACTTTATAAATAAAAAATAATGAAAGCCATAATGGATAAACTCCCTGTTAAAGGTAGATTCAAGATTATAGTGCACATTTTGTGAATGCCAATAAAAAAAACATGAGAAAAAACCTATTTTTCCAAGTGGAAAAATAGTGGAAAAAAACCCAACAATGAGATTATTCAGTCTGCCAACGAAATCTAATTTTCCTGGAACAATAATTTAACCAGTATGTCTTCTGCTTAGGTATGTTTTAACATGTGAATTTTATTCATTTCCTATTGATTGTCTAATGCCAGGGGGTGGTATAAGTGGTGGGGAGGGGAATGGAAAGATGGAAAATTGTAAGTACAGATTGGAATTTGTTATAAGCTTTGTCTTTTTTAGTAAAGAAAGACTGCCACCAGTAAATTAGGAAGGGCCAGTTGTGGAGGTGAGATCAAGATGTTGGAGTAGAAAGATGCTGCTCTCACCTCGCCCATGAACACATCAAAACTACCACCATATATGGAGCCACTTTCTCTGAGAACTATGACAGCTCTTCTACAACCAAGGTTACAAAGAAACAACCACAGAGAGTCTGGTAGGAGGGAAGGAGACACAGTCTAGTCTAGACCCACACCCCTGGTGGGTGACCCAAAAGAGGAGGCGGGATATCACAGGCTAAAGAATCCTGCCAAAGGGGTGAGGAGTGGCTGGTTTGAAAACCAGTGGGGCTTATCAGAGAGTTGTAGGAAATCAAGACTCAGCTTCATTCATTAACATTATCTTTTTCAGTTTTGTAGGCATCTGGAGGCCATGACCTAGTCTACAACACTGCACATCTCAGTGGAAACAGAGCTGTTAGACTTTTTGATGCAGTGCCTTCTCCATATATTTTAGTTTTTAACTTTCTCTCTCTTTCTTATATTTGGGAAAATAATAACTATGTATGTGTACATATATGTGTCATGCAGTATGTGTCTATTTATATCATTCCCTCTCTTTCTCTCTCTCTTTCCATACGTAGAGAGAAAAATACAGAAGTAGACAGATAAAAACATAGGCACACACAGATACATACACACACATACATATGTAGTTATTATCTCCCCACATATTTCCTCCTATTTGCAGAATTTGGTGAAGAGAGGGTAAAAAGTATAACAAAGATAGTAACCACATGTGGGGATTTTTTTTGGTCTAGAAATATAACAAGCACATATGTGATCTAGATTCTAAATGAAATTTCTCAAGAGCTAATGTCTTCTTGTGGGGTCAATGACACCGGCACTTTTTAAAATAAAGAAAGGGCAAATTCTCTATACTGGCATCCTTGGTTTTCAGGTACCTGTTTGCTTTTGTTTTGCCAAAGGTTACTGGGACAAAGCAGAAATGACAGATTGTCTGGAGACCATAAGGCTGCTACCAGCCCACAGCAGTCCAGGCAGTGCCAGGGAGCAGTCTTCACAGACTGCCAGGCCCTGTGCTCTTTAATGAGGACTGCTAAACAAGGCAGGTGGCATGGAGATTGGGGCATCCTAGTATGACATGGGAGAAATAAGTGAATATTCCCTTTCCACCTGTTCCATTTGGCTTCTCTTCATTCAGTACAAATGTCCTTGGGAGCAAAAGGGACCTGCTTTTAAGGACAGGTCCAATATCATTTTTTTTTGTAAGAATAAAAAATAAATACAAACCTAAGGGGAAAATTTTTTTAAAAAAAAACAAAAAGATCCTGTTTGTCAGAAGCAGACAAGGGCAGAGAGCCACAAGGCCAAAGATTTCTACAGATATTACAGATAGAATGTGTGGTTTTCACCTCTACCTCCCCTGGAGAGGATTGCCTCCTGCATGGTCTTGGTTAAGTCCCTGGGCTAAACCTAACTTCCCTGTAAATATGTGCATTATGGGTTACACCTCCACCATCCCAAAGTCTTCTGTAACCTCTATGGCAGTGATTTTGTTTTAGATCAATTTCTAATTCTTATTTCCTCCCATTTAATTGCAGGTCTGCCTTTTGTTATTCGCCTTATTTTCTTCACCAGCAACGCAACCTTCATTTGCCTTGCCAGGCATCCACAGCCTCACTAGCCGCTCACTCCTCCACTTGTCCCTGGATCCTGAGACTCTTGCTGGCCCAGAGACCAACGATGGAGGGATCCGACATGTAAAATCAGTATTAACCCAATGGCAAAGCTAGTCTGCTTTGAGTCACCTACAAACTCAGCTTCGATTGACTGCAAAGACTCTCCTCTAACCTCAACAGAATTTCACTAAAACCACAAGAAAAAGAGTAAATAGAAGAGACAAAATGCACTATGAGTTCAGAGGTGAGGACACCCATGCGAGCTCAAAACATCAGGGAAGAATGCTCCTTCTTCCCAAGTGGCTAGATTGGGTGTGAATAAGCAGAACGGAAGTTGTGAGCATCACAAAGAGGACTGCACAAGGACAAAGGTGCCAAGTTAGAAACAGCCTGGGCATACTGTGAGAATGATGAGAAAAATGGGAAAGCAAGAGTGGAAGCCTACATTGTAAGACCATGTTCTAAAGTCATGTGTCTTGATGCTTGCATTATTTCCATTCATGAAGGGATCTAATAAAGTACAGTGCTTATGAGTATGGAGTCTACTTTAGAGAAAACAAAATGCAAATTTCCTCTGTCAGTGTCTGTGTGAACAAAGGTAAACCCCATATCCTATCTAGGCTTACTTTTTCTGATTTAGGGTGGAAATATTATTTAGCTTCCAGATTGACTGAAAAAATTGAATGAGGTAATACATGGAAGAACTAAGTACGTTGCCTAGCACATAGAATTATTCAGGAATTATATGACTATTATTAATTTTTCAATCATGCAATACTTTTTTTGAGAATATTTTAGGTTCTCTTTGTTGTGTTGGGCACTAGGGATAGAATGAAAAGACAACCTACAGAATGGAAAAAAAATGTTTGCAAATGATGTGACTGACAAGGGATTAATCTCCAAAATATACAAACAGTTCATGCAGCTCAATATCAAAAAAACAAACAACCCAATCAAAAAATAGGCAGAAGATCTAAATAGACATTTCTCCAAAGAAGACATACAAATGGCCAAAAGGCACATGAAAAGATGCTCAACATCACTAATTATTAGAAAAATGCAAATCAAAACTACAATGAGGTATCACCTCACACCAGTCAGAATGGCCATCATCAAAAAGTCTACTAATAATAAATGCTGGAGAGGGTGTGGAGAAAAAGGAACCCTCCTGCACTGTTGGTGGGTATGTAAATTGGTGCAGCCACTCTGGAGAATAGTATTGAGGTTCCTTAAAAACCTAAAAATAGAATTACCATATGATCCTGCAATCCCACTCCTGAACATATAGCTGAAGAAAACCATAATTCGGAAAGATACATGCACCCCAGTGTTCACTGCAGCACTATTTGCAATAGCCAAGACATGGAAGCAAACTAAATGTCCATCAAAAGATAAAAGAAAAAAGAAGATGTGGTATCTATCTATCTATCTATCTACCTATCTACACACCACCATACTATATATATATAAAATATATATATTTACATATAATATATATTTATATATCTATTATATATAATATACATAATGGAATATTACTCAGCCATAAAAAATGAAATAATGCCATTTGCAGAGACATGGGAGGACTTAGAGATTAACATACTAAGTGAAGTAAGTCAGATAGAGAAAGACAAATATATGCTATTGCTTATATGTGGAATCTAAAAAACTGATACAAATGAACTTACATACAAAACATAAATAGACCCACAGACATAGAAAACAAACTTATGGTTACCAAAGGAGAAAGGGTAGGGGGAGGGATAAATGAGGAGTTTGGGATTAACATATACACACTACTATATATGAAATAGATAACCAACAAGGACCTACTGTATACCACAGACAACTATACTCAATATTTTATAATAACCTATAGGAAAAGAATCTGAAAATATAAATAAATAAATAACTGAATTAGTTTGCTGTGTACCTGAAACTAATACAACATTGTAAATCAACCATACTTCAATTAAAAACATGTAGAATAGGGGCTTCCCTGGTGGCGCAGTGGTTGAGAGTCCGCCTGCCAATGCAGGGAACGCAGGTTCGTGCCCTGGTCCAGGAAGAACCCACATGCCACGGAGCGGCTGGGCCCGTGAGCCATGGCTGCTGAGCCTGCACATCCGGAGGCTGTGCTCCACAACGGGAGAGGCCACAACAGTGAGAGGCCCGCGTACCGCAAAAAAAAACAAAACAAAAAAACAATATGGAGGAGCGAAAGTAAATTGGGCAGGTCATCACAACTAATAAGTGAACTTTGTTAATTCAGAGTCTTTGAATTTAAAAGAAAACTTAAATTTGATTATGTAACCTGAAAACTCCAAACCAAGAAATTGAAAAAATAATTTCTTGCTGATCAATGGAAGGGCATTCTTGGGCAAGCCCTCTTATCCTCTCCAAATCTTGACTTCCAAATTTGTAAAATGAATAGATAGGTTTGAGACATCTTAACAATTTTATATCTCTATGATTTTACATGAGCCCTCAATATATTTCTCAAATGAGCATTTTCTACATCTCCATGGGAAATTTATGGGAACTTTTAATTCAAAAAGGTAACTAGAGGGCCTCCCTGGTGGCGCAGTGGTTGAGAGTCCGCCTGCCGATGCAGGGGACACGGGTTCGTGCCCCGATCCCGGAGGATCCCACATGCCGCGGAGCGGCTGGGCCCGCGAGCCATGGCCGCGGGGCCTGTGTGTCCGGAGCCTGTGCTCCGCAACGGGAGAGGCCACAGCAGTGAGAGGCCCGCGTACAGCAAAAAAAAAAAAAAAGGTAACTAGAGGATAATGGATTATACCAGCACATGAATGGAAAACACCTGTCACTCCTGTTCAAACTCCCTCATTCCTCTTCCAAGAGAGCCATTGTTATTCAATCACCATACTCATTCATGCCAGGACTGGCCACATTATCCCACTAAAAATCTGAATTGACATGTGAAATAAAACTTATCTGTCAACACATCTGCACAGTGATGAAAGGCTACCCTAGAAAAGTGCTGCAGGTTTCACAAACACCATTTTGAAGTACCAAGTCTGCAATGCTGGGGCAAAAATGTTCTCATTTTTTTCAGCTCCTTGGATGCTATCTGTCTTCATGGACCATATCAAGCCCATTGTCGTTCCTGCATCCTTCCTTAGTAATCTCACCAGCGCTAATTCATTCCTTCCTCTCCTTCCTTCCATCTGTTACCTTTTCTTTTTCTTTCTTTTTCTTTCTTTCTTTTTTCTTTCTTTCTCTTTCTCTTTCTTTCTTACTCTTTCTCTTTCTTTCTTCCTTTCTTTTCTTTCTTTTTCTTTCACTTTCTTTTTTTGAATTTTAATTTATTATTTATTTTATACAGCAGGTTCTTATTAGTTATCTATTTTATACCTATTAGTGTATATATGTCAATCCCAATCTCCCAGTTCATCCCACCACCTGCCCCCCTTGCTTTACCCACTTGGTGTCCATAAGTTGGTTCTCTACATCTGTGTCTCTAATTCTGCCTTGCAAACCTGTTCATTTGTACCATTTTTCTAGATTCCACATATATACATTAATATACAATATTTGTTTTTCTCTTTTTGACTTACTTCACTCTGCATGACACTCTCTAGGTCCAGCCACATCTCTACAAATGACCCAATTTCATTCCTTTCTATGGCTGAGTAATATTCCATTGTATATATGTACCACATCTTCTTTATCCATTCATCTGTCAATGGGCTTAGGTTGCTTCCATGACCTGGCTATTGTAAATAGTGCTGCAATAAACATTTGGGTGCATGTGTCTTTCTGAATTATGGTTTTCTCTGGGTATATGCCCAGTAGTGGGATTGCTGGGTCATATGGTAATTCTATTTTTAGTTTTTTAAGGAACTCCCATACTGTTCTCCATAGTGGCTGTATCAATTTACATTCCCACCAACAGTGCAAGAGGGTACTCTTTTTTCCACACCCTCTCCAGCATTTGTTGTTTATAGACCTTCTAATGATGCCAATTCTAACGGGTGTGAGGTGATACCTCATTGTAATTTTGATTTGCATTTCTTTAATAATTAGTGATGTTGAGCACTTTTCATGTGCTTCTTGGCCATCTGTATGTCTTCTTTGGAGAAATGTCTATTTAGGTCATCTACCCATTTTTTGATTGGGTTGTTTGTTTTTTTGATATTGAGCTACATGAGCTGTTTATATATATTGGAGATTAATCCTCTATCCGTTGTTTCATTTGCAAATATTTTCTCCCATTCTGAGGGTTGTCTTTTTGTCTTGTTTATAGTTTCCTTTGCTGTGCAAAAGTTTTTAAGTTTCATTAGGTCCCATTTGCTTATATTTGTTTTTATTTCCATTACTCTAGGAGGTGGGTCCAAAAAGACCTTGCTGTGATTTATGTCAGTAGAGTGTTCTGCCTATGTTTTCCTCAAAGGGTTTTACAGTCCAGTCACATTTAGGTCTTTAATCCATTTTGAATTTATTTTTGTGTATGGTGTTAGAAAGTGTTCTAATTTCATTCTTTTACATGTAGCTGTCCAGTTTTCCCAGCACCACTTATTGGAGAGACGGTCTTTTCTCCATTGTATATCCTTGCCTCCTTTGTCATAGGTTAGTTGACAATGTGTGCGTGGGTTTATCTCTGGGCTTTCTATCCTGATCCATTGATCTATATTTCTGTTTTTGTGCCAGTACCATATTGTCTTTACTGTAGCTTTGTAGTATAGTCTGAAATCAGGGAGCCTGATTCCTCCAGCTCCGTTTTTCTTTCTCAAAATTGCTTTGGATATTCAGGGTCTTTTGTGTTTCCATACAAATTGTGAAATTTTTTGTTCCAGTTCTGTGAAAAATGCCATTGGTAGTTTTATAGGGATTGCATTGAATCTGTAGATTGCTTTGGGTAATATAGTCATTTTCACAATGTTGATTCTTCCAATCCAAGAACATGGTATATCTCTCCATCTGTTGGTATCATCTTTAATTTCTTTCATCAGTGCCTTATAATTTTCTGCATACAGGTCTTTTGTCTCCTTAGGTAGGTTTATTCCTAGATATTTTATTCTTTTTGTTGCAATGGAAATGGGAGTGTTTGCTTAATTTCTCTTTCAGATTTTTCATTATTAGTGTATAGGAATGCAAGGGATTTCTGTGCATTAATTTTGTATCCTGCTACTTTACCAAATTCATTGATTAGCTCTAGTAGTTTTCTAGTGGCATCTTTAGGATTCTCTATGTATAGTATCATGTCATCTGCAAACAGTGACAGTTTTACTTCTTTTCCAATTTGTATTCCTTCTGTTTCTTTTTCTTCTCTGATTGAAGTGGCTAGGACTTTCAAAAATATGGTGAATAACAGTGGCAAGAGTGGACATCCTTTTCTTGTTCCTGGTCTTAGAGGAAATGCTTTCAGGTTTTTCTAAAAAAAACACCATCGAGAATGATGTTTCCTGTTGGTTTGTTGTATATGGCCTTTATTATGTTGAGGTAGGTTCCCTGTATGCCCACTTTCTGGAGGGTTTTTATCATAAATGGGTGTTGAATGCTGTCAAAAGCTTTTTGTGCATCTATTGAGATGATCGTATGGTTTTTATCCTTCAGTTTGTGAATATGGTGCATCACATTGATTGATTTGCATATATTGAAGAACTTTCATCCTGGGGTAAATCCCACTTGATCATGGTGTATGATCAAGTCTGTTATTGGATTAATGTGTTTAATGTGTTGTTGGATTCTGTTTGCTAGTATTTTGTTGAGGACTTTTGCATCTGTATTCATAAGTGATATTGGTCTCTAATTTTCTATTTTTGTAGTATCTTTGGTTTTGGTATCAGAGTGATGGTGGCCTTGTAGAATGAGTTTGGGGTGTTCCTTCCTCTGCAATTTTTTGGAAGAGTTTGAGAAGGATGGATGTTAGCTCTTTTCTAAATGTTTGATAGAATCCACCTGTGAAGCCATCTGGTCCTGGACTTCTGTTTGCTGGAAGATTTTTAATTACAGTTTCAATTTCATTACTTGTGATTGGTCTGTTCATATTTTCTATTTCTTCCTTGTTCAGTCTTGGAAGATTATACCTTTCTAAGAATTTTTCCACTCCTTCCAGCTTGTCCATTTTATTGGCATAGCATTGCTTGTAGTAATCTCTCATAATCCTTTGTATTTCTGCAGTGCCGTTGTAACATCTCCTTTTTCATTTCTAACTCTATTGAGTTGAGTTTTCTACCTTTTTTTCTTTATGAGTCTGGTTAATGGTTTATCAATTTTTGTTTATCTTCTCAAGAACCAGCTTTTAGTTTTATTGATCTTTGCTATTGTTTCCTTCATTTGTTTTTCATTTATTTCTGACCTGATCTTTATGGTTTCTTTCCTTCTGCTAACTTTGCATTTTGTTTGTTCTTCTTTCTCTAGTTCCTTTAGGTGTACCGTTAGGTTGCTTATTTGAGATTTTACTTGTTTCTTGAGGTAGGATTGTATTGCTATAAATGTCCTTCTTAGCACTGCTTTTGCTGCATCCCATAGGATTTGGATCATCATGTTTTCATTGTCATTTGTCTCTAGTTATTTTTTGATTTCCTCTTTGATTTCTTCAGTGATCTCTTGGTTATTTAGTAACATAGTGTTTAGCTTCCATGTGTTTGTGGTTTTTACGTTTTTTTCCCCTGTAATTTACTTCCAATCACATACCATTGTGGTTGGAAAAGATGCTTGATATAATTTCAGTTTTCTTAAATTTACCAAGGCTTCATTTGTGACCCAAGATGTGATCTATCCTGGACAAAGTTCTGTGTGCACTTGAGAAGAAAGTGTAATCTGCTGTTTTTGGATATAATGTCCTATAAATATCAATTAAATCTATCTGGCTTATTCTGTCATTTAAAGCTTGTGTCCTTGTTAATTTTCTGTCTGGATGATCTGTCCATTGGTGTAAGTGAGGTGTTTAAGTCCCCCACTATTACTGTGTTACTGTCGATTTCCTCTTTTATAGTTGTTAGCAGTTGCCTTATGTATTGAGGGGCTCCTATGTTAGGTGCATATGTAATTGTTATATCTTCTTCTTGGATTGATCCCTTGATCATTATGTAGTGTCCTTCCTTGTCTCTTATAACATTCTTTATTTTAAAGTCTATTTTATCTGCTATGAGTATTGCTACTCCAGCTTTCTTTTAATTTCCATTTGCATGGAATACCTTTTTCTATCCCCTCAGTTTCAGTCTGTTTGTGTTCCTAGGTCTCTTGTAGACAGCATATATATGGGTCTTGTTTTTGTATCCATTCAGCAAGCCCGGGTCTTTTGGTTGGAGCATTTAATCCATTCACATTTAAGGTAATTATTGATATGTGTGTTCCTATTACCAATTTCTTAATTGTTTTGCATTTGTTTTTGTAGGTCCTTTTCTTCTCTTGTGTTTCCCACTTAGAGAAGTTCATTTAGCATTTGTTGTAGAGCTGGTTTGGTGGTGCTGAATTCTCTTAGCTTTTGCTTGTCTGTAAAGCTTCTGATTTCTCTGTCAAATCTGAATGAGATCCTTGCAGGGTAGAGTAATCTTGGTTGTAGTTTCTTCCCTTTCATTACTTTAAATATAGCGTGCCACTCCCTTCTGGCTTGTAGGTTTCTGCTGAGAAATCAGCTCTTCACCTTATGGGAGTTCCTTTGTGTGTTATTTGTCATTTTTCCCTTGTTGCTTTTAATAATTTTACTTTGTCTTTAACTTTTGTCCACTTGATTACTATGTGTCTTGGCATGTTTTTCCTTGGGTTTTTTCCTGCCTTGGACTCTCTGCACTTCCTGGACTTGAGTGGCTATTTCCTTTCCCATGTTAGGGAAGTTTTTGACTATAATCTCTTGAAATATTTTCTACGGTCCTTTCTCTCTCTCTTCTCATTCTGGGACCACTATAATGCAAATGTTGGTGCATTTAATGTTGTCCCAGAGGTCTCTTAGCTGTTTTCAGTTCTTTTCATTCTTTTTTCTTTATTCTGTTCTGCAGCAGTGAATTCCACCATTCTGTCTTCCAGGTCAGTTATCCATTCTTCTGCCTCAGGTATTCTGCTATTGATTCCTTCTAGTGTATTTTCATTTCAGTTATTATATTGTTCATCTCTGTTTGTTTGTTCTTTAATTCTTCTAGATCTTTGTTAAACACTTCTTGCATCTTCTCGATCTTTGCCTCCATTCTTTTTCCGAGGTCCTGGATCATCTTCACTATCATTATTCTGAATTCTTTTTCTGGAAGATTGCCTATCTCCACTTCATTTAGTTGTTTTTCTGGGGTTTTATGTTGTTCCTTCACCTGGTACATACTCCTCTGCCTTCTCATTTTGTCTATCTTTCTGTGAATGTGGTTTTCGTTCCACAGTCTGCAGAATTGTAGTTCTTGCTTCTGCTGTTTGCCCTCTGGTGGATGAGGCTATCTAAGAGGCTTGTGCAAGCTTTCTGATGGGACGGACTGGTGGTGGGTAGAGCTGGGTGTTGCTCTGGTGGGCAGAGTTCAGTAAAACTTTAATCCGATTGTCTGCTGATGGGTGGGGCTGGGTTCCCTCCCTGTTGGTTGTTTGGTCTGAGGTGACCCAGCACTGGAGGCTACAGGCTCTTTGGTGGTGCTAATGGTGGACTCTGGGAGGGTGCATGACAAGGAGTACTTCCCAGAACTTCTGCTGCCAGTGTCCTTGTCCCCACAATGAGCCACAGCCACCCCCTACCTCGGCAGGAGACCCTCCAACACTAGCAGGTAGGTCTGGATCAGTCTCCTATGGGGTCACTGTTCCTCCCCCTGGGTTCTGATACACACACTACTTTGTGTGTGCCCTCCAAGAGTGGAGTCTCTGTTTCCCTGAGTCCTGTCGAAGTCTTACAGTCAAATCCTGCTAGTCTTCTAAGTCATACTCTGTGAATTCTTCCTCCCATTGCCAGACCCCCAGGTTGGGAAGCCTGACGTGGGGCTCAGAACCTTCACTTCAGTGGGTGGACTTCTGTGGTATAATTGTTCTCCATTTTGTGAGTCACCCACCCAGTGGTTATGGGATTTGATTTTATTGTGATTGCGCCCCTCCTACCATCTCACTGCAGCTTCTCCTTTGTCTTTGAATGTGGGATATCTTTTTTGGTGAGTTCCACTGTCTTCCTGTAGATGATTGTTCAGCAGTTAGTTGTGATTCCTGTGCTCTTGCAAGAGGGAGTGAGCACATGTCCTTCTATTCCACCATCTTGAACCAATCTCCCTTCTTTCTTCCTTTCTTTCTTCCTTCCTTCCTTCCTTCCTTCCTCCTTCCATCCTTTCCTTCCTTCCTTTCTTGCCTTCTATCTTGCCAAAAGCCTTACTGCCTCAACTTGGATTGTATTTAATTTGGAGCATGATTATACAATGTTTTTTAAAATTAAATAAGTTTTTCTTAGGTTCATTCATTTACTCATTATTCAACAAATATTTGAAAATTTGTTTTTACATACTAGGCACTGAGCTAGGTACTATGAATAAAATATAAATAAGACAGACATAGACTCTACACTTATGAAACTTCCTATTTCACAGCAGATAAGCAACAACTGAAAAGCATGTTAAACAAGATATAGGCACACATAGTAGCAGTAGCAGCATCTGGGACATGAAGGAAATTTTCATACAGAAAATAATGTTGAGTTCTAGAGGGTATGTAGAAATTAGAGAAGTACAGATATGAGAAAGGGGGTTTCCATGGAAAGGGGGCATGAAGAGCAAATATCTAGAACCAGATGAGAAACAACTGTGGTATACTGTGAGAATAAGACAAAAAGGCTGGTAAATTAATGAAGAACACTGAATTCAGTAAGTCCCAGATGCAAGGTGGGGAATTTTAAGAGATAAGGATGTAGGTCTATGAAGGGGTCTACTAATAAATGTCCTTGAAAGCAATCAAAATCAACTATGGATAACTTTTTAGAAAATGAAAGAACTTATTGAAATGGTTAAATTACAAAACTGATGGAAAAGCTATATAGCAAGTACACAAGAAATATAAGAACTATAATATTCCCAGGGAACTCAGTAGCAGGAATTTATGGCATTTTCTTTAAGGCACAGTCATTGCATTGGTTCAACTACAACCACCTTAGGTCCTTTTTGGCACTCTACTCTGGACTCAATTCTTAGAAGATTTTGATTGGTCTAGTTTGGGTCAGGTATTCACTCCTTGGAGAGACACAGTTGGTGGTGGTTCTAATAGAACATGAAATGGGAGGGGCAGTGTACCCCAAAACAAATATGCATGGGAGGGTGCTATGTTGGCCTAAGGAGCTGTAAGCAGTAAAGTACAACAGACTCAAGAAATGCCTCCTATGTCGTGATGAAACATTTGGATGTTAAACTGAGGGCAATGGATTGGCACTGAATGGAAGAATGCTCTGAGCAGGTCTGTATTTAAGGAAAAGTACAAGGAAGGATGGCTAAGGGGTGGACCTTCCTGGAGGCCTGCAGACATACAGGAAATTTGTACAAAGGAGGTCATAGAAGGGACAGAGAAATGAAAATTGGTTTAAGAGATATGAGTCCTGTAGAATGAAAAGGGCAAGGGGATACTATATGTATCATAGCAGCCAGTATATTTCCATGAACAAAGCAGGAGCTCAGTAAATATCTATTGACAAGACTTAAATGCAGAAATCTGGCTTAGAAGGTGCTTAGTACGTTTAGACATTTGTATATATTCTGTGCATCACGATATCTGAATTTTTTCAACTTGTTCTTCCTTTTTCACATCATTTATTGTATGGCTCTTAATTCCACAATTTTATAGTTTTGCTGCCTAACTGTAAGTAGTACACAGTGGTTCATAGGGAGAATGAAATTATTTCATTTCAAAGAGAATCTCCATCTGAGAAGAAAAGGGAACATGTAGGAAAAAAAAAAGTTTTCCAAACTTGCAGGTGTTGCTTAAAATTTAAGAAGGTATAAAACCTTGGTAAGTGGACATGTAAGAGTAATTGTGATAAATGTCCTAAAAATTTAGGTTTGGTTCCAATGGCAGTTTTACAAAGCTTAGATTTCAGCTTCTCTCTCTTCCCCAACTATAACAAACACATCAGTGCTCTTTACCCGTTTCTTAGAAAATAGAAATAATTTCCTCTGCAAATGGAATTTGACAGCAATTAATTGGAAGACACGGATGTTAATAAATTTTGATATAATCTGATTTAAATTAATTCAATAACTTTATATGTTAAGTTAGTATAACGGCAGCCCAAATTTCAGATAATTTTGTGTTTCGGGAACAGAGACAGACGAACAAGGTAAAAAGAAAATCACCAAATTTCCAAAACAGAAGAAAAAGAAACATTCTAGAGAGAAGGTTGCTGTAGCATACCAATGAGAGGAGGGATTTGGGAGTTACTCATGAAAATCTATAGTTATCACGCTATGCACCACTGTCACAGAAAAGGAAAATGAGAAAGCAGATCCCAGGCTCAAGAGACATAGAATTGAAATGTAAATTAAATGTAATCATGCCATGTATTACCACCTCTGCTCCTGCACAGCTCAAAAACCAATTTCAGCATAAACATTGTGCTGTGCTGTTCCATCTTTAACAAGCTGACCTCAAGGGGGAAAAATGCGCTATTTTTACAACTGAAGCTTACTCTTGATTGAGGAAATCTGATTGTAAGTGCAGTTTTGACACACTGTTGCAATTTAAATGAACTCTTCAAATTTGAAAGAATATCATCTATCAATCTTCCAGTAAATCTCTCCTTATCTTCCTCTCTTTGTCTCTCCTCCCCTCTCTCTCTCTATTTTCTTATTATTGAGATATAGTTAACATGTAACATAGTATAAGTTTAAAGCACACAATGGCTGATTTGATACATTTATATATTGTAATATGATTACCGCCATAGTGTTAATTAATATCTCTATAAAGTCCCTTAGCATTTCTTTTGTGTGGTGAGAACATTTAAGATCTATTCTCTTAGCAACTTTGAAGTATATAGTTCAATGTTATTGACTATAATCACTATGCTGTACACTAGATCACTAGAACTTAACTCATTTTCTAGTTGAAAGTTTGTACCCTTTGGCCAACATCTCCCCAATTTCCCCACCTCTTGGCCCCTGGTAACCAACATTCTATTCTGCTCTCTGTTCACAGTCAATCTACTGAATATTAAGGTTAACAACATGATCTTAAAACCCAAGAAAAAGATAAGACAGATAAGAAGGTATCATCAGAAAAAATACAAGAAGGTAGGGAACTATTATCTTCAAAATACTAAAATAAAATACTGATAAACTAAAATTTAATGTGCACATAAATTATCATTCTAAAGTGAGATGAAAACTAAAGACATTTTCAGACTTATAAAGGATGTGAGAGTTTATCACCAAATTAAATTTACAAAAGTAAGTCCTAATTAAGGTAATCCAGAATCCAGAAATATACAATATAAATAATGAAAAAAACAGAAACTCCTAAATTCTTTATAATTAAATCAAATTTCACTAGCAATACTAAGTTCAATTAACTACCAATTGTAGTTAATACTAAATATTAGTATTTATTTTGAAAAAGAACAATAATCAGCTTCTGGTCATAATGGAGTAACTGGGATCTAATTTCCCTTCTCATAGTAAACGACTAGAAAACTGGAATAGCACAAAAGTCTGCAGCTTTTAGACACTGGAGGAAAGACCTCCAAGCAAGGACTGTGATCACCAAGAAAAGGGAAACAAATAAGATGAGCCCTGTGATCACCCCAGATTTCTGTCTAGATTCAACTTCCTAATAGTCCAGAGAGGGTGATCCTACATGGAGCATTGTAATCTCCCTGAGAAGAATCATTAAGCAGGGAAATGCATACTACAACCACAATGAATGGCTCTAATCACCCACTGAAGGGGCTAAAATGAAAAGTATTGAAGGGTGTGGACTCATCATATGATCTAGCAATTGCCCTCTTAGGTATTTGCCCAAGGGAAATGAAAACATATGTCCACGTGAAGACTTGTACCTGATGCTTATAGAAGCTTTATTCATAATAGCAAAAAAACAAAACAAAAACAAACAAAGAAAAAAGTGAGAAGCAATCCAAATGTCCTTCAACAAGTGAATGGATAAACAGTTTGTAATATATTTATTTAATAGAACACTATTTATAAATAAATGGAAGAAAGTACTAATACACATTACATCATACATGAAAGTCAAAAATATGTTGAGTGAAAGAAGCCAAACCGAATAGACTAGATACTGTATGATTTTCATTTACATGAGATTCTAGAAAAGAAAAATCTGATAGTGACAGAAAGCAAGTCAAGGTTTGTCTGGATCCAAGCATGTGCGATAATGATAGAAAATGAGCTTCACTGAGGTTAAACAGTTGAATAATTTGTCATAATTTGTTGAATCTATACACTTTTGTTATTTTAAAATTACACCTTAATATAGTTAATTAAAATGTAATAATGAAAAATCTAGAAAAACATTATATAGCTGATAAGCATATGAAAAAATACTCAACTTTACTCAGATTTAGGGAAATGCAATGTACACCATAATCAAATTTATAAAAATTAAAATGTCTGAGAATACCAACTATGGACAAGAATGTGGAAAATCATAACCTCTCAAACCTGACTTTTGGGGGCGTTAATTAATACAACAATTTTGGACAACATCTGGTAGATTTTGAATGTGCTTGCCCTAATAAGCTATGTGTACAATGTCACATGCAGTTAGCTAGCTGGGGTTCAAATCCTTCTCCTCTAACTGTTATAAACTCTTGATTTGATTCCCTTATTTGTAAAATGAGGACAATGATTAAAGCTACTTCATAAAAATGTTATGAGCATTTGATCAGTTAATATATGTAGTATATGTAAAGTCTTAGAACAATGCCTGGTTTGATTTGGGATGGTTACCCAGGGAATTTCAATTCTTTCAACATTTATTTATTTTTTCTTTGAAAATTATTTAAAGCAAATTGACCATGTTAAATTTTGTAAAGCATGTGCTGAGTCATGTGTAGTTATTTAAATGGTTTACTATATTGGAGTTTTATCTTCAAATAAAACTTTATAGTTTTTCTTACACAACAACTAATCCTCATCTTATCTGCTGGCCCCAGTAGCAGTTATGTTTATAGTCCCTCCTCTAAATTAATGAGACATTTTCAGCATAGATTTCAAGAATATTTCACACTTACAGACTCACTTTACATACATGTATAGCATATCCTTGTAGTTTTATCAGATATGAATACTAAAACTGAATTTGCATTACTTAAATATTAATATAAAATATTTAGTTCTTTACTTGTATTTAACATCAATTTCTTTTACTAAGATTTTGCCTTCTTTTTTTGTAAACTTACTTGTTTTGCTTAATTCCTTTCTATTTTAGTCAGGTTTAATAATGGAGCGCCTACACTCAAGCATCTGGAGATCAACTGCTTCTTTTATATGAATTTAAATGTTGATTTTGCCAATTATTCATTGTATCATCAACTGACCACTTCTTTTCATTCCTATCCTAGTGTCCCAGATTCCAACATTGGTTATGTTTTGAAAACGCATTTTGTCATTATTTCATAAATCATTTCTGAAGCATTTTCCAAAAATCAATGCACAGAATCATGTAACTTCAACATTTTCCTTAAAGGTAAATTGAGTTGTCAGACTGAATGATCTGGGAATTAATAGAACAAAATTGAAAATTGTTCTTTGAGAAAGGGGGAGGGGGAGATGGAGAGGGAGGGGGAGGCAGAGACAGAATAGCATGAAACTAATAAAATATTAGTTTTTAAAAAAAGGTTTTCCTAGTGCAACCTCTTCTAGTGCTGACTCTTTCATAAAACTGAGGTTTAGAGAGTTTAAAGGCATCACTAAAATGGAAGCAGCAAAAAAAACTGGAACAAATATTTGTTGACAGATTTAAAATAAAAGTAAGTTTGTTACTATTTGCTAAAATATGAACTCAAATTAAATGCTTTTTAGCTACTAGGAATTTATTTCTTTTTAAGTATTTTTTCACGCACAATTACAGAATTTTTTTTATATGTGGTGGCATTAGTGCTATTGTATTTATCATTTTTGAGGTTTATATTCTAACAAAATATATTACTTTGGGAAATTTTATTGTTAAAAATTTATCTGGACATTTCAGAAAAGCACAAAGATTAGAATAAGAATTAGAATTTATTGTCATGGCATACTCAACACCTAGGATCATTTCAGTCCCATCCCTGAAACTAACTAATTGTTAGAGTGAATAAAATGTTATATTACATTGAAAAAAAAACCACCTAATGAGAAAGATATAGATATAACTTATTTCACTGAGTAGCTGCAACATACAATCCATCACAATTGTACAGCACCATGGTTAAGAACATGTTTTGTAATTTGCATTTTTCGTATAAGCTTTTCTAGCTATGTGATCTACTATACTTCTCTGTGTCTTAATTTCCTCATCTTCTAAAGGGGGATATTAAAAGTTCTTAGCCCCATAGTTTTGGTAAGAGAATTAATAAATTAATACATGTAGAACACACAATGTTATGGACCCAATGTATGTGTCCTCCTAACATTTTTATGTTGAAGCCCTAACCCCCTATGTGATAGTATTTGGTGGTGGGGCTTTTGGGTGGTAGCTAGGTTTAGATGACTTCATGACGGTGAAGCCACCTGAATGTGATTAGCATTCTTACAAAGAGAGGAAGAGAGCAGAGCTTACCCTCTCCCCACCATATGAGGACACAAGGAGAAGGCACCCACCTGCAAGCCAGAGAAAGAAGGCCTTCATCAAGAACCCTACCATGCTGGCACCCTGATCTTGGACTACCCAAGACTCCAGAACTCTGAGAAATAAATGTCTGTTGCCTAAACCATCTTGTCTATGGTATTTTATTATTGCAGCCCAAACAGACTAAGACACATAGAAAATTAGTACATAATAAGTAGGCACTAAATGTTACTTTATATTATTTCGCCTTTTGTTTGTTAATGAGCATGTAATTTGCACTCAAACTTTTGATTTAGGCATGTTTACTAAAATGTTAAAAGGGAAGGAAACACAGAAATTTAAAACTAAATGTCAGCCCAAAGCCAGTCTATTATAACCACCTTCCCACCTTCATTTTACAATTTACAGCACAAATATGGTTCAACATTTCACAGCTACACAAGTAGTCAGTGAATAGCACCAGAATGGAATCAGGGGTTTCTTACTCCAGGGTCAGCACTCTTTCCACAAAATTTCTCCTATTTATCTTAAATACCTTTTTTTAATGCATCATAAGTCATAACACTCGTCTCAGAATGTAAGTTTAGAGTGATAAATAAGAAATAACAATTCATCTGACCACCATTTCTATAGATACAAAGTACTTAAAATGATTGCTAAGGTTTGTTATTAATTAATGATTCTTTGTAGAAGAATTTGATACAGTTCTGGCTAGTTAATCACTTGGTAATAACACTTGGGGACTGCCGGTAAAATATGGCCAATTCAAAACTGGGCTATCAACACCGCTTCCTCTGTACACCCCCATTAAAATGTCCATAAGCCAGTAATACAGGCACATATCTAAAATGATGAAATGCATGGAGGAAAAACAACTATTGCATAGAGTTGTCAACAGAATATTGGGAGACAGAAATCAGATGGTCAAGTGGTAATTGACATGACAAAGCAGAGAAAGCTGAACATGTATGCCCATGATTTTTCTCAGCAAGAAGCAATGCCACGCACTCAAGGCCATATGGTTACTGGACAACTACATGTAAATGAATGAGATTAGAACATTTCCTCATACCATATACAAAAATAAACTCAAGATGGTTAAAGACCTAAATACAAGACCTGAAACCATAAAACTCCTAGAAGAGAACAAAGGCAGAACAGTCTTTGACCTAAATCGTAGCAGTATTTGTTTGGATCTGTCTCTTAAGGCAAAGGAAATAAAAGCAAAAATAAACAAATGGGACCTAATTAAACTAAAACGCTTTTGCACAGCAAAGAAAACCATCTACAAAAGGAAAAGACAACCTGCTGAATGGGAGAAAATATTTGCAAATAATATGACCAATAAGAGGTTAATATCCAAAATATACAAAGAAGTCATATGGCTCAGTATCAAAATTAAAAAAAAAAAAACTGATCAAAAAATGGGCCGAGCACCTGAATAGGCATTTCCCCAAAAATGACCTACAGGCACAATAAAAGACGCTCAACATCACTAATCATCACGGAAACGCAAATCAAAACCGCAGTATCACCTCACACCTGGCAGAACGGCTATCTTCAAAAAGTCTACAAATAGGGCTTCCCTGGTGGCGCAGTGGTTGAGTCCACCTGCCTTTGCAGGGGACACGGGTTTGTGCCCCGGTCTGGGAAAATCCCACATGCCGCGGAGCGGCTAGGCCCGTGAGCCATGGCCGCTGAGCCTGCGCGTCCGGAGCCTGTGCTCCGCAACGGGAGAGGCCACAACAGTGAGAGGCCCGCGTACCGCAAAAAAAAAAAAAAAAGTCTACGAATAACAAATGTTGGCGAGGATGTGGACGGCTGGCTGTGGAACCCCAGGGGGGCCCCGGGGCCAGTGCTGGCTCACTGGTGGGCAGAGTCAGGGTCCTGAAGTCTCTGGGGCTGTTGTACACCCAGTGGCAGGTGAAGCCAGACCCTGGGGTTAGCACCGGACCACTGGCAGGCAGAACCAGGTTCTGGGGCCTGGCGGCAGGGCCCCAGAAGCCCAGAGCTCTTTTCAGATTGTTCCTCAGGGCGGAGGAGGGGTGTGGTTGGGCTGGGGGTGGGGAGACGGCTCCTGACACAGTTGCGTATGGGGTGTGGGGTGTCCCGAAGCCTGTCTTGGCCTGCTAGTGGGCAGGGCCAACGCCCAGCAAGCCGGTCCCAGGGTAGGGTCTGACCTGGGTTGCTGATCCTAGTTTTCTTGCTTCTGGTGTCTGCCGCCTGGTGGGTGAGGCTGCTTTAGAGGTTTGTGCGGGCTTCCGGGTGGGAGGGGCCGGTGTCTGCCCCCTGGTGGGTGGAGCCGGGCCCTGGCCCTCACGTGGGCTGGGCCGTGTCTAGGGGCGACTGTAGAGACAGCGTGGGGGGGGGGGTTCTTCAGGCTTTAAGCAGCCTGCCTGCTGATGGGGAGGGCTCTGTTCCCGCGTTAGTTGTTTGGCCCCGAGGCTTCCCAGCTCCGGCACCTGTAGGCTGTTGAGTGGGACCAGGTGCGGTATCGGTGCTAACGAGGCAAACACGCAGCCGCCATGTTCACGTGGATGAACGGCCCCAGGGTGAGGGACAGCCACCCCGCCTCTCCAGGGGACTCTCCAAGACCAGCAGGTAGGTCTGGCCCAGGCTCCTATCAAATTACTGCTTTTGCCCTGGGATTTTATGTGTGCCTTTAAGAGTGAAGTCTCTGTTTCCCTCAGTCCTGTGGGCTCCGGCAATGAAGCCCCGCTGGCCTTCAAAGCCAAACGCTCTGGGAGCTCGCCTTCCCGGCGCTGGAGCCCCGGGCTGGGGAGCCTGACATGGGGCTCAGAACTCTCACTCCTGTGGGAGAACTTCTGCAATATAATTATTCTCCAGCGCGTGTGTCGCCCGCCTGGGGGTCGGGGGATGGGATTTGATTACTTTGCGAGTCTGCTCCTCCTACCTTCTCATTGTGGTTCCTTCTTTATGTTGGAGAAGGTCTTTTCTGGTAGGTTCCAGTCTTTTTCATTGATGGTGTTCTGCAAATGTTATTTTGATGTGCTTGTGAGAGGAGGTGAGCTCAGTGTCTTTCTCTGCCATCTTGGCTGCTCTCGAGGATGAGGAGAAAAGGGAACTCTTTTACCCTGTTGGTGGGAACATAAATTGGTGCAGCCACTATGGAAAATAATACGGAGTTCCCTCAAAAAACTCAAAATAGAACTACCATACGATCCAGCAATTCCACTGCTAGATAGACATCCAAAGAAAATGAAAACACTAATTTAAAAAGATACATGCACCCCAAGGTTCATAGCAACATTATTTACAATAGTCAAGATATAGAAGCAACCTAAGTGCCCATCAATAGATGCATGGATAAAGAAGATGTGGCATACACACACACACACACACACACACACACACACACACACATGAATATTACTCAGCCAAGAAAACAATGAAATTCTTCCATTTGCAACAATGTGGATGGAGCTAGAGAGTATAATGCTAAGTTAAATGTCACATAGAGAAAGACTCTATGTTATCACCTATATGTGGAATCTGAAAAATAAAACAAACAACTGTATGTAACAAAAGAGAAAGACTCACGGGTATAGAGAACAAACCAGCAGTTAATAATAGGGAGAGGGAAGGGGGGAGGGGAGAGATAGAGGTATGGGGTTAAGAGGCACAAACTACTGTGTATAAAATAAATAAGCAACAAGGATATATTGTACAGCACAGGGAAATATAGCCATTCTTTTGTAACTTTAAATGGACTATAATCTATAAAAGTATTGAGTCACTATATTGTACACCTGAAACAAATATAATATGGTAAATCAACTATACTTCAATTAAAAAAAAAAAAGTTCACCGTTGAAAATACCAGATAGTTATGACTGTAGGACTTGAGGAAGGGACCTGAAAAGTTGAACGACTTGGAAAGCTATTTAAGAAGTTTTAGACCTCCCCTCCACCCCAGATCTCCTTACCCACATCCTCCCTCTCCCCCACTCACTTACATCTGCATGCAGCTACAAGCCACCTCTCCAACCTGATGGCAGACAGCAGATTCATTCTCTGGATGAATTGAATCTGGTGAGCTCCACACGAGGGCACCAAGAAACAGGTGTGACAACATCCCAACAACAGCGTGTTGGGGATTTGAGAAGTCCTAATAAGTAACAACCTTCTTTCCTGTCTGAGTTTAGAATCATCTGAGATATAGACATATTTTTGATAGGTGGAAATCAAAATATAAGATTTATGATGAGCAGAGGCTACTTGGTAGTCTATGCCTTTAGATCTGAAACAAAATTAGACTTCCTAATTTTTCTCTGAAAAATTATATTGACTTACGTACTCTATCAAAATCAGAACTCTGAAGCTTTTAGGTTTTCCCTGTAGACTTCTCCACCATAACATTTAGAGCACAGAGAACGTGAGGTTGCTTGTGGTCATGCTGGCTCCCAAAAGGACAGAGAAGAAGGGGCGGTGCTGAGCATAGCCAGTTCCCTCTGATATGCTCCTGAATCAGATAATGGAATTAGTGAGAGTTGGGGAGAGAAGACAGAAAACTCACCCTCTTTCTAGGGGAACCTATTAACCAACATTGTAAGTTACATAAAGTAAAATACTATAGCATAGGACATCCCCAACCTCTTTCTTCTACTCATTTCCCAGAAGGCTGGCATCCAGGCATGGAGTGGCAGCCTCAACCTCACTTCCAGCCAACTCCAGGCAGATGGGATAACTTTTCTCTAGAGAAATCCATGTTTTCAAATGAAAATATCCAGAAACACTAAGAAAATTTTTCTATAGGATTCTTAACACATAATCATATATTTCTTCTTCTTCTTCTTCTTTTTTTTTTGTGTGTGTGTGTTTTATTTCTTGACATTGAGAGCCAATTGAGAGCCTCAGGCTGAAACCCATTCCCTTTGGACATTTATTATTTCTTATTTCTACTGGGTGATGTCTTTCTCCTGCCATAGCTCTTTGTTATCTGCTAACTTTGCACCATCCCCATGCCCTGTTCAGTTCAAGGAGCCATCATTCCTCACCCGCAATGCAATGACAGCCTCCTTAACTGGGCTCCCAGCCTTCAGAATGGTCCATTTTTGAGGAGTTTGCACACATAGCTACTATCTTTTTCAAAACCTGAATCTGCCTCTGCAATTGTGATGTATTGACTGCCATTTACAAAACACCCAGAAGACATTTCTAAGTCTGTATATCATTTGTCTCTGCTTGTTTGCTTGCTTTCTTGCTTCATTTCTTTTCCTTATTTCAAAAGTAATACATGTTTATTACAGAAAATATAGAAAGACAGATTATCGAAAGGAAGAAAATAAAATTACCCATACTAGCACCACTCAGATCAAGGTGAATCACTTTGAGCACTTTGACATGCATTTTTCCAGTAAAGCCAAGTCTCGAATTTGCCTTTCTATCTACATTAATTTGGTCATAAGAACTTGTTTACTAAGAAAACATTGTGATCTTATCACTCATTTGCTTTTTGTTTTGAAAATAGCATGGATGTTTCAAGTACAGATTTAAACTGCTGAGAAATATACAGAAAAACTATTACAATGATATCTATCCATCTTGAATCATAGTTCACTATTGAAATGTATGAGATAATTTGCTCTAAATTTTTATAAATTAGCTGAGTAATAAAATACAAATCATAAATCTTTTTTTAAAATTAATTAATTTATTTATTTTTGGCTGTGTCGGGTCTTCGTTTCTGTGTGAGGGCTCTCTCCAGTTGCGGAGAGTGGGGGCCACTCTTAATCGCGGTGCGCAGGCCTCTCACTGTCGCGGCCTCTCCCGTTGCGGAGCACAGGCTCCAGACACGCAGGCTCAGTATTGTGGCTCACAGGCTTAGTTGCTCCGCGGCATGTGGGATCTTCCCAGACCATGGCTCGAACCCGTGTCCCCTGCATTGGCAGGCAGATTCCCAACCACTGCGCCACCAGGGAAGCCCCCATAAATCTTTTATTCATTTCATAGGCCATATCACTACATAAGAACATCAAACTAAAATAAAATAGAGAGTAGCTAGCACTGCAGGCAGTGAAATTTGACAGAAATTTAAAAATTAATGTCAATACCATTTAAAAGTTACAGTAATTGACCCAGTGAAAAATGACTTTGTAGACACAATCAACAGGGAGTAAAACTTACAGTTTCTAAAACTGCTTGGTAAATTTTTTATTACCTAAAATTGTCATGAGAATCAATTCTTACTGACAAAACTTATGTCTAAAAAAAATTGTTTTTCTGTGGTTTGTTTCCTTATGAGACTGCTGTCTTATCAATTTCATTTTTGGAAAATATAATACAATGAAATGAAAAGAAACAAAACCACAGAAACTACAATCAACAAGATTCAAAATAAACAAAAATTCAGTAAATTAAGCAAATCTTCATTGTAAAATGTGTCAGAAAATAACTGTTCTTCTTTACAATCATGTTTAAACTGTCCTGTTCATAATATTAAATCAAAGAATTATGTTTGCTTAACTGAGATAATTTCAGGAAAAAACCTTTTGATAAAAATCCATCAATGTTGGTATAATTGGGTTTAAATATTCCCTAATAAACTGAGAGTTAAAAGGTCTGGCTCAAAAGAGCAGGAGCAAAATGGTGGGGTCATAATTCCATGTGCTATTTGTTTCCTACTCACACTGGATTAAAAACATCATGCTCTACATTTCCTTTGGTTGCCAATATTCATTAAAAATCATAAATAGTTTAAAATAAATACAATTATACAGCTAATATATTTCACCTCTAATCTTATTTATTCTAGCCTGGGAGATTTTTATTTAAAATACTGTTATAGGTTTTATCTTAAAAAAATAAGAACCCTTTATGGCTTAAGAAAGAAATGTTATTGAACTTCTATGTGTCTCTTATCCTCTCACATTCTCATCACTTGTTACAAACAAAAGCTCCATCATACTTCTGACACATTTCTTCCATTTATAACCATTTAAATCTCCAGACACACTCTGCCATTTATTAGTGGCAGGATCTTTTTTATTTTTATTTTTTAATTTATTTTATTTTTTTTAACATCTTTGTTGGAGTATAATTGCTTTACAATGGTGTGTTAGTTTCTGCTTTATAACAAAGTGAATCAGTTCTACATATACATATGTTCCCATATCTCTTCCCTCTTGCATCTCCCTCCCACCCTCCCTATCCCACCCCTCTAGGTGGTCACAAAGCACTGAGCTGATCTCCCTGTGCTATGTGGCTGCTTCCCACTAGCTAGGCAGGATCTTTTTTAAATTCCTAAATCCTTATAGTTCAAACTTTCCTCAATTTAAACTGGGGGAATAATCTTACCATGTCCTTTCTGCTGCTGTATGAGCCAAGTAGATTATTCATAAAACTACTTAGCACTATACTTGGTATATGGTACATAATGTAATAAATGTAGCATTATTACTATTGCTGTCCTTAATAAAATTAAGATTAGTTACTAAATCCATACAATGCCCTCCCTTTGAAATGGCTTTCAACTAGAAACTTAAGAGTAAAGCAGCTGAGGGGTTAGGATAAAATATAAAACTTAAAGTCACATTTTATAAAAGGCACTAAAATGGCCATTGCAAATAATGAGTTATTTGTATAAAGATACAATAATATTTGTAATATAATTTATAGCTTTTTCAAAATGTATTAATAAAAAGTTAGCTCCATTTAAGACAATACAGAAAAATGTCTTCTAAAAGATGAAAGTGATAATGGAATAAAATACAACCTCCAATATGCTGATATATCATTCTCTATTACCACTATAAGACAATTGATGGGAAAAGATTTATGCATGTGAGTACTATGACCCATATGTATGAAGAATAAGCGATATACTATCAAGATGTGTGCTCAGAATACCCATCCTATATTTGGACTGCTAAGGATATTCCTGTTTATTTACTTATTTGTTGTTATACATTCTCTGTGGTAACTAAATCTAATTAAATTTAATCATGCTTATGTTTACTCAGATTCACACTAAAGAATAACTTTAATTAAAAAAGAATGACACATATTTTCAAGTTTAAATTAGGAACATTGAAAAATAACATTTTAAAGATTTCCAAATGCAGAATAGGTAAATTATTCAGGAATTATTATTACATAATCTAAAATAAACTATGATTAAAATCAAGTGGAAAAAAGGTGGCAGAATACAAAGTTTTAAATGAATATAACAAGAAAAATCTTATATTCTGCAGTATTTGGACTTCCCATGCAAAGACATAATGTTAAAATGTATTTTATCAGCAATTTATGATAAATCACATGTATTTATCATGAAAATTTTATGAACTAGAAATTGCTATTTAACTTCCAATTGGTTTGTCTTTAGGATTGTTTGAAGGAAAAAGTAGCAGAGAATCATCTAAAAAATGATATTCAATTTTCAGGGTTTCCTTCAAATGCAACCTCTAAAATTGGGTAGCTATAAGAGATATCAATCATATGCACAGATCTAATAAAAAATATCTGTCATATAAAGGTACAGCTCTAATCAGTGCTACCGATCAATGCTTATCTCTTACTGGGTAGAATGTCAATGAAATGGGGAAAAAAAGTAACGGAAAGTAAAATACTTTTTTTCCAGCTAATGTCTTTTCAAATAGCTGGTAGATATAGTACATTTAAGCCTAAATATATTTAATATTGCAATATTGTTATCTTTAAGTTGATTTTCATGGAATGACATTGCATATATTGGCTGACATAAATGTTTATATAGCATTTGCGACCTCTTCATTTTGCATGTTTATTGATTACAAAAGTCTCAATCTAGAAATCACTTAAAGTTTCAAAGTATTAAATATAGTTATAAAAGTAATATAGCTGTTTTGATATTTGCAGTTGTAGCATAATTCCAAAGAAGTTCTCAGGCTCTAAATTTTCTCCCTGGCTCCAGACACATTTCAAAGAATATTTCCTAATTATCTCTGGTGCCTGTACATATGCCTTTGCCCAAGGGATCTCTCTCTATATATGGATATCATATTTGGCGTAATACTTAATGACATACTCTCATTCCTTCAAGTCAAGTTAGTCATAATATCAGAACATATTCCCTTTTATAAAACCATGTAGACTTTTGAATATCTCAGAGGTCACAATGGGATCAAACTCATCACTTTGGCTATTTTTTTGTACTTTGAAGAAATTTTGAGAAATACATGTAAATCAGTTAGTGTTTTCTAAGCATCTGGTCAGGAAAAAGTAACATGTGTTAGCCTTGTAGGGAATACAATGTGTATAAGTACATTCCCCATACTGATTGAGTTCTTAACCAAGATGTGTGTTTGTGTGTGAGTGTACTGTGTGTATGTGTATGTACATTTGTATGTTATGGGGAGCATTGAGGGTAATGGTAAAATATGGGCATGAGAAAAATTAAGCTGCAGCAATCCAAGGTAGACTAGAAGGAAATGCCCAAAATGTGTGTTATCTTGGCCATATGTGCTCTGGGAATTCAACTAAGAAGGTGGATAAGGAGGACCTTAAAGATGGCAGAGGAGTACGATTTGGAGATCACCTTCCTCCCCACAAATACATCAAAAATATATCTACCTGTGGAACAACTCCTACAGAACACCTACTGAACTCTGGCAGAAGACCTCAGACTTCCCAAAAGACAAGAAACTCTCCCATGTACCTGGATAGGGCAAAAGAAAAAAAGAAAAAACAGAGAGAAAAGAATAAGGATGGGACCTGCACCTCTGGGAGGGAGCTGTGATGGAGGAAAAGTTTCCACACACTAGGAATTCCCTTCACTGGTGGAGACGGGGTGTGGGTGGGGTAGAAGCTTCAGAGCCACTGAGGAGAGCACAGCAACAGGGGTGCAGAGGGCAAAGTGGAGAGATTCTGCACAGAGGATCAGTGCTGACCAGCACTCACCAGCCTAAAAGACTTGTTTGCTCACCCACTGGGGCAGGAAGGGGCTGGAAGCTAAGGCTCAGGCTTAGGAGGCCAGATCCCAGGGAGAGGACTGGGGTTGGCTGCGTGAACACAGCCTGAAGGGGGCTAGTGTGCCACAGCTAGCCAGGAGGGAGTCTGGGAAAAAGTCTGGAACTGCCTAAGAGGCAACAGACCATTGTTTTGGGATGCATGAGGAGAGGGGATTCAGAGCACCACCTAAACGAGCTCCAGAGATGGGCGCAAGCCACGGCTATCAGTGTGGACACCAGAGACGGGCATGGGATGCTAAGGCTGCTGCTGCAGCCACCAAAAAACCTGTGTGCAAGCACAGGTCACTATCCACACCTCCCCCTGGGAGCCTGTGCAGCCCGCCGCTGCCAGGCTTCCGTGATCCAGGGACAACTTCCCCATGAGAACACATGGCACGCCTCGGGCTGTTGCAATGTCACGCTGGCCTCTGCCACCACAGGCTCACCCAGCATCCGTACCCCTCCCTCCCCCCGGCCTGAGTGAGCCAGAGTCCCCTAATCAGCTGCTACTTTAACCTCGTCTTGTCTGGGTGGGAAAAGATGCCCTCAGTTGACCTACATGAGGAGGTTGGGCCAAATCCAAAGCTGAACCCCAGGAGCTGTGCGGAAAAAGAAGAGAAAGGGAAATTTCTCCCAGCAGCCTCAGGAGCAGCGGATTAAATCTCCACAATCAACTTGATGTATCCTGCATCTGTGGAATACCTGAATAGACAATGAATCATCCCAAAACTGAGTCAGTGGACTTTGGGAGCAGCTGTAGACTTTGGGAGCAGCTGTAGACTTTGGGTTTCTTTGTGCATCTAATTTGTTTCTGGTTTTATGTTTATCTGAGTTTAGTATTTAGAGCTTATTATCATTTGGTAGATTTGTTTATTGATTTGGTTGCTCTCTTCAATTTATTTTTATGTATCTATTATTTTCCTTTTTCTCTTCTTGTGAGTGTGTATGTGTATGCTTCTTTGTGTGATTTTGTCTGTATAGCTTTGCTTTTACCATTTATTCTAGGGTTCGGTCTCTCTTTTTTTTTTTTTAGTATAGTTTTCAGTACTTGTTATCATTGGTGGATTTGTTTATTGGTTTGGTTGCTCTCTTTGTTTTTTTTAATACCTTTTTATTTTTAATTTTTTTCTTATTTTTTATTTTAATAACTTTATTATATTTTATTTTATTATTTCTTTCCTTCTTTCTTTTCTTTCTCCCTTTTCTTCTGAGCCATATGGCTGACAGAGTCTTGGTGCTCTGGCCAGCTGACAGGCCTGAGCTTCTTAGGTGGGAGACCTGAGTTCAGGACATTGGTCCAGGAGACACCTCCCAGGCCTACATTATATCATACAGCGAAAGCTCTCCCAGAGATCGCCATCTGAATGCTAAGACCCAGCTCCACTCAATGACCAGCAAGCTACAGTGCTGGACACGCCATGCCAAACAACTAGCAAGACAGGAACACAACCCCACCCGTTAGCAGAGAGGCTGCCTAAAATCATAATAAGGTCACAGACACCCCAAAACACACCACCGGACATGGTCCTGGCCAACAGAAAGACAAGATCCAGCCTCATCCACCACAACACAGGCACTAGTCCCCTCCACCAGGAAGCCTACACGACCCATTGAACCAACCTTACCCTCTGGGGCTAGACAGCAAAAACAAAGGGAACTATGAACCTGAAGCCTGCACAAAAGAGACCCCAAATACAGTAAGTTTAGCAAAATGAGAAGATAGAAAAATACACAGCAGATGAAGGAGCAAGGTAAAAACCCACCAGACCAAACAAATGAAGAGGAAATAGGCAGTCCACGTGAAAAAGAATTCAGAGTAATGATAGTCAAGATGATCCAAAATCTTGGAAATAGAATGGAGAAAATACAAGAAACGTTTACCAAGGACCTAGAAGAACTAAAGAGCAAACAAACAGTGATAGTAAATGAAATTACAAATACTCTAGAAGGGATCAGTAGCAGAATAACTGAAGCAGAGGAACGGATAAGTGACCTGGAAGGTAAAATAGTGGAAATAACTACTGCAGATAAGAATAAAGACAAAAGAATGAAAAGAATTGAGCACAGTCTCAGAGACCTCTGGGACAACATTAAATGCACCAACATGCGAATTATAGGGGTCCCAGAAAAAGAAGAGGAAAAGAAAGGGACTGAGAAAAAATTTGAAGAGATTATAATTTAAAATTTCCCTAATATGGGAAAGGAAATAATCAAGTCCGGGAAGCTCAGAGTTTCCCATACAGGATAAATCTAAGGTGAAACATACCAGGAGACATATAAATCAAACTCTGAAAAATTAAATACAAGGAAAAAATACTAAATGCAGGAAGGGAAAAGCAGCAAGTAACATACAAGGGAATATCCCCAAGGTTAACAGCTGATCTTTCAGCAGAAACTTTGCAAGCCAGAAGAGAGTGCCAGGACATATTTAAAGTGATGAAAGAGAAAATCCTACAACCAAGATTACTCTACCCAGCAAGGATCTCATTCAGATTCGATGGAGAAATTAAAACCTTTACAGACAAGCAAAAGCTAAGAGAATTCAGCACCACCAAATCAGCTTTAAAACAAACGCTAAAGAAACTTCTCTAGGCAGGAAACACAAGAGAAGGAAAAGATGTACAATAGCAAACCCAAAACACTTAAGAAAATGGTAACAGGAACATATATATTGATAATTACCTTAACTGTAAATGGACTAAATGCTCCAACCAAAAGACAGACTGGTTGAATGGATACAAAAACAAGGCCTGTATATATGCTGTCTACAAGAGGCCTACTTCAGACCTAGGGACACATACAGACTGAAAGTGAGGGGATGGAGAAAAAGATATTCCATGTAAATGGAAATCAAAAGAAAGCTAGAGTAGCCATTCTCATATCAGACAAAATAGAATTTAAAATAAAGACTATTACAGAGACAAAGAATGACATTACATAATGATCAAGGGATCAATCCAAGAAGGAGATATAACAATTGTAAATATTTATGGACCCAATATAGGAGCACCTCAGTACATAAGGCAAATGCTAACAGCCATAAAAGGGGAAATTGACAGTAACACAATCATAGTAGGGGAATTTAACACCCCACTTTCACCAATGGATGGATCATCCAAAATGAAAATAAATAAGGAAACACAAGTTTTAAATGATACATTAAAAAAGATGGACTTAATTGATATTTCTAGGACATTCCATCCAAAAACAACATAATACACTTTTTTCTCAAATGCTCATGGAGCATTCTCCAGGATAGATCATATCTTGAGTCACAAATCAAGCATTGGTAAATTTAAGAAAATTGAAATTCTATCAACTATCTTTTCCAACCAGAATACTATGAGACTAGATATCAATTACAGGGAAAAAATCTGTAAAAAATACAAACACAAGGAGGCTAAAAATACAGTATTAAATAACCAAAGGATCACTGAAGAAATCAAAGAGGAAATCAAAAAATACCTAGAAACAAATGACAATGAAAACACGATGACCCAAAACCTGTGGGATGCAGCAAAATCAGTTCTAAGAGGGAAGTTTATAGCAATACAATCCAACCTCAGGAAACAAGAAACATCCCAAGTAAACAACTGAACCTTACACCTAAAGCAGTTAGAGAAAGACAAACAAAAAACCCAAAGTTAGCAGAAGGAAAGAAACCATAAAGATCAGATCAGAAATAAATGAAAAAGAAATGAAGGAAACAATAGCAAAGATCAATAAAACTAAAAGCTGGTTATTTGAGAAGGTAAACAAAATTGATAAACCATTAGCCAGACTAATCAAGAAAAAAAGGGAGAAGACTCAACTCAATAGAATTAGAAATTAAAAAGGAGAAGTAACAACTGACACTGCAGAAATACGAAGGATCATGTGAGATTACTACAAGAAACTCTATGCCAATAAAATGGACAAGCTGGAAGAAGTGGGACAAATTCTTAGAAATGTATAATCTTCCAAGACTGAACAAGGAAGAAATAGAAAATATGAACAGACCAATCACAAGTAATGAAATTGAAACGGTGATTAAAAATCTTCCACAAACAAAAGTCCAGGACCAAATGGCTTCACAGGTGGATTGTATCAAACATTTCAAGAAGAACTAACACCCATCCTTCTCAAACTCTTCCAAAAAACTGCAGAGGAAGGAACACCCCCAAACTCATTCTACAAGGCTGCCATCACCCTGATACAAAAACCAAAGATACTACAAAAAAAGAAATTTAGAGACCAGTATCACTGATGAATACAGATGCAAAACTCCTCAACAAAATACTCACAAACAGAATCCAACAACACATTAAACACATTAATCCAACAACTCACTTGATCATACACCATGATCAAGTGGGATTTATCCCAGAGATTCAAGGGTTCTTCAATATATGCAAATCAATAAATGTGATACACCATATTAATAAATTGAAGAATAAAAACCATATGATCATCTCAATAGATGCAGAAAAAGCTTTTCACAAAATTCAACATCATTTATGATAAAAACCCTACAGAATGTAGACGTAGAGGGAACTTACCTCAACATAATAAAGGCCATATATGACAAACCCACAGCCAACATCATTCTCAGTGGTGAAAAACTGAAACCATTTCCAATAAGACACAGAATAAGGCAAGGTTGCCCACTCTCACCACTATTATTCAACATAGTTTTGTAAGTTTTAGCCACAGCAATCAGAGAAGAAAAAGAAAGAAAAGGTATCCAAATTGGAAAAGAAGAAGTAAAACTGTCACTGTTTGCAGATGACACGATACTATACATAGAGAATCCTAAAAATGCTACCAGGAATCTACTAGAGCTAATCAATGAATTTGGTAAAGTAGCAGGATACAAAATTAATGCACAGAAATCTCTTGCATTCCTAATACTAATTATGAAAAATCTGAAAGAGAAATCAAGGAAACACTCCCATTTACCAAGTCAACAAAAAGAATAAAAAACCTAGGAAAAAATCTACCTAAGGGGGCAAAAAGACCTGAATGCAGAAAACTATAAGACACTGATGAAAGAAAGATGATACAAACAGATGGAGAGGTACACCATATTCTTGGATTGGAAGAATCAACATTGTGAAAATGATTATACTACTCAAAGCAATCTACAGATTCAGTGCAGTCCCTATCAAAGTATCAATGGCAATTTTCACAGAACTAGAACAAAAATTTTCACAATTTGTGTGGAAGCACAAAAGAGCCTGAATAGCCAAGGCAATCTTGAGAAAGAAAAACGGAGCTGGAGGAATCAGGCTCCCTGACTTCAGACTACACTACAAAGTTACAGTCATCAAGACAGTATGGTACTGGCACAAAAACAGAAATATAGATCACTGGACCAGGATAGACAGCCCAGAGATAAACCCATGAACATATGGTTACCTAATCTTTGATAAATGAGGCAAGGATACACAATGGAGAAAAGACAGCCTCTTCAATAAGTGGTGCTGGGAAAACTGGACAGCTACATGTGAAAGAATGAAATTAGAACACTCCCTAACACCATACACAAAAATAAACTCAAAATGGATTAGAGACTTAAATGTAAGGCCAGAAACTATAAAACTCTTAGAGGAAAATATAGGCAGAGCACTCTATGACATAATTCACAGCAAGATCCTTTTTGACCCACCTCCTACAGAAATTCAAATAAAAACTAAAAGAAGCCAATGGGACCTTATGAAACTTACACGCTTTTGCACATCAAAGGAAACCATAAACAAGACAAAAAGAAAACCCACATAATGGGAGAAAATATTTGCAAATGAAGTAACAGACAAAGGATTAATCTCCAAAATATACAAGTAGCTCATGCAGCTCAATATCAAAAAAACAAACATCCCAATCCAAAAATGGGCAGGAGACCTAAATAGACCTTTCTCCAAAGGAGACATACAGATTGCCAACAAACACATGAAAGGATGCTCCACATCACTAATCATTAGAGAAATGCAAATCAAAACTACAATGTAGTGTCACCTCACACTGGTCAGAATGGCCATCATCAAAAAGTCTACAAGCAATGAATCCTGGAGAGGGTGTGGAGAAAGGGGAACCCCCTTGCACTATTGGTGGGAATGTAACTTGATACAGCCACTATGGAGAACAGTATGGAGGATCCTTGAAGAACTAAAAATAGAACTACCACACAACCCAGTAATCCCAGTACTGGGCATATACCCTGAGAAAACCATAGTTGAAAAAGAGGCATGTACCACAATGTTCATTGCAGCTCTATTTACAGTAGCCAGGACATGGAAGCAACCTAAGTGTCCACCGACAGATGAATGGATAAAGAAGATATGGCACATATATACAATGGCATATTACTCAGCCATAAACAGGAATGAAATTGAGTTATTTGTAGTTAGGTGGATGGACCTAGAGACTGTCATACAGAGTGAAGTAAGTCAGAAAGAGAAAAACAAATACTGTATGCTAACAGTATGGAATCTAAAAAACAAAAATGGTTCTGAAGAACCAAGGGCAGGACAGGAATAAAGGCACAGATGTAGACAATGGACTTGAGGACTCGGGGAGGGAGGAGGGTAAGCTGGGCTGAATTGAGAGAGTAGCACTGACATATATACACTACCAAATGTAAAATAGATAGCTAGTGGGAAGTAGCAGCACAGCACAGCGAGATCAGCTTGGTGGTTTGTGACCACCTAGAGGGGTGGAATTGGGAGGGTGGGAGGGAGACGCAAGAGGGAGGGGATATGGGGATATATGTATACGTATAGCTGATTCACTTTGTTATATAGCAGAAACTAACACAACATTGTAAAGCAATTATACTCCAATAAAGATGTTAAAAAAAGAAAAAGCTGAGACATGGCAGAAAAGAGAGAGATCTTCTCTCTTTGCAGAGAAGGGATTTTCTCTTTTTTTAAAAAAATTTAATTAATTTATTTATTTTTGGCTGTGTTGGTCTTCGTTGCTGCACACGGGCTCTCTCTCGTGGTGGCGAGCGGGGGCTACTCTTTGTGGTGCGAGGGCTTCTCATTGCGGTGGCTTCTCTTGTGGCGGAGCACAGGCTCTAGGTGCGTGGGCTGGGTAGTTGTGGCTCACAGGGTCTAGAGTGCAGGCTCAGTAGTTGTGGCACACGGGCTTGCTTGCTCCGCGGCATGTGGGATCTTCCTAGACCAGTGCCTAAACCCGAGTCCCCTGCATTGGCAGGTGGATTCTCAACCACTACGCCACCAGGGAAGTCCGGGATCTTCTCTTTTTAATGTTTGGTCTTAAAACATCACCAAGAGTATCTTCCCTACCTTTGCAAACGTTAAAGACATTAATTTTTAACTTAAAGCAGCTATTTTAAATTCTGTAATGTCCTATACTTGCAAACCAGTTTACAAATGTTTCCCATTACTGCTTCCATGCCACAAAAATCAATATGTTGTTACAGAATTTTGGGAGGGTGAAGGAGCTATACATTAATGTTAATATATTCTACAAGATGCAAGAAGGAGGAGATATGGGGATATATTTATATGTAAAGGTGATTCACTTTGTTATAAAGCAGAAATTAACACACCATTGTAAAGCAATTACACTCCAAAAAAGATGTTAAAAAAATTTTTTAAAGAGGTTGGGTAAAGAGAGTTGTTCAAATCTGAACTAGACATTAAGAAGAAAAAAGATTTAGGAAAGCAGAGAGGATGGTTACCTTAAGCAAATAAAAAGGAGAAGGATTTATTTTTCACATATTGGATTCAGATACTCAGACATGTTGGCTTTGTTCTCTGCCTCCCCATGAAAGTGAGATAGTTGCCTACCAGACAGTATCTACATTTAGAAGTTTAAGACTGTAGGAAAAAGAATGTCTCTCTCTTGAAAAACCCTTGTACATATAGACAAGAATAAGCTTTGATTGGGCCATGTGTCTATCTTGAGAGTAATAACTATGAACAGAGAATGTGATGCTTTGCTTGCCCTGGACTGAATTATATGATACCTTGAAGACAAAGGTGGGCTCAGACCCACCTAAACACCCCCTGCCAAAAGAAGGGAGAATGAATGTGCATGACAAAAACAATAAATATCCAATATACAAAGGCTCATATGTAATCATCTAACACTTATATTTGTTTTCAGAAACTTACAGGATATATTGGCATAATTAAATTACCAGCCTTTTACAGACTGTACCATGGAGTTTGTAATTATGTAAGTTCTTACCTTTAGTGTTATATCTAGGGTTAATGATCAGTACCATTTAATGAGGGCCATTTATCATGCGTTGTGCTTGGTGCCTTTTGTATGTCATCTGTAATCTGTTGTAAACCCATTTCATTGAAAGCATTTATTTTTTATTCTGTCATCTTTGAAAATCGGAAGGGTTTTTTCTTCTTGTTGCCCCCCATCCTGCTTTATTGAGATATAATTGATATACAAGATGGTATAAGCTTAAGGTGTACAGTGTATTGATTTGATACCTTTGTACGTTGCAATATGATTACCACTGTAGTGTTAGCTAGTACTTTCATCATGTCATATAACTACCTTTTCTTTTCTGTGGAGAGAACATTTACAATTTACTCTTAGGAGGTTTCAAGTATATCATACAGTATTGTTAACTGTAATCACAATGCTGTGCACTAGATCCCCAGAATTTATTCATCTTCTAACTGGAAGTTTTTATTCTTTAACCAACATCTCCCCATTTCTCCCACTCCCCAACCCACAGTAATCACCATTCTACTCTGTATTTCTACAAATTAGGCTTTTTTAGATTGCACATATAAGTGATGTCCTACAGTATTGTGCATCACTGCCTTGCAGCTAAATCCAACTCTAAGTTTTAGGCTTTCTATAAATTTCTAACATCTCTCACATTATTCTGTTTTCTTTTTTGGAAATTATCAATTTTTCCCTTTTACAGTTTATTTATTTTAGAGTTTCTGACGAAGAATGGTACATTGTCTTATCAAAGATTTCCTCTTTCTACTGTTATAATAAATATGTGAGATGATGGATACGTTAATTAACTCAATGGGGGGGAATCCTTTCACAAGGTGTACATACATCAAATTATCACAGTATATACTTTAAATATCTTATACTTTTATTTGTCAATTATACCTTAATAAAGAAAAATAATTTTTCAATATTTTAAAGAAAAATATACAACGTACAGATAGAAAAGCATTCCATAGTCTCAATAAAGAAACTAGCTAGGGAGATGAATTTAGTAAATCAGCAATATTAGTTACAAAATACTACAGTATTGTTACTATCTTTTTAATAACTTTGATTATTCATATTGAAAGGTTACCATATGCAATACATTCATTATATATGAGGCAAGCAAAGATGCAGCCGAAAGATCCAATATGCTGATATGGCCCAATTTACTCAAGGTGACTCAACCAATTTGTGTTATAATCAGAAATGAACTACAGCTCATAATGGAATCCCCATTTCACTAGACTATTTTCTCATAGACTTGGGTGGCATTCATCATGATGACACATTACCCGTAGGCTGGACCAATGAAGTGTGACACCCATAGTAAAAGAAAAGTAGTGAAAAAGAGAGAAAGTCTGCTTATTCAAGTTAAAGAGTATTCCTCTACTACAGTAACTCCAAATTTACCAGCATGCTTATTTCACCCCACAGGCCTATTAGAGTAAGTGGGAACAAGATGGAAGTGAAATATTTGGGGAAAGAAACCATCTAGAGTGACATATTTGACTCCATTCCTTCTTCAGTACCCAGACAGAATATTTGGTCAACACTAACCAAACGTATTTTATAAAGCCATTTTCTCAGCTCTCTATTATTTGTTCTCTTTAGTTATCATGAATAAAATGCATTTTCAGAGGAAGAAATGTATAAAAGATATTTAAATCTGACTTATCGTCCTCTTAACATGGCTCACACCTTCACTTATGACATTACTTATCTGCAAAAATCAAATGCAAGTTTATTACAATGGATGTATATTTTACAGCTCACAATATTTAAATAAGTTTGAACAGTAATTGCATTTCTCAACAGTTGCTTGGGAGGATGTACAATACTATTATTTTTTACCTTTACCTGCAGGAGAATGACTTCATTATTACTTCCTCTATAATAGACAGTCTCTACAATCATTTACTTTGACATGACATAATCTGAAATATTTTTATAAATAAATGAAAAACATTTTTCTTCATGGATACCTTTCTATAATCTGTAAGTTTGGACAACATATAAACACACAGACATACACTCACACTTACATTATACACACATACCCCAGAATGAAAAAGTTAACTCATATAAATATTTGAAGATACAGACAAAATTTTTCTAAATCTTCTCTTCTTTCAGGTCAATTCTTTTCAACATTTGGTAGCTTTATCAAACCATCTTGCAATGTGGTATCTATCCACTACTCAAAAGCAAAGAATTTTCTCCCTTATACAGATCCTATCCTTTAATTTATTAATACAAAAGGAAATCACAACTATTTTAGGCACTTTCTACTATTAGCTCATATTGAATTAAAATTCCTACATCTCTTCTACCTTTATTTTGATGAGTAAATTCCTGTGAATTTCCTTTTGGCAACAAGCATACATTTGTATTGTCACTTAATATTTTTTCTACTTAAAATGATCAGTTACTTTAACCTCTCAAGGACTTTTTTGTATCTGATTCTGTAATCATTTTTGTTTCTTATACTTGTCATGTCAAAATTAAATAGGCAAGCTATCACTGTCCTCATCCAAGTCAATAATAAAATTTTGAATGTGTCTGATCCAAAGGAAATGCCATAACATCCCAAGCTGACAGTGACATATATCCATGGCTTATAGGCTATGATTTCACCTCTCTCCATTATTAGCTATGAACTATTTCTACAACTAGTGCAATAGTAATATTTCCTGGAACTCTTATCAAATGCCTAACTGAAGTGAAGAAGTTCTATGACTTCAGTCTATGAAACCTAGGTATTGGAACAGGTACAACAAATAGAATATTCACTTAGATTATAATAACTAGTTTAAAATTCATGACTATCTCAATAAATTCTTTACTAATTCTAAGCAATATTATGAAAAAAAAGATACCACACATCCTTTTTAGAACCTCTTCACCATCATACTTTTCTGCATCACCCACTTAGGTCCATATTCTATGCCTCATTTTCTTTACACCAGAATTTTAGATCTCATGGATTAGTTAAATTTAAAAAAATAGAGATCCAGGAGTAATAAGTTGCCAGCTTTTTAATTTTCTAAAAGGCTACAAATAAGTATTATTACTTTCACTTAATGAAGAATATTTTTTATCAAAATCATGGGCATAATATCATAACTTTAAAAAAAAAGTAACTAAATTTACCTTTATGAAAAGTGACCACATACATACATTTATTTGTTTGTTTTCACTGGCTGAGAAAATATTTCCACACACCATCTTTTGGGAACCACTGATCTAGACCTTATTGTCCATCAATTGAAAAAGAAAGATTCCAGTTGCTCAGTACACATACAAAAATATGCTTCGTGTCAGGAAGTGTGGTAGGTGCTAGAGGGATAGAGAATTTCATAAGATATGCTTAGTTGAGGATAAATAACAGACAGGCGAGTAGGAAATTAATTGTCGTATAGACTGGTGGTGAGTGTTATGACAGGATCAGCATAGGGAGCTGTGGGAACATAGTGTGAGGGCTCCCATACTGATCTTGAACAAGCCAGAGAAAGCTTCCCAGGGAAACTGAGGGCTAAGTTGAAAGCTACCTAATGATGATAATGATGCTGACTATGATTATGATGATAATAGAGAGCAGTATGGAAGGAGGGAAAAGATAAAGAGAGGAAAGGTTGTCCAGATATTAGGAACAAGTACTGAGGCCAGGCATTAAGAATAAAAACTGGAATTTTACAATAACTAAAATTAGTTTAGAATAAAGCACAGAATCCAAGGATAAGATTGATGAGACATGAAAATAAAATAGAGATATTCTTTACTGAATATTCTCTATTCTCTATTGAAGACAACTATGCCTGGTTTCTATTTGGTTTCTACTTGGCGCTTTACAGTCACATTATTTATTCAAATTAATTTCATCCTTACATTTTTAAATTATATTTAACAAGCACTGTAAAGTGCTTACATTTACCAGAATCTCTTCTAAGTCAAACAGAAAGAGAAAGAGAATGAGAAAGTGAAAGAGAGAGAGAGAGAGGAATTAATTTAATTCTCAGAACATCTATGAGGTATGCATATTATTATTTCCTTAGTATTTATGGGGAAACCGAGGCACAAATAGGCTACACAACTTGCTCAAGTGATATAGCTGGTGAGTAGCAGAACTTGTCTTCAAACCCAGTCTAGCTTCAGAATCTATGCTCTCAAATACTGCATTATGCCATAGGAAATACATAATGTCTGTATTTCGAAATTGAGGAACTCAGTCAAAAACCTGGTCCAAGGGCTTCCCTGGTGGCGCAGTGGTTGAGAGTCCGCCTGCCGATGCGGGGGATACGGGTTCGTGCCCCGGTCCGGGAGGATCCCACATGCCGTGGAGCAGCTGGGCCCGTGAGCCATGGCCGCTGAGCCTGCGCGTCCGGAGCCTGTGCTCTGCAGCGGGAGAGGCCACAACAGTGAGAGGCCCGCGTACTGAAAAAAAAAAAAAAAAAAAAGCTGGTCCAAGACTACTAGGACCAGAACTTTGTCTACCATACTCTAGCTTCTGTGTTGTACAACTACAGGAGAGTAGCTCTGGGCATTCTGAAGCCAGACTGTCAGTGTTCATATTTCAACTCTATTGCTGATTAACTACTATTTATTAACTGTGTCACTCTGGAACAGTTTCTTCGCCTTCCAATGCATCAGTTTCTTCATCTATAAAAATTCAATAGTAAAATGCTTGCTGTGTAGGGTTGTTGCTAGGAATAAAGGAATTACTTCTTCTAAAATACTTTAGGAGTGAACATGATTGATACTAAAAATCATGTATTATTATGTTGTTCTACACTGCTTCCTAATAACAACAGACTCTGAAATAATTCATCATGATCTAGTAGAGTTTCACAGAGGTGTGTTCAAAGAAAACGACTTTCTATTTGTTTTATAAAACCACACCTGACCAGATTAAATGAGCAAACTGATCTTGTGGTTTTCTAGAACCCGACTGGAATATTACTCATTTTAAGCTTAAATTAATCATTACTTTAAAATATGTTTTGTTGTTCTTGTTATTAGAATGTTAGATTTAGGACATTTAGATATTAGTTTTAGCTAATGGGAAAATTAAAGAGATTCCCTGTGTCTGCTGCTGAGCCTTTTAGAGAAGTGGCTTTCTTTTCAAGAAGCAGCCAGTATCCTCAATTAAAACACTATAATCTGTCAGATGAGTGAACCATTTGTTGATTTCAACAATAAGATGTCTACAACTGATTTTGTTGTTAGTTTTTCTTTTCTCTTTATTTTAAGACTCCTTAAAGAATTAAATACAACAGAAAAGCAGGCTGAAATTTAATGGAAAAAAATAAGATGCATTACTTACAGTAAAAATGAAATATTAAACTTGGCTGAATTTTGCGTCACCATTGTGACAGATGTAATTTATTCTCTAAGCCAACCCATAACCTCATCAACTTGTCTTTCACACATTTTGTATTCATTCAAAATAATTTTTTGAGTGTCTACTGCATGTGAGGCATTAAAAAAAGTCTACTGAACAGAGTATACCACATTGTTGCTTAAATATTCAAAGATCTATGGATTTATTGACTCTGCATGTTTCTTCTAAGGTTTAATTCAGAAAGCAGGCAGAACTTGGATTCCCTTTTAAATTTGGGAGATGCAAGAGGAAATATTTAGCAAGGTCACTAGATGACACTACAAAGAAATGTACTTTATTATATTAAGTATCACTTAAATCTCTTAGACTATCAGGCCAAGTATATTTCAAACCCAATTAAATTTTATAAAATATCATCAATATTGACTTACCAAGTGCCTGACAGTGAGTTTGAATGTCATATATAATGGACAAAATATGTACTCTCAGTCTATTTTATGAAGAAACAAGAAAAATAAAGCAACAAGTAGAATAAAAAAAGACCATATGTTTTAATAATAAGAGAAGAATATGACGATAGCTTTTGTCACTAGTCTCCTAAAACTTAAAAGCGTAGGCTGGAGCCCAGTCTAACTTGAATCTATTTGTCCCGCTATCCACTCATTCAATAAATCTTTATAGAACATATGCTATGTGTTAGGTACATGTTAGATATCAACAATACACAGGCTAATAAGAAATAGTCCCTGCCCTGAAGGAACAGTTATATTTCTGTTATTTTATAATTCTAAAATTCAAATTATCACTTAACCTAATATTTAGCATCAATGTTTATTCAATCAGTCAAAATACTTACTGAGTGCTATCAGTTAGTTTCTAATTATTATTTGTCCCCCCTAAAAGGAAAGAGGAGCATATTAAGATACATCCATTGCCCTTTTTTCATGGAGATTATCTCTCAAGTTAACAAGTAGACATCTAAAAACATGGTATCAGTAGTTTGGTCTTTCTCCAGAAAAGATTGATCCAGAATCAATAAACATTATCCACTATTGATATAATTCTTGGTTAAAGGTGAAGTGGATTGTCTCCAGTTTTGTATGGATAGGTGTTTTATTCTTGAGAAGAAAACCTCATTCTCAGTGAGAACCAATCAAATAAGTCTTTTCTAAGGCTACATATAACTAAATGCATGCATTAGCATTACACACCTCTCAATAGTTTCTCAAAGTCCTTTCTCCTAAATTATATCCTTTTTGATTTCTTCACTGATGCCAACATTTTTTCCCTTGTAAAGAAAACAGAAACAAGTAATTAGTATAATATTTTGGATAAAATGCTTATTTATTCATCATATATAATGTAAGTGATTGTCACCTTTTATTTGTTTGATGTTCTTTTGTATTCATCTGACAGGAATAGCCATTTAAGAATATTTCATAGGATTATAATAAACCCTATTTTTAAATTTTCTTAAAGCAATCTATTTCCTTAAAGCAATTTATTTTGAAAATAGTTTAAGATGACTCCTTTTCAAAGAAAGAGAAAACCATAAAGGCATCTGAATTAAATAGAGGGATAAATAATACTTATCTACAAAGATGGAAATCTAGATACATCATTTCATTAATTGAAAATAATACCCTTAATATTTGTCTGGAAAAGAAATAGTTTATCTGGCTTCCCTGGTGGTGCAGTGGTTAAGAATCCGCCTGTCAATGCAGGGGACACGGGTTCAATCCCTGCTCTGGGAACTTCCCACATGCCGCGGAGCAACTAAGCCCATGAGCCACAACTACTGAACCTGTGCACCACAACTACTGAAGCCCACACACCTAGAGCCCGTGTTCCACAGCAAGAGAAGCCACCGCAATGAGAAGCCCGCGCACCACAAAGAAGAGTAGCCCCTGCTCACCGCAACTAGAGAAAGCCTGTGTGCAGCAACGAAGACCCAATGCAGCCAAAAATAAATAAATAAAATAAATTTATATAAAAAAAGAAATAGCTTATCAACTTAAATTAAGACTGTGTTTGCCTCTTACTGAAGCAACAAGTGGTGACATGCATTAGCCCTGAAGTGGGACAGGAAATTCTGAAATTTTATTGTGAGCCCCACATTAAATTTAACAGGGCAGTCTTTAATGGTTTAAATTGAATGTGTATGCTTTCTGAATACAGATTTTTTATTTTTTTAGTTTTCAAGGAATATTCTGTGCATGAATTGCTATGGAATGACTTAGTTGAGAAAAATGTTCATGGTTATCTTAAGATGACACTCAATCAGCTCTCTTTCAGTAAAAAGTAATTGTGTTTCCATATCCAGAGAAATAACTGGACCGTTTTCCTCACTGTTGGAACTAGAAGCGTTTTTCCTAGTATTACAAGAGGAACATTTGTCTTGCTCTAAACCATTCCACCAACTGCAAATTGGAAATATTGAGTTTTTACTAGTTACTCACACACACAGGCGTGAGGAGAACATGCTAACGAGCCTCCCACCTTCATCAGTTACCTCCCTTAGGAGGGGCTCTAGCAATACCTGGCCCAGCTGGCTTTAACTTGGCATGCCCAAAAGCCAGTCATTTTCACAGTGCTCCAAACACATTGAACTTTAAAAACCAGAACACGTACATTGTCTGTCCTTTTCCTCTCCATGTAACAGCAAAGTGTCTCTCTCTTTTTTTTTCTTAAATATATGCATCTCAGAATCTACACGCTGCTTCAATCCTGTTGATACATGCAAAGAGGGCCTCTTCAAACATACTGGCGCAACAAAGAACCAAGTCTGTTTTGCTGGAGCACTTAGAGGTGGTGCTGGAGCACTTGGAGATGGTGCTGGCAGAATCACAGCTAGGCAAAAGAAATTGTAGAAACTTGGAAGCCAGTTAAGCAGGAAACAACTTACTCAAATGTAATAGAATAATTTATTTCTGATTCTCTTATCATACAGTTATGACTACTATATTTTGAAGTCTTACCATGTACAGGGACTGTTCTAAGAATTTGCTAGAACTTATCTAATTTATTTCTAAATAATTGAGATGTAACTAAAATGGAAAATTATGTAACCTGCCCAGGTTACATAGTAAAGGGAGAAATCTGGCTTTCATCAGATAGCAATAATTATTATTCAAAAATGTTAACAGATTTTTTTCCCAGACCTCTCCCAATGTCGTTTTTCCCCCACTCTAATAATCAAATGAGAAAACATAAAGAGAAATTAGAAAAAAAAAGAACCTGTTACTCTTGCTTTCATTTTTGATACTAAGAGGTGTCTGTTTCTATTTTTTCCAGTGACTCATTGTCTCATTCTTTGATATCTGAGATTGGCCATGAGCAGATTTTTAGGTTCCTTAAAGCTAAGCTTCAGGGGCCTCCCTGGTGGCGCAGTGGTTGAGAGTCCGCCTGCCGATGCAGGGGATACGGGTTCGTGCCCCGGTCTGGGAGGATCCCATATGCCGCGGAGCGGCTGGGCCCGTGAGCCATGGCCGCTGGGCCTGCGCGTCCGGAGCCTGTGCTCCGCAACGGGAGAGGCCACAACAGTGAGAGGCCCGCATACCGCAAAAAAAAAAAAAAAAAAAAAAAAAAAAGCTAAGCTTCAGAATTCCTAAAAGTGGGTTTTCAGATTCATAGGATAATGGCAGCTGATTAAATTAAAATATGTTTTTCAATAACCATACAAGCAGATCCATAAGAAGAGATTCCAAACAAAAACAAAAAACCCATAAACTTATGCATACAGTAAAATGAAAAAACATGGGGGTACTACTACTCTCGATTTACACATAAGTAGGAAGTTAAATGCCCAGGCTTGGCACAGCTTGCTCTAGAGCCTACACTGAGTGGGGGGGTCCAGTGATGGTGGGAAACAGGTGAAAGCACTCCCTAAAAGAGGAAGTCCCACCTGAGTGAGGAAATAATAATAGATCCAAGACCCTGGGGCCTCAGAACACTGGCTACAGGGAAATCAACAGCAAGGGACTTGAAATTGGTCAGAACAAGAAATGACCATCTCGAAAGAGTACTGCTCCTGGAGGAGGACCAGACAGATCTCAGAAGCCTGGGGGTAAAGAGAATGAAAGAAACAGGTGGTGGAAAATAAACTTCCTACAGAACAAAAGTGAAGTGCAACCCTTAGCAAAGAGTTCAGTTCCTGTGAGTGTATGAAGTCAGGTTACTGGCCCCTGGAACATAGAACTCATATACTTCTACTAATCCCATCATGGGCATACCTGCTCTATTTTTAAAATGGAAAGAGAAGCTAATGCTTCCTCTTAGATAGTATAAATGTTTATATATTTATCTTTGGTCTGTGCCAGGCATTTGCCATACACATAGGTGTCCTAATACCACCAAAGAAGTTGGGAGCTGGTTTATTTTTCCATCAACTCTGTCCCTCATTATTTAAGGGTAACTCCTGGGGCATTAACTTCGTAGCAATTCCAGCTTGCTCTGTGTCCAGACTCTTCAAATTCTTGTAGTCAGTGAACATTTTCAGACAAAAGAACTTAGGCTTATTGAGAAGAAAAGTGCATTGAGAAACAGTAAAGCAATAAGAACAAAGTTGTTCTTCTGTAGACCTTCCCACAGCCCTCACTTGCACCTCATATGTTCCAACTATTTGCTATCGGGTTAATAACAAAATACTGTCTATCTCTATCTTTATCTCTGTCTCTATCTCTCTATTTTGCTTATTCCCCATGTATAGGTGTGTATATACACACATACAAAATTGCTTGCTTGTTTCCAAAAATGGTTAATGTTACCCCTCCATCCTCCACGAATAATCCTGGTTTGACCTTCAAGCCAATGGGCAGAACAGATGCCATAACAAAAACCTGAACATCATCCTTGAAATCTTTTAAGTCTCTTCAGTCATATCTAAACATTCATAATGTCCTGCTGATTCTTCCCTAACCATCTCACAAGACCATGCACTTTTTTCCATTCCCACTGCTATTATCCTTTCTAGCCTGGATTAGCAAGGCAAAGCTTCATAGAAACTGTTCTTTCTTAACTCCAAAGGAAGAACAGTTAGAACACTCCAGTAAGTCCCCATTGATGGTAAGGCTTTTGGCTCTGGGCCATCATGCGTGCTCCTCTCTCAGCCTGAGATACGATTTCCAATTATCTCCATAGGGAAAGATTTATTGATCATTCAATATCAGTCCAGTTATTACTTCCTGTCTTCCCCTACTGCCCACATTTTTCAAGTGACCTTCCATGTGCCTCTGTGGTGCCCTGTATTTCTCTATCATAGTCCTTATCACACTTCATTGTCATCGCCTTTTTATCTCTCTGTCTTTCTCAGCTAGACTGTGAGCCCCTTGAAGGCAGGGCCGAGTCTTTTTTATTTACTATTTTGCTTTTCATGCTCAGTAGGAACATTAAATCTTATTTGAAGTTCTGAATGAGTAAATGCATATAAGTTTAAAGATTGAGTGATTATCAAATATCACGTGCTGAAAAACCCAAGTTTCAAGTGTTCAGAGGATGTATGGTCAAACGTGTATAATAAATTTAAGTGCCGATCAAAGAATTGCTGAACTAGAAAAATGGTGTAGTAAAAACTTTATTCCATGTCATTGGAAATTTACTTGGAGCTAAAAACCACAGTAGATAAGTTGGTATGAATTGAACTACTTTCTGGTACACTGGAGTTTAATTAGACTTTTTTCTTGTCTGATATAACTTAGTTCGTCCTTTTTTATCATCTTTTTTTTTCACCAAAATTTCCTACTGCATAGTAACCATAACGCAGTTGTCAGTAACTTTAAGTGTGCCTTATGATGCTAACTTTGAATTTAACAAGGCTGTGTAACTGAATATCTTTAATTAAATATTAGTCACTTTAGAGGTTGAATGGACATGTATTAGAAAATCAAACATCAGGTAGAAAAATGTAGACCTTTTGAATTTATTAAAAAGTAATACACATAAAAAGATAACTGTGTTCAAACCTCATTACCTCTACTCCGAGGAGAAAATATACCACCACGACCACAATCTTGGAAAAAGCATTTCTTTATTGCTTTTGCTGGGAAATTTTTGCTAGAAAACATCATAAGCCTTCTTAGTTATAAGGATTACATGCCCTGTACCCCAAGACATTGTCACTGCCTTTTAAATTTTTCAGCATTTTTCCTCTACTACATGTACTCTAATTCTTTAACTTCTTATTTTGAAATAAGTATAGATTCACAGAAAGTTGAAAAATAGCACAGAGAGGTGCTGTGCCCCTATTGCCCAATTTTCCCTAATGGACACATCATAGTACAATATTAAAAGAAGGAATTTATTTTACATGTACAATGTGTGTATACAATTCTATATCATTTTATCACGTGTGTATTTTGTGTAACTGCCACCAAAATTAAGATATGGAACTCTTTGAGCACCACAGAGATCTCCCTGGTAGTACCATTTTATGGTCACACCCAACTCCTCCACTTCACTATCCCTAAACTATAGTAACCACTAGTCTATTTTCCTCTATATAATTTTAGAATATGGAAAACATTATATAAATGAAATCATGGAGTATTTGACCTTTTGAGATTATCTTTTTTTCAGTCATCATGAGTGAAATAATTTGTTCCTTTTCTTGCTGAATAATATTCCAAGTAATGGATGTAGTGCAGTTTGTTTAAATACTCACCTACTGAAGGCATTTTGGTCATTTCCATGTTTTTACTATTCCATAACGTTGCTATGACAATCTTATATAGGTTTTTGAGTGGACAGAAGTTTTCACTTATCTGATAAACATGTCTGGGAGTGCTACTATGTTGGAGGAGATCATCCAGAGGATGTGACTGTCCGTTGATCCATGAGCTGGGCCCGAGCAACTGAAGGCCCCTCATCCCCTTCCCTGTCCTCAGAATGTACGTTCTGTACACCATTCCCACACTAGGAGCTGTTTAAAGGACAGAGCCTTGAGAGAGTAAGGTTTTGTTGAGGCCCTCTGAATTGTGTACATGACTGAACTCTGTTAAATTTTCTATTGGGTGGGCTAAAAAGTGCCTTTGGGTTTTTTTTTTTTAAGATTTTAAAAACTTTTATTGTGAACATATATAATGAATCCCCATCCATGGACCATGATTCAGCTTCAAAAATTACCAACTATTGGCTAATTTTGTTTCATCGATACCCTCATCTGCACACTCTGTCCACATTATTATTTTTTAGTTAGGAGACTTCTTATTTTTTAGAGAAGTTTAAGGTTCACAAAATATTAAGCAGATGATATGCAGCATTCCCACCTCTCCCTCCTCACCCAGTTTCTCCCATTATTAACATCTCGCATTAGTGTGGTACATTTGTTACAATTGATGAACCAATACTGAGACATTATTATTAACTAAAGTCTATAGCTTATGTTAGTGTTCACTCTTTTTGTTGTACAGCATAGGCTTTTTATTCCACAATTTATAGAGTCGATTATCCCCAAGACCATAAATCTCTGGACCAAATCTACCATTTGAAGTGTCTAAACTGCCTTCTAAATCTTTAGTCCAGGAACCAGTGAAGTGATAAAAAAAGCCCTTGGAACTAACTGAAAATTGTAAAGTTGAGAAAACAGCAGACCATATTAAAAATCACCAATCCTGGTACATAAAAGCACCCGTAGTACAAGTCGTCTTTGCCCATAGTGTGGGTGGGGCTGTGGGCTGGGGAGGAGCCTGTGTCCTGCCCTGGCCCTTGTGGGCCTGGAGGAGACAAAACCCCCTCTTCCGGCAGGAGTAACTTTTTTTTTTTAACATCTTTATTGGAGTATAATTGCTTTACAATGGTGTGTTAGTTTCTGCTTTATAACAAAGTGAATCAGTTCTACATATACATATGTCCCCATATCTCTTCCCTCCTGCGTCTCCCTCCCTCCCACCCTCCCTATCCCACCCCTCTAGGTGGTCACAAAACACCGAGCTGATCTCCCTGTGCTATGCGGCTGCTTCCCACTAGCTATCTACTTTACGTTTGGTAGTGTATATATGTGCCTTTGATTTTTAAAATAAAAGTAAAAGATGCATTTTTCATTTTCGCCAAGAACTTTATTGAACAAGGTATTCACCCTTTGTTCCACTACCTTCTGCCATTTCTCAGGCAACTTCATAATTCCATCTTCCCCAAACATTTTATCTTTTTGAGCAAAGAACTGTTCCAGGTGCCTTTTACAGTCTTCCAGGGAATTGAAATTTTTCCCATTAAGAGAATTTTGTAAAGACTGAAATAAATGGAAATCCGAAGTTGCAATGTCTGGTGAATATGGTGGATGAATCAGAACTTCCAGCCAAGCTGTAACAGTTTTTGCCTGGTCATCAAAGAAACATATGGTCTTGTGTTATCCTGATGGAAGATTATGTGTTTTCTGTTGACTAATTCTAGATGCTTTTCATCAAGTGCTGCTTTCAGGTGGTCTAACTGGGAGCAGTACTTGTTGGAATTAATCGTTTGGTTTTCCTGAAGGAGCTCATAATAGAGGACTCCCTTCCAATCCTACACAACATCACATTCGTTGGATGAAGACCAGCCTTTGGTGTGGTTGGTGGTAGTTCATTTCGCTTGCCCCACGATCTCTTCCATTCCACTTTTTGTACAGTATCCACTTTTCATCACCTGTCACAATTTCTTTTAAAAACAGAACGTTTTCTTTATGTTTCAGTAGAGAATTGCATGCAGAAATATGGTCAAGAAGGGTTTTTTCGCTTATGTGGAACCCAAACATCAAAATGATTCACATAACCAAGCTGGTGCAAATGATTTCAGCACTTGGTTTGGATACTTCGAGTATGTCGGCTATCTCCCATGTGGTATAACGTTGGTTGTTCTCAATTATTGTTTCGATTTGATCGCTGTCAACTTCAACTGGTCTACCCGACCGTGGAGCATTGTCCAGTGAGGAATCTCTAGCACGAAACTTCTCAAATCACTTTTGACATGTTTGATTGGTCACAGCACCTTCTCCACACACTGCACAAAACTTTTTTTGCATTTCAGTGGTGTTTTTACCTTTCTTGAAATAAAGCATAATATGCTGAAAATGTTGCTTTTTTCTTCCATTCTCAATATTAAAATGACTACACAAAAATTCACCAATTTTGATAAGTCTTTTTTTAGATGCACGCTGATATGACAGCTGTCACATACAATCTAACAAAATTGTCTTGAATGAAGTTAAAGACAACTAAGTGCTACTAGAGCCATCTTATGGAAAAAACAAACAAAGCTTTTGGCCACCCAATATACAAACTTTTACGATTCTGGCAGAAGGGTGTGAAGATATACTCAGCTTGTGGTTGCCTCATATGCCTGTTCAAACAGCTACCTACCAATCTGGAATTGTCTCAGTCTCTCCTTGCCCTCTGTGTATAGTTTTAGATTATACCCAGCAATTCCCAACATTGCAAACCAACGAATGGCAAGCCAGCCAGGAGACTGGAGAAATGAGTCTTGGGACAGAGGCTACCTCGAGGGAAATCCTGAGGTGGCCATCCAGTCTATGTGGCCCATATGTTAGATGCTCGTGGACCCCCACTTTGTGAAAACACCTGCTGATTTGATGAACTGTGCATAGCACTGTGATAGTGAAAAACAGTGAAGCCCTCTTTGAGGAGATGGTATCTAAGTTTAGATTGGAAAGATGAAAAAGAGCTAGTCATTTGTGGATTTGAATATGGTTATGAGTTGGACAGGTGGGTTAGTTTGAATGTAATAATGTTTCAGGCAGAAAGAATAGCAGTAAGTTGGAGAATGGGGAGGCCTTGCAATCTTTGAGGAAAAGAAAGAAGGCCAGTATTCCATGACAATACTGCATGAAGATTAACGTGGCATGGGGTGGTGTTGGAAAAGGGAACTGACTTAGATCTTGTAAAAGGTGCAGTGAAAAGCCATTGACAACTTTAAACTTGGGATGACATAATATAAATTACATTTTAAAAGACCTCCTTCTTACTGCTGTGTGGATAATAGATTATCTGAGAGCGAAATTGAAAGCTAATGTCAGTTGGAGGTATTTTGCAAGAGGTTCTCCAGGTGAGATATGATGATGTTTTGGACATAAAGTATTAGAGATTTAGAGAATGGAATGGTAAATAACTAGATAATTTGGACTTTCACAGTCATCTTGAGAATATGAAATTTCTTTGTATTCTACAAGGGTCACTATGACACATTTTTGTTCCTAGCAAATACCAACTGGGTAGAAGCAACTCTCTTAAATGTTTAAAAAAAAAATGAGTGTTTCCATTTTTGAGAGAGACAGTGAAGTGTCATGGTTAAGAACATAGGCTCTGGAACAAGTCTGGGTGCTAGACTCACTCCTGCCACCTATGAGGGGAATATCTGGTTAAGTTTCTCAATCTCACTGTGCCTAGTTTAATAAGTTGGAGAAATAATAGTATCCACTTTACTCGGTGATAATTGTATAACTTAATGCCTGTTATGTGCTGAAACAGAGACTTCCTCATATGCATTGCTCACTACTAGCATCTATTAATTAGGTAATAGACTTGGTTCTGAAAATTTGTGTATACTTTTTTTGTGTGTAAATTGAGTTTACTTATGAGTCTAATATTATGATACTAAAGGATTCAGCTATTAATATAAAGGTAAATAATTCTATAAAATAAGTACTTTAATCAATTTCTTCAGCTATTTTGATTCCAGCTCTATTAGGTTTCATTTTAACTAAAAGAAAATGTGTACCTAGAGACTGAAATAATTTAAACCCTGCAAGATTCAAATAAAATCATTTTCCATGATTGGATTCAATGTTTTGTCTGGTTTGCTTCTGGACAATTCTCAGGCCTGCTCTCATATACATATTCTTAGCCTGGATATCTGACCCACGCCCTTGCCCATTAGTCCTCCAATTAGATTTTCTCATATTCACAATGAAGATAATGAATCTGGAGCATAGTCATCTCATGAAGATATCCACAAGCTTTTTTGAAAGAGCACAGATCTCTTTTTAATGCATATTCTTTGTAAAGAAATAATGTTGTTCTTCATATTCATAAATACCCACCAAATCAGAAATACAGGTGGCAAAGCAACCATACTCCAATTATAAAACAAAAAAGAGGGCCTCCCTGGTGGCACAGTGGTTAAGAGTCTGCCTGCCGATGCAGGGGATACGGGTTCGTGCCCCGGTCTGGGAGGATCCCATATGCCGCGGAGCGGCTGGGCCCGTGAGCCATGGCCGCTGGGCCTGCGCATCCGGAGCCTGTGCTCCGCAACGGGAGAGGCCACAACAGTGAGAGGCCCGCATACCGCAAAAAGAAAAACAAAAAAAAAACAAAAACAAAAAAACAAAAAAGAAATACAGGTGGCACATAAGTCATAATCCTTTTATCCAAGGCTCACAGGAACAGGACTCATCTTCTTTTGGCATTTGTTTCATGCCCTATAAAGTTTTAAAATCAATGTTTTAAAAGCCTCCTTTAATCAGATTTGCTATGGCCTTCATCCTTGATAAAATGTTGACTGTCTTACATTGTACCAGAGTATAGCTTTGTCACTCAGACCTTAGACTATGAAATAGGTTTAATTACATACTTAAAGAATCCATAATCTGTGTAAGCTTTATTAAGAAATTATTTGCTTTGGTATTACCACCAAAGTCAATTTATGGTAACAAGTTAAACAGATTATAGATCCTTCTCTTCTAATATTTTTCATTTTTGACTCTTTTATATGGGCTCTGGAAATTATTTTCATTATGAATAATTGTTAGAAAAGAAACTTTATAAATATATATTATACCATAATGAATAATAAAAATCTAATACCAGGTCTTGATCTTTATATCATCTGAGAAAAGAGTAAAAGCATAAATCTTCTCTCTTCTTGATTGCTAAAGATATTACAAAGCACAGCTAAAAATAACTCCATATAATCAAGATTGACCTTTTAAAGTTCAAAAAGGTTTTAGGCCATCTTTTTACTTTTCTGTTTCAAGAACCAACTGTTCTTTAAAGAATTTGAAGGAAAATAAGATTTAATTCTTAAAATATCTCAGAGTAAACTTTCCTGGGTTTAGAAATCTCTTTATTTTCATTCTTTTTAGTTTTAAATTTAAAACATTGTTGATTTTTATATAGTCATTGTATCATATATTCATTCTTCAAGGTTAAGTAACTGATATGTATGGTAGTAGAAAACTGAACTAAATTCCCCTAAAAGAGAATGTATACTTAGATATTAATAAATGAAACAAAATGTTTACTTATTTCTAAAAAGCCAGTCACAGTGGCATAAATTAAATCTCACATAAAGAATAGCATCCAATACATTTAGTGAATATAAACCTTCAGTTAGCTGGATAAATATATCAGTTTTTCTGGAAATGTTGATATTTCTTTTTCCTTAATAAAGAATTAATAGTATTTTACTTTGTCCTTTCCAAATGAGCAATCTATCAGACTCACAGATGTTTCTAATTCATCAGAAAACTAATGAACTCTCACTCTGTATAAGTTCATCTCCTGTAAAGGACATGAGGCCAATGTGGTACTCTCAAGACATGAGGAACAGTTGCTGTCTGGATAATTTTACCAAGACACTCTTTCCTGAACAACTATGTCTTCTCAATTTTGCCAAAACAGAATATAAAGCCAGAGAGATCTTGTTTTATTTAGAGTTTTTCCTAGTAAATCTATACAGATAAAAAAATGGGTTCTAGTATTCCTTTATTACTAGACTATGCAAAAAGTGCTGGTTAGATTTTTATCAGAAAGGAAAGAGCATTTGGAATGATTTGACTTAAAAGTACATCTTCCTTACCTGATAAAGTATAAATCTTTGGTGATTTAATTCCTGTTCTCTTGTGAAAATACTTATGGACTTACTTCAAAGCACAGTCTTTGGAATCTACGTGGGTTTGAGTCCTAGCGCCACCATTATAAGACACTAGGAAAAGCCTTTAATCATGATCATCTCCAAGTTCCTCTTCTGTAAAATGAGAACAATACTAAGTTAAATACCCCCCAGGGTTGTTATATGATAAAATTAGATGATACACTTGAAGTAGCCTGCAGAGTATCTGGCATATAGAAAGTATTCAGTTAGCATTAGCTAGGTATTATCAGTATCACTATTATTCTTAGGCAATTATTATGAATGTTAGTGCTTCTTGACTACAAAAAAATATAAAATAAGCCAAATTGGACTTCTGAATAATACTGGTGAAGATAGAAAGTATTTAACCCACCCCCCAGCAACCTGGGGGCAGCTTTCTCCTCTTGTGTCACTAGTTCATGATCAAATGTGTTTAACAAAGAGCAACCATTCACAATTATTCCTCATCAATCAACAAATAAGTATTAGCAGCCATCATATATTTAGTATCTACTATATAATAATATATAAAGGTCCAATGGGAGATATTTTAGGGGTATAAGGCATGGATCGCCTCTGCTGTTAAAGAACCTGCATTTTGGGATGAATTAGAGAAGACTAATTGGTGTGAGTCATTCATGAATAATATAATGGACTATAAAACTAAAGGCTAAGTATCAAGGCATAAAGTATTGATGTTGTAGTCTATTGGTAAGAAGTACTCCACCTACAAGTGGAAAAATACAACTCAAATTAGATGAAATAAAAACATGAATTTATTGGCTTGTATAAATGAAAGATTCAAGGCAGATACTGGGCATGGCTGGATCCAAGGAATCAAATAGTTTTATCAGTCATCAGTTTCTATTTCTTTATTTTTTTTTTCTGTGTTGGCTTCACTTTCATAGAGGCCCTCACTATAAACTGGTGAAATTATTGTTGACATCTCCTGACTCATAGACTCAAAGTTAGCAAGCCAAAGTCCAGAGAATGTGTCTCACTGATCTCTAGTCTCAGGCCCATCCTGAACCGATCACTATGGACAAGGGGATGAGTTTATACAGTCAGGTCGGAGTCTAGCGCTTCTGGAGCTGGAAAACAACATAAGAATTGACCATGATGGAGAAGTAATTTCCCAAAACAAAAGATGCTATTATCAGTGCATATCTATATATTTTTTTAAAATTAAAGAATTTGCACACTTTATGACACTTCATCTCTAAATACTCCAACGTGCACCACCTAAGAATTAAGATTCTTGTCTATTAATCAACATACTTTTACTATATCTCATAGTATTAATAATTCCATACCATCAAAGGTAGAGCTCATATTGAAATTTTCCCAGCTGTTCAAAAAATGGGCTGACTGGTAATGCAATTCACTGACATTGAGGTGGCGAAGACTGTGTCCTCAAAGATTCTTGACCTTATATATTGTTCTCTGAATCAAAGACACTGAAAGTTCCTAGAAGGACCTAGACTATTTAATATCTATTATTTGCTCCCTCCCTCCCCCAATAGTTCAGATAAATGCTAAAATTAAATTTTTTTCAGCTTTAAAAAATATCTTTATTGGAGTATAATTTCTTTACAATGTTGTGTTAGTTTCTGTTGTACAACAAAGTGAATCAGCTATATGCATACATATATCCCCATATCCCCTCTCTCTTGCGTCTCCCTCCCACCCTCCCTATCCCACCCCTCTAGGTCATCACAAAGCATTGAGCTGATCTCCCTGGGCTCTGCAGCAGCTTCCCACTAGCCATCCATTTTACATTTGGTAGTGTATATATGTTAATGCTACTCTCTCACTTCATCCCAGTCTATGGCCATACCACCCTGAATGCACCCCATCTCGTCTAAAATGAAATTGAATACTAAAGTGAAAATTCCGATTTCTTAACTTGGGAAAAGGAGGATACAAAACATTGAGAAATAAATGAAATGTGGGTTCTTTCCAAGTGATCCCATTTAATAAACAATGATGTTGGGCTTCCCTGGTGGTGCAGTGGTTGAGAATCTGGCTGCTAATGCAGGGGACACGGGTTCGAGCCCTGGTCTGGGAGGATCCCACATGCTGCGGAGCAACTAGACCCGTGAGCCACAACTACTGAGCCTGCGTGTCTGGAGCCTGTGCTCCGCAACAAGAGAGGCCGCAATAGTGAGAGGCCCACACACCGCAATGAGGAGTGGCCCCCGCTTGCCACAACTAGAGAAAGCCCTCGCACAGAGGCGAAGACCCAACACAGCAGAAATAAATTAATACATTAATAAACTCCTACCCCCAACATCTTAAAAAAACAAAACAAAACAAAAAAACAATGATGTTGAAATGACTAATTCTGGAGGCGATAGGTAGTTGATTGATAGATAAATAGATATCAATAAAGATTAATAACGGTGTGTTATTTACAATTAGCAGAAACAAATTTCGAATATATTCATCAAACCAAGCAGGCATTGGGGGAGAAGGATTTTACTGGAAAGTGAAGGGCTAGCTTCAGAAACAACTTAATCCTTCTTCAAACAATATCATGAAGTCTTTTTTCTCTTTTTGCTTCTTATCTATCCATTTTTTTTTCAGCCAGTTTTCCTTGACTGTTAGATTTGCTTTCTTTCAAACTCTGTCCACTAGGTGGCTCCTGACAGTCCAAAGTGATATCCTCAGTACCTCAAGGACGAGGCATGAGAAAAATACTCCTTTAATCATCTCAGTAAAGGCCCATGACTAGCCCAACTATATCACTAGTTCTGGCTTGGCTAATGCCCACACCTGAACTAATCACTATCCATGTATGAGGGAGGGCAGAGGGAGACAGTTGCAATGCTTTAAATTGGTCCTGTCTGAGTCACACAGCTACTCCTAAAGCCAGAGGTGAATTCAATACCACCAGAACCAAATCAAATGGATTGTTATTATGGAAGGGTTGGTTCTCCAGTGGAAAAAAAGTCAACATGCTATGTACCACAATGTTCATTGCAGCTCTATGTACAATAGCCAGGTCATGGAAGCAACCTAAGTGTCCATCGATGGAGGAATGGGTAAAGAAGATGTGGCACATACATACAATGGAATATTACTCAGCCATTAAAAGAAACAAAATTGAGTTATTTGTCGTGAGGTGGATGGACCTGGAGACTGTCATACAGAGTGAAGTAAGTCAGAAAGAGAAAAACAAATACCGTATGCTAACACATACATATGGAATCTAAAAAAAAAGGTTCTAATGAATCTAGAAGCAGGACAGGAATAAAGACACAGATGTAGAGAATGGACTTGAGGACACAAGGAACAAGGAAGGGGGAAGGTTAGGCTGGGACAAAGTGAGAGAGTAGCATGGATATATATACACCACGACATGTAAAATAGATAACTAGTGGGAAGCAGCCACATAGCACAGGGAGATCAGCTCAGTGCTGTGTGACCACCTAGAGGGGTGGGATATGGAGGGTGGGAGGGAGACGCAAGAGGGAGGAGATATGGGGATATATGTATACGTATAGTTGATTCACTTTGTTATACAGCAGAAACTAATACACCATTGTAAAGCAATTATACTCCAATAAAGCTGTTAAAAAAATCAACATGCTATTAATAGAAGATTGTATGGATGCCTGGAACATTCCAAAATAGATGCCCATACGCTGCTGTTCTTACGCTAGTTCTTACTACGGCATTGCTCCTACAATTCCTGTCGAATCTTCTTCAGCAATAACTATTTGATGAGAAAGCTCTAAATTGTTTTTCACTGTGCTTTCAAATAATTTGAAACACTTCATTTGCATATCAGCCTCGTGAGGTAAACATTATCATTTTCATATTGCAGATGAGGAAACTGAAGCTGATCTGGGATCTGTGCATGACTACAGGACAAGTAAAGACCAAGTACACAGAGCCATGTCTGCCTAATCTAAGTACCTTGCTATTTTAGGGACATCAGCCTGCATTCCCTTGGCTTAAGTCATGAGACATAAATTCCACTGGCTATAGAAGCAAGGCAGGCAATATAAATTCATGAAGTGAGCAAGGTAGAGATGAAAAAAGTCACAAGTATTCATATCTTCTCCAGAGGGAACAGCTTCTACTAGTGTCAGATAATTGCTGTGGTACAAAAATGTAGACCATATATGCCAGACCTTCCATATATTAAAGAGAGGCTGAATATTTGAATGTTGTGTGAAATTTCCTCTAATTTAAATCTGAGCATCTAATCTATTAAAAAAAAAACTGTGTGGGCCACACAAAATATTTCTTATGCCATCCATGTATGGCCTGCTTTTTAAAATAGCTCAATGCCCTGGCTCCTACGCAAAGTCAACACTGCAGAATTAAGTGTGTTTACTCCACCTTTCTCAACCTGCTGTTACTAGAATGAATAAATTCAAAGGAGCTTTGTGCTGTTCATTAGATAAATGAGCTGCATACTTTAATCTTGCTTTTCATCGTTTCTCTTTGCCCTCTGCTTTCTTTGCTGCATTGTTATTCAACTTCTCTAAATTGTGAAAGTTGAAGAAGAGGCAAATGGTATAGAAAAAAATAAGAGGAAGATCAGAATGATTCTGTCTAGTTAACATGGGGATGAAAGAGAGAGATAATTTAAAAAATGTTTCAGAGATAGAAGTGAAAGGATTTAAGTCCTTTGGGTAGCTGAGAGAAAGGAATTGTGGAGATTCTCCTGTTACTAAATGAAGAAACTGAGATCAAGGGGGCTTGTTCCAATCCACAACTAATGGCAGAGATAGACTTAAACAACCCAGATGTTGTAACTTCCAGCTGTCAGTCACTTATCTCTTGAAAACTTCCAATAGGTTCTTTTTTCTCTCTCAGACTCTGTGTGTGCGTGTGTGTTTCTGTGTCTGTGTGTACGTATTACAGAGTGAGATAACAGAAATGTCACAGACAGCCTCCTTATTTCTGTGCTTGTTCATAGGAAGATCTGAAAATGAAAATGGAGAATGAGGGTTGGGCATGAAAAAAATAAGTAAAACAACAAAAACAAACAAAATATCCAATTAAATCTTCTTTCAGTAATCAAACTCCTTGTTCTTCTAAACTTTCAAACTTCACTTTAAGATCTGAATATCTATTCCCTACACTCACCTAAAAAGAAAGTAGCATGCCTGTGATATTTTATCCAATAGTGTTTCTTGCATTACTTTAACTGGAACAGATACGTTTCTATCTATCACTTTGTTCTAATATCCCTACATTTTCCCCATCTATCACTTTCTCCAGTTATATTAGCATTTTTTCCTGTTCCTTGAACATGCTAAGATTTTTTTCACTTGCTCTTCCTTTTGCCTGGCATGTTCTTTTCCCAAATTTTCACACACCTGTCTATTTCTCTCTATTCAGACCCAGTTCATACATTGAAGTAACTACTACCCAATTGAAGTAACCCCCCTCAGGTAGTTACTCTGTCTCATAAGATTATTATAAAATGATTATCTTAGAGATGCGTTTATTCCTTTTTATGTGATGTCTCTTCCACTAGACTGCAAGCTCCATTTGAAGAGTCTTTCTCTGTCCATGTCACCACTACAACCCAGATCTAGCTGAGTAGCTGACACATTGAAGGTGTCACATTCTCTGAGCGGCCACGTCTTTTCCATATGTGTTCCAGGAAAAGAGAGAGAGAGAAGGAACCAGAGTGGTAGATGAGGGTGAAAGCATTATCTACATTACTGGCTGTAAGCTAGGATGAGAACCAAATGGGTCAACTAACTGGAGAATTAGCTGACTCTCCTTTTGTATCTCAGGCAATACCAGACTGGCCTGATGCAAAAAAATATACCCCTGGAAAATCAAATCAGATTCCTAGCTTACAATGAAAAAGGAAGGAGCTAATCAGATAAGGCCACTGTCTTCCCAGAAGATGAGTATGTACAGAGGCAGAGAGAAGCCAATAGGTACATGAAGTGATCTCCTTTCATATGGAAGGAAATATGCAGAGTGAGAGATTTGTTACTCCCTAAATACTAATCAACAAATATTCTTGGAATGAATTCATTTTCTTTAGTTATCATTATAGATGGCAAAAAGGAGACACTGTGAGGTTAAAAGGGATTTTCCTCAGCTTATTTAAGGCAGGTGTCCTGTTTTCTAGCCCAATATTTTCATACAACATCATAAAAAAGTATTTCCGGGTTAGGAGCTATTTGGTGACTTGTGAAGGCTACAGGAACTAATGATGAAGGGTGACTGAAAGAAGACAAATATGCCCCAGAATTTCAACAGAGAAAATGAGACCAGTGTTTATATTCTGGGTGCCCATCAGTCTGGGCCCTAAGAGCTGGTTTCCTCTGCTCATCCGCTGTTCTTTTTCAGCGAGTCTCCACTACTAAAAGGAGACAAACCATCGGCGGAAACTAATCTATCCTCATTCAATTAAACTGCGAAGCAATTACTCTTTTTTTCCCCTAAGAAAGTGCAATTAGTCCCCTTTGAAAATTTATTCCAGATCCAGGAGAAAAGCAGAACCTCTGAAAACGTATGTTGAAAGCAAAAATGTTTTGAAGCAATTCTCCTCACGCTTTCTTATCCATCTGCAGCTTTAGTTTCCCTCTTTTGGCCCAACTGCCGTTTGTTTGGTCTTTGGTGCCTCCCTAAGATAATTTCCTGCATGTCGCCTTTTCCAGTAGGAACTTCTTCTCATAGTTCAGAGGCACTCAGGTTAAGATCTAAGAATACATAGAGGCAGCGTGGTGACCTAGAAGGCACTCTGGACTTGGAGGACGGATCTCTGATTTATGGTTCTTTGCTTTCTGACTCTAGGCAACCTAGGTTGCCTCTCTGGGTTTCAGTTTCCTTAGTTTTAATTTGAGGTATTTGGATTCACATGGGTGTTTTCATAAAACACTTAAAAAAATGTTCCCATCAAACTCTCAAATGAAAACCCACACCAATTTACAGCTGCTCTGTTAAAGTAGAAAGGGGCAGTAATGGCGGGGAAGAGGAAAAGCCAAGGGTATTCCCTCTTACTACCCTCACAGTCCCTCTCAGGCCCTTAGGTATATATGTGACAATCTCTGAGGTTCTCTTCATGTCTAGTAACTGATTCTTCCTGGTCCAGGAGAATTATATAAACAGGTCACCCAAGATGGATGTTCTCTTGTTCTCGGTACATCCCCTGCTTGACTAGTGCCTGCTTCACCTACATCCCACTCACATGACTGACCTCCCTGCATACTTGCCCCTGCTCCAGCTGGTGATTGTCCTAACCTTCAGATCAGAACATCTCCACCTGATAGCTTATCAAAGTGGTGGTGAGGGGCGTGCCCCTCTGCTAGTTTCCCAGGTAACGGGTGAGCCCACCTGACATCAATTCCCCCTATAACTGGTAACCTCCCCTCCTCCCAGGAGTGAAGACTGTGGCCACATCCTGCCTGCGTCTGCTGCACGCGATGGGGTGTCGCTCCAGGACCTTGCTTCAGACAGGTAAGCTCCCCCTTCCATTAAGCCATTGATGTCTCTGTTGCTGACTCCGGGCTCTTTCCTGGGTCTTGAAGCTGGGCAAGTACAGGCCTTGCAGGCCTGCGGGGTGCAGCCCAGCAATTGGCGAAGCAGGCCAGGAGACGGAGGAGATTCCCGTAAGCGCCGAGATGTAAGGACCGGGATGGGCAGGGATGGAAAGTTGTGGGGCCTGAAAGTTCCAGGTGGTAACCCCAGGGGGGCCGTCCATGAATGTCCTGAAAGTTCCAGGGGTGATCCCCAAAATTGCGGAGGAAACCCTGGGTGGCTGTCCACTAATGTGGGCCCTGTGGTGGCTGTCCTTGATGGACAGGGTCCGCCAAGGGAGTAGGGAGAACTCACAGATGCCCCTTCGGCTGTTGGGGAGATATTGGCCGACTTTCCAGTGGGGAAAGAAAGAAGTGGCCGCAGCTGTGGGCTGGCTGTTGCTTTTTGTGTTAAGAAAGGCCACAGAGGCTGAGCTGACAGCCAAGGCAAAGGTTAACTTGAATGCTGCTTCTGGTTCCTCTGAAAGTGAGGCATGTGAATGTGAGTGAATGATTTGTGTTATTGTCTATTACTGTTACTTGTTGAAAATGAATTGGCTATTTAGAAACTGAAAAAAAAAAAAAAGAGAAATCCCTGAAAATGTCTAAGATGGGGCTCTTTTGACATTCTAAAACTGGTTTTTGGCTTATGCCCTTAGAGGAAGTTAGCTTTCTAGAAGGAATTGGTATTTCTCTTCTTCTTGTGACTTTGAGATGTAAATGATCGCATAGGCTCTGTCCCAAATGAATTTCAGGTTCGTGTGATCTGGGAAATAGCAGTACTGAGTGGATAGCTGGTATTGAAGGTCCATAAGCTTGTTGGCCCGATTAATTTAGAGTCATCAGTGTTAAGTATAATACTTCTGTTGTACCTAGGTTTACTAAAAGTCAAATAAGACTTTATTATGTCTGTTGCAAATTTGTCAGCAAGGAAGGTAACTTGATATGATAAAACTATAAGTAAATGTAAATGAGGTAAGAGCTTGTAGGTAAACTCTATAGGAATAATTATGTTTTGGGAATGTCTATCTAAAATAGTCTCTCCAGATTTTGGTTACGTGAAAGTAAGTTAAATGAAGAGAATTCATTGACTATCTGGGTCATTTCAAATAGGATAAAATCTTGTAACATTAATTCCTGCATGGGTCTGTTTGCCTACCTTTGCCTTCTTAGGAGAGGAAGACTAAAGCATAAGATTTCCGCTCAGGAAAGGCTGATATGACAAACATTCACAGTTACTTGCTTCTTGGTTTTAACCAGATATTAAAGTTTTTAAGGGTTCTGATTATAATCAGTCAGAATTCTAGTTATTGTAACCAAGTTGCTTTATCGATTGATTACGTTGTAATCAGGTGTTTAACTGCCTTTTTAGTTCTTCTGTCATTTATAGACTGTTGTTGCACTCTGATGCTTTCATAAAAGTGCTTCATCTTTAAAAAGATTCATAGGAAGGTCCTTTTCATAAGTACAGGTCTGTGATAAATTTCAGATCATACCACTGAACTGGGTAAGAAATTAAAGAATCCTATGGGAAAACTTGATGGCTTCATAAAAAGTTAACAAAAGGATTGGTTACTGAGTGAGTGGGTGAATATGGTTGTAATTTTTGTGGATTTTGTCTGGAATATTACTGGTTTTGATCTGTGTTTTCCAGATATAGGGAAGCCCTTCCTCTCAAGTTAATTATGACTTACAGCAATTTGGTAAACTATACTTGTGGGTGAAATTGAAAGCTTTTTCTTTTCTCTCTGCCTGGTCCCTCCAGAAATTGGAGACTCTTGGGTTCCAAGCAGCCTTATCAGGTGAATGGAAAAGATTATCTCCTGGCAAGAGTATGGTCTGGAGTATGGTCTATAGGTACCAGATAGATTCTAGGTTTGTATTCAAGGATCTACATGAGCCTTGGAAAGCTTTTTATTCTCTCTATGCAGATAGCTTCCTCTTTAGCAAAATGGGGGAAATACAAATAAATTTCTCCATGTGTTTGAATATTAGCACACTTTTTCTGAGACATTTTTTCTCCACAATGTCTTATAATTCTTTCTGGAAAAATAGATATGAATCTCCCTCATCTCTGTAACAACTTCATACAATTCCAGAGCATAGATATACCATAATTACCATTCACCTTCTTTTTTTTTTTCTCGCGGTACGCGGGCCTCTTATTGCTGTGGCCCCTCCCGTTGCGGAGCACAGGCTCCGGACGCGCAGGCTCAGCGGCCATGGCTCACGGGCCCAGCCGCTCCGCGGCATGTGGGATTTTCCCGGACCGGGGCATGAACCAGTGTCCCCTGCATCGGCAGGCGGACTCTCAACCACTGTGCCACCAGGGAAGCCCATCAATTCACCTTCTTATTGAACTTTAGGGTGTTACCTTTTTTTTCTGCTGCAAATAATATTGCAGTAAATATCTTTCCATATGTCTCCATACACATGTGCAAATGAATCTGGTTTATGAACCTAAAGTAGAATCAGATATTCAATATTTTCCATTATAGTAGATAACACACAATTAGTGTCCAAAGTTAATTTGCTAATTTATAATCTCAGCAACGGGTTACCTTTTTTTTGCTATAACTACCAATATTTGAATTCATCATACTTTTTAAATTTGGGAGATTTAGGAAATTTGTAAATTTTATCTTAATTTGCACTTATTTTCTAAACTAGTGCAGAACCTAAGACATATTAGGTACTTAATAAATACTTATTAACCTGAACAAATCTGTTATTTTGCCTATAACAGACATGAAAATAATAAAGTATTATATAACTAGTATTTTTTCTTGCCATATTAAGCAATTACTTAAAGAATTTACAATTATAGCTAGATTAGGAGTTAATGCTAATAATAGAGAAGTTTAGAAGTTGGTCTATATATGAGATGTAGTTTCATACTGAAATGAGCAATTAATCTGAAGTTGGACAGATCTGAGTTTGAATCTCAATTTTCTCCCTACCAGCTATTTTGCCATGGGAATTTTACTTTACCATACTATGCTTTAGTTTCTAATTTATAGAGCAGACTTTGCATACTTATTTTTTAGGACTTAGAAAAATGTATGATTCACATATAATAAAAATAAGATGGTTAATTTGCCCCATAATAGCTACCAGGTAATACTGGTCAGGCATATACAACATGCCAGTCTGGTGATCTATGCACAAACTTCATGTATGGTTTTAATTTATTTTTTCCCAAAACTCCATGAGACAGATATCAATATGATTTTTTTATTTGGCAGAATTTGGACTCAAACTCAGTTTTCCTTTTTACTTCTAGAATATACAAATTTAAAATGGATACATTTCTAAGAGTGAAATAATTGTATTTTCAGTCTGTCACTTCTCCAACAATAGTGGGGAAGGCCAGATCTATGACAGCTGCTTAATAACTTTTTGGCAAACTTAGCCTCAGATTTTGATTGCAGGATGAATTGTGGTCTAAAGTTTAAATAAGAACATGGAAAACTTAAACATTTGTTTATCCATTGTCTGGAAGAAAGACCTAGAAAGACTTGCAGGTTGGAGACGGAGCAAAACAATTAGAGTGTGATTTGCTTAATTATTTTTAATTCCACAAATAAGATGCCAGCCATCTGGCATTTGTCAAGAGAGAATTTCATTCACTTAACTCTTGGGAAATGCTAGGGGCTTGAAGAACCCTTCAATAGATGAAGCCAGTATTCTGCATAAATAAAATAATATACTCTCTAACTCATACCAGCAGAGTCTCACTAGCCAAAATGTTGCAGTCACTTTCCAAGTGGTTTCTTTCATCAAACACTAGTTCTTTCTCAGACAAAGAGTATTAAGCCAAAACAAGTCAAAAACAAAATCTCCCAAGACAACCAAATACAGTTCTAGTGCCATGACTAACCTTTCTTGATGAGCAGTATTCTTCACATTTTCCAAATCACATTTACCTGCAGAGCCCTTAAGACTTGTTCTTCGTCTCTCTGGACACCTAGGATGCTCATGGCTCTGGTGGCTGGTCACTGCCTACCCCTCATGGGACTTTAGGAACACCACCTGTGTCTGATGACGCAGGCCCTGACCTCTAACAATGACCTCTCTGACTTCTGCTCCTGCTGTATCCACCTTGATTAGGGATGCTGCTTCAGATTTTTCTAAACTTTATGATCCCAAATCACCTTAAATATTATTTAGGGTTTATATTCCTGCCTCTTGTAGCCCTATTTCACTACCTATTATTTTATTACATCCATACTCTGAAATAAGGAAAAGAAATCTTATAATTAACTATTTATCTAGCTTATCTCACATTGCATTGTTTTCTGTGTGTGCGGTGTTACTTTGCCTCCTGCTTTCCTTCCATTCTTTAGGATGTTATTATCTCAGGACTAGGTTTTCACTGTAATTGCTGAACTTATTATTTCTAGTCTTTTCCTTCCTTGGAATATTCCATACTTCTTGAAATTCCTAAAATATGTCTTCAGATGTATATTGTGAAAAAATTCCCATCCTGCTGAATGCAGGAAACAATCCTATTTACTTTCCAGGCCCTTTATTCTCAGGCCTTATTAACAATCATTGTTTTCATATAATCCCTCAAATCTAGTCTAGCTATCCTTTCTCCACTCCCAAAGCACTCTTTTTATCCCCACTTTTGTAAAGTCTCATGCCTTCATACAAAGTTAAAAAAAGAAAAGAAGCAACCCACAAACAATATATTGAGGAAACCAAGGGAAGAAAATACACAATGATGTAAAGAAGTGATTATCCTGAGGAAATGGGCTTATAGGTGACGTTTTATCTTTTTCCCCCTACATTTCTCTACTATCCACACAGTCTTTAATGAGAAAACATCATTTTTATAATTCAGGGAAACAAAGTCATTTTCCTATCTCAGTATTTATTCCTTTCTTCCTTTTTAGAATCAGAATTTTAAAAAAAATCTCTGAAGATATTGCTGCACAGAACAAATGACTATTCCCCAGTCAGACTTACATTTGTGTATGGCCATATGACTTAGCTGTTGCCAATGAAGTGTAAGGGAAAGTATTGTATGACATTTCCAGAAAGCTCATTAGGCGCTAACTTCAGCTGAAAAAAAATGCCCTGTTTTCTTCCATCTACATTTGTCATGCAATGAATTTCCAGACTCTAACAGCCATCTTGGAATGTGAGGTGAGTTGAAAAATGGAAGCCATGTACTAGAATTTTAGAACAGAGCTATAGGAGCATGGGTTCCTGAATCATAGTGTAGAGGTTTCTTACCTGTCCTGGCTTGTCTACCTCCAGACTTATTTTATGTGAAAGAGAGAAAAAGTCCATCTTGTTGACATGATTCTTGCTGTAGTTTTGTTGTTGCTTATTGTTTATGCAGATAAACCTAAACTTAACTAAAGCAGGGGGGTAGAAAATATATCACAGTGTTGTTAAAAATTTTAAGTAATAAAATGTATGACCTCATAAATATACTCAAATGATTTCAATAAATTATTTTTAAAGAGAAATATCTACTTATATAGTCCTGGGAGTCCTGGGTTCAACTACCAGATCCACCTTTCATAGTGATATGAAATCACTGAACCTTATTTAATCTTCAGCATCCTAATCAATAAAATGGGGTGCGCTGTTTCCCCAGTGATCTCTACCTTCTGGTCTTTTTACCCTTGGGTATTTCTCCCATTGATTGTGAGCTGAAATTCTTCTATTCTAATGAATAGCACAGTGCAGAAGTGATATAATGTCCCTTCTGATACTAGGTTATAGAAGACTGTGGTTTCTATCTTGCGTTTTCTCTCTTTCTCTCTCTATCTCTTCCCCCACCCCTTTCCTTTTTTCCCTCCCTCTCTGCTCCTTGGCTCACTTCTGCTGAGAAAGCCAACTTCCATCTTGTGAGCTACAGTACAGACAGACTCATTTTGTATGACTAGGAACTAAGGCTGTCAGTTCAACATCCGGTAAGAAACTAAACCCTGAAAATCACATGAATAACTTTGGAAATGGATCCTTTAGCCCCAATTAAGTTTGCAGACCTGTCTGACAGCTTCTTTGCAACCTCATGAGAGACCTTAAGTCCGAGGAGCACAGCTAAACTACTCCCAGATTCCTGACTCACAGAAACTGTGAGAAAATACATCTTTATTGTTTTCAGCCATTAAGTTTTGGTATCAATTGTTATACAGAAAAAATAATTTTACTGTAATATATAGGGATACCTCTTCATAGGTATTTTATATTTTGATAAAAAGAAAACAGTATGATGGTGGTTTTTATTATTAAGAATTTAAAGAAAACATCTTAGGAGTTTTCTCTCCCACTTACAGAGAATATTCTTCTCTTCCACTTATCCTTAATATCTAGACAAAGGTAAGATTTCTTAGGCACCCTCCAGTAGGTTATAGTCTAACACAGGGTAAGCATAACAAACTTTTGTTTTACTACAGGTCATGCTCTAGGGCATGGTTTCTTAACCTCAGCACTATTGACATTTCTGACCAAATAATTGAATAACTGATTCTCGTAGAAAGGCTGTTCTGTGCATTGTAGAATATTTAGCAGCATTGCTGTGGCGTCTCCCCACTAGGTGCCAATAGTACATCCCCCTTGCAAAGGTGTGCCAACCCATAATGTCTCTAGACATGGTCTAATGTCTCCAGAAGGAAAAGACAAAGTCATCCTGGTTGAGAACCACTAATATAGGAAAAGATTTCAGGCAATCCCTTATAGTCCAACATATGTGTACAATCTGAGCGTTTCTACTCTCAAACTACCACCTGTTCTAGGTATCTAGAGTTCTCCTTGTTTTTCATAACTTTTTTTTTTGCCTGCTTCTTTGTTTGCATTGATGTTTTTAGCATTCTGCACTATTGACAAAAGGAAGGACCTTGTTTACAAGGAATAATTTGGACAGAGAATGGCAGACTGCACATCCTTTCTGCTGAATGTGTTAACCCGGACTAGCAGCTCTTAATGGACTATAACCTCCATATAGGCATTAGATGGTGCTCACCGATGAGTCTATGGCTGTGCCACAGATACCCATTGGCTCCTCCCTTCACACTGTGTGTTACCTTTGTATAGGGTCCCACAAAACCCTCTAACCTTATTGAGTGTGACTCCTAGGCTTTAAGGGTGAGAGCCGATTTGATGGTCTATATTTTCTTTCAAATGTATTTTTTATAGTATAAACTCCTTTCAAAGCTTAGCCTTTTGAATTCTAAATTAGCAAGCTCATAAAAACTAAATCTTTTGTTTTCAAGGTTAAATTCTCTCCAGAAAGTTTCAAGAGGTTGATTTTTGTTTTGGGGTTTTCTGTTCTTGTTGGTTTTTGTTTTTTTCCTGTGCCTTTGATTCATCACTCTGATCTATTTTAATGTGACTAGCTATGTAAAATGAGGGGCAGTGTGGGCAGGGAGGATAGTTGATAGGGAAAGACATCTCCAGTAGTTATTATATATCAAAATATTGCTCCACGATAAATTTAAATAGATTATTTCAATGTATTGCGACAAGTGAAATAGTTGTGTTGCATGTCCATGAAGCCGTGGATCTGTGGTTAAGGAGTCATAACCCATATGATTTAGTCTTTAATGACTGTTGCCATTTTGCAGCATGATTTACAACTGACATGTTCTGGAGGCCGTTACAGATGGCCTGATTCATAAGTGCCTAGAAAATTTGTTAATATATCCTTTTAATCTCTAAGTGCAGAGATAAGCATTCCCTCCTGAACTTGGTCCAAAGACCTCTCATCCTTCTCCCATCCTCCTTTGCTCTAGATTCTTCAAGACCAAAATCATTTACCTAAAAAAAGGGGGCAACGCTTTCCTACACACTGTGGAAGAGAAACAAAACAAAACATCTTTGGTGAAGTTGTAATCCTCTTTACGTACAAGCTTTAGGGAAGGGCTCAGAAAGTGAAAGTTGTGGCAATCTGTGCTAAGTGCTGTGAGAACACAGAGAAGGATGATTTCCATCTGTCTATGGGTGCAGGTAGGGCCAAGGGCGGGGGGGTCAGAAAAGTATGTATAGATGAAGTGTCAGTAAGTGGAATCTTGAAAAATGAAGTTTCCAGAAGGAGAGAAGATGAGCTGCGAAGATGTGATTTTTTTCCTTTCTCCTAACTCTTTGAATCCATAGTTTTCTCCTGTGAATATATTACTTCATGCAATCTGTGGTTCTGTGTGCTTGTCTATACATTGTCTTTTCAATCGTATGATACATTTCTTGAGGTTAAAACCACGTATTACACTTACGGTTCCTAACAGAGCTGTTTAGTGAATTGCAGATACTTAAGAAAGGCTATTGTTTTGACTATTGATGAGAAGGTGATAAAAATTCTATCATCCCTCTGTCTCCCTTCCCCTCCATGAACCTAATCCTCTTATGCTAAATTCAGATAATGCATGGCTACATGGAGGCCTTCAAAATCTTCAGCCCCTGGAAGGAAAGCGTGGTGACTGTAACTCACAAGGCACTTCTTGGCTTATGTGGAGCTTGGAATAGAAGTCTGGAGGAGGGAAATTCCACAAATGATCACAGATGTATTATTTGCAGATTAGCTAACATATGGCAGGTTTAATTGCAGTTCTGAAACAACAGTGAGATGAAAATTGATGGTTCATTTTTAAAGTTTCAAGTTAGAGAGCCTTTTAAACATCATTTGAAAATGTCAGTGTTTTGGTGGACTACCCAAATTACCTAAAGCATTTTTTTATAGTTTAAAGATTGAATTGGAAATTCCAAAATGATTGAAAGCTTAAGGGAAAAGAAGATTGTAAAAAATGTGTTGACTTTTCATTCATATGGTAAAGTCACAGTCACCTTCCTCTTTCCCCTCCTTCACTTTGAGCAAAACCACAAGATATGAAATAAAAGCACAGTACTGTAGCATGAAATTGATAATCTTGCTTGCCGTTAATCTTGAACAATAAAAAGAAGGATGGAAATTGAAAGAAAAAGAAAAGATTAACTAAAATTTTAGATTCCTTCAGAATCTACCTTCATATTGAGGTTTTGGGACAGGGAAGAGGCCTCCATGCTCTAAGTTAGACTTTGCTTGGATTCACTGTAATTATAGTGAGGAAGAAATTTCAGGACTCTATACTACAGAGTGGACAAAAAGTTTCACACGACCCCTATACCTAATCAGCTACAATTGCCTACTTTATTTCTACATATTACTCTTCCAGTTTTTAAATCTCTACTTGGAAGTGGATATCTTCAATTTTCTGGAAGTTCAAGGACCTCACAGCAACCAACGCATTTGCTTGTGGGAAGGGAGTAATGATTGTCAAATCCTCACAACTGAGACTCTGGCAGGCGCTATTACCCTGCAATTCCATTGTTTAAGCTATGGGTCTATAAGGAGATCCAATTTCAACTTCTTTTTTATAGTACTTTTAATTCCTGTGAACCAAGTTTCTGCCTAATATATTTATGGAGATACATTATCAAAAAGCAAGAGAGGAATATGCATAATCAATAGTGAACTTTAACCAGAAGAAGTATGGATATCACCCATCTTCCCTCAGGACAGACATGCAACCAATCATCATAAAATGTAAACAGATGCTTTATCTTTATCAATATATTCATTTTTTGTAAAAAGAAAAAATATATATATGTCTTGCTGTTACAGACTGAATGCTTGTGTACCTTCCAAATTCATATGTTAAAAGCCTAACCTATAGTGTGGCCTTATTTGGAGATGGGACCTCCAAGAAAGTAGTTAAGGCTAAATGAGGTCATAAGGGTAGAGCCCAGATATGATAGGATTAATGTCCTTAGAAGAGACAGGATAGCTCACTTTCTTCCAGCTCACTTATAAAGAAAGGACATGTGAGGACAAAGTGGCAATCTGTAAGCAAGAAAGAGTTCTCCCTAGAAACTGACCCTGCTGGACTTTGATCTGGGCCTTCTAGCCTCCAGAATTGTGAAAAAATACACCCAGCTTATGGTGTTTTGTAATGCCAGCTCAAGCAGACTAATAGACTTGCCAATACTAAGTGACCTTAGGCTACTTTTAAAAGTTATGGTCAGGTTGGTAACAATGAGAAGCTGTTCTTCTGAATGATTATTCTATATTTATTTTGCTGGTTTATGATTAAGTGATCTTACACTATTGTTCTTGGTTTGTCTTTTTCATTGAAAGTCATATTTGGGGGAAAAAACCCCAGAATACTGCAAAACCATAAACCAAGTGAATATTTCAAATTTTTATCTGTGAAATTGAAAGAATTCCCATGAATTTCTAGCATCATTTTATGTTACCTACAAATTATCTAAGATTGTTATATAGGTGACCTGAGGTTGATTATATTGCTATTTCTGATTTTTATTGTAATCTATGGTATTTGTTTAAACTTTACTTTTTTTTTCTTTTTTTTTTTAAGACCATACTTCATTCAGATTTCTTTTGCTTTTTTTTTTTCTTAATTTTATTTATTTATTTATGGCTGTGTTGGGTCTTCGTTTCTGTGCGAGGGCTTTCTCTAGTTGCAACAAGTGGGGGCCACTCCTCATCGCGGTGCGCGGGCCTCTCATTATCGTGGCCTCTCTTGTTGCGGAACACAGGCTCCAGACGCGCAGGCTCAGTAATTGTGGCTCACGGGGCTAGCTGCTCCGCGGCATGTGGGATCTTCCCAGACCAGGGCTCGAACCCATGTCCCCTGCATTGGCAGGCAGATTCTCAACCACTGCACCACCAGGGAAGCCCTAAACTTTACTTTTTTGTTTGTTTGTTTTTTTGGTTTTTTGTTGTTGTTGTTGTTGTTTTTGTGGTACGCGGGCCTCTCACTGTTGTGGCCTCTCCCGTTGCGGAGCACAGGCTCCGGACGCACAGGCTCAGCAGCCATGGCTCATGGGCACAGCCACTCCATGGCACGTGGGATCTTCCCGGACAGGGGCACGAACCCGTGTGCCCTGCATCAGCGGGCAGACTCTCAACCACTGTGCCACCAGGGAAGCCCTAAACTTTACTTTCTATTGTGACATTTTGACCACATAAAAATGTGTCAATATGTAATTACATAATTCATATTTAATTAAAAATTGAAAACTCATTAAACCACTGTCAAAAAATATAATATTGAAAATTTCTTAGAAGATTCCCTGATTCCCTTCTTCACTCAAACCATCCTTCTATCCCTGGAGGTAATCACCATACTGAATTCTGTGATAATCATCCCTATTCTGAGCAAGTGTCACTCACTCCTGTTCCCACTGGCTTTTTATTAGGAGCTTGCCCATCTGTGTCTCTTTGGCACTAAAAGAATCCAGGAGATTCTACTTAGCCCTTCCAGGGTTTTGAACTTAGCTTTTTAGCTTCTTGCCCTAGAAAGCTTCAACATTTGGCAAATGTCTTTAGAGGGAGCCATACTGGAGCTGAGGCAGCCCTCCATTAGTTCTTTGTCTCCTAAGCAAAGTGAGAATTCCAGGGGTTTCACCCTGCTTTTGTCCTAGATCCTCAGGCTCCCATGCAGTCTCCAAATGCAGGAAATGTCCCCTGGGGAAAAGCAGCCATGAATTTCAGAGTCTACAATTTTCCAGTTTGTTATCATAGCTGCATACTCTCACTGAAACTTTTACAGTTACCAGTATAAGCCATCTTCCTGGGATAAACCAGAGCCTCAACCTAAGCCCAGAATTAACAAAATCTCCCAAGGGAAAAACAACAGCAGTGACAGCAAGAAAAACAGTTGGCCAGCTGGCAGTTATCCACTTACCTCAGAAAGATTCTCCCCTCTCTGAAATGTTATTTGTACTCATTGTTTCCCCATCTTTATTGCACTGCATTTGTCCTCTGGTGGCTTAAATACACAATATTTGTAGTACATTTGGCTTTATCTTGTTGATACAGTCAGAGCTTTGGCCTGTAGCAACTATGTATTCTATTTAGTAGAAATCTTGATAGAAATTTTGTAAACAAATTTCATCAGGACTTTCCTAGTTTGCTACTTAAAAATAAAAAAAACCAAATATACCGAATTTTATCAAACTTTAAAAAAATCTATCAACATCAGGGAATTTTCAAAATTTTTTTGTTGGAATATAGTTGCTTTACAATGTTGTATTAGTTTCTGCTGTACAGCAAAGTGAATCAGCTATATGTGTACATATATCCCCTCCTTTTTGGATTTCTTTCCCAATTAGGTCACCATAAAGCATTGAGTAGAGTTCCCTGTGCTATACAGTAGGTTCTCATTAGTTATCTATTTTATACATAGTAGTGTATATTTGTCAATCCCAATCTCCCAATTCATCCCACCCCTGCTCCCCCGTTTCCCCCCTTGGGGTCCATACATTTGTTCTCTACGTCTTTGTCTCTATTTCGGCTTTGCAAATAGGTTCATCTCTACCATTTTTCTAGATTCCACATGCATTAATATATGATATTTTTCTCTTTCTGACTTATTTCACTCTGTATGACAGTCTCTAGTTCCATCCCTGTCTCTGAAAATGGCACAATTTCATTCCTTCTTATGGCTGAGTAATATTCCATTGTATATATGTACCACATGTTCTTTATCCATTCCTCTGTCAATGTTCATTTATTAAGAGATTAAAATAGAAAATCCCTGGAAGCAACCTAAAGGGATTTTCTGTTTTAATCTCTTAATTAATACATTAATTTTCTAAAGTTAAACTACCTCCTTCCCCTTCTGTGGTGCCTGTAACGTTATTATTCATTTTAAGTTGTTGGTCTTAGTTTGCTATTATTTTGTTAGGATATTTCTAACATTCATAAAGAAGCTTAGTGTAGATAAGAGATGAACATATATAGAGAAAAATATAAGTGGTCAAATGCTATCTAATTTATTTCTATGTAAAATAATTATTTTAATTAATTATTAATTATAATTAATTATTTTTCTATAGAAAATCATTTTAAAAATCATATGCCATCCATCATCTTACTGTAACAAAATGTCAATTAAATATATTTTGGAATATGTGTGGTCACCCATATTGAAACTCCATTTCATATTTCAAGATGTGTATAATTTTTGCTCAAATTTATCATCATGATTACAGTGTTATGAAATATATTCTGTAATCTATTGTTCTTTATTCCTGAAAATATTAGGAAGAACAGTAGGTATAAAGTAAACAGACCTGGGAAATAACACTCTTCAAAATGTGAACTTTTGATTTTGCAGCCACTTTACTGTTCTCAGAAGGACATGATGAATTCTTACGTACTGACATGAGTACATACACCTACCAGATGGTACCTTGTTCCTAGCTTTTTCTCAAGAGGGAGCAAAATTCACTTAGGCTGTCATTGTGTCATCTTCAAAGGAAAGATCCTAATTTTAGTAGTTATCTATCAGTATGGGTCTAAATTAACATAGGATGACTACACCCTGACATCAATGCCTCAAGGTTCAATGGGCTTGAGACTTTTCTCAAGGGCTGAAAGAATTTGTGTAAAAATCCTTTCAGGGTCTTTTATTTTGCTCAAAACTAAACGGAAGTGTATATGCTAATTTGTAAATGTAATGCTCTCAATGTCTGAGTGTCATTTCTTGTTTACTGAAGTTTTCTTGTGAAATTGATCCTCAAGAGTTTTCTAAAGAAAGCATCACCTCACTGTTTCTTTTTGTTTCCTTTTGGTTTGTATGTATGTTTCAAATTTTAAAGAGTAATACACACTCATTGCAGAAAGCTTAGGAAACAGAAAAGAGAAATTTAATTTTTAAACAGTCATTCATAATTCACCACTCACAGAGAATAATTTTTAGCATTTTGATGTTTTCACTCCCAGATGTATGTATATGCAAGTCATATGTACACAGTATGTATCCACTCTACTGTTGCTAGACATATGAGCTATTTTTAATTTAGACTGTTACAGGGAAAAATAAACCTGCTGGAACATGTTGTATATGTCTTTCAGTGGACCTAAGAACTACTTTTGTTGAATTTATAATTTATACTCAGTTGTACTACTCCAGGATCATAGAGTATACATATGTTTCACTTTTTTCTTAGAAACTGCCAAATAGTTTTCCACGTGGCAATACCAATTTCCTAGCAACCTAGCAATGTAACATGCAGCACATTGGCAACACTGGTATTGTCCATCTTTTTATTATTAGTCATTTTTCTTGGGTGCATAGTTGTATTACATTGTGTTAATGATTTGTAATTCTCTGATGATTAATAACATTGCTCACTTTTTGTTTGCTGTTCAGTTGATAACCTTGAGAAGCACCTGTTTGAAGCTTTGGCTAATCAAAAAAAAATATTTTTAGTTACTTAGTAGATTTCATTTTTGTTTTTGTCTGAAATTAACATATTTCAGCTCTCATCAGCATGGTATATCTTCCTCCATCTTTTTACTTTTAACCTAGCTAAATCTTTATATTAAAAATGAGTTTCTATTAGACCATGTATAATTGGATCTTTTTTCTACTCTAACATCTCTTGTTTTTAGACCATTTGCATTTAAAGTGATTATTTTTCTAGTTAGATGAACATCTACCATGTTTGAAACTGTCCTCTGTTTCTTATAATTGTTCTTTGTTGCTTTTTTAAAATTTTTGTGCCTTCTCTGTTTTTAATTAAAGATTTCATATGGTTCCAATTATCTCCTCTCTTAGCATATCAATTATACTTAAAAAAATAATGATGCCCTATAATTTACAGTATATAATTGAGCTGAAACTGGAACTCCCGTCATATACATTTAACATGATAACAGATATAGTTGTACTTAAGCCTACTATTTTTTTTTTGTTTCCCATAAGTTGTGTTTTCCTCTATTTTTTGTCACATATCTTTGGATTAATTTAGTATTTTAACTATTCCATTTTATGTCTTTATTAGCTTTTTACTAATACTTTTGTTGTTCATTTTATTCTTTTAGTGGTTACTCTATAGATTAAAATATGCATCCTAGATTTATTGCACTATTGATTGAATTAGAATCGGTTCATTACCATTTCCCAAAGAGTAAAAGAAACATGTTATCGTTATTTACTACCTCCTATTCTTTGTGCTAAATATGATTTTAATACATTATAAATTTCAAATTTCATAAGATAATGTTTTTCTTTTATTAGATAGCTAATATTCATTTGTATTTACTATCATGTTTACCTTTCTAGTGTTTTTTATTTATTTCTTAAAATTCTATGCTTCCATTTGGGATCATTTTCCTTTAATCTAAAGACATCTTTTTGCTAGTTTCTGTGGACTAGCCCTGCTGGCAATAAACTATTCAAACATATCACAGTTTTTTATCTTAAGAAAAACAAAACAAAACTTTGTCTTTCACCGTATTACTGGGAAATATTTTACTTGTGTAGAATTCTGAGTTGTCAGTATTTTTCTTTTCTTTTAGTCCTGTAAAGATTCACTTTGTACTTTCACAGGTTTTGTTAAAAGTTTGCCATCAGTCGTATTTTTCCTCCCTTTTGTTTTTGTATTTTTCATCTAGCTATGTTTATTTAAGATGTCTGCTTTTTGGTTATCATATGCTTAGGTGTGGTTTCATTGTATTGATTCTGTATAGGATTTGCTGAGTTTCTTGAAGCTATGAATTGATTTTTTCATCATATTAGGAAAATGATTGGGCAATATTTCTTTAAGCAATATTATTTATGCTCTAGTGTTACTCTTCTCTTTTCTAAGAATCTCTAATTGTATGTTATAAATCTTGACTGGGCTTTACACATTTCTTAGACTTTCTTCAATCTCTTTGTACTCCAGTTTGGATCTTTTCTATTAATTTGTCTTTTAACTCAGAAATCCTGCTTTCTTCTGTCTCCAGTCTGCTCTTAAAAACCACCAAAACAGTTCTTAAGTTCAAATATTAAGTTTTGTAGTCCTAGAATGTTCATTCAGTGTTTTTAAATAAATTTCTTTTATCTGTTGAAATTCTCTATTTTTCTTCATTTTTCCATGTTTCTCTCAGTGGTCTTTAACATATAGTTATGCTGACGACTTTGTCTCCAATCAGTATCTGGGTCATCTCTGGTTATGCTATGGCTGAACCTTTTTCTTCTCTTGATTACCTGTTTCTTTTTCTTTCTTTCTCACATAATTTTATTTAATGTGCATTGGGCATCATGGAAGAAATGTGGTGATTTATACAGACTTTTGAAGATCCCCTCTGCTTTCTTTTCTCTCTGGCCAGGTTTTCCAAATCTCAGCTGTGTGGGCAGTCCAACTCTATGTTCTCTGCCTGACTGACCACTGCTCTTTACTTGAAACCTATTTCCGTGCACCACATTTTAGAACAGGGGTTGACAAAAATTTTAATGGGGGTGGTGGCTGTAGTTTACTGACCCATGTTTACAACATGCTCTCAAGGTAAAAGCCAAAGTAAAGGTGGAGTCCAATTCCTATGCTTCCCTTCTCTCAATAATTTTACCTGCCCTTGAGAATACACAAAACAGCAAACAACTGATTTTTTAAAAATATCCTATACACATTTTATAGTCTCTCTCTCTCTCTTTTTTAAACAGTGAGATGGTCTAATGACAGCTACTCCATCTTTATCAGAATATGTAGCCATCTCTTCCTATTCTTCCACATGAAGTTTATAGTTCAATTATAAAAAAGAAAGTATCACTTATATTGTAAGGCTAAATTTCCTCTGCTGACCTCAAAGGCAGATGGGAGGTATAAAGTTTAGAGAGTGAGGGGATAGGGGACTTGGAATGAAGGCAAATAAAAAAGGGGTGGGGGGAATCTTTATATGTTGCTTTGCTTCAACCTATATATATATAAATATAAAATATATGTATATGTGTGTGTATATATATGTATATATATACACACACACACATATATATATATATAAAACCAAATTACATTGTCTCTGTCTCAAAAAGTGAACATTTAACTGAATCGCAAGTGTTTTTGCTTTTAATTTGGTTTGAGTCATTTCTCACTTGATTAACATAAATCTTAGATATACTCTGATCAGGGACGTATAAATAATTTGAAGCTTGCTTGAAGTTTGAAATTTTTGGAACTATTCCCCATTTCCATTAACATGTATAATTAAGAGGTACTCAATCGGTAGCTGCTGTTATTATCTGTATTTAAGATGCACAAAATGATGTCTTCTGAGAGTGCGGTGTTTTAGGGCTTAAATAATGTTACTTGACAAGAAAAGTTACTTAATAGAATTTTCAATTTAAAGCTTAAATATCTTAAGATAGAAATTATTTTCCTTCAAGAATGTGTTTTCCAGACCCAAAGAAAAACTAAGTGATATTTTTCCTAAGCAGCAAGAAAGGGAAAAAAAAAAAAACCCGCAAAACTTAATTAGAGGCAGTACTTATGTCTCAAGGTCATGCAGACGTTCAAATTCTAACTTAATTCAACTCACATCCTTCTCTCCACTCTGAAGTGATGTTTGTGGATGTTAAAAATAAAGCCAAGTCATTTGTATTTACCAGAATTGCATTCCTAAAATCACAAACCTATTGCAAGTAAAGGTCCTTGATTTATCATTTACCTCCAGTGGGCTCAACCCAATTTGAAATAAAGAAAACTAAACTGCCACAGAGACATTCCTTGCTGTAACTGCCTGAGGTATATTCATGCTTTGAAATATTTCCAAAATATAGGTGGTTAAATTGCCTCTAAGAAGAAAGTGTTGAAAATCTACCGTAGTGTCAACTCCTTACTTGTCATATAATAGATATTGCCATTCTAAATATAAGCTCTGACATCTAGAAATAAAGATTAAAGGACACTGAGGAGAATTTTATCTGACCTTTGTTGTACTTGATGACCTGTGAACAAATGAACTTGCTTTATGCAGGAGGAGCCCTACAGATTGCTAATAAAAAATCCTGAGAACTACCACTTACTGAGTACCTAATACACTGTCAAACACTTTACATAGGTTATCTGTAGTAACTCTCCCAATATTTTATAAAGTATTATCCCCATTGTGTAGCAAATGAAACTGTGACCCCAGATAGTTAGGTGATTTGTCACAATTCTGAGAGCTAGTCAGTGTCAAAGCCAAGTTTACCCCATGTCTTCCTGGACCCAGAACTAGGGATCTCAGTGACTTCGCCATTTTGTCTTTGAGCTAATATGACAGTTATGCAAATTTAACTCAATAAGTTTTTGACTAGACAACTAAATTACAAGTTCAGAGAGAGTGAGACCAATTCTAACCTACCTCCACCTCTATGAGGTACTCATTTTCATTATATTATTCACTCACTTGTTAACTCATTTAACAAATATTTATTAAATGCCGTCCCCCCACCCCCAAGCAGTAGAAATTTAAAACAAGTCAGACAAAATTCCTGCCTTATGGAAATCACATTCTAGTAAGGAAGAGTAACAGTAAGCATAATCAGAAAAATAAACAAGATAATTTCTCATAGTGATAAGTTCTATGAAAATTATGAAATATGGACAGAAATGGAATGAAACTTAGCATGGTCAGGGGAGCCCTTAAGGTGGAAGTAACACTGGATTTAATAAAATGCACAACTCAGCTTCAACATCTTGAAGCCTGAATTTCACACCTGTCAAGCCTTGAGTTTGGTTAATTCAAATTCAAATTTGCTCTCCATGTCTTTAATATTGCTTCAGAGGAAGAGTCATTGAGCTCCTCAGATGGAGATGAATCCTTCGATTGCTAATGTTCTTTTTAATCACAGATATTGCTTTATAGTAAGGACGTTTATTTTCTTTAAAGAATAATTGGTTCCTGCAGTAGTGTAGCCTCAAAGAAAAAGTGATTTTTTCTAATACTTGTTCCTTACCATTTCAAAGGCCTTCTTTTCCATTGTTAGGCTTGTTGTACATGGTTCAAACAGTGAGAGGAGGGTGATCTGCCTTAGTGGAAGGGGAGTGTCAGTCCATGAGCTGGTAGTCACTTTCTTTCTTCCCTAATATGTTAGGAATGGCAGTAATCAACCAGGCGAATGGGAGAAATGTAGTCAGAATACCCAGTAGTGTTTGGGCACTACTGTGTAGTTGGTTTTCCTGAACCAAATAACTGTTCGCAGCTTGTATGAACCAAACACTTCCTTGATGTTTACTTTATAATGTAACGAAAAACAATTCAGGCTTAATTTTTTTTTTACATCTTTATTGGAGTATAATTGCTTTACAATGGTGCATTAGTTTCTGCTTTATAACAAAGTGAATCAGTTATACATATACACATGTTCCCATATCTCTTCTCTCTTGCGTCTCCCTCCCACCCTCCCTATCCCACCCCTCTAGGTGCTCACAAAGCACCGAGCTGATCTCCCTGTGCAATGCAGCTGCTTCCCACTAGCTATCTATTTTACGTTTGGTAGTGTATATATGTCCATGCCACTCTCTCACTTTGTCACAGCTTACCCCTCCCCCTCCCCATATCCTCAAGTCCATTCTCTAGTAGGTCTGTGTCTTTATTCCTGCCTTACCCCTAGGTTCCTCATGACATTTTTTTTTCTTAAATTCCATATATATGTGTTAGCATACAGTATTTGTCTTTCTCTTTCTGACTTACTTCACTGTATGACAGACTCTTGGTCCATCCACCTAATTACAAATAGCTCAATTTCATTTCTTTTTATGGCTGAAAATATTCCATTGTATATATGTGCAACATCTCCTTTATCCATTCATCTGATGACGGACACTTAGGTTGTTTCCATCTCCTCGCTATTGTAAATAGAGCTGCAATGAACATTGTGGTACATGACTCTTTTTGAATTATGTTTTTCTCAGGTTATATGCCCAGTAGTGGGATTGCTGGGTCATATGGTAGTTCTATTTTTAGTTTTTTAAGGAACCTCCATACTGTTCTCCATAGTGGCTGTACCAATTCACATTCCCACCAGCAGTGCAAGACGGTTCCCTTTTCTCCACACCCTCTCCAGCATTTATTGTTTCTAGATTTTTTGATGATGGCTATTCATTGCTATGTTTGCCTGAGGTATATTCATGCAGAAGAAAGCTTTAAAATATCTCCAAAATATTGGTGAAATATATATTCATTGTATATATGCATTCATATATATATTCATTGTAGCTTAACTTTTAAATTGTAGGGTTTATCTATCTATGTATCTATCTATTTATTTATGCTTATGAATAAACAAGTCACAAGGGTGGTTATACCCATTTGTGTACCTCCCATCACTCACTCAAGGTGTTTCAACTGTCATTGGACAGAAAACATTACATTTCTTTGGTCTCAATTTTATATGTGGGTTGAAAGTTCTACACTTAAAATGTACATTCATTATGAATAAATATTATGTTTTATATTAACAAGATGAGACTTGCCTTCAACAAGGAAAGATTATGTGATTTTTTTCCCCATGTGTTAGGTATACACGCTAGTTAACTTTGCATTTCTATTTTTCATTTTGGCTTTTAATTTTTAGGGCGTAGTTAGTGAAAAGTAACTGACAGCATTCCAATCCTTAGACATAATATATTCATTAATTAAATTAACAAAGGTTGAACCATGTCATAGGAAGTTAGCTTCATTGCACTCTCAACTATGTATATATGAATCTTTTGTGCGGAATGTGTATTGATGAATGTAAATATTTTCTAGATGAGAGGATAAGGACTATGAATTTCATCACTGATTAGGAACTATGAGGTTTATGTTCTTAGTCACTGATTACAGACTGTGAAATGGTAATCTTAATACCTCTTTAAAAAATCATGGATAATTAGGAACCAGGATGGCAGAGTAGAAGGACATGCTCTCACTCCCTCTTGCGAGAGCACCAGAATCACAACTAGCTGCTGGACAGTCCTCGACTGGAAGACACTGGAACTCACCAACAAAGATACCCCACATCCAAAGACAAAGCAGAAGCCACAATGAGACAATAGGAGGGGTGCAATCACAGTAAAATCAAATCCTATAACTGCTGGGTGATGACTCACAGATTGGAGAACACTTATACCACAGAAGTCCACCCACTGGAGTGAAGGTTCTGAGCCCCACGTCAGGTTCCCAACCTGGGGCTCTGGCAATGGGAGGAGGAACTCCTAGAGAATCAGACTTTGAAGGCTAGTGGGATTTGATTGTAGGACTTCAACAGGACTGGGGGAAACAGAGACTCCACTCTTGGAGTGCACACACAAAGTAGTGTGTGCATCAGGACCCAGGGGAAGGAGCAGTGACCCCGGGGGAGACTGAACCAAACCTACCTGCTACTGTTGGAGGGTCTCCTGCAGAGGCGGGCCATGGCTGTGGCTCACCGTGGGGACAAGGACACTGGCAGCAGAAGTTCTGGGAAGTACCCCTTGGCATGAGCTCTCCCAGAGTCTGCCATTAGCCCCACCAAAGAGCCCAGGTAAGCTCCAGTGTTGGGTTGCCTCAGGCCAAACAACCAACAGGGAGGGAACCCAGCCCCACCCATCAGCAGTCAATCGGATTAAATTTTACTGAGTTCTGCCCACCAGAACAATAGTCAGCTCTACCCGTCACCAGTCCCTCCCATCAGGAAACTTACACAAGCCCTTTAGTTAGCCACATCTACCAGAGGGCAGACAGCAGAAGCAAGAAGAACTACAATCCTGCAGCCTGTGGAACAAAAACCACATTCACAGAAAGATAGACAAAATGGGAAGGCAGAGGAGTATGTACCAGGTGAAGGAACAACATAAAACACCAGAAAAACAACTAAATGAAGTGGAGATAGGCAACCTTCCAGAAAAAAAATTGAGAATAATGATAGTGAAGATGATTCAGGACCTCAGAAGAAGAATGGAGGCAAAGATCGAAATGATGCAAGAAATGTTTAACAAAGACCTAGAAGAATTAGAGAACAAACAAACAGAGATGAACAATATAATAACTGAAATGAAAACTATACTAGAAGGAATCAGCAGAATAACTGAGGCAGAAGAATGGATAAGTGACCTGGAAGATAGAATGGTGGAATTCACTGCCACGGAACAGAATAAAGAAAAAAGAATGAAAAGAACTGAAGACAGCCTAAGAGACCTCTGGGACAACATTAAACACAACAACATTCGCATTATAGGGGTCCCAGAAGGAGAAGAGCGGGAGAAAGGACCAGAGAAAATATTTGAAGAGATTATAGTCAAAAACTTCCCTAACATGGGAAAGGAAGTAGCCACCCAAGTACAGGAAGCACAGAGAGTCCCATACAGGATAGACCCAAGGAGAAATATGCAGAGACACATAGGAATCAAACTGGCAAAAATTAAAGACAAAAAAAAATTATTGAAAGCATCAAGACAAAAATGACAAATAACATACAGGTGAACTCCCATAAGGTTAACAGCTGATTTCTCAGCAGAAACTCCACAAGCCAGAAGGGTGTGGCATGATATATTTAAAGTGATGAAAGAGAAGAACCTACAACCAGGATTACTCTACCCCGTAAGGATCTCATTCACATTCGATGGAGAAATCAAAAGCTGCACAGACAAGCAAAAGCTAAGAGAATTCAGCACCACCAAACCAGCTCTACGACAAATGCTAAAGGAACTTCTCTAAGTGGGAAACACAAGAGAAGAAAAGGACCTACAAAAACAAATCCAAAACAATTAAGAAAATGGTCATAGGAACATACATATTGATAATAACCTTAAACATGAATGGATTAAATGCTCCAACCAAAAGACACAGGCTTGCTAAATGGATACAAAAACAAGGCCCATCTATATTATCTCTACAAGAGACCCACTTCAGACCTAGGGACACATACAGACTGAAAGTGAGGGGATGGAAAAAGGTATTCCATGCAAATGGAAATCAAAAGAAAGCTGGAATAGCAATACTCACATCAGATAAAATAGACTTTAAAATGATGAATGTTACAAGAGACAAGGAAGGACACTACACATTGATCAAGGGATCAATACAAGAAGAAGATATAACAACTGTAAATATTTAGGCACCCAACATAGGAGCCCCTCAATACATAAGGCAACTGCTAACAGCTATAAAAGAGGAAATTGACAGTAACACAATAATAGTGGAGGACTTTAACACCTCACTTACACCAATAAACGGATCATCCAAAATGAAAATAAGTAAGGAAACCGAAGCTTTAAATGACACAATAGACTAGATAGATTCCATTGATATTTATAGGATATTCCATCCAAAAACAGCAGATTACACTTTCTTCTCAATTGTGCACAGAACGTTCTCCAGGATAGATCACATCTTGGGTCACATATCAAGCCACAGTAAATTTAAGAAAATTGAAATCATATCAAGCATCTTTTCTGACCACAATGCTATGAGATTAGAAATGCATTACAGGGGAAAAAAAACGTAAAAAACACAAACACATAGAAGCTAAACAATACGTTACTAAATAACCAAGAGATCACTGAAGAAATCAAAGAGGAAATAAAAAAATACTTAAGAAAAATGACAATGAAAACACGACGATCCAAAACCTATGGGGTGTAGCAAAAGCAGTTCTAAGAGGGAAGTTTATAGCTATACAAGCCTACCTCAAGAAACAAGAAAAATCTCAAGTAAACAATCTAACCTTACACCTAAAGGAACTAGAGAAAGAAGAACAAACAAAACCCAAAGTTAGCAGAAGGAAAGAAATCAGAAAGATCAGAGCAGAAATAAATGAAATAGAAACAAAGAAAACAAGAGCAAAGATCAATAAAACTAAAAGCTGGTTCTTTGAGAAGATAAACAAAATTGATAAACCATTAGCCAGACTCATCAAGAAAAAGAGGGAGAGGACTCAAATAAATAAAATTAGAAATGAAAAAGAAGTTACAACAGACACCACAGAAATACAAAGCATCCTAAGAGACTACTACAAGCAACTCTATGCCAATAATGTGGACAACCTGGAAGAAATGGACAAATTCTTAGAAAGGTATAACCTTCCAAGACTGAACCAGGAAGAAATAGAAAATAGGAACAGACCAATCACAAGGAATGAAATTGAAACTGTGATTAAAAATCTTCCAACAGGGCTTCCCTGGTGGCGCAGTGGTTGAGAGTCTGCCTGCCAATGGAGGGGACACGGGTTCGTGCCCCGGTCCGGGAAGATCCCACATGCCGCAGAGCGGCTGGGCCCGTGAGCCATGGCCGCTCTGAGCCTGCACGTCTGGAGCCTGTGCTCCGCAACGGGAGAGGCCAGGACAATGAGAGGCCCGCATACCGCAAAAAAAAAAAAAAAAAAAAAATCTTCCAACAAACAAAAGTCCAGGACCAGATGGCTTCACAGGTGAATTCTATCAAACATTTAGAGAAGACCTAACACCCATCCTTCTCAAACTCTTCCAAAAAATTTTGGAGGAAGGAACACTCCCAAACTCATTCTATGAGGCCACCATCACCCTGATACCAAAACCAGACAAAGATACTAGAAAAAAAAGAAAATTACAAACCAATATCACTGATGAATATAGATGCAAAAATTCTCAACAAAATACTAGCAAACAGAATCCAACAACACATTAAAAGGATCATACACCATCATCAAGTGGTATTTATCCCAGGGATGCAAGGATTCTTCAATATACTTAAATCAATCAATGTAATATACCATATTAACAAATTGAAGAATAAAAACTGTATGATCATCTCAATAGATGCAGAAAAAGCTTTTGACAAAATTCAACACCCATTTATGTTAAAAACTCTCCAGAAAGTGGGCATAGAGGGAACCTACCTCAACATAATAAAGGCCATATACCACAAACCCACAGCAAACATCATTCTCAATGGTGAAAAACTGAAAGCATTTCCTCTAAGATCAGGAACAAGAAAAGGATGTCCACTCTCACCACTATTATTCAACATAGTTTTGGAAGTCCTAGCCACAGCAATCAGAGAAAAAAAGGAATAAAAGGAATACAGATTGGAAAAGAAGAAGTAAAACTGTCACCGTATGATACTATACATAGAGAATCCTAAAGATGCCACCTGAAAACTACTAGAGCGGATCAACGAATTTGTTAAAGTTGCAGGATACAAAATTAATGCACAGAAATCTCTTGCACTCCTATACACTAATGATGAAAAATCTGAAAGAGAAATTAAGGAAACACTCCCATTTACCGTTGCAACAAAAAGAATAAAATACCTAGGAATAAACCTACCTAGGGAGACAAAAGACCTGTATGCAGAAAACTATAAGACACTGATGAAAGAAATTAAAGATGATACCAACAGATGGAGAGATATACCATGTTCTTGGATGGGAAGAATCAATATTGTGAAAATGACTATACTATCCAAAGCAATCTACAAATTCAGTGCAATCCCTATCAAATTACCAATGGCATTTTTTATGGAACTAAAACAAAAAATCTTAAAATTTGTATGGAAACACAAAAGACCCCGAATAGCCAAAGCAGTCTTGAGGGAAAAAAATGGAGCTGTAGGAATCAGACTCCCTGACTTCAGACTATACTACAAAGCTACAGTAATCAAGAGAATATGGTACTGGCACAAAAACAGAAACATAGATCAATGGATCAGGATAGAAAGCCCAGAGATAAACCCATGCACCTATGGTCAACTAATCTATGACAAAGGAGGCAAGGATATACAATGGAGAAAAGACAGTCCCTTCAATAAGTGGTGCTGGGAAAACTGGACAGCTACATATAAAAGAATGAAATTAGAACACTCCCTAACACCATACACAAAAATAAACTCAAAATGGATTAGAGACCTAAATGTAAGACCGGATACTATAAAACTCTTAGAGGAAAACATAGGAAGAACACTCTTTTTTTTTTTTTTTTTTTTTTTTTTTTTGCTGTACGCGGGCCTCTCACTGCTGTGGCCTCTCCCGTTGCGGAGCACAGGCTCCGGACACACAGGCTCCGCGGCCATGGCTCGCGGGCCCAGCCGCTCCGCGGCATGTGGGATCTTCCGGGATCGGGGCACGAACCCGTGTCCCCTGCATCGGCAGGCGGACTCTCAACCACTGCGCCACCAGGGAAGCCCGGAAGAACACTCTTTGACATAAATCACAGCAAGATCTTTTTTGATCCACCTCCTAGAGTAATGGAAATAAAAACAAAAATAAACAAACGGGACCTAATGAAAGTTCAAAGCTTTTGCACAGCGAAGGAAACTATAAACAAGACGAAAAGACAACCGTCAGAATGGGAGAAAATATTTGCAAATGAATCAATGGACAAAGGATTAATCTCTAAAATATATAAACATCTCATGAAGCTCAATATTCAAAAAACAAACAACCCAATCCAAAAATGGGCAGAAGACCTAAATAGTCATTTCGCCAAAGAAGACATACAGGTGGCCAAGAGCCACATGAAAAGCCTTTCAACATCACTAATTATTAGAGAAATGCAAATCAAAACTACAATGAGGTATCATCTCACACCAGTTAGAATGGAAATCATCAGAAAATCTACAAACAACAAATTCTGTAGAGGGTGTGGAGAAAAGGGAACCCTCTTGCACTTTTGGTGGGTATGTAAATTGATACAGCCACTATGGAGAACAGTATGGAGGTTCCTTAAAAAACTAAAAAATAGAATTACGATATGACCCAGCAATCCCACTACTGGGCATATACCCAGAGAAAACCATAATTCAAATATACACATGCACCTCAATGTTCATTGCAGCACTATTTACAGTAGCCAGGACATGGAAACAACCTAAATGCCCATCGACAGAGGAACGGATAAAGAAGATGTGGTACATATATACAATGGAATATTACTCAGCCATAGAAAGCACCAAAACTGTTTCATTTGGAGAGACGTGGATGGATCTAGAGACTGTCATACAGAGTGAAGTAAGTCAGAAAGAGAGAAACAAATATCACATATTAACACATATACGTGGAACCTAGAAAAATCGTACAGATCAACCAGTTTGCAGGGCAGAAATTGAGATACAGATGTAGAAAACAAACATATGGACACCAAGGGGGGAAAGCAGCGGGGGTTTGGGGGTGGTGATGTTTGAATTGGGAGATTGGGATTGACATGTATACAGTGATGTGTATAAAATTGATGACTAATAAGGACCTGCTGTATAAAAAATTAAATTAAAAAAAATTTTAAATGAATAGATAATATCAAATGTTAGTGACAGTGTTGAGCTGTTGGAATATATTGCTGGTGGGAGAGTAAATTGTTATTATGACTTTGAAAAATAATTTAGCAGTGCCCTATAAAATTGCACATACCCGAGGCCCACCAGTTCCATTTCTAGCTATATGCTTCGTATATTCTCTATCCTCGTATATGTGCACCAGAAGAAATAATCAAGAAAGTTTATAAAAGAATAGTTTGTAACTGAAAAAACAGTGAATAATCCAAATAACTATCAACATTAGAAGAGGTAAATAACTTGTGATATATTAATTCAACAAACTATCCCACAGCAGAGCCAAAATCATTATATTATAGCTACATTAAACAACATGGATGAATCACAAGATTTGAGCTGGGTCAAAAAAGAAATTGAAGAATATATGATATCATTTTATTAACATGTATTCCAAATGAAACAGGGTATTTTTATGAATATAAACATATACAGCTAAAGAAAAGCAAAGAAACTCAATACAGTGGCCATTCTGAGGATGTAAAGAAGATGGGGAAAGGATTGAGAACACAGAGAACCTCAGGATAATGATAATAATCTTTTTATTAAACTGAGTGTTGTGCCCACAGGCGATCACCGTATCTTTATTCTTTAAACTTTATATATATTTTATAAGTAATCTTTTACAACTACTAAATAGTTAATTTAAAAATCATTTAATGAGAATGAGACAAAATTGTTTAAGGTGTTTAAAATAGGTATTGTTTTGATTAAATAACAAAACTCCAAACAAAATTTAAAAAGAGATGGAACAAAACACACAGTATTACTTTAGATTCCTGACATTAGCCACTGTCATTATCTATTTGTCATCTGTGGTGTGATTAAGGTGAGGACTTAGGCTTTGCATCTTAATTTTGGCATATACTACATTTTAAAAAAACTGACAAGAGCTGTATCATTTTGACTCTCACAGAAGCCAGGTTCTTAGCCAAGTTTTTAGTATGCATTTTCTTGGAGGCATGTTTTCATGTGTGTGTACATGTTTGTGTGTGTGCATGCGTGTACAGCAAGACACTAAATCCAGGTCAATACTTCATGCATTTGACACCCTTTTTCTTTTCAAGAGCTATGACGTATGTCTGATGAATTGAATCTGGTTGTAGGATGATATATCACTATTATTCCATTGTGAATTGTCCATCACAAGGGAAGTCAAGCTATCAGGCTTCAAAAAAGAGTTGTGGGAATTAGAAAGTATTAAAGTCAACTCACACAGGTTTCATCTTCCTGTGTTACACGTCAGATGCCCATGGTCCACATCAGTCCTTCAACACCCCATGCCTAGCCACAGCTGCAGGTTTCACCAATGCTCAGATCTTTAACCACCATAATGTTGACTCCACCTAAGATAAGTTCTGCAAAATATGTTTTCACTGGCAAATATGTTTGGGAAGTATATTGCCAAAGGTAATAGGTTTCTTTACTGAAGAACATTTTAGAGGATGTAAAACCTCTAAACTGTTTTTTGATTCTCCTCTAAATCGGAGACATTGCACACATTGTTCCTCAAATTCATTTGATTATGATGCTTTTTTTCCTTTGGAGGATCATCTCATGGGATTAGTGATTTGTATAACAGACTTTGAGAAATGTTGCTAAAATTTGTTCTATTCTATGCTCTACCCTTTCCAAAAATGGTATAGTAATTAGAGAATTTAGGCTATATAAATAGATTGTTAGAATACATTATGGGGTGGCAGAATGGGCAAAGAAGCAAACTGAAGTGAAATTGAGTGTATATATATATGTGTGTATGTATATGTATATATACACTCTATAAAAATATTAGAAAAAAAGGTATTTTATAAAAGCATACTTTTTATCTTTTGATCTCTCAAGGTGTTATTAAAGGTTCCCTTTGTCCTTAATATTTCCTTTTCATCCTGTTGTACCTTTCTTTCCCCCTGATCTAGACCCTATAATATTAATCTGGTCTCTAGAGTTAAACAAAAAAAGAAAAAAAAAAGGAGTCTTTGGGTGGATTCATCTTCTCTTTAATCAGGCCAAAGAATTTTCACTTTAAATATAGAAGTATGTCTCAATCAAGTTTCTCTACAAATATCACGCGACCTACATCCTACTTGGTTGTTTTTAGATTCTTAGTCCTCATAAAAGGATAAGACCAAAAGGTGAGAGAAGTCAGGTGAATGTTCTGAATGAAATGGAGTAAAAAGATTATTTAACCCTCCATATGGAGCTATGTTTTATTTAAATGTGAAACTGAGCGAAAAATAACCTATCGTGCTGTTATTAATGCCTTACGGTTTTCAGAATTTTCAAAGTAACTTTGCACATACCAATTTCCTTCACAACTTTTTCAAGGTTGTGTATATATAGGATTATTATTTTTGTTTTTATGTGATGATTAGTAATGTGCAAGACACAGCAAATTTAGGTAACCTATATAGTCACGGGCTATAGTGTGACTGTCATAAAATGAGAGGGTTGGATTAAATGGGCATTAAGGGTTGATTCCAGATTTAACTCTGTTGAATTCTATCCTGTGATAATGTTCTTTCTAGACACAATTTTCTTCCAGTAACATCAAGGAAATATGGCAACAGGGAATACAACCAAGGTTGTATCTCAGGAATAGTTTTGATATTTGATACTAACCACATTTACCACCTTGATCAATTTCTAAATCAGCCATTCATCTTTGAGTCTAATGTGGTAGCATGTGCTGACTGACCAGGAGTCCACTGCTTGCTTCCCACTTGGCTAGGCATGGGGAGAGGGATATTACAGCCCCTTGATCTATAATAGAGGATGGAGGAATCCCGTCTACTAGGACATAAACAAAAATAATATGGCATGCAGAAGCTGGATAGATTAAATAAATTAAACAAATATAAAAATAAGGCAGATGATGGACTGCTTGATTCCATAGTTCCTGGCCTAATGACTGGATGAGGTTTATAGTTTTGTCAGACTGGAAAACTATCACTCAACATGACCCCTCTGTATTCTATTCAGTCCACAGAATAGTCTGTGGACTATTCAGCATCAGTCCAAGCTTATGCTGTGAAGCCTTCAGAAAATGAACTGTGGTGGTAATGTCAGCTGTTGGCTAAACTTCAATTGGCAATTATATTTATTAATGACTCTTGCAACTTCCACATGAATTGTTTGTACACATGAGCATGGGATAATCAGGTGTTGCGATTGAAGCATCAGCCAATGTGTAGAAAAATATAGGGGAATGATACCTCTCCATTCTTTATCTTGTGCTGAGCACTGATCTGCCGACTGAGAACTGGAAATCTCAGTTCTCAGCAAATCTTTGGTATAAAGTGTACCTCTTAAAAAGATTAGGGGGACTTTGGCAGTACAAAACTGTAGGATGGTAAATTCCAATATTTTTCATATGTTAATGTGTTTCTTAAGCCTTTGAAACACTTCTTACAGATTGCTCTGATGATTATTTCCATTATATAAAACAAGAAGCCATTTCTCAGATTAAGACAACTAACCGAGATTGAAAACCCGGAAATGACAAATTCAGAATTCCAATTTAAATGTTTCTGACTCTAGCACTTGATGTCTTAAGCACTATGGCATGCTGTCCCTAAAGAAATTAGAAGCGTCACTTAATGTATCCGTAGAAGAGAACTTTTCTGAAACCCTGAAATAATATTATTGTGATCTCCCCTCTACATAAGGCCAGTTTGGCCTCACTCTCACATTTATCTCATCATCAGGGACACATTTATCCATATACAGTGTAAAATTCAGTATTCTGGGATTGTTTTCTGTCTGTGAGAACTGAGGCAAGTCACATCCCCTTTCAGAACTGTTTCCCATTTCATATAATGGGAAGGCTGGAGTAGTGATCTTTAAGATGATTGAACGCTGTTCAAAATTCCATCACAATTTTCCCTTTCTGCCTAAGAGTATGATGTTAAAACTTGTCTCATATATGATTCTTTTGTAAAGTGGGACCATACCATAAATAAATGAATGGATAGATAAGTACATAGATAAACTTGTATTGACATTAACACGTTCCAACCTAAGTATTATAGATCCACCTTTTACATTTTAAAGTCTTATAGTGCTCCATAGAACTCTATGATATTCCATAATGTACCAAGTTTATTTAGGTTTTTATTATTTTGCTTTTAAAAGTAAGGTTACAAGGTATATACTACATTTAAATTGGACATATGCCTAAGATTTTCTAGTATTGCTAGCTAGGACAATAGGAGGTGAACATCTTAATTTATTTACAGTTGGTTGCTGATGAGTATCCAAAAATATTACCATGATTTATGTAACCATTGACAGTGTTTGACATATTATCAGTCTACTTTGAGTTGCAACTAACAGAGTGTCAATTTTAGTTTATTTAAATAAGAAAAGTCATTGTCTTGTGTAATCCTAATTTGGGGGATGAGAGTCGTCTTCAGGTCTCTCTCCCCCCTGCTATCCCATCCCCACCTAGCTCTCCAAGGTGCTTACAAGGAGCTGCATCTCTTCCAGGTGTCCATTTTAGACCTGACACCATCCAGAGGAAGAAATGGACCTTTTGATCTATTTTTTAAATAGTGAGCAAGTCTTCTGCAGAATTTTAGCAACAGATTTCTCCTCTTATTGGCCTGAGTTGTGTCAGAAATTCACGATTAAGCCAATCACTGGAAACCGAATGACTCATCAGGATTCAACCCTGGAATTGGAATGACGGCCAGCATACTCTGCAGTGAGTGGGTGTGCTGAGAAGGGTAGAGAGCTGGACAAAATTAGTTGTTTTTAGAAATAAAGTGGTAATTGGTTGTGGTTAAGCAACCAACAATGTCTGCCACAGACATTTTCCATCTTGGGGGGAGAGGCTGCCCCAGTCTGATGGGTATAATGGTATCACATGGTTGTTTTAATCTGATTTTCCTTGGCTGCTAGTGTGGTTAATTCTTTTTTCATGTATTTATTGGCCTTTTGCAATTTCTCTTTTGTTAACTCTTTGTTATATCCTTTTCTCATTACTCTGTTGGGATAAAATTACTTACCAGTTATAGGAGCTCTTTGCAGAATAATATATTAACTTTTTAGTCAAATATTTTTTAAAAAAATTCATGGTCTATAGTTTGGCTTTGATTACTTTTACAGTTCCCTTTTGTTATGAAGACTTCTCTTTCCCTCACCCTCCTTTATGGATTCTGGATTTTTGTCTGAAGCTATAAGCTATAAAAATATTTTCCTGTGACTATGGAAGTAAAATCTAATGCATTTACTTACTGGCTTTGCTATCTTTTGATGTGAAGTATTATGATAAAGGGGGAGACAGTTGCTATTAGTCACATATTAATTAGAAAAAATGACGCATTAGAGGGGCTTCCCTGGTGGCGCAGTGGTTGAGAGTCCGCCTGCTGCTGCAGGGCACACGGGTTCGTGCACCGGTCCGGGAAGATCCCACATGCTGCGGAGCGGCTGGGCCTGTGAGCCATGGCCGCTGAGCCTGCACGTCTGGAGCCTGTGCTCCGCAACGGGAGAGGCCACAACAGTGAGAGGCCCGCATACCGAGGAAAAAAAAAAAGATGCATTAGAAAGCAGGATTTGTTAAGGGCTACATGCGGCCTTCCTTGAGCCTCATCTCAATATAGTCACATCCTCCACCCTGTTACTATGTCTCATTGCAACTTATTTAATTTTTCAGTGGTGCTTATTACAACTTGTTAGTTCATATTTATTAGTGTGTGTTTTCTGTTTAATATCTATCTCCCCAACTAGAAAATAAACCCAAAGAAGGAACAAACCCCCTCCTGCTTTATTCACTGGTGTACCATCAGGACATCTAGAGCATATTGTTTGGCACATGATAAGTTTTCCATACCGTATGTTAAATGAAGTAATTAACACAAGGTGAAGTAGGAAGGTATCTCATGAGGAAAGAGAACATGAGAACATCGAAACTTCAGTAGTTGAGCAAGTGGAAGAAAGGAGCTATTACTCTGGAGAGACCATTTCTAAGAATCAGTTGCTGCCACATTCCAACAATTTGGCAATATTGATAAAAAAAATCAAGAATTATAAAAATACTTGTCCTTTGACTCAACAAGTTGATGTCTAGAAATGACTCCAGGAAACTAAGTAGAGAGACAATCAAAGCTTTACATACAAGAATACTCTTACTATGTTATTTGTAATGGTGGATATTTGGAGACAGTGTAGATGCCCAATAAAAGAGGACTTGTTAAAAAACTGGAATATAAAAATGATGAAATACTATCTAGTCATCACAATTAGGGTTTCAAAGAATGTTATTACCAATGAAATAGCATTAAAGAGGAATTTCAAATATTTTTATTCAGTATTTTTCCAAACATTTTACCTAGAGTATGGATTCCTTCTACAGTTATCCAAATGTGAATATTATAAAAATATAAAGACATTTCTCAGAAATAACATTGGCACAGTCAGTATTTTCTAAGGAAAAAAGCATTCACTAATTCCTTATGTATTTATTAAGTATGCTTTAAAAAACAAGAATAGGGCTTCCCTGGTGGCGCAGTGGTTGGGAGTCTGCCTGCCGATGCAGGGGACGCGGGTTCGTGCTCCGGTCCGGGAGGCTCCCACATGCGCAGAGCGGCTGGTCCCGTGAGCCATGGCTGCTGCTCCGTGGCGGGAGAAGCCCCAGCAGTGAGAGGCCCGTGTACCGCATGCATGCATGCATAAATAGTCCCTTTAAGTAGCTACATATCACATTGGAGTTTGAATTTTCCAAAAATTTTTCATTTGTTTAAAAACAGAAGCCCAGAGTCTGAAATAAAATGATAAATGACTAAATAGGTTTTCCCCAGGCAGCTGGAGATGACAAGGTTAATATGGTCTAAAGCAAAATGAAAAATGTTTGAAAGTCTGAGTTCTTATGTTAGAAAGGAACATTTTGTTTTTCATTTTTCTTTGCTCATACTAAAAGCCTTATGCTAGTGTAGTTGAAATGAACAAATTTTTCTCAAATAGAAATAAAACGTATAATCACTGCTTACATTGCTGTAGACCTAAGGTATAAGTACTTTTTAAAAAGTAACCATAATAAAATAGTTGGTTGTCAGTTGGGTAATTACCTGGGTAGAATTGAGATTCCAAGAAAGAAATAAAGGAAAACAATCTGAAGGGAAGAATAGGAGGTTGAGACTGTCACCAACTCAATGGCTCAAACCAAGTTCTATCATTAAACTAAACTCTCAGCCAACGAAAACTACCTAACTGAATCCCCTCCATGCCCTAGGACACTTTTCTTCTGTAGCCCCAGTATCACAAATGACAAATGGTGTTCTGCTATATTGAAGAGTTAAATATCAGGACTCAAAAAGTAAATCATCCTTTGAAGATTGGATTAAATAAATAGAAAACAATCTCACATATTGCAGCGTATTCCATAAGAAGAACTGAAAGAAAAATACTTTATAGTGATAATCTTTACCTTTGTTTTAATCTACAAAATGAAGTTTTCTTCTTGGGGGTGGGGGTCATAGTAGTCAGTAGTTTTCTTGGAGATGAGGCCTAGTGGTCAGGAAATCTGCATTGCCCATCCTGGCTCTGTTATTAATCAGCTCGGTAACTTTGGATCAGTCATTAAACTTCTCTGGGCCTAATTTGCCTTTTTATTACAAAGAGAAGCTTTGGTTGCATATTTTCTAAAGTCAATTTCAGGTCTTACATTCAATAATTTTTCACTGAGTAATTAACTTTATACTGATTAATGGAAATGTCTGAAGTAATAAAAGTGTTAAACTATCTCATTTCACAAACATAACATCCATGAACTACAGTAATTTCACAAAGTTTTAGTTGATACTCCATTCAGTATTAAGTCCCCACAACCAGCCATGTGTAAGTTCTCAGAATGTCAACATTTATTTCACCATCTTCAATCATTTTTCCAATGTGTACACACAGTGCCTTCCTCATGAATCTGTGTGGGTCTTGAGGACAAAAATCATGGCTTACTCACCTTTATAGCCCCAGCACCTGGCACAGTGTCTGACACCTTAGTTGACAATTAACATTATTAGTTAAATTAATGAATGAATGATTTGATAAACTGACTTGAAAGCATACTGGTTTGGTTAGGTTTTTGGATAATTAAGTTCAATTTTTTTTTTTTGCTCGAAATAGGATTTAAACAAGTAGGAATAAACTTTATAAGTAAATAGCTGCTTTACTAATGTGAATTGAGGAGATAATGTCAAAGGAATTCTCTCTCCTAATTGTTATCATAATATTGTATAACCATGACTACTGTCCATCTCCAGAAACTCATTTCATCTTGTAAAACGGAAACTCTATACCCATTTAATCATAACTTCCCATTCCCCTCTCACCACTAATGGTGGCAACCATTCAATTTCCTGTCTCTAGGATTTTGAAAACTCTAAATATCTCATCTAAGTGGAATCATGCAATGTGTGTTGTGGCTGGCTTATTTCACTTAACATAATGTCCTCATTATGCACCTTATGCACATTCTGTGCATGTGTGAGAATTTCCTTTCTAAGGCTGAATAATATTCCATCATACATACATATATAGCACAATTTTCTTATCCATTTATCTCTTGATACACACTGGGCTTGCTTCCGCTTTTTAGCTACTGTGAATTTACCCCTCATTTTGAGCCACAGGTTTGGAGTTCAAGAAAACTACTTAAAGAGAATGACCTGTGTTCCTTGAAGAATCTGGAGGACATAGGGATCTGTACATGACTCAGTTGTAACAGTCTAAAGGCAAGAGGCTATGACTAGAGCTTTCTGGTAACAGAGGAAGAGACTGGGTACATTGGAAGCATTCTGCCCTTTCAGAGCTTGGCAACAAAACTGTGTGTTTTCCATGAGTCATATGTGGCTCCCAGGAAAGGGGGTTGGCTGTGCGCCATCTTGAAATATTTCACATAAAGGACTTCTGTTCAAAAAGACAGGGATCTCCTAGAGATGCAGCCACTGAGGGAGATCATCACCACCCCTCAAATACATTTTCTACACCAGGAAACTTCTTGGTAGCCCTTAGCTTAGTGGGTATCTCTTAAGAACTCTCAAAAATGCCTCATAAAAGAGAGAGAGTAATTGTGTATCTAAGGGTCTGACACCAGATTTTAATGTACCAGTCAAGTGATATCTCCCCTTCAGCCCACTCCTTGTTAAAAAGCAGCTATATGGCATGTAGCTGTTTGTGTTTACACGTGTACATATGGTTGTGTGGGAGTGTTTGTGTTAGGGAAAGAGTGAGGGAAGGTATATCAAGAAAAATAAGAAATGTCATTTAGTCTTCCCCTTTTCTTTTCAGATTTCTTATCCTGAAGTAAATCTTTTCAGTGCAGCAGGAATGTTTTAAATTGCAAAGTGTTTAGAGTTTTAAGTTAAGTTGAATTGTGTCAGTACATGTTAAGCCCTGTTAAATACCTCTTCATTTATTAGCTACAGGGCCAGGGAAAGCTGTGAGCTATGCCTGGGATTTCATGTGGAAGAAAGGAGGAGTCCGCAGAGAGACTTTAAATGAGGTTTTGTGAGAAAGACCTTCTACAAACTTATGTCTCAGATATACAGAACTTGTTCCAGGAGGCTCTGAAGTGAAGGGGTCTACAAGGCAGTTGGATATGTATTTGTGAAACATAGAAGAGCATTGGGAAAGGGCTTATTATGTTGTGTTCCAGTGAGAGTGAGAATGGCAGAAAATTAAGTCACTAAACTGTAAGCTCCTCAAGGGCAGGAAATGTGTATTTAATGCAACTTTGTTTAAATGGTGTCTAGATTGAGGCCTGTAATTATTAGGTACTAATAAATTTTGGTGAATGTTGTCCAATAATAGAAAAACATAATAATAATAATAATGAATATTTAATACAGATCAGAAATTGTCTAAATTGTTTACATGTATTAATTCATTTGACCCACACAGCCCTATGAGCTTAGTATTATTTGCTCATATGCAGATGAGACAAATGTAAAAAATCTTTATTACTTGTGACACAGGCATGATAGTAAAATTTCTAATAAAACTTAAAACATGGATTAATTTTTCCTGCTGAAACCTCTTATTTTTTGACAAAGGCAATAGAAATTATTACATATTTTCTGTAAGTTTAAAGAAACCATGTTTTCTATGAAGTATTAATTTGAAGTGCTGAAATTATTTTCCTCAATAAAATAGTCTGATGGTTTTAAACTACAGTTTGGTAGGCCCATATTGTATTTCCTAAGTTTCTATATTTTTTTCTTCTGCTGTAAACTGTGCCAACTTAATTGTATGGCTACAATAATGATTTTATTTATATTTGTGTTTTATAATTAAATTTTTTAAGAGATGAAATCAGTCATTTAAGAACTGATTCACCCTTTAACTGAACCCCCCAAAAAGGAAATTAATTAAAAGAATTCCAAGAATGCCATAAATTATCACTATAATCATTTGCTGTCATTTTCGTTTGTCCTTTTTTTCCCCCTGCAGTTTAAAATCCTCTTTTATTGGGTACTTGAAGGGATACTGAAGCCAGTAGGGGGAAATTCATACTGTGGTTCCAGGCCTCTCTGTCCCAAGGGTGCCATCCACTAATGGTCACACTAAATGACACCCCTGTGACTCCAACGTCTAAAAGAAAGTCCCTGGAAGGCATATCATTAGCAGTGAGAGACATTAGCCTGAGAAAAGTCTTTTACTGTGTCATGATTGCCTAGAACATCTGAAAATCATTATAAGATAATCCACAGCATTGATCAAGTTCTTATATCATATGCCATTCTGAGTCAATGTTGAGAATGCCTTAGTTTTTCAGGCCTTACTTCTGACAAAATAAAAACACCTGTGTGTATATATATATATATATGTGTGTGTGTGTGTGTGTGTGGAGATATATATATCTTCAAAAGAATGGCTTCAAAAAGAATGGCCAAATTGGCATTCATACATTTTTGTTGCAAATATAAACTGACACAATGTTTCCAGAGGATACTTTCTAAGACTCAACTTTTAGATTTGAACAAATAGTCAATAAGCCTATAGTATGTACCAGGCCCTCTTCTAGATGCTGGGGAGAAAGCATTGGATCTGACAAGTATACAAATACTCTGTTGTCGTGAAGAGCTGATGTACTTACATGATGGCAGGAGCATTATAAGAGGATGAAGATGGAAATAAAGAGGCTCTTTGAGGCCCAGACTTAGAACTGACATATTTGTACATTCGGTGGACAAAGGGAATTTGAGGTCAGCTCAAATTCAAAGCGGGAGAAATAGACTCTGACAGACTCATCTAATATCCTGAGCAATGAGGTACTTTAACTCTCCCATAAGAATTAAGAAGACTAAGATTGAGATGACCGAGTCAAACTTTTTTTTTCCATTTTATTTTAGTGTGCAATAACAAGGACATTGACCCTATTAATGTCATGCTGTTAAGCTAACTTACTTGAAGGAGCTGTATATATCTCCTCCCACCTCACTCCCAAGGAAATCCTATTCAAATTATAGGTCACTGAATGCTTAGAACTGATAAGATCCTTATATATCACCTGTATCTTTTATCACTTTATTGATGAGAAAATAAGACCTAGAGAAATGAAGTAATTTCCCTAAAGTCATAGAGTTAATGACAGAACTAAGATTTCTGACTCCAGACTCTATGATCTTTGTATTAAATCATGTTTCCTCTGAAGTTTTATTATAGCTCATGATTAAGGAAGTGAATTAGTAACTATGTTATTTATTGCCACAGTTATGTTATTGAAAAACTGTATACAACCATGCTTAAGAGATCAGTTTCTTAGATCAGACTGTCTGGGTTTAAAATCTGCTCTGCTGTAGACTATAAAGTGGATACTCTGGGTTATCTTGGACAAATAATTTAGCCTCTCTAAACTTTAATTTTCCCATGTCTAAAAACTTGATAATAATATTGCCTGCCTTCTGGTTTTTTTATGAGGATCAAATAAGGCCTATCACACAGAACTTTGCCTGTCACAGATTATGCTCTTGATAAGGATAGTGTTTATTTTATCAATAGAAACTTTATTAAGGTGAAATTGACAGTGAAATGATTTGATCTTAAGTACATAATTTTATGAGTTTTATCAGTGTATAAGCCTGTGTAATAACTTTCCTAATCAAGAATACTTCCTTTACCCAGAAATTTCTCCTGTGCCTCAACCATTATAAGCAACCTTGTTCTGATTTTAATCACATAGATTTCTTTTGCTTCCCTTGAAGGTCTTATAAATAGCATCATATAATATGTACTGGTGTCTGCCTGGCTTCTTTTAACATAGTACTTTTGAGATTCAACCATGTTGTTGAATGTATATATGTGTGTGTGTGTGTGTGTATATATGTGTATATTATATATTAATATATGTGAATAAATTATTCATTAGATTATTCCTGAATAATATCTTTTTCCATTTTCTAAATATACCCTGGAATCTGATTATCCATTCTTCTATTGATGATATTTGGATTGCTTCAAATTTGTCTGTACAATTCTTATACAGGGCTTTTTGGGGTAAACATACTTTTATTTTTCTTTGATATACATCTTGAAGTAGAATGTCTTGGTCATGTGGAAAGTGAATGGTTAACACTTGAAAGAAAATGCCATAATCTTTTTCAAATAGTTGTACCATTTAATATTCTTCCTAGGAAATGCATGAGGATTTTTCTGTAGCCTCAAGTCACTTTTGCTGATTTTAGCCATTACAGTGCATGTGAAAGATATCATTGTGGTTTCAATTTGAATTTTCTTAATGAATTCTGATGGTGAGAAACTTTTCATGTGCTTATTAGATACACTTATAACTTTTTCATAGAGTCTGTTCAAGTACTTTGACCTTTTTCTATTGGGTTGTTTGCATTTTCACTATTAAGATGTAAGATTTCTTTATGTTCTTTATTCTGGATACAAGTCCTTTGTAAGACACTTATCTTGTGAATATTTTCTCCCTGTATGTGACTTGCCATTTCATTTTTAGTAGTCTTTTGATGAACAGATATTTTTTGTTTTTATGAAGACCAATTTATCAGTCATATTTTATTTTTAATACATTATACCTTCTCTAAGAAATTTTTGCCTACCCCAAAGTGATAAAGATATTCTGTTTTCTTCTTAAAATTAATAATTTTAGCTTTTGCATGTGACATAAAACAAAGGGCACATGTTATTCTTTAAAATAATTTAATCCTTTGTTCCAACATCATTACTTTAAAACATTCATCTTTCCCCTTCAAAATGCCTCACCTTTATTGAAAATCAAATGAATATATGTATAGGACTCTTTATTCTTTTTTCTAGCTTCTAAAGTCAGAAGTTTAGATCACTGTTTTCTTTATTCAATTTATTTACAGGCATAAATTTTCCTCTAAGACTTGCTTTAGCTTCACGAAACAAATGTTATGTTGCATTTTCATTTATTTTGAAGCATTTCCAACTTTTCTTGTGGTTTCTTCTTTGATTCACATATTATTTAGAAGTATTATTTGTTCAATTTTCAAACTTTTTGAAACATTCCTACATATTTTACATTTGATTTCTAATTGAAATCTGCTGTAAGAAAATATACAAGCTTTCAAAATCTTGAAATTTATTGTGGCTTATTTTATGAACAGTTGAAAAAGATGTACCTTTTTTACTTTACTCTGCAATTATTGGGTATATTATTCTACAAATGTTAAGTCAGAGGACTTTTAATGTCTCCAGCTATGATTGTGGAATTTGTCTATTTTTCCTGTTCTGTCAGTTTTTGCTTCTATTTATTTTGAAGCTCTGTTACGGGGTGTGTAAAATATTATTTTTATATCTTTTTGATGAGTTGATCTTTTTGTCATCATAAAGAATACCTCTTTATCTCTTGTAATACTCCTTGTGTTCATGCTTATTTTCTACCACCATTTTGCTATTCGCATTTGGCTTGTCCCATTATTTCCCCCTCTGGTACTTTCTGCCTTCTTTTGCATTTACAAAATGTTTTTTTGTATTTTTATTTTAAATTTTCTAATGATTTTTAGGTACAACTTTTTATATTACCTTTAGTGGTGCTTTAAAGATTATCATATTCACCTTTAACTTACCAAACTCTGTGTACAGTTGCTATATCATTTCATGAAATAGACAAGAAATTACAAAAGTATAATTTTATTTGACCCCAACTCTAGGATACTTTGTGCAGTTGTTGACATGTATTTTATACATATATGTGTTATAAACTCCAAAATGCAGTGTTATAATTTTTGCATTAAAAATTCAGGTGTCGCTTAAAAGAAATATATATAAAACTATATAGTTTCCTCACATGTTACCCATTTTCAGGGCTCTTGCCATTGATCTGGGTTCCCATCTGCCATCACTTTCCTCAGCCTGAAGAATTTACCTTAACATTATTTTCATCTCACCTCTGCTGGTGACAAATTCTCTCAGCCTTCCTTTATTTGAAAATGTCTTTTTTTTCCTTTCACATCTGATGGACCTATTTACTGGATATACAATTCTATGTATAATTTATTTTCTGCACTTTAAAGATATCATCCACAGTTTCCTGACCTGTTGTTTTTGATCAGTCAGCCATCTTTGTAATATTAACCTCTAGCAATTGTAATGTTTCATTTTTCTGTTGCTACTTTCAAAATTTTCATTTAATCTTTAGATTTTAGGTGCGTGACTATGAAGTTCCCAGGTATAGTTTTCATTGTGTTTACCCTGCTTGGGGTCTACTAAGCTTCTTGGATCTATATGGAATATTTTCACAAACTTTGGGAAAGTTTTTGGCCAGTATTACTTTAAATATGTTTATGTTTATTCTCTCTTTCTTCTCCTTCTACACTACTTTATCAGGAGGCTTGATATTGTCTCACAGTTTCCAGTAGTTCAATTTTTTTCAATATTTTTCTCTGTGGTTTTCATATTGGATAATTTTTGTTGATGTGTTTTCAAGTCTACCAATCATTTCTTCTACAGTTATTCTTCAATTGCCAATCTGATATTAAAACATGCATGACTTTTTTTCTTTTAGGCATTATAAATTTCAGTTCTAGAATTTTCTATTTTGCTTTATTTCAAAAAATAGTTTCCATTTCTCTTCTGAGAGTCCCTACTGTACACTCATTGACCATATAAGCATCATGGCCATGTTTTGTTTTAAGTCCTTGAACTATTTTAAATAGTTGATTGAATGTCCTTATTTGCTCATTGCATCTCAGGTTTGGTTGGTTTGTACTAAATGCAATTTTTAAAAAAATATATCTTATTGTTTTGTACTTCATATGTCTTATGACTTTTTATTTTTACCATGTTATCCGATGTTTTATATATTACCAACATTCTGATTATAATACTCCTCTGAAGAATATTGATTTTTGTTCTATTAGGAGTTAATTTTTTTTTTACTTTTTTTAACTTATTTATTTTTATTTTTATCTGCGTTGGGTCTTCGTTGAGATGCACGGGCTTCTCATTGTAGTGGCTTCTCTTGTTTCGAAGCATGGGCTCTAAGTGCCCAGGCTTCAGTAGTTGTGGCACACAGGCTCAGTAGTTGTGGCTCGTGGGCTCTAGAGCGCAGGCTCAGTAGTTGTGGCACATGGGCTTAGTTGCTTCGCGGCATGTGGGATCTTCCCGGACCAGGGCTCAAACCCGTGTCCCCTGCATTGGCAGGCAGATTCTTAACCATGCTCCACCAAGGAATTCCCGGAGTTAAATTATTGACAAATCACTTTAATGTTGTGTAAGATTAGTTTTTTACTGTTTTCAGGTTAGTTTCAGTTTTGTCTTTAGACTTAGAGCAAATCCTTCAAACTCCAAACTCAGTATCTCGTACAGGGAATGGAAGCCAAAATACTGGCTCAACTTCTTCAGTCTTTAGTTTTTGCTTTCTTGCAGTCTTCTTGGTGCCTTTCTGCCCTTTCCATTCAAAAACAAATACCTAAACAAAGTTTGCATGTAGATCTGGAGTCTTACCTTTCTGTTGTTACTTTGTTTCTATGATTCCCCCCCCCCCCCCCGCCCCTTAATTTGAGCTGCTCTGGCAGCTTCAACTCTCTTCTGAAACCTCAAATCAGTAGGATTGTTGCCTTCTGATAATTTTAACCATCCTGTACCTCTGCAATTGAGGGTTTTCCTGGGATAGGGGACTTTCCAAGCTAAAACCAGGGAAGTTCCAGGCAAATAGGGAGAACTTGATCATTTTTTAAGTGTCCTCAGGGAAAACCCTTGTAATCCTAGATCTCATCCAATTCAGTTTCCTCTTTTCATGGTCAAATCTTCACCACTTTCATCCTGCTTTTGGTAACTTTCTAGTACTTTACATAGTTGTTTATTTAAAGTTTTGTCCACCAGTTATAAATGTTATCTGCAGAATATTGCATCATTAACCTAAGTATTTTAATTCTGCAAGTGATAGAGATTTGGTGTCAACAACCAAATTGATCCAAATTTTGACCTTATAATTCACTTCTGTGTGTAGTAATTATAATAATAGTAATAATAATAATATAATATCAAAGTAAAAGTAAACTTCATTCAGAGAAAATTAACCTGCCAAACAATTCTCCAATATATTGACAATGGCTTGTTTGAATAAGAGGTTGCAGGTGGTAGTTTTTATCTTTCTATGTTTTAATAATGTAAAAATGTTAATGTAGGCATATATACACATATATTGTTTGCAATGGAAATATGAACATCACATTTATCAAATAATGGTAATTTAAATATGTATCACAACATATCTTCTTAAAAATGGGCAAGATTAAATATAGCTAAAATGTGATTACAAACGAAATTACTAGATGAAGTGTCTTATAAATACCAGTGAATATATGTGTGGCAAAATCTTAGAAAATTTATTAAAATACTTTTTATTCAGAGAGCAGCCACCAGATAGGAAAGCTCCACAGAGGAAAACTGAAGCTTACTAGCCAGGAATAGCACAGTTAAAATTGTACCCAGATATTATAAACAGTAAAATTTCCTCTATGGATTCTCTTAATATACTGAGAGGTATTCCATTATTGAAATAGATTATAATTTACAGGAATCATTATGATACCAATAAGGAATCAGAATTTGAATTACTACTTTGTGAACGTGATAGCATTCATTCTCACAGCTTCATATGCTTATCACTAAACTCAAGGGGGAAAAGAACTTACATTGGAAAATTGGAAATGTATTTGGTAGAAGACAGAATTGTCACATCAGTTTTTATTTGCAACCTAGTGGCCTTGCATATATGTTGGGTTTGGCCTCCTTTGTATTTTAAAAATTAGGACATTTCTCACAGTTGTATTCCCATTTCCTCTGGCAACTGCCTGGAACAGAGCAGTGGCAACTGCATTCAGATGGGGTATGGCCACCCCAGCGTGCATGGTTTCCACCACTTTACTGTTTCACAACTAGCCCTTTTCTTTTACTTATCTCACTTGCTTGGTTTTCGTAGGCATGGGAACATGTAAGCGTTGGCCTACAAAAATATGAGAGAATGTCTTTACTGAAAACACAACAGTATACACCTATTAACAACTTAGGCTCTTTCTGTAAAAAAATAAAAAAATAAAAAATATAAATATAAGGAAGGCCAAAATTCCTCACAGTGCAGTAAGGAATAAGAAAATTGCAAAAAAATGGATTTGTATTTGTTCTGCCTCTAATTTAATCACCAGAAAAGAAGTCAGTTGGCTACTGCACGTGAATGCTGTTGTTGTTTTAACTGGATTTTGTTCAAAGGCCATAAAATAATTGCCTAAGTTCTAAAGGCATGCAGGTTTCCAGGCATGTCTGTTAGGGCTTTTTTGCTTCAGAATGTGTCTCCTCAGCCTCAAGGAAGCCACCAGTACTTCTCTCTGCTTTCCTTAAGTATATTTTAGGATTGTAGATGAAGTGTGCACCTACTCATCCCATGTTCTATTTCTATGCCTCCTGGACTCCTTACTCAAGTTCCCTACCTGGAAGACTTTCTTGTAGAAGAGGCACTGGTTTTGAAATGACTCCCTGCTATGTTCCAGGAAGGGATCTGATCGGTCCTCTTCACTTGTACTTCTACATGAACATCTTTACTTTGGTCTCAATTTTGCAGGAACCTTGAAACACTCCTCCACTTTCTTCTCCATGATGAGTGAATGGGATTTCCTCTGTGATGGATGAGCTAGGTTGGCATAAAGGGATATCTCCCATGTATCAGTATCCATGGTAACATTCTAGGCAAGAAGGCAGCATGCTAACACCACTCATCCACCCCAGAAATTTTCAGAATTGTCACCAAGCAGAGCAACAATAACAAAAGTCAAATTCCACAGAGCAAACAGAAATCCCTTTATATTGTTAAAGTCCTCTTGACCTTCCCCTTTGTCCAACCTCCTTTCAAAGAGTAGCCCCCTATTTTGTGGTCTATAGACTTTACTCAGGCAGCTATTTTCACGCATTTATTTTCTTCAACCTTCAAGAAGTTTGTATTTGTACATTTTCACTGCGGATGGAGAGCAGAAAAAGGAGTGAATACTGGGGATCGTAGATTCTTCTTGTTTTGTAATTCTATCCATGTTTTCTCCCTTCATTAAAATTGAAAATTCACCAAATCTCTTTTCTTACGGGATGGTTTACAGAGAAACAGCCAATCCTCCCCCTCCCTCTACAGTGTAACCATGATTTCTAATATGGCATGATTTTAAATAAGGATTCTTGGCAGATCTGAAGAGAGAAACCTTCTGTCGTTGGTGATATAGTATATGGTCTTCCTAAAGCACCTCTTGTCCCCATGAAAGCCCGTCCTTGCATACTTTTGTGTGCAGTAAAGGGTTAAAAGGCGCTGGAATGTGTTAATTCCTGCTGCAGCAGCGCGCATTGCTTCCACTTTGACCTCATAGTTAATCTGCGTGATAGTTAAATCACGCAGAGACTCATGTATTTCTTTTAAACACACACACACACGCACACAGACACACACCTGCTGCCCTCTAAAAGAAAAATCAAAACAAATCAAACAAATAAACAAACCTCAATTGATGGACCCGGAGGAGTATGTGTGAGCGTGGGGGGCATGAGTATGTGTACGAGTGTGCATGCGTTTCCCTTTCCCTTATTTGTCTCCTGTGCGTCTCTCCCTGTACCCTCCCCCTGCCTCAATTATATTATTCCCGGGACTTGGAAGCTGCTCCCTGAGCTGACGCTTTGATGGTATCTGCAAGCGTTTGTGCTGATCTTATTTCTGCCCCCTGAATATTAATTCCCGAAGCTGCTAGCAATACAGCTCCCCAGTGACGGGACCTACTAGAGGCAGGTGGGGAGAGCCACCATCAGTTAATAAGCATAATAATAATACAAAGGGGAGGGATTCTTCTGCAACCTAGAGGCCAGAGGCAGGAGAGGAAAAAAAAAAAAAAGCGATGAGTTCGACAAATATATGGAGCACAGGAAGCTCAGTCTACTCGACTCCTGTATTTTCACAGAAAATGACGGTGTGGATTCTGCTCCTGCTATCGCTCTACCCGGGGTAAGATATGCCCTTTCCGGCGTCGTTTTGTTTCAGAGAGGTTGGGGGAAGGGGTGGGGACAGCGGAACTCGGGAGACCACCCAGATTTAAAAGACTCTTATAGGATTTGGGGCTTTGTAATTTAGGGGAATGTGAATATTTGGGGCGGGAAAAAGGAGGGAGGAAAGGGAAAGGTCACTTTCACTTATTTATTAATTTATTGGATTTTCTTTATTTGTTTTAGAATGGAAAAGCTAACGTCATAAAGACTTTGTGTTTGGGGAGTAGCATTTTGATAGTACTGCGGTCTGATGTCTAGGTGGGCTGTGCTGATATATGCCGGCATTTGAGGCCATGTTGGAGGCGTTTGGGTGCGGGTCTGGAGGAGAAAACTGCAAATGGGGTCCTGGCGCACACCCGGGAGACGTGTGTGTTTGTGTGTGTGTGTGTGTGTGTGTGCGTGCGGGGATGGTTTCTGTTCCTGTATCCAAAGTATTGCCTGCTCCTGTACCTGGGCATTCTTAAGATCAGCCAGCCAGGTTTTCTATCCAGCCCCATTGACTTGGCAGCAGACTCCCTGGTGGGCTAAAAGGGTTCAGCACCAGGGACAGCAGTCCTGTCAGGGCCAAATGGAAGGAGGCTTGTCTAATCCCACGGGACAACTTTACATCTACACAGGACATCGTTATAGTATAGACAGAAGGCCGATGGAGCCAAGGAACACTAGTGATGTCTGGGGACCCTGCTCTGATTATCCCTAACCCCTCCTTGAGATAGGAGGGGCATTGCTGGGCATGGGGTAGAGAATGTAGTTAATCAGTGCATGGAGGGGGATATATGTCTGGAAAAGAGTTGGCTTTGCTGCAGTGTTGAAAAATATGCTGAGCCAGGTGAATGTGATGCCAAAATTGTGAAGTTATGCATTAATGTCTTAGAGCCTTGTTGCACTGAAGAGAAAAGATGGGAAAAGGGGGTGGTGGATTTCCCAAAATCCTGAGCAGGTGTGTGTTGCAAAGTGTTTTGCACCTGAATTTTTTTGAACTTCCCTGCACCAAAGGTATCAAAGAACTATCCCTTCACATATAGTTCATCATTTATCCACCCACCAAAACAACCTTCCTGCCCAACACGTACCATCAGGATTTCCAGAGGTCCATTGTACTTATATTACTTGCACTCTTCTATACTGTCACTTTGAAATAAAGCTATAAAAATATTACCCCAAATCTGCTCAAAAAGAAAGAAAGAAAGAAAAACTAGCTATAGAAGAAATCAAGCCATTGCCCTAAGGTTTTCCTGGGAGTTGACACTCTTATGTAGTAGTTGTAACAAAGGGAGATAAAAGGGATGGGGGTTAAAAGATTATTTTATTTTATTGAAAATGTCTAGTTAACTTCACTGGTCCTCCATTCTCTAGGGTAGGTAATGAGGAGGTACAGATTTCAGTAAAAAAGAGACCCAAGCAAAAAAGGACTGAAAGTCTCTCTTTGGAGTCTTTGGAGTTTCCAAGCAAAGAGAGGGGCCTGCTTAAATCTACCAGCACTTTTCATACCTTCCTCCTTTACTATAAAAATAGAATATATTTTCTTTAAGAGTGTAAGATTAAGTAGTTTTCTCAGAAGAAGGCTTTTTACTGGAAATGGTTTATGTGTAATACATTTTAGTGGAATACTGGAAAAACAGTGCTTTTAATTAAAATTTGCACACATATTTTACTATTTAATGTTGTATGTAACTCTTAATTTGTTTCAGACATTAGAGAATTTATAGTTACTTGTTGATAGGAAACATCATTCTCATGTTCTTACCATTTATGAAACCTGTGGATTAAAATCTAGTCAAGACATAGGGAAATATGTCTTTCCTTCTTACACACTTACATCCATCTTAGTAAACAACTTTATAACTGAATAGATGAGAATATTTTTATATATTTTACTCCAATGGTCTTATTTTAACCTAAAATGTGCAATTTTATTATTTTTCCTAATACTATCATATTTAAGATGTCTTATTGCAACAGTCCCACCTTTTCTTTTCCAATTATCATATAAAAAGTAATACTTAGTGATACATTTTAATTTTCAATTCTTATCATAGTAGCTTAGATGAGCTTTTTAAACAACTCTAAAATATGGGAGTTATGTGTCATATAAACTCTCCAATAGGAGAATATTCACATTTTCTCAGTAATAACAGAATAGAGTCATTGCAGTTTGGTGCAGAGAATGTGTTCAGAGTTTCAGTTTGCTGCAATCCCATTTAAAAAAAAAGCCATTTGAATGGCTGAATAGAGCTGGATGAAAATAGGAGCTTTGATCTCTGAAGCTGATCTTGAAGAAAGACAAGTGACTAGAAAAATGTGGGATTCTGGGAGCAGTTTGAAAAAGGCTTTTTGGGTAAACAGTGGTAGTAGAACTACCTAGAAACTTGAAGGGAAATTAAAAAAAAAAAAAGAAACATTTAAGTGACTTTACATAACTCCAAAGAATATTTTTCACTCTCATTAAAATGACTAAATTCTTTAGATTGTGTCTCTACAAAAGTAATACAAAGAGGAATATGAAGCATTGGAGTGAGGATGTTAATAGCTAATATCTCTTCTTATATGTGGGATAGTTAATTTCTGAAGCTGAAAACTATCTAAACTGCCACATATCTTATATACAAGGCTTTCATAGAAATGGTCTGGGAAACTTGCTAAAGTTGTATGATTCTTGAACCATACAAGCTTGTTATTTACTATCCTTCCAAATTCTCCAGTTGGTTTTATATGAAAAAGAAAAATGAAATCACTTCCTCAGCATATTTAATTGCTTATAGACATAACATTTCAAATAGTCTACCCTGAGGCAAACATCTATCTGGAAAAAAAAAAAATTATCACCCAGTGTTCCCTAGGATCCAGCTGCCCACTACCCTCTAGACAAAATATCTGGACTGTAGCAGGAATTTAAAAATTAGCTTTTAATTTAAATTCGTTACATAAGTGTCTCTGATATCCTAGACTCAGTTTAGAATACCTAATCTCAAAATGATTAAATTACAGAATATTTAGTGATAGAGGTCTCTGTTCTCCATATTTTAACATTTGCTTCATATCAAGGATTTCTGCTCAAATTGGAAGAATGTTAAGACTGACTTTAGAGGCTTTATCTTTGTTGAAAATATTATTTTACTAGGGCTGTGGCTGCTTCTCACCATCATAACTTCGTAGTCATTCCAAGACAGACTTTCCACAGCTTAAGTACAAGTCGGCTTTATTGGAATGACATATACTTGTTGAAGGGGAACAGAATTTGCCAACCCAAAATATGCCTCTTTGACATAAGAATTATTTAAGGCTGATTATTTTTAAGAAACAGCAGATACAGGTAAAGCTTTAAACTGAGTGGAAGTTACCCTTTTGTAAGAGACATTCATGTTTATAATGGAAATCTCCATTTTTAAGGGTGTCTCCCTCCCTGTACCAGAAAGAAGAGTTTGGCTAAATACCTAGAAACTTACCAATGGTGAAGGCAGGGACTTACATCTGCCTAACAACCATCCCCTGTTGACTGTGCTTTACTTAATAATCTCCCATAATTGGCTTCCCCTACTCCCAACATCTTTTGTCTTTAGCTGGAGACGGTATTTAAGATGATGGCTTGGGCCATTTGAAGGATTCACTCAGCTTTCTGGGTATCTCCCATGTATACAGGAAATATACATGTTATTACTTTTCTGTTTTTTTTTTTTCTTTTCATCTTGTGAATCTTTTATTACAAGGATGTCTCAACCAAGAACCTAGAAGAGTAGAAGGAAAATTATTTTTCCTCCCCTACATGGTCATCCAAATTACTTCTGCTGAATTCAGTGATCACATAAGATTGGTAAAAAGTTATAATTAGTGCAGTTCAGGAATTATTTGACCACCCAGGTATCAGAACAATTTAAAAATTCAGGATTTCATTTGGGATGGGCACATTACCTATTCAGGTAAATGTGAAAGAAAGAATTCATCCTCTGCTACTGGGTTAGAAGAGATCCATGTGACATCTTCAAAGTCAGAAACCAGATAGTCACAATACAATATTTTCAGATTTTCCAATCTATTTGTGTCATGTATATACATACACTGAATCAAAATTTTTAAATATGTAAATATTAACATATAATAGATTTTAATTAACATATACAAAAGTTATATAATATATTTTAAATGCATAAAATATAATTATATTATACATAACATATATACACACACACACACAATTTTCACTAAAATCTGCGACATAGTTGTTGTCAACCACATTCATCAGACTTGGAAACCAAGATTATAGAGAGATTAAATGACTTGTTTAAAGGCAACAGATAATTAGAAGTAACATCAAATAATGATAATTCTGCATGTGGATAGAAATAGAGTCCTATAATGACAGGTGTATACATTTATATATACTTCCTACCATCCTGGGGTTCCTTCCTGGGTCCCTTGGTGGGTGCTTTCCAGGAACCAGGACATGTTTCTCACTCCAGTCAGCAGCACTAATCGACCCGCCCCCCCCACCCCCGCCATAGTTTGCAGCAAGTCACTGTGAGTTCCACGCATGACCTGCCAACAGTGTTGATGCAACTGGAGCTTTCTCCCTTCTGTAGCGCCCCCCCCCAACTCAGCACTTACCCAGTACTTTTCACCACTTTGCCCCAGACCCCTTCTCCCATAGCAGGATCTCAGAAGGTCTTTCACCTCCCTCCCTTGTCTCTTGGGCCGTAGCCACTCTGATTTCAGTGTATCTTTTGCTAAATACACTTTTTCTGTATAAATAAAAAAATGATTTGGAATTGTTCTCTGAAAAAATATTGTGAAATATATATATACATACAAGATAATGATAACTGATTATATTTTAGATCTGTCACTAATGATCTTCTGAATTTTGTGTTTTCTGTTTTATTTTATTTCTTCTGAATTTTTTGATCAGTTTCATTTCATCAGTACTGTTTGCTCGTAAGTGTAGTAACTAGACTAGATTATTAAGATACCAATCAATTTTAGTTTTTATAATTATCTGATTTCACCTTCATATAATAGAAGTTAGATACCTTACATCCAGTCAGCCCACTGAATAAATTAAAATGTTGAATCTAGATAGTAGTGTGGTTTGAGGTCCTCAGTCCCATCAGTCACTCCATTTTTAAATTTACCTCATAATTTTGATTGAATGCTCTAAACAGATATGCTTAGAAATAATCCACTCTTCAGTTGTTTCATGAGTTTAATAACATGTTAAATGATATTATTTAGTCCCTGGGGGAAAATACATTAAGAAAGTATATTTTCTTAATGGTTATGTGTAAATAAAGCATAGTTTAATCTGCAATTCAGTCATTACCCAGAAATTTAACTACTACTTGTCATCCCATTTTCAAAGAAGAAACTTTGTCCTCCACTGAGAAAATTTATAGGATAATTTGCTCAATGTTGTCCCATAGTTTTCCTACAGAAATTCTATATTGAGGCAACCATACTGAATATTAAAGTAGAAATAATGTTACTGTTTCAATATCTGGATATCTCTATCTTCAACATATAGACATTTAAATGAGCAACAGCTTGATTAACTGTGGCACGTGAAAACTTAATATCAAAGTGCTTAAGTTTTAATTTCTAGAGGAATAAAAAGTTACACATTCTAGAAATTAAGGCTTTATTTTTTTTTCTGAGAATGTTTTCGTGCACATTTTTATTCTCTCTATAGTTTTGTAAGTGAGATGAGGAAGATAACATTTTACCTTGTCCAAGTCTTCTTGAATGTTGGTTGTAGAGCAAGGGTTGAGACTTCCCCAGCCACATTCCTAGTGCAATACACCACACCACTCAACAATAGTCACCCTTTTTCTTTGTAAAAGTTAGAAAATACTTGGATTGTTTTGAGGTGTAAAAGCCTTCTCCAGTTTGCTTTACTGGGAAAGTTATTTGCTATTCATTTCTTCCATATTCTAGAGAACACACATCTTTTAAAAGGAAATAAAAACCTCCTTTTAAGTTATACATTTGTGGCTTAGGGTAAAAATCAAATTTAACTCAAAATCATATTAATCCCCACTGTATTATGAAATAAGAGGGCAAAATATGGTAATAATTCGATATTATTATAAAAATCATTATGGAACTCTATAGATAAAGTACCATGTAAATGCTAAGTAAATAGTGCTGATATTACATTCTCCACCCATTCATAAAGAAAACCATCTGAATACCAAATAACATAATAGTGAGGAAAATAAAGAATGCTTTTTAAGCAAAGGTCCTTTGTAATAATTGAAACCCTGCCATTAACTCAAGTATAGTAGTAGAACCAAAGTCTATGTGGTGAGACAGATAAATATCAAGTTCTGTAATTTATTTAAGCATATTTAAATAGAATGGCCAAAACAAACTGAATATAACTTTTCAGTGTTATCTTCGTAGGAAGAAATAAATGACTTACTCTTATTTATGATCTTTTGTGCAGGTTAACAGTCCCTTTATATAAACTGCTTTTGAAAACATTTGAAATACAATAAGTGAGGGGAAAAACTCTAGATATAAACTGTAGAAATGAATTAATTCCTAATTCATTAAAGGAATAGTATTGCAGCCAGGTCTGTTCTAGGAACTGGGTATATAATTATGGGGCAAAAGTCTTGATGTCCGCCATCATAGAGTTTGCAATCTCATGGGGTGGCAGGCAATGATCAAACCGATATACAAATAATTATTAAGTTTTAACTCAGGTAAATGCTACACAGGAAAGTCATACAGTGCTATGAGAGAATATATCAGCTTTCTAACTTGATGAAAGCATAGGCTAGAGAAACTGAGTGAGATCCACAAACTAGCTGAAACTGATCTATAGTCATATAATTGGTCAGTTTTAATATTTCACCATTCTTTTCTTGGTTATAATAGTCTTTGCTGGATTTTTTGCCCTTGGTTGAAGAGGTTGTCACTTGAAAAGTGAATGGTATTTTTGGGGAAGAAAAGTGGTGAAAATTTTTTTAATGTTCTGAAAACTATTTTTCTTTACTATTTAAAAAATTATGTAATAGGCAAGAACTATATTAAGGATAATTAAATAAAGTAACACATCATTTATGACATTATTTTAACACAAACTAAATTTACTAACCAATGGCCAGTTGATGGGCTTTTGCTCCACTCACCCCTGTCCAGTAGGTCTTCAAGTTATATATGCATAAAAGTAGATCTGTTTTCCTACCACCACCTCCAACTGAGACATCTTCTCTGATTCTTTGTCAATCCAATATAAATAGTCAACTACAATCAAACAGGGGGAAAAAACACATGACCATCTTAAATATAAATACCAGTTGTGAACGTCAATTAATTTCAGACTTGGATATAATATGGTAAGAAAAATACAGTGAATATTTTGGGGATTTTAGAATTACATTAAAAATGCACTGTGTATGACCTATAAAAATGTGTACAGAAGTAGACCCGACACCTTGTGGGATCTCGGTTCCCCGACCAGGGATTGAACCCGGGCCACTGCAGTGAAAGCCTGGAATCCTAACTGTTAGGCTACCAGGGAACTCCCGCAGTGACTTTTCAATATTGATAAATTATAATCTCTCAGCAAGAGAATAGATGCTAGTAATTATATGTTAATAAATTATCAACTTTTTAAAAAAATCTATTTTACCTATTGTCTTCCAGTATCCCCCTTCATCTTATTCTTAGAATTAGCAAGTATGTATTTAGTTCCTTTCAAATAATCATCATTCTGAAAGGAAGGTGTCCTATACTCATACACATACACACAAATCTGCAACTTTGGATAATGCCCTTTCTAATCTCATAAAAAGAATACTTTTCCCATTGTATTAAAGAGATTGAGTAAATATATATTCTTCTTAACAAGGTACTTTAAATCTGAGGTAGTATTCAGATATTTCCTGTTTTTAATAGAAAAGTAATTTTCCTTAGTATTTCTTAGAGGGAAAATTTAAAGTGATAATTTTTAAAGTCAATAACAACATCTCAGTGATACCAGGTAAAAATTATCATTTAACTCAATTATCTCCTTTTAACTTAACTTTATTAATAAAAATCTGCATTCTTTATTTTAAAATTAATTCTTAATAATTTTCAGAAAAAAATTGTTGAATTTTAAAGAAGTGTACATTTGAAACTAATTATTCTTCATTAAATTCCACAACAAATTATTTAATTACTTAAATTATTTAAATAATTACTTCATAACCTTCATAAACCCATACTTTATTAATCAAGTTATTAGAAATTATAAAAAATTAGACACTTTTAGTTTATTCTATATCCAAGTAAATTTTTCATTATTTTATTTTATTTTTTTACTTTTTATTTTATTTTATATTGGAGTATCATTGATTAACAATGTTGTGTTAGTTTTAGGTGTACAGCAAAGTGATTTAGTTATACATATATAAGTATCTATTCTTCTTCAAATTCTTTTCCCATTTAGGTTATTATAGAATATTGAGCAGAGTTCCCTGTGCCATGCAGTAGGTCCTTGTTGGTTATTTTATATATAGCAGTGTGTACGTGTCAATCCCAAACTCCCTATCTATCCCTCCCCCGACGTTTCTCCCCTGGTAGCCATAACTTTGTTCTCTAAGTCTGTAAGTCTGTTTCTGTTTTGTAAATAAGTTCATTTGTATCATTTTTTTTAGATTCTGCATATAAGTGATAGCATATGATATTTGTCTTTGTCTGATTTACCTTGCTTAGTATGATAATCTCCAGGTCCATATATGTTGCTATAAATACCATTATTTCATTTTTTTAATGGCTGAGTAATATTCCATTGTATATATGTACCACATCTTCTTTATCCATTCATCTGTCAATGGACATTTAAGTTGCTTCCATGTCTTGGCTATTGTAAACAGTGCTGCAATGGACACTGGGGTGCACATATCCTTTCAAACCATGTTTTTTCCAGATATATGCTCAGGAGTGGGATTGCTAGATCATAAGGTAGTTCTGTTTTTAGCTTTTAGGAACCTCCATACTGTTCTCCATAGTGGCTGCACCAATTTACATTTCCACCAACAGTGTGGGAAGGTTCCCTTTTCTCCACACCCTCTAGATCATTTATTGTTTGTTGACTTTTTGATGATGGCCATTCTGACTGGTGTGGTGAGGTGATATCTCATTGTATTGATGGTTTTGATTTGCATTTCTCTAATAATTGGCAATGTTGAGAATTTTTCATGTGCCTCCTTGCCATCTGTATGACTTCTTTGGAGAAGAGTCTATTTAGGTCTTCTGTCCACTTTTTTTATTGCGTTGTTTGTTTTTTTGATTTTGAGCGGCATGCTGTTTGCTGTTGGTATATTTTAGAGATTAATCCCTTGTCGGTCGCATCATTAGCAAATATTTTCTCCCATTCTGTAGGTTGTCTCTTCATTTTGTTTGTGGTGTCCTTTGCTGTACAGAAGTCTTTGAGTTTAATTAGGTCCCATTTGTTTATTTTTATTTTTATTTTCATTACTCTAGGAGATGGATCGAAAAAGATATTGCTGCAATTTATGTCAGAGTGTTCTGCCTATGTTTTCCTCTAAGAGTTTTACAGTATCTGGTCTTACGTTTAGGTCTTTAATCCATTTGGAGTTTATTTTTGTGTATGGTATAATTTATAAACTAAATTATCTTTGGGAAGTCCCTTAACCCTATAACCACCATTTGTTTTATATCTGTAAGACATTTAATTGATATTGGTATATTGTAGTATGTAATGTTTACCCCTAAAAATGTGGAGAGTGAATGATAACAGAAATACGGCCATGTTTAAATGTTATTATTAATTAAAAATCTTTAATTTTATGCCTTCTATTATGAAATGATACTTAAAATATGCCTGAATTTTCCAGTAACTGATTTATTGAAAACGCTGGATTTAGATAGCTATGGTCTAGAAATTATGATTCTCTTTAAATGTCATCTATTGAATCTCTCTTCCCCACACCTGGACAATACCTAACGTAAAAGCAATGAATTTTCCATTCATTTTAGAGTTTATAATGATCTCATTTTCAGGTATCAAAGTCTCATCTAAATTGATCCTTCAAACTCTCACTCACTTTAAATTTTTTTCTGTTCTCTGATCAGCCCTGACCTAAGATTTCTGCTGCCTGTCTGACACTATTTCTTCATTTTTTTGTTAGGCTCCTCTTCTCTTTTTATTATGCTGCTTTTGGCTTTTTCAAGATTAAAGTGGAGGGAGGAAGGACAGTTACCTTTGCGGAAAGATCTTATTGTACTCTCTGGGTGAAAAATGCCTAAATGTTTAGTCATTATTTCATGGGGTGTTGGATGGATTCTATGGAGCTAACCCTCTTCCTCCTTCCTCTTCCTGGGGACCTTTAGAATTGCACTCTTCCCTGACATGGGTCATGCTGTATGCGGGCTTGATGTTTTATGACAGGCCCTCAGCTCCACTCTAAAGACACATCTACCCTGACTTTCTACTAGCATTTTCTTGCCAAATAGACTGTTTTTCTGGCATCCATTTATTTAGCTCAGGAGGAATGAGTGAATGAAAAACAAACTCAGGAAAATTGCTTGTCAGCTTCAGAAAGTGAAGGTCTTTTTCTCACTCAGATTCACTATTGGGATTGTTCAAACCAGCCTATCACCTTTAGACATTTTCAGGAAAAAATCAGGCTACATTAGTCATTTGGACTGCTTAAATTATAGAGACCACAGGCCAAATTTTGCTAAGAATTCTCTATCTACCCTGTGTTCAAACAGCATTAAGAAGCAGATATACAAGTTTTCTGTTTTGGGTAGAGATAGCAATTACCCCTGTTAGTCTCCCCTAAATGGTAGACATCAATGAGTGGGTTCCTTGACTTTGTTTTCCAGTTGCCTTGAGGTGGAGGTGGAACATGTATCACTGTGAGGAGGGGATATAAAACTGCACAGTCCTTTCTACACTTAGGCCAATAAACTTTTTCCACAAGAACTGCTCTCTTATTGAATCCTTAAACTTCTATTTTACGGCCCCAAAGTGGGTGAAGGAAAAAGAACCCAGGACTGGTTTTTGGCCTTCTCTAGCAAATTCTGCCTCTTCTTGGCAGCCTACCACATTTGTGTTAAATGAGAGTATAACACTTCTCACTTATTTTTCTCAGTTCTGGGACATCAGTTATGATAACAATGGAGAAAGTATGTTTAATATTACGTTACCCATGCAATTCATTTTTTCCTGATATCCACTAGTTAATTTACCTTCTTCAAATCTTTGCTCAAATATTGCCTTCTCAGTGCCTACACTGATTACTCAGTGTAATACTGCAAACGTCCCTCAACCCTATACTCACAATTCCACTTATTCTCTTCTGTGTTTTACCTTTCCTTAGTCTTCAGTAATTAAGTAGAAAATTTTTTATTATGTAGCTTACTGATTTATTTTTTCACTTTTTATTTTCTGTCTTATTCAGCTAGAATCCAGGATTAATGAGAGCAGAGATGCTATTTCTTCCACTGTTAAACTCCAGGCTTTTAGAGAAGTGTCTTGCTTCTAATAGATGTTCAATAATTACTGTTTAATTAAATAATAAAAACTGCATCTCCTTTTCCCTGAAATTTATCTTCTCTTAAAAAAGGAAAAAAGGTACTTCCCTGGTGGCACAGTGGTTAAGAATCTGCCTGCCAATGCAGGGGACATGGGTTTGAGCCCTGGTCTGAGAAGATCCCACATGCCACAGAGCAACTAAGCCTGTGTGCCACAACTACTGAGCCTGTGCTCTAGAGCCCGCGAGCTACAACTACTGAGCCCATGTGCCGCAACTACTGAAGCACGTGCGCCTAGAGCCTGTGCTATGCAACAAAGACAAGCCACCACAATGAGAAGCCTGCACACCACAGTGAAGAGTAGCCCCCTCTCGCCGCAACTAGAGAAAGCCCGCACTCAGCAACTAAGACCCAACACAGCCAAAAATATATAAATAAAGTAATTAATTAATTTAAAAAAAAAGAAAAAAGAAGAATCTTTTCCATAGTACCTCACTCTAAGTTCAGCATATATGGCTGGTGACCAAAACAAAAAAAAACCAAACAAGTCCTACAGAATCGTGTAGTCCTTAAGAGCATAAGCTATGGAGCCACGCTTGACCAGGATTCATATTTCTACCCTTGACATTTACTACTTGATGGCCTCAGTAAATTTATTAACTGCATTCATCCTTAGTATCTTCATATAAAAAAAAGAAGATAATAATTCTTCAAAAGCTACTTTTGAGTAGCAATGGACATAATACATAGTACATGGCACATAGTAAACTTCTCTTACATGTTCTTTTGTTTTTGTTACTACCACAGGGTCATTATTTATTTTCTGGGGATATTCCTAGAGACACAAATAGTCTCTCCACCCCTGTTAAATGCTAAATTTGGGGAAAGTACAGGAGAGGGCTTTCTTAATAAAAATTCAGTAATTCTCTAGTCCCCTGTCTTAATTTGTGTAAGATGAGAAAATTGGAAAAATGTCCGTAAGTTTCTGGAATGACTATATTGTTCATTCATTTTAGATCAATATTAAAAACTTGATAAAATTCCTAACACGTGTGGATTAGGTCCCAATAACAATAAAATATGTGGTGACACATGGGACTTCTTCCTGAAGACAGCTTCTTTAACTATATGCAAAAAAGAGAGAACTGATATTTTTCTATTCAAGGTCATAACTGAGTCTTCATTTTTTTGTGTGCCTTATGGATCTGATAATAGAGTGAAATTCAACATCCTCTGTCACCTAGGTTACTGCATCAGCCACCTAAAGTACCTTTCTGATGCCAGTTTTGCTACCTTCTGATTCATTCACCACATAGCAGAGAGACTTTTTTCCTAACAAATATTTTCCTAAATAAGGACATAATTTAGATTCCATAACCTGTTGAGAGTTTAAGTGTAGAGTTAGATAAAATCTTTTTCAAATGTGTACATTGGTATCACCACCACCCATATGCATATATACATACATATATTAATTTCCAATATCTATTGGTTTCCATCACACTTGGAGGTTTTCTTCTGCCCTTACCAATTAATCACCCTTCTATGCCCCCCTTCTCCTTGACTTCAGACTATAAATAATCTCCCAAGCACATTCTTAATAGATGTTTAAGTATCAGTGAAATATTTCCTAAAAATGAAGATGTACATAAAGCAGAAGTTTCAAGATAGGGGTTATGCACTCTGACTCAGGTGACCTGAATAGTGTCCTTCTGAATTGCTATCTTGTGAATCACATTTTGTTTAATCCTCAGTGACTGTGTTCCTGGCACTATGCAACGTGCAGAAGCTATAGCACTGAACAAGGCAAGCACAGTCCTTGCACTTGTGGAATGTATATTTTCAAATAAAGACATGCTTTTAAAAACATAACACTGTATTATATATAATATATCATATATTATAGCCATACTTTTATAAATATTCTTATAGACAATATCCTACATATATATTGATTTGTTTCACTTATTGCCTCTGATCTAAGTAAATTTGTGTAACCAGATAGACATTTTACACTCAACCATTTTTTAAACCACATATCCATGTGATTCTGTCCATTTTCCCCTTGAAACTGGCTAACATGGGATATCATTTGACTCTTGTTGAGCTTTCAAGCACTATATTAAATGCAGAATGAAAATAAATGCAAAGTAGACAAATTTCCTCCTTCCTATGAAGGAAGACAAATTTCCTATGAAGGCATCCTGCCTTTCTGCCATAAATTAATAGGTATTGTGTTCCTAATACTTGTTTGGCACTGTACTAGGGACTGGAGATAAAACAGGAAGAAATACAGACACCTTCTTAATCCTCTTAGACATTGCAGTCTAGGGACAGGCAGATAGTAAACAAACAAATTTCAAATTGTGGTAAATGTTGAATAACTAAAAGGTGTGCTATGATGAAGAAAAGAAAAAATTGTTTTAGATAGAATACTCAGGAAAGGCCACTCTGAGTAATGGATAAGAAGTTGAGATTATAAGAGTATTAAAAAAATTCAGCCATGAAAAGATTGAAGGGAAGACTTCTCTCATTATAGGTAACAGCAGATTGCAAGGGCCCTGAATGGAGAAAAAACTAGGTGTGGTTTAGGAACTAAAAATAGCCCACACAGCTGGAGGACAGTGATCATGGATGAAAAAGTCAGGACATAGGATTTGGGAGTCAGAAAGCTGCTTCCTATGGTACAACTTTGAGGCCATAGTGAATATTTTGAATTCTGGGAAATACTTCATATATAATACCATCAGTTTTATTCTTAAGGAAGAAGTGTGCCTCTATGATTTGGGGAATGGTGAGGGTTGCAATTTACTTACCAGTTTTCAGCTGCTGGGCAATTAACTAAACTTGACTTATAGCTTCTTTAGAGTTAGATATAGTGTTGCTCTACATCTTGCTACAAAATCTTAGCAGTATCAAAATGATTGGTTCTGCTATTATATCAATTATTTGAAACATAGTCATTATTTTTTGGTATTATTATGAATGTCATAAAATTATGGCACTATGAAATGATTGTACTATATATAAACTCGTGTTTAAACATATATTTTTATAAAAATAAATACTTTGCATCTAAAAAATGGCAAAGATAGTTTCTTAATTCCAAATTAACTAATATGTTTTTTGGGGGAAGCAGTTATTTGCCTGAATGATTTTTAAATTTTAAGAGATTCTCATAGGGAGCATTAACAAATGTACACTTATTTCCTATCCATAAAATATATTATTGAACTTAACCTGCATAAAACAGAACCACAGAATGTAATACTCCTTCTAAGATCCTGGAAGAGATACAAAGATCTGTGTACCAAATTAAAAACGAAGCAAAACAAAAATACACTACCATTTTATTAATAAAAATTTCCTTCTCCCAAGGAGATTTTGAAATTGTTAGACTCAATTACCTCATACTTTAGTATCAGGAAATTTTACAGAAGTCTCATGTCAGAGAATATTGTGAAAAATTCAGTGATTTAGTTTACAGCATAATAGTTTTGTTTTTGTTTTATTTTTAAGTTAACATAGAGCAAAACTGGCCTTTATTGCTGGACAGTTGTATGAATTTTAACACACATGTAAATTCTTGTAGTTCAGTACCTCGAGTCAGGATATGGAACAGTTCTATCTGCTACCCCAAAAGCTCCTTCCTACTACCCCTTTGTAGCCACACCCTTCCCCCACTCTTAACTCCAGGCAACAACTGCTCTGTTATTCATCACTGTAGTTTTTCTTTTCAAGAATGTCATATATGGGACTTCCCTGGTGGTGCAGTGGTTAAGAATCTGCCCGCCAATGCAGGGGACACAGGTTCGAGCCCTGGTCCTGGAAGATCCCACATGCCACGGAGCAACTATTATTTATAGCATGATCACTTGATATAATATGATGAAGGGGAAAAGGCCAGCTTGAGAAAACTTTATATACTTGTATTGGACGACCTCCTAGGTGTAGTGTAGAGTGAAAAAAATCAAAGATACGTACTATATTCTACCATCTGGGTTAATAAATAAAAGAGGATGCAGCCCGTGTGCCACAACTACTGAGCCTGTGCTCTAGAGCCTGCCAGCCACAACTACTGAGCCCATGAGCCACAAATACTAAGCCTGTGTGCCTAGAGCCCATGCTCCACAACAAGAGAAGCCACTGCAACGAGAAGCCCACGCACGGCAATGAAGAGTAGCCCCCACTTGCCGCAACTAGAGAAAGCCTGCGTAGCAACGAAGACCCGATGCAGCCAATAAATAAACAAACAAATAAATAAATTTTAAGAAATAACATTAAAAAAAAAGAATGTCACATATGTAGAATCATATAGTTCACTCAGCATAGTGCCTTTGAGATTCGTCTAAGTTACTGTGGTGTCAATAAGCACATGAAAAGAAGTTCACCATTACCAGTCTTTAGGTAAATGCAAATTAAAACCATAATATGGTAAAACTGCACACCTATCAGAATTGGTAAAACAAAAACAGTACTGTCAAGACCAAGGGTTGGTAAGTATGTGGACCAACTGGAACTCTCATACATTATTAGTGGGAATATAAAACGGGGAACGATTTGGCAATTTTGTATAAGATTAAGCATGAATCTAACATTACTGAACAACCTCACTCTGATTTGCATGGGAGAATTGAAAACTTATGTCCTGGAATAATGGCTTTTATAATTATCTAGATAATTTGTTTTCAGAAATGCTTACATAAATATGATCACATCAAGTTTTCCAGACAAAATGGTGATTTCCTTTATTTGACTTGAGAGTACACTCTTGATTGAATTAATCAGAAGTTTCTTAATGGTTATGAGATCTGCTTTGATATTACTTGTGATCATGTACCTGAGGATATTGGAAAGAGTGGAAAGGATGATAGGGAAGATACAGAGAGAAGCCTGGATTCTGTGGGAGCTCCTTTTTTAATTTGTGCAATAGGTTTGCAGTCTCTTGAAAAAGGTAAAAATATACTACTGAGAAAAGACAGTAAGTTGTTATTCCCTTAAGGTATTTTCTTTGTAATATGAATTCTTTATCATTTAAAGCATTTAAGCTATCCTGTGACAGGGATCTAAATTTGCAAAGATATAAATGACACAAACTGACCTTTTTTCTATTATACAAACGTTCAGTTTTTTTATGAAACCAGCATGCTGATTTAAAACACCCTTAAACTTTGGGTGAAGTTAAGATGATTTCAAATCCATTGGGATTTTTTTTTACATTGTTCTAGAATTCTAAGAACAAAAGTAATTTTGGACTTTCTAAAATACATCCATAGAATACTTACTTATGCTCACTGCCAGCACAGAACTTTTTAAAAAACATCTACCATATTTTCATAGGAAACAAAGTAATAATTCCAAGTGCTGAGAATGGTGTTTAGCTCATAGGAGATATCTGTGAATAATCACAAGTGAGTGAATAAATACACAACTTCTATGATCTGGAGTATTCATAATTCTTAGTTATGTAAATTTATGTAGAGATAAAGATGGACTGTTGATATAGTGAAGGTAGAGGGAATGAGGAGGAAGAAAAATGAGAGAAACAAAACTGAAACATAAGACTTGATTGACTTTTTCAAGTGATTGATAACATTGATTTTCAGAAAATGTTTTATCCAGGAAGAGGCAAATAATGAAAACTTAAGAAGAGTCTTCTAAAAGTGGCCACACCACAGGAACAAATGTCAAATTTGTATGACTTGAACTTAAAGACTACAGCACGATCTTCTAGAAAAGAAACAAGGGAAAAGAAAAGAAAAAATGTAGAGAAAGAATAATTCCCAGAATCATGGTCACTCAGATGGACACATATTGATAAAATTCCTACATGAAAATGAAAATTCAGTCAGCCACCTGAACAAATTTGTTCCATCGTTTCAAACTTCTGTATATTAACAAAATCAGAATATTTCATTTCTTGCTATGATAGAATAGAACAGACTATAGTGATACGAATTTTCAATACATCTAAAGTTCACTTGAGTTTGATACACTTGAATATACATCTGAATATATGTTGATATTGCATGCAATATAATCAGGCTTCATTTTTATAAACTGGCTCTCAATGACCTTTATACTAAATTTGGAACAGTTTGACCTCTTGTTCATGGACTATGAGAAAATACACATTTTTCCTCCTACCCACCTGTTGCTCCCTTGTAAATAGTGGACAGTTTTGCATGTTTATATATATATTACCTTCTATTTTGCTTGAAGAGGAATGAAAAGTTTTATCATTTCCCCAAAACGTTTTATGCTCTAGAGAAAAATATTATTCTTACCATGGAAGTTGAGTTTTGGAACTGATTACAGAGGCATGCTGATAGAAATAACCTTCATTCATATCAAGTTGGAGGTGCTGGTAAACAGAGATTAGTCACGTTCTACCATGTGACAATGTTTTTCTTATTGCCTTGCGCTGTTAATAAGTGTCACATTTTTTCTAGCTATTCAGGTATTTGTTTGTCTCTCCAAATAGATGAGAGGTGTTTTGATATCAGCATTGTACTTTGCACATCTTTCCATCTGCAACTGAACTTGGACAAAAGAGTCTCAAATACAGGCTGATTAACTGAAGGACTGAGGAATCTAAATTCACAAGGCATTGTTCCCCACATTCAACCACCTTCATGATTTTTGCCACATCTAAGTGACACTTGGTTATTTTTATACTTAATATTTTTCATAAACCAATGTCTTTTTTATTAATTAATTAACTTTTTTGGCCGTGCCATGCGGCATGTGTGGGATCTTAGTTCCCCGGCCAGGGATCGAACCCATGCCCCCTGCAGTGGAAGTACGGAGTCTTCACCACTGGACTGCCAGGGAAGTCCCAACCAATGTCTTTTGAATCTAATTATTTTATTTAATAAACTTAAAAGTAATTAAACCCAGAAAATCAGTTTCATTTTTCATAACAGAAGAAAACTGCAAAGTAAATACAGTGAAGCCAGAACAATGTTATCAAGTTTCAGTTATACATTATTGTCTACCAGTGATGCTAAGGTTGTTGTTGCTCTTCTTTAGAAAGTAGGTTAGCGAATTGGAGAACATGGCTGTAACTAAGACTTTGTCTTTAATATGATTGGATGAGCGGAAAGAAAATTTAAAAAAAAATAAATTTAAAAGAAAATTAAAATTCTAATTATGGATTTCAGTGTCTTTTAATGCTATGCATATGTGACATTTAAAATTGTCTTGGGTACTAGCATCAGGTGTCCCAGACTTTGGGAAACACTGATATGAAGTTATCTTAATAGGACATAGGCCTTTTTTTTTTTTTTGCCGTACACGGGCCTCTCACTGCTGTGGCCTCTCCCGGTGCGGAGCACAGGCTCCGGACGCGCAGGCTCAGCGGCCATGGCTCACGGGCCCAGCCGCTCCGCGGCATGTGGGATCTTCCCGGACCGGGGCACGAACCCGTGTCCCCTGCATCGGCAGGCAGACTCTCAACCACTGCGCCACCAGGGAAGCCCCGACATAGGCTCTTAATTGCAAATGATGCTAATTTGAATTTCCAGTATACCTTGAAACACTATAGTAAGCGACATTTATTTGACTCGCTTGAGAGCAGTTACCAACGTGCTGTTCAGAAAAGAAAGTTCAAGCAACTGTGTCATGCTCTCTTGCAATAGTTCTTCATCCTGGCTACACCTTAGATTTAGCTGCATATCAATGTCTTGGTCTAATCCTAGTCTAATTAAATTAGTAACTTAAGAGTTAAGCCTTCAGCACTGGTATTTTTTTAAAAGCCCTCTAGGTAATTTTAACGTGCAGCCAGGGTAAGAACAACTGGTCTGTATCCAGCATCAGACCTTCAGTGTGTGCTGGACATTGTACATTCTTAGTGAATGATAGTAATCATATAAATGAAGAAATTCAAAGTATTTCCTTTTTGGACTATTTCTCGATGGTAAATAATTATATTCTTCTCTGACAGTAGCTTTATGTTTTGCATATCTTCTGTGGTTAAAATTGGTCTTGGATGTCAGGAGTCAGAAAGTAGCAAGAGGGCTTCCCTGGTGGCTTAGTGGTTAAGAATCCACCTGCCAATGCAGGAGACACAGGTTTGAGCCCTGGTCCGGAAAGATCCCACATGCTGTGGAGCAACTAAGCCCGTGCGCCACAGCTACTGAGCCTGCGCTCTAGAGCCCACGAGCCAGAACTACTGAGCCCATGTGCCACAACTACTGAAGCCGGCGCACCTAGAGCCCATGCTCTGCAACAAAAGAAGCCACCATAATGAGAGGCCTGCGCATTGCAACAAAGTGTAGCCCCGCTCGCCGCAACTAGAGAAAGCCAGCACTCAGCACCGAAGACCCAACACAGCCATAAATAAATAAATAGATAGATAGATAGATAGCAAGATATGCAAACTTCATTTGTGTTTCTAGAGTGAGAGAGAGCAGCCCCAAAAGCTGTGTTGGCTAGTTTGTCACCATGTTGTAGTAGTTCAACAACAATGCAAGTACAGTATCTAAGTTCTGTTATCTTGTAGAAAAAAAATTACTGCATGAGACCAACATACTTGGGGCCCCAATTCAGGTAGCTACCTTCTAAAAATTCTACTTTGGTGTACAGTGTACAAGATAAGTTGTCTCAGTTTCCCCAGGATAATTCACATTTTGAAGCCATGTACACTTTGCCACTTCCTATCTGTGGCAGAGTGTACACAAGCAAAAAATTGAGAATATTATTTTTCCTTCTAGTGTATTTTTCATTTCAGTTATTGTAGTCTTCATCTCTGTTTGTTCTACATATTTTCTAACTCTTTGTTGAAAACTTCTAACTTCCCACTCTATGCATCCATTCTCTTCCTGAGTTCTTTGATCATCTTTTTTTTTTTTTAGATACCTACTCCTTTTAATCACAAAATAACACAGTTCTCAGTTTTGTTTCTGCTTTGTTCAATTCCAACTATAGCCTTTTTGACAAAACATTTTCCTATTAACTGAATTGTAAAAAATACAACCAAGCTTGTGTTCATTAAATATACATGTATATAAAAAACATACAAAAAGTACAAGATTGATTATGTGAGGAAACTTTTACAGTGTCAACAATCCTGTTTTTCCCTAAATCTTTAGTAAAGGGCCAAAAGTCAAATCCCTCTGTGCACAAAAACTCAATGTGACTGAACTCCTGAATTCAGTGTCTAGGCATGCTATGCACAGAATTAACTTTAATATGCAGTCCTTAAAAGGAAAGAAGAAAAAGACAAAAAAGTAACCAAAACACACCACAGGACAAAAAGTTCTTCTTAAATCAAATTCTATTTGTGAATTCAGCAAAATAATTTCTATAAAATAAAACAGAAAAATATTTAAATAGAATAGGGTGGGCTGTATCTGTTTGAAGGGGTATTTGGTTTTTAGACAGGTTGAGAATTGGTAACTTGAATGTGTGTAATTTTTTGGAACCTGTCTTTGATCATCTTTAGATCATTACTCTGAACACTTTCTCAGGTAGATTGCCTATCTCCACTTCACTTCTTCTTCGGGGGTTTTGTCTTATTCCTTCATCTGGAATATGTTCCTCTGATGTCTCATTTTGTCTAAGTTGCTATTTGTATTTTTATGTCTGTGGTAGATTAGTTATGTTTCTGTAGGAGGCGTCCTATGAGTCCTAGCAATACACTCCCCTATCAGCACCCAAACTCTACGCTCTGGTGATTCCCCCTAAGAGGGCTGCTTGGGTCCTTCTATTGTGGCAGGCTGACTATGTGGGCAGTCTTGTAGGCTTGGTTGGTCCCTAGTCTGGTTGGTTGCCAGGCCCTGCCTTGTGTGGATGCTGATGGATGCTGATGGCTGCTCTTTAGTGGGGCCTGGTCACGTGGTGGCTGATTGAGGAACCCTAGGGGGCCACAGGGCTAGTGCTGGTTCACTGGTGGGCAGAACCAGGGTGCCAAAGATTCTGGGGCCATTGCCTACCCACTGGCAGGTGAAGCCAGGTCCTGGGGTTAGTGCTGGACTACTGGCAGGCAGAGCTGGCTCCTGGAATCTGGCTGCAAGGCCCAGGGGTCCCAGAGCTCATTTCAGATCTTTGGTAGTGGGTGCGGTTTCTGACACAGCAGGGTGTGACTGCTGGGGTGTCCTGAAGGTTGCGTTGGCCTGCTAGTGGGCAGAGCCAGGGCCCAGCTGGTCCCAGGGTAGGGTCTGACCTGTACTGTAGGATCATAATTTTCTTACTTCTGGTGTCTGCCCCCTGGCAGGTAAGGTTGATCTAGAGGCTTGTGCAGGCTTCCTGGCAGGAGGTGCCAGTGCCTGCCCACTGGTGGGTAGAGCTGGGTCTTGGCCCTCTAGTGACCTGTGCCCATGTCTAGGGGGCATGTCTAGAGGTGGATGTGGGCTCTTTAGTCTTTAGGTAGCCTGTCTGCCACTGATGGGGCTGTGTTCCCACCCAGTTAGTTGTTTGGCCTGAGGTGTTACAGCACTGGTACTTATAGGCTCTTGGGTAGGGCCAGGTCTTGGTGCTAATGAGCTATGGCAACTGCTGTGCTCCCCAATACATCTGATGTCAGTGTCTATGTCCCCAGGGTGAGCCATAGCACCCCCCTCCCCCCAGGAGACTTTCCGAGACCAGCAGGTTAGGTCTGGCCCACAGTGCTCTCAAATGACTGCTTTTGTCCTGGGTCTCAGTGTGCATCGGGTTTTGTGTGCACCTTTAAGAGTAAAGTCTCTGTTTCCCCCAGTCTTGTGGGGCTCCTGCAAAGCCCTGCTGGCTTTCAAAGCCAAATGCTCCGGGCTGGGGAGCCTGACATGGGGCTCAGAACTCTCACTCCTGTGGAAGAAACTCTGCAATATAATTTTTCTCCACTTCTTGGGTTGCCCAACTGGGGGGTATATGATTTGATTATATTGCGAGTCCCCCCCACCGACCTGTCTCATTGTGGTTCCTTCTTTATGTCTTTAGTTGGAAAAGGTGTTTTCTGGTAGGTTCCAGTCTTTTTCATCGATGGTTGTTCTGCAGATAGTTATGATTTTGGTGTGCTCATGAGAGGAGGTGAGCCCAGGGTATTTCTACTCTGCCATCTTGGCTGCTCTCTGAGATTATTATTTTTTATCATTTTGTAAATTATCACATAAAAGTGCTTTATAAGTAAAGGAATAAATTAAGAATGTGTCAGTTTAACAATCATTATTGTCATTACGAAAATGTATCATTATTTATGACATAAGAATTCCTGTATCCATTGATATGTCTTTCTTACCACAATTTAGCATCAACACTTTTATTTTTATTCTGACAGCCATAGACAGTTAACATGACTTTAGAATTGCTTTCTTGGGTTAACCTTGGCCTTATTTCCTTTTTAACCTCCCTAAATATCAATATTTTCAATATATGTTATTTGAGTTTTCACATGCAAGGAATCGATAGCATTTAATGAAGAGAGTGATGACAATCACGGGATGGCATTTTAATATTACCTATAACTGTGACATATGCGCATTTGTAAAGAGTGAATTTTACCAAGTTAATTTTCACAAACATTGATCCTTTAAAAATAATCTATACTCTCACTGATTCATTCAGTATTTTGAAAAAGTATTCACTGGGTGTTTTGTCAAGGACCAGACATTGGCAAAGTTTTGGGAAACAACACTGTTGAAGACAGATATTTCTTATTGAAGACAGATATTTCTTGCCTATTATTTTGCTTTTAACATTCAAGTCTAAACCAAAGTTTTAAACACTCTTTTTGTTGTTATTGTGAAATAAAATGTATATAAAGTACATAAGTACATAAATATGGACCAGTGCATCGTCATTAATTGAAATTAAAACTCACGTCACGACCCACCATTTCTGGAAATAAATATTGCCAACACTCCAGAAGACATCCTCAACTCCCTCCTGATTTCTATCTACTTTCTTCTCCCTCGAAGTAATCACTGTTCTGACTTTGACCTCCATAGTTGAATTTTACCTGATACTAAATTTTATACAAACAGAAACACAGCGTATGTGTGAGTGTGTGTCTTGGGTGTATGTGTTGCATCTTTTGCGCAAATGCTTATTTTTCAGATTTATTTTGCTGCACGTAGTGGTAGTTCACTAATTTGTATTGTTGTATAGTGTTTCATTATGTAAATATGCCATAATTTATTTATTCATTCTACTATTGATTTAGGTTATATAGATTTGTATTACCAATAATGCAACTGTGAACATTCTTGTACATGTCTTGGGGTAGATGTGTGCATGCATTTCTTTTCGGAATAAATCTAGGGATGCACTTGCTGGTTAATAGGATACACAGGTGTTCAGCATTAGAATATAATGCCAAAATGTTTTCCTTCCAGCAGTGTATGAATGCTGGCCGCCCCACATTCTCCCACTTTTATTTATGAGTGAGTTACAACAAATATGCAACAACAGCAACAGCAAATGCAGTGAGGGCACTAACTGTACGAAAATGGACTTCAATGATATGCCTAGAACGTGACCTGATATGTTTTTTTCCTATTTATACCCTCTGTTCCTAGGGACTGCTGTGGTTCTCTTCTCCACATTTTCCCTCCTTATCTTAAATATCCCAGTTTTCATTTGCTCTCTGTGAAGTCCACATGCTTTGGGGGATGTCGATTTCATCTTTGATACTAGTGGTAGGATATATAACTATACTAAAATAATGAACATAGTCCCACCCTCTAGCTATAGATATGGCTTCATATGTATGAATTCATATGTATTCAGGCCAGTGATTCACAAAATGAGACCCTCTGGGGACTTTTAGAAAAATAAACTGGAAGAGTTTATCTCTATTTTCATGGATATAAACAAGGAAGCCTAGAGGTAAGGAGTTGTTGCTCGCATCTTGTGACTGTGCAGTTATGCCATCTTTGGGTTGAGGGTGACAGCATGGAGGACAGAAGGGTGAGACAGAAAGAGTCTGAGTTTTTAAATACGTAGTTGAGAAGCTGAATCAGAGCACCAGGAGGCTTATGCTACATTACGCTTTAAAGTTATATATCCCTCCCAATTCAGTTTGAATGTTTTGATACTTGCAAAAAAATTCATCTTAGCTAATAAACCCCCAGAGAAATTGATTTGATACGGGTCATTGGCGATTCCTAATAAACGGTTTGCATTTCATACATAGGAATATATCATCTGATACTTGACCCAGTCAAATAAACACACTTACCAACAGCTGTTGACCTAAATATCAAAAAATTGAATGCGGTATGAGCTAAGGGGATCATTGTAGGCAGAATAATTCACACAGAATCGATAGTTAGAATTTACCACCCCCTGCCCTCTACCCTCTGTGCATATACGCACTCACATACTCACCTGTGCATAGAGCACCCTTCCCAACAAGTTCTGCACAGGTTCTTACATGTCCTTAATAGGAGATAATAGAATCCCATAGGCCACTAAAGGCTGTGTATGAAAGAGTAACTTGTGCCCCAGTGCTCCTACTCACTAAACCACAGTGTTTCTCAGGAATCCCTGATCCTCCAGGACAGTACAGAGGAAGTCTCCTCCTCCTATGATCAGATTGTAAGTCCCCTGTGCCCTCCGAGGATATATACTCACCTAGCATAGCTGTTCCTACACTTTATACCAAAGTCCACCTTTTGCTGTGCCTGGAAGGCATTCTTTGAAATGAACTAGCTTATGCCTTACCCTTGCAGTGTGCATTGCTTTCCAAGTCATGAAAGAGTTTAAGTGAGGCAGCTGATCACATCCATTAAGTTAAATTACAAGCTCTGCTTCTCTTCTTCAGGGTGGGGAGATCAGATCATTGGTATCTGCAATGGCAAGTTTATGAAATTTGAATGTTATTAACTTTGTGCTGAAGGTGACTCACTTTTATTGAACTCAAGCATAAACTAATTTATTGTCCTAAGGGAAAATGAGCTTGAGCAGCCATTTGTTTTAGATGATCTTATTTTTTTGATGAATGTACAGTCACAGATTCTTTGGTCCCAATTCTTTTTTCAAAGCCTAGCAGCATAATGGTTAAACATTTTGGTTTTTTGGCAAACTAAAATGGCTCTTGGTAAATATCATCGTTTTTCTTTATTTGCAAAGTGGAAATAATTGTAGGAATATCAGTGTTTTAAAGATTAAGTGGGAGAATGTATGTGAAGTCCTTAAAGTTATCCGTAGAACATGGTAAATATTTAACAATAGCTGTTGTTGGTAATATTATTTATCTTAGGAAAACTAGTTAACAAAAAAAAGATTCTTTTCACAAATTTTAATTGTAAATTCCATGCACTCATGGAATTTATAGTTTAGTAATGGAAACAGACAATAAGCAAGTCAGTAAACATACATTGTAACAAATGCTATGAATCAGTCAAAGGACTGGCTAGAACATATGAAGGGTCAGGTGGGTGACAAAGGTAGATAGAACAGGAATGATCTCTACTCCTATTCAGAAGGTGATTCTTGTGTTGAAAATTGAAAACTTAGAAGGAATAATCCATGCCCAATATTGGTTTAGGAGTTGGAGAGAAGAAAAGATTGTAGGCAGAGAAAGAAAAATATATGTTCTGTGTTTATGATACCAAACACCAATGGATTTGAAGATACCCAAATGAAAAGACAAATGTTTTTGTTTCTCACCCAAATGTTTGCTGTTATACTACCCTAGGAGAGTACAGTGACTAGATTTTTCTTCCTACAAAACTCATAGCTTATTGAATACGTGAAAATATGAAATACCTGGGTTAAAATGTAAAATTGCATAAACTGCATGATTAATCTTAACAGTGACAAATATTCAAAATATGCACCAAAATTCAAGTAAAATCTTCTAATTGCGAGCAACCTCTCCCTGAACATCTATTCAGTATTTGTTTGTCTTTAAAAGCTTCTTTGTTCTTTCTTTTTTTTATTAGTTTCTGCTTTATAACAAAGTGAATCAGTCATACATATACATCTGTTCCCACATCCCTTCCCTCATGCATCTCCCTCCCTCCCACCCTCCCCATCCCACCCCTCCAGGCGGTCACAAAGCACCGAGCTGATCTCCCTGTGCTATGCGGCTGCTTCCCACTATCTATCTACCTTATGTTTGGTAGTGTATATATGTCCATGCCTCTCTTACGCTTTGTCACAGCTTACCCTTCCCCCTCCCCATATCCTCAAGTCCATTCTCAAGTAGGTCTGTGTCTTTATTCCCGTTTTACCCCTAGGTTCTTCATGACATTTTTTTTTTAATTCCGTATATATGTGTTAGCATACGGTATTTGTCTTTCTCTTTCTGACTTACTTCACTCTGTATGACAGACTCTAGGTCTATCTACCTCATTACAAATAGCTCAGTTTCATTTCTTTTTATGGATGAATAATATTCCATTGTATATATGTGCCACATCTTCTTTATCCATTCATCCGATGATGGACACTTAGGTTGTTTCCAGCTCCGGGCTATTGTGAATAGAGCTGCAATGAACATTTTGGTACATGTCTCTTTTTGAATTATGGTTTTCTCAAGGTATATGCCTAGTAGTGGGATTGCTGGGTCATATGGTAGTTCTATTTTTAGTTTTTTAAGGAACCTCCATACTGTCCTCCATAGTGGCTGTACCAATTCACATTCCCACCAGCAGTGCAAGAGGGTTCCCTTTTCTCCACACCCTCTCCAGCATTTATTGTTTCTAGATTTCTTGATGATGGCCATTCTGACTGGTGTGAGATGATATCTCATTGTAGTTTTGATTTGCAGTTCTCTAATGATTAACAATGTTGAGCATTCTTTCATGTGTTTGTTGGCAGTCTGTATATCTTCTTTGGAGAAATGCCTATTTAAGTCTTCTGCCCATTTTGGGATTGGGTTGTTTGTTTTTTTTGCTATTGAGCTTCATGAGCTGTTTATAAATTTTGGAGATTAATCCTTTGTCAGTTGCTTCATTTGCAAATATTTTCTCCCATTCTGAGGGTTGTCTTTTGGTCTTGTTTATGGTTTCCTTTGCTGTGCAAAAGCTTTTAAGTTTCATTAGGTCCCATTTGTTTATCTTTGTTTTTATTTCCATTTCTCTAGGAGGTGGGTCCAAAAGGATCTTGCTGTGATTTATGTCATAGAGTGTTCTACCTATGTTTTCCTCTAAGGGTTTGATAGTTTCTGGCCTTACATTTAAGTTTTTAATCCATTTTGAGCTTATTTTTGTGTATGGTGTTAGGGAATGATCTAATCTCAAACTTTTACATGTCCCTGTCCAGTTTTCCCAGCACCACTTATTGAAGAGGCTGTCCTTTCTCCACTGTACATTCCTGCCTCCTTTATCAAAGATAAGTTGGCCATATGTGCGTGGGTTTATCTCTGGGCTTTCTATCCTGATCCACTGATCTATCTTTCTGTTTTTATGCCAGTACCACACTGTGTTAATTACTGTAGCTTTGTAGTATAGTCTGAAGTCAGGGAGCCTGATACCTCCAGCTCCGTTTTTCGTTCTCAAGATTGCTTTGGCTATTCGGGGTCTTTTGTTTTTCCAAACAAATTTTGAAATTTTTTGTTCTAGTTCTGTGAAAAATGCCAGTGGTAGTTTGATAGGGATTGCATTGAATCTGTAGATTGCTTTGGGTAGTAGAGTCATTTTCACAATATTGATTCTTCCAATCCAGGAGCATATCTCTCCATCTATTTGTATCATCTTTAATTTCTTTCATCAGTGTCTTATAATTTTCTGCATACAGGTCTTTTGTCTCCTTAGGTAGGTTTATTCCTAGATATTTTATTCTTTTTGTTGCAATGGTAGATGGGAGTGTTTTCCTGATTTCATTTTCAGATTTTTCATCATTAGTGTACAGGAATGCCAGAGATTTCTGTACATTAATTTTGTATCCTGCTACTTTACCAAATTCATTGATTAGCTCTAGTAGTTTTTTGGTAGCATCTTTAGGATTCTCTATGTATAGTATCATGTCATCTGCAAACAGTGACAGCTTTACTTCTTCTTTTCTGATTTGGATTCCTTTTATTTCCTTTTCTTCTCTGACTGCTGTGGCTAAAACTTCCAAAACTATGTTGAATAAGAGTGGTGAGAGTGGGCAGCCTTGTCTTGTTCCTGATCTTAGTGGAAATGGTTTCAGTTTTTCACCATTGAGGACGATGTTGGCTGTGGGTTTGTCATATATGGCCTTTATTATGTTGAGGAAAGTTCCCTGTATGCCTACTTTCTGCAGGGTTTTTATCATAAATGGGTGTTGAATTTTGTCGAAAGCTTTCTCTGCATCTATTGAGATGATCATATGGTTTTTCTCCTTCAACTTGTTAATATGGTGTATCACATTGATTTATTTGCGTATATTGACGAATCCTTGCATTCCTGGAATAAACCCCACTTGATCATGGTGTATGATCCTTTTAATGTGCTGTTGGATTCTGTTTGCTAGTATTTTGTTGAGGATTTTTGCATCTATGTTCATCAGTGATATTGGCCTGTAGTTTTCTTTCTTTGTGACATCCTTGTCTGGTTTTGGTATCAAGGTGATGGTGGCCTCATAGAATGAGTTTGGGAGTGTTCCTCCCTCTGCTATATTTTGGAAGAGTTTCAGAAGGATAGGTGTTAGCTCTTCTCTAAATGTTTGATAGAATTCGCCTGTGAAGCCATCTGGTCCTGGGCTTTTGTTTGATGGAAGATTTTTAATCACAGTTTCAATTTCAGTGCTTGTGATTGGTCTATTCATATTTTCTATTTCTTCCTGAGTCAGTCTTGGCAGGTTGTGCATTTCTAAGAATTTGTCCATTTCTTCCAGGTTGTCCATTTTATTGGCATAGAGTTGCTTATAGTAATCTCTCATGATCTTTTGTATTTCTGCAGTGTCAGTTGTTACTTCTCCTTTTTCATTTCTAATTCTATTGATTTGAGTCTTCTCCCTTCTTTTCTTGATGAGTCTGGCTAATGGTTTGTCAATTTTGTTTATCTTCTCAAAGAACCAGCTTTTAGTTTTATTGATCTTTGCTATCGTTTCCTTCATTTCTTTTTCATTTATTTCTGATCTGATCTTTTTTTTGTGTGTGTGGTATGCGGGCCTCTCACTGTTGTGGCCTCCCCCGTTGCGGAGCACAGGCTCCGGATGTGCAGGCTCCGGATGCGCAGGCCCAGCAGCCACGGCTCACGGGCCCAGCCGCTCCGCGGCATATGGGATCCTCCCTGACCGGGGCACGAACCCGTATCCCCTGCATCGGCAGGCGGACTCTCAACCACTGCGCCACCAGGGAGGCCCTGATCTGATCTTTATGATTTATTTCCTTCTGCTAACTTTGGGGTTTTTTTGTTCTTCTTTCTCTAATTGCTTTAGGTGCAGGGTCAGGTTGTTTACTCGAAATGTTTCCTGTTTCTTAAGGTGGGATTGTATTGCTATAAACTTACCCCTTAGAACTGCTTTTGCTGTGTCCCATAGGTTTTGGGTCGTCGTGTCTCCATTGTCATTTGTTTCTAGGTATTTTTTAATTTCCTCTTTGATTTCTTCAGTGATCACTTCGTTATTGAGTAGTGTATTGTTTAGCCTCCATGTGTTTGTATTTTTTACAGATCTTTTCCTGTAATTGATGTCTAGTCTCATAGCATTGTGGTCAGAAAAGATACTTGATACAATTTCAATTTTCTTAAATTTACCAAGGTTTGATTTGTGACCCAAGATATGATCTATCCTGGAGAATGTTCCATGAGCACTTGAGAAAAATGTGTATTCTGTTGTGTTTGGATGGAATGTCCTATAAATATCAACTAAGTCCATCTTGTTTAATGTATCATTGAAAGCTTGTGTTTCCTTATTTATTTTCATTTTGGATGATCTGTCCATTGGTGAAAGTGGGGTGTTAAAGTCCCCTACTATGATTGTGTTACTGTCGATTTCCCCTTTTATGGCTGTTAGTATTTGCCTTATGTATTGAGGTGCTCCTATGTTGGGTGCATAAATATTTACAATTGTTATATCTTCTTCTTGAATCAATTCCTTGATCATTATGTAGTGTCCTTCTTTGTCTCTTGTAATAGTCTTTATTTTAAAGTCTATTTTGTCTGATATAAGAATTGCTATTCCAGCTTTCTTTTGATTTCCATTTGCATGGAATATCTTTTTCCATCCCCTTACTTTCAATCTGTATGTGTCTCTAGGTCTGAAGTGGGTCTCTTGTAGACAGCATATATATGGGCCTTGTTTTTGTATCCATTCAGCCACTCTGTGTCTTTTGGTGGGAGCATTTAGTCCATTTACATTTAAGGTAATTATTGATATGTATGTTCCTATTCCCATTTCCTTAATTGCTTTGGGTTCGTTATTGTAGGCATATTCCTTCTGTTGTGTTTCTTGCCTAGAGAAGTTCCTTTAGCATTTGTTGTAAAGCTGGTTTGGTGGTGCTGAACTCTCTCAGCTTTTGCTTGTCTGTAAAGGTTTTAATTTCTCCATCAAATCTGAATGAGATCCTTGCTGGTTAGAGTAATCTTGGTTGCAGGTTTTTCTCCTTCATCACTTTAATTATGTCCTGCCACTCCCTTCTGGCTTGTAGAGTTTCTGCTGAGAGATCAGCTGTTAACCTGATGGGGATTCCCTTGTGTGTTATTTGTTGTTTTTCCCTTGCTGCTTTTTATATGATTTCTTTGTGTTTAACTTTTGACAGTTTGATTAATATGTGTCTTGGCGTATTTCTCCTTGGATTTATTCTGTATGGGACTCTCTGTGCCTCCTGGACTTGATTAACTATTTCCTTTCCCATATTAGGGAAGTTTTCAACTATAATCTCTTCAAATATTTTCTCAGTCCCTTTCTTTTTCTCTTCTTCTTCTGGAACCCCTATAATTCGAATGTTGGTGCGTTTAATGTTGTCCCAGAGGTCTCTGAGACTGTCCTCTGTTCTTTTCATTCTTTTTTCTTTATTTTGCTCTGCATCAGTTATTTCCACTATTTTATCTTCCACCTCACTTATCTGTTCTTCTGCCTCAGTTATTCTGCTATTGATCCCATCTAGAGTATTTTTCATTTCATTTATTGTGTTTTTAATCGATGCTTGATTCATCTTTAGTTCTTCTAGGTCCTTGTTAACTGTTTCTTGCATTTTGTCTATTCTATTTCCAAGATTATGGATCTTGGAAATAGAATCTTGGATCTGCTTTACTATCATTATTCTGAATTCTTTTTCAGGTAGACTGCCTATTACCTCTTCATTTGTTAGGTCTGGTAGGTTTTTATCTTGCTCCTTCACCTGCTGTGTGTTTTTCTGTCTTCTCATTTTGCTTATGTTACTGTGTTTGGGGTCTCCTTTTTGCAGGCTGCAGATTCGTAGTTCCCGTTGTTTTTGGTGTCTGTCCCCAGTGGCTAAGGTTGTTTCAGTAGGTTGTGTAGGCTTCCTGGTGGGGGGGACTAATGCCTGTGTTCTGGTGGTTGAGGCTCGATTTTGTCTTTCTGGTGGACAGGTCCACGTCTGCTGGTGTGTTTTGGGGTGCCTATGGCCTTATTATGTTTTTAGGTAGCCTCTCTGCTAATGGGTGGGGTTGTGTTCCTGCCTTGCTAGTTGCTTGGCATAGGGTGACCAGCACTGTAGCTTGCTGGTCGTTGACTGAAGCTGGGTGCTGGTGTTGAGATGGAGATCTCTGGGAGATTTTCGCTGCTTGATATTATGTGGAGCTGGGAGGTCTCTTGTGGACCCGTGTCCTGAAGTTGGCTCTCCCAGTTCAGAGGCACAGCACTGACTCCTGGCTACAGCACCAAGAGCCTTTCATCCACCCGGCTCAGAATAACAGGGAGAAAAAGTAGAAAGAAAGAATTAGTAGAAGAAAGAAAGAGAGAGGGAAAGAAAGGAAGAAGGGAAGAAAGGAAGGAAGGATGGAAGAAAGAAAGAAGGGAGGGAGGGAGGGAGGAAGGATGGAAAGAAAGAAGGAAAGAAAGGAGGGAGGGAGGGAGGAATGAAAGCAAAAGGAAGAGTGAATGGAAGAAGGGAGGGAGGGAGGGAGGGAGGAAGGAAAGAAAGAAAGGGAGGGAGGGAGGAAGGAAAGAAAAAGAAAGTGGAAAGAAGAAGGGTGGGAGGGAGGGAGGGAGGAAAGAAAAAGAAAGAAGGAAAGGAGGAGCGGAGGGAGGGAGGGAGGGAGGGAAGGTAGGAAAAAAAGAAAGAGCAGGTAAAGTAAAATAGAATAAAGTATGAAATATAGTAGCGTTATTAAAATTAAAAAGTAATTATTGAAAAAAAAAACGGACCGATAGAACCCTGGGACATATGGTGGAAGCAAAGCTATACAGAGAGAATCTTACACAGAAGATTACACATACACATTCACAAAAAAAGAGAGCAGGGGAAAAATCAAAAATCTTGCTCTCCAAGTCCACCTCCTCAATTTGGGATAATTCGTTGTAAAAAGAGGAAAAGGGGGGAAAGTCTTAAATCTTGTCCTCAAAGTCCACTTCCTCAATTTGGGATGATTCGCTGTCTATTCATGCACTCCACAGATGCAGGGCACATCAAATGGACCGTGGAGCTTTAATCCGCTGCCTCCGAGGCTGCACAGAGATTTCCCTGTCTCTGCTCTCACAGCTCCCGGGTCTGAGCCTTGGACCTGGCCCCGCCTCTGCGCGTAGGTCGCCGGAGGGCGTCCGTTCTTTGCTCAGACAGGACGGGTTTAAAGGAGCCGCTGATTCGGGGGCTCTGGCTCACTCAGGCAGAGGGGAGGGAGGGGCACGCCGTGTGGGGCGGGCCTGCGGCGGCAGAGGCCAGCGTGACGTTGCAGCAGCCCGTGGCGCTCCGTGGGCTTTCCCGGGAAAGCCGTCCCCGGGTTCCGGGACCCCGGCAGTGGCGGGGTGCACAGGCCCCCCGGAAGGCGGGGCGGACAGTGACCCACGCTCGCACACAAGCCCGGCGGCGGCGGCCCCAGCGTCCCACGCCCGTCTCCGAGGTCCGCGCCTTACCCGCGGCTCGCGCCTGTCTCCGGTGCTTCCCCAAGCAGCCCTCTTAATGCCCTCTTCTCGCGCACCAGGAAACAAAAGGGAAAAAAGTCTCTTGCCTCTTCGGCAGCTCCAGACCCTTTCCCCGGACTCCCTCCGGGCTAGCCGTGGTGCACTAACCCCTTCAGGCTCTCTTCCTGCCGCCAGCCCAGTCCTTTCCCTGCGCTCCGACTGAAAGCCGATACCCGAGCCTCAGCTCCCAGCCCCGCCCGCCCCGGCGGCCGAGCAGACGAGCCTCTCGGGCTGGTGTGTGCCTGAGGGCACCGGTCCTCTGTCAGAATCTCTCCGCTTTGCCCTCCGCACCCCTGTTGCAGTGCTCTCCTCCGCTACTCCGAAGCTTTCCCCCTCCGCCACCTGCAGTCTCCGCCCGCGAAGGGGCTTGTAGTGTGTAGAAACCTTCCCTCCTTCACGGCTCCCTCCCACTGGTGCAGGTCTCGTCCCTATCCTATTGTCTCTGTTTATTCTTTTTTCTTTTGCCCTACCCAGGTATGTGGGGAGTTTCTTGCCTTTTGGGGGGTCTGAGGTCTTCTGTCAGCGTTCAGTAGGTGTTCTGTAGGAGTTGTTCCACGTGTAGATGAATTTCTGATGTATCTGTGGGGAGGAAGGTGATCTCCGCGTCTTACTCTTCCGCCATCTTCCTCCGGGGGCATCTTCTTTGTTCTTAAATAAAATTGATTGTTGTTTCTGCTTATAAACATGAACTCATTACATGTTTGTAATCATGCATAAATTCAAATCATGCATAAAAATGTAAAGATGAAAATTAAAATTAATAATCTAATTTACAGCAGAGAGATTCAGAGTCAGAAGAACTGAAGTTGGAAACTGGGAATCTTTTTTTTAAAGATCCCACCCCAACACACACACACACACACACAAACACACACAAACATACAAACACACACACACACACAAGAGTAAGCACCCCTGGTTTAAACACTTTATGACTGAGATTCTCAAATTTTAATATGCATATGAACCACTTGAAGATCTTGTTAAAATAAAGATTCTGATTCAGGAGTCCAGGAGGGGCCCAGGGTTCTACATTTCTAGAAATTTCCCAGGAGATTCTTATGCTGCTGCTCCAAGGCTCTTGGTTGTATGGCTTTCTGACAATTTTTTTAAAACTTTCAAAGAAGAAAGCTTTATAACGTTTTCTGGCACTGTCTTTCAGAAATTATCACTCAGACACACAAAAAATGTTTTTCCTTATGGTAAGTTAATTTAAGAGTAATGTTAACTTCAGTTCTTTACCTTTATAAGATTATGTTTAGTCTATAAAGGGCACAATAAGGAGTAATCACTTCTAAAGGCCATTACATTTATTTGTTTTTATTATTATTTTTAAAATATCAACCTTTTATTTCTGATATTTAAATGCTCTTTGAAGAGGAAACATAATGTAGTACTAATTTGTAATAGTGGTGGGTTCTTTCCCAGATCCTTGAAAGTTAACAATCTTAATCTCCAGCATGATCTCTGAACTCCTAGTGTATGAATTTATAAAAAAATATGGTGTGATAGCATAAGCTGATGTGAGGGAAGCTTCAGAGGTCTCACATTGAAATAGTTGTACATGGGAGAAGATTGGAAAGGTTATTTGTACTGCAAAGCTGTTAAGTCTAGTAAGAAAGTGGAATAGGTGTAAACCGTTGTGCTCCTTTATCAAAAGGCTGTTACATTTATTTATTTATTATATTTTTATTTAATTTTCATTTTTTATTTTTTTAACACCTTTATTGGAGTATAATTGCTTTACAATGGTGTTAGTTTCTGCTTTATAACAAAGTGAATCAGCTAAACATATACATATATCCCCATATCTCCTCCCTCTTGCATCTCCCTCCCACCCTCCCTATCCCACCCCTCTAGGTGGTCAAAATACACCGAGCTGATCTCCCTGTGCTATGTGGCTGCTTACCACTAGCTATCTATTTTCCATTTTGTAGTATATATAAGTCCATGCCACTCTCTCACTTCGTCCCAGCTTACCCTTCCCCTCCGTGTCCTCAAGTCCATTCTCTACGTCTGTGTCTTTATTCCTATCCTGCCCCTAGGTTCTTCAGAACCTTTTTTTTTTAATTCCATAGGTATGTGTTAGCATATGGTATTTGTTTTGTTTTTCTCTTTCTGACTTACTTTACTCTGTATGACAGACTCTAGGTCCATCCACCTCACTATAAATAACTCAGTTTCATTTCTTTCTATAGCTGAGTAATATTCCATTTTATATATGTGCCACATCTTTATCCATTCATCTGTTGATGGACACTTATGTTGCTTCCATGTCCTGGCTATTGTAAATAGAGCTGCAATGAACATTGTGGTACATGACTCTTTTTGATTTATGGTTTTCTCATGGTATATGCCCAGTAGTGGAATTGCTGGGTCGTATGATAGTTCTATTTTTAGTTTTTTAAGGAACCTCCATACTGTTCTCCAGGTTGGCTGTATCAATTTACATTCCTGCCAACAGTGGAAGAGAGTTCCCTTTTCTCCACACCCTCTCCAGCATTTATTGTTTGTAGACTTTTTGATGATGGCCATTCTGACCAGTGTGAGGTGATACCTCATTGTAGTTTTGATTTGTGTCTCTCTAATAATTATCAATGTTGAACATCTTTTCATGTGCCTCTTGGCCATCTGTATGTCTTCTTTGGAGAAATGTCTATTTAGGTCTTCTGCCCATATTTTGATTGGGTTGTTGATTTTTTTTGATACTGAGCCGCATGAGCTGTTTGTAAATTTTGGAGATTAATCCCTTGTCAGTTGCATTGTTTGCAAATATTTTCTCCCATTCTGTGGGTTGTCTTTCATTTTGTTTATGGTTTTCTTTGCTGTGCAAAAGCTTTTGAGTTTGATTAGGTCCCATTTGTTTATTTTTGTTTTTATTTCCCTTACTCTAGGAGACGGATTGATAAAGATATTGCTACGATTTATGTCAAAGAGTGTTCTGCCTGCATTTTCCTCTAAGAGTTTTATAGTACCCAGTCTTACATTTAGGTCTTTAATCCATTTTGAGTTTATTTTTGTGTATAGTGGTAAAGAGTGTTCTCATTTCATTTCTAATTATAGTTTTTTACATGTAGCTGTCCAGTTTTCCCAGCACCACTTATTGAAGAGGCTGTCATTTCTCCATTGTATATTCTTGCCTCCTTTATCCAAAATAAGGTGACCATATCTGTGTGAGTTTATCTCTGGGCTTTCTATCCTGTTCCATTGATCTATATTTCTGTTTTTGTGCCAGTACCATACTGTCTTGATTACTGTAGCATTGTAGTATAGTCTGAAGTCAGGGAACCTGGCCATTACATTTAGATAGGTGCCTTTAGCTAGAAGTTCAAGTTTATGTTTGCTCTCAGCCCACTCAACTGTTAAGTCAGTTTTCTTGCATCATTATCTATATATTTCTGCCCAGGCTTTTTCTTGGAGTTCACAGTTCCACAGAATGCCTTATCTAATGGTCATCTTCATTATCCCTAGAGAGCCCACGTATAAGTGAGGAGGCCTTGACTCCAAAGAATTCTGAAGAAACAGCCAATTTTGAATGAGAGAGGTTATTTCTTTCTTTCTTTCTTTTAAAACAAATCTGGAAACAACCCCAGATTATTCATCAGCCCCATTAATTTAGACCTCAGCTGGGAACACTCTAGAGAGTAAAAACTTCATTTATTTATAATGTAGGGGTTCATAATTTTTCTTCCTGGGTAACATCTGTTTTTACTTCTTCTCAGTCCATTCTAGATCAAAGCCTGGAAGCAGTATCTGTAGATTCAGGTTTTAGTTAAAAGATTGGAACTCTTGTCATAAATCTACTTTCAGGGCTATGTGTCAGGTACTGTGCTAAGCACTTAGTAAGTATTTCTTAACCTTGCACAAAAATGTGATATGAACACTAGTATTAACTCTATTTTAAAGATGAGAACTTTGTGAAGATTAACAAGGTTAAATAATTTGCCCAAGGTCATAAAATAGTAAGTGGCAGGCAAGATATGAAGCCAGAAGTCTAACCTGGTACCTTCTAACTCCTGACTGTATGCTTTTAATTTCTCTACTTTTTTTACCTCTTTATGGCTAAGTAGGCATCCTGAAGTATGGCCAAATCTGTCACTGACACATTTATGTGACATAATCTATTTGATTATTGTTATGGCATCCAATAGATGATGACTCTAAGAGAATTACTGGTGCAATTCTAGAAAGTAGTATTCCTTTTAAGAAATATACTATTTTTCTTTTTTAAAAAATATATTTATTTATTTATTTCGTTGTGTGGGGTCTTAGTTGCAGCAGGCAGGCTCCTTAGTTGTGGTTTGTGGGCTCCTTAGTTGTGACAGGTGGGCTCCTTAGTTGCAGCTCCAGGGTTCCTTAGTTGCAGCTTGCCAGCACCTTAGTTGTGGCATGTGGGCTCCTTAGTTGTGACATGCGAACTCTTAGTTGCAGCAAGCATGTGAGATCTAGTTCCCTGACCAGGGGTCAAACCCGGGTCCCCTGCACTGGGAGCATGGAGTCTTATTCACTGCACCAACAGTGAAGTCCCAGAATTATCCCTTTTCTTTTCACTTAATGTATTTTCCCTCCTGGTCTGCCAGAGGGTAATAATGGTAACATGGCACCATCATACTTGGATTATTTATTTGTTAGTATGAGGAAGTGCTATGAACAAGCATACCAAACTGTTTAATATATATTCCCTTTCCTTGAAGAAACTTTAATAGGATGATTTTATCAGAGAGGGAAAGAGGGAAGGGGAAGGACAGAGATGGAGAGAAAGGAAGGAAGAAGTTGAGATTTTTTTGAAAAGGCACTTTTGCCTGAACAAATTAAACAGTGATAAAATTTCATAATGATGACATCCAACGTTCAATGGGCCAACTACGTTCTTTTCTCAATGAGTTATCGGGGATTTGAATATTTCTTTGTCAGATAACTTTTTTTTTCTTCTTAAACTAGTAAGATTTAGGTCATAGGATTAGAACTCTATTACACAGAGTTCATCAGTGCTCTAGAGAAATGATGAATTGATTACTTGCTTACTAAGTTGATTCATGCCAGTCTGGCAGTTTGTGGGAGTGAATCTAATTATCAGTCTCTTACTTTCATTAATAGGTTGGAGCAAGTTAACTTCTCAAAGGAGGAAGAAGTAGTAAGATTTAGGTCATAGGATTAGAACTCTATTACACAGAGTTCATCAGTGCTCTAGAGAAGTAATGAATTGAGGCTTAAGAGGAATTTTCCTAGCAGACAACTGCTCTCTGCCTGCATTGAAGTAATTCTCTTTGAGAGCTGGTTGAAGCTTTGTCCAGCCTATCATACATACCCTCTAGAGGTGCTCTATGAAATTCAAATTTTGTTTAAAGTTCTTATGTTAACTGAAGTGCAAGATATAAGACTGGCTATGTCAGGTTTTATGCAAATGTGTGACTCAGTTTTATGTTTCCTATTCATAAAGCTTTAAAGGAATAAAAAGATTATTTGCTTACTAAGTTGATTCATGCCAGTGATTACTTTTAAAATTTCATCTCCCATCCTCATTCTCAAACCAGATTAATCACATAATCAGCTTTCTCCTACCATATTTAGTCATCTATCTATTTATCTATACATATACATATGTTATATATGTATATATTTATCTATCTTGACAAATGAGTGTAATTGAGTGCAATGTACTGTTTGAGAATATGCTACATATTCGGGGTAATGTGGCAGTGATTTGATTTCTGACAAGATTCTTTCTTACCATATCTTTAAGAAAATAAACTGAAGATGAGAACTGGGATGAGAAACTTTATTTTGTATTTTTTTATTTCACCATAAGCAATAAAAGTAACCAGTATTTACTGAATATTGATAAAAATTAAAATGGCAGCTTTTGCAAGGTTTTACATTGCCCCTAGATCTGGCAAATATAATCATTTTGTGTGTGGAGGGGAGGAGGATGGGGTTTGGGGCAGGGGAGAGGCAAACTATAGGAATTCCAATATCCTTCCAAAATCAGCCTTAGTTTCTGGTCCAATTGTGGCTTTTCTGACAGCTTTTGGCATAGAAAACCGAATCATAGAATATTATGTCACTTTTTGATTATTCAAAATAGGTAATTTCACTTCTGTGATTGTAGTACATTAACCATTAGTGTGAGTTTCTAGCTCAGGAGCTTTTGCTGTAATAAAGAGTGGTTTAAAGTCTACAGCTAAATCTTTCTTCATAGTACCAGATTCTTAACAATCAAAGATAAATGAACCGCCCTTGCTTTCAGTGCAAGTGAGGGAAAAAAAATACACATACACACACCCTGGGGGAAGGAAAGGCAGCAAGACTGAGCCTCTCCTTACTAGTTCAGTTGAGGGGGGAGAGAATTGTCTGGCAGTTTGTGGGAGTGAATCTAATTATCAGTCTTACTTTCATTAATAGGTTGGAGCAAGTTAACTTCTCAAAGGAGGAAGAAGTAGACATTATGCCTGAACTCCTAGACTACATTATGATCATTTAAGCATTGCTTTCACAAAAATAGTTGTGTTTTTTTTTTAATAAATCCTTTGAAAAGTTGGGCAGGTGGACAGGAAGAACATCAACTATGGAAAAGGCAAAAGTAACTGGTAAAACATGGCATACTTATAGATGGGAGGACAGAGCATTCTGGAAAACTGAAGAGTATACTTTAATAGATTTTAATCTACATCTGTGAAATTTAATTAGCTAGACTAACCCTCAGCTGAGAATCTTCACTGTAATCCAGTGTAACGCATTCTTGTCATCCTGTTTCATTTCTCCTTTCCTACCAGTGGTCTGTGAGTAAAAGTCAACTTGGATGGAGTCTATATGTTTTTTGACCAATATTTTGTTTTCTTAGCCTCACTAGCCAAAAATCTGATGATGACTATGAAGATTATGCTTCTAACAAAACATGGGTCTTGACTCCAAAGGTTCCGGAGGGTGATGTCACTGTCATCTTAAACAACCTCCTGGAAGGATATGATAATAAACTTCGACCTGATATAGGAGGTATGTTAAAACCTTTTGTGATGTGGGTTAGATAAAAACAAGTCTACCACATTAGGAGAAAGCATCAGCCCATTTCAATAACCAGAAGGATATAAATGATACTTTTACTAAATACTGTAAAAATAAAGAATGTATAAACAGCATTCAGGTCTGGGGGTAGACAGGGCACTGATAAGTTCAAAATGAAGAAAGATGATTTTCAAGTTAGCTTGAGAGAGAGAAATTTAAATTTTCCTAGACATCTCAGACAAAGACTATAGAAGAAAAGTGACAACTTCTTTTTGAAGAAACATCAAAAACAAACAAGCACACGCTACTATGTATAAAATAGATAACTAATAAGAACCTACTGTATAGCATAGGGAACTCTACTCAGTAATCTGTAATGAACATGGGAATAGAATCTAAAAACAAGTGGACATATGTATATGTGTAACTGATTCACTTTGCTATACACCTGAAACTAACACAACATTGTAAATCAACTATACTCCAATAAAAACTAATTTAAAAAAAGAAAGAAAGGACATACTGCTTATCTATAGCTGTGTAACAGACAACCACAAAATTTCAGTGGTATACAGTAATAAGCATTTATTTAGCACTTTGCTGGGGGTGGTCTAATCTAAGCTCAGCCAGGTTGGAGCTGCTCATTTAAGAAAGCTGTACTCTCATTCCAGTCCTGGGACCAGCAAACTATCTAGGAGTATCCTTCTCATGACAATAGCAAAGAACAAGAGAGAAAATAGAAGCTCATAGGCTTAATGCTTTCGTCCATATATTATTAGCCAATGCAAGTCAAATGGTCAGGCTCAAAGTTCAGAGGCAGAGAAGTAGCCTCACTGATGTGAAGGCAAGGATACAGATTCAGGGAGGAGTGAAGAATCCAATCCATCACAGAGAATTACAGCATGGCACTTCAAGGAAAATGGATAAAGATGAGAGAAATGTACTTGTTGAACTGAAGCCCAGAATGAATGGTATTAGGAATCCTCGTTCATTAGATGTTAAATGAAAATGGAGCACATTCACTAGGTCATGGATGTAATACTACATGATTTTTAATATCAGTCCTCTTTGACAAATAGGTGTGTATTGGGTTTCCATATGGTTTCCTCATATTATTTGATGAGTCACAGAATTCATTAAATCATTGAGGAAGATTGATTTTGTATTGGCTAGAGGTGAATGAGGATAAAGTGGTCATAAAAGGAATCAAGAGGGAGGAATGTTTCATAAACCATTCATAATACTTGTTGCTTTTTATGTCTCCTTCATGTTTCTAATGCATATTATTTTCTAGATCACTAAGTAGCTATTTTTTTTCTATATGGGCCCAGTCAAGTTAGAATGCCCAAATCAATTCTAGAACTTAAAGGAAAAATAATAAAATTCAGGATATCTGAGAGCTGGATGAAGAAAATCTGAGCAGTGTTTTCTTATTTATTCATTTTTATATAGTCTTAAAAAGATAATCAGTTTCAAAATTCTGCTATGCTTAGTTATTGTGTTTATGTGCTTAAGATACTTCTTTGAAAATAAATAGCTAAATGTAGCAAATTAGTCACTAGCAACAAGTTAGCTGTGAATAAATCACTTCTAATGTAGCAAAATAAATCTCTTTCTAGAATAACAAGGACTAAGCATTAAAATATTATGCTTCTCCATATGCACATATTTCTATGGTTCTCTTTACAGTGAAACCAACATTAATTCACACAGACATGTATGTGAATAGCATTGGTCCAGTGAATGCTATCAATATGGTAAGTTTCTAATTGTTTGTCTATTTTATTAACATATTAGAGAGGAAATGTGGTAACACAGAAATAGCAAGGGCCATACCAACAAAAAAAGTTTGGAAGGCAGAGGGAATCTTTCAGACCCTTTTTTCTCCCTTGTAACATAAAGATAATTATTTTTAATGATTTGTTACAAAAATTAAATGTGATCATATGTATAAAATTACCTTGGGTAAATGCTATAATCTTAAAATTCAATACTCACTGCTTATTTGGTAGGTCCTGCTTACTACAAAATAAAATATAGTACTCTACTACTTTTTAGAATATTCAAGGTGTGTAGAGGTCATAGTTTGCTTCAAATCAGAATTGTTTCTCAGAGGAAACCGTGCATTAGATTTCACAATAAATGTAACTTTGTTCTTTTATAAAGCTCTCTATCCAAATCTGAAATAAGAAATTAGATTGGAGCCTATATAGAATAGAGTAGAACATAACATAACATAACATAACAAACATAACATAACATAACATAGCATAGCATAGCATAGCATAACATAACATAACATAACATAGTGATACTGTAACTTTAAAATAGTGTTTGCCAACAAGCAATAAGGACGCTCTGCTGAGTCAGAGAGATGAAAATATTTATTGCTTTAAACTAGGCTGATTAAAAAAAAGTATACCACCACCTGCATACTCCATGCAAGTAAGTTTGCTTGTTTAACCATTAAACAAATGCTAACATGTTACTTCTTTACAACTAAAATTTTGATGCAACTTGTAAATATCTAAGAAGAATCAGCTATATATGTAGTTTATTTAAACACAGAACTTACAGTTTCAAGAATACTAGTGCCCAGAACTACTGTCCCAGGATCACAGTTTATGAAATGCTGGTTTAAAGAATTTTAAACCTTTTGTTTGTTTGTGTGTGTGTGTTTGCCAAAATGTGGATCAGAAATTATTGAGTTACTCTACCTATTGGCACATCACTGATTAGTTGATAAAGAATTTCATAGAAGAAGTTCCCCTCTCATTACTTGTGGACTGCAAATATGCAATTAACCAGTAAACAAAGTGGTATGACTTACTCCAGTGACCATGTAGTGAATTACAGTGAGATACAGGGGTGGGAGTGCAAGGATATAATCCAGAACAATGCAAATGAGGCAAAGGAAGAAGATTATAGTCTCATCCTGATTTTTTTGTATTCTTCATCATACATGGTGGTGGGTTGAAGGGATTAGACTAGGAAATGTGAATGACTCCCATCCCCCAACTCTCATATTCTAAGAACACTGGGGGTCGTGTTCTAAGAACACCAAGGGTTTGTTCTTTAATTTTCTCATTTACAGACATGATTAAAATAGAATTATAAAATCATGCTAAATAATATCTAAATATGATAGGCAAATTAGATCTTGGGTGTTATGATTCCAGGTCTAATTCACATCACACTTTCTTTTCTTTGATTAAAGTTGCCACTTTAGTGATATATACGTACATGAGGGTATAATTATTACAGTCACTTGTCATCATAGCACTTTTTAAATATGTTCCGTGATAGAGATTAGTACAGTAGTAAAGATTGCTGTTAATTGGTGCATTTCCTCTTGTTTATAAAAAGAAGACAACAACTGTAATAGTAAAAACTAAAAATAGTTACCTTACTTTGGATGTTTGCTATCTGCCAGACAGGGCACGAAGTGCTTTTTGTGTATAGTGTATTCCCCTTTTCTATCTTCATACTACCTAACAAGATAGATTCTCTAGGATCCTCACTTAATTGTGAGGTGAGGCAGCTTAGCTTCCAGAGCTCTGGTTTAGAACTGTTTTGAGAACGGTTCTGGACTTTCTTTTACTCTGTAGCAGTGGTTTTTGAACCTGAGTAATTGATCTCCTCAAGAGACAATTGGCAATGTCTGGAGAAATTATTAGTTGTCACAACTTGGGGGTGGGGTTTGTTTTTGGTGCTACTGGCACCTAGTAGGTAGATGCTAGGAATGGTAGTAAACATCCTAAAATACACAAGACAGCCCCCCGTGACAAAGAATTGACTGGCCCAAAATAACATGAGAAACTGCTCCATAAATACCTAATGCAAACAACTGTATCAGGCTGTATCTTTTGCCAGAATTCACTTAGGTCTATTTTTTCATAATGTACTGTCTACAAAAGATGGGTGAGTCTCCTTAGCCAAGCTTCTGCTTTCTTTTGGACTGTTCAAAGCCAAAGTAGCTTTGCTTTGTTTTGGCCATGAGAACATATGTGATAAATACAAACAAGTGCTCTACAATACAATCCTACTGTATAAAAGATGTTCCATTTCATCTTTTTCTTTAAAACAGGAATATACAATTGATATATTTTTTGCCCAAACATGGTATGACAGACGTCTGAAATTTAACAGCACCATTAAAGTCCTCCGATTGAATAGCAACATGGTGGGGAAAATCTGGATTCCAGACACTTTCTTCAGAAATTCCAAAAAGGCCGATGCACACTGGATAACCACCCCCAATAGGATGCTGAGAATTTGGAACGATGGTCGTGTGCTCTACACGTTAAGGTATTCTTTTGGAAAAGGAAAGGAGTAATAGCTGGGAATAAAGCAAAGATCAATCATGTTCCCTTAAAACAAAAAGAACAAAAGATGTCAAGCCTAAATCAGGGTTGGCATGCTTGATCAAAATAGTATATGATGATACAAAATTAGGTTGTTTTCTGTTATCAATGAACTTTTTCAAAGGACATAGGTATAACATTTTCTTTGACTGATGTGAGAATTCTGTTTTCTCACAGGGACATGAGCCTAATAAAAAAGTAAGCACAGCAGATATTTAGATTATTTGTATATATTTTCAATAATAGATATGAATAGTATGATTCTTCTAGATCTTAGTATCCGGGAACTTGTAGCTTCAAAATGGTTCATGTTAAATGCCTTTCTGACATATATTTTATGCCATAGGTAATATTCAAGATATAAAATATAATACTTTAAACTGGATCCAAAGCCTTTATCATCAGAGTTATATCAGTTACTAGAAAAAAGAGCCACAATTACAAAAGAAATTCATTGCATATATTTTGATTTCATCATGGGTTTTATTAAATTAGATGTAAGGTAATGACTGGAATTAGACTCTAGTGGAAATCAAATTTTGTTTGCTAAATAAGAGCTCTGTCTAACTTTTGAAGTATTAAGTAAAGTCACACTATCTCAAGTCCCTTTATCATTCTCATAATATTATAGTCATTTTTCCACTTGTATTAACTTGCAGAGTCACTGTACAATATTAAATTATGGACCCCAGCTCAAAAATATCTCTCATAAGATTCATTCAAGATTTGAATGAGTTTGCCAATCTATATAGAGAGATGATTTTATTCTTATCTATAATGCTTATCTATAATGATAAGCATTGTCTTATCTATAATGAGTTATGAATATGTGTGTATATCTATATATAAGTATGTGTGTATATACATAGATATATATGTATATACATAGATATATATCTGCAATCTACATTATCTTCAATTTTAACAATTCCAGTTTAATTTGGAGAAATGATACTAATAAAATATCTAATTTAATTATAATTCCACTTATGAATAAAACTAATCTTTTCTTTGGAAGAGCATATAATTACTGAGTGACAATGATTAAAACGTCTAGCTTTGGAGACATAATCTTGGGTTCAAATCTCAACTATGCCACTAGATTTGTGACTTTGGACAAGTCCAAGTACAATAAAGCCATAATAACTCTTATTAAATGAGAGAAAAATTCACCTTACTCAGTGCCATGCAGACAATTAAGGGCTCAATAATTATTAATTATATCTTAAGATCAGTAATTACTCTATTATACCATAGAAAAATAAAATCTCCCCAATTAAAATTTATGCTAAACTTTTAATATAAAATGTTTATAAAACAACTTTTATTACTTTAAGATTGATATCTATAATTGTAAGAAATATAGCTAACAAATATGAAATTTAAAAAATCATCAACCCATCACCATTACAATTTAACAGTATACTCCTACTTCCCCAAAGGTGGTCAAAACATCTAGGACTCCTTTAAATTTTCTCCCTCCTAGAGTCCCAGGCTCTATTGGGAATGAAAATCTGTATGTTTAATAAGCACCTCAGATGCAAAATAATTGAGACTCATTGGCAAACATTTTTCTGATATGTCTGTGTATATGTATTTAACATTTCTTTATTGCTATTAGATAGTCTTCTACTCTTAACATCCTATATAAATGCCTTTATAGTGTTCCTTTGTAAGAATGCCCCTAATACTCCATTGTGAAACAGGTATTTTTAAACTCACATATAGTCATTTAAAGCTAACAGCTAACAAGTACTTATAAAGAGAAGGTCCTGCTTTAATTAGCAGATAAGATCTGAGAATTATCTGCATTCATTTACATGCAAACAGTGAATGAGTTTAAGTCTTAAAACAGTTTGTTCTATTCAGTAAGTTAAGTGCATTCACTGAGCAATCTCATGTGTGCAATTAATTTGCCAAAAAATTATGGGATAATAAATATTGAGTAAATGGAGTTGAGGTCAACGAGATCCTATTGTTTAGTCTGTGAAAGTAAATGGACTACATTAAGTCTTAAACAATTTTCTCCTGGACTTGGTGAATTTCTTCAGTGAGGATCGCCTTGTGTTATCAATAAGAATGGGTGACATACTCTCCAGGAATAAAAACAAATGGTCACTAGAAATTGTGCTAATGTACATTTTTTAAAACAGTCTAAAATCTTTCTATTTATGTTTCATATCTTCCTATTCAGGTTGACAATTGATGCTGAGTGCCAATTACAGTTGCACAATTTTCCAATGGATGAACACTCCTGCCCCTTGGAATTCTCCAGTTGTAAGTAATACTCATTCTATATTCTGCATCCCCTCTCACCACTTAGTCTTTCTGATTGCAATATCAGTTAATTGGGAGACTTAAACAGAATGCAAAATTGCATTAAGTAGTGTTGTTGACTTTGAAAATTTTGACAATCTCTTTCGTCATAAAAAAGGATCTATTTTATCAGGAATTACAAATAGATTTCATTGAGGCATAAACTTTTAATAAATTGGCAGTTGTTTCCTGGAGCCCTTTGTTGAGAAGGACTGTAAAGCTTGTCCTGGTCTCAGTAGAAAGAGGTAAATGTGCATTATACATCTCCACTCCCTCCATGGGTCCAGAGGAGAGTAGCAGTACATTTGCTAGTTGTTTTCTCCCTTTACATATCAGGACACACAGAGATCCAGCAATGTTGTTTGTTCATTCCAGTTTTGATATACCTATAAAGATAACAAATTTGAAAATTACCTCTTCCACCTGGAGTTCTAGTAATGCCTAAAACTAGTTATCTACCAGTGAGCAAAAGACTGATTTTTGGGGTCATGTGGTTCCAATTCAAATCCCAACTCCATCACTAAAGACTTGAGCAAATTACTAAATCTCTCAATGAGTTCATAACACAGGTGCCCAATAGAAATTATAAGACCTTCCTCACCTCAATATTGTTTTGTTGATATATGTAAAATGGTTGGTACACCACCTCACACATAATAAGATTTAATCAAAAGCTCTATTATTTTATTAATTATTATTATTATCATCAGATAATAGACTATAGCAAGAAGAGCATGATGATTCTAATACAAATTAAGCTTTAGTAACCTTCACAGATATTTTCTGTCTGAATCAAAAACAAGTCTCAGTTTCCCCCATGTTTGCCTCACTATTTGTTCTGCATTCGTGTTAGATTGCTCGCCTCCTTCTTATTTTTGGTCAATTGTGCATATTGCGTAGAATGAAAAACTGGCTATGAGTTTTAAGTTTTTAATATAGGTATAATTTCCCAGCCAGGGAGTGATGGAGATTCCTAAGAACCAACTAAATCATAATAACAATACTTTCAAAAAAAAAAAAAAGAAAGAAAAAAGATGAGAAAACCAATCACCTGTTTCAATAAACATCATTTCCAGAGAGAACCAAAGGAAAACTTCACTGTATATTATATATATTGAGAAAAATTCCCATTATAAATCTTATTTCATATGTTCTACTTCATCCAAGAATGCAATATTTTTTAGTGAAAGCTTACCTAAGGTTTAGGAGATTGGATTTCTTTTCTTTTAATTTTCCAACTGGGACTACTCCTCTACTGAGTCAGCTAAACCTTAAGAAATAGTGATTTCTATGCCATCAGGTTCCTGATTGACAATTGTCTTCTGAACCCAAAATCAACTTAATATTACTTATTGCTATTAAAACAATTCAATCACCAACATGTTCTCCATAGGAAGTTCCTTAATATTATCATTCGTATTCTCAGTTTTCACTACATCCAGCCCTACCAGCCTGCTACCACCACTCAATAGCAATCTGGGGATTTGGCTTTCTTTTTTCTTTCTTCTTATTAATAAAATATAGCGGACAAAGAGTTGGACCAAAAAAAAAGGAAAAAAATGGAAACAAGGGATTTTATTCCAAGAAGTCAATCAGGCTCCATAATCAAAACTACCTTTCCACAGCATTATTAGAAGACAAACAAATGAGAAGATTTCTAGTTTTATCATCTGTCTATCTATCTTACTTGAGTTTATTCTGCAGCTTACTTATAAAATAATGTTTATGCATTCAGCAAATATATATTGACCATCAATTACATGAAATAAGTATGACCATCATCCCCATAAGTAAATGAATAATTTAGAAGAAAAATTGAGAAAGCTTTCTAGGATATTATGGCTAGGAAAAGGTACTGATAATCATTATATTATCAGTGAAATATTTCTTTCATGAATGCTTTCTGTTGTTTAGGCTGAACATAACTGAGTTGTAAGGAATCTACATAGTTCTCATTGGTATCTTCCCCTTGGTATTTCTACTTACTGCTTTTAGTTGCAGATATCTGTGTATATTAAAATGAAGCCTCAACAAATTGAGAGAGAGAATAATGTAAATAGTTGAGGTAATTTTTCCCAATCATCTTCTATTCCAAGGACATGCCCTGGGGAGGGATTTGAGTCTGCTCTTCTTCCATTATTTTCTGTTTTCTGCATGACTCTCAAAATCTTGCCCTGTTGACTTGGTTTCACCATAAACAATATCTTGCATATGTACTATTTACTATATACTGGCTACTTTTTATATCTTACCCCAGACGATGTAAAGTATGCGTATAGTATATACAAAACCGTGTATAGTATACCTTCTATGCAATTTAAGTGCTTTTCATGGGTAATTTTGACCTCATGGTTTTTAAATCTAATTTCCCATTAGGATATGGGAAATTGTATTGATTTTCCCTATGGTAATGATCTTTAGTCCAAGATCCTCATCTAAGTCAAAACTGTCTCTCTTGGTATCTCCCTCAGTGTCTTGTTCATAGAAGGTGGTTGCCATATGTGTTCATTTTTAATCATTTTAAATGTGTGCTTTCTTATCTCATGGCAGATGGCTATCCGCGTGAAGAAATTGTCTATCAATGGAAGCGTAGTTCTGTTGAAGTGGGTGACACAAGATCTTGGAGGCTTTATCAATTTTCATTTGTTGGACTGAGAAATACCACTGAAGTAGTGAAGACAACTTCTGGTAAGATGCACTTGAAAATAATTTTGAGTGACCCTTCCATAGTTTAAATTCTGGTGTATATGATTTAGAAGCTTTCAACACTTGTCTAGAAATGATATTCAGAAAATTAAATGAAGTGTTTTAGTTTACTAGAGAAAATTATAATTGGTATTCTAGTACAATACATAAATATAAATGGATTTTATCAATTTAAAGCAAATTAGATTCAAATTGGATAAGCAAATTATTTGCTTAATTCCTTTACGAAAAATAAGTAACAGTTATTAAAAAAGAAGAAAATACTTATTAGGGATAGGTATAATGTTTCTTTTAAGAAATATGTTTCATATTTAAAGTATCACATGGGGAAGATTAACTTCTCAAAAATACAGAAAAGTGACCAGAGTGGATATGAACTAATTCCATGTTCAGTAATTAAATATTTTGAACTGGCTTCATCAGTGAATAAGGGACTGGGTTTTGGTGTCAGGCCTGGGTTCAAATCCCAACTCCATCATTTACCAGCTACATATTTTAAGAAATTACTGAGTTTCTCAGGGGACCAGCTCTCCCAGATAACCAATGTGGACAAAAAGATCTGCTTCACAGTCATACTGTATGTATTAAAAAAAAAAAAAGGTAAATTGCTTAGAATGATATCTAACACTTAGCATTCAATAAGTAGTAGTGCCTAATAGTATTAGTTATAATTATCAAGTATGCATGGGACCTAATGTGGTCAGGACTTCAGTTTTCTTCAAGAGAAACTAAAAATCTATAGTATTTTTATATCAAATATCATAATTTTTAATGGTATTAATTGAAGGTGATTTAAAAAACCATGTGGGGCAAGTCAAACATATTTCCAGACCAGATCTGTCTCATGGGTGGCTATAGGTTAATACAAACCCTCTGTAATGCTGAGTGCATTTTTTTTTTAATTTTTTAAAATTAATTTATTTATTTTTGGCTGTGTTGGGTCTTCGTTCCTGTGAGAGGGCTTTCTCTAGCTGCGGCAAGCGGGGGCCACTCTTCATCGCGGTGCGCGGGCCTCTCACTGTCGCGGCCTCTCTTGTTGTGGATCACAGGCTCCAGATGCGCAGGCTCAGTAGTTGTGGCTCACGGGCCTAGTTGCTCTGCGGCATGTGGGATCTTCCCAGACCAGGGCTCGAACCCGTGTCCCCTGCATTGGCAGGCAGATTCTTAACCACTGCACCACCAGGGGAGCCCCTGAGTGCATATTCCATATAGATTATTCCAGCTACTCCTTCTTAAAGTTACGTGAATTTAAATGTCCTAATTTCAAATATAAACATTGTGTTCATAGCTTACCATATTAAGACATACTTTTTGTATTTGTTACCATGAATTAAGCTGTTTTCTGTTGATTTATTCATGCATACATGATTGTTTTCCTCCTGAAATTCATAGGACATATTTTTGTGTTGACTAATTTAGAAAAAGGCCTTGGTCTGTTGTACAAGGAGAAACAAATTACAGACCTAGACAGAAATGGAAATTTAAGATTCTACCTTCATAAGCATCATCCTCTAAATCAAAAACCTAACATTGTTTTTGGCATTTGCAGATTTCTTCAAAAAAAAAAAAAACTCTTATGTTGCAAAAAGAATCTGAAATAAAATCAAAGAAATGCTCTAGTTTATTTTTAAAATGTGGCCTTATGTTCTCTTATTTACTGGAAATACTGACCATCAAGTACTAGAACAGTCTTTATTTTGGTCCCCAAAACAGATTCAGGACTGCCTTAGAAACAGGTCTTCCATCTGTGAGAGAGCACATGTAAAAATAATCTCTAAGTCTATACGCTTCCAGAACAAGAAATTGGGCATTAAGTTCTGTTGTATATTCATATCTGTATAGTTATTACAGCACCCTAAAACAGAACCCACAAATTTATGACTAGCAGATCTTTTGTTCAGTCATATAAGCCTGGAGTGGCGTTAAAACCAAACGGTGGTGAGGGAAGTGTTGGCTTTATATCATAGGGTTTGACATCATCCCCTCCCAAAGTCTCATACTGAGAATAATCTAGAGTATTTACTGTCTAGTAATAAATACATCCAAAAGAAAATAATCTATTTACTTAAAGCATGGCAAGAAAATTTATCAAGGTATTACAAGGCTATTACTCTTCCTAGAGAAATCAAAGCAAAACTGTATTGATATCAGATTTGATATTGAGTAGCATCATTTAATTGATTGTATCAACTCCTTGTGAATTTTAGTATGGGGGTTAGCCTCCACCTTGGTCTTCTTGTTCACTCCCTGCTCTTGCTGGTTTGTTTTGTGTGTGTGGTATCATTCCAGTTGCCTCTGGGAAGAGAAAGGGCTGAGTTGAAAGTTAACACCAATGCCAACAGGCAGCCTGATTATTGTGACAGTTGATTTTGTAATGATTGGAAGTTTCTGTGTGATCTTTGTTCTATTTCTGATGCCATTCTTATCTTTAAAGCATGGCTCCATAACTAGTTAATATCAACAAGGAAGTTATATTAACAACTTTCTTGGGAAGTTATCAGAAGATCAAAATTATAGCCTTTTTGAATCTTGGCCATTACAACAACATGGTTTTCTCTTAGACTTATAGTAAATGTATCTCCCTTTGAGAAGCCTCTGTCAAAGCTAGGAGAGAATGGTGCCTAAAATTAGGCCTAGTTTACTGCGGAGATTGCTAACCTTCACTCATTCAAGTCCACCTTTCATGATTTTGTTATATCTAAGTGGTGACTGTACTGTGGGTTCCTTAGTATATTTTTTCTTTAAATTGATTCCTTGTTATTAGTAAAATTATTTTTTAAGGAAAATTCACATAAGGACCATAATTGGAAAATGAGAAGCATTTGACATAAATAGAAATTGATTTAAAAATATAATGAAAAATGTTCTTAAATTTTAAGTGCACATATTTGTGTTCCCTGGGCTCTGAGTATGTGGAAAAAGAAAGAAAGAGATAGTAGAGAAAAGGAAAAGGGTAACTAGCACCAAAGTAAAACACTTCCTTGATTTAAACAGAAGGGTAGAAGAAGCAGGAAGGAATTTTCTTACACATAATTCGAGGCTATGTGATAATTCTGTATACACCACCTGAATCATCTTTATCACCATTTATATGTGTGTCACTCCTGAGAAAAATATTGCCTCGGTGGAAGATTGATAAGACTTGAAGAATACCTTTAATTCTTGGTCAATACATCAAGATAGATTCTAGATCCATGATTTCTCTTCAAACCATCACCTCTTGCTGATTGCTCTGTATGTGGTAATAGCACCGTCATTGTCCCAGTGAGCCAGGCATGAACACTCAGAGTCACATGTCCGCCTCCCACATCTAATGAATCAGGAAGGCACGAATACCTCTGAAATATCTTGCGTAACTGTCCTCTTTTCAGTTGCCATTGCCACTGTCCTAGTTCACGATCGTGTCTGTTCTCATCTGGACTCTGTTGGGAGCCTATTAAACTACATCCCTGCTGTCAGTCTCTCTTTCTACAGTCTATCCTTTATACATTAATCATAAAAGCTAGCACTTACTGAGCACTAACTACATGTACCATAGCAAACATTTTATATATATGACCTACTTTAATTCTCATTACCATAGTCATATTTAAGGTCATTAACACTGAAGGTATCACTGCGGTTAAGGAAACAGACTTCTAGGGGTTCATTTACTTGCAGGGATCAGATTTGGCAGCTGGGACATGAATTCAGGTGGTTTGCTTTCAGACTCATGCTTTTAATCACTGCACTATTTTTATTCGCACTGTGTCCCAGTAAGTCTTCCTGAACCACGGCTTTCCTCATGCCCCAAGAATTCAGGAGATTCAATTAAGCACAAGCTATTGTTCCTAATATGTAAGCCCCTGATCTCAGGAACTTTCCAGCTTGGTTTTCTATAATTTCTCAGCTTGTGACAGAACTACTTTGTTAATATTTTCATGAATATAAATAGCTAATCCTGTACACACATTGAATTTCAGTCTCCTTTCTTTTTTGAATGGCTTGTCAACTCACCCCTACCTTCTTTATGACTTTAAAACATAAAAAAACAGCTTCTCTTCAGTGAGACCTTTCAGACCTTAATGCCAGAATGCACACTCTTGGAGCCAGACAGCTCAGGTTTGAACACTGATTTGTATACATTACTGAATATATCTAAGCTCAATATCACCAATGTTACAGGGTTACTCTCAGGATTAAGTAAGATAATCCACTGAAAATGCTTAAAATTGTGCCTAACACATAGAAAGGACTCAGTAAATGGAAGGCACCATCATCAGCATCATCAAACTCCCCCAGGGCATTTTCACCTACTTTATGAAAACATAATTTCCACCTTATATGTTTTTAGCAGTTGTTTTATTCCCTCTTTTCTGCCCTCTCATTCCAATTAGTCATAAACTTCCCAGTGGAAGCCTTCTTTTAAACATCTTTGTATCCATGATGCTATTAGCCTGGTGATTTGCTTAGAGTTGTTGATTAGTAGGTAATTATAAAATGGATTGCTTGTGACAATTATATTGATAAAACCATAAAATTTCCCTCAATTAAATAAGCAATGCAGAATTCTACTATATATTTTTCCATTACTCATTGTTTTTTCTCTAGTAGAAGACCTTGTTCTTTCTAGTCATATTGCCATGGACATTTCACCAAATTATCTACATGATTTTTGGATCAAGCAGAGCTTTGTTCCTGATGTTCTCATCCTGAGATGTGGGTTAGAAACATGGGCAAATGAATTTCTTAGGAGAACCTACATTCTTGCGATACCATTGCCATTATTGTGAATCAAAAAGAAATATATCATGTACTTCCTATATTAGAAAAACGTTAAATCTTTTTTTCTTCCAGTTTTATTGAGATATAATTGACATACAGAACTGTATAAGTTTAAGGTATACAGCATAATGATTTGACGTAAATAGATCATGAAATGATTACCATCATAACTTTAGTGAACATCAATAATCTCATATACATAATAAATTAAAGAAATAGAAAACAAAATTTTTTCCTTGTGATGAGAACTCTTACGATTTACTCTCTTAACTTGTAAATATAACATATAGCAGTGTTAATTTGTCATGTTGTACATTACATGCCTAATACTTATTTATCTTATAACTGGAAGTTTGTACCTTTTGGCTACATTCATCCAGTTCTCCCTCCCACCACCCCCGCTTCTAATAACCACAAATCTGATCTTTTTTCTATGAATTTGTTTTTTTGTTTATTTGTTTTTGAAGTCTAATTGACCTACAACACTATGTTAGTTCCTGGTACACAACATATTTCTATACATTTCAAAATGGTCACCATGATAAGTCTAGAAAACCGTTAAATCTTCCATATCATCCTTAGAAATGTAAACATCATTGTTTCATAGTTTTTTGGCATTCCCATGTACATTAACTATTATATACTTCCTTTTGGTCTTTAACCCACATTTTTGGCTTCGATTCCATGTGCAAGTTATATTTTCTTGATTTCTATTATAAGAAATGCATAAATACTAAAATAAAATTTAAAAAAGAACTCTGTACCACTAAATTCATCTTACTTTTCAACAGTGCCATGCGGACCACAAATTTAGAAACACCAGCTCCGTGGATGAAGTCCATGTTCGTTGCTTGATTTCTAAAATATATGTAATCTACCCTGTATCTTCAAACATTGCCCATTATTCTCACACCACATCCTTTATTTTCTTGAGGTTTTTTGGATAAGTTGAACCTATTTCAGGTCTTCGTGCTCATTTTTCTTAATACTAAGCTCAAGTTCAACCTTCTCTGCCTCTATCAGTGTATACATATTTGTCAAATAATTCTCCAAATAGAAAAAAAATAGGGCTTCCCTGGGGGCACAGTGGTTAAGAATCCGCCTGACAATGCAGGGGACACGGGTTCAAGCCCTGGTCCAGGAAGATCCCACATGCCACGGAGCAACTGTGTGCCACAACTACTGAAGCCCGTGGGCCTAGGGCCTGTGCTCTGCAACAAGAGAAGCCACCGCAATGAGAAGCCCACGCACCACAATGAAGAGTAGCCTCTGCTCACCGCAACTAAAGCCCGTGCGCAGCAATGAAGACCCAACACAGCCCAAAATAAATAAATTAAATAAATAAATTTTTTAAAAAGAAAAAAAAATAGCTCCACCTTCTAGGCTGTGTTATAACTTATATGTCTTTAGCAAACACAAGTAAAGATACTCATCATTGACATAAATTATTGTGGGGGAAATAAAAAGAGAAATGAAAACATATAAGTTAATAGTAATTGTTTTATTGAAGAGATTGGAATAAAAAATTAATAAACCTAAATGATAGGAGAGAAATAAACAACTGTAACCCAGTCCTACAGTCTTGGGTTACTTTGGAATCACAGTAAGTTGTGAGCCCATTTTAGTCAATAATAAACTTTTCAAATTACTTGAAGCAACCTAATATATTAAATGAAATCAGTGTGAAAGACTGCACAGTAATAGATTTTTATTTTATTTTTGAGCTTCAATTTAGAAAAATTAACTTTGGTTTCAGGAGACGAAAATGAATGGATTACATAAAGAGCTGGGCCAGGAATGGCCATGGAGAAGTCACTTGCCCTTTCTGGGATGAAAATTCCTTATTTCTAAAGAGAATGCATTTGACTAGATGCTTCTTTAAAGTCCTTGGACTTATTTATAATCTTTGATGTAACCAAGGTTACTATAGATGTCTCAATGTAGGAGTAACTTTCTTTATAAATTAATGATCTCCTAGAATGTTTCCCTTCAAGTTTTTGACAATTTCAAAGCAAGTCAAATGCAAAAATAAACTCCTTTAGGCTTTTAACTTAAAAGGGATGACATTCCCACTCCATTTTTAAAATCTGTTTTGTTATTAGTGATGTGACATTATATATATACTGGAATATTCATGTACTACATTTAAAAATCCCACATTGGAATGCAAATTGGTGCAACTATTATGGAAAACAGTATGGAGGTTCCTTAAAAAACTAAAAATAGAGTTACCATATGATCCAGCAATCCCATTTCTGGGTATATATCTGGAGGAAACTCTAATTCGAAAAGATACATGCACCCCAGTGTTCACTGCAGCACTATTTACAATAGCCAAGACATGGAAGCAACCTAAATGTCTATCAACAGATGAATGGAAAAGAAGATGTGGTACATATATACAATGGAATATTACTCAGCCATAAAAAGGAACGAAATAATGCCATTCGCAGCAATATGGATGGACCTAGAAATTATACTAAGTGAAGTAAGTTAGAAAGAGAAATACAAATACCCTATGATATCACTTAAATGTGGAATCTAAAATATGATAACATGAACTTATTTACAAAACAGAAACAGACTTGAAGACAAAGAAAACAAATTTATGGTTACCAAGGTGAAAGGTGGGGGAGGGATAAACTAGGAGTTTGGGATTAGCAGATACAAACTACTGTATATAAAATAGATAAACAACAAGATCCTACTGTATAGCATAGGGAACTATATTCAATACCTTGTAATAACCTATAATGGAAAAGAATATGGAAAAGAATGTGAAAAAGAATATATATATCTAACAAAATCACTTTGCTGTCCAGCAGAAACTAGCACAATATTGTAAATCAACTATACTTCAACTAATAAAAAAGAAGGTTTAACTATTAAAAAAATAATCCCACATTGGAATTTTAAATTTCAAGGTTGCTCTGACAGTACCTAGTGAGGAAATGGGGCTTTAGAGGTGGAGAGGGGCTGCACAGAGGAGTCATAGGAAGTCTAAGGAAAATTGTTTGTTTTCAAGGTGACAAATTTCATTTCTGCTTACATTCCGTGGTCAAGAACTAGCTGTGTGTTCCTGTGGAGATAAAAATGGGGATGGGAAGTGTAGCTCAGTTGTGTGCTAGGAAGGGACAGTGGGTTTTATGACTTTCTAGCATCTGTGAAACATTCATGACATCATTTTATTTCTCACAAGCTTCTCAGAGAAGTAATATTTTTCATTTTACAGATGAAGCAACTTAAGTTTAGAGGAGCTAAGTAATTTGTTCAAGGCTATTCAATAGAGTTATTTACCCAGATTCCAAGTTTTTACCCCACTGCCTTTCACAAACACATGAGGTAAAGAGATGAATCAATTAAAATAAAAAAGTTATTTCTAAACTTGATAATAGCTACTTTTATGGAGACAGTGCAATGAAGTAATAGCATTTAATATGATAACTATATACATATATCAACAAAATGTTAACTTATAGGAATAGCAATTATATTTACATGGGGCAATAACATCAAGTGAGAAACAATTTAGCAACAATATTTTACTTTTTCAGAAACATATTTATTGCTTATAAGATATTATTATTCACTTCTAAGTGAACCTATGGATCACCAGGCAAATCTGGACTTAACTAAGAAACTGTTGGATTCAGTATATTTGTATAATAGTGTTACTTGCAGAAAAGTCTCATCAGAAAGAAAACCTAATAAAAGGATTGCATGACTACTATTTACAGTAATTTTGAGGACTAATATCTTATTTTGACTATCTATCAAAAAAAACAGGTCAAGACAACATTAATTTTTATCCAAGTATATGGTGTTTCCTAATTCAATCGAAATTCTTCTTTTGCTACGTTTAAAAGACATGTTCATCAATGTGACTGATGCAACTAAAAGAGCTCTCCTGTTCAGCTGCTGTCCCCAAATAAATGTAAACCATTAAATAATTTTAAAAAACATGAAAATGTGAGATGGTGGAGATTGACTCTATAGACATTGTGCTCTGTACACAGACTCATTGAATGTTTCTTTCACTCCATTTGATGCAGTCAAATAATTCCTTCATCTTATTTTTGCATTTTCAGAAAATAATTCTATCCAGCATTGCAGCTGTGCAAATTTGAGCATGTCACAGACTGAAAAGGGCATCAAATAGCAGTGAGGAAAATAATGCTTTGTTTTGTTTTGTTTTGTTTTATACTTAACTTTTTCTTCAAAAGGAGGTTATTATGAAGGTCACAGCACACTGCAGGCATAATAGCCCAGAAAAGCATTTCTGGGGTATACAAGCTGGGGCTAAGCAGAATTTGTTTACTATTCTCATTTGCCACTCCTGAAGTCTATCTCGTTTAGGAAATCAAGAACAGTTAGTTTTATTAATCCAGGGCAGAAAGAGATCAGAAAAGCTCAAGGACTAGAGAATTGACACGTATGTTAAGCATGACTAAGTATATTATTTTTTTGCTTACTTAAAAAATTTTTTTTATTGAAGTATAGTTATGTCAATGCTGTGCCAATCTCTGCTGTACAGCAAAGTGACTCAATTATATGCATATATATGCTTTTTAAAATTCTTTTCCATTATGGTTTATCACAGGATTTTGAATATAGTTCCCTGTCTGTGTTATACAGTAGGACCTTGTTTATCCATTCTATACGTAATAGTTTGCATCTACCAACCCCAAACTCCCAGTGCATCCCTCTCCCTCCTCCCCTTCCCCTTGGCAACCACAAGTCTGATCTCTATGTCTGTGAGTCTGTTTCTGTTTCATAGATTGGCTCATTTGTGTCATATTTTAGATTCCATATATAATTGATATCATAGGGTATTTGTCTTTCTCTTTCTGACTTCACTTAGTATGATAATCTCTAGTTGCATCCATGTTGTTGCAAATGGCATTATTTTGTTCTTCTTTTTTTTCTCCTGGCCGTGCCTTGCGGCATGTGGGATTTTAGTTCCCTGACCAGGGATCAAACCTGCACCCCCTGCAGTGAAAGCATGGAGTCTTACCCACTGGACCGCCAGGGAAGTCCCCTTGTTTACTTTTATATATGGTGTCTCTGCTATTCAAGAAATTGACAGTGCTTCATGCTTAACATATAAACCACCTCATAAATGTTTAAATTTTCACATTTGTCTCCCAATTGATCCACCCCAAAATTAACTACTCCTTGTTATACATCATCCCTCAGAATAATGTCAAAAAGAAATACTAAAAAATAGCATTTTCTCTAGTTCTTCTCCCCTACCCTCCACAAACCTAATTGTTTTGCCCATAAGCATTTCTCTATCAGCTCTATAAGAAGGTATCTTTATTTGTGAATACTGAAGTACAATAAATGACATTGATAATAAGATGAAAGCTTCAATGTAGATAACTGAGTTTACTGGAATAGTTTCCAAACATGATTTCGAATCTGCCTTTACTCGTATGACTTACAGCACCATTCACTTTGATTTTCATCATATCTACTGTTCACTGCTAAGTGGTGAAGAGCTTTGTAATATAAAAGACAATGTGTAATGCATGAGCTGTGAAATACCTCCTTGCTAAACATATAATACAATCACGAGCATTAATTGTAACCACTTAATGATTACATTTTCTAAGTTGGTGATTTCTTGTTACCAGTATTAGTGACTGAGAGTAAAATTAGATTGATAGAAAAATAAAATTTTAGGCTTAAATATCAAAGATTAAGGCCAGTTGTAATTTTACTTTGGGTAATTACTCCAAAGAGGTAAAAATCACTGTTTGTAAATTGGTAGTCAATTGTGTAACTACGGCCTATAGCACAGATCATTAGACATGGACAGAGTTAAATTTTATTTATTTCCATCAACATTGGACAATTGAGAAATTTCATATGCAAATCTTAAACATCTTTACATCTTAAATATCTGGGTTGTCATTTGCATTTGAAAATGATTGGGTAGAGTTGAATTCTCACCTGTCCTAGTGGGTGAGGCACACAGTCTCCTTTACCAAAACTCCTAACACCCCCTGTTGTATTTTCAGGACTATATGATTTTCTTCTTGAACTACTGTTTCCTTATTTTGGAAAACTATATGCATCTCATTCGAACTATATATATATCTCACTCGAAATAGGGCGAAATAAAAGATAATCATTTCCCAAATGAGAACACATACGTATCTGTGGAAATGAAGAATATTCATTTACTTTTAATAGGCGGAGAGAATTTCTATCACAAAATGATACTGTAAGAAATGAATGTGAAAACTATTAATCAACCAAGGTTTGCCTGAGAGTAGACAGTGAGTTGCAGAGAAGTGTCAGAACCTAGCCAACCTAGGTCTCACTTGCTTTTCACATTCTACAAATGGGTTTATTTATCATAAATATCTTGCATATGCAATGCAAATTGATTTTAAGTTCATTCAGTTTATCTCTACCACCTGCTTTCATGGAAAATGGATTTTAAACAGAGTTGTGAAGTTCTATATATGGACATCTGTGCATCTAGTCTTCTCTGTATTTTCCTTTTATTTTTTCTTCCAGCTTACATCTAAGCAACTAAAACGTGTGTTGCAGTTTTCCTGTACATTACTGATTAGCAGCCTTGCATAGCCAATTAACACTTTTTCCTTCATCTTCTTTGATAAAATAAGGCAGCTGGATATAGCACAAAAAAACTATGATTCCTTTTTTTTTTTTTTTGCGGTACGCGGGCCTCTCACTGTTGTGGCCTCTTCCGTTGCGGAGCACAGGCTCTGGACGCACAGGCTCAGCGGCCATGGCTCACGTGACCAGCCGATCCGCGGCATGTGGGATCTTCCCAGACCGGGGCACGAACCCGTGTCCCCTGCGTCAGCAGGCGGATTCTCAACCATTGCGCCACCAGGGAAGCCCTATAATTCCTTTTAAGAGTTTCCTTTGTGGTTGTGTTACCATATAGTTGAATGGCCCTGAGCAAGTCATTTTCTCTTTCGGCCCTCAATATCTTCATCTCAAAATAAAAAATTTAACTAGATTAAATGTGAAGGTCCTTTTCACCCCTAAAATGCTGTTCTGTATTTCCTGATATTTAGCAGCTCTGTCATAAGGCAAATGTCTGGTGGGTATTTAGGTTTTCCACGTTCCCATGAGTTCCTAACAGAAATTTCTTCATGTTTTCTTATTCTGTAAAACTCAGCAATTAATAGATCTAGTTTATCTGTCAAGTATAGAGAACTCTGGGAGCAACTGTGGGGCAAGAGGCCCAGGGGGTTGCCATAGAGGTGGTTGGTAAATTAGTTAAGGTATGAAAAAAATGAATGTGGCCTGGGAAAAATAGGCCCACCGTGGGTGTGAATAGCGAGGATGGAATTTCATTGAATTCATGTGAATGAGAAATTGCAGAGGATGAAGATAGGACAATGGCTGTGACATAGCTTTCATAGAAGAGAAAGAATAGACACCTGGCATCCTCAAACAGAAATAACACTTGCAATCAAGAGCACATGGTATGAACTTAATTTATTATTTTGTGTTTAATTATATAAATTGGGCTGCTATGAATCAGCAGTCCATTAAAATAGTACTGATACTACCAATCTGTAATAATGATAAGAATATAATGTGCTAGCATTTGTAAGACCTTTATATCATCTCATTCACTTTTCACAGTAATTCTATAAGGTGATACTCATTATCCAGGTGGCATTATGATGTACAAGCAATCTTGTAGAAAAGTATCCAGAAAGGGTAGAGACTTCTTCCAAGACCATAGAATAAAAGTTACTATAAAAGTTACTAGAATTGAATAAGTTACTAAACAGATACCTGTGTTTGCTGAGAGTCCAGTTTTCCAATCCAGTGATGACTGAGCTGTTCTGAATTTGTGTTTGCAGAAAGACTTGTCCTTGGCTATATTTTTGCCTAGTGTGTAATTTCTTTTCTATTTATTGTTATGGCATCTATCTATCTATCTATCTATCTACCTACCTACCTATCTATGTAACTTGATTGCACACATGTAAGGTATAATCAGACTGTATTTGTCAGGTTAAGCTAGACTATGCTATGGTAGAAAATAACACTCAAATCTCAGTGGATTAAAATTTATATATAATATTATACATATTCTTGTATTGCTCTTTCCACTGTGCTTTTTCATTCTGTGGTATGCCATTCTCAGAGTCAAAGGTGAAATAACAAAAGAATAAAATGATTCTTAAAGTTTCTGCTTGAAGAAGCAAGAAGGACTACAATTCTGCAGCCTGTGGAACGAAAACCACATTCACAGAAAGAGAAAAAAATAAAAATGCAGAAGACTATGTACCAGATGAAGGAACAACATAAAACCCAAGAAAAACAACTAAATGAAGTGGAGATAGGCAACCTTCCAGAAAAAGAGTTCAAAATAATGATATTGAAGATGATCCAGGACCTCAGAAAAAGAATGAAGGCAAAGATGGAGAAGATGCAAGAAATGTTTAACAAAGACCTAGAATAATTAAAAAACAAACACCTAGAAAAATTAAAGAACAAATGGAAACCATAAACAAGAACAAAAGACAACCCTCAGAATGGGAGAAAATATTTGTAAATGAAGCAACGGACAAAGGATTAATCTCCAAAATTTACAAGCAGCTCATGCAGCTCAATAACAAAAAAACAAACAACCCAATCGAAAAATGAGCAGAAGACCTCAATAGACATTTCTCCACAGAAGATATACAGACTGCCAACAAACACATGAAAGAATGCTCAACATCATTAATCATTAGGGAAATGCAAATCAAAACTACAATGAGATATCATCTCACACCAGCCAGAATGGCCATCATCAAAAAATCTAGAAACAATAAATGCTGGAGAGGGTGTGGAGAAAAGGGAACACTCTTGCATTGCTGGTGGGAATGTGAATTGGTACAGCCACTATGGAGAACAGTATGGAGGTTCCTTAAAAAACTACAAATAGAACTACCATATGACCCAGCAATCCCACAACTGGGCATATACCCTGAGAAAACCATAATTCAAAAAGAGTCATGTACCAAAATGTTCATTGCAGCTCTATTTACAATAGCCCGGAGATGGAAACAACCTAAGTGTCCATCATCGGACGAATGGATAAAGAAGATGTGGCACATATACACAATGGAATATTACTCAGCCACAAAAAGAAAGGAAATTGAGCTATTTGTAATGAGGTGGATGGACCTAGAGTCTGTCATACAGAGTGAAGTAGGTCAGAAAGAGAAAGACAAATACCGTATGCTAACACATATATATGGAATTAAAAATAAATGTCATGAAGAACCTAGGGGTAAGACAAGAATAAAGACACAAACCTACTAGAGAATGGACTTGAGGATATGGGGAGGGGGAAGGGTAAGCTGTGACAAAGTGAGAGAGTGGCATGGACATATATACACTACCAAATGTAAAATAAGTAGCTAGTGGGAAGCAGCCGCATAGCACAGGGATATCAGCTCGGTGCTTTGTGACCACCTAAAGCGGTGGGATAGGGAGAGTGGGAGGGAGGGAGACGCAAGAGGAAAGAGATATGGGAACATATGTATATGTAAAACCGATTCACTTTGTTATAAAGCAGAAACTAACATACCATTGTAAAGCAATTGTACTCCAATAAAGATGTTAAAAACAAACAAACAAAAAACCCAAACAAACAGAGGTGAACAATACAATAACTGAAATGAAAAATACACTAGAAAGAATCAGTAGCAGAATAACTGAGGCAGAAGAACGGATAAGTGACCTGGAACACAGAATGGTGGAATTCACTGCCATGAGACAGAATAAAGAAAAAAGAATGAAAAGAAATGAAGACAGCCTAAGAGACCTCTGGGACAACATTAAACACAGCAACATCCATATAATAGGGGTCCCAGGAGGAGAGGAGAGAGAGAAAGGACCTGAGAAAATATTTGAAGATATTATAGTCAAAAACTTCCCTAACGTGGGAAAGGAAATAGTTAATCAAGTCCAGGGAGCGCAGAGAGTCCCAGGCAGGATAAACCCAAGGAGAAACATGCCAAGACACATAGTAATCAATGGACAAAAATTAAAGACAAAGAAAAGTTATTGAAAGCAGCAAGGGAAAAATGACAAATAACATACAAGGGAACTCCCAAAAGGTTAATAGCTGATTTCTCAGCAAACTCCCAGAAGGGAGTGGCACGATATATTTAAAGTAATGAAAGGGAAGAACCTACATCCAAGATTACTCTACCTGGCAAGGATTTCATTCAGATTCGATGGAGAAATCAAAAGCTTTACTGACAAGCAAAAGCTAAGAGATTCAGCACCACCAAACCAGCTCTACAACAAATGCTAAAGGAACTTCTCTGAGTGGGAAACACGAGAAGAAAAGGACGTACAAAAACAAACCCATAGCAATTAAGAAAATGGTAACAGAAACATACATATTGACAATTACCTTAACATGAATGGATTAAATGCTCCAACCAAAAGACACAGGCTCGCTGAATGGATACACAAACAATACCCATATATATATGCTATCTACAAGACACCCACTTCAGACTGAGGGACACGTATAGAAAGAAAGTGAGAGGAGGGAAAAAGATATTCCATGCTAATGGAAATCAAAAGCTGGAGTAGCAATACTCATATCAGGTAAAATAGACTTTAAAATAAAGAATGTTACAAGAGACAAGGAAGGACACTACATAATGATCAAGGGATCAATTCAAGAAGAACATATAACGATTATAAATATTTATGCGCCCAACATAGGAGCACCTCAATACTTAAAGGCAACTGCTAACAGCTATAAAAGAGGAAATCGCAGTAACACAATAATAGTGGGGGATTTTAACACCTCACACCAATGGACAGATCATCCAGACAGAAAATTAATAAGGACACAAGCTTTAAATGACAGAATAGAACAGACAGATTAAATTGATATTTATAAGACATTCCATCCGAAAAGAGCAGATTACACTTTGTTCTTAAGTGCACACAGAACATTCTCCAGTATAGGTCACATCTTGGGTCACAAATCAAGCCTCAGTAAATTTAAGAAAATTGAAATTGGGCTTCCCTGGTGGTGCAGTGGTTGAGAGTCTGCCTGCCGATGCAGGGGACATGGGTTCGTGCCCCGGTCCGGGAAGATCCCACATGCCACGGAGCGGCTAGGCCCGTGAGCCATGGCCGCTGAGCCTGCATGTCTGGAGCCTGTGGTCCTCAATGGGAGAGGCTACAACAGTGAGCAGCCTGCATACTGCAAAAAAAAAAAAAACCAAAAAAACAGAAAAACTGAAATCATATAAGCATCTTTTTCCGACCACAATGCTATGATATTAGAAATCAGTTACAGAGAAAAAATATAAAAGAACACAAATGCATGGAGGCTAAACAATACATTACTAAATAACCAAGAGATCACTGAAGAAATCAAAGAGGAAATCAGAAAATACCTAGAGACAAATTACAACAAAAACACAACGATCCAAAATCTACGGGATGCAGCAAAAGCAGTTCTAAGAGGGAAATTTATAGCAATACAATCCTACCTCAAGAAACAAGAAAAATCTCAAATAAACAACCTAACCTTACACCTAAAGCAGTTAGACAAAGAAGAACAAAAAGCCCCAAAGTTAGCAGAGGAAAGAAATCATAAAGATCAGAGCAGGAATAAATGAAACAGAAACAAAGAAAACAGTAGCAAAGATCAATAAAACTAAAAGCTGGTTCTTTGAGAAGATAAACAAAATTGATAAAGCTTTACCCAGACTCATCAAGAAAAAAAGGGAGAAGACTCAAATCAATAGAATTAGAAATGAAAAAGAAGTTACAGTGGACACTGCAGAAATACAAAGCATCATGAGAGATTACTACAAGCAACTCTATGCCAATAAAACGGACAAACTGGAAGAAATGGACAAATTCTTAGAAAGGTAAAACCTTCCAAGACTGAACCAGGAAAAAATAGAAAAAGTAAACAGACCAATCACAAGTAATGAAATTGAAACTATGATTAAAAATCTTCCAACAAACAAAAGTCCAGGACCAGATGGCTTCACAGGTGAATTCTACCAAACATTTAGACAAGAGTTAACATGTATCCTTCTGAAACTATTCCAAAAAATTGCATAGAAAGGAACACTTTCAAAATCATCCTGTGAAGCCACCATCACCTGATACCGAACCAAAGATACAAGAAGAAAAGAAAATTACAGGCCAATATCAGTGATGAAAATAGACACAAAAATCCTCAACAAAATACTAGCAAACTGAATCCAACAATACATGAAAAGGATCATACACCATGATGAAGTGGGATTTATCCCAGGGATGCAAGGATTCTTCAGTATACACAAATCAATCAATGTGATACACCATATTAACAAATTGAAGGAGAAAAACCATATGATCATCTCAATAGATGCAGAGAAAGCTTTCGACAAAATTCAACACCCATTTATGATAAAAACTCTCCAGAAAGTGGGCACAGAGGGAACCTACCTCAACATAATAATAGCCATATGTGACAAACCCACAGCAAACATCATTCTCAATGGTCAAAAACTGAAAGCATTTCCTCTAAGATCAGGAACAAGACAAGGTTGTCCACTCATGCCACTACTATTCAACATAGGTTTGGAAGTCCTAGCCACTACAATCAGAGAAGAAAAAGAAATAAAAGGAACACAATTTGGAAAAGAAGAAGTAAAACTGTCACTGTTTGCAGATGACATGATACTACACATAGAGAATCCTAAAGCTGCCACCAGAAAACTACTAGGGCTAATCAGTGAATTTGGTAAAATTGCAGGATACAAAATTAATGCACAGAAATCTCTGGCATTCCTATACACTAACAACAAAAGATCAGAAAGAGAAATTAAGGAAACAATACCATTCACTACTGCAACAACAAAAAAATAAAATACCTAGGAATAAACCTACCTAAGCAGGTAAAAGACCTGTACTCAGAAAAGTATAAGACACCGACGAAAGAAATCAAAGATGACACAAACAGATGGAGAGATTTACCATGTTCTTGGATTGGAAGAATCAATATTGTGAAAATGACTATACTACCCGAAGCAATCTACAGATTCAATGTAATCCCTATCAAATTACCAGTGGCATTTTTTACAGAACTAGAACAAAAAATTTCACAATTTGTATGGAGACACAAAAGACCATGAATAGACAAAACAATCTTGAGGGAAAAAAACAGCTGGAGGAATCAGACTCCCTGATTTCAGACTAGAGTGCAAAGCCATAGTAATCAAGACAGTATGGTACTGGCATAAAAACAGAAATATAGATCAATGGAACAGGATAGAAAGCCCAGAGATACACCCACGCACCTATGGTCAACTAATCTATGACAAACGAGGCAAGGGTGAACAATGGAGAAAAGACAGTCTCTTCAATAAGTGGTGTTGGGAAAACTAGACAGCTACATGTAAAAGAATGAAATTAGAACACTCCCTAACACCGTACACAAAAATAAATGCAAAATGGAGTAAAAGACCTAAATGTAAGGCCAGACACTATAAAACTCTTAGAGGAAAACTTAGAACACTCTATGACGTAAATCACAGCAAGATCCTTTTTGACCCACCTCCTAGAGAAATGGAAATAAAAACAAAAATAAACAAATGGGACATAATGAAACATAAAAGCTTTTGCACAGCAAAGGAAACCATAAATAAGACGAAAAGACAACCCTCAGAATGGGAGAAAATATTTGTAAATGAAGCAACTGACAAAGGATTAATCTCCAAAATATACAAGCAACTCATGCAGCTCAATATCAAAAAAACAAACAACCCAATCCAAAATTTGGCAGAAGATCTAAATAGACATTTTTCCAAAGAAGATATACAAATTGCTAACAAACACATGAAAGAATGCTCAGTGTCACTAATCATTAGAGAAATGCAAATCAAATCTACAATGAGGTGTCACCGCACACCAGTCAGAATGGCCATCATCAAAAAATCTACAATTACCAAATGCTGGAGAGGTTGTGGAGAAAAGGGAACCCTCTTGCATTGTTGGTGGGAATGTAAATTGATACCCCCACCCTGGAGAACAGTATGGGGGTTCCTTAAAAAACTAAAAATTGAACTACTATATGACCTGGCAATCCCAGTACTGGGCATATACCCTGAGAAAACCATAATTCAAAAAGACACATGCACCCCATGTTCATTGCAGCACTATTTACAGTAGCCAGGTCATGGAAGCAACCTAAATGCCCATCGACAGAAGAATGGATAAAGAAGAAGTGGTACATATATACAATGGAATATTACTCAGCCATAAAAAGGAATGAAATTGGGTCATTTGTAGAGACATGGATGGATCTAGAGACTGTCATACAGAGTGAAGTAAGTCAGAAAGAGAAAAACAAATATCATACATTAACCCATATATGTGGAACCTAGAAAAATGGTACAGATGAACCAGTTAGCAGGGCAGAAATAGAGACACAGATGTAGGGAACAAATGTATGGACACCAGGGGGGAAAGCGGCAAGGGGTGGTCGTGGTGGTGGGATGAATTGGGAGATTAGGATTGACATGTATATACTAATATGTATAAAACAGATAACTAATAAGAACCTGCTGTATAAAAAATAAATAAAATGAAATTCAAAAGTTCAAAAACAAGTAAACAATATATTGGCAAAATTGTGATAACAACCAGTAGTACTTTTTTGTTAATATATTAGATATTCTGCTGTTGGCTAAAGTCAATAAAATGGTAGAGTTACTGAAAAAAAAAAGTTTCTGCTGCTTGATAGGCATAAATCATTTGTTTTTGCCAGAGCAAGTCACATGAGCAAGCCTGATGTCTGTAAGGTGGGATGCATGCTTCTCTTAGACAAAGAGCCTCAAATGAAGGCGTCTGTAAGGATGGATTTGGTAGAAAAAGACAGCAAATATTTAAAACTACAAAACCGTAACCCAAACTTCCCATTAGTATAATCCTTCATGCTATACCTAGCCAGCCTACCTGGCCATGTAAATACCTATAGCTTGAGATCACATGTCAGGATAAGTCATCCTCAGCAAGGGAAAGGAATGAGTTACTCTCAAAGAAAATAGAGCCCAGGCATAAAAATGTCCCTTACTCTGAGAATACTCCTCTCGAAAAGGAATTCTCCTCTTGTTTTTGACAAGCCTGCTTCACTTTGTCAATGACCTAGAGCCATAATTTATGTGAAATCGGCTTCAGAAGGAGCAGGTAAGAAGACACAATATTAACGTGAAAATTATCATAGGGTGATGGGAACTGTCAAGTTTTATAAATCTGGGGAAGACTTCCCTTGCTGTACTGCTGGGACAGCTTTATTAATTATAATGGAAAACAGGTCTTCAAATATTGGTCCCATACTAGATTCAATTTTACAGATATTAGGCAGTGGTAACTTCTAAGAAACAATAAACCAGAATCATCCTCTTGTCAGGAGGGGGAGATAATTGAACACAATTTAATAATGAATGGCCACAAAATAATGAAAAGTACAAGGTTTCTTGATTACTGTAACTTTCTGCATGGAAAAAAATCCTTAATATTTCTAATAGTCCTATGTTAGAAAAGAGTATAAACCAAGTGGTTTCAAGTAAAACTTAAATGCTTTTTTAAATTTAATCTTAACAGTGTGCTATAATTTTAACTACTTCCTCTCTGAAACATTTTTAGAATTAATTCTGTTCCTCTGTTTTATAGATGAAGTACATGAAATATACTGCTACCAATAATTTAAAATATTTCCACATGGCTAGTTATAATGGAACTAGAACTAATCAATGGGCATCTATGTCCCCAAGCTACTATACCCTGGCCACTACCTAAGACTAAACTAATATAAAAAGAAATTTTCACTTCAGTGGCTGATACTGTATTAGTGAATAGTAGGAGATATTTTGGTTCTAAAAAATCTGCCACTGTTAATCTACACAGAAATAAATAGTGTTGATAATGATGTGATCATGTGTACGTTAAAGACAGCTTTCACTGAGCATTTCACATGCAATGGGCACTATGCTAAGTACTTTTCAAGATTTATGTAAACCTGCAACAGCTTTAGAAGTTAGATCTTATTGTTATTTCTGTGATCACATAGCTGGTAAGTGGCAGAGCTAGGATTTGAACCTGTGCTCTGAGAGAGGGTCATAGAGTTTTTGTTGGGTCTCATTTGTAGGACGTAGTGATTTCTTTTTCATTAAGGAAGAAGGCTATTCACAGGAATAGATGTGTGTGTGTTGTGTGTGTATATGTAACACATAATAAAGGACACATGTTTTCAAGGTACCTTATGTGATTTGCATATTGTAAACACCTGGTATGTTTTGTTTTTCAAGTTGATGGTAATATTCAGAGTGTTGATAACTGACTCTAACCTGATAGGTCCAGTTTTCTTCTTACAAAGATAAGAATGAGGAAGTAATAGAAGTGTGTTGAACAAAGCTAGGTAAAATGCTTTCTAGATACTAGAAATAGTATCTACGACTCGGAGGAAAACTCTGGATAAAATTAAATCGATATTATATTAGTAAAACATCACTCTTAGTAAAATTTGAAGGGAAAAAAATATTTGGTTAGGAATGAGCAGGTCTGGCCTTAAGTCCTAGCAGACCTTATTAATAGGTATATACATCTGGGCCAATCATTTAACCTCTTGAACCTTACTTTGCTTATCTGTAAAATGGAAGAATTATAATTGTCCTATCAGAGTTGCTATGAGACTTAACTGAGGTAAGTATCTGAAAATGCTTAGGAAATTGTGAATAGTTTTGGAAATAGATGACAATATGATCATAATATATTTTCTTCTCTCTGACTCTTGAAATTAAAAAAAAAGTTTCTGCATTAAAATTCCAGGCATATTTAATGACTCTGAGAAAAGAAAAGTATTTATAATTTATTGAAAGTTTGTAGAAGGTAGTGATTGATGCAATGATCCACTCCTGCTTGCTTTCTAACCTTCCAGTTAGACCAAAGAAAAGGAAGAAAGCTGAATTGTGTGCAAAAAGCAGAAGTGTGAGTGGGAGTGCTCTTTTAATAGCTGTCCCATAAAGTGGCTTTGGAAGAAAAGTGCTTGAGGATTTGGGAAAGTGATATTAAGCTGACTTGTTGACTGACCCTGAGTAATTTGGAGTGTCTAACACACATACACACACACACACATTTGCTAGGTGCATCAGAGGAGTTCATTATTTTTTATTTCGCATTACTAACAATACTCTATACCAGCAGTCCCCAACATTTTTGGCACCAGGGACTGGTTTTGTGGAAGACAATTTTTCCACGGATGGGGGGTTACTGGTTCAGGCAGTAATGGGAGCGGTGGGGAGCGGCAGATGAAGCTTCGCTTGCTTGCCCGCCACTTACCTCCTGCCGTGCGGCCCAGTTCCTAACAGGCTGTGTACCAGTAGCGGTCCATGGCCTGGGGGTTGGTGACCCCTGCTCTATGCCATAGTTATGTAATAAAGACAAAAACACCCAAGTCAAAGAGACCCTGGACTTGCCCAGTCAAGTTACCTTATTTCCTAGATTAAAGAAATGAAGTCCAGAGAAGTAAAATGGCTTGCCTAAGGTCTCTCAGCTAGTTTCATAGGAAAGGAAGCACCTAATAATTGGTTTCCAGATCTCATCCAAGCCTCTTTGTTAAGTTCTGTAACTCAAAAGTTTACTTTGGCAGCTCCTCTCTCTTGCATCAGGTATTGAAGTAAAATAGAAAGAAGAAAAATAAAAATCAAGAGGGAAAGAATGACTAAGTTAAAAGGTGACCTATTTCTACTTTCTGTGTTTGCTAAAAAATGTTGGCAATCGTTGCTTTCTGAGGAGTAAGTTACATTGGCTTAGCTTGTTTGATGGTGTAATACGATGCAGTATTAGTTGAAATATTATGGAGTGGTGAAAGGAAAGCTGGAGTAGAGAGTCTTAAAACCCAGGTTCTACTTCCAGGACTGCCTCTAACATGCTGCATTATATCCTTGATCAAATCCCTTTGTGTATCACTTTCTTATCACTAAGATGTACATGACATTAGCTGGAGTCCTTTCTCAAAAATGTATGGAGATAATCAAATGAGAGAATGGATGTGAAAATGCTTTACAACAAGTTGGCAGTGCAGCACGTGCAAAGCATCATCATTGCTTTAATAATTATCCATAAGGACCCTTAGAGCTGAAGTTGTAAAGATGTGTGTGTATGTGTATATATAAATATATATATCTATCTATATCTGCTTTGGAGTTCAAATATACACACACACACGTGTACACACACACACACACACACACACACACCTACCTTTGTGCCAGTAAGACTGAGACATGAGGGAAATGAATCATTTATCCCAGCTCCAGAAGGAGCAAGGCTGGACTGGGAATGTGACTCAATTTCCTGCTTCTCACTCCTGGGTTCCTAGGATCAGATTTTGTCATCAGAACTTAATAAGGATGACAAGCTGATAACAATCAAGGATATTATTAAAGCAACATAAAAAGCAAAATTCTTTTTTCTTTCTTGCTACTCTTGGTGGGGAAACTGCTATTAAAAGATCAAGGCTAAATGTGAAAATGAAAGGATGAAGGGAGTTACACTCAGAGGAAGATAGAGAAGGCTGGAATTCGGGTGGCCCCTGGGATGAATGCATTTTCACCCAAAGCCAGTAAGGGAGCTGTAGCTTTGACAGTTTTGAAGTCTGTGGGGGGTTTGTGGACAGCACAGCGAGCTACACTCAGTCCTCTAACTTTCCAGGGAATCAAAAGTTAAACTGTTAGATGAGGAGTGTAGGATGGAAAACATTTTGAAATGAGAATTCATGTAGAGATTTGGAAACAAATTTTAGGAGGATTATCCTTTCATTTCAAAGCATTCAGGGCAGTCTCTTGCCTCTAGGAGGGGATGCAAGGAAAGTTACAAAACTCTGCGTTAGTGTTAGTCTCTGTTCTGTTTGGGACTGAGAGAAACAAATGTTGATTTCTTGGGAACTGATGGCCTCCTTGAACATTTCTAGCAAGATAATTGCTGTATGTTGTATTTTAAGACCGTTATCCAGTATTGTAATAATTAATAATGTGATTTATTTATTGAAAACGTGCTATGTGCAACAAAGGGCCTATGGACATTTCTATGAAGTATCTCTTTCAAGTATCCTCGTAAGTACCTCAAAGCAAATATGATGAATACCCTCTTTTCAGAGATTAGAAAACTGTGACTCAAGGAAATTAGTCCAAGTCTTCACAGCCAATAAGATAAGTAGGGGTTGAAATCAGATCAAACAGGCCACAAATCCCAGGTTCTTAAACTTTCTGTTCTGTAAAATTCTTTCCAAGGATGCCTTTGGTGAGGGATAGGGGATAAATAGGAAGAAGAAAAAGAATTCCTCAGTTAAAATGTACTTAAAAACCACTGTAAGTTGAGACCAGCTTGCCTAGGAGGCACTTGCCAAAATAGTACTAGGTTATGCCAAAGGCAGGCTCAAGGGCGCTGTTCTTTTGTAAAGGTCACCTGTTGGGCACCTGAATGTGTCAGCTTCCTTATTTCTTAGAGGCTTATTTACCACTGAATTTCACCAACTCTAGGAATAGAAACTCAACGTAGATTAGGGAATTCATGCAAATTAGTGGGTAAACCCACTCAAAACATATTGGATAGAAATATGGCTTCCACACTTTTTTCTTTTAACTGACTCAAGACTTTCATCGCTTTAAAGAAAATGTACCTTACTTTTAGGAAAACGTTTAAAAAATCCCCGAATACTATTTTTTTTGCTATTGAGATTATTGATTCCTAGTGGCAATGTTATTTATTCTCTCAATTAGTCCATGCAGAGAATATTAATACAGCCATTTTACAAATTACAAAAATGGAAGCTCAGAAAGGATAAATAACTTGCTCAAGGTCACATGGCCAGTGAGTGGAAGAGCCAGAATTCGGACTCAGTCCAGACGGCAAACCTGCCTGTATACATCTATGGAACACTGCCAAACTCTCCCAGGAGTGGCTCCAAGCTCTGGTTAGCTCCTTTCTTTAGGGTCAGCTAAGTTGAGCTCCTTGGTTATATATTCAGGGCTCCTATGTTCCAAGCATCATTAAAAGGGTTCAAGACGAGCAATTAGACGTGGTCCTTGCCTTTGAGCAGCTCTCAGTCCAATGGAATGACAATGAGCTGGATCTAACCGAATTTTAAATAGTATTTTACTTGACTCTCTATGTGACAAGCCTGGTAAAGCATCACACACAAAAATCCATACTTTTTACTACACCAGAACACCTTAATGCACATATGCTTCAATAGCATGTCATCCTCTTTTTTTTTTCTTTTTCTGAATAAAGAAGCCATTATCTTTAAAATATCTCAGATTCTTAAAATACCTTAGTATGTGTTTGGAATATAATTTGAAAGCATTGGTACAGTCATTATCCAGTTTAAGGGCTATTGTAGTTTATAATTGTGACTGCTCCAGGGGCTTATTTTAGAGAGGTGCCTACCTCCACCCACCCCTCTTTCTGGCAGTTAGGATGCTCACCCCCATTCATGCAATGCCTGGTGCCTCCCAGACAGAGGTGGTGGGAGAGAGGTGTCTGCAAAGACCAACTGCCAGCACAGCGAACTGGAGTTTGCTTGGGAAACCTTTGCTAGAACATTAGCCAATGTGGCATTTCTATAGCTGTGCCAATTTAATGTTGAGTGAGATGCTGCATGGTTTCTGCATGTCTTCCCCTGTCTTTTACATTCAGTTTTTGGCCCATGGAGGTGTGCACTTTGCAGGTTTTTAGGTTAAAATGCATTTTAAAACATTGTATAAATTGTTAAAACCTGATAAAAGATCACTTCTGATTAACTAACCTACCACAAGCTCTTTCTGTTTGATGAGAGGGCTTCTCCTTTATAGGACTGAACATAGGTAAACTGCCATAAAGTCCAACTTCATTATTATCTCCTTGGCAGCTAGTACAGGACCTGACACATAGTAGATGCTCAATAAATGTCTGTTGTAGAATTGAAGGAAGATAGCTAGCAAAATGAATCATGGAGATAGAAACATTTGAACTGAATCTTGAAAACAGGGAGAAATTAGGTTTTATTAGAGATGTGGACAGAGCAGAAAGAACATCAATGTGTCCCCATGAGAGTAAGGGATTAAGGTTTGATGTAATTAAGATTTGTAGGCATATCTCAGAAAAATGATTTACACTTCTGGGCTTCTACTTCTCACAATTGTTGGCCTTCAATAGACAGTGAGAGTATGACATCAGGAAAATTAATTCCTGTTTTTACTGAAAAAGCTTAGTTTGGCACTTGAATGTCTATGCCTGTAAAATGTGGAAGAGCTAAATATCAAAGGGTCATAGAGAAACATGCATGCATGCAGGGATAAATTAATGCTATCACTAACACTGCAATGTCTTCATGTTATTGAAGGCGAAAATCAGATTCAAAAATTATTAAAATTACATAAAGAAGCATAATACAATTTGTGGAATTGAATGAGACAAGTTTAATATCTATCTTTCCTTATTCCACTAGCCTAGAGCTTGAAATATTTTGCTGACTGTATAAGGTACATACAGAGACACACAAAGAAACCCACATACAAACACACTGATGCATATGCTTCTTTTAAAATCTAACAAAATATGTACTTATATACTTTGAAGTAATTTTGAATTGTTCAGAGTCAAAAGGAAGTTGTATTGGTTAAAATTAAGGAGGAAGTTGAATATTTAAGTGCAATTCATAGATCCTATGTCCTAATAACTGTAAGAGTTAGACCTGTTGCAATGTTATACCTGTAAGAACCAAATCAAACCAAACCAAGACTAAACTAACTGGCCAAGTCTTCTATAAAATGGAGTTAATATTGTCTGCATTACAGGATTATCATGAGATACACAGGGACACACTGTAGGATGCACTGTAGGAAATGGGCCTTGCCCCATAGCTGACAGAGTAAATGATGGAGCGGTGTCTGTTTCTCCACTGTCATCCCACTACTATTCTATTCCCCCTCCTTGAAACACTCAGTCCTTTTCTCTATGGCTAAATCACACGCAACCTTCAAACCCAAGATCTAGTGACATTGTATGTGACCTTTTCCCCAACTATTGCTGCATATATTGCTATCTTTACCATTTTTATTGTTGTACTGACAACTCACCACCATGCAGCTAAGAACTTTGTGTTTCTTTAATTATGACACATATGTTTCTTGCCTCTCCAAATGGGTTGTAAATGCACTGAAAACACAAATGTATTAAACGACGCCTCTTGTGTCATGATTTTGAGTGGATATTTGGTGGAAGCTCAGAGCATTCTTGGGGAAATGTCTAAAGCCTAGTTGGTTACTTGTTCTTCTTGAGAAAACACAGTCACCATTTTTCAAGTTATGGAAAGATCCTTATATTCCTTTTGTCTTGATGTAGTCTAAGTAAAATTTACTTTTAGAATCAAAATATGTGTCAGACAGGATTATTTAAGTCACGAATATCAGATTCAGTAAGTCAAAAAGTGTTTATCAAAGATCTGGCTTCTCTGCATGTCTCTCATCTTTTATCCATGGTGTTGGTTTCATCCTCAGACTCTACACAGAACCACCATGGAAGTCCAAATTCTCACTTTGTTGTAGTAAAATGGCTGCAGTTAGACCAGACCTTATATCATCCCACCTCACTGTCAAAGATACTCTCTCCTTGGACTGTTTGGTATTTCTCTTCTATTGGCTTTAAATTGGGTCAGGTTCATATCACTAAACCAATTGCTCTAGGCATGAGAACAGGACCCTCACATTAATTCCCACCCTACTGGGAGATTGGGATTGACATGTATACACTAATGTGTATAAAACGGATGACTAATAAGAACCTGCTGTATAAAAAAGTAAATAGGGCCTCCCTGGTGGCGCAGTGGTTGAGAGTCCGCCTGCCGATGCAGGGGATACGGGTTCGTGCCCCGGTCTGGGAGGATCCCATATGCTGCGGAGCGGCTGGGCCCGTGAGCCATGGCCGCTGAGCCTGCGCGTCTGGAGCCTGTGCTCCGCAACGGGAGAGGCCACAGCAGTGAGGGGCCCGCATACCGCAAAAAGAAAAAATAAAATAAATAAATAAATAAAAAATAAATAAAAAAGTAAATAAAATTCAAAAAAAAATCCCCACCCTAGAATGTGGAATGGGGTGTGTACCACCCAAATTCAATGACTGAGGAAGGAGAACAGGAAATTCTCCAAAGGAAATTAGGGTATTTTGGTCAAAGAAGAAGGGAGGGAGGGGCTAGTGAGTAAATGACCTGTAAAGATCCATAATATTGGTGCTGTTTTCCTTAAGCCTACAGAACATTAGAATGAAATCCCAGTAATAGGAAGAAAAATAAATAAAAAGAGATATCACTTTAAAAATATATTAACATCAAATTTACCACTTCTCATTTAATATTAAGCCTAGAGGTTAAGAGCAATCTCTGGTGTCAGACTATAAGCAGAATATATTTTCTTATATTTCTTTTTGTTTTTTAACATCTTTATTGGAGTATAATTGCTTTACAATGGTGTGTTAGTTTCTGCTGTATAACAAAGCGAATCAACTATACATATACATACATGCTCATATCTCCTCCCTCTTGTGTCTCCCTCCCACCCTCCCTATTCCAACCCTCTAGGTGGACACAAAGCACTGAGCTGATCTTCCTGTACTATGCGGCTGCTTCCCACTAGCTATTTTACATTTAGTAGCATATATAAGTCCATGCCACTTTCTCACTTTGTCCCAGTTTACGCATCCCCCTCCCCATGTCCTCAAGACCATTTTCTATGTCTGCATCTTTATTCCTGTCCTGCTTCTAGGTTCTTCAGAACCTTTTTTTTTTCTTTAGATTCCATATATAAGTGTTAGCATACTGTATTTGTTTTTCTCCTTCTGACTTACTTCACTCTGTATGACAGTCTCTAGGTCCATCCACCTCACTACAAATAGCTCAATTTCATTTCTTTTTATGGCTGAGTAATATTCCATTGTATATATGTGCCACATCTTCTTTATCTATTTGTCTGTCGATAGACACTTAGGTTGATTCCATGTCCTGGGTACTGTAAATAGAGCTGCAATGAACATTGTGGTACATGAATCCTGTCGAATTATGGTTTTCTAAGGGTATATGCCTAGTAGTGAGATAGCTGGGTTGTATGGTAATTCTATTTTTAGTTTTTAAGGAACCTCCATACTGTTCTCCATAGTGGCTGTATCAATTTACATTCCCACCAGCAGTGCAAGAGTGTTCCCTTTTCTCCACACCCTCTCCAACATTTATTGTTTGTTGATTTTTTTTGCAGTACGCGGGCCTCTCACTGTTGTGGCCTCTCCCATTGCGGGGCACAGGCTCTGGACGCGCAGGCTCAGCGGCCACGGCTCACGGGCCTAGCCGCTCTGCGGCATGTGGGATCTTCCTGGACCGGGGCATGAACCCGTGTCCCCTGCATTAGCAGGCGGACTCTCAACCACTGTGCCACCAGGGAAGCCCATTTGTTGATTTTTTGATGATGGCCATTCTGACTTATGTGAGGTGATACCTCATTGTAGTTTTGATTTGCATATCTCTAATAATTAGTGATGTTGAGCATCTTTTCCTGTGTTTGTTGGTAATCTGTATATCTTCTTTGTAGAAATGTCTATTTAGGTCTTCGGGCCATTTTTAGATTGGATTGTTTGTTTTTTTGATATTGAGCTGTATGAGCTGCTTGTATATTTTGGAGATTAATCCTTTGTCAGTTGCATCATTTGCAAATATTTTCTCCCATTCTGAGGGTTGTCTTTTCATTTTGTTTATGGTTTCCTTTGCTGTGCAAAAGCTTTTAAGTTTCATTGGGTCCCATTTGTTTATTTTTGTTTTTATTTCCATTTCTCTAGGAGGTGGGTCAAAAGGATCTTGCTGTGATTTATGTCATGGAGTGTTCTGCCTGCTTTCCTCTAAGAGGTTTATAGTGTCTGGTCTTACATTTAGGTCTTTAATCCATTTTGAGTTTATTTTTGTGTATGGTGTTAGGGAGTGTTCTTATTTCATTCTTTTACATGTAGCTGTCCAGTTTCCCCAGCACCACTTACTGAAAAGGCTGTGTTTTCTCCATTTTATATTCTTACCTCCTTTATCAAAGATAAGGTGCCCATAGGTGCATGAGTTTATCTCTGGGCTTTCTATCCTGTTCCATTGATCTATATTTCTGTTTTTGTGCCTGTACCATACTGTCTTGATTACTGTAGCTTTGTAGTATAGTCTGAAGTCAGGGAGCCTGATTCCTCCAACTTCATTTTTCTTTCTCAATATTGCTTTGGCTATTTAGGGTCTTTTGTGTTTCCATACAAATGTTGCAATTTTTTGTTCTAGTTCTGTGAAAAATGCCATTGGAAGTTTGATAGGGATTGCATTGAATCTGTACATTGCTTTGGGTAGTATAGTCATTTTCACAATGTTGATTCTTCCAATCCAAGAACATGGTATATCTCTCTATCTGTTTGTATCATCTTTAATTTCTTTCATAAGTGTCTTATAGTTTTCTGCATACAGGTCTTTTTGTCTCGTTATGTGGGTTTACTGCTAGGTATTTTATTCTTTTTGTTGCAGTGGTAGATGGGAGTGTTTCCTTAATTTCTCTTTCAGGTTTTTCATCATTAGTGTATAGGAATGCAAGAGATTCCTGTGCATTAATTTGTATCCTGCTACTCTATCAAATTCATTGATTAGCTCTAGCAGTTTTATGATAGCATTTTTAAGATTCTCTACGTATAGTATCATGTCATCTGCAAACAGTGACAGCTTTACTTCTTCTTTTTCGATTTGTATTCCTTTTATTTCTTTACCTTCTCTGATTTCTGTGGCTAAAACTTCCAAAACTATGTTGAATAATAGTGGTGAGAGTGGGCAACCATGTCTTGTTCCTGATCTTAGTGGGAATGGTTTCAGTTTTTCACCATTAAGAATGATGTTGGCTCTGGCTTTGTCATATGTGGCCTTTATTATGTTGAGGTAAATTCCCTCTATGCCTACTTTCTGGAGGGTTTTTATCATATATGGGTGTTGAATTTTGTCGAAAGCTTTTTCTGCATCTGTTGAGATGATCATATGGTTTTTCTCCTTCAACTTGTTAATATGGTTTATCACATTGATTGATTTTCGTATATTGAAGAATCCTTGCATTCCTGGGATAAACCCCACTTAATGCTGTATGATCCTTTTAAGGTGCTGTTGATTCTGTTTGCTAGTGTTTTGTTGAGGATTTTTGCATCTGTTCATCAGTGATATTGGCCTGTAGTTTTCTTTCTTTGTGACATCTTTGTCTGGTTTTGGTATCAGGGTGATGGTGCCCTCGTAGAATGAGTTTGGGAGTGTTCCTCCCTCTGCTATATTTTGGAAGAGTTTGAGAAGGATAGGTGTTAGCTCTTCTCTAAATGTTTGATGGAATTCACCTGTGAAGCCATCTGGTCCGGGACTTTTGTTTGTTGGAAGATTTTTAATCACAGTCTCACTTTCAGTGCTTATGATTGGTCTGTTTATATTTTCTATTTCTTCCTGTTTCAGTCTCGGAAGGTTGTGCGTTTCTAAGAATTTGTCCATTTCTCCTAGGTTGTCCATTTTATTGGCATATAGTTGCTTGTAGTAATCTCTCATGATCCTTTGTATTTCTGCAGTGTCAGTTGTTACTTCTCCTTTTTCATTTCTAATTCTATTGATTTGGGTCTTCTCCCTTTTTTTCTTGATGAGTCTGGCTAGTGGTTTTTCAATTTTGTTTATCTTCTCAAAGAACCAGCTTTTAGTTTTATTGATCTTTGCTACTGTTTTCTTCATTTCTTTTTCACTTATTTCTGATCTGATATTTATGATCTCTTTCCTTTGCCAACTTTGGGGTATTTTGTTCTTCTTTCTCTAATTTCTTTAGGTGTAAGTTTAGGTTGTTTTTTTGAGAAGTTTCTTTTTTCTTGAGCTAGGATTGTATTACTATAAACTTCCCTCTTAGAACTGCTTTTGCTGCATCCCATAGGTGTTGGGTTGTGGTGTTTTCATTGTCATTTGTTTCTAGGTATTTTTTAATTTCCTCTTTGATTTCTTCAGTTTTTTAGTAGTTTATTTTTTAGCCTCTATGTGTTTCTATTTTTTACAGATTTTTTCCTGTATTTCATAACTATTCTCCTAGGCTTGTGGTCATAAAAGATACTGGATAGATTTCAATTTTCTTAAATTTGTCAAGGCTTGATTTGTGACCCAGGATGTAATCTATCCTGGGTAGTGTTCCATGAGCACTTGAGAAGAAAGTGTAATCTGCTGTTTTTGGGTGGAATGTCCTATAAATATCAATTAAGTCCATCTTTTTTGATGTGTCATTTAAAGTTTGTGTTTCCTTATTTATTTTCATTTTGGATGATCTGCCCATTGGTGAAAGTGGTGTGTTAAAGTCCCCTGCTGTGATTGTGTTACTGTCCATTTCACCTTTTATGGCTGTTAGCATTTGCCTTATGTATTGAGGTGCTCCTATGTTGGGTGCATATATATTTACAATTGTTATATCTTGTTCTTGGATTGATCCCTTGATCATTATGTATTATCTTTCTTTGTGTCTTGAAGTAGTCTTTATATTAAAGTCTATTTTATCTGATATAAGAATTGTTACTCCAGCTTTCTTTTTATTTCCATTTTCATGGCATATGTTTTTCCATCCCCTCACTTTCATTCTGTGTCTGTCCCTAGGTCTGAAGTAGTTGTCTTGTAGACAGCATATGTATGGGTATTGTTTTTTTATCCATTCAGCCAGTCTATATCTTTTCGTTGGATCATTTAATCCATTTACATTTAAGGTAGTTATCGATATGTATGTTCCTATTACCATTTTCTTAATTGTTTTGGGTTTGTTATTGTAGGTCTTTTCCCTCTCTTGTGTTTCCTGCCTAGAGAAGTTCCTATAGCACTTGTTGTAGAGCTGGTTTGGTGGTGCTGAATTCTCTTAGCTTTTGCTTATCTGTAAAGGTTTAAATTTCTCTGTTGAATATGAATGAGATCCTTGCTGGGTAGAGTAATCTTGGTTGTAGGTTTTCCCCTTTCATCACTATAAATATGTCCTGCCACTCCCTTCTGGCTTGCAGAGTTTCTGCTGAAAGAACAGTTGTTAACCTTATGGGGATTCCCTAGAATGTTGATTGTTGCTTTTCCCTTGCTGTTTTAATATTTTTTCTTTGTATTTAATTTTTGATAGTTTGATTAATGTGTATCTTGGCATGCTTCTTCTTCAATTTATCCTGTATGGCACTCTCTGCACTTCCTCGACTTGATTGTCTTTTTCCTTACCCATATTAGGGAAGTTTTCAACTATAATCTCTTCAAATATTTTCTCAGTCCCTTTTTTTCTTTCTTCTGCTGGGACCCCTGTAATTCAAATGATGTTGCATTTAATATTGTCCCAGAGGTCTCTGAGACTGTCCTCAATTCTTTTCATTCTTTTTTCTTTATTCTGCTGTGCGGTAGTTATTTCCACTCTTTTATCTTCCAAGCCACTTATCTGTTCCTCTGCCTCAGTTATTCTGCCATTGAATCCTTCTAGAGATTTTTTATTTTCATTTATTGTGTTGTTCATCATTGTTTGTTTGCTCTTTAGTTCTTCTAGGTCCTTGTTAAACGTTTCTTGTATTTTCTCCATTTTGTTTCCAAGATTTTGGATCATCTTTACTATCATTACTCTGAATTCTTTCTCAGGTAGACTGCCTATTTCCTCTTCATTTGTTTGATCTGGTGGGTTTTTACCCTGCTCCTTCATCTGCTGTGTGTTTCTCTGTCTTCTCATTTTGCTTAACTTACTGTGTTTGGGGTCCCCTTTTTGCAGGCTGCAGGCTCGTAGTTCCCATTGTTTTTGGTGTCTGCCCACAGTGGGTAAGTGCAGTTCAGTGGGTTTTGCAGGCTTCCTGGTGGAGGAGACTGGTGCCTGTGTTTTGGTGGATGAGCCTGGATCTTGTCTTTCTGGTGGGCAGGACCATGTCCGGTGGTGTGTTTTATGGTGTCTGTGAACTTATTATGATTTTATGCAGCCTCTCTGATAATGGGTGGGAGTGTGTTCCTGTCTTGCTAGTTGTTTGGCACAGGGTTCCAGCACTGTGGCTTGCTGGTCGTTTTGTGGAGCTGGGTCTTAGTGTTGAGATGGAGATATCTGGGAGAGCTTTCACCATTTGACATTACATGGTGCTGGGTGGTCTGTGGTGGACCACGGTCCTGCACTCAGCTCTCCCACCTCAGAGGATCAGGCCTGTCACCTGGCCAGAGCACCGAGACCCTGTCATCCATATGGCTCAGAAGAAAATGGGGGAAAAAAAAAGAGAAAGAAAGAAAAAGAAATGAATAAAATAAAGTTATTAAAATAGAAAAAAATTATTAAAAATAAAGAAGTTAAATGTAATTTAAAAAAAGGGGAAAAAGAGAGAGCAACCAAACCAAATAACAAATCCACCGATGATAACACTAAAAACTATACTAAAAAAATACAACAAAACAAAAAACGGTCAGAACCCTAAAACAAAAGGCAAAACAGGGCTTCCCTGGTGGCACAGTGGTTGAGAGTCCACCTGGTGATGCAGGGGACACAGGTTCATGCCCTGGTCCGGGAAGATACCACATGCTGCGGAGTGGCTGGGCCCGTGAGTCATGGCCGCTGAGCCTGCACGTCCAGAGCCTGTGCTCCACAACAGGAGAGGCCATAGTAGTGAGAGGCCCGCGTTCCGAAAAAAAAAAAAAAAAAGTCAAACAAAGCTATACAGACAAATTCACCCAAAGCATACACATGCACACTCACAAAAAGAGAAAAAAGAAAACAAATACATATATATATATATATATATATATATATATATATATATATATATATATATATATATAAATTGAAAATGGAAGAGAGCAACCAAATCAGTATACAAATCTACCAATGATAATAAGCTGTAAATACTAAATGAAAATAAACATAAAACCAGAAACAAATTAGATGCAGAAAGCAAACCCCAAGTCTACAGTTGCTCCCAAAGTCCACTGCCTCAATTTTGGGATGATTTGTTGTCTATTCAGGTATTCCACAGATGCAGCGTACATCAAATTGATTGTGGAGATGTAATCTGCTGCTCCTGAGGCTGCTGGGAGAGACTTCCCTTTCTCTTCTTTGTCCGCACAGCTCCTGGGGCTCAGCTTTGGATCTGGCCCTGCCTCTGCATGTAGGTCGCCTGAGCGTGTCTGTTCCCCGCCTAGACAGGAGTGGGTTAAAGGAGCAGCTGATTCAGGGGCTCTGGCTCACTCAGGCCTGGGAGAGGGAGGGTTATGGAATGCAGGGTGAGCCTGCGGTGGCAGAGGCCACTGTGATATTGCAACAGCCTGAGGTGCATGGTGTGTTTTCCCGGGGAAGTTGTCCCTGGATCACGGGACCCTGGCGGTGGCCGGCTGCACAGGCTCCCGGGAGGGGAGGTGTGGATAGTGACCTCTGCTTTCACACAGGCTTGGTGGCTGCAGCAGCAGCCTTAGCGTCTCATGCCCGTCCCTGGGGTCCGCGCTGATAGCCACGGCTCACGCCTGTCTCTGGAGCTCATTTAGGCAGTGCTCTGAATCCACTCTCCTCGTGCACCCGAAAACAATGGTCTCTTGCCTCTTAGCCAGGTCCAGGGTTTTTCCTGGACTCCCTCCCGGCTAGCTGTGGTGCACTAGCCCCCTTCAGGCTGTGTTCACACAGCCAACCCCAGTCTTCTCCCTGGGATCTGACCTCTGAAGCCCGAGCCTCAGCTTCCAGCCCCCACCTGCCCCGGCAAGGGAGCAGACGAGCCTCTCAGGCTGGTGAGTGCTGGTCGGCAGCGATCCTCTGTGCGGCAATCTCTCCACTTTGCCCTCTGCACCCCTGTTGCTGTGCTCTCCCGCATGGCTCCAAAACTTCCCCCCTGCCACCCCCCCATCTCCACCAGTGAAGGGGCTTCCTAGTGTGTGGAAACCTTTCCTCCTTCACAGCTCCCTCCCAGAGGTGCAGGTCCCGTCCCTATCCTTTTGTCTCTGTTTTTCCTTTTTTCCTTTGCCCATCCCAGGTACATGGGGAGTTTCTTGCCTCAGAAGTCTGAGGTCTTCTGCCAGCGTTCAGTAGGTGTTCTGTAGGAGTTGTTCCACACGTAGATGTAGTTTTGATGTATTTGTGGGGAGGAAGTTGATCTCTGCATCTTACTCCTCCACCATCTTGATGGTGCCCCCTTCTTATATTTCTTTAATGATGTTTTGTTGGTAGAAATGGCCCATAGTTGGAAACAGTGGCATTGTCAATAGCAAAATTATTACACATTATTAAATGATGTTTACTTTGGTCACTTTATAGATTAGGAATGGAAACTGAAGCCAATAATAAAGATGCAAAGCAAGAAAGCTGGGTAACCAGCACATTATGAATGCTGTAACAATCCCATGAGATGATGCTACCAAAGCAATCACAAGGCTGTGTCTATCTTCATAGGGGATGATTCAGTGGTTTTCTACCATGGTCCAGACAGAAAGGAAAATGGGAACACTTGTGAACTGCACCGAGAACTATACAAAAGCATAACATACATTTAATGGAATATTTTAGGAATTAATGGAAAGAGATTTCAAATTTGTATTTATATTATCACTGAAGCAAATTTTAGTTCTTAATTTAGCTGTGAAGAGAGGACTGTGGAGCAAGGCAGTATCCACAGTATAAAAATATTATCATTAAAGTCAGACCAGCTGTGTTCTCATCTTGGCTCTGCCACTCACTAGCCTGGCCTTGTGCAAATCACTTTAACTATCTGGGCCTCAGTTTCCTCTTCTTTACAGTAAGACTAATAAGACGTTTATTTTCATAGGAATACTGTGAAGACAATAGCAAGAACAAAAATCTATATAAAACACTACCTACAATGCCAGACAAATATTAAGTATTCAATAAACTACAGCTTTTAAAGTCCATAGTATCTTATCCACAGTATTTGCTCTCAAGCTACAGTATTAATTTGAAAATTAAAGTTTTTCCATTATCATAAAAATAACGACTTGATCTCAACTCATTTGACAGAAAGAACTAACCTGAAAAGACATGAAGCTTGTCATAGACCTAATCTCATTCAAAGTATAAGCGTCCATACCTTTTCCTGCAGAAACATAAATATGTTTGAATATGGCTACTGCTCCAGACCCTTCTGAATTGTTCCATGACTGTGTCATATGCCTTGTGTTACTTCTGTAAAATATTTTTAGGAGATTGCTTCAAAACATATCTACCCCCAAAGAGGTGTGGGATAAAGAATGAAGTCTTTACTTAAATCTCTGCAGTTGATCCAAATGATTGTGTTACCACTCATGGCAGTCATTAAAGTGACTTAGAGAGACGATTGACTCTTTTCCCCTTTATGGCAATGAAAGGGCTTTGAAATAAAAAGAGGTAGGATTGGAATCACTCGGCTGTTGCTTTATTCCAAATGTTTGTTAATTAGTCCTTTACCTCTTTGATTTGTTTAGAGTATGAATTCTCACAATACATTATGGATATTCCAGCATCACTCCAGCTACTTCATCAAGGTATAGGTTTCCAGACTGCCCCCCCCCCCGATATCTGCAGAATTAGAATCTCCAGAGATGTGGCCTTGGAATCAGCATTTTAAACAGGGTCCCAAGGTGATTCTTAGGTGTAATAAAGTTTGAGAAGTACTGCCTCAGATCCTAAGCATAAGCTGGCTTTCTTATTTCCTCTTGCATAAGTGATTCTGTCTCACCCCAAGAAATTTCTTCCCGTATTACACTGTATAATGCATTCTGCATTCCTACTTCCAGGGGTACCATTTGAAGTCCCTTCTATTATATTTGATATGCCCTGGCATACTTAATTGTACCTTTCTTATTGCCATCTGGGCTTTCTAAGTGGAGGTCTCAGAACATCTTCTGGAAAAGGAGAGTGCGTTAACCTTCTTCAGAAAATTAAGCCAGAGAGAGCAAGGAATACTAAGGAAACTCTTGTTCTCCTTTTAGAAATGGCAGGAGTGTAACCAAAGGCATGGTTTCTTTCTTACTACAACATCTGACCAAATATAGTAAGAGTTGTTTGGTAATGTAGGCGTCTCTGTGGTCAGACAGTACTATGGAGCTTCACATATTTCAAAGGGAAACACCTAAGTAGACATTAATTTGTACCTTAGAATCATTAACTTCCAACTGGCCGCAGCTCTTTAAACAAGCATGGGGAAAAACATGGGCTAAGTAATTGGAAAAATTGAGCTTTAAACCACAAACTCCCAATTGACCAGTTTAGTGAATCACTCATTATTTATTTTAAATGGATGTTTCTTCATCTATAAAATGAAGAAAATAATATGTACCTCAGAGTTTACTTGGAATAAATGAGTTATATAGAGGGCAAAATATAGCATGTGGGCATTCAGTATTTTATGTAACAAAAGACTATCTTCAACTCATTCTAGAATTGAATTATTTTCTTAGCAAAATAGCTGCAGAGAGACAGGAAAATCAAGATACACATGTGAGCGTCCTCATACACAGCACAAGGGGAAGTTACTAGCCCCAAGAAAATGAAACTTGTGTGTTGAATAAGTTTTGGGTAACTTCTGTGGGTGTCAGTGACAACATGAATGGCAAAGCAAAGATAAATATAGGCTAATAGGTATAAAACTGCTCACCCAGCTGGCTATTTGTAAACTCCACTGAGATCAACAAGTATAGCAAAATATAGAGGAGTAGGAGCTAAGAAGTATAAAATAGGAATCTTTTAAAAGAAATTCCAAAGATAATTCTAAAAGTTGCTCATTTGTGTCTTTGTCTTAACATTCTTCCATAAGCATGTTGCAGTATATATTTTGAATTCTTCGACTGGAAGCCCAATCTGTTCAGTAGAGATGGGGAAGTTGAGGCTTTATGAAGCCAGGCAGCACTTTTGAAACACTGGGTTTAATAGTGGCAGAGCAAAGATTAGAAACAACAGGGCTTGATTGCTGTGATATCCAGTGTTCTTCACACTATAGGGATCGTATCATTGATGAAACTTTCATCATACATGTAGAGACTTTTCAAATATTTTATGAGTCCCTTCTTTGCTTCTCTATCCATAATTCATCATATACTTTGTCTCATTTACATTAGTGGCATTACAGGCTCCACCAATGAAACTGAGGAAAAATACTGACAATTTATTGTGGGGTCTATGAAATTCCATGAAATGAATGGAATATAAATCAGAAAAGCCAAATAACAATTAAATAGATCTAGATACCACTTGCAGGCTAAAGCTTTGCTTAATATGGCTTTTCTAGCTGCAGCAATATTTTGCTTTGTTTAATGAACATTTTTATTGAAGGATAACAAAGTGCAAAAACAATGTTTTAGGCTCAGTGGGTTTTTTTTCAGCTTTATGAAGTCACTTAAAAATTTTTTTCTTTTCCATTACAGTTTATTACAAGATATTGAATGTAGTTCCCTATGCTATACAGTAGGACCTTGTTGTTCATCTATTTTATGTATATATATAGTTAGTATCTCTCTTCTAATCCCAAATTCCTAATTTATCCCTTCTCCATTTTCCCCTTTGGTAACCATAAGTTTGTTTTCTATGTCTGTACTCTATTTCTGTTTTGTAAATAAGTTTATTTATATCATATTTTAGATTCCACATATAAGTGATATCATATGATATTTGTCTTTCTCTGACTTACTTCACTTAGTATGATACTCTCTAGGTCCATCCATGTTGCCGCAAATGGCATTATTTCATTCTTTTTGTGGGTAATATTCCAATATATATATTGCATACGTGACTATATATATATATATATATATCACATGTTCCTTAGCCACTCATTTGTTGATGGACATTTAGGTTACTTCCATGTCTTAGCTATTGTAAATAGTGCTGCTGTGAACATTGGTGTGCATGTATCTTTACAAATTAGAGTTTTCTCCAGATACATACCCAAAAGTGGGACTGCTGGATCATATGGCAACTCTATTGTTAGTTTTTTAAGGAACCTCCATACTGTTCTCTGTAGTGGCTGCACCAATTTACACTCCCACCAACAGTGTAGGAGGTTTCTCTTTTCTCCACACTCTCTCCAGAATTTATTTGTAGACTTTTTAATTATGGCCATTCTGACCGGTGTGAGGTGATACTCATTATAGTTTTGATTTGAATTTCTCTAATAGTTAGTGATGTTGAGCATCTTTTCATGTGCTTATTGACCATCTGTATGTATTCTTTGGAGAAATGTCTGTTAGGTCTTTTGCCCATTTTTTGATTGAGTTGTTTGTTTTTTTGTTATTGAGTTGTATGAGCTGTTTGTATATTTTGGAAATTAAGCCCTTGTCGGTTGCCTTGTTTGCAAATATTTTCTCCCAGTCCATAGGTTGTCTTTCTGTTTTGTTTATGGTTTTCTTTGCTGTGCCAAAGCTTATAAGTTGATTAAAACCCATTTGTTTATTTTTGCTTTAATTTCTTTTGCCTTGGGAGACTGACCTAAAACAACATTGCTATGATTTATGTCAGAGATGGTTTTGCCTCTGTTCTAGGAGTTTTATGGTGTCATGTCTTATATTTAAGTCTTCAAGCCATTTTGAGTTTACTTTTATGTATGGTGTGAAGGCGTGTTCTAACTTCATTGATGTACATGTGGCTGTCCAGCTTTCTCAGCACCACTTGCTGAAGAGACTGTCTTTTCTCCATTGTATATTTTTGCCTTTTGTCAGGGATTAATTGACTGTAGGGTGTGGGTTTATTTCTGGGCTCTCTATTCTGTTCCATTGATTCATATTTCTGTTTTGGTGTCAATACCATGATGTTTTGATTACTGCACCAACTCAATGAATTTTTAACGAAGGGAATACATCCATGTTGTCACTAACCAGATAAAAATATAGAATATTATTACTAACACCACAGAAGCCTCCCTAATAAATCTTTATTACCCACTTATCACTACCCCCATCACTATTCAGATTTTTATTTTCTTAGCAGAGTTTTAAAGTTTACATAAATGTGATTATATAGTGTGTATACCTTTTCACCTGGTATCTTAGATTTAGTGCATCCATCTATGTTTTGAGCAGCATTAGTTCATTTATTTTCACTGATATATAATATGCAATTTCATGAATATACCGCAATTTATTCTATTCATGATGAGTTTGTTTTAGTTTTTACTACTATAAATAATGTTGCTATAAACATTCATGCATATGTCTTTTGGTGCATTTATAAATTTTTTTCTTTTTACTTTTTTTATTGGAGTAAATGTTCATTGCAGCACTATTTACAATAGCCAGGACATGGAAACAACCTAAATGTCCAATGATAGATGAATGGATAAAGAAGATGTGGTACATATATACAATGGAATATTACTCAGCCATGAAAAGGAATGAAATTGGGTCATTTGCAGAGATGTGGATGGACCTAGAATTTGTCATACAAAGTAAGCCAGAAAGAGAAAAACAAACACTGTATATTAACGCATATATGTGGAATTTAGAAAAATGGTACAGATGAACCTATTTGTAAGGCAGGAATACAGACATAGACAGAGAGAATGGACATGTGGACACAGGGGAGGAAGGGGAGGGTGGGACGAATTGGGAGATTAGGTTTGACATAAATACACATTTATACATTTTTTATGGACATATACCCATGAGTGAAATTTCCGGATCATGAAGTATGCAGATATTCAGTTTTTGTAGAAACTGCTAGCTTCTCAAGGTGACTGCATCAGTTTACATTCTCACTACAAGTTTCAGATACTCTACATACTAGGCAATACTGAGATTTCCAGTGTCTTTTTAAAAATTTAATTAAAAAAATTTTTTAGCCTTTTTTTTTTTTTTTTTTTTTGCGGTATGCGGGCCTCTCACTGTTGTGGCCTCTCTCGTTGTGGAGCATGGGCTCCGGATGCGCAGGCTCAGTGGCCATGGCTCACAGGCCCAGCCACTCTGCGGCATGTGGGATCCTCCCAGACCAGGGCACGAACCCGTGTCCCCTGCCTGCATCGGCAGGCGGACTCCCAACCACTGCGCCACCAGGGACGTCCCGAATGGTGGTTTTTCATTGTAGTTTTAACTTACATTTCCTTGATGACTACTGAAGTTGAAAATTTTTTCATATGCTTATTGGTCACTTGCCTATTCTTCCTTGTGAAGTGCCTGCTCAAGACTTTGTCTATTGTTTTTATCTTTTTCTTATTGGTTTGTAGGATTTCTTTACATATTCTGGATACATGTCTTTTGACAAATAGATGCATATCTTCTCTTGTTCTCTAACTTCCATTTTCACTTATGATGTCCTTTAATGAACAGAATTTCTTACTTTAAAGCAGTAGTTGTTTTTTTAAATTTTAGTAGGGTTTTTTTTTGCACCTTGTTTAAGAAATATCTGCCTACCCCAATGTCATGAAGAAATTTTCCTATGCTATATTCTAGAATTCACATTTTACAGTTAGACCTTTAATATTTATGACCATGATCCATCTGGAATCATTTTTGTGTAAGGAGTAATGTAGCAATCAAGAAACAAGTTTTACCAAATGTATATTTAACAGATCTATCAGTAATTTTTGAAAATAGTCCTTTCCACAATGCATTTCAGTGGCAACTCTGTAATAAGTTGAGTGACTGCATGTATGTTTCTGAGATGAAATCTACTCTGATTTTCTTTGTGCCAGTGTTGCATTGTTTCCATTACTCTTGTTTATAAATATCTTGATATTTAGTCTTACAATTCCTTAGCTTTATTCTTTCTCTTGGCTCTCACTGGTTCTTTTGATTTTTACATAAATTTCAAAACGATCTTATCAATTTTTTTTTTTTTTTTTTTTTTGTGGTATGCGGGCCTCTCCCATTGCGGAGCACAGGCTCTGGATGCCATGGCTCACGGGCCTAGCCGCTCCACAGCATGTGGGATCTTCCCGGACCAGGGCACGAACCCGTGTTCCCTGCATCAGCAGGCAGACTCTCAACCACTGCGCCACCAGGGAAGCCCAGATGTTATCACTTTTAAAAGTACCTGAAATTATGATTGACACTGCACTGAATCTACAAATTAGATTATGGATGACTGACATCTTTATAATATTGAGCCTTCCATGAACAAGGTATATACATCCCTTTATTTAGATCTTCTTTAGTTTTATCTCAAACTTTCTAGTTTGTGTCTGCACCCACATGTGTGTATGCATGCATGCATTTGTGTATAGGCCCTGCACATTTTTTATTAGACATCATGATAGACAATGGCATAATAAGGCAAGAGGAAGAAGGAGAAGGAGGAGGAGGAGAAGGGAATGAGAGGAAAAAGGGGTGGAGGAGGAGGGAGGTGGAGGAGGAGGAAGGACAAGAAGAACAAAAGCAAGAACAACAACAAATAAAAGAAGAACAAGAGTGAGAAGAGGAACAAGAAAAAAGAAAATGCAGGCCAGTCTTGCTCATGAACTCAGAAGTAAAACTGTAATCCAAGCGTTGACAAATCTACTCCAATGTTATATAAAAAGGATGGTATTTCATGACCAAGTAGAGTTTTATTCCAGGGGTGCAGGGCTGGCTTAATATATAAATTCAAACAATATATGTCACACTCATCACAGTCAGAGAATAAAAAGGGAAAAACAGGCAATCATCTCTGTGGATGCAGAAAATTCATTTGGAAAACCTACTTCCCATTAATGATAAAAAAATTAGTAAAATCAGAATAGAAAGAAATTTCTCTAGTATGATAAATGGTATCCAAAATAAAAACATATAGGGACTTACCTGGTGGTCCAGTGGTTAAGAATCTGCCTTCCAATTTAGGGTACGTGGGTTCGATCCGTGGTCAGGGAACTAAGATCCCACATGCCAGGGGGCAACTAAGCCTGCGTACCACAATTACTGAGCCTGTGTGCCACAACTAGAGAGAAGCCCATGTGCCTCAACGAAGAGCCCACCATGTGCCACAATGAAAGATCCCACGTGCTGCAACTAAGACCTGATGCAGCCATAAATAAATAAATAAATAAATAAATAAATATTTAAAAAAACCTATAGCAAACATTATACATTGTAAAATACTGGAAGATTTTCCACTGGAATAAAAATTTAACAAAGTCACTAAATCAAATGTCAATAGAAAATTATTTCTATATACTAGAAACAATAATTAGAAAATCAACTGATGGCATAGATTGTTTTCCAAAACCCCTCTTCCTGGTCTGTCCTGGAACTTCGTTTTTTACTACCATAGCCTCATAAAACTGCTGAATCAAAAAATATGAGTTACTGCAGTTTTCTTCCCATTAACATTTTGAGAGAGATTCTGGATGCCTCCTTTGTTTCCTGATGCCTTCAAACAATATGCTTTCATTTCCTTTAAAAAAAATTTTATCCAGCTTTTATAGTTTTATCTCATCAGGAGGTTTGGTGAAATATAAGCTCCTCCTTTTATAGTTTGAAGTAGGAGTCAGTATGATTATTTTCCTTACTCTGACGATTATTAGCATCCATTAAAATTTTATTTTTGAATTTTTTCTTTAATTGCAGCTAAGTCAAAATTAGCTATGAATAAAAATCTTTGATGCTTTTAAGCCCTAACTGTATTTTTCATACATTGCCCACATAATTTTTCCTGGTATTCATTAGGGAAGGAAAACTGCCTTTTTTGGCATCTGTTTTACACCCGGGCATAGAATCTGACATATATTCTCAATAAATATTACTGAGAAAAATCACCTTACTTTATTGATTTTAAGGTGCATATTTATTTTACATTTTAATCTAAAGTCAAGGCATTTTAAAACCAATGTTATCTTGCAATACCTGTGAGGCAAGTAGATTCTGGCACAATCAAGAGAGTACCACTATTAAAACACCTTAGAACATATTGAACATGATAATCATTTATATTTGAAAACAAAGTGCTTCGTCCTTTTAGTTCAAAGATGACTAATTAAATGTTTGGATATTCTACAAAGACTTAGCAACTGTTTTTGGGAAAAGATGGGGCACAGATACAATGTCTGAAAATCATCTTTCTAATATTACTTCCTTTCTAAATTCTGCTTTGTCTTGCTTTAAACATATATTGAACATCAAGGGTATGTTTATCTTGGATTACTGATGGATGGGATACAGTCATACCTATTGAAATCTTTCAAAATTTTCTATGTATCGATGAAACTTCTGTTTATCCTTTAACTATTTTGTATGATTATGGGATTTTCATAGAATACTTTATATTTAACAGTATTTTCCTATGGAATCTGATGGGCATTAACCAATAAAAAATAATTATGCATTTTCAAGACAAATACAAAAAAATCTGGTTTAGTTCAATATGTCTTGGGAGTTACATCAAAAATGAAAAGGAACATATATATGCATGTGTGTGCTCTGCACACAGGTATATTTATAAAGACTAACTGTAGCTATCATTTATTGGGTATTGACCATGTGTTAGGAGTTAAGCTAAGTGTCTTATGGCATTGCTCTTTTTATCATTACAGTAACTATGAAGAATTAAATTATTATTCTACAGATGAGAAACTGAGACACAGAGAGGTTAAGAACCTTGGCTGGGGTCACCTAGAACGTGGCAAAGCCAAGACTTGAAAATGGGCCTCACTCCAAAGAATATACTCATAATAACTGTGTTAAGGCTTTTATTTGTGTGAAATATTTGAAATAATTCCCACTATACAAGCCATGTCTTCAAACTACAGTGATCATAAAATCTAGGGAAAAAGTGAATCTCTTATGTCCCCATGAGCAAAATATAGTAGTAACCGGCAAATCAAGATTAGGACTAACTAGAGTTAAAGTAATGCCCAGTATAGGAACAGAGAAGCTTGGTAGACCAAAGAAGACCCCCCTGGAAAATAGAGTGCTAGAAGTGAGATCATCTAGAAGTGAGATTTTGATAGGCTGAAGAGAGAGGAGAAGCATTTAGGCAAGGATAATAGCACAAATAAAGGCTTAGATATAGAAGGACCACGCTTATTCAAGCAACTGTGAATGTTGAGTGTTTAAGGAGTCCAATTAGGAGCACCTCATTTTTGTCTCTTGTGTTCAAAAACAATTGGAAAATTAAACAAATGAATAAGTAGAAAGTGACCAGAGTATCCTCTTTATTACCAGCAAAGCTGATAACTGGAAAATCTCATAAACACCTGTGCGATAGTAGACTTTATAACATTAAACCCCAGAACTAGAATTATCCACCCAGAAGAATTAAGATTAGCCATGCCTGGAAAAGCAGAGTAGAACACATATGCCCTGTAGGGCTCTCACTCCCAAGAAGGAGAGGAACGGGAAGGAATTGGGCAATGAATGTCCAGTTTATCCTTCTAAAGCTCCCTATTCATCCCAGTAACTCCATCTCCCCTGGGGTGGACTGAAAGGATGTGGAAAGGCTAATAGTTATTCCAGCAGAGCTCCTTCTCAGGGAAGGGAACATCAGCAGTAGATATGCAGCATCCCTCCACCTTGACCAAATTGAAAATCTATACCTAAAATCCCCCAAATTGGCTATTTTTCTTAATTTTCTACCTGACACAATGGTAGAGATCCACTCGTTCATTCCTGCTCCTCTTAAATATTCCCTGTAGCAATTAAATAGAATTTAAATTACTCCTCTGCAAAAAGGCTCAAGGAATCTCATAAGTGACCTAAAAAGAGCATCTCCTAAACATAAGAACAGTCTTGAAATAAGATACACTGTCCTCTGTTCCTTTTGGAATGGAGGGACATGTGTGTATAGTTTCACCTAAGCATATGAAAAAATGCATGGAAGACAAGGTTTCTCACCTTGGGTCATGCTGCCTTTTCAGCTGTACCTCATCTGTGTTCAGTAGTTCAAATAATTGAATATGAAAAGATTAAGACTTTGGGATAAATATGCTGTAACCTGAGATGACAGAGATTTTCACTTTCTGGTAAAGGAACAACTAAAGGAATCTATTGTCTATTTTTTTCCTAATTCCTAGAATTTATATTTATTTGTGTTGAGTCTTTTGGCTAACTATATTTGATACTGGAGTCCTTTTTAATCCTCTGGATATTCACTGTTACCTTGCTGTCTCCTCATGTATCCTTTCTGTTGTGTCTGTTTTTACAAATCATTTAAAATTTTGTTATGAAGTTATAAAATAATCAGTGATGTCTAAATTTTAGTGATTAAGCCATTTCCCACCGACATTGTGGGTGACATGGACACTGACAGGGCCTCAGTACAAATGTATGTAGAAGCTATACTTTAAGTCTTGATATATAAGGTTTGTTGGGGTCCTGGACACATTTCTGGAGAGTTATGATTCCCAGATTTCTAGACACTAACTGGTAATTACTGTAATGCCACTAGGGCCAAAGGATGCCTGCATTGTCTAAGGAACAGCAAGAAAGTCATTTTGGCTGGGAATAGGCATCAAGCACAAGGAAATTTGGGTTGAACCAAGGTGGTGGTTTTGCCAGGTGAATCTGATGAATGGCAGCAGAGTTGAGAGAGTATAAAAGAGGGTCTGTAATGATCAAAGAATTGACACAGAGTAAGGAGAGAGAGAAAATATTGATGGGGTGAGGGAGAGTAAAAATGTTATAGAAACAATGGATTAAAGGTCCCTGTTAGGTCAAAAGATTTTGAAGACCAGACTACCTGAGGGAGTTAACTAGAAACAAATGAGATGTTAATCACATGGCAAGATTCATAAAACAGAGATTATGGAAAAGTTGCAGTCATTAGTTTTTTAAAACGTGGTGTTGAATATGCCACACAAGTGGGTGAATGAAGTAGTATTGAGATCAACATCACTGCATCATCAGACCAGAGGAATTCAAGGAACTCATGGGACAGTTTTGTAGACTGAAAACTGAGAATTGATATCAGATGTGTCAGAGAGTGTGGCAGTGAGCCAGGCGTTAAAAATCTTCAAGTAACTAGGGGAAGAAAATGTGGGCATATTAAGATTAGACATCGTAGATTCAAGGTAGCTAGTGTTGATGTGGTTGTAGAGGATATGCCTGGGGAGGACTTATCTGCAACTTAATCTTACCCTATAAATGAGGAAAGACATTCTGGAGAAACAGGTTTCCCTAGTGTGTGGTCCGGCCCACCACAGTAGTTGACACCCGATGACTGGAAAGGCCTAGAGAGTCACTGTTTTAGACTAGTGCATTGATTCACTCTTGACCTATGTTGGGGTGGATGGGATCATACCAAGTGTGAGATTCCACTTGACACCTTTAAATGAAGTTGACACTTTTGGGGAAGGCAGATATTATCCTAGCATGGGGTTTCCCTACTCAGCATGATAATGGTGATAGAAGGCCTAGGACATGCTTCACATTGCTTAGGACTAATTCCAACTTCCTTAGTATGACATACATGAAACTCGGTATTTACTTCTCCAAGCTTTCCTTCTCTACATTCTCCTTCACCCAGTCCAAACACTGTACATCACAGTCATAACAACTGTTTATAGCTTTTTAAACATGTCAGGCTCTTACAGGCCTTAGGGAATTTGCATTTGCTGCTTCCTCTGTAGAATGTTCTTGTATTCTTCACTTAACAACTGCTATTTGTCCTTCATACTGAGTTGACATGAAGCAACCTCTGAGAATGTTTGGAACTCTCTTCCTTTATTCTCCTCTTTCAGGGCACTTATAACGGCACCACAAATTGCCAGTTTTCCTGAAGTACGTGAGTGGCACTTTTTCAGCCGGGACATTCTTGTTTACCCTTGCATCTGCAGTTCTTACCACTGGGAATGGCTTTTTTTTTTTTAATATATTTTTTAACATCTTTATTGGAGTATAATTGCTTTAAAATGGTGTGTTAGTTTTTGCTGTATAACAAAGTGAATCAGCTATATGTATACATATATCCCCATATCTCCTCCCTCTTGCATCTCCCTCCCACCCTCCCTATCCCACCCCTCAGGTTGGTGACAAAACACTGAGCTGATCTCCCCGTGCGATGCAGCTGTTTCCCACCAGCTATCTGTTTTACATTTGGTAGTGTATATATGTCCATGCCACTCTCTCACTTCATCCCAGCTTACCCTTCTCCCTCCCTGTGTCCTCAAGTCCATTCTCTACATCTGTGTCTTTATTCCTGTCCTACTCCTAGGTTCATCAGAACCTGTTTTTTTTGTTTTTTTTTTTTTTAGATTCTATATATGTGTTAGCCTATGGTAATTTCCTCTTTCTGACTTACTTCACTCTGTATGACAGACTCTAGGTCCGTCCACCTCACTACACATAACTCACTTTCGTTTCTTTTTATGGCTAATATTCCATTTTATATATGCGCTACATCTCCTTTATCTATTCATCTGTCGATGGACACTTAGGTTGCTTCCATGTCCTGGCTATCGTAAATAGAGTTGCAGCAAACATTGTGGTACATGACTCTTTTTGAATTATGGTTTTCTCAGGGTATATGCCCAGTAGTGGGATTGCTGGGTCATATGGGAGTTCTATTTTCAGTTTGTAAGGAACCTCCATACTGTTCTCCATAGTGGCTGGGTCAACTTACATTCCCACCAACAGTGCAAGAGGGCTCCCTTTTCTCCACACCCTCTCCAGCATTTAATGTTTATAGATTTTTTGATGATGGCCATTCTGACTGGTGTGAGGTGATACCTCATTGTAGCTTTGATTTCCATTACTCTAATGATTAGTGATGTTGAGCATACTTTCATGTGTTTGTTGGCAATCTGTAAATCTTCTTTGGAGAAATGACTATTTAGGTCTTCTGCCCATTTTTGGATTGGGTTGTTTGCTATTTTGATATTGAGCTGCATGAGCTGCTTGTATACTTGGGGGATTAATCCTTTGTCAGTTGCTTCATTTGCAAATATTTTCTCCCATTCTGAGGGGTTTTTTTGCATCGTGTTTATGGTTTCCTTTGCTGTGCAAAAGCTTTTAAGTTGCATTGGGTCCCATTTGTTTATTTTTGTTTTTATTTCCATTTCTCTAGGAGGTGGGTCAGAAAGGATCTTGCTGAGATTTATGTCACAGAGTGTTCTGCCTGTTTTCCTCTAAGAGTTTTATAGTGTCCAGTCTTACATTTAGGTCTCTAATCCATTTTGAGTTTATTTTTGTGTATGGTGTTAGGGGGTCTTCTAATTTCATTCTTTTACATGTAGCTGTTCAGTTTTCCCAGCACCACTTACTGAAGAGACTGTCTTTTCTCCATTGTACATCCTTGCCTCGTTTGTCATAGATTAGTTGATGACAGGTGCGTGGGTTTATCTCTGGGCTTTCTATCCTGTTCCATTGATCAATATTTCTGGTTTTGTGCCAGTACCATACTGTCTTGATTACTGTGGTTTTGTAGTATACTCTGAAGTCAGGGAGCCTGATTCCTCCAGCTCAGTTTTTCTTTCTCAAGACTCCTTTGGCTATTTGGGGTCTTTTGTGTTTCCATACAAATGGTGCAATTTTTTGTTCTAGCTCCGTGAAAAATGCCACTGGTAGTTTGATAGGGATTGAGCTGAATATGTAGATTGCTTTGGGTGGTATAGTCATTTTCACAATGTTGATTCTTCCAATCCAAGAACTTGCTATATCTCTTCACCTGTTTGTATCATCTTTAATTTCTTTCATCAGTGTCTTATAGTTTTCGGCATATGGTTTCTTGTCTCCATAGGTAGGCGTATTCCTAGGTACTTTATTCTTTTTGTTTCAGTGGTAAATGGGAGCATTTCCTTAATTTCTCATTCAGATTTTTCATCATTAGTGTATAGAAATGCAAGAGATTTCAGTGCATTGTGTATCCTGCTAGTCTACCAAATTCATTGATTAGCTCTAATAGTTTTCTGGTAGCATCTTTAGGATTCTCTATGTATAGTATCATGTCCTCTGCATACAGTGACAGTTTTACTTCTTTTCTGATTTGTATTACTTTTATTCCTTTTTCTTCTCTGATTGCTGTCCCTAAAACTTCCAAAACTATGTTGAATAATAGTGGTGAGAGTGGGCAACCTTGTCTTGTTCCTGAACTTAATGGAAGTAGTTTCAGTTTTTCACCATTCAGAACGATGTTGGTTGTGGGTTTGTAATATATGGCCTTTATTATGTTGAGGTAAGTCCCCTCTATGCCTACTTTCTGGAGGGTTTTTATCATAAATGTGTGTTGAATTTTGTCAAAAGCTTTCTCTGCATCTATTGAGATGATCATATGGTTTTTCTCCTTCTATTTGTTAATATGGTTTATCACACTGATTAATTTGTGTATATTAAAGAATCCTTGCATTCCTGGGATAAACCCCCCTTGATCATGGTGTATGATCCTTTTAATGTGCTGTTGGATTCTGTTTGCTAGTATTTTGTTGAGGATTTTTGCATCTCTGTTCATCAGTGATATTGGCCTGTAGTTTTCTTTCTTTGTGACATCTTTGTCTGGTTTGGGTATCAGGGTGATGGTAGCCTTGTAGATTGAGTTTGGGAGTGTTCCTCCCTCTGCTCTATTTTGGAAGAGTTTGAGAAGGATAGGTGTTAGCTCTTCTCTACATGTTTGATAGAATTCCCCGGTGAAGCCATCTGGTCCTGGGCTTTTGTTTGTTGGAAGATTTTTAATCACAGTCTCAATTTTGGAGCTTGTGATTGGTCTGTTTATATTTTCTATTTCTTCCTGGTCAGTGTTGGAATGTTGTGCTTTTCTAAGAATTTGTCCATTTCTTCCAGGTTGTCCATTTTATTGGCATATAGTTGCTTGTAGTAATTTCTCATCATCCTTTGTATTTCTGCAGTGTCAGTTGTTACTTCTCCTTTTTCATTTCATATTCTATTGATTTGAGTCTTCTCCCTTTTTTTTTTGATGAGTCTAGCTAATGGTTTATCAATTTTGTTTATCTTCTCAAAGAACCAGCTTTTAGTTTTATTGATCTTTGTTACTGTTTCCTTCATTTCTTTTTCATTTTTTTCTGATCTGATCTTTATGATCTCTTTCCTTCTGCTAACCTTGGGGCTTTTTGTACTTCTTTGTGTAACTGCTTTAGGTGTAAGGTTACATTGTTTATTTGAGATGTTTCTTGTTTCATCAGGTAGGACTGTATTGTTATAAACTTCCCTGTTAGAACTGCTTTTGCCGCATCCCATAGATTTTGGGTTCTCGTGTTTTCATTGTCATTTGTTTCTAGGTATTTTTTGATTTCCTCTTTGATTTCTTCAGTGATCTCTTGGTTATTTAGTGGTGTGTTGTTTAGACTTCATGTGTCTGTATTTTTCACAGATTTTTTCCTGTAATTGATACCTAGTCTAATAGTGTGTTTTTGGAAAAGATACTTGATACAATTTCAATTTTCTTAAATTTACCAAGGCTTGATTTGTGACCTAAGATATGATTTGTCCTGGAGAATGTTCCATGAGCAGTTGAGAAGAAAGTGTATTCTGTTGTTTTTGGATGGAATGTCCTATAAATATCAATTAAGTCCATCTTGTTTAATGTATCATTTAAAGCTTCTGTTTCCTTATTTATTTTCATTTTGGATGATCTGTCCATTGGTGAAAGTGGGGTGTTAAAGTCCCCTACTATGATTGTGTTACTGTTGATTTCCCCTTTTATGGCTGTTAGCATTTACCTTATGTATTGAGGTGCTCCTATTTTGGGTGCATAAATATTTACAATTATTATATCTTCTTCTTGGATAGATCCCTTGATCATTATGTAGTGTCCTTCTTTGTCTCTTGAAATAGTCTTTACTTTAAAGTCTATTTTGTCTGATATGAGAATGGCTACTCCAGTTTTTTTTTTTTTTTTTTTTCTTTTTGCGGTATGCGGGCCTCTCACTGTTGTGGCCTCTCCCGTTGCGGAGCACAGGCTCCGGATGCGCAGGCCCAGCGGCCATGGCTCACGGGCCCAGCCGCTCCGCGGCATATGGGATCCTCCCAGACCGGGGCACGAACCCGTATCCCCTGCATCGGCAGGCGGACTCTTAACCACTGCGCCACCAGGGAGGCCCTCCAGCTTTCTTTTGATTTCCATTTGCATGGGGTATCTTTTTCTATCCCTTCTCTTTCAGTCTGTACGTGTCCTTAGGTCTGAAGTGGGTCTCTTGTAGACAGCATATGTATGGGTCTTATTTTTATATCCATTGAGCAAGCCTGTGCCTTTGGGTTGGAGCATTTAATTCATTCACGTTTAAGATAATTATCAATATGTATGTTCCTATGACCATTTTCTTAGTTGTTTTGGTAGGTCCTTTTGTTCTCTTGTGTTTCCCACTTAGAGAAGTTCCTTTATCATTTGTTGTAGAGCTGGTTTGGTGGTGCTGAATTCTCTTAGCTTTTGCTTGTCTGTAAAGGTTTTAATTACTCTGTCAAATCTGAATGAGATCCTTGCTGGATAGAGTAATGTTGGTTGTAGTTTTTCCCCTTTCATCACTTTAAATATGTCTTTCCACTGCCTTCTGGCTTGCAGAGTTTCTGCTGAAAGATCAGCTGTTAACCTTATGGGGATTGTCTTGTACGTTATTTGTTACTTTTCCTTTGCTGCTTTTAATATTTTTTCCTTGTATTTAATTTTTGATTGTTTGGTAATATGTGTCTTGGTGTGTTTCTCCTTGGACTTATCCTGTATGGAGCTCTCTGTCCTTCCTGGACTTGACTATTTCCTTCTCTATATTAAGGAAGTGTTCTACTATAATCTCTTCAAATACTTTCTCAGTCCCTTTGTTTTTCTCTTCTTCTTCTGGGACCCCTGTAATTCGAATGTTGGTGTGTTTAATGTTGTCCCAGAGGTCTCTGAGACTGTCATCAACTCTTTTCATTCTTTTTTCTTTATTCTGCTCTGTGGTAGTTTTTTCCACTGCTTTATTTTCCAGGTCACTTATCCGTTCTTCTGCCTCAGTTATTCTGCTATTGATTCTTTCTAGAGAATTTTAAATTTCATTTATTGTGCTGTTCATCATTGTCTGTTTGCTCTTTAGTTCTTCTAGGTCCTTGTTAAATGTTTCTTGTATTTTCTCCATTCTATTTGCAAGATTTTGCATCATCTTTACTATCATTACTCTGAATTCTTTTTCAAGTAGATTGCCTATTTCCTCTTCATTTGTTTGGTCTGGTGGGTTTTAACCTTGCTCCTTCATCTGCTGTGTATTTCTCTGCCTTCTCATTTTGCTGAACTTACTGTGTTTGTGGTCTCCTTTTTGCAGGCTACAGGTTTGTAGTTCTTGTTGTTTTTGGTTTCTTCCCCCAGTGGCTAATGTTGGTTCCCTGGGTTGTGTAGGCTTCCTGTTGGAGGGGACTGGTGCCTGTGTTCTGGTGGATGAGGCTGGATCTTGTCTTTCTGGTGGGCAGGACCATGTCTGGTGGGCAGGACCATGTCTGGTGGTGTGTTTTGGGGTGTCTCTGAACTTATTATGATTTTAGGCAGCCTCTCTACTAATAGGTTGTGTTGTGTTCCTGTCTTGCTAGTTGTTTGGCATGGGGTGTCCAGCACTGTAGCTTACTGGTCATTGAGTAGAGCTGGGTCTTAGTGTTGAGATGGAGATCTCTGGGAGAGCTTTCAGTGCTTGATATTACATGCTGTTGGGAGGTCTCTGGTAGAGCAGTGTCCTGAACTCGGCTCTCCCACCTCAGAAGCTCATGCCTGACACATGGCCGGAGCACTAAGACCCAAGGCCATAGCACTGTTACTTAGCTGCAAATTTGGGATTCATTCCCTGCCTTGTGACCCCAAGTCCAGTGTGCTTTGAATTCCCCCTTGTATTAAAAAGAGGATCCGTATGTTTCTGACTCCAATTCACAGGACTGGCAGTGAAGCCACCTGGTTTGACAGCAAAACTCTTCCCACACAGGAAGCATCAAGCACTCACGAGGCTTGTCCTGGGTGGCCACGAGACGAGTAGTTCCGTTTCTGCCTGCCAGAATCTTAGAAGTTTCTATAGAAACTTCTCTATAGAGGCTTTAACTGGGTTCAGTCTAATATACTATCCAGATGGTCTCAACAACAGCTACTCTCTCAAGGTTGTGTCCATGAGGCAGCTTCCAGCTCAGGGAAGCTGGGAGTTGCTTATAGCAGGTGATCAATAAGCACCGGTTGCTATAAAGCTATTTAACTCCCAGTAGTAACTGAGCTTCCTGAACTTTTATTTTCACTATTCCAAAATTCCAGATGTAATTCCCAGACATCATTATCCCTGCAAATCTACCTCATTAGAATTCAACAGTGGCACTCTGAAAGGATAACAGAAAAAATATCTTAAGACACATAAGTAATGGAGATTCAGAGACCAGAATTGCCTGGAGCTCCTGGATTCATGTTAAGGATTGCTTTTAGCAAAGTCATCAAATCACACACTGACAAATCTATGTGTTTTGAATATGAATGTCATTTCTTTTGGCATGAAACTCATCTCTTCACTATTGCCTACACTTTAGATTTTTGGGGTAAATGGATTTTTCTCCCAAATTAAAACTATGCTAAAAAAATTGAGATTATTCTAGGTTCGTATTAGGATGTTTTAGTCTGTCTTCTTTATCTAAACACTGATATGATTTGCTTTAGAGTTTATGACTAAACTTAAGCTTTTTGTAAGATTATAGAATTGGGAATATTCTTATTTGTCACGTAATCCAACCCCTGGAAGCTCAAATCTCCAGACATGAGGAATATCGAGGTTTGGACTTAATGGTGGATCAGAGAGTCTTCTCAGTGTGTGGCTTTGATGGGGCTGGATATGATTCTAGACTCATATGTGCTATGACACCGAAAATCCCAATATTAAAACTCTTGTCCATTGAGCTAAAGCATTGTGTCTACAGGAATCCCCTGTAAAATGCAATGCTGCTAGGAAAGACAATCATTAGACAATTAGTCTATCATGTCTTCTTTCGCCTAGATCAACCGGAAGGAAGGGAATGTGACACAGTTAAGTGTAGACATGAAGAAACATGTCCAAAGAGTTAAGTAACTTATCTAAAGTTATCTACCTAGTAAGAACTCATGTCAGGGTACAGATCCAGATTTGATCTCAAAGCCCACACTATTTTCATTGCATAAACATGATTCAGAAACAGTGTTGTTCAGGGAAAGCAGGTCAGAAAACCCTGTGTGAAGTTGGGCAGTGGGTGGAAAGGAGATCTTCAGTCACACAGGACAGAGAGCATCAAGAGGAAAAGGCCAGAGAAATGGAAAACGTGAGATATAATTTCAGCCTCTATCATGCTTTTGTTTAGATCCTCAGAATTAAGCAGAAAAATGGAAAACTGCTTTCTTATAACTGCTGGTCTGACTTCCTGAATGCTTTTCCTTCCCCGGGGATTAGCAAATATGGCTACATGCCAAACCAAGTATCTCTGCTGCTTAGCTGTCCCGAATTTTCTTCCCTGGCTAAGATACAGTGAGGAGGTATACTGATTACAGCTCAGATTTTCATCTGGGTCATTCAACCTACATTCAGCAAGTGGTGTTCTTTTACTCGTGCAGGCAGAGAGACACTGTCAGTGTCTCCCTGGAGGACAGTTGACAAAGTGTGGTGAGACTGTTTGTTGGCATCCCTTCCCTTTTCGGGGTTTGTTTTACATAACAGCATGAACAGCTCTTCAAGGAACAATGCTAGAAACTGCCCTGGCTTCCCTTCTCATAACATACAGGAAGGAAACATCAGCACTTGCAAAATACTCTTGCTCCAAGCCCAGCTCTCAGCTGGCAGATAATCAATTTCCCCCAAAGCCAACCTCCTCCCACTCCTCTCCTCTCCATCTTCTGCAGTATTACACGTGGTAGCCTATGACAAAGGATGAACTGAGAGCTTCCAGTTCTCTAGGAGAAAGGTTGGGGAGTGAGGGGCCTCTCTTATGTTCTTCATTTCTGAGATGAAAGAACTGAACAAGTTGATGTCTAAAATTGCATATTTCTATGGGTTTAGTTATTGTGTTATCATTTCAGTATCATGCACCCCAAAATTGGTTCAATGCTTTTAATGGAAAGTCACCATGAGAAGATTTCAAATTGAGAATCAAGCTACTGAAATTTTGTATTTTAGATCTGATCCTTTGTGTCCCTGGATGTATAATTTTAAGTCTCCAAGTTTCAGTTACAGCTGGAGTAGATGATGCTTGAGATTCCTTCTAATTCTAAATAGTCTAAGCTATCTCTTTTCCTTTTAATACATTTTTTACTTACTTTAAAGTGATAGTGGTTTAAAGGAATGATTTTACAACTAGGAACAAAGGGGGTCTATTTATATTCTATTCTTTATCAGTGTCTTTTATTTTGTTTTTATAAATTTATTTATTTTTTGGCTACGTTGGGTCTTCGTTGCTGGGCGCGGGCTTTCTCTAGTTGTGGCGAGTGGGGGCTACTCTTTGTTGCAGTGCATGGGCTTCTCATTGCGGTGGTTTCTCTTTGTTTCAGAGCACAGGCTCTAGGCGCATGGGCTTCAGTAGTTGTGATACACGGCCTCAGTAGTTGTGGCTCACAGGCTCTAGAGCACAGGCTCAGTAATGGGTGGCATACGGGCTTAGTTGCTCCACGGCATGTAGAATCTTCCTGGACCAGGGCTCGAACCTGTTTCCCTGCACTGACAGGTGAATTCATAACCACTGCACCACCAGGGAAGCCCAGTGTCTTTTCTTAATAAGAACAACAGTTAGACAATATAAGAGAACTATGAGGAAACATGGGGAATGTTTACGTTACCACAATTTTTTTGGTATCTACAAATGATGAACTACACATAAGCTTGGTGACTTTGACATTCGCATAGATTATGAATTGTCCATTAAAGCTGACACATGTATAAAACTCTTAGGAAAACATAGGCAGAACACTCTATGGCATAAATCACAGCAAGATCCTTTTTGACCCACCTCCTAGAGAAATGGAAATAAAAACAAAAATAAACAAACGGGACCCAATGAAACTTAAATGCTTTTTGCATAGCAAAGGAAACGATAAATAAGATGCAAAGAAAACCCTCAGAATGGGAGAAAATATTTGCAAATGAAGCAACTGACAAAGGATTAATCTCCAAAATATACAAGCAGCTCATGCAGCTCAATATCAAAAAAACAACCCAATCCAAAAATGGGCAGAAGACCTAAATAGTCATTTCTCCAAAGAAGATATACGGATTGCCAACAAACACAAGAAAGGATGCTCAACATCACTGATCATTAGAGAAATGCAGGTCAAAACTACAATGAGGTATCACCTCACACCAGTCAGAATGGCCATCATCAAAAAATCTACAAACAATAAATGCTGGAGAGGGTGTGGAGAAAAGGGAACCCTCTTGCACTGTTGGTGGGAATGTAAATTGACACAGCCACTATGGAGAACAGTATGGAGGTTCCTTACAAACTAAAAATAGAACTCCCATATGACCCAGCAATCCCACTACTGGATATATACCCTGAGAAAACCATAATTAAAGAAGAGTCATGTACCATACTGTTCACTGCAGCTTTATTTACAATAGCCAGGACATGGAAGCAACCTAAATGTCCATCGACAGATGAATGGATAAAGAAGATGTGGCGCATATATAAAATGGAATATTAGCCATAGAAAGAAATGAAAGTGAGTTATTTGTAGTGAGGTGGAAGGACCTAGAGTCTGAAAGAGTTTTTCTCTGAAAGAGAAAAACAATTACCGTAGGCTAACACATATATAGAATCTAAAAAAAAAAAAAAGATTCTGAAGAACCTAGGGGCAGGACAGGAATAAAGACACAGACGTAGAGAATGGACTTGAGGACAGGGAGGGGGAAGGGTAAGCTGGGATGAAGTGAGAGGGTAGGATTGACATATATACACTACCAATGTAAAACAGATAGCTAGTGGGAAGCAGCTGCATAGTATAGGGAAGATCAGCTCGGTACTTTGTGACCACCTAGAGGGGTGGGATAGGGAGGGTGGGAGGGAGATGCAAGAGGGAGGGGATATGGGAATATACGTATACATATAGCTGATTCACTATGTTATACAGCAGAAACTAACACAACATTGTAAAGCAATTATACTCCAATAAAGATGTTAAAAAAAAAAAAAAAGCTGACACAGGGCAGAGAAGAAAAGAGAGAGAGACCTTCTCTTTTTGCAGAGAAGGGATCTTCTCTTTTTAATGTTTGGTCTTAAAACATCACCAAGAGTATCTTCCCTACCTTTGCAAAGGTTAAAGATACTAACGTTTAACTTAAAGCAGCTATTTTCAATCCTGTAACGTCCTATACTTGCAAACCAGTTTACAAATGTTTCCCATTACTACTTCCATGCCACAAAAATCAATGTTGTTACAGAATTTTGGGGGGGTGAAGGAGCTATACATTAATAAATTCTACAAAGTGCACATCCTATAGAAACTGCTTGAAAAGAGTCAGTGAGATTTTTCCTCCCTACAGGGAAGACTGTAGAGGGGAAGAAAGGGACTTCCATTTTCTCACTATTTAAACACCAGATTCCAAGTGGGCTACAATTTCATTAATGCTGACACCAAATCCTCCTTGGGAAATCTCTCGTGATCAGCTGCTTGAGAAGTTGTTTCCTTAATGCTGAGAGAACAATAGTGCTTAGCAAATAACATAACTGTCTAAAATAAAGGATTATTATTATTTTATTCTGTTTCTTTGCAAATCATAAAAGCAGTTACTCCACAGTAAGCATTGGTTAACTCTAAAGTTTATTCAGGAACTCAAGCATGGGAAAGAAGAGAGAAAATCTAATTAAATCTTTAATGCATAAAACTATAGTTCAGTTTTACAACTCTTAGTTTAGTTATTTAAATGACAGTATTAATGAAAACGAAAAGGTTCTCAGGGTAAATTGAGGGACGTGGCTCGTGGTGCAAGTTCCACGGTGAGAACCCTGACCTTTGGGAAGCCCCTGTACTCCCCAGATCCCCACTTTCTCTTTTGGAAAATGAAGAAACTGGCCTGATCTCTAAACTCTTTTAGCTCTGACACTGTAGGATCAAATCCAAATTCTAATTCAGCAATGACAGCACTGAGAACTCCCTATGTGATGAGGCCAAAGACACTTTGAGTTTTGGTGAGCAGAGCATTACACCATTGTGCTTGATGCTGATTCGACACAGAGTACCATCTGCGAAAGTAAAGCAAGTGCCAACTCAAAAAAAAACCCAAAAAAAACCACATGGATTTGGAAGGCCTTTGATAATCTCCTACATCACTCCTGCCATAGCAGAAGTCAGATAGAAAGCAAATGCTGTGTACTACAATTCACATGATCGTCCTCTCACAACAGCCGCTCACAGAGGCCCATTTTGCTCAAAAACAAAATCCTCATCTTCCCTGTGGACAGAGAATGCTGGGCATCAACCCCCTGGTCTAGACTGTCCTGTACAAAATGAAAGAGACACACCATTCTATGTGGCAAACACATTGATGCTAGAATTCATTCTTGGACATATAAATTGAAAACCAAGACAGCCCTGAGGTCGGAATCCCAAATATAATCTGAAAGTGGATGTGGTTGCCTACTTTTTTCAAGTTTTCATATTATTTTCCTGTATTACACAAGCAAGTCCACTACAAGGGTTTTGGTGGATAGAAGGAAGCGATTGTGCTACCAGTGAAGTAGAGGCAGGACAGATGTTGTCTCACCAGCTCTGAGGTGGACTCCTGAGTTTGCAAAGACTCACACCTCAAGCACAAGGCCTGCTGCCCACAAATAGGGAGGCTTCTGCTCTCACGGCTGCACTGTGGCCTTCTCATGCTTTTGTCTGTAATGGAGTCTTCTCAGGGGAAGGAAGAGAATGGATTATTCTGCTCTCTTTCCTTTTACCCCAAGTGGCCGTTACAGAGCAAAAGGCGAGGTCCTGTCAGGTGTACAGCTATAGAATCTTTAGGTTTAAAACCAGAGGAGGAAAGAATGAGATTAAGCTTTTGATTTTCTGACAGGCGGAGAAAAATAGAAATATTTATTGTAAATATAAATCAATATGAAAAGCTCTATATACAACTAAATTCTCAAGGTCATGAGACCCTCTGACTTATGTAAAGACATTTAAAAAAGGAAAAAAATGGTCATAACATTCAGGAACACATATTAAGCACCTACTGTGTCTCAGTCTATGTTATAAACACGCCACAGGAATCATTCTACTTAATCCTCATCACAACTCTGTGATGTAAGGGTGACTATCATCTGCATTTTTCCATGTGGGAAAACTGAGACAACAGACATTAAATAATCTGCTCAAGGTTATGGAGCAAATGAATGTCCAACTAAGAAATAGCTAGTGTTTTTTCTTTTTTCTTTTTTTTTGGTTAAATGTCTCATTCCTTCATTTGGTTTTTTTAAAATAAATTTTAAAACTCCCATTGGTGAAATCTGGACATATATTTCAAATATGCAGATTTAAATAACATCACTAATACTAATTTTTCAATATTAAAATAATATTTAACATTTGGTATAGGATTTCCACAAGGTCTGTTATCTAATTAAATTAGTCATATTTTGTAAAGAAGACAGAAGAGGAGAAAGAGATTTACCCAAGATCACACAACAAGATCATAGCCAGACAGGAATTAGAACCCACGTGCTGACTTTGAGTCGCAGTGCTTTTCCACCCAAAAGATGAAGTTTCATGATTCAGAGATACTGAGCTTTTTTAGAACCAACTCTATGTAGTAGATATAATTTATGATGTAGTTGATATTTTTATGGTAGTAATGACTTTTGACAGGCATCTTAAAAACTACCTTGAATATCACAAAATGCAAAACTTCCTGGGTGAAAGAATTCCAGCAGGAAGGAAAATAAAATAAGACAAACAAAAAAATAAACCTTTAAAATGGAGTGCTTGGGCATAGAGCAAAGAGCAAGTGAGATCAAGTTTTTAAGCCTACAATTGTGCAGAGTATCCCTAGGAGTGATTTGACATCTTTGGGAACATTTTGTGATCTGACCTTTTGCAATCATTGCCTGCAGTTGCCTGAATTCGGATGTTCTTTTTCCAGCTGCTTTCAAAGTCATTTTAGAAAGCTTGGTATTCGGGTAACATTAGGTTTCTCAACGTCTGTGGAGTCTTTTCTATAAGCAAATGTCAGTGCCTGGGTTAGACTAAGCACGTCTGCCTTCAAAGGCAAAGTTATGAGACTAAGCACGTCTGCCTTCAAAGGCAAAGTTATGCCAGGCCCATTGAAAGAGTGAAAAAAAAAAAAAAAAAGAGAAAGTATTTTTGCTAATATGCTTATTTCTCCAGAAGAGTTTTCTGGATTTTGAGGTACAATTACTAATAATATTTCTCTTTGTTTCCTGACTTTGAAACCATTTGTGAGATGCATTCATAAATTCAACAGAGTTCAAATATCATCTTCATTGCTGGTAGCATTGGTTTAGAGGATAAATTTGTAGTCAGAGTTGGGATTCTTACTATATCTCATCCAAATCTAATCTTTGGTATTACCCAACTCAAAGGAGAGTTGGGTGTGCAAGACCAACATACTTGCTTAACTGGCTGGCTCCCACTGAGTCCCTGTAGTAGGGACTAAGTGAGATAAAACTCTAGATTAACCTTTAAAAATTAGTCCATGGTTTGACTCAGGAGAGCTAACCAAATGGAGAAGAGACACAGGTGACTGTCAGATCCATCTAATAAGGAAACACAAGTAAGGAAATTGGCTAACTGTGCCAATTTCATCAATCAGATAACATAGAATGAATAAATTGGGAAGAAGTCAGCAGGGAATGTTTTCTTTCCAGTACTTCTGAAAGGGTGGAAATTCCTATTTAATAGGTCAGGAAAAAATGAGAGATGATGAAAACTGTGGCTGTTTATGCCTAAAGACTTCATTTTCTAGGGGCTGAACTATGAGCTGTGCCTTTTCCTACTGGGAAGTCTTGCTTCTTTCCAAAGATGATGACTGGGATTTTTACTCATTTCCTGAGGAGTACAGTCTCATCATTTCTATGCCAGAATGGCAAAATATAACATATTGGTCACTCTTCTGTAGCCCTGGGATTATAACTGTGACAAATCAATTGAAATTTCTAATTACAAGGAGCATAAAGTCCTTTCTCAGCTAGCATGTACCTCAGGTTGACTGGAAGTAAATGACTGCTATCTTTCTCAGGATTTCTCAGATTTTCACTGATACCTCCATTAAGCCAGTCTAATTTTCTTATCAAAGTTGACAGACAGATATTACTCTAGTATGGTGTGTGTTCCTTATTGGTATCTCTTTTCTGAGCTATTAAAAATATTTCCAGTCAGCAACTTGAAGCCAGGAGAACTAAGTGGAATATGAATTCACATTTTAAAATTTTACCTGAAATGAGACTTCTCAAAGAGAAACATTGTGAGATCTGGTAGTATCACTGTAATATGCTACGTAAGGAGTAACCACACGTAAAAGGACATTTTGTTACCTTTCAATACCAAGCCATGTTGCTATGTAATTAGTCTGTACTTCAGAATCCAAGTTGAACAGAAAAGAATATGTAATTTTTGTGACATAACTTTGTGAACTATATTAAAATGATATGGTTCATATAAACAAGAACAAGGCTGACTTCTTAACTATTGTTCCTGACAGTTGCAGGTAGCCTTTTAACAGAGGCTAACAACAACAAAAAAATCACTGAACAGGAAGCTGCATGTACTTGCTCATCTATACACTGTCTCTGAAAGGTTACAAAACACTTTCCCTACCATTAGAAAATATGGTTTTTCACCACAGCCCTAGTGATAGGTGTGATTATCCCTATTTTACTGGGAGAATTTGAACAATTTACCCAAATCCCTGCACCTTGTTAATGACATCACTAGTACTTGAATTCTGGGACTGGACCCTATATATTTTCCACTACAGTGAACTACTCTGCCCTTATGTAAAACATGTTTTAGTATCTAGTCAGATGTTTGTAAGAGTTAAGTTTAAATACACTGGGACATTGCATTTCTTTTGAATGGATCAAAGTAGCAAATGCATTCATTTGTATCTTCAGCTTTAGATTTCTGAGCCAGAGTTGTTTTATTTATATAAATCCCAAGGTGGATTCATTTGCTACAGTGTCCGAATTTGATGATGGGCTCAAAATTACAAAAGCCACGTTGAGCTAAGAATCAGTGGTGGCTTTTTCAGAGGGTAAGGAAGAGAAGCTATCACACTAATAAAAAGAGTGTTCTAGAAATGAGTGCAGAGAACTGAGATCTTAGCAAATACCTAGGTCCTGTTTGAACATAGAGAAAACCGCTATCTGGAGGCTTTGCCAGTATTGAATTTCCTTTCATCTAGAGCTGTTCTCCAAGAGGAAAATTCTAGAATGGTTGTCAAGTTAGGCTGGCATTCTAGACAAATGAATTTCAATCCTCCTAAAAGTAACATGTCTATTATATAAGGTTTAAGAACAAAAATGAAAAAAATTTTTCTTGTTAGGATTGGGGGCCCCAGTCATCCATACCAGCTTTCTATATTAACCCCATTCAGTAATTGCTCAACTTTCTGCTTTTTTGCTTTATCTCCATGATCCTTACCACTGGCTCAAAATGGGCAGGCTGTTTACTACAAAAAGAGAACTGGTTTGGGAGGCGGGAGTCTTGGGTCTGCCACTCTGTCCTTGGATAAAACACCTGTCTTTTTCAATGGGTCTCAATTGTTTAACCTTGAAAAGGATAGACTAGATTGATATAAATGCTAGACCCTTTCTAATTTTAATTCTCTTTTGAATGTTTAGTAGCACTTCTGTGCTTGTATATGCTAGAACGGTGTTAATTATATTCCACAGATTACACTACTTTGTAATCATAACTGACATTAATAGGCCTTTTACTGGGTACCAGGAATTTACCAGGCACCTTAACTCTTTTTATGTTCATGATAACCCTATGAGGTATATTCTCTTATCATCCCTCCTTTACAGATAAGGAAGTCAAGACTCAGAGTTACGGCACTTGCCTAAAATCATACGACCAGTGAGTGACAGGACTAGAACTTTTGAACCCAGCCTGACACCACAGTCCTTGCAGTGGACACTTCTGACGTCCCCTCCTTCCCATTACCTTTTCTGAGCTGGTGCGCCCATTGCTCAGGTGCTGCAAGGGTTGGCTGCTAGCAGCTCATCACTGTCCGCTTCTCTGGAGAACTGCCTTTGACCAGCATAGAGCCATATGAGCTAGGAGATTAAGACCACCCCACCTTAGCCTGTGGAGTACAAAAGACTGCTGCTCTGGCCTCGAGGTGGGACTAACTCTGTGGCGCAGTTTGTTCCAGAACCTCCTGGAAGCTCTCCTCCTCAGGGTGAAGCAAATCCATGCTTAGCTTTTTTCTGCTGCCCTTGCCTGCTTCCCTCACCCCCCATTTTCTAACAGGTAAACCCCAACAAGTCACCCTTGCAGGAATTCTGGACTCCACCTTGGCTTCTAACTTGGAGCAGCTCCTGTTCTTCAAGACAAATCTGTGCTCCCTTTCCTCAGTGCAGACAGTCAGAGGGAGTCTTGAAAAGATAGATTTAGCCTGGAAAATAATTATAAATTACACCTTTTATTTTTCATTGTATTCTCCCCAATTGTTATTTTGTTCTTTTTTCATTACCATATGAGCTTGAACAAACAACAGATGAAATAATAATGGTGAAGTTCTGAAATGAAAACACACGTATTAGACTTAACGGGGAAGAGACTGTGGTGGCTTTTGCAGCCCTTTGTCCTCTTCCTTCTCTAATTGCATCTAGCTGAGACGCTGAAATCACCAATCGATTCTCTTTTTCTTTTTTTCTTTTTTTTTTTTTTTTTTGCGGTACGCGGGCCTCTCACTGTTGTGGCCTCTCCCATTGCGGAGCACAGGCTCCGGACGCGCAGGCCCAGCGGCCATGGCTCACGGGCCCAGCCGCTCCGCGGCATGTGGGATCCTCCCGGACCGGGGCACGAGCCCGTGTCCCCTGCATCGGCAGGCGGACTCTCAACCACTGCGCCACCAGGGGAGCCCACCAATCGATTCTTTAATAAGCATTATGCAGCCACTCTGATGCAGCTGATTTTTCTTCTTTTTTTTCTTCTTGGCAAGCAGCTAAGACTACTAACAGCTCACTGTAACCTTATATCCACATCTTTGGGGATTAAGTTCAGCAAGGTATCCAGTAAAAAATATTTCCAGAAGCAATAATTTCTAAAGTAACGTTTAATATTTTAAAAGCCCACGTTGGTCTCTGCCTTGGTCTTAAATGCTTTGGGTGTATAGTTCATCTGGAAATTTTTGTTTTTTTTCCCCCACGGCCATCTGAGCTACAGCATTTATTCATTTAACAAATAATTGTTGAATTCCCTCTGTGTACCAGGCACTGTACTAGATGCTGAGAATGAAATAGTGAGCTAAATAGCTATAGCTACTTCTGTCATGGAGCCCATGGGTTAATTATCGTCTAAAATGTAATTCAATATTCACACCAATCATATACTTCCAATTAAGATCAGCTCTATGAGAGTCATGTGGTGCTATGAGATCTTACTGAGAACATCTGATCGATTTATGGCTTCTCTGATGATGGGATACATTAATTGATATCTGAAGAAAGAATGGAGTTAAGTAGAGATGGGGATATTAGACTTTGAGCTGAGGGAATCAGCTGGTGAAAAGACCCTAATGTGAGAGGTAGCAGGGAGCATTTAAGGAACTGCAAGAACCCCAGCTGGAGTGTAAAGAAATACTATTTAAGATGAAGCTGGAGAATAGTCAGGGAAAAGACGACATGAAGTCTTACAGGACAAGTTAAAGACTTTTAATGTGTCCTGATATCAGTGGACAACAGTGGAAGGGTTTGGAGGTATATGTATATGACATGATTGGAGGTGTGGAAAGTATTTCAGAAATTGGAGGCAACATAGGCAAATGAGGACAAAAGAATGAACAGTACCCCTCCGGAGAGCAGAAGGTAAATCAGGTTGGGTGGGCATAAAATGGAGAGATTATAAATGGTGTGAGACACAGCTGGGATGGTTCATTGTGGACCAGGGCAAAATGGACTAGAATCATGTGTTGAGTAGAATGGATTTTATTCTGAAAAACTTGAAGGAAATGGCATGAGCACAAATGCATTCTAGAAGGATTAGCTTAGACCAGCACTGTCCAATTGAGCTTTCTATAATTTAGTAACTTTTATAATTTTATATATAAATATATAAATAGCTGTTAAGCACTTGAAGTGTGGCTTGATCAAATGAGGAAATAGAATTTAAAATTTTTTTTAGTTTTCAATTTTACTTAAGATGGCTACCACTTAGCACAGGTCTAGTCACAGTACGGGGTATATGTGTGTAGTGTGCGCTGGTGTTGGGGGCGGCTGGAAGGTTGGAATGAGGAAAAGGATTGAAGAGATAAGCTGGGAATCTGGGAGCGATATGATGCCAGGAAGAATAAAGACAGGAAAGTCATAGAAGCATGAAATAAAAATATTTCATTTACTTTGTCTAGGGCTGAGGGAACATGAAGGGAATAATGAGAGGGAGAGAAACCTAGATTAAATTCAAATTACAGATAGCCTTGCATGCCCCACTAAGGAGTTTGGACTTTCTGTGAAGAGGAGCATGGATCTCTAAAGGTTTGGGAAGATTGACATTTAAGCAGAACTTTCAAAAATGTGCTTGCCAGAAACTTCATCTAATCAGGGTATGTAAGATAAATTAGCATCTGTGTGTTTTATTAGAGTCCTTGTGCCTTGGAGTAGTGACACTATATTCATATGTCTTTCTTAGCCTGAGGACTCCCTCATGGCAAGGATTACAGTTTAGCTATTTTGCCTTCTCTTGACCTCCAAGGACCTAGTTGCCGGAAAAATGTTGAATGTAATTCCAGAAGAGCTGAGAGCCTAAGCCATGACTGGGAATGGTTGGTGAGTGACACATGCAGAAACACTTGGGAGTGACATGCAGAGAAGTTAGCAGCTGATTGAATTTGAAAGCCTTTCCTCTCCCACAATGTTCTAGGTGCATAAGGTCAGGGACTGGGATTCTGCCTGAGGACTGGGTATCCTACTCATACTTTTGGGCACGGAGCAAATCTTGAAAAAAACTTCGTGCCAATTGAAAGGTAATATTTAATAAACATTTTTTGCAGTGTTTATTCCAAATATCTAGAAGTAAAATATATAGTTATGTGCTTCCAGATTACCTTCCAGTCTACGTCAGTGTACACCCCTACCAAGAGTGTGTAGCTCTGTTCTCTGTCCATGTTTTGTCAGTACTAGAAATTACCAGTTTATTTTTTTCCCTGATGTGATAGGCTAAAAATGAAATACTATGATTTTACTTTGCATTTCACTGATCACTACTGAAGTTGAGAATCTTTTCTTGTATTTAGTATCTATGAATTGTCCATTCATTTTTTTCAGCCTAGTTAAAAATGTGGGTCTCTTTCTCAATAATTAAGAGCATTACTTATGTATCAGTAATGTTAGCCTTTGATTTCTTATTTATTTGGGAAATATTTTATTCAAATGTGGTATTTTGCCTTCTAAAATGATTTAAAGGAAAAATACCTATAATACAGAAGTTCTAAGTTTTACATGGTAAACCTGTAATTTTTTTCTCCTTTATGTTTGTTTTATGGTGTACTTGACAAAGCCTTTTCCACACTAAGGTTATGAAGATGTTCTATTATATTTTTTCCTTATGTAGTATTTAAATTCATGCTTAAATTTGAATCTTCAGTAGACCTTAAATTTATTGTTGTGTGTTAGGTGAGGTACAGATCTAATTTCAGAAAACCCTTTTCCTAAATGAAGTTGTAGCCAACAAACTCTCCTGCCTGCCTGTGGTCAAAATCAGCCCTGTGGAATTATGCCTCAGATTCAATGAGGAGTGATAAAGGAAGATCTACTGCATTGTCTCAACACATCTCTCTCTGTCTCTCTGAGTTGTAGTAAGAGACAGAATAATCTTGTTCTCATTTAATCCATTTAATTTAGAATCAGTCTGTGAGATTCCATCGGTCTGTATCTCCACATTACCTTATATAGTGCTCTTTGCATAAAAATAATTAAAATATTTGTTGACAAATAAAAAAGAGACTAGAGAAAGGAATGTAAGGAAGAGAATATTAACGCTAATTATGGCTTCAACTTAACCTGGTAGGGAATATATACTCTATTCAACTATATTTAAGTAGAGTAAGAAACTTGGAAGAGGAGCAAAGTGGTTTTAGTTTTTTCAGCATCCTGACAAAACGTTTAGGAGGTTTAAAGATAATATTTGCAAACCATACAGCCCAGTGTCTGCACATAGTAGGTCCTCATTCCTGGTAACTAGAAAATAGTTATTATTTCAGGCATTCACTGGAGGGGAAGATATCTCTATCATGGACTCTTTAAGTTTTTAAGAGGAGATAGCTTCATGTATGAAATAAGAGCCTAAACACTCCAATAAATCTGAATTTTAAAGCTCTCAAATGGTTAACATCACAACTAAAAAAATAATAACTGAAGTTCATTATTCACTAATGTTGCTGTCTTCCTAAAACTAGACATAAGAATCTTACAAAAAATAAAAGCTGAACATTAATGGGTGTTACTCAACTTATATGTCTTCTCTACTCGGTCATAGCCTGTGTGTGTTACATTCTAAATTAGGACAAAAACAGGGAACCAAACTAATTTATAAAATGCTATGACTTTAAATATCATATGTTAGAATAAATCAATAGAGAGAATAAATTTGAAGTGGCTGAAATAACCACCTTTGACTTTAATCCTTTTGGGCTTAGGGAAATCACTGATGTGGCACTTTCAGGAGATTTGATTTTATAGGGTTCTCAGCCGGAGAGTTTTTAAAAATACAAAAAGTGATAGAGCCTTAGATATAAGACAGGCATCAGGCTGTCACTGTGAAGCTGCTTTGCTTTTAAATGGCCTGCTCCCAAGTTTGAATCCAAAATCTAGTGACAGAAAAGCTTTGGATTTGCTGGCAAAGATGAAAGATGCTCAGAAGCTATTACCTTAAAATAGAAATTGATAAATAGGCTGTAGAAGTTTAGATTCTGACCTAAAGGGAAGTGGAGAATTAAATTGAGATAATTATCTGTTCACTTGAGGCAAAATTAAAGTTCACCTTTAAAAAGAATCAGATCATTAATGCCGAAGTGTAGATTCTCATTCACTTACATGATAAGGAGTAAAAAAGGAGTTACTAAAATTGTCTAGATTTATCTAAAATATTATAATTCATAAAGTTTCATTTAAACACATGTTTAAAATATGCAGAGTATTCTCAAGGACTTGGAAAATAGGGAGGAAAAGTGCCCCTGAATATTATTATTTAAAAAGAAAACGTCTCTTTCTTTGTGTTTCCTATGTAGAATAAGAAACTTGAATTCACCTCTGGTATTGTGATCAAAGAAACAGGGAAGAAAAAGATAGATATTAATAGGAATCATCTCAAGTTAAATGTCTTTATTCCTCAATCATCACCTGCGTCTGTTACATTCTAAATTAGAACAAAAGCAAAGACCAAACAAATTTATGAAATGCTATGACTTTAAATAGCTTAAGTCCAAATAAATCAACACAGAGAAGCGTCATCTCAGGGAACTAACCCAAATCTAGTTATGATCAATAAGAAAATTCCTGCCTTTAACTTTTCAGGGATAATTGCTAAATAGTGGCTAATCACTGCTCTTGGACAGGGTACCAATGTTCCCATGGGAGCCTAATTCCCTAATTAGTGTCTGGGTCACTAATGTTGCCTTAACCAGGATACTGAATTAGACAAGTGACAGTCCGTCAATCCACCGAAGGGCAGTATTAGGATGTATTCGTAACCCCACTTAGGAAACGCTGCAGGGTTAGAGGAGTCTTTACTCCCTTGAAGAGTACCCACTGAAGGGTTTTCTATCTCAGCAGCTTAGAACGGTATGGAGTGAAGCTTGAGAGGGGGAAGGAAGAAGTGGACTACGTAGTAAAATTTCACCCAGCTAAGTCAGTCTTCTCCCCATGAAGTTTCTGAAGTGCCTTATTTTCGAATCAGATCTAAATCATCTAAGTAAGTAGAGAAACACAGACATGAAGCCAAGTAATTCAACTAAAACACATGATTTGGATTTCATTGTCCATGCATTTTAGGACAAATCACAATTTAGTAAAGAAAAAAGAGGCAACATTTGAAAAGTGGTCTCATGTTTTGCCTCACATTAGGAGAGCAGATATGGTCTTTGAAACTGATGTTCTCAAACAGTACTATAAAGAAACAAATATATAGTAACTGGGATATGTCTCTATAGTATATTTTCTAACTTCAAAAATGAAAATTTTGTAAAATTTCACTTGGAATCATACAAAATGAAAGACATGGAATTTTAAAAACAATGCATGCATCATGATTTTAACGAATCAGAGACTTGGGATTATGTCACATTACATTGTTCTCATGCATAGCTACATGGTCGTTCTTGGATTCCTTGATTACTCTCTGTATTATTTACATAAACCCTTTGTAACCCAAATGTTCCAGAATACAACTTCTTGATTTTTGTTTCTTTCTCTATATTTAAATATGTAAATATATTCATTCATTTAATCACTTACTCAACAAATGTTACTGAATGCCTATTTGGAATCAAGCAGGATGCTAAGTACTGATACGGCAGTGATGGGCTAGAGTAGGCACAGTCTGTGGACTCATGCAGATAAAGTCTAATAGGTGGAACAGATATTACAAAAATAACCACATGAATGAATGAGAAATTACAAACTGAAGTTAACTGCTATGAAGGAAAATCACAGGATTCAACGGAAATATGAGAAAATGTCTCAGCATAGAAATGTGGTTATAAACTGAGTAAAACAGTCATTTATTAGTACCAAGCACCAGGATATTTCTCTCTGGTTTGTATGGAGAAAGGTCCTGAGAACAAGAGGAAATTGTTACAAACCTTAGGATTCACTGCAGGCAAGAAAGGCACGGAGCAGAAACACTGTTTCTTTCCCTCTCCACCAAACAAAAAGTTTCACATTGTGTGCATTAAGCAGGCAGAGAAGGCAAAAATGTCAAAAATCACACGAAAGAAGAAAATACGAGCAATGTGCTCAAAAATGTTTCCTTCCATCAGTAATCACATTGCTTCTAAAAGGATCAGAATTCAGTACAGGTTGGGTTTTGCTTTTTGTTGTTTTTGTTCTTAAGGCAGGTGGGTTAAAGAGAAAGACAAATACCTTATGCTAACACATATATATGGAATTTAAGGAAAAAAATGTCATGAAGAACCTAGGGGTAAGACAGGAATAAAGACACAGACCTACTAGAGAATGGACTTGAGGATATGGGGAGGGGGAAGGGTAAGCTGTGACAAAGCGAGAGAGAGGCATGGACATATACACACTACCAAACGTAAGGTAGATAGCTAGTGGGAAGCAGCCACATAGCACAGGGAGATCAGCTCGGTGCTTTGTGACAGCCTGGAGGGGTGGGATAGGGAGGGTGGGAGGGAGGGAGATGCATGAGGGAAGGGATGTGGGAACATATGTATATGTATGACTGATTCACTTTGTTAGAAAGCAGAATCTAACACCATTGTAAAGCAATTCTACTCCAATAAAGATGTAAAAAAAATAATTAAAAAAAAACCTTTCAAGTGCACCTAAGTTATATACATGCTTACTTTCAAACACTTTCCAATTTTGTTAAGGGTTTTCATGGTCTGCCTTTGTTCTGTTCCAGGAGATTATGTGGTCATGACTGTGTATTTTGACCTGAGCAGAAGAATGGGATACTTCACCATCCAGACCTACATCCCCTGCACACTCATTGTTGTCCTATCCTGGGTGTCTTTCTGGATCAATAAGGATGCTGTTCCAGCCAGAACTTCTTTAGGTGAGACACAATTCTTTGCTTGTACTGTCCCAAGGTAAATACCAAATATGACTAATCTTTATTCTCCTTTAAAAATTGACTTGATTTTAATTCAGTCATCAATTACACAGAAATGCCATTTGTTTCATTTTAAAGAAAACTAGCATATTAAAAAAAAGAAACAGTATATAAAGTTTCCTAGTTTTGTTTTGCTAAATTACCTCCATAGGCTTTCTTCAGTACTGAAGTTTTTAAATAATTTAAATTAACTGGGGGGGTGGAAACCTTTTCTTTTCAGTAGATTTTTTTGTCTTGATCTCTGGGCAGTAGTACACTGGAGCTGCTCACACCAGCTCATGAGAGCTGATTGTGTTTATCTTTTCCCAACATTGTGTTCAGTGATGCCACATTGGTAGTGAAATCAACCAAGGTGAAAATATTAACAACACGGAAATAGGCAAACACTAAAAATCAGGGGCACCTTTTCTCTAGGGAATCAATTGTTACACATTTACTAGCACATCACTGGCTATTGATTAATTTCAACATGCATAATTATTGTGACATTTCAAGACATATATACACAGTAATTGGCTCCTTATAAAAGAACCAATGAAAAGATTATTTTGGGGAAAACATAATTACCTGTGAAATTCTGGGACCCCTCTCTCCACTTTTAAGATTATTTGCAGTTTGCTCCATCTCTTGTATATGGTGATATCTGTCTTGGAGTTTCACATCTTTTTCCTCACACAAGGAAAGAGGACTCACGTAGATTACGACAAAGCCACAGACTCACAGGGACATTGGAGGCTAGGCCCATGAATAAAATTCTCATACTACATAAAATTTCCTAAAGACTTAACTAAAACGACTGAAAAATGAATTGTAAAACCACTGTCCTCCTTCATCGTCTGTATGAAAACTAGAACCATATTTCTTGCTCACTCTGACTAGAGAGGCAGCATGTAGCAGTTAAGAGCTTGGATTTTGAAGTCCAGAGAATCGGGATTCCAACCCACACATATGGTATGGCCTTGGATATGCCCTTTAGTCTCTACAAATCACATTTTACTCACATGTGAAACATATATCATTTCCTGTACCTAACTGTGGGGTTTTATTAGGTGAAATTAGGTATTCCATGCAAAGTTCACAAAGCATAGTAGGGCCTCAGAAATGTTAGCATTTATAGTCATTTTCTGACAAAGTGATCTGTACCACGTTATTAAAACTGAGGGCAGAAGTGATTACTGGGAAAAAAAAAGACATCATTTGCATTTTTGTTCTCCTCCAAACCTAATTTAGTCTCCCATCTGTTTCAAAATAAAGTTATTTTGAGTTTTTCTGTTAGATGAGGTACTTTATGTTACAGGCTCTACTTAACAATTGTAATGTCCTGTCTAATGCTACATGCTAAGACAAACCCAAAATGTGCTGAGTCCATTACTTTAGGACTATTACCTGTGATTGTGAGTAGTGTATTGCATTACATGCTTCTATGTCTGTTACATCAGAATGTAAATGTATTTTTCACTCCCAGTATAGTGCCTGGCACATGGCTGGTACCTCAGTGATTATTCAAGGAATGTATGCACTTATGAATGGATGGAAAAAATGCACTGATGCGTTCCAATCTAGCCATTCCAAAAATATTTTAAGGGAAGGATTTTAAATCAATCTATTCCTCTTGAAGTCTAGTTCCTGCTGGTCAAAATCCCTCTTAAGACCACTCTAGTAGCTCATTTCCACCACTTATTCAATGAGTGCTCACTGGCAAAAGACCATGGTGGGAGAAGGGATCAAGGGGAGTGGGCTGAGGAATGAGGGACGGGTCCCCAAGCAAATAGCAGGTAGGTGCTCCTCTTATTTGTTGATCATTTACTATAAGTCAGGCGTCTTCAACATGGTCCCCATGCTTTTTCTACTCTTCACAACGGCTGCATGTAGAAGTTGTAATGATAATAAAGGTTATTATCACACTTTTAGAGCTAAGGAAGCAGAGGTGCTGTAAGGTTAAATGACATTTACGAGGTCACACAGCCAGCAGATAGTTGATCTGCACCTTGGCTGATGGACACCTACATCTGCTCTGGGTGAGACCTTGTTGAAGGCCAGTTGTGGGAAACGGGAGGGCGCTGAGCTGAGCTGGTTTCCGTTTTAGCTTTGCTGTCTCACTTCTTTAGATCAGTGCTTCTTAGAGTTAACTGCACATTGAACTCAGCAGAGGGCCTTTAAAAGTACAGCTGTCATAGTCCAACCTGAAGAGATGCTTATTTAATTTGTTGACAGCATGGGCTGGGTGTCAGGATTAAAAGAAAAACAAAATTTCCCAGGTGATTCTAATGTGTGATCAGGTTTAAGAACACTGACCTAGATTTCACTGAGTCCAATTACCTTTTCCAGTGTTTACAATCAAGAGTTGAACCAGATGACATTAAACGCCGGTGAACTTCAAGTTTATTGCCATTGAACAGTGAGAGAGCCAACTTATTTGATGAGTGAGATAAATATACCCATGTGGCTCAGAGATTGACTGCTTTCTAAACTCAGATCACCACAGAATGGGGAATATTCATTTTGGAACTTGTAACACTTGAGTATAGTTTGGTACACGAGTGGTAGCTGGTGAGGTTTAATCATGGGGTAAGGATGATGGATGAAACAAGGACAACACGAACTGGTATTTTTCACACAAGTTATGAGGTAAAAGGTAACATACCTGAAGAGCTTACTTCATGCCAAGACTGGAGGAACTGAAAAAAGCTATGGATATTTTTCATGTATCTCAGGTAAGAGAACCCTAATTTCTTTGCTTAGCAAAACTAGGCTTAAAAACCACATTAGGGGCTTCCCTGGTGGCGCAGTGGTTGAGAGTCCGCCTGCCGATGCAGGGGACACGGGTTCGTGCCCCGGTCCGGGAAGATCCCACATGCCGCGGAGCGGCTGGGCCCGTGAGCCATGGCCGCTGAGCCTGCGCGTCCGGAGCCTGTGCTCCGCAACGGGAGAGGCCACAACAGTGAGAGGCCCGTCTATCGCAAAAAAAAAAAAAAAAAAAAAAAAAAAAACCCGAAGAAAAAACACATTAAAAACAAACAAAAAAACCACATCAGGCTATCTTGTTGTTGGTTGGTAAATCACTTAAAACGACTTCATTGTTCTCTTCTCTGTGGCTCCAGGCAGACCTGAAAATATCTTGAAGCATTTTTTTAAGATTCTTCTTTTACATGGCTGTGATGAACTTCCATGTAGCCTAATGATATGAGACAGGCCACATTGTCTTAAGTGAACTTATCCACGGTACCTACTCTGAATACTGACATTTTCACTTCTAATAGGTCATATGTGGTTTGAGGCCTGAATGTGAAGACCAAAGTGCCAATTTAGTTTTGAAATTCCCCCACAAAAATATCAGCTGTGATTAGGTCTAATCAAAAACTTCTACACGAATTAACGTACAGACAACCTAAGAGAAGCTTTTTTTTGTTTGAGAAGCAGATCTTCTCTAAAATAAATGATAATAACACCTTCTATTTATTGAGACTTTACTAGGAATTGTCACTCTATGTGCATTATTTAATTTAGTCTTCCCAAGAGCCTTAGGGAGTTCCCCCAGTCACTACCATCCCCAGTTTGTAATTGAGAAACTTGCCCATTCTTATGTTTCCATCATGACAACATGGAAGACCCACATATCCACATCATATCCCAAATTAGGAATTTACAATAGCTACCAAGTGTGTGGTGCTTCATCCTGCATATTATGGACCTATTTATAGAGAGGAAATACAACAGTGTGGTTCAAAGCATTGTGTTTAAAGTCAGACTTGCTAGGCTTGTATGTCATCTCTATCACTTAACTAGTTTATTCCTTCTGTACTCAGTTTTTTTCACCTGCAAAAAGAAAAAAAAAAAAAAAGCAAAACAAGGATACAGTGCTTACCTCATTGTGAGGATTTTGTAGGATAATTAATTATACAAGTACTTAACATAGTACTTGGCCAAAGATTCTTAAGTGTTAGTTTTAATTGCACAGAACAGTATCTATCTCCCCCAAGTCATCAATGTGGATTCCTATTTTCAAATGTAGGTTGATTCTCTAGTCTTTCATATATACACTATTCTTCAATTGTTTTATTTATTCATTTGATATTTATTGAGTCCTAGCACTATACTCACTATGGGATTACAATGGACATCAAGATATATTTTTCTTTTTTTCTTTTTTTTTTTGCGGTATGCGGGCCTCTCACTCACTCTTGCGGCCTCTCCCGTTGTGGAGCACAAGCTCCGGACGCGCAGGTTCAGCGGCCATGGCTCACCAGCCCAGCCGCTCCACGGCATGTGGGATCTTCCCGGACCGGGGCACGAACCCGTGTCCCCTGCATCGGCAGGCAGACTCTCAACCACTGCGCCACCAGGGAAGCCCAAGATATATTTCTTACCTGTTGTCACAAAGTATATAGACTAGACAGGGAGATGGATGACTCCACGATCACTAACAGATGCAGAAACTTAGACTGTTGAAGTGACTTAAGTGCCTATAACTGGAGCTATAACCTATGCAGATACTGAATCTGTGTTGCCTTTATTATACTTAACATAGCTGTTACAGAAGGTAAGCCCCTGACCCTTCCCCTGTAGATACATATAGGTTGTCTTAACTTTGTTGTTATTAAACAATAATTAGGGAGGACTAGTTTGCCTGGGCACTGTTGCACAAGGGGGAAAAGAAGTGTTTTGAAATCAGACGTTTAATTTTTGTGTTTAAATCCTTCTGCTACTTTACCATCTGACATGGCACTGGTCCTTTAGCATCCTTTTCCTCAACTATAAAATCAAAATGAAAATATCTGCTGTAAAGATTCAAAGAGAGAATGCACATGAAATGCTTATCAGAGTGCCTGGCATGAGGAAGTTTTCAGTAAATATTAGTTATGATATTACTTCTGAGATACCTATTTTCATCACAAATAGCCTCTAAAGAATTTATCCATCAATCAGAACATGTCAGTCGTACACAACGCACCTCCTCTATTTAATACTTTTAAATGACTTCTCCTTGCACTTTGAATACAACGCAAACTCCTGTGCATGCTCTGCATGATTTAACTTCTATTTCCCCAGCATCACCATGATTTCCCCACCCATCCCCAGAAGCCAGGTATTTTAAAATTCAAAAACAGATAAGGTTTCCCTTCCTCAGAACCTCCCTTTAAGTTATTTAGTGCTAATAGACAAAAGGTTGGTTGCTTCTAGTTTTTTAAGCTTCGCCTTAAATATCACCTCCTCAAAGAGGCCTTCCACCTAAGTAAGTTCTCAGCGTCCCTGCTCTTCTGTATGGCACATACCATAATGTGTAATTATACTTTTCTTTGCTTACTTGATCCATGGTGGTGTCTTTTGCTGAAATACAAGGGACACGTGGGCAGTGACCATGTCTATTTTATTTCTCAGCACATTTTCAGCACGTTTCTCAGCACATACAGTAGATGATACATAGCAGGCAGGCAATACACATCTGTGAACTGAGTGAATGAATTTGAGTTACACCTCCTTTCCCAATACTGAGGTTGCTCCTCAGAAGTCACAAAACACGTTTGGTTTTATTAGTGACAGTTATCCAACTTGCTGATGTGGTCACATGATCTGTTTTGTTGTGTCTTCCTCCAGGCATTACCACTGTCCTGACGATGACTACCCTCAGCACCATTGCCCGGAAGTCGCTCCCCAAGGTCTCCTATGTCACGGCAATGGATCTCTTCGTATCTGTTTGCTTCATCTTTGTCTTCTCTGCTTTGGTGGAGTATGGCACCCTGCATTATTTTGTCAGCAACCGGAAACCAAGCAAGGACAAAGACAAAAAGAAGAAAAACCCTGTATGTATCATTTCTTATTGGGATCTTTGACATTTGTATGCAGAGAGATCACCTGGTTTTGGTTTGGTTTGGTCTTGCTTAGCCTGTCTGCAGGCTATCCACACTTTGGGCCGTAAGATGAAAAGGGACTGTGTGAGTTTGGCCAGGCCATAAGGATTCATTAAGGTCATCAGTTACTTGGGAGAGACCTGATTCACTAAGGCAGACTCTTGCTCTCTTTATTTCATTGGGAGTATAACCATGGCTTTACAATGCATTCATCTTCTAGTAGCTTGTTACTTTAGGTTTCATTGTTTTTCATCTTTCTGCCTCTTAACTAACATTTTTAAATTATTGGTGTTTTAACTTAAATATTTCATCCAATGATTTCCAATAGGAAGCCACAAGGTTCTTAAAGTTTCAGAGATCACCACACTGATGCAAATAATGTGTGTATGTGTGTGTGTGTGTGTGTGCATTGCCAGAGGGCTTCTATTGGTTTTATAGTTAAAATGTATTTTTTAGCCTCCCTTTTTTATTTTCTCATATATAAAATGAGTATTACAAAAAAGACATATCTTATGAGGCTGCTGTGAGGAATAAATGTGGTAATGGATGTAAAAAACATTACATAGTACCTTACATTTATAGTTGATGATGGTGGTTGATGTTGATGATTTACGCAGTTACCAACCTGGATTGAGTTCAGTGACTTGGAAACAGGTAGGATGGCTTCACCTTGCCACCTAACTAACTTTAAAATAGAGTTGATGAAGCATAAATATAAATGCCTAAAGCAACTGTCTTTTATTATGGATGTTGAAAACAGCATGTAGCTATCCGTTTGCCCACTTAAACGCAGTGTTTGGTTCATAGGAGGCCCCGTGAAAATTAAGGTCCATTTCCTCACAATACTGGGGCAAAGGAACTCCTGAATTTATAGCCTTTTCTGGTCTTCTGCTCTAAGGGCTATGAGGGTCATGATAGTGGCCAGCTTTCTGACCCATGGGCTTTGGGGAGCTGAATTATAACCACAGAATCTAGCTGATGCTAGACTGCATCCTGATGCATCTCCAGAAACCCAGGTGAAATCCTACAAATTGCACGTGTTTATTTGAATGTAAGAAAGACATTATAACAGGTAAAGAAGCATCATTATTCTTGACGATTAATGCAAAAGAAATTGTTATCTTTAGTTGCCCAAATATTCACTATACTTTATGCAGCCCTTTCTTTCTCTGTCTGTATTGCCTCTCTTTACCTTTGCATTTTCTCTATCCTTAGTTTATTTTCCTTGTTGTGTTGTTTTTTGTTTTCTTCCCCTCCTTCACTTGCTATTTCATTTTCCCCCAAAAGATGTTTCTACTGACACTCAGCATTATTACCTGCCAGTAGAAACAAGGATGTGAGGACTGGCTTAGGACAAAACCCTCTGGTCCTCTCTATTGTGGAGTGGATTTTGTTGCAGAGATACAAAACACATGGATTCCTTAAACCAGGGTCGTGAGATGGCAGGAGAAAAGAAGGCAGAGGAGAAAGGGAATTAAAGAACCTGCAAAAATGAAATTACCTGAGAACTTCATGCATTTCCCCCTTTTAAGCCAATTAGATGACTTATCAGAACTATCAAGAGCCCAAGCTGTGAATGAGAAGCTGAAATTTCATTTTCCCATTTAATATGCCCTTGGGTTCATTGTGTCAAGGCTCTCCTAGTAAGGCCTCCTTGATGATAATTAGAAAATAAAATCAGTATTTCTGTACAGGGAAAACGGGCAATAGAAGGCTTCCTCACACGTGAACAATACTGGCTTTTGCAGTTAGATCACTGTGGATTAATTTACTGAAGATTTCACTAGCAATCAATCACCAAATTTCATTTTCCAACTTTAGGCATATGCTTTATTCCAATCTCAGAACTGTCCTTCTGTGTTTACAATTTCAGTCCATTTCACTTGCTATGCTTTCAAAATGTATTTTTAATTTATCTTATTTTGTCTCTTTTTTTTTTTCCTTTTTTCATTAAAAAAAAATGCGATTCTCTTTTCTGTCTACAAACCCAAAGCTTCTTCGGATGTTTTCCTTCAAGGTATAATGTTTTTTGGAATGGAAATTCACTGCATGCAACTGCTGAATTTAACTATTAATGCTTACATGGTGTTTTATTTATTTTTTATGAGCAGATATTTAAGCATTCCACTAGAGATAACACATTTAAGATGGAGAAAGTTCTATAGATTTCTAGAATTGATTCAGCAACCCTACATTAATTCAGAGGTTTTGACGTAACGTGAGGCTAAAAATATCTCTAAGCTCTATGAGATGTCATTAGTAAAGTGGGCCTCTTTAAACGTCAAAGCCAAGACTTACCCTCTCTTCTCAGATAAAAATGGAATCCAGTTTCACTGGTTGTACCTATCATGTTCCATATATGCCATATATGCCCTAAAATTTGACTCTGTAAATCCTAATGCAACAAAGGATTGTTTTTCAATAAGTACATGCAATAATCTCCACTGACCTGAACTCTGTCAGTTCTATAAAAATAATACAGTCTTTTTGAAATGCTTTAAGTTAAAAAACCCATCCCTTCCGTCCAGGGTGATCCAGGGGCCTTTGGCTCTATCATGCAATATTTAATGAGATTTCTATTCTCAGTTGAATTCTGATAGCTGATTCACAGACAATACGATTTGGATTTATATTATCCTAAAACTAACTCATCCAAATTAACATTAAATAAATGTTTGAGTTTTCTAGCAATTTTGTAATTGGTGCAGCAGCAAAGATTAGATTAACATTTAGTTAATTGGTACTAGTTTCTTCTCATGCCAGACAGAGTTTGATAGCTAGTAACATTTAAAAAAAATTTTCACTCACATGTAGGTTAATATTGCTGACATTCTGAAGCTTCTAAATGGTGAACGTTAGACAAAGTACTTATATATTCCATTAAAACATAAGTAAGTCATACCATTGTGGTATAGACTCAGGAAACTTCTACATTTATATATATCTTGACATTTTCTATTCAAAGCACTTAATACATTTGCTCAGTGTAATGGGGTTAGTGTTTGCCTATATAGATGAGCATGACACAAAATTTGATTTCAAAATTGATGATGCGTTTTGATTTCTCTGTTCTACTCATGTGCAACACCATTAAATGCCTTCATGTAACCAACCTCACATCTAATATTTACTAGAATAAGATTCCATGTAGTTGTTTGATTTAAATCTTTAAACTTTGAGTTCTCTTGGTGTTCAATCTTCTTGCTATAGCTATTAGCTTGGTGGTATTATTTTCAGCTGCACTGCTTAAGCTCAAAATTTGAAATCTGCAAATGTGCTATCCTTCTAAGTTCAATTTTACCATTGTAGATCATGATGTCATAGCAATTCCCTGAGTACTCATTTTCAGATTCATCATTCACATTGGTGACACTGTGGAGAAATGGTCTAGGATTTAGCAAGTATAACTGATCCCTCTCCTTCCCTACCCTTATCTCAGGCCCCTACCATTGATATCCGCCCACGATCAGCAACCATTCAAATGAATAATGCCACACACCTTCAAGAGAGAGATGAAGAATATGGGTATGAGTGTCTGGACGGCAAGGACTGTGCCAGTTTTTTCTGCTGTTTCGAAGATTGCCGAACAGGAGCTTGGAGACATGGGAGGATACATATCCGTATTGCCAAGATGGACTCCTATGCGCGGATCTTCTTCCCCACTGCCTTCTGCTTGTTCAATCTGGTTTACTGGGTTTCCTACCTTTACCTGTGAAGAGGTATGGGTGTTACTGATGTGGGTCTTACTCACTAAATCTCATGGAGAGAGAATGTCCTTTCTAAGTCCACTTATCTAATCCCCTGAGTGGTTTATAATACTCTGAATTTGTTTCTATGTTCTAACCTGGTAAACTGTATTCATGTCATATTGTTTGCACCCAACTCTCCTGTGGTAAATAAGCGTAATTTGAGCTATACTGTTTGCTGTGTCTCAAACCTGCAAGGCAAAGTGAAATTAGAGCAAGAACATTGAAACCAAACAAGATTTTGTTTGTTTTCCACTACAGGAATTGCAATAGTGAAAGGCATGACTATTTACAGTGGTGGTATCCTTAATTCAAAATACAATTAGGTGCAAAAGATCCCAAATTGTATCCTCTGTTCATCTGGGGTCAAGTTGTGGTAAATTTGATCCCAACAGGATATCTCCCTTATTTGAGAAAAATCACAACCTGCTTTAAATACAGGAGCCTACATTAGAAATCTATTTCATCTCCAGCCCAAGATATGAGGAAAATTTCCTCCACATCACATGTACAATGATGTAAATATTTCAATAACGTAGAATGCTTCAAGTTTAATGCATGCCATCTCTCTAGAGCCAAAACAAATGGATTGAAGTTAACATCATAAAGTATTGTCTTTTATTCTGTGTCTTTGGGCTGTAAAAGAATCATGAATGTAATTATAAGGGTTTGGGGTTTGGAATTGGAGGGAGGAATTTTCTATACCTTCTTCCTCATGCATGAAGATTCAAACATCTTATTTTTTCCTCGTATGACATATTAAAACAAACACCTTAAGTAAAATACAGACTGGATAATTGACATCTGCCAGCTCGAAATATGCCCAGTTTCATAGAGAATAAAGTAAATGTGTGTGCTTGCTGCTATTTTTTTTTTCTTCCTTTTAGGATGATAGGTCATAACAGAACTTACTCTCCATCTCAAGATCTGCTTCTAGTGACTGTGAGTGCCTTGTGGGCAGAATCCTTGTCATTTCCTCTTTGGGTCCTCAGCACCTTGTATAGTGCTTGGCACATACTTGGCGCTCAATAAATTTGGTTGGAAGTGAACTGGCTTTATATGCTTCTGGTGAATCTCTCTGAGCTGGTCTGGAACCTGTGATTCATCTTTTCACATAAGCATTATGCAGTGCTATTTGATCTTGTAGAAGTAAACAGATGGATCCAAAGAATTTTGGCTATTTTTTTGTTCATTAGCAAACGTTTACTTTAAGCGAAGTCCATACTCCTTTTAGAACAATACTGACATCCTACATTGATGTACAGAAATGCCCATCCACCCCCTCACTGAGGACACATGACAGGCATAAGCAGGAGTCATGCCTGACGGGTGTTCAGAATGGAGTAATCTATGCTCTGTGAAAACCAAAATGTACTGAAGTTAACATTTAAAAAATGAAAGAACAAATGAAAGACTTACATGGAGGTTGAGCCTATGACTGTGTCCTCATTCAAGGATGCTGTATTCACACGAAGTGGTGGTCCCAGACTTCAAACATAATGAGTTGAGCTTCATTTTCATGTATTCATCCTGAATCCTTATTTTTCTAAAATAGCACCCTTTGCAAGTTCTTCCTTTTGGCAATCATTACTCTAAGTCAGAATTCAATCGTAGCTATAGATAATCTAAAAAGAGTAGAAAAGAAGAGAAAGTGGCATTGTTAATAGAAAACCATGTGAAGTCACGACCAAGTCATCTGGATGAATCTTGAAATACATTTAGCTGCCAATTTTGCAAACCTTTACTGTATCAGTGCTCTAGTATATAACCTCAAACACCTGTAAATAGAATGAATTATTTTCTTGTTTTGAATTGTTAACATATTAAATGTTGACTCTTTGGGAGAGTTGTTGGCAAATTTTCAATGACGAGAAACATGTTATTATTGTCGACTTGAAATGTATTCCATTAATGGGGACACTAAAAAAAGCTAGCTTTCCAATGTGTGCATAGTATTGGCAACATGAATATATATTATACCTAATCTAATTCTTAATTATCAGCTGCTCCTGGTCTATGTATTTGAAAACCTTTTCACAAAGGGAATTGCTTAATATGTGGACTTTTACAATAAAAATGCTGCATTCTAATCTATGGTGTCAGGTCAGTGGTCTGGTTGGACTTGTCTTAAAGAGTGTGACCCCTCTTCCCTGTCTCATTCTCCAACACTTCCTTCCCTTTATGTGAATTGTATCTGTGAGCAGTGGGATCATGTTTTGCATGATAATGCTCCTCACTTCAAAGAAATTAAGAGAGGTGTTTGGGGTGTGGAGTAGAGATACAAGACAGAAAAGGTATGAAGTGGGTGAAGCTCAAGACTTCTGTGCCTAAAACTTTGGTGTGGTTAAGAATATGGACAGTGGTGTCAGACATCCTGGGGATCCCAACTCTACCACTGACCAGTTAGTTGTTTGACAACGGTCAATTCAGCCTTTGTAAGCCTCCATTTTACCAGCTGTAAATCAGGTATAATAAGGCCACCCCATGTGGTGACACCAGCACTCTGCTGCCATGCCTCCCACTCCTATCAGATCAGCTCTCTAAAAGCATCCAGCACTATTCATATATGTCTTACATGTGGCTCTGTAGCATGATGTTTCATTTTTACAGTACTTGAATTGCAAACCTTTCTTTAAACTATAGGCTGAAAATCCAAATCTCTTATTGAAAGAAATCTCACAGATTATTTTCACAGCCAAAGAACCCTTCTCGGTAGCCCCCAAAATTAAAAATATAAGGAGCCAGTATCTTATTTTCTTGAAGTCCCTTGAAATTCTCACAAGAACAGAGTTAGCATAATCCTTTACTAACACAGCTGCCGTAACCTTCCTCTAGCTGTCATTGGCTTGGCCCCTCGTGGCTTCCTGCGTCCAATTTAAACATCTATTTCTCACCTTCCAGACACTTAAAAAAATTAGTCTTCACTTTGGTCTTGTCTTCTAACTCCTTGACCTTATGTTTAGCTAAGTACATATTCATTGGATGGCCTTCATCCCTTTTTTAAAGTCTCTATTATTCTGACTAGTAGCAGCAAGTTTTGTCTCTAATGAAGGTCAAATTAAATTTAACCAAATGATGCGGTCATTGGGGATTATGTCAAAAATTGTTATATCTCTATGACTGTCACTATGGATTTTTGTTAAACATGTAGAAGAAAGGGAGAATGACCTAGACCAATAGCTCTGCTAAATATTTTTAATGCTCATTGAGTTGCCAAAGGTCACACAGCCAGTTAATGGCAAACCCAGGAGAGCCACCCAAGTATTACTCTTTCTACTGCCCCTCACAGTGTTTTAGGATTTGGAAGTAAAATTGTGGAATACATTATTATCTTCCTGTTAATGCTTTTTTCTTTTGGATCTGCCAAATTTGAAGATGCCTTCTTTCTCTGATCTTGACTTCACTCTAATTGCAATGAGATAAATTTTAAAATATGTAGCAACAGAGATAAGTTGATAGATTTTACATTTATTTTATTCTCTAATATAATGAGCAATCACTTGTCAGTGTTACCCACTGCTTTCAGAATTCTGTTGCAAAGAAGGGATCTCCAATCATCTGAAAAATTGTAGACCCAGAGTTGGCCTTTGTCCCTCTGAGCTTGGAGCAACAGAAAACCAGAGTTTCCTATAGCTAGTCTCTACAGGCTCATTCGTTCAACTATATCAGAAAAGTGGTAGGAACGCTCTATTATTACTTAGTCTGTGGTTAGGAACCATAGGTCAATTACAAAATCCAGTTGTGACTTTCTTTTTCTCTATTCAGGATTTTTTTAATAAAAAGGTTTTTCCTTATTATTGTTTGTAAAACAAAATGGAGAAGCAGAGGCTCTTACTCCAGATTATACAGGTCCAAATCCTGGCCCTGCCAAGACTTACTATCCAACTTTTTTCTGCCTCAGTTTCTTCATCTGGAAAACGGGGATAATGGTTTATAACCCATAGTTTTATTATATGGAATGACTGGAGCAATACCAAGGAATTATTGGATTGTTAGTAATTTTCTTCAGCACAGATACGGAATGTCAGAAAACAAAGGGCACAAGCATCATAGTCTACTTTGCTTAAGAATAACGATTATCATTTATGAAGATAATTACTACATTTTTCTACTGTAGGAATGCAGTACAATAAACATCTTTACTGGCATCACACCATACTTAGGAAATTCACGTACATAAAGAAAATTATAGAGCTAAGTATCAATAAATAACTATTCCCAAGTGGAACAGTGTATCATTTAAATCACTATACGTGATATGCATGAAGAAACACATGTAGATATCTTTTGCAAATTAAACATGATTTCCCTTAAAAATCCCCAATAAGATGATTGCTAAATAAACATGTGAAACATTATCAATAAATATGTAGCTCTATCTTAATACAGTATTTTTTTTTGCAATATAACTAAGTCAAATACATGATTTTGTAGCTAAGTGTTAAAAATCCTTAATGAAATGAACATGAGGACTCTTCCCATATAAAAAGAAAAAAATGTCACTGGACCAGGGATAGAGACTTTAAATCACATCTGAAGATTTTCCAAATATTCCTATCTTGGGAGACTCAGTCTCTCACATGTGAATGAAAGGGTTTAGTCCCTTCTCCTTCTGACATATCTTAATTCCATCACTCCTCTGCTGTTTATTATGGTATCTATTATGATATTATTATTTATTTATTTATTTCTGCGGTACGCGGGCCTCTCACTGTTGTGGCCTCTCCCTTTGTGGAGCACAGGCTCCGGACGCGCAGGCTCAGCGGCCATGGCTCACAGGCCCAGCCGCTCAGCGGCACATGGGATCCTCCCGGACCAGGGCACGAACCCGTGTCCCCTGCATCGGCAGGTGGACTCTCAACCACTGCGCCACCAGGGAAGCCCTATTATGATATTACTGATTATCATCTAACATTCAGGCTCTCCTAAACTCTGCCATATCTCCACATAGCTGTCTTGACTGATCTGTCCTATTTCCTTGAGTCTTCTCCAAAATAGCGCCATATTCCTAGAATACCTTTGTCGCTCAACATACTGAAGAGTCGCTAATTAAGGATTCAACCTGGTCCATGAAGTCATTCCAGTGTGACTAAAGTACGATAGGCTATTTTCTTTCACCTCCTCCAGTACTTGATGTGATTTTTGAATAGTCTAATCCTAATGTTTACCTCAGCTAAGTACTTACATTCATCTAATCCTCTTAGTAAACCAATGTTAAATGAACCATTCTGTGACAAGAATATGATATAAATAATTCACTATCCATTTGCATCTTAAATCAGGTTTTTTATCTTCTGTATATACAAATTTGCTATACAAATTTGCCTCATAGGTTTTTTTCCTGTTAATTGTATTTTTTATGGGTCTGTAAATAAGACCCGCATCAAAGAAGTTTTGATTAAGCATCTATAAATTCAATTCAATATAAAGCTTTCAGTAAACACATATTGCAAGTTTCACATAGGGCACTGTGAGTGTGCAGGAAGACATGCATTTTAGGATATTATCTGCTTCAAAATGCCCACCATATGATAGAGGAGTCAGACAAGAATACAAGTAACTATAATGAAGCTGCACAAAATAGTTGTATGTAGAAGAAATTGTTCTAACTGTGGGTGACCCAGAAAAGATTTCCTCTGTAATACAAAGCATTCTACCATATGTGAGGAGGACCCATTATTGCTTTAAAACTTCCTTTCTGACTACTAATGAAAGCCTTGTAGAAAATTTGAAAAATATGAAAATGCACAAAGAAGAAATATTATCCTTTATCCACTAGCAATAGTTAACCACTAAAAGCATCATTTATCTTTTTCTCCTTTTTCAGTTTTCTTTCTCTATATATTTAAACAGACAGATGATATATAGATAAATGATACATAGATAAAGGTGTAGATACAGATATAGGCATAGGTAAAATACATAGGTTTTGTAGCCTGATCTTTCACACAATTATGCATGTGTGTGTACATATGTAACATAAACGTTTTCTGGCATTCTATTATATCACACAGCTATACTATAATTTATTTAGCCAGTCCCTATTCTGCTTACTTTTGTGGTTATAAATAATCAATATCTGTATACATCTCAGTTACTGTATATATCTCCCAGCATTTCTATAGAGTAAATACCTAAAAGTGGCTTTAATGAATAAAACGGTATAAGCATTTAACAGAGTCCTGGCAGAAACCAGATGGTACACTCAGAGGGATAAGTGAAGAAAAATTAATGAAGGGGTTAGTTGCAAAGATGTGGGCAAGGTTAAGACCCACCAATAAAAGGATGATGTAGTACCATGGGTCTAACAACAGTGGAAAGTCATTACTGTCTGAATTAGTGTCCTATTGCCACTGTATCAAATTACCACGAACTCAGTGACTTAAAACAGCACAAATTCATCACCACGTCTGAAAGTTGGAAGTCTCACTGTCTAAAACGGAAGTGTCTTCTGAGCTGACTTTCTGCTGGATGCTCTAAGGGAGAATCTGCTCTTTGCTTTTACAAGTTTCTAGAGGCTTTCTGCATTCCTTGGCTAGTGACCCTCCTCCATCTTCAAAGCCAGCAATCACATCAGTCCAACCTCTGTTTCCTTCATCATATCTCCAGTTCTATCTCTGGCCTCCCACTTACAGGAACCATTGGGATTACATTAGGCCCACCCACATAATCCTGGATATTCATCGCCAGATCCTTAATGTAATCACACCTGCAAAATCCCTTTTACTAAGTAAGGTATATTCACAGGTTCTGACGATTAGAACATGAGCATCTTTGGGGGACAATTATTCTGCCTATTACACCCCTCTAGTCCTGAAAAGTGCAAGAAGGAGGAGCAGTAATGGAACCTAGAAAATACTGTGCAACAGAAGCCACCCAACAGGAGCTGTGGATTTAGATATATGATATAGCCACTGCCAAACAGTGGTCAGGTAGGGAGGGAGGGTGAGGATATTACCCAGCATTCTCTCTTCTCCTCATAAAGCATCCCATTGGTCAAACCAAATGGAAAGTATTAGAAGGCAAGGAAACCCACCCAGATAGCTTGGGCCAGAGAGGTCAATGTAGTAGGTGTACCACATAGTGAGGATGGTGGAGAATGAATCTAGAGAAATGGATGGAAACTATCCGGCAAATCTCTCCCAACATTAGCACATGTAGCACAGCCTCTTTGCACCCTAGTCGTCATAACTCTCTGATGATAAAGGTGAAATTTAGGTTATTTCAATGGATTCCTATTCTATGAAAAGAGTAATCTTTAAAAGGACTCACAGTGGAATTCTAGAGACCCGTATGTTTTATACCATGTGTTCTACTCAGCACAAATAACTTTCCAATTGGCTTTACAAGAGTTAAGCAAACACCTTCAGAAAACAGCTTTCTGGGAGTTAATGTGGGCTAATAGCCATGGCCCTCTGGTGAGCCCCATGGCAAGGATGCCAAGTCAGGCAGTGATTTGCAGTCCAAAGCAGCCTGGAGATGTTTAAACAGAGGGTGGACCTTCTGATCCAGTATTTCTCATCTACTATTGCCCAGTTTAAAAGGAGACAAGGCTTCTGAGTCAGTGGGAACCCAAGGGTACAATTCTATGCTGGGTTCGAGGCTAAAAATAGCAAAGCCAGAGTCCTACTTCTGTAAACAAAATGACTATAGGACAATGAAAACTTAACTGGCATAACTTAACTGAAAGTGATTACAGCTGAACCATTTGGCGAAGGGATAAATTCAGTAGGTGCTTTGAACCCAGTGTCCAACAGAGTACAAGACTATGATTTCCTCCCAGGGCAGTGCCCCCACTCTTTTGAAGGTCACGGGAAGAAGCAAGCCCTCATTAGGACCGGATTTGAACCCTGCTGAACAGAAGAACAGGGCAATTCTACTCGGTATTTCAATTTAGTCCCTTTCCTGTTCTAAGCCTCTACTGACTCTGTCTCCTCTCCCCTTTCACTCTTTCACTTTGTTTTTTTTTCCCCAAAACGACTTGATCCCTTTGTAAGGCAATGAACATGTGATTCAATTCAGTAAGTACGCTGAGCACCTACCATATGCCAAACAGTGCACTATGCTTTGGAGCTATCATGGCACGGGCCTTGTCCTTATAGAGTTTACCATATAATGCCAAAAAAGTATTAAATTTGAAATTCAGTAGGTGGTGAGGATTATTAATGTATAACTAAAGATCTGATTACAAAATTCTTACCCCCTCCCAGATCCTATATATATATGGGAAGTTGCCATGGGGCACAATATAAAGGACCTTGATAGAAAATTAAATCAATTTTATTCCAGCTCTATTTTTACAACTAACAAGCATTATGACCTGGGGTGGGAGGGCGGAATAGCAGGCTCATAATTTTCTAATGAGGGATTTGGACCACATGAACTCCAGGTTTACCTTTTATATCTTATATTATTGAATATATAAGCTATGTATGAAATTTCACATAAACATCGTGAGTACTGGGCCTCCCTGGTGGCGCAGTGGTTGAGAGTCCGCCTGCCGATGCGGGGGATATGGGTTCGTGCCCCGGTCTGGGAGGATCCCATGTGTCGCGGAGCGGCTGGGCCCGTGAGCCATGGCCGCTGAGCCTGCGCGTCCGGAGCCTGCGCGTCCGGAGCCTGTGCTCCGCAACGGGGGAGGCCACAACAGTGAGAGGCCCGCATACCGAAAAAAAAAAAAAAAAAAAAAAAAAAAAAAAAAAAAAAAAACATCGTGAGTACTAATACTTCCTTTGAAAAAGAATGAAGCGAATGGATGTAGTTTCTTGAGTATCAGTAGACCTGTTATTATGTTTATTTAGATTTATACTAGTTCACTTTACAAAATGCATTTCTTAGATCGGTCACAAGTTTTAACTATACAACTGCATGTAGAAAAAATTAAAATAATATTTTAGTAGTTGGAAAATATGCTACAAGATGTATGAATAAAATAATCCAATTGTGAAAATATACCTGTATGTATATCCATATCCATACAGTAGCCTTCATTTCTTAGTTTGAGATTATGAACCCTTACCAAATGAGGAAATCCTTAATGCTATTTACCCTGATTTGTGCTATATACATTTGCCAACCAAGAATTTGGCACATAAAAATTGATTGTCTTTGTGACACGTGACCTGAAATAGTTTTCTCTATTCATTCTCAGTACCTGTAGGCTTATCTCCCCTGACCAGAGTCACATGGCCCTCTAGCTGTGTCTAAATCTCAGTCACTTTGAGAGTCAGCTTGAATTCAGAGAGAGCTGTCCCATGAGAATCATCAAGTCTTTTGCCACCCATCTGAGAATGAGCCATGAAAGTAACGCATGTTCAAAGCAAACCATGACCTGCAACTTCTCTGGGATCCTAACACTGGGTCCTTCACAATAAATTTTGAGTTGGCCACCTAGTGTATTTTAAATGAGAAAAGCATAAAGATAACTTACAAATTTGTTAGAAAGATAGATAGATGACAGACAGAAAGTTTTAAGAAAAAATGATGTTTACAGCATTGGAGATTTTTTTTTTAAATCCCATTCTCAGTTTTCTAAAATCCTCAGTTGTTCACATGAATTAATCCTACAATCAGAAAAGGGATGTTTTTAAATTTAAAAATTGCTATGATAAAAATCTGGATTTTATAAGTACATTATATGTAGTCAGCTTAGAAAAGAACTTTCTTAGAGAACAAGGAATTCTACTTGGCAGACTGCCGTGGTACGTACGCTATTCACACACACATAAACACACATACACATACACATGAGAAAAAAATTTTTTTAACTGTTATATGTTCTGAAAACCAGAAGTAGAGTGCATTCACTTTCTGCTATTGCTCAAACACATTCCCTGTCTGCTCCTCCAAGCCCTTCTTGTTTCAGACGGCATTTCAGGAAACTATTTGAAGACAGCCCATCCCACACTCGCACCTCCACTTTCATTCTTTTCTCTTTGAAAAACACAGAAAGTGCTCAAGGGAAGCACCAGGGTAATAGCTCCGGAGATTAGAGTTCTCTTTATATTTCCAGCATTAGAGGGGCCCATGTGGCAATAGTTAATCTGTGTTCCACCATCTCACAGTGTGTGTTTTTTTTTCCATTTTATTTTATTTTTTTTCCTTTATAACAAATTTAATCAGTTATACATATACATATGTTCCCATATCCCCTCCCTTTTGCGTCTCCCTCCCACCCTCCCTATCCCACCCCTCCAGGCAGTCACAAAGCACCGAGCTGATCTCCCTGTGCTATGTGGCTGCTTCCCACTATCTATCTACCTTACGTTTGGTAGTGTATATATGTCCATGCCACTCTTTCACTTTGTCACAGCTTACCCTTCCCCCTCCCCATATCCTCAAGTCCATTCTCTAGTAGGTCTGTGTCTTTATTCCTGTCTTACCCCTTTGTTCTTCATGACATTTTTTTTTCTTAAATTCCATATATATGTGTCAGCATACAGTATTTGTCTTTCTCTTTCTGACTTACTTCACTCTGTATGACAGGCTCTAGGTCCATCCACCTCATTACAAATAGCTCAATTTCGTTTCTTTTTTTTTTTTTTTTTTTTGCGGTATGCGGGCCTCTCACTGTTGTGGCCTCCCCCGTTGCGGAGCACAGGCTCCGGACCGCAGGCTCCGGACGCGCAGGCTCCGGACGCGCAGGCTCAGCGGCCATGGCTCACGGGCCCAGCCGCTCCGCGGCATATGGGATCCTCCCAGACCGGGGCACGAACCCGTATCCCCTGCATCGGCAGGCGGACTCCCAACCACTTGCGCCACCAGGGAGGCCCTCGTTTCTTTTTATGGCTGAACAGTGTGGTTTTAAATGTTTCTACAGTGATGGGACCCCCAAACTGGGTCATGGTGGCCCTCCTCCAATTCGTCACAGCCACTCTGCTGTGAGGCTGATGGAAGAATACTGCAACATTCCTCTTCCCTAATGTGGACTGGTTAGGAATGATTAAATAGTGTGCTTTGCATTCCACAATACCCACACAGAGATAATTAAGTGACATGTTTACAGGACACGGTAGAACATGCATATTGATTGTTTTTTAATATTATAGAATCTCACACCTTACAAGGACCTTCAAGATCATCTCCTTCATACAGTGAGACTTCTATTCAATTATTCATTCATTCATTCAAAATATTTGTTAAGCATGTACTAAGTGCTAGAAATGATGTTCCATGTTGAGGGTAGAACAATAAAGTCACAGAAATTCGCTTCTTCCTTTTTCAGAAAAAAAGTGTTCCCTTATTTAATAAATACTTCTGAGTACCTACTGTGTATGAGACACTGTGAAGCATTAGGTCTAGAACAGTAAACCTGCAGCAAATGGTGTAGAGACCCATATGCAATGTATACTTGCCCAACCTTCAACTGCCAGCTCCTAAATTTCTTTGCCTTGGGTTATTGGAGTTAATTTTGCTGTCTACACAGTAGGTTACAAGTGTTAGGAAGTTAATATATTTTCTTCCAGTCCCCTGCCCTCCCCTTAGCTGCCTTCAACCATTACCTGATGAGAGCTGGTGATAGGGTGATTAACTAGTCTGGGATGACGGGGCTACCCAGGACTAAAAGTGTAACTTTCAGCACAACCAGGATAGTACGTGAACATGCCAACTCTGTCCTAACTTTGAGGCACAGATTTCACACTGGCTCCCAGAATGCCTCAGCATATTAAACTCCACTTACCCAGAGTGGTAATGCACTTGGGCTCTTCACTGACTACCTCCCTTCCCTGTTTCACTTCCTTACTCTGCCTCCAGTTTCCTGATATCACCTGCAAAATTATCTGCCCTTGAATAATCCTTCTCTCAGGCTCTTCTTCTGGGGAAAGCTTGGCCAAAATAAAGTCATGATGCTTACTCTTGAAGGGACATAAAGTGTAGTAACAAAGTCAGGTAAGAAAATGGGTAATGACCATGCAGTCTGATGAACTGTATGATCAGTAAAATGACCATGCACTCTGGACGAACGTAGGGAGATCTTGGTGGGAGAGAGCTGGTTTATAAGAGAAAACTCTCTCTAGACTGAAGCATGAAGGATGGGTTACAATTAACCCAGTGAATGGAGGTAGAAGGATAACATTTTGAGGCAGGAGAAAAAAATCTTTTTAAAATCTTAGAACTGAAAGAAAGGGCAGCCTGCTTAGGGATCTACAAATAGTGTCCAATGGTTGGAGCTTAGAAAGAAGTGAGTAGTTGGAGAGAGAAGAAGAAATAGATTTAAACAGACACTAGGTCACGAATGACCTTGCAACCCCTAGTAAGGAGAGTGAACTTTATCCTGAGGGCAGTGGAATGGCATTGACAGGCTTTAAGTACACAAGGAAGTGACATGATTGGATTTGACTTCAGAAAATCACTCAGACTGCATTGTGAAAAATGGACTGGAGGGGTCAGGACCTGAAGCAGGGACACCAGCTAGGAAGTGCTACGGGATTCAGGGGAAGGTTAATAGTGTTTTGAACCATGGGGATAGGTAGAATTTGCTGTATTTTTAAGGTATTAAGGAAGTAAAAGTTAGAAAATTTGTGATTTATTAGATATGGTCTATAAGACAAAAAGTCCTGTTTCTTGCTTGTGTAAATGGACGGAGATGCGAAAATCATTGCGATAGTAAACCAAATGGAAGATTTCAGTTTAGGATCTGTTGGGTTTGAGTTTTTGCGGAGAACCACTTGCATATTTATCATTAGAGGCAGTATTAAAAATGGCTAACAGTATGGAATTAGGAATCAAACACATTTGGATTCTAGTTGTATGCATTGAGTAATTTATTAAGTATCTCCAAGCCTCAGTTTATTCATCTTAAAATGGGAACATCTTACAATGAGATAATTTGTGAAATGGGTTTAGCAGAGAGCCTGTTCAGTAGTTATTTCTCGATTATTATGACCTTTACATTTAATAGTAGTATTACCATCTGACTGGTGATAATGTAGTAGATACTTGGATCTGAGGTACTTAGATTGGAGCCAAGACGAAATGAGCCAAAAATATAGTGTAAATTATTAGAATATAAAACAGTACATGAAGATCAGGAAATGGATAAGATAACTGAGGGAAAAGGTTTAGAATGAAAAGGGGGAAAAGAAAGATGTAACCGTGAGGAAAATAAAAGGAAATTCTTGTGAGGAGCCCAGAAGGACACAGCAAGAAAGGTGTCACAGCAAACCTCAACCCCTCTCAAGTTCAGTATGATGTGATCTGTTCACAAACAGATCGGATTCTGCACAAAGGTGAACTGAACCTAGGACTGAGAAGTTTCCATTGAATTTAGTAGCAAAGAAGTCAACAGTGATTTTATCTACAACAATTTCAGCTGAGTGGAGGTGGCAGAAGTCAGATTGTAGTTGTCTGAAGCACAAATGGAAGCTATAAAAAATAGAGACAGCAACTGGAGACAACTTCTTTAAGACACTGGGTTTTGGAGGGAAGGAGAGAGAGAAGAAAATAGCTCCAGGGAGTGTAAAAGAGGTGAAGGGAAAGCTTTATCTTTTAAAGATGGGAGAGAATTTTACAGGTTTAAATACTGTCTGGAAGGAGTCATAGAAAAGAAAAGGTTGAAGATTAAGAAAATAAATTGTATCACTAATGACCCAGACTCTTAAAGAGACTGAATACAATGGGATCTGGTGCACAGGTGAAGGAAAACGCCATGAATTTCATGACTAAAGAAAGAACAACAACAAAATGGGTGCAGATGTGATGAGGTGTGAACGTGGCTTGTCAAAAAGATACTATACAACTGATGTATCATAAGATCCAGGAAGGAGAACGAATGCAGTAAATATTGATGGAGATGGTGAAAAGTCACAAATTAAATCTACATTACACAGATTCTCAGACCCCAATCCAGATCTACAGAATCAGAATCTCTGAATTATTTGACCTAAGATTATACTTTTAACAACATCCTAAGTAATTTTTATGAAATAGAAGTACTTCCAATTCATGAGGAAGCATTTGGGAAGCAGTGAACTACTTGGCATTAAAGAATAGGTCAAAGAAAGAGATGAAACAATAGACCAGGGAGATTAGAGGAAAGAGATGCTGATCATAGCAAAGTCCAGGTTATTGACATTGACTGAAGGTCAAAGGTCTTGAGAATTGATATGTTCGAAGGACTCAGGTTATGTTATTGGATGAGTGATCCATAAAGATGTTGAAGAAACTGAGGATTTTTTTAAGATTTAGGATGAGAAGCAAGGCTGTCAGTCAGATGCTTAATTCTCCAGTAAATGATGGGGAGAAATAGGAAGATCTGTGAACATCACCAGTGAGTAGAAGTAAACAGTGACATAACTGAAAGTCATACCTCTCAAATGATTTTTTTAATTTAATTTAATTTTTAAATAGTTTAGGAAGGTATAATTGCTTAGAATGGTTTCTCATAACTAAGGATAATTCTGGTCTCACCAAGCAAATTTGTTGGTACAGAAGAATAAACAGAACCAGAGAAAAAAAGTGAATTTTTCTCCATAAAAGTTCTAGTTTCCTTGATTTCTGCTATAATTTATTCTCCCTTATATCATCTCTATATTTTACAGATGAAGAAATGGAGACCCACAGATTTAAGTAACTTGACAAAAGTTACAAAGTTAGTCATTGGTAAATTATGGTCTAAAACATAACTACCAAATGTTCTTGCCTAAATAACTCACTGATTTATATGGAAATTCTAGAATCTTCTCTAGTTGTAAATGCTTTGCATTGTAGTCAAATTTGTCAAGGCTAGTTGACTGGATGGGGTTAGTTACTACGGCCTGAAGCAGAGTTAACCAGCATCTAGGAGACAGACTTCCTGTCCAATCACTTAACCTAAGTACCTGGGAGCACCTAGCCCTGAGAAGTTGAATTGTATTCACCTTGTATTAGTTTCCTGGCTTAAAATGACAGAAATTAGTTCTCTCACAGTTCATGAGGCCAGACGTCTAAAATCAAGGTGTCGGCAAGTCCATGCTCCCTCCAAAGGCTCTAGGGTAGAATTCTTCCTTGTCTCTTCCAGCTTCTGGTGGCTCCAGGATTTTCTTGATTTTGTGGCTGCATAACTCCAATCTCTGCTTCTGTCTTCACAGGGCTTTCTGTTCTCTATGTGTCTCTTATAAGAACAATTTGCATTGGATTTTGGTTCCTCCTGGAAAACCCAAGATAATCTTATCTTGAGATCCCTAATTTACTTACATCTGTAAAGACCATTTTCCCAAAAATGATCATATTCACAGGTTCCAGAACATGGACATTTATTGGAGGTTTACTGAACGGAGGTCCATTCAAACCACTACATACCTCATGTGCCAATTTTAGCAAGTTAAAAATGATTCATTGAAATGTCATTGGATAAGGATTCACGTCCATGAAAAATCACCTAAGAGCATGGCATTGTATGCTCTAAGAAAGGAAAAGGGGATTGGAGATGGGGGTTGATATCACATATGCCTGATGTTGCACATGCCTTTCCTGTGCCATCATGGTTAGCTTCACATATATCTTCATTGGAAGATTATATATATATATATATGTATATACATACACACACATATATATACACGATGTTTAAATTGTTCTCAGTCTCCTATAAGGGCTTTGTTAGTTATTGGATAATTATTATAGGATGTTGTTAGTTTGCAAACAAGGAAATTACATACCAGGGGTCATTGGCACAGAAGTTAATGAACACCCTAGAATATTAATGGATAGATTTCAGGGATTCTGTAAATACTCTAAATTTATGTGCATTTTTTTTCAACTAAAACAAATAAAAGGAGAACCTTCAGTGTATATAATTTGAAAGAAATGCTGGGTAGTTGCGTTCATCCTGTTCCTAGCTGTCCTATCTACTACCATTTCTCTCCAAAGTAGCTGCATCATTAGACTTTCACCAGAAAGAACATGAGAGAATAATGGTTTTCATACTCCTGCTGATACATATTACTTTAAAATTTTTAATATTTTTTCTAATCTATTGGGTGTGAAATTGTGCTTTGTTTTAAATTGCATTTCTCTTATATTCATGAGGTTCAAAATCTTTCCTTGTGCTTGTAATCATCCAAATCTCTTTTGTAAATCACCTATTCACACCCATCATACATTTTTCTTCCTATCTCTCCTTTCATTCTTCTTTTTTCTTTGTTTGATCTTATTCATTTGTAGGCTTTTTTTTTGTGATCTGCAAATTTAGCCTTTGCTATAGATGAGTAGATGTTCTAAGTATCTTCTTTCAGTCTGCCCACTGTTTTTTTTTTTTTTTTTTTTTTCTTTTTGCGGTATGCGGGCCTCTCACTGTTGTGGCCTCTCCCGTTGCGGAGCACAGGCTCCGGATGCGCAGGCCCAGCGGCCATGGCTCACGGGCCCAGCCGCTCCGCGGCATATGGGATCCTCCCAGACCGGGGCACGAACCCGTATCCCCTGCATCGGCAGGCGGACTCTTAACCACTGCGCCACCAGGGAGGCCCTGCCCACTGTTTTTTAAACTTTACGCTGTCTTATCGCATACAGAAGTTTTTAATTCATTGTAATTAGGTTTGTGTACTTTTTCTTCAGAAAGCCTTCCCTAAACAGTGGATAAAAACTATATTTATATATTTTATTGTAATAGTTCTGTACTTTTAATTATTTTTAAATTATTTATTCCTATTAGAATTTATTTTATATGATTTAAAGGATTTAATTCATATGCTTAACTACTTAATCCAACAAAAATTATTCACTAACCAATTACTTCCCACATTAAAATATGTGCTATTACTGCTACACAATACATATATATTTTCAGAATCTCTATCTGATCCATCTGTTTATTTGTCTACCACAGCATAACATAATGTCCACACAGATTTATAAAGGATATGTAAATATATAATGTATGCATTGCTGCATTTATGTTAATAATATAAACTTGAAAGCAGCCATTAAGAAGAGATTGATTATTATAAGCATCATACTTCCATGTAATGTGTTACTATACAGCAGCTAAAATAAAGATGTGGATCTAAGCTCATTGATATAAAAAAATCCATAATATATTGCTAAGTGGAAAAAGCACACTGTAAAATTATATCTATTTATAGATAGATACATATAAAAGTCACAAAGTTGCACTTTGCACTTATATTCCATATGTAAAAAAGGTGTACACATATGTGCCCATATATACACAGATACATTGCATCATAAATACATATTTAAAAAATATGGAAGGGTTTACACTAAATTCTTGAGACTGTTGATCTCGGCACATGTCATGTTTTGGGAGAGAGGAAGACAGGAAGAAGGGAGGGCAGGTGGGTGGGTGGAAGGGAGGAGGAACAGTTAGAAGGGGAATTTTCACTTTACTCTTTCTACCTGTATGTATGGTTTTAATATTAGATAACGAGCATTTGTCTTTTATTATCAGAAAAACTGGAACCATCTATATGGTTAGATGTGCATGTATCAGTTTCCATAATAATACCCAGAGCTAGAACCACAGTTAATTGGGTATTACCAAGCGAAAACAAAAAAGGTAAGTTTTCTCCTCTCACAGATTAATAGAACACTTGCAAATGCATTGGCTGTATTAAATTGGAAAACTGTACTGAAAGGTAAGGGAGATATTATATGAGATTCTGTGGTCAGAATGTCCTGTTTGATGAGTGACATTTGAGTAGAAACCTGAATTGAGCAGGAGTGGGAGTCTTGCAATATATTCATGGAAAGAGTATTTTAAGCAGATGGAACAAAGAACACAATTCCTGACTGAGGCTGGTCTAGGAGCAGTGTGACTAGAGGGAGTGAGCAAGGAAGGAAGGCAACAACTGGTTAGATGAGGAAGGGTCTTGAGGCCATAAAGACTTCGGACCTTCAGCTTTCATTGGCAGGCATGATAGGATGGGGAAAACAAATAATGATAAATAAACAAACAAGATAATTTTAGAAACTGATAGGAAATTCAAGAGGCACAAAATAGGAGACTGAAATATCTGAGAACAAAAATCTCACAGAGGCAGGTGCTATGGCACCACCAATTTTGAATGGATACTTATAAAATGTCAGCCACTCAAAAGAACCAGCTTTTTGTTTGCACTCTGTTTTACCTCACTCTTGTGGTTATATGGGTTCAAATATTATTTAGCCTTCTCTTATTTGATTTGTTTCTCTTCCTAAGCTTTCTTGAGTGTACTGATTTATTATTCCATGACTACCTATCAAACCTAGTGTGTTTCAATCCTCCAATATAGTAGATTCCTCTTTTGATAAAAACTGCCCAACAACTAATAACTACAATATACATTTTATAAATAAGAAAACTGAGACTCAGGGGGGAAAATTATCTAAGATCATTCAGGGATGCACACATTTTCTGTACAGGGTCCCAAGCAGGTAGGAAGAATAACCCATCATGTGACATGGCTTTAAACAGGGGTCTTAGTTCCCATTCAGACCAAAGACTTGTCTCTTGTTCCTGGGTCATTGTTAAATCCTAAATCCCTGGATTAAAATGATGGATAACCATAGTCTTTACTCCCCTCTTGCTACTTGGGTGTTGTGTACACTTCATGTCTGACACCTATGGATTTTCCTCTCCTTGTGTAAGTTCAACCTTGCCTGCAAAATAATGTGATTTATGCTATCCAGAATTTTAAGATGTTTGTAGCTAGAATTGTGCCAGACCCAGAATTTAATGGGTTTATACAACTGAGGAATAGTATATTCTCATATACAAGGGACATAAAAATCTAGTATTTGCAGTGTTACAACATTAAAATCAAACTTTAAATAAGCATTTACATACGACCTAGGTTTTTTTTTTAACTAACGCTAGAAAGACCAATTATCTTACTGTGTTAATGTAACAGTGTAAATATATATATTTTTTGATATATTTGTTTTTTCATATATTATCCATCTATCCGCCACTTTCTTAACCCATTCTCCTTTTTAAGAGTAAAATTTCTATACAGTGAAATACACAAATCCAAGTGTACCATTATATGACTGTTGACAAATGACTATGCCTATGTAGTGCAAAGGGATATGACATTATCATTACCCACAGAGAGTTCCCTCATATCCCTTCCCAGGAAATTCCATCTGTCATCTCCAAAGAGGCAATCACTATTGTAATCTTTCCACCTTAGTTGACTTTCACTTGTTCTAGAATGTCATATAAATGGAAGCATACTATATGTATTCTTTTGAGTGAGACTTCTTTCTTGTGGATAATGTTTTTAAGATTAATCCATGTTATTGCATACATTAGAGTTGTTTATATTTCTGAGTACTATCCTCTTCTACAAATACAGTAAAATGTCTTTATGCAGCCTTCTCTGATGGAAAATTAATATTTTTTTCTAGTTTAAGGCTTTACAAATAAAGCTAACATGAACGTTGTTTCTTTCATTTATCTTGGGTAAATATCTAATAATGAAATTGCTAGTTCATAGGGTAGATATTTGTTTAATTTTATAAGAAATCACCAGAATATTTTCCAAATATACTGCAACATTTACCAGTCCATCAACAATGGTTCAGTTGTTCCACATCACTGAAACATCCACTGGTGTCATTTCTTTTAATTTTAGTCATTCTGGTGCGTGTATCTCCTTGTGGCTCTTTTATTTATTAATATTTCCAAAACTATTTGAGTGGAATTGACACTTCCAGAAGATACAGATTGATCACTTTGGGATTTTGCATACCACCTCCAAGAAACCATGTATTTCAGAGGCCTATCCCTCAATTTTGCAAGTATGGCACCAAGGGTTAGCTTTTCTTGAAGACAATTGCATTCATTCAGTCCAACTACTGCCACACTAAAGATTCAAGTCCTCAAATTGATTGATTAAAGGTAATTCCATTGGGAAAAGCAATTTCAGAGAAGGAGAGTTTGGGAAAGCAAGGTACTTTTTGATGTGTGCAATCAATATTCTTGGTTTTTAATTAACCATATATTCAACGATTTTGTATATATCTGTCACAGATAAACCAGAGCATATTAACTGAATTAGAGAAATAAAAATAAGGTTATTACAATTCTTAAGACAGTTTACCTGCTTTCTTGGCTATTTGCTAGCTTTTTAAAGCTATATAGCATAAAATACATTACCTGGCATTACAAACTATCAGGATGATCCATTGGGTGAAATCTGTAAACATTACCAAACTACTCCTTGTAGAATCACAATGTACAGTGCCTACTTTTTAAGTGGATTGATGTTAATTTCCTCAACTATCCTGTACCATTAATATGTCTTACACCATTAATACGTTACTTCCAAAGAGATAACTCTTAAAAGACATTGTTTAATTTAGATGCTTGTGATAATTTTCCCAAGGGTGTGAAGAAAGAGATATAAGAGAGATATACGAATTGAGTTTTCCAGCTGTGGGAATTCTGGTTCTGTTATTTTTCCTTCAGTTCACTCTAGTGGTTTTCTTATCAAGAAAGCTTCATGTAAATTCTTAATCATTGGAATCATTTCATTTCTACTTAATGAAAGGTCTATATCAACTACTAGAGTTTGAAAAAAAGTTTTATGTTAAAGCTTTATCAATGATTTATATGTAGACATAATTTGGAAGCTTGCCTATGATTCTTACTATTTTTCTATTCTATGGCATTAACATAGAAATAGTAATAGTCTGTAACTGTTGAGTCCTACTATGTGCTGCTAATTTTCTCATGTTAATGTTTTTTAAGTATTCAATTTCCTTTGCCAATTTCTTTATAATTTATTTTTATGGAAGTATCAGCTGGCACCCCAGGGATCTTGCATGTGCCCATGTCACTTTGCAGTAAGAAGGAGAACTTTCAGACAATGCATTAGACTCCTATTTCCTTTCTTGATAACTTTTCAAAAGAGATGTTATTATCCCCATTTTATAATAAAAAACATACAAGATAATCTGGTTATTCCCTCAGAGACAGGATGGACCCCCACCCAAAATTTGGTTTGGATGTCGAGAGTGATAACACACATGCACCAACATGTGCAAAGTAGGGGCTGCAATACATGGGGAATCACTCATTTTAGTCTCCTTATCTATTGAAGTGTGTTGCTGATTGACACTTTGTGAAAGGCTGCTAGTGGAGCTCCATTTGGATTATTTCCCCCAATCACTCCTCTAGCCCATAACAAGGCACATATTTGTGTCCCACCTCTCAAAATATACTTATGGAATTACCTAATTGTCCATATAGAAAATTCATAGATGACCATCTCCCTGAAATGACCTTTTTTTAGAATGACCTTGAATGAGACACTTGTCTGCTCTGAGGCTCATTCTCCTTTTCTGCAAGATAGAGATAATGATGCCTTATAGAGTGGATGCAAAGATTAAATGAAATAATGTATATAAAGCAAATAGAATGCTTGAGCCATACTACACATTCAAGAAATGAGAAATACTAATACTATTACTGTGACAATGTTTTTAATGCAGCACCAATTGAAGCAGATTATTCAGTAATGGCCACCTCTGACCTTGAGTCTTTTTAAGGCTAGATATGACTAGAAGATTCAGTTTACGTATTAATATAACATTTAAAATTGCATTTTAGTATGTTTTATAAACTCCAACGAAACCAACTGGTTTCGTTGGAACGTAGTTTATTCTTTTGGGAAAATAGGATTCAAAGAGAAAATCAGAAAGTTCAGGATTCAATTCTTTGTGAGCACTACATCTTTTCTACTAGTTTCCATTGGCATCCCGCTGCCCCCGCTGCTCCCGCACCTGCAACAAATAAATTGTGTTTGTTTCTATAATACGTCATCTCACACTATCTACAGAGAACATGAAAACTATGATATTTTTAATATAGGCTTTTTTACTCCCCAGAAATTGGGCTAAAAGAAGGTGCGAATCTATCAGAGTTGCCAAAAGAGAAATGTTTAGTGATAAATTATCTATCTGAGCATGTACGGTGTACACACAAGATATTGTGCAACTGTCAAATCGAATGTGTGCATGATTAGAATAAAGCTGCTCTAGGTCAGGGCCTTCCTTAAATAAAAGTGACAAGTTCTGACAGAATTTCTGTCTGGTGTGAATGAATGAGCAAGCAGCATTGAGACGATTTCCGAAATAGCTTTGTGTGAAGGAAACATTAAAAATTCAAAATTGTTCTGCTCCATACTGTCTGCGGACAGCACTTTGGAAACGAAAAGCAGTATAGTTTTACAGAAGCCACACTTTCAGCGGACTCTGATGGTGTGGTCTTTCTCCCATCATCTTTCGCTTCTGGCAGGACCTGGTCTTTGATCAGCTGTGGGTAAAACATTGTGGTTTTCAAAACTAAAGGGAAAGCCAGGCTCAAAGGGCAACTGCACTCTGGTCTCCAAGGTCTGGTCATTCTCTCCACTAATCCATTTCCCAAGAGAGCAGTTTACCTTCCCAGAGGCAGTCATGTGCCTTCAAAGAAAAGAGGAAGCTTTACTGCAGTTATAGTAGCTCTTGCTCCAGAATCTATTGAGAGCTAACAGTATGACTTGAATATGCCCTTTGCTTTCTCCTTGAATCATTTTACTTTATATAAAATGGGAATAATACTTGCAACAATTATTAGATCCATATACACATTAGGTGCCCTGATAGACATAGAAAATGTGTAAGATGCACTCTTTGCCTCCAAAGGCTTCACAGTCCAACAACTATTTACTGAGCAATTAGAGATGATTTAAAACAATATTTAAAACATAAAGCACTAAGTCAATACAAGGATTCACCAGAATATTTAATCTACACCTATGCATACACATACATGACACAGACACACACATTGAGAAGGAAAGATACACAGAGGGACAGTGGTTTAAAAAAAACTTGTAATTATTACCATCTTTGGTATGACTATATGTAATATTTGATTTTGTACTTATTGTGTTTTTCAAGAGGAATATGTATTGCTTTTGTAATAAAATAAACAAATAAGTGTTATTTCATCTGTATCCAGAAAAAAATAAACATTCTTACAAGAAAGCAATTTTGTAATTTCCCTCATTATCTGATGTCCATATTCCCTAACTAACACAAATATGACCCCTCTCCTCTATTGCAGACTATTTTCCTATAATGGGAGGGTAAAGGAAACGGGAAAGGGATGTGACACAAATTTTATGCCAAGATAGTTTTGAAAATTCTAGGAATTCAGTGATCAGGTAAAGGAAAATCAGACCTGATGACCGATGCTGAACGGAGGAGGGTAGCTGTATTCTTCAGTGTAATCCTGAGCGCTTACAACCACGCCCACTACATAACAAGTGCTCAGAAAAATCTTTGCTGTAGCAAGGTAAGGATAAGCTCCCAGGGCCAAGTTTTGGCTATGACACATGAGTCAAGAGATTCTTTCTTTTTTTTTTTTTAAGTCCTAGTTTTCAAGAAAATGGAAAGACAAGCCACAGACTGAGAAAAAAATATTGACAAAAGACACATCATAAAGGTCTGTTAGCCAAAGTATACAAAGAACACTTAAAACTCAACAATAAGAAAATAACAACCAATTATAAAATGGGACAAAAACCTTAACAGACACCTCACCAGAGAAGATTCACAGATGCCAAATAAGCACATGAAAAGATACTCTACATCATATGTCATCAGGGAAATGAAAATTAAAACAACAATGTGATACCACTACATACTTGTTAGTGTGGCCAAAATCCAGAATCCTGACAACACCAAAAGCTGGCCAGGAGGTAGAGCAACAGGAGCTCTCATTCATCACAGGTGGAAATGAAAGATGGTACAGCTACCTTGGAAGACAGTGTGGTAGTTTCTTACAAAACTAAACACACTCTTACTACATGATCTAGTAATCATATTCTTTGGTATTGAAAAATTACATTACTGAAAAGCCAAAGGCATTGAAAAGTTATATCCACATGAAAACCTGCATATGGATGTTTACAGCAGCTTTATTTGTATTGATAATTGCCAAAACGTGGAAGCAACCAAAATGTCTTTCAGTATGTGAATGGATAAATAAAATGCAGTATATACAGATAATGGAGTATTTATTCAGTGCTAAAAATAAATGGGTTATTAAACCAAGAAAAGACATGAAGGAACCTTAAATGCATATTATTAGCAAGTAAAAGAAGCTAATTTGAAAGTACTATACTGCATGATTCCAACTATAAGATATTCTGGAAACTACAAAACTACAGAGTTAGTGAAAATATCAGTGGAGCTAGTAAAAAAGGGTTGTGGTCTATGGGAAGGATTAAAAGGCAGAGCACAGAGGATTTTTAAGGCAGTGAAACTACTTAGGATAATACTGTAATAACAGACACATGTCTTTATACATTTGTCCAAACTCACAGACTGTACAACACCAAGAGTGAACCCTAAACTATGGACTTTGGGTGATTATGATCTGCCAATGCAGGTTCATCAATTGTAATAAATGCACCAGTCTGGTGGGGGTACTGATAATGGGGGAGGCTATGCATGTGTAGGGGGCAGGGGGATACGGGAAGTCTCTGTACCTTCCTCTCAATTTGGCTGTGAATCTAAAACTGCTCTAAAAGAATAACGTCTTAAAGTCTCAGTTAATAAAAAGCTACTTTTGAAGATTCAAATGTTTTAGTAGAAACACTTTGTAGAAAAAGCCCTTGAATTGAATATGATCAAGTGTCCATCCCTATTCCCTACATGAAATACCTCCACAGTCATCTGGGGATGAATTAAAAGCAAAAGACCTAAACAATCATTTAGTTGTATCAAGATCTATTGTATCAGCTATCTATTGCTGTGTAACCAATATTCCCCAAATTAGTAGTTTAAAATAACAAAATTTTAAAATCTCATGGCTCAACTGGTTGTTGGCAAGCATCCAGTTCTCACCAGCTATTTTCCAGAGGTTTTAGTTCCCTGTCACGTGGGCTTTTCTACAGGGCTGCTTAGAACATGGCTGCTTGCTTCCCCCGGAGAAAGTGATCCAAAGAGAGAGAGCAGAAGTCCCAGTGCTTTTATGGCTTATCTCAGAGGTTTATACCATTAATTCCACTTTATGCTATTTTTTAGAAGTAAACACTAAGTCAAGACCAATTCAAGGGAGGAGTATCAAAGAATTAGATGATATATTTTTGAAATCATCACAGATGGGCTCAATTCTGGGGGCCGAGGGGGAGTCAGAATCACAGTTTTGGTTCTGGCAGTAACTAACTGTCCCTCACCCCTCCGCTTGCCAGGGCCAGGATCAGTTATATTCTGACTCAGTTAATAGTGTTGAAATATTTGACCCAACAGCCAAGTATGCCTGTACGAAGACCCTACCCTGGTGAGTACTAAGATGAATTTAAGAGTCCACAGAGACCAGTTTCCATTTTCTTGCATGGTTTCACTAACAATCATGCAACCCCCAAAATATGAGATTGTTTTTCAGTCCTTTATTTGTTCATCCTTGCCTTTCCCAACTGGTTTTTTTTTGACTATCCCAGAGGAAATTAATGTTGTACGTAGGAAGAGATGGAAACCAGAGACACCTTTCCAGGTTAAATACTTGTGAAGGCTTTAGCTCCTATTCTCACAGCCAGAGGGGAAACTAAATAGGTTATTTAAATAAGAAAATAAATGCCATCTTTTTTTTTTTTTTTGCAATAGGGTTATTCCCCCCTCTCTTCCTCTTTCCTTCCTTTCTTCCCTCTTTCTCTCTCTCTCAACATGAAAACATTCACAGTAGAAACTATTATTTTAAGCAAGTCTCCTTACAAAATTTACACAATTGACCAAGCAAGAACTGTGCTTTCTGGTAGTTAAAAGAAGTCTAGCTAAGAATCATACTATTACTATTCCTATCTTATGATTGCAAAGCACTTCACAGTTTATAAATAACCTTACATATGTGATTTTATTTCACCTTCCTGAAAAACCTGTGTGAGAGGTAAAATAAATATTAACCCTTCCATTGTATACGTAAGTGGGGACACACAGATGCTTGGTATGAACTCAAGTCATATAACTGCTACCTTAAAGATATTTTAGAATAGGTTAGTGTTGAAAGGGGATGTGGGAGAGAGGGAGAATGGGAGATGGAGATGAGAAGCAACTACTATCCCGTGGCAGGTACCTGGAGTCCATGCCAGAAACCAGGCTTCTGAGGCCACACAGCTGACTCTCAAAGTGAACACAACACTCCTATTTGAAACAAGAAGAAAAAACTATGAAGATTTTTTAGGCGTGGTGAGTCACAGCACTGTGGAAAATTCTGAGCCTTAAAACTTGCATTTCTTCCTGGAATTTCTCCTCTATTTGCTGGAAAAATAGTCCTTGACTACAGTCAAAAGCAACCCAAAATAAAAACAAATTATCAATAGTTAGAAACACCTTGTCCAAATCAGTCTATGGATTTATTCCATTGATTCTCAACCTTGAAAAAGCATCAGAATCCCCTGAAGTGTTCCTTAAAACAGAGTGGCGGGGGGAGGTGCCTCTGTACCAGGTGCTCTGGCTCAGGAGCGGTGGGGCGGAGCCCAGCACCATGCATTTCCCGGGCTCTGCTGGTGTTGCCTTTCACTGCAGTTTCCTCTCTTATCACTACATATCCAGCTGTATCATGGCAAACATGTATGGGACAGAGAAAGATACCATCCCTCTGTGGGAGGGGAAAAATTTCCCTTTACTATTTTGTCACTAGGTCTAACATTTACCACGTTAGTAACTACTTTAGTCCTAAAAGCTCTAATGAGGCACAAAGTTGAAAGATGGGGTAATACTTTAGACTGCTTAACATCCATTACCATGAAAATTGACGTGAATTAAGCAAACACACCAGTTAACAAAGAATAGGACCCTGAGATCATAGGACAGAGGAGAGATTTACTTCAATGGGGGTTGTAGGCACTGGCTGCCAGGAAAGGCAGGCCAGGAAGGATACCTCCAAATTCCTAGGCAGGGAGGGATACAGGAGAGTCACAGAAGTGGAGGAGGATGCACAGAGAATAAAAGGACCAGTACAGACCTCACCTTTGAGATGGTCTCATCTGGGGGTGACTAGGCACTTTCTAATGTAGCTTTGTTTAATCCTTGGTTTACCTCTTTCCTGGATATACTATTTCCATTTAAAAAACATGCTTACTGGTCAATATCCTTTTTGTTGGTGCTTTCATGTGGACCCATCCCAGGACAGGATATCAAAGTATCAATCTGCTGTTGCTTAGTTAGTGTCTCAGTGTCCAACAACATCCAATAACAAATCAATAATTGCCACCCAATGAGGTATACCAGGCACAGAGGAACTACTGTGTCCGAAAACCCAGGGGCCATCATTGCCTTAGTGGGAACAACTTTTTGCCATAAGCTGCAATCCACATAATTGTCAGTCACGGACATTTATATCTCAAAGGCTCAATAGAGTCTGTACAGCTTGGTGGATAGATCCTAGGGCCTGGTGTTGGCCACAGCCTCTCTTGGCAGTGGCTGTCATTCCAGTGTTCTTATGTAACTGGCTGAGCAGCATCTTCATGTGACGTATAAAATAACACCAATACCCAAATAGGCCTATTAGATGCTGTGCCTTCTTTTTGTTTGTGAATTTTTAAGGCCAACAGGTCTTTTTTAACTAGTTCAGGGATTGTCCTCTGAATATTAGTCCATATGTTTCCTAGGAACTTTGTTAGGGTGACCAGCCTCTAATTTGCCAGGGTTAGTCTTCTAGCCCTAGTTACTCAGATATTGAAACATCTTATCTAAGGCAGCCTGTCTTTCCAGTCAGAATAATGTCATCGATATGATGGTACCAGTAGTAGCAGTAGTATCCTAGTTTTTCTAAGTCTCTGCCTAACTACGAGAGACAAATCATGGGGGAGTTTAGATAGCCTTAAAGCAGCACAGTAAAATTATGTTGTGACATAAACCAAATTGGTTTTGATCGTCTATAAGTACTGGGGTGCTTAAGAGGGCGTTAGCAATGTGTACCACTGTACACTAACACCTTCAATCAGTGCAATGGACTCAGATTGTTATGTCTGGAATTGCAAGGACAAGAGGGACTACTGCTACATAGACCTTGCAGTAGTCCACAGAGAGGCAGCGTGTACTACGCAATTTTTTCACCGGCCACACAAGGCTCTTACAAGCTGATAATATTTCTTTAAGCAACTCTGTCTCCACTACCACCTTGATTGGTGCCATGAAGTCCTCCTACCCTTGCCCCTCTAGTATCCTACACTGCTTCACAGTAAGACATGACTAGGCAGAGGAAGACTGATGGGCTCCCACTTAGGCAACCTTCCTACGACCACTGTTCTAATCATGGTATTTCCCCAATGAGAACAGTTTTCATGAGAACATCTTTAACACATCTAAATCCCACAATATATTCAGTATTGGCAGTTACTAATTGTACACTGGCCCAGAAGGATTCACCCAGGTATTTAATCAGTATATTGCTAAATCTGAGAATTTTTCCAAACCCAGTTAAAGTAATTTCTTTTTAAATCACACCCATAGGTGCTTCCCAGAACCAGAGGGTGAAAAGTTTTGGCAACCTTGGTTGCTGTAAAATTCTCAACACATCTTGACCAGTGAATCAGGCCTCCAGCCCTCTTTAGGTAACCTTAGTCCCTACCCTAGTCCTGTTTGTTCTTGAAGAGGGTAAAATCTAGGTAGAGTGGTAGCATCCAAGTTATTGTGTCAATACCAGTCCAAACAGCACAGACCTCGGCAAGGGGGTTGAGATCCTCCTAGCTCACCTCTTATTTGTCCATAGCAAATGGCACAACTAAATAGGGATTCTCCTCTGCTAGTGCCCAGATCTTCAAATTGTGTGTCCCTCTCATGGCCTGAAAGTGAAGGGTAATATAATCTGGGGGCAAATCATTAATCTTCTTAGGGACTGATCTAATAGCCAGATTCACATGGCCCTACCGGTTGGACTTTTAATTAATTTCCTTTTCTCTCCCATAGCCTGCAGGTCACTTTTCTTGACATGTGTCCAAGCTTTCCCAGTAGCTTATTTCCTAGTAGCTGAACAGTTTTCTAGAGCTTATTCCCAGGACACAATAGGACAGTTCATTTTCCCCAACAGCATGGTGGTGCTGATTGCAGAAACTGATCCATCTGGCCCAGGTGACTATTTCGCACCTGGATGCTCATTATCTCCGTTACTAATCCAGGTTGGGGTTACAGTGACTCTAAGAGAAGGTATAGCTTCTCCTAAGTCTTCCATGGGTGCTTTGCAGAAGATTAAAATGCATCCTGGCCAGGCCACTGTTTCATATGGATGTAAAGACCCATTGCAGCAAGTCCTGATCAGTCTTTACATGTTCTTTCCCCTGGGCCCATGTCATCAAGCAAGGCAACTGTGGCCAGGGTGGCTTGGAGCACAGGGTTGATTGTTAACCACCTAAATGAATTCCATTCTTTCTTATCCAGCAACCTAACATGCTAACCAGATAAGTCACATTTCTATTATCTCATTAGGCTTTTACCCAGATAGAGCTCTAATTTCTCTCCTTCTGTGAGTAACCAGTTGCCCTTGATCACCAGTAAGCATTTCATCTTTTTTTTAAAAAAAATTTTGGCTGAGCCACACAGCTTGTGGGATCTTAGTTCCCAGACCAGGGATCAAACCTGTGCCCCCTGCAATGGAAGCACAGAGTCTTAACCACTGGACTGCTGGGGAATTCCCAAATATTTCATCTTTTGACACAACTACGAGTTGAAGGAAAGTGACCTCCATTTGCCAGTGGTGCAGATGGTGACTGACAACCACCGTACACTCTCTTTAGCTTCCCATGATTCTGCTGCTTTATACCTGATTCTAACCATGAAGGCAATTCATCAGTCATCTCAAGGATGATGATCCAAAATTAGTTGTCTCTGTTGTTACTGAACACTTCAGCAACCATGTCCACTCCTACCTACCAGGTTACCACACTTAACCAGCCAGTCCACAGGACTCCAGCTGTCATTCTTCCAAAAGGGCATCGCGCCCTTCCAAGATTGGAAGCCAAATTTGTCAAGAAGGTTGACAGATGTGACTAGTAACGAAAATATAAGCCCAGATAGATCACATAGTTTATGACTTACATAGACAGTGAGAACAAGATCAGCAATGATGTCAGCTCCCCATGTCACAAGATGACATTAAAGCAAAAGGGACCAGGTGACACGCAGACGAGTTAGGAACTAGGCTGTTTCTGAGGAACCAGTTCCACATAGGAACAAAGCCATTTTATCATTAGCAGCTATACCCTACGAGGGGACAAGGCAGAAAGCCCCTCGTCCTATAAGAATTAGGGAGACAGATGAGAAACTGCCCTGGGAAAGCTTCTCTCAAGATATGGAAGTAAGTGAGAAATTGCCTTGAATTAGCCCCTCACAACACTGCTTATCTCTCCCTGTTTCATAAGACTCACAGGGCATTCTGATAAGGCTAATGTCATTTGTGATTGAATCTTACCTAGGTGGCCTGTGTTGTACAAGGTCACCAGGGCACTGGCATAAATGTATAAAAAGGACAAGAGAAACCCATGAGTCAGGAATTTTGCTCAGAAGAAAATATTTTGCTCCTTTGTTCCTTCTGTTATTCTGAATAACTTATTCCTGTTAATTTTCACTCTTTTGGTATCTTGACTAGACAAGATAGGTTCCTTCCATTACCTTAGATTTTTTTCTATAAATTCCAAGATCTTTTCTAATATCATTACTTTTTCATCACATTCTTTTTTTTTTTTTTTTTTTTTTTTTTTGCGGTATGCGGGCCTCTCACTGTTGTGGCCTCCCCCGTTGCGGAGCACAGGCTCCGGACGCGCAGGCTCAGCGGCCATGGCTCACGGGCCCAGCCGCTCCGCGGCATATGGGATCCTCCCAGACCGGGGCACGAACCCGTATCCCCTGCATCGGCAGGCGGACTCTCAACCACTTGCGCCACCAGGGAGGCCCTTTCATCACATTCTTGCCTAAACATTTCTCATAAAAGACCACATTTATTTCTTACTTAGTGAAGCTGCTATCCTCATTTGACAGCTGAAGATTGCAGGAGAGGGTTTGCCCATGGCCAGAGAGTAGGCTTACACCATAATACACTTTAGCACATTCTCCCCTCAATATCAAATTGATTTTTTTCATATACGTCTGATCATATACGTTTTCTAGCTAAAATCTTCCAATAGCTTCCCCCATAACATAAAATTCGAACAGTTAACATGCATTTAAGGTTCTATTAGGATCTCACCTGCAAACTTCCACCCCATCTCCCACCACTCCCCAATCATTCACTATACTTCACCTACTATGTCTTCTTTCAGTTGCTCAAAAATGCAAAGTCCATTCCTGCCTCAAAGGCTTTGCCCTGGCCTTTTTCTCTGCGTGGAATGATTTTTTCAGTTCTCTGTGGAACTGATACTTTTTTATCATTCGAGTCTCAGACTAAGTATCACTCCCCATCACCACATTTAGTGTTACCAGATTAACTAGAAATAAGTTGATTCAGAATATGAAAGAGCCCAATTCCACACTGGCAATCAGATTATAGGTTTTCCAAGAAGGGAGTAGAATTCTAAGCTGTAGAAACAATGAAGGCTGCTGCAAAGGTTAATCAAGAAATTTATGCCAAATTGGGAAAGATTTCAGCAGGTGTTAAGGAGTGAGCATGTAATGGAGTAGAGGAAGAGGAGTATATTCACAAAACATGTAGGTCGAAGTATATAAGCCCTGTGGGAATAAAGGATATCATAAGAGGTGAGAAGAGACAGGTTGAGAAATAGAGTAAGTGAAGAAGGACCTCGAATGTTGGGCTTAATACATGAGATGATTTGATTTGTTAGTTTTTTTTCTGTTTTGTTTTGTTTTTTTAAGACAGCGTGTCACTGAATACTTCTGAGAAGAGGAATGATTTAGTGAAAACTGTTCCAAAGGACATTTTGCCTGCTATTTGCAGAATGACGTAACAGTTATACTAATTAGAGAAAATACATGACAGAAATAGTAAATATATACTTATCAAAGCAAACCTACAGCTCAGTAATGTTTAATTTGGCTCTTCTAAAATGTTGCATGCAGTGGGTTGGTCCTTTTGTGAGCATATTTTTATATTAATAAAGAGTTTTCAAATCAAGAATTTCTACTTCCAACAAGGACCTACTGTATAGCACAGGGAACTATATTCAATATCTTGTAATAACATATAATGGAAAAGAATCTGAAAAAAAAAGTGTGTGTGTGTGTGTACACATAACTGAATCACTTTGCTGTATACCTGAAACTAACACAACATTGTAAATCGACTATTCTTCAATAAAAAAATGCACAAAAATAAAGAATTTCTATTCCCATGTGTTTTCTTAGAATTAATGTCACTTTACGGGGTCTCTTGGGAAGTTAGTTAAAAATTCAGGGCTTCCCTGGTGGCGCAGTGGTTGAGAATCTGCCTGCCAATGCAGGGGACACGGGTTCAAGCCATGGTCTGGGAAGATCCCATATGCTGCAGAGCAACTGGGCCTGTGAGCCACAACTACTGAGCCTGCACGTCTGGAGCCTGTACTTTGCAACAAGAGAGGCCGTGACAGTGAGAAACCCGCGCACCGCGATGAAGAGTGGCCCCCGCTCGCCGCAACTAGAGAAAGCCCTCGCACAGAAACAAAGACCCAACACAGCCAAATAAATAAATAAATGAATTTATATAAAAAAAATTTCAGTGCAGACTTTTGGGGAAAATAGGAACCATTTTAATTAATTTTCATGCATCTTTATCTATAACTCTGAAAAGAACATTCAGTATATAGTCAAAGGATCTATTTGTAATCTCATTTTTCCCATTTACTATTCCATTAACATTGAATAAAATACATTAAATAATTTTTATCCACACAAACTAATAGGGGCAAGTGTGAGGTAACTCATCATAAGTTTCTCAAAATCACACTTTCTATATCATGAGGTATTCTTCAAATGTCCAATATATAGAATAGGTGGAGCAGGACAAAGGAAAATGCAATGTCTCCAATTTATATAACAACAAATAGTTAATGTGTACCTACACTCTATCAGCATTTTACTAAATGTTGAGATAAAGTAAGGATCAAAATATGCCAGCCCTCAAGAAAATTACTGTCTAATAGACAAAATACTTTCTGCAGTCCAGCTATATACCATCTTCTCCATCGCTATGAAAGCACTATTCACATAGAAGGAGTTTCATATAAATCAAAGAGAAGCTGGTGTTAAAGTGATTAATGGAGGAAGCTATTAGACTGGGGTGGCTCTAATACCTTGGTAGCCTACTAAGCAAACCAAAACCTAAGCCAGAGTCAATGCACTAGAATCCAAGAAAATAAAAGAACAGCCAATCACAAAATCATGGCTACCTAGGCTTTCCCGAATAAGGTAACTGCTTAAGCTATAGCCAATCAATAATTTCCTTGCTTTGTTTCTGCATCTTCTCTTTAAAACCTCTTCCCTAGTTCCTGTCAGATGGAATGCTCCTAACCATCTTCTGTTTGCCACTGGCAGATTCTGACTGATGTGTGTTCAAATAAACTCTTGAAAAATTTTAATGCGCCTCAGTTGGTCTTTTAACAATGGTAACACAGATCAGAACTGTATTTCTAGAGAGTCATATACTTTCTTTTTATTCTAGATTAATTGCTGTATTATATATGCAACATATTTGACACTAGTAAGACATATCTGAATTAAATGATATGGCTCTATTTTGAAATATTCCACCCTTCAAATGATGCTATAAAAAACAGAGGTCAAGTTGACATAAAGACATAGTGATTATCAAATTTAATTTTCTTTGTGCTGTATAGTTATCCTTCTATTTTAGTGAAAGAGGAAAAAAAGAATAAGTAAATATTGTGAACTTAAAAATGTTCACACCATGTTATATGCCCTCTTACATTTTAAAATAATTACTATGATAATAAAAAGAGCTATTGTTTTCTTACTACGTGTTAGGTACTCTGCTTTGCATCTTATGTACATTTTCCTATTGAGTACACGTAGCAACCTTATGAGGTCAAAATTTGCAATAATACATTTAAGTTTTCTTGTTTAGCTCATGATCCCTTCTTTGAAATTACCATCTGCCATATGAATAGATGGGCCTCAGTATTATACTTACTTACATAAGATAATCCTATCCCTTTGGCCACAACTGAGCAGAGCACAACAGATTCTCTCTCTTGTTTCAGACTGGACACTAGAAGACCAAGGAGATTAAATGATGTGGGCTTAAACTAGAAGACAATGAATAGTATAGGCCAGAATCTGTGCCTTGTCAGAACAAACCCATGTATAAACAGCAATTTTAGAAGCTCAGATAAGCCATGAAAGCTAGAAAAAGATGATTTACAAGTAAACTATGGAGAATTAGGAAGACTCATAGCAAGACTCAGAAGCAGAAATTCCTGTCATTGTGTGTGATGACTGAATTTTTTTGTTCTGTCAATAAAGTTGCTTAGCGTGCACATCAAATAAACCACTTGTTCACTTGAATGGTATTATCGTATTACTATGCTATTATTACTGTTACTTTGTGCTAAATGATACCGGATTAAGAATGGGGATTTCACTTGTTCCACATTCTACTCAAAATTTGGTATTTTAGTATTTCTATTAGCCATTCCAGGGTTTGTGAAATATCTTTTTGTAGTCTTAATTTTGTTTCCCTAATGATTAATGATTTTGAGCACCCTGAACAAGTTTATTGGCTATCTGTTTATCTTTCTTTAGAAGTATCCAAGACTTCTGTCCATTTTTAATTGGATTGTTTGCCTTTTTATTATTTATATGCTGAAGTTTTTTAAAAAATATGACTATGAGTCCTTTGCCAGGTGTATGTATTATAAACATTTTTCCCAGTGTGTGGCATTTTCCTACTGGTGTCTTTTGATGGGCAGACTTTTTTATTTTGATGAATACAATTTATCACTTTTACTTGTATGGTTAATACTTTTCTGCCCTGTCTGAGGAATATATGCTTGTTCCAACATTGTGAAGATATTCTCTCAAATTTTCATTCAGAGATTTTATTCTGGTTTTATGTTTATGTCTATTATCTAACTCAAATTATTTTTTGTATATATAGAGAAAAGGGGTTGAGGTTCATTTTTAAAATCAAATATCCAGCTTTTTAGCTCTTTCATTATACAAATTTATTTTGGGTACTCCTCTTGTATTTCAGTTGGATTATTTCTATAGATTTGCCTCTCAGTTCACTGATTGTTTCCTCCATTGCTTCTAGGGGTGCTGTTAAATCTTTCAATCAATTTCTTCATTTGGTTTATTTTTATAGTTTGCATCTCTTTGAGGATATATTCTGTTTGTTCATAAACACTGCACATAATGTCAATTAAATCCATTAATATATTTATTATAGTTTTTAAAACTCCCTGTGTGAAAATTCCAAAGTCTAGACCATCTCTGCATCTGTTTAAATTTACTATTTCCTCTCTTCACCATGGGTTACATCTTGTTTCTTTATGTCTAGTAACTTTGATTGTGTATCAGACATTGGATATAAAAGTACCTAGTATATTTAAAAAAGTAATATTTAGCCTAGAAAAGGGTACACCCCTGTTTCTGTAAGGTTTCTAATAATGGAGCTGAGTTTAAATTTATTTCATCTCGATCCAGACTTTGCTGCAGTTTGATTTATTTGTTTCACCAGTGACTTCAGCTATTTGAGTAAGGAATGATGTTTTCTTCATCAAAGCTTGGGAGTTGAATGCCAGCAAACTGTGGGAAATCTCTTTCTGATTTCAGTCTGGCTATCAGCTCTTTGGGCCACTGGGGAATTCTCTTTGATGTCCAGGTTAATTCCTGGGAGTTTTTCTGCCTTTGGGAATCTATCGTCCTCGGCTGCCTTACATTTAACCCTTTAACGCTCCACTGCAACGTTCTCAGTAAACACCAAACTTGCAGGGGTTTCAGCAATACACTCAGATAAGATTTGGAGTGCCTTGGATTTATCTCAGCTTTCCTGCCCTCTTCCCAGCCTTTGGCAGCTACTGCTTGGCATTTGATGATAGCCTATTGCATCCCAGGGGGTTGTTCTCAGCTCTCCAGCCCTGCTCAGCTTCAGTAAGCCACTGCCTTACACTTCGAAAAGCACCTCTGGGTTTGGTGGGGCGGGGTGGGAGTGGGGGACCTCCCTTAACTCTCTTGTCCTGCCTCAACTAAGGAGGTGGCTTTTGTAGAAAGAAAGTTAGTTGAAGAATGCAAGTAGCTCAGTGGCTGAAGCTCCTCAGGATCCTAATCTATCAAACCAGCCCACAAATGGCCATTAAATGTTTATTAAATGCAGATTTCTCCACATGCCTCGCTGTGAAAGATTTCTTATCCTCCTCTCTCTCTACCAGAAATCAAAGCAACTGCAGGCTCTTCCCTCTTTCGAGGGATTCATCACTTTCTGAACTTGTGTTCATACACCTTTTTACTATTGTTGTTTTGAATTCTCAGTTCTTTGATTTTTGTTTTCTTTTTTTAATGATGACTTTGTAGCTTCTCTAGTTTTGTTGCTGTGGTGGTTAGCATGAGGAAGATAGTCTCTTAAAATGTTTTAACATCCTAATGGAAAGTAAATATTTACTATTAGGCTTATATTTTAATTATTATTTTTATCAAATAATAATTAAAATTATTAGTTATTATTTTCCTGAGCCATATTTACAAGAAAAACTAGTTGATTTTAAAGAGGATTGTGGTATTTCTTGATATAAGCTCTCATTTTAAAAGAGTTCATATTAAAATTTTAATACATTTCTCAGCTATCCATATTTTCTTCTAATTTTCTCTTCTGTAAATTTCTACAAGTAATTCACATAGACAAAACTGTGTCTATCTGTATTAAGGGCAGACATTTTTATTTTATATAAGTAGTGGGGCACCATTTTCAATTGCTGTTCTCATGATTTCCAAGAGGCTTTTGGAAAGATTTGATAAAATGTACTATTAATTATAGACCATACCCAATTTTTCTGAGCAAAGAGAAAAGAAAATCAGAAAAGCACTTCTCAAAAACCACAGGTATATTTTCCTCAAAGTTCTCATTTTCAGTCAAAATAATCTCAAGGAATTCAAGAAAGAAAAAATCTAAGGTGTTATGAAATATCTTCACTGACCAAAGTGGTGCTCTATAAGTTGTTCACTTCTAACATTTATGATTTATTTCTGAAACTCCACCCAAAATGTCATTTCTTTATGCTTTATTATTATAGGATGTTCCATTAATTATGTCAGCTAAAAAGGAGGTATAAAATTATCCAACATAAAAGATGGAATAAAGCACGGAAACCTTGCAGTAAAAAAACATTCATCAAAAAGAGTCATGTACCAGGGCCTCCCTGGTGGTGCAGTGGTTAAGAGTCCGCCTGCCGATGCAGGGGATACGGGTTCGTGCCCCGGTCTGGGAGGATCCCATATGCCGCGGAGCGGCTGGGCCCGTGAGCCATGGCCGCTGGGCCTGCGCATCCGGAGCCTGTGCTCCGCAACGGGAGAGGCCACAACAGTGAGAGGCCCGCATACAGCAAAAAGAAAAAAAAAAAAAAAAAAAAGAAAAAAAGAGTCATGTACCAAAATGTTCATTGCAGCTCTATTTACAATAGCCAGGACATGGAAGCAACCTAAGTGTCCATCAACAGATGAATGGATAAAGAAGATGTGGCACATATATACAATGGAATATTACTCAGCCATAAAAAGAAATGAAACTGAGTTATTTGTAGTGAGGTGGATGGACCTAGAGACTGTCATACAGAGTGAAGTAAGTCAGAAAGAGAAAAACAAATACCGTATGCTAACACATATATATGGAATCTTAAAAACAAAAAAAAAAGAGAGAGAAAAAAATGATCAGAAGAACCTAGGGGCAAGATGGGAATAAAGATGCAAACCTACTAGAGAATGGACTTGAGGATATGGGGAGGGGGAAGGGTAAGCTGTGACAAAGTGAGAGAGAGGCATGGACATATATACACTACCAAACGTAAAATAGATAGCTAGTGGGAAGCAGCTGCATAGCACAGGGAGATCAGTTCCGTGCTTTGTGACCACCTAGAGGGGTGGGATAGGGAGGGTGGGAGGGAGGGAGAGGCAAGAGGGAAGAGATATGGGGACATATGTATATGTATAACTGATTCACTTTGTTATAAAGCAGAAACTAACACACCATTGTAAAGCAATTATACTCCAATAAAGATGTTAAAAAACAAGACAAAAAATGAAACAAAAAAAACATTCATTTCAAAAAGAATTAAAAACAATGAGATTAGCTCTACATCTAAACTTGTATTTTAAAAGTAATGTCCCTTACTAGTACCTGTCTTGTGTCACAATAAAACTGTAGAGAAAGCAAGAAATCATTTGATTTCTTATATGTATTATACTTCAAAATGGATTTTAGAAATATATGCAGTTTTGTGCATAGGAATATAACAATACACTGTGACATGCTGTGAGGGAAGAGTGCCTATTGCTTTTCAAATCAGAGCAATGTTTTGAAGACCCTGAGTTTGAAAAATCTTCTATTAAGTTTTCTTTACAGTGCTTTTCTTATAGAATTAATCTGTTGGAGTTGTATATGCCTTTATGAGAAAAAATAATGTTGCAATGACAATAACAATTATAATTTAGTGAGGGTTTATAAGTGTCAAGTACTATGCTATAGGCATTAATAAACAACCTGATTTAGTCTTTGCAACAACATTGTGAGATAAGTTTTGGTGCTCCCATTTTATGGGTGAAGACAGAAATTTTAAGTGACTTGGCCAGTGTTAACACAGTTACCACTTGCCAAACCTCCGATTAAAATCTAGCACCATTGATTTTTTTTTTCCTGTACTATCCGAGAATATAAGCAAAGCCCTAGACTGTATCACAGGCATTAGCATAAGAAACACTGCCTGAATCTGCATCCGTACTGTAAAAGAAATATAGCAGGTACCAATGAACATAATTGATCAATAGATTTGTGTGATTTGTTTAAAAATTAATTGTTATTCTGCACTAGAAAGGAAAACTGAATTCTAAAGGAAAGTTGTTAATTGGTCTTGCCCTGGTTCTGATGCTAGGCAAGGTTAACCAAGACAGGCATTAAGTATATGAAAATCTGTGCATTGTAAATACAAGAGAATGTTTCACCAACAAGTATTTCATGGATAAAAACCCATGAAATTATCATTGTTCTCAGTCATCTAACAAGCAGTTCTAATCAGCAGCTTATTTCAATTGTGAGACCGCAAATTACAAGTGCAAAAGGCTCCTCCCCTTCCTCTCCTACAGATATGTTGAAGAATACATTTTAATTCACAAATACTTAAATTTTAAAGAGATCAGAATGTAGCCATGAAAGTGTAAATCATGATGAACCTTTTGCTTCCTGGACTTCAAACTTACAAAGTATTTTCTCCTTGGCCTATGCAAATTACATTCCCAGAAATCATCAGATTCTTCTTTTCTCTTTAATATTTTCTCTAGGGACTCAAATGGCAGAATGTGGTCTTTGTTTTCCCAATATCATGATGATAAATGATAAACCACAGAGCTAGATGCACCAGATTCTGAAAACGATTTCACAGTTCATAGAAGAGTGATAAATGAAACTTTCCAAAAGATTAGTCAATACCTCCTCAACTGTGCTATAGATAGCTCATTATGGATAAATGCCAGTTACAATCATGCTTATGACTCTGCTCTGTTTAATTTAAAGCTCCCTAAAAAGAGGAAAAGTGTCTTGAGCTGTGACTGACACATATCTATAGATACCAGATTTTCTCTTTAGAGGGATAGATGATTCAGCTTGAAACTCCAGAGAATTTCTATAATATCTAAATGTGTGAGTTAGAGTCTCTTCATCCCTCAACACATATATAAGAAGTTATTTTGCAAATGTTATTGCTTTCTTAGAAATCTTTTAAATGGATGGTAGTCCAGGGCTCTTTCTGGAATGCTGAGAAAGGAAGCACCAGCAACTGGAAATAACCCAAGTTGGGTCATAAAATTCAAGGAGACTTAATATGCCTTAAAACCTGTTGGTTCATGTATCATTATTGGGAGATGGTGGGGTGAGGAGATTGCACCCCTTCTTATGGACATATTCTGGATCCGTGGTTCTCAAAGTGTAGTAAAGGAAAAAGGAGCATCAGCATCTGCTCATAACTTCTTAGAAATGCAAATTATCAGGCTCCACTGAAGATTTACTGAGTCAGAATCTCTGTGCGTGGGACAATCTGGGTTTTAACAAGGACTACTGTTCAGTCTAGCTCCATGATACTCTAGTGTTGCCTGAAAACCAACAACATTGGGAGCCCATGATAACTTGTTAAATCAACAGATTTGGGGCTCCATGCCTACTGGTTCAGAATCTACATTTTAATAGGATCCTCAAGTAATCTGCTTCTACGTATGTGTTGAAGAAGCATTGTTCTACAAGGTTGACTGATGTGTGAGGTAAATTTCATTATTTCTGCCTATATAAAAAGGCAATATCACTCTTTAACAGTGAGGTTAGAGAATGGGCAAAAAAAACTTTGTCAAGACAATTCTCTATCAAGCACTATTCATCCATTCAATAAGCATTTCCTGAGCATTTCTTGAGCACCATATTCTGGGCACAGTTGTAAACACTGATTTTAGGAGCAATGCACAAGAGGAAATGAGCTTACCCTCTACAAAGGGTAAAATAAGAGTTGAAACCCATTTGCTATCCTTGCAGTAAATGAGACTAAGAAGGAAATCCTGAGGAGAAAATTGTCATCTAAATAGTCATTATTGCAGTTATATTGATTAATGTCTACTGGTATATGATATTTGTACCTTCATATCTATGGCACAAAATATTCCATAAGATTGATCTTGCTTGTTATGGATCAGAATAATTCTAGCATCTAATTTGTGTCATGAGTAATATGTGAGGTAGAGAGAAAATGAAAGCTAATATTGCATACATGTTGAGATGATCCAGCAGAGGTAAAACCAATATCTGTTTTGTTGACTAACACTCTACTTAGGGGTAGGTGGATGAGTTTTATGGATTCATGCTTCTATGGCTGTTTAACAAAAATCTATTTATGAAATTTCAATTTAAAGGTGATATAAATTAAATATTTGGCATTATATATGTGTTGAAGCAAGAGTCTCATGATAAAAATTACAGTAAGAGACTACTACAAGTAGCTTGCTAATAAATTGGACAACCTAGAAGAAATGGACACATTCTTAGAAAGGTACAGTTTCACAAGACTAAACCAGGAAGAAATAGAAAATAGAAACAGACCAATTACAAATACTGCAATTGATTCCATGATTAAAAAACTCCCAACGAACAAAAGCCCAGGACCAGATGGCTTCACAGGTGAATTCTACCAAACATTTAGACAAGAGTTAACATGTATCCTTCTGAAACTATTCCAAAAAATTGCAGAGAAAGGAACACTTTCAAACTCATTCTATGACGCCACCATCACCTGATACCAACACCAGACAAAGCTACTAGAAGAAAAGAAAATTACAGGCCAATATCACTGATGAACATAGATACAAAAATCCTCAACAAAATACTAGCAAACTGAATCCAACATTACATTAAAATGATCATACACCATGACCTAGTGGGATTTATCCCAGGGATGCAAGGATTTTTCAGTATTTCCAAATCAATCAGTGTGATACACCATATTAACAAATTGAGGAACAAAAACCATATCATCTCAATAGATAGAGAAAAAGCTTTTGATAAAATTCAACATCCATTTATGATAAAAACTCTCCAGAAAGTAGGCATAGAGGGAACCTAACGACATAATAAAGGCCATATATGACAAATCCACAGCTAATATCATACTCAATGGTGGAAAGCTGAAAGCATTTCCTCTAAGATCAGGAACAAGACAAGGATGTCCACTCTCACCAGTTTTATTCAACATAATTTAGGAAGTCCTAGCCACAGAAACCAGAGAAGGAAAAGAAATAAAAGGGATCAAAACTGGAAAAGAAGGGGCTTCCCTGGTGGCGCAGTGGTTGAGAGTCCACCTGCTGATGCGGGGGACATGGGTTCGTGTCCCAGTCTGGGAGTGATCCCACGTGCTGCGGAGCGGCTGGGCCCATGGGCCATGGCCGCTAAGCCTGTGCGTCTGGAGCCTGTGCTCCTCAATGGGAGAGGCCGCAGTGGTGAGAGGCCCACGTACCACAAAAAAAAAAAAACAAAAACAAACAAACAAAAAAAAACTGGAAAAGAAGAAGTGAAACTGTCACTGTTTGCAGATGACATGACACTATACATAGAAAATCCTAAAGATGCTACCAGAAAACTACTAGAACTCATCAATGAATTCATTAAGGTGCAGGATACAAAATTAATACACAGAAATCTGTTTCATTTTTTCTTTGGTTTTTTTTTTGGCCATACTGCACGGCTTGCAGGATCTTAGTTCCCTGACCAGGGATCGAACTCACGCCCTTAGCAGTGAAAGCATGGAGTCCCAACCACTGGACTGCCAGGGAATTCCCAGAAATCTGTTGCATTTCTATACACTAACAAGGAAAGACCAGAAAGAGAAATTAAGGAAACAATTCCATTTACCATAGCATCAAAAAAGAATAAAATACCTGGGCATAAACCTACCTAAGGAAGCCAAAGACCTGTACTCTGAAAACTATATAAGATGCTGATGAAATTAAGTCAAAGATGACACAAACTGATGGCAATATATGTAATGTTCTTGGATATACTGTCAAAATGACTATATTAACCAAGGTGATCTACTGATTCAATGCAATCCCTATCAAATTACCAATGGCAGTTTTTACAGAACTAGAAAAAAAATTTTAAAAATCTGTATGGAAACACAAAAGACCCTGAACAGCCAAAGCAACCCTGAGAAAGAAAAATAGAGCTGGAGGAATCAGGCTCCCTGACTTTAGACTACACTACAAAACTACAGTAATCAAAACTGTACGGGAGTGGCACCAAAAAAAGACACATGGATCAATGTAACAGGATAGAAAGCCCAGAGATAAACCCAAGTATCTATGGTCAATTAATCCATGACAAAGGAGGCAAGGATATACAACGGAGAAAAGACGGTTTCTTCAATAAGTGGTGCTAGGAAAATGAGACAGCTACATGTAAAACAATGAATTCAGAACATTCGCTAACACCATATACAAAAATAAACTCAAAATGGATTAAAGACCTAAATGTAAGACCAGATACTATAAAACTCCTAGAGGGGGCCTCCCTGGTGGCGCAAGTGGTTGAGAGTCCGCCTGCCGATGCAGGGGATGCGGGTTCGTGCCCCGGTCTGGGAGGATCCCATGTGCCGCGGAGCGGCTGGGCCCGTGAGCCGTGGCCGCTGGGCCTGCGCGTCCGGAGCCTGTGCTCCGCGGCGGGGGAGGCCACAACAGTGAGAGGCCCGCATACCGCAAAAAAAAAAAAAAAAAAAAAAAAAAAAAAAAAAAACTCCTAGAGGAAAACATAGGCAGGACACTCTTTGACATAAATTGCAGCAATATCTTTCTGGATCCATCTCCTAGAATAATGGAAATAAAAATAAAAATAAACAAATAGGACCTAATTAAACTTATAAGCTTTTGCACAGCAAAGGAAAACATAAAACGAAAAGACAACCTACAAAATGAGAGAAAATATTTGCAAACGATGCGACTGACAAGGACGTAATTCCCAAAATATACAAACAGCTCATACAGCTCAATATCAAAAAGACAACCCAATCGAAATATGGGCAGAAGACCTAAATAGATATTTCTCCAAAGAATATATACAGCATGGCCAGGAGGCACGTGAAAAGATGTTCAACATCACTAATGATTAGAGAAACGCAGATCAAAACTACAATGAGGTATCACCTCACACAGGTTGGAATGGTCATCATCAAAAAGCCTACAAATAATAAATGCTGGAGAGGATGTGGAGAAAAAGGAACCCTCCTACACTGTTGGTGGGAATTTAAATTGGTATAGCCACTATGGAGAACAGTATGGAGGTTCCTTTAAGAACTAAAAAGAGAGCTATCATATGATCCTGAAATCCCACTCCTGGGCATATATCCAGAGAAAAGTATAATTTGAAAAGATACATGCACCCCAGTGTTCATTGCAGCACTATTTACAATAGCCAAGACATGGAAGCAACCTAAATGTCTATCAACAGATGAGTGGAAAAGAAGATGTGGTAATATATATACAATGGAATATTACTTATCCATAAAAAAATGAAATAATGCCATTTGCAACAACATGGATGGACCTGGAGATTATCATACTAATTGAAGTAAGCCAGTCAGAGGAAGATAAATATCATACAATATCACTTATATGTGGAACAAAAAATAAAAGATATAAATGAATTTATTTCTAAAACAGACAGAGACTAACAGACAAAGAAAACAAATTTATGGTTACCAAAGGAGAAGGGAGAGTATGGGGGAGGGATAAATTAGGAGTTTGGGATTAACACATACACACTACTATATATAAAACAGATAACCAGCAAGGACCTACTGTATAGCACAGGGAACTCTACTCAATATTCTACAAGAACCTATAAGGGAAGAGAATCTGAAGAAGAATAAATAAATATATATATATATATACACATATGTATATATATATATATATATATATATATACATATATGACTGAATTGCTGTGCTGAATACCTGAAACTAGCATGAAATTGTAAATCAAATGTACTTCAATTAAAAAAAAGTATTAGGAAAACATTTAACTAGTGTTTATAGTGACAATGAATACAGATTTTTAAAAATAAATGTATGCATAGTGAATCTATTTAAGAAAACTATTTAGTAATATGATAATATTGACAAGTAATATTGTATAACATTTAAGAACTTAAACTCAGGTCAGACTACAATATAAATTGTCACTTAACTTCTTTAGAAATGAACTTGTTTAAGTATAAAACAGAGATGGTAATATTTACCTATAGGATTATTGGAGGATTAACATTGTTAATACAAATAAATGTGCAGAACAGTGACCAGAATATTGTAGGCACTATGTAAGTGTTAGTGTTGACTAGTTGCAGTATTGATGATATGTACAAAAATTATGAAAGTTGTACACAAACAAATGACGTTTGAAAGAAACCAAAGCCAAGCCTATCATGGTGTGAAGGAGAGAGTTGTCTAGAGAAACCTAGAGAGTAAACATTATAGCATAAAAATATGATGATGGACTTTTTGGGGGGGCTTTTTATTTATTTTTTATTATTTTTAAGAGATCTTTATCGGAGTATAATTGCTTCACAATAACTGTGTTAATTTCTGTTGTACAACAAAGTGAATCAGCCATATGCATACATATATTCCCATATCCCCTCCCTTTTGCGTCTCCCTCCCACCCACCCATCCCACCCCTCTAGGTCTTCGCAAAGCACGGAGCTGATCTCCCTGTGCTATGCTGCTGCTTCCCACTAGCTAACTATTTTACACTTGGTAGTGTATGTATGTCGGTGGACTTTGATGGGCCTGGTTTTCAGTCTAATCTGCCATTTATGAGTGCTATTACCATGTGTTAGTACTTAATTTTCCTAAATATGGATTGTCTTATCACATGTTTAGATACAGTAGAAGCTAACTTATGTGGTTGTCTAAAAATAAAATGAGGTAATGCAAATAAACAGATAAACAGAATATTCAATATGGCTAACAGGAGGGGTTAAATAATCATTATTTCTATTTTTAATACCTGTGATCAAGCTGAATTCTCATCAGAAAGCCTAACATCCAGGAGACAGTAAGACAGTGAGAGGCAATTTGCTGTTTTTCCTTGTTCTTGTTTTTAAACCTCAGAGTCCTGAGCTCTTATTCCATCAAACTGTTGAATAGCACGAAACATGTCCTTTGGATAACAATTACTTGCATCTATTATTTGGTAGGTATTAGGACCTCTCTCATTGTATATGGTTTCTTTCTAGCACTCGACAGGTGGTTTATTTCATGGAAAAAGCACAGACTTTGAGCTCAGATTAACATGAGTTCAGACCACAGTACTATGGCTTCCAATTTTTATGCCTTGAATAGAATGATTAGCCTCTTCAATTTTAGCTTCCTAATTGGTGAAACTGAAATAATAATACCTACTTCAGAAATTTCTAAGAAGAAAATTAAAACAAATATATTTATAATGCTAGGCCCATAGATGTGACATATATTTTAGTTATTAATGATATTTCTTTGCATTTTTATTCATTTATCCAAAAAAGTATTTATTAAAACACTGTTATTTGTTAGGTATGATTATTCTACTTTAACAGTAGGACTGTGTCATTTTATCTTTGTACCACACAGTATCTGCTACAGTATTTTTTCTTTACTAAATGTTTGTAAATGTGAATATACCATTACTATAGTATCTACTGTCTTGGAGAACACTATAAAAGTTCTAAGCTTTTTCTAGTGTATTTTTTTAGCTGGAAATATTTACACGGTATGGAATTATCACAGTTTATACTGTAGCAGACTCAAGAGGTGTCTAAACATTCATGGAAGAATATTTCAATGTCTCACTCTGTTCCTGTATAACCTGGCAAATTATATGATGCAAACTTGCTATGATTCGGCTGTTTCAAATTTTTGGCTGTTTCAAATTTCTCGTTCATTCATTTGTTTATTTATTCCACTTACATTTTATTCATTGCGAAAAATACATATATTTATGTATTTTTTAACCATTCCTTGGGTACATAAGGACTTATGTCACGAAAAATTTCAAGGTCCAAATTACTATAAGCTATTTCTTAAAATAAATTATATAAATGCAAAATATTATCATTTTTTAGAACACAGGTTCTTTAGCTTTCTCGTAAAGTGAACTGAATAATAGAGAGGGATTTTACAAGTGCATGCCAGAATGAACTGTTGAGCTATTGAAGGAAGAAATCCCATTAAGGATTAAATGCATCTAATACATTGTGTGAAGATTTGAAAATAAAATATGCCCCTAATGAAATATTGGTGTAGAAAAGATAGAGGTGTATTGATATACTTTCTGGAACAGTAACAATAAAATTATCATTGTATTAAAAAATAAATTTAATCTTTGTATTTTCCTTGTTGCTTCAACAACACCTTAATGAACTGTATTCATAATGTTAACGCTGAGCTCTCAACACATAGGCATCACACTGTCTAATATTTGACCATTATATAAGTCATGGGGAGTTAAAAATTATAGAGAATTGGGCTGTTCTATAATCCCTATTGTGTCTTCTCAAATCTAGGGGAGTTGTGTGGGTTGTAGGCATAATGCTAGGTGAGCCGAATCCAACTTTACTATGGTCATAGCTCTATCCCACAGTACTGTAGTTCCCACTTATCTGTGGTTTCAATTTCTGTGGTTTCAGTTACCTGCAGTCAATCATGGTCCAAAAATATTAATGGAAAATTCCAGAAATAAACGATTTATCAGTTTTAAATTGCACACCATTTTGAGTAACATGATGATATCTCAAGCCCTCCCACTCCATCCTGCCTGGGATGAGAATCATCCTTTTCTTTCTCTAGAGTATTCTACTTATTAGTCACTTAGTAGCCTTCTTGGTTATCAGATCTACTATCACAGTATCATAATGCTTGTGTTCAAGTAACCCTTATTTTACTTAATAATGGCCACAAAGCACAAGAGTATTGATGCTGGCAATTTGGATGTTCTCTTACTGTGCCTAATTTATAAATCAAACTTTATAATATGTATAAGAAAAAAAATAGTGTATATATAGGGTTTGATACTATCCCTGGTATCAGGAGTCCACAGGGAGTCTTGGAACATATCCCCCACAGACAAGAAAGGACTGCTGTACTGAGTGCCTACTATGTGCCAGTACTGGGGTAGATGTAATGGATGCACAAATGAACAAGACAGGGTTCTTGTCTTCAAGGATCTCATATTATATATATGGATATAGATACCAATTATATAAGCAATTTCAACATTTTTAATACATGTTATATCATAGTAACTATAAAGTATTAAAGGAACACAGAAAAGTGGCACAGATCTCAACACTGTACAATCTGGCATGGCTTTTCAAAGGTGAAGACACTGAAACCAATTCTAAAGAAAGAAGGGAAAGAAATTCAATTGTGAAGGTTGGTATGAGGCCTGTGGATGGTATAAAAAGGCTTGAAGTAGGCTATTCAATTCTTTTTTTATGTTAAAGGGAGATACTTTTGGAAAATCCTGTAAAAACAAAATAAGAGGAACATGATGACAGTATCTGATGGGAAGAGCAATCCACGAAGTTTAGCAGATCTTGCTCTATTGGTTGTGACTTGTGAATAGAAAGAACCTCTTGGAATTAGTTTCTGAATTATTAAAATAAAGCTATTCAATCATCAGAAGATACCTAGTGTTACTAAGTTTTGAGATCTGGTCATGTGTATATCAGTCAGGGTGCCAGCAGGAAACAGATGGCATATTCAAATTGGATTACTCAAGGGAGTTTAATAAAGGGCTATTTCCAAAGATGCGGCCGTGTCAATACCACGGCTGTGTGCACCCCTGAAGGGGTGAGTGGACAGAGTAATTATAGAAATTCTTAAAGAGTGTCATGTGGAGATGGCCACCTGGAGAGGAGATTTGACCTTTAGTTAAAGGATGCAGCCAGGCCAAGGAGAAACCACAGAGTTGGGTGAATAAACACCCTGAATGCCCTCTATCTGTATTTCCATTTGCAACCCAATGGAAGAGAACAAGGAATAAATAAAGGTTAGCCTTTGGGAGGCAGAGAGCAGGCTATATAATAGGAAAGATGATGTGGAGGACATAGAAGGCTATCTAGGGCCTCCCTGGTGGCGCAAGTGGTTGGGAGTCCGCCTGCCGATGCAGGGGATACGGGTTCGTGCCCCGGTCTGGGAGGATCCCATATGCCGCGGAGCGGCTGGGCCCGTGAGCCATGGCCGCTGAGCCTGCGCGTCCAGAGCCTGCGCGTCCGGAGCCTGTGCTCCGCAACGGGGGAGGCCACAACAGTGAGAGGCCCGCATACTGCAAAAAACAAAAAAAAACAAACAACAAAAAAAGAAGGCTATCTAGCATCATGTAATTCATGAATCAAAAAGGGAAAAAATTAACATGCATCCACTTAATTATTTTCCAACCTTTCAAACTGCTTTGCTTATAAAATTCTTTACCAAAAGTTTTATGAAGGAATTTCAATAATTAAAGAATTCTGTGTGTGTGTGTGTGTTGAAATGGGTTCTATTATGCCTTTATAATTCTCCTGAGTCTATATTGCAGGCATCTTAGCTGACCTATTCATCACCACCAGAGGTATCATTGGATGAGGTGAGTCTATTTTAATCCCTCTTCTGTAGAATTATGTTAGAGTGACAATACCACAGACCTCACCAAACAATAAAATTAACCATCAGGAAATGTTTTATAGCCCTATAAACCTGATCTAGCGCAGCTAGTATTATTGCTAGATATTATATATTCACAACCTATGTTTGAGGACTAAAGCCAGGTAGTTTTAAATGGAGATGTTCAATGGTTGAAGAATAATAGATGCCAAGGAAAATACTAGGACTAGAGCCAGGAGTAATTTTCTGTTGGATAACTCTGAGATCCTAAGTTTGATTTTCATCCATTGGTTCCTAGTCCAGTTTCAAGGTACATATTGCCAGTCCCACATTAAACAGTCTATGATAAATTTCAACAAACAGGTCAGATGCTCCCCCTTTGGTTCTAGGAAATATTAACCAGATGAATTGACTCTGAAGGGATATTCTAGCTACTGTAAGAGAAGGTGGCCAATATTTTCCATTTTCCACATTGAGGATTTAGTTCCTGTCCAGACCATAAGCTGATTTCAATGTATCGTCTAGTGTATTAAGATTTATTTTGTATTTGTTCTATGTCATCTACTGTTATTATATAACAGGTTCATATCCTTTTCATCTTGTAGTCTTACATCTTTACCATGTCTTATCTTCTTTCTATCATGATAAAGTAAGTAAACCTTATCCTAGGGTAGAGATATTCTCTTTATTGAAAAGCCACTATATCATTCAGGAGGTTTAAATAAGATCAGGCCTCATTTAACTATGAACTCCCATTAGAAGACATTCAATTATTTTGTTTTATTTTATTTATTTGAATTTATCGCAAAGATTTAGAAAATATTCAATGAATGAATAACTGAAAGCACTCAAGGAAGGAAAATTATGGACAAACTTTTGAAACAGGGAGACGTTTGCTATCACTTTTTAATCACTTTACATTTTAGCTCTTCACAGGAATATAGTTATATTGCAGCTGTTAAGATATACAACAAAGACTCGTTTTTATAGCTTATTTCCTCTTGTGTAATATTTCTCTCTGCAATATTAACTTCCAGGTTGTGAATTTCCTGGGTAGTACTAATGAAAGTCTGCTGCCTGTCTCAATAGCTACGTCTGTCTGCAGGACCTAAGGTGCCAAAGCTCACTTAAACATCTATGTGAATCCTTCCATGGTATTATTTTGGAATGAATAACCTCTGTCTTTGGGAAATGTATTTCTGGATCGTGGTTGTTGCTGCTGATGTGTATGTGTGTGTTCCATAGATTTTCTGGTGGACAGGGGAGGGGTGAGGAATAGGTCTTGCTGTAAGACCAAACCCCACGGGTGGATACTCAAGATGATATAAATAATGGTAGGGATCTATTTGAATACATGGAAAATGTTTAGAAAACTACCCAGTACATAGTAATAGTACCATAATAATAATTATAATAGTCATCAACAGCACCCCACGTTGTGGTATAGTAACATGAAGAAAATATCTATCTTCCACAAGGGAAACGAAGGCAGAAGAGTAGGTAAAAGTCCTGGGGCAGGTGGTACTCATGAGAAGATACCCTATAAAATTTTTCATCTGTGTTGTAGTTTTTGCCTTGAACCTTGACAAACTATTGTTCACATTGGGTGTCCTCCCACTGTCAGCTTCTGCCTTTGCCTGCACTGACCCTGAAGTGGTAGCATTTTTTTACATCCTTGAAAAACAGACATAAAGAAGACTGCAGGAGTCATGGTTTTCCTGTATCAGAGACTTCTTTGGATGTAAGTTTCAAATCCCTCCAAGACTGATTATAGGCAGAGTTGGGAAAAGGTTTGTTAAGGAGGTTACCTAAAAGATGCATATGTTATATTTTTGACCACTTACTAAAAATACAGAGTAGATATGTTTGTTCACTTTGTAATTTTGTCTTTTGCTTTCAGACACAACAGTCTCCCTTCCTCCTTGCCAGCTCTTTTCTCTGCAGCCAATAACCGCCCCCTTCAAGCAACTCTGCTCCAGCCCCTGATGACTTACCCGCTAAGTCAAAGCCCTGTAACCATCTACCCTTTAAAAAAGGCACTTTTGTGACCACCATCATTATTACTTGAACAAACTCAGGGCCTGTGTTCTCACTACAAGCAGCTTAACAAATTATTTGTCCCATAAAAGCAGGTTGCTCAATGGGGAGACAAGAGAAGGGAATCCTGCTACTAAGGAGAGTCTCTATTCCAGATTTTATCTAAACATAACAATTTACTAAAGGGAAAAGTAATACTAAAAACCTCCAGAAGTATTTTAATTCTTTAACATTCCAAAGTGTATTCTTAGCTATACTGATTTCCCTTGACCACAGATGTAAATTAGCCTATAGAAACACGTTTATTACATGGTTTAGCTTGACAGAGTGAGAAAGAAAGCCATAGCCTTCTAGACTCTACCTTCTTGACACAAGCTATAATACTAATTCGGGCTGACCATTTGTTCTTCTGTCTGTTTTTCTCTTTAAATAAAGTCTATCATGAAAATAGAACAATTATTCTTTCCCAGGGACTTTTTTAAAAAAGACCCACTGTTGTAGAGAGAATACCATTACTCTTTTTCATTCAGCTTTTAATCTGTAAATATATGTTAAGTGCCTGTCAAGAACCCAATTTACCCAGAACTGAAATATATGAATTAGCATCTTTGTTCATTAAGGGCAAAAGAAAGGAAAAGGAGAATGGAAAAAGGAGATGGGAACTATAAACTTCTGTGCCAGTACTGGGCTAAATTCAATATACAAATATAAATGTATATCTATTTTTAATTTTTATTATATATATATATATATATTTCAAAAAAGAACACAGGTAAGAAAGAATACAAAAGGAAACAATGGATCACTAAGATAAAGTTGTTCTCGAGTAGCATTGGTTAAGTTCAAGGTCAGGATACAAGGATAACCCTCCTGCGTTAATAGGAGTCAGTTCATGGTTAAATCACGTCAATTTAATTATATCTACAACTAAGAAATAAGAGAATGTGAAAGTCCATGTGGGATGGAGATGTAGGAGACAGTTTCATGGAAGAAAAGTACTTGATATGAACCTTAAACAATGGCTATAGTTTGATCTCATTAAGGGAAGAATGGTGTTACTCCAAAGAGCGTGATGATGCCAAGGTGCTGGATGAACAGTGAGGACACGCATCTGATTAAAGGAGGTGAGCAATTCTGCCAGTGATTTCAGCATCTGAAAGGTGTTATCATCATTTGCCAGTGAGTTCAGCACTGCTCAACCGTAATTAAATCTAGCAGACGCTAAATTAAATTATTGGAAGCTGTAATCTTCAGGTTTATGAGAAAACTTAACGTAGAAGATTCTCAGGATCCCCTTTAAAACTAACAGGATACGGGCTTCCCTGGTGGCACAGTGGTTGAGAGTCCGCCTGCCGATGCAGGGGACACGGGTTCATGTCTCGGTCCAGGAAGATCCCACATGCCGCGGAGCGGCTGAGCCCGTGAGCCATGGCCACTGAGCCTGAGCATCCAGAGCCTGTGCTCCGCAATGGGAGAGGCCACAACAGTGAGTATCGCAAAAAACAAACAAACAAACAAACAAACAAACAAAAAAACTAACAGGATAAATTACATAAAATGAAGTATAATTATTCTCCATTCACATTTTTTTCCCCAGTGAATTCTGTTTGGTAAATTTTGGTTATCATAGTGTTAAATAAAACCCTGCTTTCAAACATTTATTTTGGACTTTGGCCAAGGATAGACTGGTAGTAAATGAAAGATATGTCATATAGCTTTACTAATAGGACTTGCAATTATTTTCCCACCACCTTTCTCTTCCCTCTCCTCTCCCCTTTTCTCTCTTCCTCACCGAAAAGCAATTCTCTTCAAAGCCCAGAAGCCTTGAAGTAACTGCTTTCTCAGGAGTCTGAAATTTGTATATCTCTCCCTATTTATTTAGCTCTTTGAATATAACTAGAAATCTCTTTACACAACCAAGGAAGACTGAAACCTCACACTCTGTAGCCATTCATAGTATTGCCATGAATGCAAAACATGTGGAAAAGTTGCCTGGCTGTTTTGTAATCTCTTAAAAACACCCCAGTTAAAGAGTATATACAGTAGTGGAGAAACTCTTTCTCATAGTAATCTTTTCCTTTTTAAAAAAATTTTTTAAGGCTGCACCACTTGGTTTGTGGGATCTTAGTTCCCTGACCAGGGATGGAACTCAGGCCCCCGGCAGTGGAAGCACGGAGTCCTAACCACTGGACCTTCAGGGAATTCCCAGCAATCTTTTACTTTAAATAAATGCTTAAAGCCCTTTTACTCTTGTCACTCTTGTCACTAATGATCTTTCCATAAAGCTCCCAGAGCTGGGTCAATATAGAATTTTCAATGTCTCTTACCTTTCAAAGGAGCCTCTCCTGTGAAAGACCCCTAGAGTCTCAGCAAGGCTGAGAAGGTTGTCTTTTCAAAATGCGTAATTAAATACTCTTTTTAAAAAAATGGTGGTGATTTATTCTTAACACTGGAAGTGAAATGAAGAGGGGTTTAACTCAGTAATAACACTGTACTTAACGATTCCAAGAGAACAGTCCCATGTCAATTGCATATTAGCGGTTAAAGGGGCCACAACTTAATCTTTCTGCTCTCTGCGGTTGAACAATTAGGGGAGCATATAATCAAGGATGAATATCCAAATCGGAAACAGAATTTTACTTTATTAATCTGGAGCAATACTCTCTAACTCACTGAACGAAGGGCTTCTGAATATTGGAGAAGGTGGCTTAAGCTTGAAGTCAAAATGAGGCTTCCTCCTCCATTCCCCTCTTGAATTGAAAACAGCTGTATCCAGAGAAGATTCAGTTTTATAACATTACACTTTGAATAACCTGTTTTATTGAACATTATTAGTTATTTTATACCATCGCTTACCTAATCTTAAATTTTTAAATGTATTTTTCAGGCTGTGTATGCATGTGTATGTATTTCCATCATAAAGGATTTATGACAGATTTTTAATTTATCCCCAAGATTTCTGAAAATACATACACACATATGTGCTCTCTATCATCTATCTCTCTGTTTGCATACAGATGACAACTTAAATCAATATAGACATTTTTTTTTTTTTTCTTTTTTTTTTGGGCGGTACGCAGGCCTCTCACTGCTGTGGCCTCTCCCGTTGTGGAGCACAGGCCCCGGACATGCAGGCCCAGCGGCCATGGCTCACGGGGCCCAGCTGCTCCGCGGCACGTGGGATCTTCCCAGACCGGGGCACGAACCCATGTCCCCTGAATCGGCAGGCGGTCTCTCAACCACTGCACCACCAGGAAGCCCCAATATAGACTTTTCAAGCCAAAATTCTTTTTCGTCAAAACCCTCAACATCATTGCATTGCCTTTGAGTCTTTCATGCTATAGAGGAAAATTCTAAGACAGCCGTTTTCTTTCCCATGTAGGCAACATTTTTCCCCTTGATATCTAAAGGGGAAAATTAAAATTCTTAAATTTAAAATAAAATTAAAATAACATATCTAGGTACGAATTTTTTACACTTTGTGAATTTTATTCATCTGTATGTTCAAATCTTCCTCTCAAGAACATTCTGAGTATGTGCTGCACGTTTCACTGAATATTTCTTCTCTGTGCATTCTTTCCAACACCACCCACTCTCCCCCCAAAACTGAGTCATCCTCATACATAGAAACTGCAACTGCTGTATATATTAATGTCTTTCAACTATTATATCACTTTATTTTTATACTGTGGATCTCAGTGAATATCTCATTTTTGTCCTCTATACTTGTTTGATTTTTCTCTCTCTTTATTTTTAATTTAGTAATTTTGTTGTTCATCAAATGTATTTTTCTAATTTTAGATTTTCCCCACTTCACATCTGCTTGCTTTAATTTCATAGGTTAGACAGCTTTTATAATCCCCTCTTGTTTTCACACAAAATCTTTCTCAGATACAAAATGTTTTCTCTGATTCTTCAGGGTATTTCTTTGTGTGGGCTGTAATATATACTTTGCATAGGTTCCATATTTTTCTTTTGTAGTAGAATCTGACAGGAAGTTCCACTCAGTAACATTGAACTTATCGTGAACAGTAGCTATTGGAGCCCATCTGGAACAAATTTTCTGCTTCTTGCAGCATGTGTTTTGAGATAAATCACTTCCATTTCATTCATTCATTCATCCCATGAAAACTGCATTTTTACTAGGGTCAGGACATGGGCAACGAACATATAATGGAGAACCAAGTAGGCTGCTTTATTTGGCTACCTGCCCCATGAAAGAAAGAGAAGAATTCCAAAGGACCAAAACATCTCAAGGGAACAATAATGCCATTACTGTTAGTAGTGAAAGTTCGCTCCCTGCCAGACTGTAATATTCTTTAAAAAGGCAAAGTGGAGGGAACAAGAGGTCAGCCATCCTCTCTACTAACAGAATGGAGTACAGTTTTACTTCCTGCCATTATTTTCATTGCTATGGTCACCTTTTATCATTGCTTTCTAAAGCCTGATGCTTGCCAGGGTCTTCCCTGAAAACAATGCATATTAAGAGACACAAGTGGGAAGAGGACAGAGGAAATCTATTTACTTTACTAATTATGGCACTGTGTCTACAAGGGGCCAGGTAGAAGAGACAGTTTCTCTGTCTTCTGAAAACTGCTAACACAACAAGCTACCTTGTGCATTAATTGTGCTTCTAGGAAGTCTTCTTACCGTTTACCTGCTAAACAAAAGCCAGCAGCTGAAAACTTAGGACCTTAGTGATCACTAGGAAGAATAAAGTAATATTGTTTTATCTAGCCTCTAAGGATGTGAAAAAGCTGCCTTTTTAAAGGACTTAAGCCAAGTACTGCTACAAATGACATGTACTGTTGCTAAAACCTCAGATTCAAGTTTAACAATTATTGTCTGAATGCTTATAATATGCCAGGCACTGTGCTAACTGCTTTCACATTACTGACTTTCTTAACTGTTAAGAATGTGTTATAAAGCAACAGCAAATCTCTCCTTATTACAGGTAAGAAGACTATGACCCAGGGATTTCCCTGGTGGCGCAGTGGTTAAGAATCCACCTGCCAGTGCAGGGGTCACGGGTTTGATCCCTGGTCCATGAAGATCCCACATGCCGCAGAGCAACTAAGCCTGTGCGCCACAACTACTGAGCCCGTGTGCTACAACTACTGAAGCCCACGCGCCTAGAGCCCGTGCTCCACAGCAAAGAGAAGCCACTCCAAGGAGAAGCCACTGCAATGAGAAGCCTGCGCACCACAACGAAGAGTGGCCCTGGCTCTCCGCAACTAGAGAAAGCCTGCGTGCAGCAACAATTCAACATAGCCAAAAATAAATAAACAAACAAATAAATAAATTTATTAAAAAAAGACTATGGCTCAGAAAGTTTAAGGGATTTTCCTAACATCATAGAAAAGCAGGCCTAGATTGGAGTGAAGTTCTGATGCAAACCTCTTAACAAGCCCAACTCAACAAAAATAACAAGGATATTAAACATATATGACTTTAAGGTACAGTATATGTGTGCTCAACAGAATGCATTCATTCATTGATTTAATTTTCCAAACATCATTATATTCGACATCTTTCATATTTTAGCATTAATTTATAGGAAGTTTTCAAATAGACTGGCTTCTTTAAGCATCAAAACTATTCATTAAGAAAAGCAAGGCAGGAACTTCCTTGGCGGTCCAGCGGTTAGGACTCCGCACTTCTAGTGCGGCGGGTGCAGGTTCGATCCTTGGTTGGGGAACTGAGATCCCACATACTGTAGGGCCAAAATAAAAAACAAAAAACCTCTATGCCTGTGGTGATAATTACACAACTCAGTAAATATACCAAAAATCACTGAATTGTACGAGTAAAGCAAGTGAATTGTATGGTATGTAAATTATAACTCAATAAAAATTAAAAAAAGAAAGAAAGAAAGCAAGGCAAAGGCAATTAATCCTATGGTACAGAAAAAGAAGCTAAAGTTTAGAAAATTGAAGTGTCTGATGCTGTTTCCTTCAATATCTAGAGTCAGGGCTCTCTCTCGCATCTATCACTCTGCATTTTATCATGTGCCCACAATTTGTCTCATTACTCACCAGTAGTTAATGCCTTGTAACCTCCTATTGTTACCGGAACTCAAACACTCCTATCATGTAGCCTGGAATGTGTCTAAATGTAAAAATTGATTGATGTCATACATGGGGAAAAGGGAAAGCCAGCATGGGCACATGCTGAGTGAATCTCTCTGGGTGATTCTGAGAAAGGAAAAGTCAATGTTTCCTATTCAGAAAGTATCCCAGTGAGATGAGAATTTCTCAGTGAGGAATCCAGAGAGTGTAAGAGACAAACACTTTCTCCCCATTTCATTTAAGTCATGAAGAATGAAGTTTAGGTCATGAAGAATGAAGTAAGTGAGAGGAATGTAAGTTTGGACCACATATTCTGCTGTTTCATGGGAACAGAAGAAATTCTGGGCTCTAAATATGTCTCAGAGTTTTCTGATGTACGCACAACCAGCCTGGAGTCTGAAAATTTGACAACATCGGCTGGAACTAAGCAATCACAGAACACAAAATCTTGGAGTTGGAAGGGCCTTCAAAGTTTATCCACTCCAATCCTGTAATATCCCTAAGATATGATGGTCCAGCTTCTGCTTGAATCTCTGATGAGAAGAAATCTACTAAGCCCCGAGTAGGTTTATTACAGTACTAGGTAGCGTTCATTCTTAGAAATTCATCTGTTCATAAATTGCATCCATGGTTCTCAATTACCTCCCAGGAGTCTCACTGAATAAGTACAATCAAGTTTTACTCCTTAAGAACCTTAAGTATTTAGAGAAACTTATATCATCCTGGGTCTTTTCTTCTTCAAGCTAAATAAATATCTGTTACTTTGTCAACTTCTACTCATGACACAAGGTTCTGATTCCTGTACATTTAAGTCGTTTGCTTTTTTTGCCTTTTAATTTGATAACACTCTTTTAAAAGTCCTACCTGCATTCTGATTAGGATTGGAACATGAGACTATCATGGAACAAACCCAATGGACAGAAGGATTTTCAGGTAGTTAACTCTGTCAGCTCTAATGTGTAGAACTCTTTTACCCAATGAACTTGTAAGTCACAAAGGTTGCTCCAATTACAGCCTGTAATAATTTAGTCATTTTGTTTGTTTTAGTATTTCACCCAGAAGATAAAACTGCTTTGTATTTCACTCCTTCCTTTCTCTTTCACCCACTTCTTACTTCCATTTATATCTTCTCTCTAAAAGGACTCCTTCTGACACATGCAATTACCCTGAGAGGATAACTGGGGAAAATCAGCCCCCAGCCCCAACAGGAATCTATTGGTTTGCTTTTCACACTTGTGCTTTGTCTCATTTTCCTCCTTTCTTCTTTCAATGTCATTCACCATCATTGCTTAACCCTTTAATACTCAGGAATGGAATTCATTCTCATATTCAGGAGTGGAATAAATCATTCATTCAGCAAAGTACTATTGATATTAAGTGTCTACTACATACAAGGCATCACACTGGGCATTGGAAATCAATGGAGACACCTAATCAGAGACTTCCAATTCAAGCTCTAAAATTTTAATTAATAAAATAGCTAGTGTTTATTGTACATTTAGTATGTCAACACTATGTTAAGCAAGCATTTTCATGCCTTATATAAATTCACCCTCATTTAACTTCAGGAATATTGTTCTTTTAATTTTACAGATGAATAATCTGATGCTTAGTTAGAAACATGTCTATCTATCACAGATAGTCAGTGGAGTGCTTATAAACGAAATCTAAGATTATCCAATGCCAAACAAAGTCCACTATCTCCCCTCCAGAATATAATAAATCTGTTGCATTATTTGGGACATAATTTCAGCAGTCATTGTTACAACTCCCTCTTAACCTATTCAGTTTTAAATTTCCTTCAATTATTTAAATCTATTTAAGGTAAAAGTACATCTTCTTTTACAGAAATGTAGTTTATTCTGCCCAGGGATAGCTGTCTAGTTCATCACCCATTTAACCAGACAAAGACACAGATATTTGTCAGGGATCCAGGTAGTCAGTCACCTCTCATTTGAAGTTGTTCAGAACACACTTTGAATTTCATTGAACAAATAGTGCACCACTTCATAAGGCATTAATGATCGTCACAGGCACTCACAGCACACCTGTGTGGAATACAACAGCAGTTTAAAAGATTACATAAGAAACAAAAACAAAAGCCATGATGTTCCATCTCTAAAGCTAATATGGTGGAGGAACTGATTTCATAATTTCTGCTTTACCTGCTGAAGTATCAGGGTGTTGTGCACAAGACAATGCAAGACAGGGTATTCTTTTTCTAGACTGGATCCTCTAAATGCAAGGTAATTTTGGAAATTGTTCAGAGGGTTGGGAGGAAGTAACTCAAGGGGCATCAAAGAAACTGCTGCCACCTTGGAAGGAAGCTGTAGGGGCTCAGCTCCAGAAAGTCATTTAGAAAAAGAAACTATGGAGGGAACAGACTTCCCTTGGAAGAATGAAAAAGCTTCATTATGTAGTACTAGACAATACTCCTGAGTTGAGCCTAAGGAGAGGTCACGCCTCTACCAAATTAGCCATTACCTAGGCATGAGTACTATGGGATACACCTTTGGATTTATCTAAACTCCTCCCCAGGAATTTTTATTTCATTTTTTTTTTTATAGTACTAGTGCTCAAAGATCTGTTTTCAAAAGAGGGTCTAGACACATAGATATAAAATGAACACGTCAAAGCTTACACTTAACTCGTTGATTAAGGAGAGAATGAGTAGGATGTTACTTTAGATGTTCCAAAGAAAATCTGATAGGAAGGTGACTGTATTGGCCTATCACGAATGCTGAAGTGAATGTGCTTAACAGATGCAGAACAGGCACAACTGGTCAATCTGCACGTGGCAATAATCAATAATCAACTGAATCTCCACTGGACACAATTCACATTGTTATAGATAAGAATCTATGCATAATTATCAGTTTTCTACAACTTATAGACCTGTAAAATAGCTCAAAAAAAAAAAAAAGAAAGAAAAGCAGAGATAACCTGGAGAGGAATGATACACATGACATTCAATAATCTTTTGGCCCATTTCCAGTCTTTTGTAATTTTTCCCTGTAATAGAACCTTATTTTAAATGAAGTTTAGAGTTTTATGGAAATGTCCTGATGTATATGTGAAATTTTAAAAACAATTTATTTAATATAAATGTGAATGGGGATATGTAAACTATATTAAAGATGTTATCTGTAAAAGGCATTGACCATTGCAGAAAATAATTTAAAATAAAATATCTCTTCATATATACATATATGTGTGTATGTATATGTGTATATATATATATATATATGTATGCATATATATATATGTTTGTCTTCTCCAGAAACATCTCAATTTCTTAGCAAGAAAAGGTTAATGAATCAGGCATCTCCTATGTGAGTTTACTAGAAAAGATGCAGTTAAACTTACATTCATGTGTTAGACATATATTTATTGAGTACAGGTTGTAAATAAAGCACTTCAAAGCAGAAACAGAATTTGCTTGGGCAAAATAAGTTCATTTGATATTATTTTCAGCCTGTCAGAGCAGATGATAATAAAGCAGAAAGATGTTTTAGATTTAGTCTTTAATATTTCAAAGGATCCCCAGTTGCAGTAATTCCCAAAAAGTTCTATAGAGGCTACTTCCAGACTGTTTGCTACTCCAAAAAGGCAAATTCCACTGCCTTCCTAAATCCCTGGTATTCCTTGAGCCACGGATTCATCTGAAATACTTGCCTCTTGCCAGAGGCTTCCTAATCACATGCAAATTATTGGAGCAAAAAAAAAAAAAAAAAAAAAAAAAATCACACCACCTTAGTAGAAGGAAGCCTCCGGAAGGGAAGCTTGCCAACAGCATTGTGTCTGATAGAATATGATGCATCTGGGCCTCCCTGGTGGCGCAGTGGTTAAGAGTCCGCCTGCCGATGCAGGGGATACGGGTTCGTGCCCCGGTCTGGGAGGATCCCATATGCCGCGGAGCGGCTGGGCCCGTGAGCCATGGCCGCTGGGCCTGCGCATCCGGAGCCTGTGCTCCGCAACGGGAGAGGCCACAACAGTGAGAGGCCCACATACCGCAAAAAAAAAAAAAAAAAAGAAAAAAGAATATGATGCATCTTCTGTCCTCCATTAAAAAGTTAAGGACACCTAACCTTGAACCCTTTCTTCAATATATTAAGGCACTGTTCCAAAGTCCCAGGACTGTCCTTTAAATCTGGGTCATGTTTTCCCCATTGGTATATCTAATGAGCATGTTTATATGCATTTAAATGGCAAACAAAGTCCTGATGGGAACAAGCTAGGGGATATACAATGAGTATATATTAATTCAGGTTTCAAAAATGCAGACATTTTCTCCAAATAAAGATATATATCAGTGAATTTTAGATATGTTTAGATATATGTAACAAATATGTCCTGAGCATCAATTGGTTGGTGTAGACATGGTCTCTATTCTCAAGGCCCTTATAGTCAAATGAAAGAGATAGCCTTATTTGTTACTAAATCTGGAATTACTCATTGTTTTAAAATATAGGGTTTAGCAATTTTTAGGTAAGGTGAGGCCAAGAGATCAAGAGATGCCTGCCACTGAAAAGAGAGTTTGAGGGAGAGGACTCAAATCAATAAAATTATAAATGAAAAAGAAGAAATTACAAATGACACAGCAGAAATACAAAGGATCATATGAGACTACTACAAGCAACTATATCCCAATAAAATGGATAATACAGAAGAAATGGACAAATTCTTAGAAAGGTACAACCTTCCCAGACTGAACCAGGAAGAAATAGAAAATATGAACAGACCAATCACAAGTAATGAAACTGTGATTAAAAATCTTCCAACAAACAAAAGCCCAGGACCAGATGGCTTCACAGGTGAATTCTATCAAACATTTAGAGAAGAGCTAACACCCATCCTTCCCAAAGTCTTCCAAAAAATTGCAGAGTAAGGAATACTCCCAAGCTCATTATATGAGGTCACCATCACCCTGATACAGAAACCACACAAAGATATCACAAAAAAAGAAAATTACAGACCAATATGACTGATGAACATAGATGCAAAAGTCCTCAACAAACTACTAGCAAACAGAATCCAACAGCACATTAAAAGGATCATACACTATGATCAAGTAGGGTTTATACCAGGGATGCAAGGATTCTTCAATATACACAAAACGATCATTGTGATACACCATATTAACAAACTAAAGAATAAAAACCATATGATCAGCTCAATAGATGAAGAAAAAGCTTTTGACAAAATTCAACACTGATTTATGATACAAACCCTCCAGAAAGTGGGCAGAGAGGGAACCTACCTCAACATAATAAAGGCCACATATGACAAACTCACAGCAAACATCATTCTCAACAGTGAAAACCTGAAAGTATTTCCTCTAAAATCAGGAAAAAGAGAAGGATGTCCACTCTCACCACTATTATTCAACATAGTTTTGGAAGTCCTAGCCACAGCAATCACAGAAGAAAAAGAAACAAAAGGAATACAAATTGGAAAAGAAGAAATAAAACTGTCACTGCAGTTGACATGATAGTATACATAGATAGTCCTAAAGATGCCACCAGAAGACTGCTAGAGCTAATCAATGAATTTGGTAAAGTTGAAGGATACAAAATTAATGCACAGAAATCTCTTGCATTCCTATATAGTAACAATGAAAGAACAGAAAGAATTTAAGGAAACAATCCCAGTTACCATTACAACACGAAGAATAAAATACCTAGGAATAAACCTACTGAAGGAGGCAAAAGGCCTGTACCCAGAAAACTATAAGACACGGAAGAGAGAAAGAAGACACAATTAGATGGAGAGATATACCATGTTCCTGGAATGGAAGAATCAATATTGTGAAAATGACTATACTATCCAAAGCAATCTACAGATTCAATGCAATCTCTATCAAATTACCAATAGCATTTTCACAGAATTAGAATAAAAAATTTCACAATTTGTATGGAAACATAAAAGACCCCGAATAGCCAAAGCAATCCTGAGAAAGAAAAACGGAGCTGGAGGAATCAGGCTCCCTGACTTCAGGCTATACTACAAAGCTACAGTAATCAAGACAGTATGGTACTGGCACAAAAACAGAAATATAGATCAGTGAAACAGGATAAAAAGCCCAGAGATAAACCCACACACCTATGGTCACCTAATCTATGACAAAGGAGGCAAGAATATACAATGGAGAACAGACAGTCTTTTCAATAAGTGGTGCTGGGAAAACTGGGCAGCTACATGTAAAAGAATGAAATTAGAACACTTCCTAACACCATACACAAAAGTAAACTCAAAATGGATTAAAGACTTAAATGTAAGGCCAAACACTATAAAATTCTTAGAGGAAAACCTAGGAAGAACATTCTTTGACATAAACCACAGCAAGACATTTTTTACCCACCTCCTAGAGTAATGAAAATAAAAACAAAAATAAACAAATGGGACCTACTGAAACGTAAAAGCTTTTCCACAGCAAAGGAAACCATATACAAGATGAAAGGACAACCATAGAATGGGAGAAAATATTTGCAAATGAAGCAACTGACAGGGATTAATCTCCAAAATATACAAACAGCTCATGCAGCTCAATATCAAAGAAACAAACAACCAAATCAAAAAATGGGTGGAAGATCTAAATAGACTTTTCTCCAAAGAAGACATACAGATGGCGAAGAGGCACATGAAAAGATGCTCAACATCACTGATTATTAGAGAAATGCAAATCAAAACTACAATGAGGTATCACCTCACAGAGGTCAGAATGGCCATCATTAAAAAAAATCTACAAACAATAAATGCTGGAGAGGGTGTGGAGAAAAGGGGACCCTCTTACACTGTTGGTGGGAATGTAAATTGGTACAGCCACTATGGAGAAAAGTGTGAAGGTTCCTTAAAAAACTATAAATAGAACTACCATATGACCCAGCAATCCCACTCCTGGGCATATACCCAGAGAAAACCATAATTCCAAAAGATAAATGCACCCCAGTGTTCATTGCAGCAGTACTTACAAGAAGCCAGGACATGGAAGCAACATAAATGTCCACTGACAGATGAATGGCTAAAGATGTGGTACATATATACAATGGAATATTATTCAGCCATAAAAAGGAATGAAATTGTAACATTTACAGAGACGTGGAGGGACACAGAGACTGTCATACAGAGTGAAGTAAGTCAGAAAGAGAAAAACAAACATCATATATTAACACACATGTGTGGAATTTAGAAAAATGGTACTGATGAACCCATCTGCAAAGCAGAAACAGAGACACAGACACAGAGAACAAATGTATGGACCAAGTGGGTAAGTGGGATTGGGATGGACTGGGAGATTGAGATTTATGTATGTACACTACTATGTATGAAATACATCACTGGTGAGGACCTACTGTATAGCACAGTGTGGGAAAAAAAAGAAGGTACAATCTGTTTACAGGACATATTAAGTTAACCTTAAAAATGCAGTCCAATATATATTACGTGCAGACAAATACTGTTTGATTCCACTTATATGAAGTACCTAGAATAGTCAAATTCATAAGAGTCAGAAAGTACACTGGTAAATGCCAGGGCCTGGGGTTTGGGGTGGTGGGGAGGGGGAATGGGGAGCTAGTGTTTAATGGGGACAGAGTTTCGGTTTAAGTAGATGAAAAATTTGTGAATGTAGTTAGTGCCCCTGAACTGTACAGTTAAATATGGTTAAAATAGTATGTTTTATGTGATGTGACTTTTCCCACAATGAAAAATCATTAAAAAAATAAAGAAAAGAGAGTTTGTTACACTCACAGATCCCATGAAAATGTCACACTGTGTGGGTGCGACTAGGGAAGCAGTGGGGTTGGTCAGGAGGAAAGGGAGAGGGGGAAATGTGAGCACAAGCCTTCACAGTGGTTTCTATGGGAAAGAATGGGCGAGCCAGGGTAAGCATGCTTAGGATTGGCTAGCTTGAATAATTTCAGCAGGATCTGGGGCATAGGGGCTGCCCCTAGTTTTGTGGTACCTGACCCTGGGGTGACAGGGGCAAGTGGATAGGGCCGCAGAATGCGAGAGCCCCGTGAGAGACGTGGTTGAGGACGTCGGCTCTGGACTAGCTGGTGTGCGTCTGAAGTGTGCTCTTGGGGGAGTGGTTTACTATGTCTAGGGATTGGCTGACCCTGGACGGACAGTCCCTCCAGCGTCACCAGGCCCCTGATGTCAAAGCGTCAGAATATAGAAAATGAAAGACATAGTTAATACACTCATACCTAATTTTTTTTCTTTATACTCAATACGAAAAGTTGTTGGCACTACAAGCAGAGAGCTGGTGAAGAAAGGAAGAAATGAGAAGGAAGAAAATGAGAAATGATACCAGCACGGACAATTTTTTTTTAAAAAGGTCAGAAACCTTTGTAATCCTTTCCAGCTTCTTGTAACAAGAATAAGATGGACAAGTGGAACAAGCTGTGATTCCAGAAGAAAATTATAAATAATAACAGCAACTACTCAGGGTTTGCTTATCGTGAGCCATGTGCTAGGCTTAGTGCTTTGCATACAGTTATTTTATTTGATGCTTCTAGCAACTCTAACAGCTTTTGGAAAGTGAGGCTTAGAGAGTTTCAGTAATTTTCTCAAGTTTACATAGCAAGTAAGTATTAGAGCTGAGATTTATGCTGAGATCTGATGCTCTCTAGAGTTAGAGGTGTTCATTATTACACACACGTTTAATTGAGGGGAAGAGGAAGAACTTTTAAATACATCATTCAAATTATACACAGTAAGACTTTTATTTCCTAGAACGATTTATAAATGGGGTATGGTAATTAGATTATAAGAGTATTGATGAGATAGCTATAAATGTCTTTCAATAATAATAATTGAAAATCTTTATAAACCATAGACTTATCATAATGGATTTCTTCTAGGTAATCTAATATTATCTTTGATGATTAAATACCTGGGAAGGCCTTAGTGTCAACATTAAGAACATGAGTTGGAACTGTATTATCCTAAAGAAATAGGTGAGAACTTAAATGAGCTGACTTTCTCTATTTTGAAAATTGTATTTGTTGTTGTGGCTGTGATCTTCTCAACTCTTACTCCTAAAAATGTAGTGGCAGGAAAAAATTTACATATGTATAATATATATAGTTTATACATACATATATATAAACTATATATGGGTATGTGTGTGTGTGTGTGTGTGTGTGTGTGTGTGTGTGTGTATAACTATATACAGAGGGATAGTTGAGGCTCATGGTGGGCAGCCCCAAAATATGCCACAATGGCATATTGATTATTTTGGGTTATTTTTAGTGCATATGATTATTTTGACTTAAAGTTGCTTGAGAAGCAGTGATGCAAGAAGGAAGCTCTGAGCCTCCTCTGTTTCCCTTAAAAATGGGCAATAAACCTCTCACATGAAAAGTGCACTCCCTGCATCTGGGGGAAAAAGGATACCCTTATCATCAGAGATAGGAGCCAAACAGGCTTGTATAAACAAGTCTCTGTCACTTCTTTAATTTACTACCCCAAGCCCAAACTCTATTTATATTCTTCACTAATTAAGCAGACAAAGCCTAAGTTTCTTTGTCCTGTCAATTCCTCACAAATTTACTGTTTCTTGGTCTAAAACGTATGAAAGCTGCCTGCTTTGGCCACTTCTTATGTCCCATTTCTAAGAGACCTCCATGCACATGAATTAAAATTTGTTTCTTTTTCTCTTGTTAATCTCTCTTGTGTCAATTTTATTAGTCCAGCCATAACAACTAAAGAAGGGTAGAGAGGGAAATTTCCCCCTCCCCAACAAGATATATCAAATACATAATATATAAAATATAATATGTAATAATAACCTGACCTATATCAAATATATTATGTATAATTTGATGTACATATAAAACGGCTTGATAGAGTGGATTTACTAGTTCCTAAATTTCATCTATTTATCATTAGCTGGAAACTGATTAGGAAAAAAAGAGCCAATGTCTCTGAGATTAAAGAGAATTGAGAGAAAGGGCTTTTTAATATATAACTGTTCCAAGATCCTATACTGTAATGGATGGAGCACTGGCTCTGGGCTCACCTGATTTGGGTTTGAATTCAGGCTACAATTTTCTAGCTCTGTGAACGCATTCTGATCTGTGAAATGGTGGAAATTCCTATCTCATGAGATGGCTGTGAAGGTTAAATAAAATAATGAATGTAAAACGCTAGTGCAGTATTTAGTTCATATTAATTAAGCATTCAATAAACCTTAGTTATTATTGCCATCAGAGGATGATGTGGTCTCCTGAAATTAAACATCAAATTTGCCTTTAGTATCCTTTCTTGTTCCATTCTCAGTTGAATTTCTGCACCTCTGATGGAACCAGTACCCTTAGGAAAGGATTCTCTCACCCACAAGTTCCTAGCACTACTGAACTTGTCTCACTCCATTAATTCCAAGGGGGAAAGTGACTCGAGCTGAAGAGAAGCAGAGGGTAAAGCACAGTCTTCAAGCCTCAGGCTCAAGAGGCACCGTGGTTCTGAGACAGAGGGTGGTGAGGCAGAGGGCAGCAGGCAATGGCCTAATTAGCCCTGGTAGAAAATGAGATGCTAATTGGTCTGCTCCTGCCTACCCTAGGGACTTACATTCTACACTTCTTATCAGATGGCTCCTTGAGTCTAATTTCTTTGGAGGAAGACTCTTGCTGCTTGTAACTTTCTCATACCAACAGGAAGATTACTGCTCAGAATCCCCGAGTTTGGTGCAGAGTTGGCTCAGTTCCCAATTGTGAAGTGAGCAGAATTCAGAGTCCTTTAATGTCTGAATGTCAGCTGTTCAGCTTCTACTCCTCCAATGGATTCTTTTCCCTCCAAACTGATCCTGTCCTGGAAACCTCTTGATTAATTACCAACTCCCAGTTAGATTATCACTCTATATTAATAAACATAGGGATGAGCCCAGGTTTCTCATAGTCAATAAAATTTTCTTGGGAGAATTCAAATTGTAATAGCAAAATCTAGCACAAGATGTGAAGATTTCTAGGATTAGGAATTTTCTAATCACTCAGCTATATTAGGCCATATAAAAAAATACATAGTAAGCTTTATATGCCCATGCTCTCTCCACAAGTATCCCCATTTCAAAGCTCTGCCTTTATACTGCCTGGAAAGAGTAATCTAAAATAGTAAGTTCCCCCACTCAGGCCATTCCTGATAGAAACAGGAAGAGTTTACTATATAAAGAGGGTGATATTTTAAAATATATTACTGTGTGTTTCTCTTTCACATTTCCATGTGCTTGACACTCTTCCTGGTGAGTCCAAAGCATCCAAGTTGATGGTAGGAAAGTAAATTGTTACAGCAATATTCACAATAATGAAAGAAGAAATAGTTAATATTTTGCTCTGACATTTAGAAAGAAGAACAGATGGAATTCTGAGCCTTTTGTTTCTTAGAGACAGTGATTCTGATCTCATACCACAGTCATCTTAAAAAACATGATCTCCACAAGCAACTGAAGATACAAAAGGCATCACTGGTGGTGATCACCACAGAGGGATGGATTTTGAGTAACACATATAAGACCTTTTGGAATTGGGGGTCAAACAAAATAACTAAGAATTCATAACCTGAGGACATTTCAACACTCTCAAGAGCTGAAAGTATCACCCTAGAATTCATGTCATTTGCTCATATTTGTATTATTTGTTATATTATTTGTTCAAGAAGTTGGGGTAGGGAAATATTACAAATTGTTGATGACTGTACTGCACAATTATTCTGGTCAGTGTTTAATCTGAATTCAGGCCTAGTTCCAAAACTGATCCTTGTCTTGTTTAAAATACTGTATATAAATCATTGTACCAAAGAGAATATATTGGCTGTACAAACGCGGTTGTCTTTTAGTCTGCCCTCTGCCTCTCATTAACTAGGATGTGGGTGCTTGAGATAAAGTACAGACGTCTTACAGATAAACAGTAAGAAGCCACATGTTCTTCACGTGTTTATTCGGAAATGCAAAGACCCAGCTATACTGTAGCCAATCTAGCATAATCAGATCTTCTTTTTAATTTTTCCTTTTTTTTTAGTTTGGGAGTGAGATACAGATTAGCTAATCGGGTGGCCTAGTATACTGGGACAGAAACTAAGAGCCCCTGTAGGGGTTGCTGCTTTGTGGAAATGAGAAACTCTATTATCATCTCAGGGATTTCATTCCCAGGTGATTTCTATTTCTCCCTCATCTTCAACATCTTCCCATCTAATATTTAGCTCTTACCTTAAATACTAAATGCACAAAGTGGTTGCCCCTGACCCTTGAATATAAGAAGTAATCTAATAACTCATTATAACACCATCCTGCTTTAATTCTCTACTTGACACTCCCTTTTATCTGATATTTTCTTGTGTGTTTAATTGCTTATCATTTGTCTCTCCCCATTTCCTAGAATAGCAGTTCCACAAAAAGGGGAAACTTAACTGCTCATTGTTTTGTGCCCCTCTCAGCCTATCTGTAACCAGTGTTGTGGCTGGACTGGCTCTTGTGATTCTTATTATGATTTCAAGACACCCTTCAGCAATCCATTAGAAAACTTTGGAAAAAAGGGTTATTACTTACAAGTCCTGGAAATGATCAATACATGGCACACCTGGGGCCACATAGAAAGGTCATGTGTACAGAGAAACAGAAAGAGAGCCTGGGGTTCTACTTTTATTGGAGTTGAGGGTGAGGTCCGAGGGTTTCATGGGCTCACTCCTTATTGATGAATTTAAAACATGAGAGTGGAATTTAAAGAACAGGAAGAGAAAAAAAAAAAAAGATGGCCCAAATGGTTAGTTACCAAAACCTACCAAGATCTCTAAAACGAAAGAGCCAGAGGTGGAGTGGGAGGGGATAAGGAGGGAGTGTGTGGCCTGGCTCTTTATCTAGTACTGTGGCTGGCAATGAGTTTGAGACAGCCATCTTTGAAGTGGATGTCTCAGTAATCAAAGCTAAAGTCAGGCACTTATAAAAGAACAGAAAACCCAACTATACTTATGCATACCATGGGATCCTAAGTACATATAACTGAGCCTGGCAAATAGTAGGCACTCTAATAAATATTTGCTGAATATATATGTTTATATATTAAATTATACATATGAGTCAAAAGATGAACCTTACAACCTAAGGGAGGAAGACAAAGGAAGAATAGTCTGATCACTTTCCCATTTCCCTGAGGCTTTCTGTAATTCCATTACTTACAACTCCCTATGTCCATAGTTTTGTTTGGCCTCTGCTTTTTCTAACCAAAAATGATGGCCAAGCAAGAACTTGCTTTTCCTAACCTCAGTTTCTTCTATTTTAGAAGTTTCCATTTTAGAAACTTCCACGTTAGTCTGTATTTGGTTCACCTTCCCAAGACTTCCTAAGAAGCATTTCAACCTTAGGGTTGATAAGGTGATGTGCCCAAACCCATATCCCCAGCCTGCTGCAAAGCCCCTTGACTCCTAGTTTAGCACATTTTTATATTGCATCTTGCCACCTCCCATTCTTACTGAATTATAATAAGTGCTATTCTATTTTAGTGAGTATGCTAACGTGTTGGTGTTTGTCTCAGCCTGACCTTGTATATGTTTGTCTTTGCTGCTCTGTTTCTATTTAAATTGCAAGCTCTTGGGAGGAGGAGAAGATGCCAATTTAACCACCCCACTGTCTCGTGCTTCTGGAAGCTCAGCAAACACTATTTGGGTGATGATAATGATGACAGACTAGGCATAATAATATTCTTCTTTCTCTCTAGGGAACAGTGTGGTTGCTTTATTTTGCATTTTTTGTTCCTCAAGAGATAGGTACTTCGGGAGTCTTCTAAAGGTCAGAAAATGGAAGCAGCATTTTCCATCAACAACTTTTCTTACCGGAATTCTGAAGTGTCCCCAGATTTGCAAAAGGAGACAGAAGTGTGAAACTCAGAGATAGTGTGGAGTGGAGCTGTCGTTTTATATTTGTTTTCCAGGACACTGCTGAGCATAGCGAATATAAGTGGTCAATGCCACATTTCATTCTCAGGAGAGTGGGTGGCACTTGAGGCAGGGGAATTGAAAGGATTCAGGATATGAAGGAGAGAAAAGACAATAATAAAGGAATGGAACCTGAGGTGGTAGTTGATACTGTGCCTAATTGTTGGGGAGGAAGACATTTTCCTCTACCCTTCTAGGTTCCTCTGGCTGGTCTAAGAATTAAATTGAGGTGAGGCAGGTTAACAGGAGAAAATCAAACAAAAAACTTAATAACATGTACACATGGAAGAGACCCAGGAAAACTGAGTAACTCACCAAAATGGCCAAAGCCCTCACCATAAACACCATCTACAGCTAAAGACAAAAGAGGGGTAGTGGTTTGGGACCTCAAAGAGGAGGAAGGCAATTCACATGGAGACGGAAAAGCAAATGTTTGGTAAATAAAGATTTGCTGGGCTGTGCAGAGACAATAGGACACAGAGTGGAATCTGATTTCTAGGCCCTGATGAGCTTCCTGCACCATACCTAACCAATACTCTTTGCAGATATCTCTGATGATAGCCCTATTCCTGGAACAGAACCTTTATCTAAGTTCTTTAGGCAGCTAAGGGGAGGTTTAAAAAAAAAAAGATTTCCTGATTCGTGTCTTAAAAATAATCAACCTAAATTAATTCTCATGGCAAAGAGACATATTTCGGGGTGGCAAAATTTGCTCCTCTGTGGTATGCATTCACAATAAAAATACAGAATTTCTCTGACTTGCAGAAAAGTTGGAGTAGCTGAGTTCCCATAGGCCACTTACTGACAATGAAATGATAAGCTGCATAGTTACAGTGGCTAGGTTTTTGGGTCAAACTACATTGACAGGTGTTCCAGCCCCAACAATTCCTAGATGATACCTATTATTTAGGGTTGTTGTGAAGATTAAATGAAATAATGCAGGCACAGCTCTTCAAACAATGCCTTTCCCATTGTGGGCACTCAATAAAAGTGAGTTATTACCATACTGTTAACACAAAAGCAAATAAACAAGGAGGCTCACTCATCAACCACTTATACAACAGATAAGTGGCAATCCACTGCAAAAGCCTACTGACAATGTGTCCTGAAAGGACTTTAGGATGAAAAAACACAGGATGAGGCACTCTGTGCTTTGGATAAATGGGCCCCTAAGGAATTAGATGCATATCTCAGGAAGAATTTCAATGACCCCTGATTCTTGCATCTAGCCATACACAGAAAAGCACTAAAATCATTAACTTGAGATATCTGTTCTTTGTGATTAACAGAAATTTTTTTACCAAGATGTATGCTTGACTGCATGTATCTCCCAGCCAAAAAAGAGTCCATATAGATACTGGTTCCTCCCCTATCTCTTCAGAGCAGTTTATTCAGAGCTGCTGAATGGTTGACTCCCAGGCTATAGTCCTCAGTAAGACCCTGAAAAAATCTTAAACTCACAACTCCCATGTTGTACATTTTTCATCATGTTGACGATACTCTTTATATTTAAAGCTTCATTCTTATGAGCAGAATGACAGGATTGTCCTCAGCTTGGAGACATAGTGATCACAAAATTTGGATAGCCCAAATTTCTAAAAATGTTCACTTCTATGGGTTGAGACAGTATATAGTGTTACCAATGTGTAATATAGGATTAAGGCATAATCACCAATTAACACATTATCATTAATCTATTTATCCTATTAACAACTGATAGCCTGAGGGACCTGAGGGGATTGCAGAAGAGAAAATATGAATGTGTGAGGCAGATAGTTGCTAGCTGTTCACCCATCCACTTCCTCTTTTCCTGGGCACACAGATGCTCTTCCTGCCTCAGACTACCTTCCAGTTAGGTGTGAGCACTGGCTTAAGTTCTGCTCAGTGTTACGTGATCAGAAGTGACAAGTGCTCCTTCCAGGCCTGGACCACAAAAAATTTCCCACATAATATCCCCACTCCTCTTCCTCTTACTTGATAAATGAGCATAGAGATACTACAGGAAGCTGCATGCTGAAGAAGGACAAAGTTCAGGTCACTGATAACATTTTGAAATTTTTAAAAAATGGGAAGTAAACTCCTCATGTGTTAAAACCATTACATATTTGGGGGTTTACTTATTACAAAAGCTAACATTAAGCTAATTCACAGAAAATATATATGTATGTTTCTATGTGTGTAAAGTTTAGAGAATGGGGCATCATAGGAGATAGAGAAGGATTGAAGCAAATAAGCCATAAAAATGCCTGTGGTGGGCTTCCCTGGTGGTGCAGTGGTTGGGAGTCCGCCTGCCGATGCAGGGGACACGGGTTCGTGCCCTGGTCTGGGAGGATCCCACATGCCGCAGAGTGGCTGGGCCTGTGGGCCATGGTTGCTGAGCCTGCGCGTCCGGAGCCTGTGCTCCGCAACGGGAGAGGCCACGATGGTGAGAGGCCCGCGTACCGAGCAAAAAAAAAAAAAAGCCTGTGGTGCCATTTTCTAAGTAAAATGCTGTTAAGTTAGAGAGAGCGCAGTTCAGAGAACTCAATATTTTGACACCATTTGCAAGTTTGGGAACCCCAGAGATGATCCTTTGAGGTTCAAAGTTGTTATGCTCACAGTTACAATTTATCACAGCTAAAAGATACAGATTAAAATTACTAAGAGAAGAGAACCACAGTACACAGTCCAAGAAAGTTCCAAATGTAGAGCTTCTAGTTGTTCTTTCCCCGTGGAATCATGGAGAGTATTACTTTCCAAGTATGGACGTGTGACAATATGCACATTACGTTGCCAACCAGGGATGCTCACCGGAGCCTGGAGTCTAGAATTTTTACTGGGGCTCCATCGTGCAAGTAAGATTGACCTCTGACATGGTTGATCTCATTCTTCAGGCCCTCCAGAGGTTGAGCTGATATCATGTGACCCAAAGCCCCCCACCCTAAATCATACCATTAAACTATCTGGAATGACACTGGCCTCCAGGCAAACAAAAGTTTCCAAGGGTTTAAGAGATTACCTCCCAGAAACTTAGGGCAAAATTCAGATATCTCTTAAATTCTTTAAAGAATTAAGATTAAATTCTTTACTAAACTGTTTTGTTATTCTTATGACATTAAAGCGGGCAAACAGGCATGGATCCTTCACACAAACACAGTAATGTGTTACTGAAACCAAGCAGGACCCTGTGGGGCTACTGGGCACAGAAGCCTTTCCTTGTTCCCCATTTCTTGTTTGTAGGAAATAGGCTTCAGCCTCCATGACCTTCCCTGAGTTCCAAAGGGCAGGTTCAAACAGTTGCTAATCAGGGAAGGGAGGGGATGCAGAGACAAGGGAGGAGCTGTCAAGAAACAATAGTGCAGCCTTGGGGCAGGGTCCTGGTTCCAAATCAATGGATATACATAACAATATTTTTGAGCTCTTCTACAAAATTAAAACCCCCAACAAATGGAAGACATTAACTACTGGATGAAGCATTCTTCATTCCAGAGAACGTCACAGTTTGATAGCCTCGAGAACCTGAGAGGCTTATCAGGAGACCACCTGAGGCCAGATTAGTGGCCTCACACACCCTGATCTTTATCAGCAACCCCCCATCCTTGAACTGTTGCTATAAAACTCCTCACCAAATGCTCCCTGGGTTGGGACACACAGTTGTTTTCTTATTTTTTAATTTATTTGTTTTTAATTTATTTATTTTTGGCTGCATGGGGTCTTTGTTGCTGCACATGGGCTTCTTCTCATTGCAGTGAGCAGGGGCTACTCCTTTTTGTGGTGCGTGGGCTTCGCATTGTGGTGGCTTCTCTTGTTGCAGAGCATGGGCTCTAGGCACCTGGGCTTCAGTAGTTGTGGCTCCTGGGCTCTAGAGTGCAGGCTCAGTAGTTGTGGCGCACGGGCTTAGTTGCTCCGTGGCATGTGGAATCCTCCCGGACCAGGGATTGAACCCGTGTCTCTTGCATTGGCAGGAAGATTCCCAACCACTGTGCCACCAGGGAAGTACCAAGGGACACACAGTTTTTGACAGTAGGAGCCCACTGTGTCCCTCTTTGCCTGGCAAAGCAATAAAGCTAATTCTCTTCTACTTCACCCAAAACTCTGTCTCCGAGATTGGATTCAGCACTGGTACAAAGAGGCAGAGCTTTTGGTATCATTATTATTAGCCAATCAGACTCACTCACACAAACTTTTGTAGATTCTGTGATTGTATGGAAAAGGAATTGAATGAGGGATGAAATTCAGTCCTCAAACTCCTGGCCAACCTATTTTTCATGGGCCTGTATAAACCAAGAGGAAGTGCCTTTTTCTAATTCATATGCACTAAGGAGGCAGATAAATGGCTTTTTTTTTTTCTAATCTCATAAAGACATTGTATGTGTGAGAGGCAGCCTTGCATATGTAGTTGAGACAGTGTAAAAACACTGTTTACATCATTTCAGTCCACACAGAGCTTCAAGATGGTGGAGGAGGAAGATGTGGAGATCACCTTCCTCCCCATAAATACATCAGAAATACATCTACACGTGGAACAACTCCTACAGAATGCCTACTGAATGCTGGCAGAAGACCTCAGGCTTCCCCAAAGGCAAGAAACTCCCCACATACCTGGGTAGGGCAAAAGAAAAAAGAAAAAACAGAGACAAAGAATAGAGGTGGGACCGGCACCTCTGGGAGGGAGTTGTGAAGGAGGAAAAGCTTCCACACACTAGCAAGGGCCTTCACTGGCAGAGATGGGAGGTGGATGGCGGGGGAAGCTTCGGAGCCATGGGGGAGAGCGCAGCAACAGGTTGCAGAGGGCAAAGTGGAGATATTCCCGCACAGAGGATCAGGGCTTGTCTGCTCACCCTCTGGGGCGGGTGGGGGCTGGGAGCTGAGGCTCGGGCTTCGGAGGTCAGATCCCAGGGAGAGGACTGGGGTTGGCTGTGTGAACACAGCCTGAAGGGAGCTAGTGTGCCACAGCTAGCCAGGAGGGAGTCCTGGAAAAAGTCTGGACCTGCCTAAGAGACAAGAGACCATTATTTCGGGGTGCACGAGGAGAGGGGATTCAGAGCACCGCCTAAAAGAGCTCCAGAGATAGGCGCAAGCTGGGGCTATCAGTGCAGACACCAGAGACAGGCATGAAATGCTAACGCTGCTGCTGCAGCCACCAAGAAGCCTGTGTGCAAGCACAGGTCACTATCCACACCTTCCCTCTTGGGAGCCTGTGAAGCCTGACACTGCCAGGATCCTGTCATCCAGGACTACTTCCCCAGGGAACACGTGACATGCACCAGGCTGTTGCAACGTCACGCCGGCTTCTGCCCCTGCAGGCTAGGCCGCCATTCCGTACCCATCCCTTCCCCCAGCCTGAGTAAGCCAGAGCGAGCCAGAGCTCCTGAATCAGCCATTCCTTTGACCCCCTCCTGTCTGGAATAAGACAGACGCCAGAGGGCGACCTAAGTGCAAAGGCAGGGCCAAATCCAAAGCTGAGCCCTGGGAGCTGTGCGAACAAAGAAGAGAAAGGGAAATCTCTCCCAGCAGCCTCAGGAGCAGCGGATTAAATCTCCACAATCAACTTGATGTATCCTGCATCTGTGGAATACCTGAATAGACAACGAATCATCCCAAAATTGAGGCAGTGGACTTTGGGAGCAACTGTACACTTGGAGTTTGCTGTATGCAAATGACCAGTTTCTGAGTTTTATATTTATCTTAGTTTAGTTTTTAGCACTTGTTATCATCGGTGGATTTCTTTATTGGTTTGGTTGCTCTCTTCTTTTATATTTTAATTACTTTTTAATTTTTCTTATTTTATTAATATTTCTTAATTTTTTTTATTTTAATGACTTTATTTTATTGTATTTTATTTATTTCTTTTTTCTTTTTTTTTTTTTCCCCTTTTCTTCTGAGCCGCGTAGCTCTGGTGTCTTCTGAGCCGTGTGGCTGTATCTTGGTGCTCTGGCCAGATGTCAAGCCTGACACTCTGAGGTGGAACAGCCAAGTTCAGGACACTGGACCACCAGAGACCTCCCAGACCCATGTAATACCAATTGGCGAGAGCTCTCCCAGAGATCTCTGTGTCAACGCTAAGACACAGATCAACTCAATGACCAGCAAGTTCCAGTGCTGGACACCCCATGCCAAACAACTAGCAAGACAGGAACACAAACCCACCCATTAGCAGAGAGGCTGACTAAAATCATAATAAGTTCATAGACACCCCAAAACACTCCACTGGACATGGTCCTGCCCACCAGAAAGACAAGATCCAGCATCATCCACCAGAACACAGGCACTAGTCCCGTCTACCAGGAAGCCTACACAACCCACTGAACCAACCTTACCCACTGGGGGCAGACAGCAAAAACAATGGGAACTACGAACCTGCAGACTGCAAAAAAGGAGACCCCCAAACACAGTAAGTTAAGCAAAATGAGAAGACAGAAAAATAGCACATGAAGGAGCAAGGTAAAAACCCACCAGACCAACAAATGAAGAGGAAACAGGCAGTCTATATGAAAAAGAATTCAGATTAATGATAGTAAAGATGATCCAAAATCTTGGAAATAGAATGGAGAAAATACAAGAAACATTTAATAAGGACCTAGAAGAAATAAAGAGCAAACAAACGATGAACAACACAATAAATGAAATTAAAAATTCTCTAGAAGGAATCAATAGCAGAATAACTGAGGCAGAAGAAAGGATAAGTGACCTGGAAGATAAAATAGTGGAAATAACTACCGCAGAGCAGAATAAAGAAAAAAGAATGAAAAGAATTGAGGACAGTCCCAGAGACCTCCAGGACAATATTAAATGCATTCACATTCAAATTATATGGGTCCCAGAAGAAGGAGAGAAAAAGAAAGGGACTGAAAAATATTTGAAGAGACAATAGTTGAAAACTTCCCTAATATGGGAAAGGAAATAGTCAATAAAGTGCAGGAAGCACAGAGAGTCCCATACAGGATAAATCCAAGGAAAAACAGGCCAAGACACATATTAATCAAACTATCAAAAATTAAATACAAAGAAAAAATATTAAAACAAGCAAGGGAAAAGCAACAAATAACATACAAGGGAACTCCCATAAGGTTAACAGCTGATTTCTCAGCAGAAACTCTACAAGCCAGAAGGGAGTGGCATGATATACTTAAAGTGATGAAAGGGAAGAACCTACAACCAAGATTACTCTACCTGGCAAGGATCTCATTCAGATTCGATGGAGAAATCAAAAGCTTTACAGACAAGCAAAAGCTAAGAGAATTCAGCACCACCAAACCAGCTCTACAACAAATGCTAAAGGAACTTCTCTAAGTGGGAAACACAAGAGAAGAAAAGGACCTACAAAAACAAACCCAAAACAACTAAGAAAATGGTCATAGGAACATACATATTGATACTTATCTTAAACGTGAATGGATTAAATGCTCCAGCCAAAAGACACAGGCTTGCTGAATGGATATAAAAACAAGACCCATACATATGCTGTCTACAAGAGACTCACTTCAGACCTAGGGACACATACAGACTGAAAGTGAGGGGATGGAAAAAGATATTCCATGCAAATGGAAATCAAAAGAAAGCTGGAGTAGCAATACTCATATCAGATAACATAGACTTTCAAATAAAGAATGTTACATGAGACAAGGAAGGACACTACATAATGATCAACGGATCAATCCAAGAAGAAGATATAACAATTATAAATATATATGCACACAACGTAGGGACATCTCAATAAATAAGGCAACTGCTAACAGCTATAAAAGAGGAAATCGACAGTAACACAATAATAGTGGGGGACTTTAACACCTCACTTACACAAATGGTCAGATCATCCAAAATGAAAATAAATAAGGAAACAGAAGCTTTAAATGACACAATAGACCAAACAGATTTAATTGATATTTATAGGACATTCCATCCAAAAACAGCAGATTACACTTTCTTCTCAAGTGTGCATGGAACATTCTCCAGGATACATCACATCTTGGGTCACAACACAAGCCTCAGTTAATTTCAGAAAATTGAAATCATATCAAGCATCTTTCCTGACTACAATGCTATGAGATTGAAATGAATTACAGGGAAAAATACGTAAAAAGCACAAACACATGGAGGCTAAACAATATGTTATTAAATAACCAAGACATCACTGAAGAAATCAAAGAGGAAATCAAAAAATACCTAGAGACAAATGACAATGAAAACATGACAATCCAAAACCTGTGGGATGCAGCAAAAGCAGTTCGAAGAGGGAAGTTTATAGCTATACAAGCCTACCTCAAGAAACAAGAAATATCTCAAATAAACAATCTAAACTTACACCTAAAGGAACTAGAGGAAGAAGAACAAAAAAACCACAAAGTTAGCAGAAGGAAAGAAATCATAAAGACCAGAGCAGAAATAAATGAAATAGAAACAAAGAAAACAATAGCAAAGATCAATAAAACTAAAAGCTGGTTCTTTGAGAAGATAAACAAAATTGATAACCCATTAGCCAAACTCATCAAGAAAAACAGGGAGAGGACTCAAATCAATAAAATTAGAAATGAAAAAGGAGATGTTACAACAGACACTGCAGAAATACAAAGCAACCTAAGAGACTACTACAAGCAACTCTATGCCAATAAAATGGACAAACTGGAAGAAATGGACAAATTCTTAGAAAGGGATAACCATCCAAGACTGAATCCGGGAAGAAGTAGAAAATATGAACAGACCAATCACAAGTAATGAAATTGAAATTGTGATTAAAAATCTTCCAACAAACAAATGTTGAGGACCAGATGGCTTCACAGGTGAATTCTACCAAACATTTAGAGAAGAGCTAACACCCATCCTTCTCAAACTCTTTCAAAAAGTTGCAGAGGAAGGAAAACTCCCAAACTCATTCTGTGAGGCTACCATCACCATGATACCAAAACCAGACAAACATACTACAAAAAAAGAAAATTACAGCCCAATATCACTGGTGAATATACATGCAAAAATCCTCAACAAAATACTAGCAAGCAGAATCCAACAACACATTAAAAGGATTATAAACCATGATCAAGTGCAATTTATCCCATGGATGTAAGGATTCTTGAATATACACAAATCAATCAATGTGATACACTATATTAAAAATTGAAGAATAAAAACCATGTGATCATCTCAATAGATGCAGAAGAAGCTCTTGACAGCATTCAACACCCATTTATGATAAAAATTCTCCAGAAAGTGGGCAGAGAGGGAACGTACCTCAACATAATAAAGGCAATATAGGAGAAACCCACAGCAAACATCATTTGCAATGGTGAAAAACTGAAAGCATTTCCTCTAAGATCAGGAACAAGACAAGGATGTCCACTCTCACCACTATTATTCAACATAGATTTGGAAGTCCTAGCCATGGCAAGCAGAAAAGAAAAATAAATAAAAGGAATACAAATTGGAAAACAAGAAGTAAAACTGTCAGTGTTTGCAGATGAAATGATACTACATAGAGAATCCTAAAGATGCCACCAGAAAACTACTAGAGCTAATTAATGCATTTGGTAAAGTTGCAGGATACAAAATTAATGCACAGAAATCTCTTGCACTCCTATACACTAATGATGAAAAATTTGAAAGAGAAATTAAGGAAACACTCCCATTTACCAGTGCAACAAAAAGAATACAATACCTAGGAATAAACCTACCTAGGGAGACAAAAGACCTGTATGCAGAAAACTATAAGACTCTGATGAAAGAAATTAAAGATGATACCAACAGATGGAGAGATATATCATGTTCTTGGATTGTAAGAATCAATATTGTGAAAATGACTATACTACCCAAAGCAATCTACAGATTCAATGCAATTCCTATCAAATTACCAATGGCATTTTTTATGGAACTAGAACAAAAAATCTTTAAATTTGTATGGGGACACAAAAGACCCCGAATAGCCAAAGTAGTCTTGAGAGAAAAAAACAGAGCTGGAGGAATCAGACTCCCTGACTTCAGACTATACTGTAAAGCTACAGTAATCAAGACAATATGGTACTGGCACAGAAACAGAAACATAGATCAATGGAACAAGATAGAAAGCCCAGCAATAAACCCACGTACCTATGGTCAACTAATCTATGACAAAGGAGGCAAGGATATACAATGGAGAAAAGACAGCCTCTTCAATAAGTGGTGCTGGGAAAACTGGACAGCTACATGTAAAAGAATGCAATTAGAATACTCCCTAACACCATACACAAAAACAAATGCAAAACAGATTAGTGACCTAAATGTAAGACCGGACACTATAAAACTCTTAGAGGAAAACATAGGAAGAACACTCTTTGACATAAATCCCAGCAAGATCTTTTTTGATCCACCTCCTAGAATAATGGAAATAAAAAGTAAAATAAACAAATGCGACCTAATGAAACTCAAATGCTTTTGCACAGCAAAGGAAACCATAAACATGACGAAAAGACAACCCTCGGAATGGGAGAAAATATTTGCAAATGAAGCAACTGACAAAGGATTAATCTCCAAAATAGATAAACAGCTCATGCAGCTCAATATTAAAAAAACAAACAACCCAATCCAAAAATGGGCAGAAGACCTAAATAGACATTTCTCCAAAGAAGACATACAGATGGCCAAGAAGCACATGAAAAGCTGCTTACCATCACTCATTATTAGAGAAATGCAAATCAAATCTACAATGAGGTATCACCTCACGCCAGTCAGAATGGGCATCATCAGAAACTCTACAAACAACAAATGCTGGAGAGGGTGTGGAGAAAAGCGAACCCTGTTGCACTGTTGGTGGGAATGTAAATTGATACAGCCCCTATGGAGAAGAGTATGGAGGTTCCTTCAAAAATTAAAAATAGAATTACCATATGATCCAGCAATCCCACTACTGGGCATATACCCAGAGTAAACCATAATTCAAAAAGACATATGCACCCGAATGTTCATTGCAGCACTATTTACAATAGCCAGGACATGGAAGCAACCTATATGCCCAATGACAGACGAATGGATAAAGAAGATGTGGTACATATATGCAATGGAATATTACTCAGCCATAAAAGGAACAAAATTGGGTCATTTGTTAAGACGTGGATGGATCTAGAGACTGTCATACAGAGTGAAGTAAGTCAGAAAGAGAAAAACAAATATCATATATTAACGCATATATGTGGAACCTACAAAAATGGTACAGATGAACCGGTTTGAAGGGCAGAAACAGAGACACAGATGTAGAGAACAAACGTATGGACAGCAAGAGGGTCAAGCGGTGGGGGGTGGGTGTGGCGGCGTGCTGAATTGGGCGATTGGGATTGACATGTATACACTGATGTGTATAAAGTTGATGAGTAATAAAAACCTGCTGTATAAAAAAATAAAATCAAAATCAAAAATTCAAAAAAAAAAGGTCATGTACCACTATGTTCATTGCAGCACTATTTACAATACCCTGGATATGGAAGCAACCCAAGTGTCCATTGACAGATGAATGGATAAAGAAGATGTGGCACATATATACAATGGAATATTACTCAGCCATAAAAAGAAATGAAATTGAGTTATTTGTAGTGAGCTGGATGGACCCAGAATCTGTCAGACCTAGATCTGTGAAGTAAGTCAGAAAGAGAAAAACAAATACCGTATGGTAACACATATATATGGAATCTAAAAAAAAAAAAGGTTCTGAAAAACCTAGGGGCAGGACAGGAATAATGACCCAGACGTAGAGAATGGACTTAAGGACACAGGGAGGGGGAAGGGTAAGCTGGGATGAAGTGAGAGAGTGGCATGGACATATATACACTACCAAATGTAAAATAGATAGCTGGTGGGAAGCAGCTGCATAGCACAGGGAAGATCAGCTTGGTGTTTTGTGACCACCTCGAGGGGTGGGAGGGAGATGCAAGAGAGAGGAGAAATGAAGATATAAGTATACAGCTGATTCACTTTGTTATACAGCAGAAACTAACAGAACAATGTAAAGCAATTATACTGCAATAAACATGTTAAAAAAATTGCTACTGAAATCTTTTTGGTGTTATCTATCATAGTCTGCACAGACTGTTTTCTAGAATTTTATTCTGCATAAGTATGATTTGGGTAAAGTATATAGTACTGGTTTATCAGAGAGCCTCAGTCCTCTGGCCACATTTATAGCTTCTAGGATGGCTGCATTTCTCACACTGGACCAATCAGAGTTATTCCTGAAACCTACTCTCCAGCTACCAGTAAAGATGGTATCTTTTTCAGATCAAGAGCTGTAAGGATAATGGAAGTTGCTGGCTACCTGTAGGCACATTAGTGACATATGAAAAGAATGTATCTGCAAAGAAAAGCAAGCAGAAAAAGCAGAGCTAAGAGACAAAGAGAGAACTTTGTTGACACTGCACTCATGAACCCCAGTGTGTCAGATGAGTTTGCCTTTGGACTGTTCAATGAGCACAACAATCTTTTTTTTTTTTTTTTTTTTTTGCTTTAAACTGCTTTGAGGTAGATATATAACTTAAAATTGAATGACTCCTGAGTAATGAAGTAAAGAAAACATTAGAAGTGAACAAAAGAAAGGAATAGAAGTAAAACTTGCCACTCTTCTAATAACCATGGAACTCGCTGGAAGTAAGTAGGAATATTTGTCTCTCAACTGCCCACTTGACATAATTTTTCTGTCCTTGACGATGCTACCATGGCTTGCTTGTGTTTCTTTAGTTGGTTCCCCTGCCTCAGGATATAGTAGCTATAATCAGGGGCCCTATGTTTATGACAGTGATTGAGTTAGCTGAGCCAAGAATGTGCCTGTCAACAGATCCTCTCCACAGGAAGTGTTGGGAGAGGTTGGGATTAACATATACACATTACCATATATAAAACAGATAACCAACAAGGACCTCCTGTATAGCACAGGGAACTATACTCAGTATTCTGTAATAACCTACAAGGGAAAAGAATAGGAAAAAGAATGTATATATGTATATGCATAACTGAATCACTTTGCTGTATACCTGAAACTAACACAACATTGTAAATCAACTATACTCCAATATAAAATAAAAATTAGGGCTTCCCTGGTGGTGCAGTGGTTGAGAGTCTGCCTGCTGATGCAGGGGACACGGGTTCGTGTCCCGGTCTGGGAGGATCCCACATGCCGCGGAGCGGCTGGGCCCGTGAGCCATGGCCACCGGGCCTGCGCGTCCGGAGCCTGTGCTCCGCAACAGGAGAGGCCACAACAGTGAGAGGCCTGCATACCGCAAAACAAACAAACAAACAAATAAATAAATAAATAAAAATTAAATTTAAAAAGTCTAATGATGATTAATGAGCTCATTTCTCTCATAATTCACAAGTGACTTAACAGGTTGGCCTATATGGTTATAGGGAGACAAACAAAGAGGTGATTTGTTTGTGCCTAACACCTTCAACTCAGCTGGTCCCACAGGACTGGGACTTATATGCCCTTCAAATTAGGAAGTCAGCAAGTCATTTGTTTCTGATCTGTTACATGGAAGATTTTAACAGGGGAAGAAACTGTTCTTTCTCTCAACTAAAATTAAGGTTCTTCTGAGAGATCATAGAAGAAGAACGCTATAGTTACTTTTACCACTATTTCATAATTTTAAAAAAACTAATATTTATAAAATATTTACAATGCACAGGTGCCAGGTAATGATAGATGTGCACATGAATATGTAATCATACTGCTGTCTGGACCTAAGTGATCTAGAAGCCAGAGAATTTTTATCTAAATTACCTAAATATGACCAAAGATCTGAATAAACAGATCCATCAATATATTAAATTCATACTCAACAATACTTTTTAAAAATCATGTTTAACCCCTCTATCATAGCTTCTCCAAGTGAATGTGATAGTATAAATATGGAGACTTTGTCTTTTATGTGTACTGGTTATTTTCTTTGAAAAACTTTGTGTACTCAACCAGAATGTCTCAAGATATTAGAGAGGAAAGGACAATTTTCAAATTGTTAAACACATAATTTTCATACAAATAGCAAGTGAGCATATGCCAAAATTTAATTTGTGTCATTAATGAGAGAACCAGCAGAATGTTAAGAGATCATGTAGAAAGGATTTGAGAAATTGGCATACATGCTTAGTGGGGAAAGGACTGCTCAAATAAGATTGCTGTATTGGAAAATATCTTACAAAACAATAAACCATGATCTTTGGGATTATCATCTGTATTAGATAGGAGAAAAAATCATCATTTGATACCAGTTTCTACACGTTAATGGCTAACTTAAGAGGGCTGTAAAACATCCAAGCTCTGATCATTAGCCAAAGTTATATTTTCTGAAAGCATCAAATATCATTCATATGAGCTTACTAGAAAATAATCTAGCATCATATTGGAGTCACATAATCAACATGTTGATTTTTTTCAAATTTTGGATAATTTTCCTACAAGGAGGTAACTCAGCTCAGGAGTAAGCCAAATTAATTGATCTTACCTAACTGAAAATGGAGTTTCTGAGATAACTGAGGGGCCTCATTAATTTTTTATTATTCCATGATAATAAATAATAAAAATATAAATTTTAATTATTCTTAGCAAAAATATATTTCAAATATTTATAGATCTGCCATGGGATACCAAACAAACATGTTAGAAGCTCAGGAAAAGATACAAATTAAGTTGCTTATAATGTATAAGTAGAGGCAGGGAAAAGTTTAGTTCAGAAAATTAAATAAGTGATAAATGTGGTCAGTGTTTCTAAAGGGACACATGACCAGCAGATACATCAGCAATAATAAGAGGTAGTAATTTTACCATGAAGAACTTTTAAGATATTCAGGGTTGTTTCCCCCCTGAGTGGAGAATTTTTTTTTTTTTAAGATTACATCTTTCTCTACCTTTCCACACAGTGTGTGAAATATTATATATCTCCAAAGTTTAAAAAAGAAGGAAGGAAGGAAGGAAGGAAGGACGGGAGGGAGAAAAAAAAAACCTTGAATCAAACCATAAATCTTAGTACATAATCTGGGTCATCATTATCATTTCCATCATCATCTTGCTGTACTCTCATTTACCTCCTGAAAGTACTTTTTTCCCCTCAAATGTTAATTAACATTTTATTAAAAATACAAATTACAGATGAAATTTCTTATTTCATTAAATGAGAGGGTTTTCCCTTCATTGGATATTCAGCTGCCCCTAAACCCTCTCCCGCCCCTTGTCTTGGGAACAGTCATTGGCACTGTTCTTCTACCACAATCAACAAATCCCTGCGAATTAACTCACTTGATATGCCACCATCAACCAATAGTGTCAGAATTTCAGAGACAGGCAGGATATTAAGCTATTCCTAGATGGGTCAAGATTAAGCAGGGCCCATTTGATCTTTCCTGGTTGGAATCAGTAACAGGAGCCTTCTGGATCCATGAGGAATTTCCAACTAAATACAGAGGTTAGAAAAGCCAAGCATAGAAAGACATAACAAGAAACACAAAATCAGCCCAGCTCTGGGAAACTGTGAATGATGAGTTGCATAAATTTGGAAAGTATGGCATTGGGTGAGTTTGAGTCTGGCTTGGTAGTTGTTTGGGGGGTTCAGTATAATATCTTCAGGACATGGATTCTCATCCTCGTGACTCTGCGCTAGCAACTTCATCCTACTATCCTCAACAGAGAAAATAAATCCATGAACACCCGGTATTACACAACCTGATTGTGTATAACGCTAAGAGTGCAGATTGTTAGTGGTCTGAGGTATTCCTGTTGAAAAGTCTTTAGGTGAGAAACTTTGTAATCACACCTAATGAAGGTATATTTTGCACTCAAGTTTTCTTTTGTAATCATCGTACATGTTTATCAGTAAGAATATGAGAAAATTAAAATTTGATTATGATCAACGATTGTGACATTGATTATGATTATGACACTCAGATAAAGTAAATCAGGGACAAATGAATGATGTATTAAGTAACTAAACCAGGAGATGTTCCTTGAGAAAGGGGCAGCCTTCCAAGTCACCTACTTGAAGAAAAGGACGGGGTTTGGAAACAGGAGCATCCCTAAGCACAAATCTTCCTAACCATAAAGCCTCAGCTGGATGACAAGTTATCAAGCACAGCTCTGTGGAGGCTGAATAACTGATTCCACTGCCTATTGTTAAATATATCCTGGAGCCTAAAGGAGTTGATTCCTAATAAACTCTGAGATTAAACTCTGATTCCCCGTGGCAAAATGACAATTTACAATTTCAATTATAGTTAACCAGGGAGAAAGACTGTAGCAGCAGAAAACAAACCAACACGCTGTGCTACACCAAGACAATCAATAAACTGATCTTCCATCTTAGCAGGAAAGAAGGTGATTATTTTACAAGTCTTAACTGCTTAAAGTTTAAAGGAGAATGAAACCTATCTTAAGTAAGATATTTAGGGGCGGGAATCACGTCTTCTTCTTAGTGGCCTACCTTACTCAACCCACCACTTAGAGATAAGGTGAAAGACAGCACACAGCACTACTCAATCTTCTGACCCATCAGGGTACACAGTGAGTCACTGCAGGTCACCAAGCCCAGGTGAAATATTACCTGCTTTGTGAATTCTTTCCTAATCCTAGCAGGCAGGGTTAGGCATTTTCTCGCTGCTTTTTAGTTACTTAGTTTGGTTAGTTTTTTAAAAAAATTCTTAATTTATGTATTCATGCATCAAAAATCATTATACATCTACAATGTACTAGACATTGTAATAAACGTGAGAGATAAATAGCAATGGATATGTATAATATGACACTGATCCACTGTATTTCAAATTTTTGTTTATGTATCTGTCTCTTTAGGCACCTTAAGGACAGAAACTGCTGTCTAACTTAATTTCTTATCCCCCAAAGTTAGCAGGGTTTTGGAGGCATTACAGGATCACAGTAATCTCTTCTTACATTTTTCATACTACTTCACAGCCAGTTCAAATCACATATCTTGAATGGCTCATTCTTATTACTTCCTAACTCAGTTCAGCTCTATATACTCTGTTATTTTTATCCCTATGTTGCTTATCTGTACCTTTTTGGCTACTGGTTGTGTGTCTGTGTATGTATTAGTCAGGCATTCTTCATTATATGTCGATAAATGTTTACTGAACATTGACTATGTTACAGGTGTGGCATTGGATTGCCCACACTGAGAGGAGAGGTTATCCCATTCATACTTAATATTGTCCCATCTCCAACTAGAATCTGGGACCCTTCAAAGTTCATAGAGAATAGGAACTTTATTTTGGTTAGTTTTGTATATTTAAAGGCTAGAATACAGTAGAATCTTGCCCCAAAATTAAATTAATTGGGTCATAAATAAATGTATTTTGTTTTTCCTCCCCTCCCCCACTCATGGCAGTTACACTTGGAACATAGCTAAGCATATGGTAGGACTGCAAAAGAGCTAAAGTTTATCAAGTGCTTCTTATATGTCAGAGGAAAGGCTAAAGTCTATGGAAACATACTATCATTTAATTTTCCTAAAACTTCATAAGGTTAGTCTACCATTCGGATTCTATTCATAGATGAGTAAACTGGGGGTTAAAGAGATTTAAGTTAGAGGCAAGTGGTAGACCTATGACTCACATGCATCTTGTATTATTCTATTCTAACAGAGAATGGAAGATTCCTAGATTGATTAATTGTGAAATTTAGACGTGATGCCTTACTTCTAGGGTTATTGTCTGAACTGGCTTTGTATCTCATATGAAAAGTGCCCTCAGATAGGGAGGAATCTAAAATACAGATATGTGCGTTTCTTGGTGTTCTGCCTGCACTACTTGCTCATTCTCTCAAACCCACACTCACTTTGACTATCCTGGGTTTCAGATTCCTGACATAAAAAGCTTTTTCACTTCTACTGGCTACTGTCTTTGATTTGGCATCTTCTGATTTTTTTGACACTTGCTTTATCCTTGAACACTTTTTTACCCACTGTTTGCAGCCACAGCCTGCTTGGGGAGTTGAGTTTTGAGCCTGACACCAGGACTCCTTCCTTTGCCCTAGAGAGTTATAAAAAAAATCCCCTCTAAAAGCAAAAATTAGGAAACACCACAGTTTCTCTAAACACAATGATTACATAGATTTATTTCATAAATGATTTGCATGATTCTTAAAAGAAACTCTTTTCAAGACAAAAGCAATGTTCCCTAAACAATAACTAGGTTATACTATGCCTGTTTCTTTTTATCCTATTTTCTCACTTGCTTCTCATGAATTTCAGGTAATATTCTATTTGTCAATTCTTATATAAAGTCACCTGTCTCTTTCAGTTATCAATGTTTCCTATTAGAAATGTAGACTCCATGTTTGCTAAAATCTTAATAATTCTCAAGGTTATATTAAGTAGAGCTTTATTTTATTACAGTGAATACTATCTTATGAATATTTCAGTAACATTAGCAGAAAAATAGAATAAACAGCTTCTGCAAGCAAACATCTTCATTTTAATTATTATTTAGGATATATCTTATGCCACTCTCTTTTCCACTTTATGTCAAAGCCTCCTTCTCCACCGAAAACTGCACAGTCCAAGTCATGTTTAATAATCAATATTTTAATTTCATATGACAGTAAAATAATTAAAGTTGCAATTTTCATCTTAAAAAATCACACTTCTAAAACATCACATCAGATCAATTGTGAAAAAGGAGAACAAAGTTGGAGAACTCACAAAGCCTGATTTCAAATTTATCACAAAGCTACAGTATCAAAACTGTGTGGTATCAAGAAAAGGAAAAGAAAGCCACAGACTGGCAGAATATATTTGCAAAAGACACATCTGATAAAGGACTGTTACCCAAAATATACAATGAACTTTTAAAACTCAAAAATAAGAAAACAAACAAACCAATTAAAAGGTGGTCAAATATCAAAGAAGGTATCATATGGCAAATGAGCATATGAAAACATGCTGTACATCATGTCCACATAAAAACTTGCACACAGATAATTATAGTAGCTTTTTCATAACTGCCAAAACCTGGAAGCAACCAAGATGCCCTTCAGTAGGTGAATGGATAAATAAATTGTGATACATCCAGACAATGGAATATTATTCATCACTATAAAGAAATGAGCTATCAAGCCATGAAAAGGCGTGCTGGGAACTTACATTCATATTGCTAAATGAAGGAAGCCAGTGTGAAAAGGCTACATACTGTATGATTCCAACTATATGACATACTGGAAAAGACAAACCATAGAGACGTCAAAAAAAAAAAAAAGATCAGTAGTTGCTAAGGGTTTTGGGGAGTGAGGGATGAGAAGGCTTAGCACGGAGGAATCCATCTATAATGATGGATGCATGTCATTATACATCTGTCCAAATTCATAGACTGCACAACACCAAGAGTGAACTGTAATGTAAACCGTGGACTTTGGATGACAATGATGTTTCAGTGTAGGTTCACCAATTGTAACAAATGTGGGGGTTGTTGGTAATGGGGGGAGGTTATGCTTGAGTGGGGGCAGAGGGTGTGTGGAAGATCTCTGCATCTTCCACTTAATTTTTTTTTTTTTGGCCACACCCCACGGCATACGGAACTTCCCCGACCAGGGATTGAACCCACACCCCCTGCAGTGGAAGTCTGGAATCTTAACCACTGGACCACCAGGGAAGTCCACCTTCCACTCAATTTTGCTTTGAATCTAAAACTTCTCCAAAAAATAAAGTCTTTTAAAAAAAAGAATAGCACACTCTCCTAAAGAAATTATATTATATCCCTTGTGGTTTTAACTTAATCTCTATTTTCAGAATCATCAAGGTGCCAGTTCACAACATTAATTTTAGAAGTCATACATCTTAATTTATCCTTTTTCTCTTTTAGAAGTGTGAACAGTTCATAATGCCCAGTGGAAATACAATTAGTGAAGTGCCAACTGGGAAAGGACTGGAGAGTAGGCGCAAAGTAGAAAAAGTAGAGCAACAAAGTTGTTGCCCTCCGAGGGATTTCAATACAAAGAAACAATAAAAAAGGGAGTACTGGAAGATAATGAAGAAAAACTTTGGACTGATGCAACAAATATAAACAGATTATTTTAAAGAGCTGTGAAAGAACAGCAACCAACTCCTTAAAGCATAGAGGTAAAACTAGAATGCTGTAGAAAAAGAAAAAAAAAGTCTAAAAAAGAAATATAACAATTTTAGGACAATAAAAAACAATCCAAACATTATTCACAAATCCTGCAAAACCAACAGACTGCTCCTGTGACACCAAGAAACAAATGAATAAACTACACTCTGATAAACATCAGAGAGTCACTTTTCAGTACCCTTGGCTTTGAAAGAGAATTTGTGTTTCCTTGTGTCTCAACATATTTGTAGCTCTCGTTAATGGTTAGAAGGAATACAACTCTGACTTTTATCCCTAACTTGCTTGGTATGTTTGATTTAGATTGATAAATTTGTCAATAGATTTATAGTCTTTTAACAAATTGGGACTAAACATAATTATCAAGACATTCTCAAATATTTGAGTCAAATAAGAAGGGAAAAAAGACATCAATTTTATTTCCTTGTTATCACAGTTTAGTTTCCAATAAACATGCCTCCTACATCCCAAACTGCAAGACTAATTTTATTAAAAAAATATTATAATGAGCAACATTTGATGAAATCAGAAGTAAATTGTTAGATTGTGTGAATCACTGAAATTTGAAAAGAAAATACTTAACCACTAATTATTTTGTGTGCTATCACTTAATATTCTGGCACACATGAGATTATTCCCTCCTACATATTATTTGTGTAATTTGACCAAGCTGCCAACTAGAAAACAGTGGTGCCCAGGTTATGGTTTGATGGTTGAATTTAAATAGAAATTATCTTCAAATAAATGAATCTTAACTTTTAGCATATCATTATAGTAAATTATCCTTTTTCTACTTAATAATTGTTAATGAAATAGTGAACAAAAATCTCAAGTACCTATTCAAAAAGAAGATACAGGTTAGAACAGGATTTAAAGAAATGAAAACACACTAGAAAACTTAGAAACTATAGGATCGTAACATTTTAAAGATTAAAACAAAAAGAAGCATCTAAAGAGAAATTTTATGTTTTCAACTGCTATTATTTATCCTATCTAAGCTTGAATTTGTCTCCTAGACCTAAAAAGAAAGCAATATATTGTCAACCTTTTCTTTATCTCAACCTCACACAGTTGTTTCTTTTCCAGTATTATTAACATTTTAATAAACTAGGTGTCAAAAATCAGATTTTATCAATTTGACAGCTTCAACCAAATTGAAAATACATATTCCATTCCACATATTAAAAACCAATTCTACAAAAATACCTGAACAGGGCTTCCCTGGTGGTGCAGTGGTTGAGAATCTGCCTGCCAATGCAGGGGACATGGGTTCGAGCCCTGGTCTGGGAAGATCCCACATGCCGCGGAGCGGCTAGCCCCGTGAGCCACAATTACTGAGCCTGTGCTCCGCAACAAGAGAGGCCGCGATAATGAGAGGCCCGCGCACCGCGATGAGGAGTGGCCCCCACTTGCTGCAACTAGAGAAAGCCCTCGCACAGAAACGAAGACCCAACACAGCCATAAATAAATAAATAAAATTAAAAAAAAAGCAAAAGAAATCTGAATGAAGTATAGTCTTAAAAAAAAAAGAATAAATAGCCTTTAAAAAAATACCTGAACAAATATGAAAGTATAAATGTAAAATGATGTTTAATGGGGAGATTGATTCAATATGGAGGAGTAAAAGAACTTGTGCTCACTCCCTCTTGTAAGAGCACTGGAATCACAACTAACTGCTGAGCAATCATCAACAGGAAGACACTGGAATTCACCAAAAAAGATACCCCACATACAAAGGAGAAGCCGCAATGAGATGGTAGGAGGGGCACAATCACAATAAAATCAAATCCCATAACCGCTGGGTGGCGTGACTCACAGATTGGAGAACAACTATACCATAGAAGTCCACACACTGGAATAAGGTTCTGAGTCCTATGTCAGGCTTCCCAACCTGGAAGTCTGGCAATGGGAAGAGGAATTCCCAGAAAATCAGACTTTTAAAGCTAGTGGGATTTGATTGTAGGACTTCAACAGGACTGTAGGAAACAGAGACTCCACCGTTGGAGGGCATACACAAAGTGATGTGTGCATCAGGACCCAGGGTGAAGGAGCAGTGACCTCATAGGAGACAGAACCAGACCTACCTGCTAGTGTTGGAGGGTCTACTGAAGAGGCAGGGGGTGGGTGTGGTTCACTGTGGGGACAAGGACACTGGCAGCAGAAGTTCTGGGAAGTAATCCTTGGCATGAGCCCTCACGGAGTCCACCATTAGCGCCAAGAAAGAGCCTGTATCCTCCAGTGCTGGGTTGCCTCAGGCTAAAAAATCAACAGAGACAGACTCAGCCTCACACATCAGCAGACAATCAGATTAGAGTTTTAATGAGCTCTGCCCACCAGAGCAACAACCAGTTATACCCTCCACCATTCCTTCCCATCAGGAAGCTTGCACAAGCCTCTCAGATAGCCTCATCCACCAGAGGGCAGAAAGCAGAAGCAAGAAGAACTACAATCCTGCAGCCTGTGGAACAAAAAACACATTCACAGAAAGACAGACAAAAGGAAAAGGCAGAGGACTATATGCACCAGATGAAGGAACAAGATAAAACCCCAGAAAAACAACTAAATGAAGTGGAGATAGGCAACCTTCCAGAAAAGGAATTCAGAATAATGATAGTGAAGATGATCCAGGACCTCGGAAAAAGAATAGAGGCAAAGATTGAGAAGATGCAAGAAATGCTTAACAAAGACGTAAAAGGATTAAAGAACAAACACCTGGAAGAATTAAAGAACAAACAAACTGAGATGAACAATACAATAACTGAAATGAAAAATAAACTAGAAGGAAATAATAATAGAATAACTGAGGCAGAAGAACGGATAAGTAACCTGGAAGATAAAATGCTGGAATTCACTGCCACAGAACAGAATAAAGAAAAAAGAATGAAAAGAAATGAAGACAGCCTAAGAGACCTCAGGGACAACATTAAATGCACCAACATTCGCATTAGAGGGGTCCCAGAAGGAGAAGAGAGAGAGAAAGGACCCGAGAAAATATTTGAAGAGATTATAGTCGAAAACTTTCCCAACATGGGAAAGGAAATAACCACCCAAGTCCAGGAAGGGCAGAGAGTCCCATGCAAGACAAACCGAAGGAGAAACACGCCGAGACACATACTAATCAAATGGAAAAAACTTAAAGACAAAGAAAAATTATTAAAAGCAACAGGGGAAAAATGACAAATAACATACAAGGGAACTCCCATAAGGTTAACAGTTGACTTCTCAGCAGAAACTCTACAAGCCAGAAGGAAATGGCATGATATATTTAAAGTGATGAAAGGGAAGAAAATACAACTAAGATTACTCTACCCAGCAAGGATCTCATTCAGATTCGATGGAGAAATCAAAAGCTTTACAGACAAGCAAAAGCTAAGAGAATTCAGCACCACCAAACCAGCTCTACAACAAATGCTAAAGGAACTTCTCTACATGGGAAACACAAGAGAAGAAGGGACCCATGTAAACAAAACGAAAACAATTAAGAAAATGGTAATAGAAACATAAATATCAAAATTACCTTAAATGTGAATGGAATAAATGCTCCAACCAAAAGACACAGGCTCGCTGAATGGATACAAAAACAAAACCCATATATATGCTGTCACAAGACACCAACTTCAGACCTAGGGACACACACAGACTGAAAGTGAGGGGATGGAAAAAGATATGCCATGAAAATGGAAATCAAAAGAAAGCTGGAGTACCAATCCTCAAAACAAATAAAACAGAGTTTAAAATAAAGAATGTTACAAGAGACAAGGAAAGACACTACATAATGATCAAGGGATCAATCCACAACGAAGATACAACATTTATAAATATATAGGCACCCAACACAGGAGCACCTCCATACATAAGGCAAATGTTAACAGCCATAAAAGGGGAAATCGACCGTAACACAATCATAGTACGGGAATTTAACACCCCACTTTCACCAATGGACAGATCATCCAAAATGAAAATAAATAAGGAAACACAAGCTTTAAATGAGACATTAAACAAGATGGACTTAATTGATATTATAGGACAATACATCCCAAAACAAGAGAATACACTTTCTTCTCAAGTGCTCATGGAACATTCTCCAGGATAGATCATATTTTGGGTCACAAATCAAGCTTTGGTAAATTCAATAAAATTGAAATCATATCAAGTATCATTTCCGACCACAATGCTATGAGACTAGATAGCAATTACAGGAAAACATCTGTAAAAAATACAAATACATGGAGGCTAAACAATAAACTAATAAATAACAGAGATCACTGAAGAAATCAAGAAGGAAATCTAAAAATACATAGAAGCAAATGACAATGAAAACACTACATAACGCAGAAATTAACACACCACTGTAAAGCAATTATACTCCAATAAAGATGTTAAAAGAAAAAAAAGAAAATATTAACAGACCAATCATTAGTAATGAAATTGAAACTGTGATTAAAAATCTTCCAACAGACAGATACACCAGAAATACAGTACAGCTACACGTGCAACAACTCCTACAGAACACCTACTGAACGCTGGCAGAAGACCCAGACCTCCCAAAAGGCAAGAAACTCCCCACATACCTGGGTAGGGCAAAGCAGAGAGATTCCCGCACAGAGGAGCGGTGCCGAGCGGCACTCACCAGCCCGAGAGGCTTGTCTGCTCCCCCGCCAGGGCGGGCGGCGCTGGAGCTGAGGCTCGGGCTTCGGTCAGAGCGCAGGGAGAGGACTGGGACTGGCGGCGAGAACTCAGCCTGAAGGGGGCTAATGTGCCACAGCTAGCCGGGAGGGAGTCCGGGAAAACTCTGGAGCTGCCGAAGAGGCAGGAGACTTTTTCTTCCCTCTTGGTTTCCTGGTGCGCGAGGAGAGGGGATTAAGAGCGCCGCGTAAAGGAGCTCCAGAGACGGGCGCGAGTCGCGGCTGAAAGCGCGGAGCCCAGAGACGGGCGTGGGACGCTGGGGCTGCTGCTGCCGCCGCCAAGAAACCTGTGTGCGAGCGCAGGTCACTGTCCACACCGCCCTTCCGGGAGCCTGTGCAGCCTGCAACTGCCGGGGTCCCGGGATCCAGGGGCGGCTTCCCTGGGAGAACGCGCGGCGCGCCTCGGGCTGGTGCAACGTCACGCCGACCTCTGCCGCTGCAGGCTCGCCCCGCACTCCGTGCCCCTCCCTCCCGCCCGGCCTGAGTGAGCCAGAGTCCCCGAAGAGGCTGCTCCTTTAACCCTGTCCTGTCTGAGCGAAGAACAGACGCCCTCCGGCGACCTACACGCAGAGGCGGGGCCAAATCCAAAGCTGAGACCCAGGAGCTGTGAGAACAAAGAAGAGAAAGGGAAACCTCTCCCAGCAGCCTCAGAAGCAGCGGATTAAAGCTCCACAATCAACTTGATGTACCCTGCATCTGTGGAATACATGAATAGACAACAAATCATCCCAAATTGAGTAGCCAGGAGTCAGTGCTGTGCCTCTGAGGTGGGAGAGTGAACTTCAGGACACTGGTCCACAAGAGACCTCCCAGCTCCACATAATATCAAACGGCGAAAATCTTCCAGAGATCTCCATCTCAACACCAGCACCCAGCTTCACTCAACGACCAGCAAGCTACAGTGCTGGACACCCTATGCCAAACAACTAGCAAGACAGGAACACAACACCACCCATTAGCAGAGAGGCTGCCTCAAATCATAAAAAGTCCGCAAACACCCCAAAACACACCACCAGACGTGGACCTGCCCACCAGAAAGACAAGATCCAGCCTCATCCACCAGAACACAGGCAGTAGTCCCCTCCACCAAGAAGCCTACACAACCCACTAAACCAACCTTAGCCACTGGGGACAGACACCAAAAACAACGGGAACTATGAACCTGCAGCCTGCAAAGAGGAGACCCCAAACACAGTAACATAAGCAAAATGAGAAGACAGAAAAACACACAGCAGGAGAAGGAGCAAGATAAAAACCCACCAGACCTAACAAATGAAGAGGTAATAGGCAGTCTACCTGAAAAAGAATTCAGAATAATGATGGTAAAGATGATCCAAAATCTTGGAAATAGAATAGACAAAATGCAAGAAACAGTTAACAAGGACCTAGAAGAACTAAAGACGAATCAAGCATCGATTAAAAACACAATAAATGAAATAAAAAATACTCTAGATGGGATCAATAGCAGAATAACTGAGGCAGAAGAACGGATAAGTGAGGTGGAAGATAAAATAGTGGAAATAACTGCTGCAGAGCAAAATAAAGAAAAAAGAATGAAAAGAACAGAGGACAGTCTCAGAGACCTCTGGGACAACATTAAACGCACCAACATTCGAATTATAGGGGTTCCAGAAGAAGAAGAGAAAAAGAAAGGGACTGAGAAAATATTTGAAGAGATTATAGTTGAAAACTTCCCTAATATGGGAAAGGAAATAGTTAATCAAGTCCAGGAGGCACAGAGAGTCCCATACAGAATAAATCCAAGGAGAAATACACCAAGACACATATTAATCAAACTGTCAAAAATTAAACACAAAGAAATCATATTAAAAGCAGCAAGGCAAAAACAACAAATAACACACAAGGGAATCCCCATCAGGATAACAGCTGATCTCTCAGCAGAAACTCTACAAGCCAGAAGGGAGTGGCAGGACATACTTAAAGTGATGAAGGAGAAAAACCTGCAACCAAGATTACTCTACCCAGCAAGGATCACATTCAGATTTGATGGAGAAATTAAAACCTTTACAGACAAGCAAAAGCTGAGAGAGTTCAGCACCACCAAACCAGCTTTACAACAAATGCTAAAGGAACTTCTCTAGGCAAGAAACACAACAGAAGGAAAAGAACTACAATAACGAACCCAAAACAATTAAGAAAATGGGAATAGGAACATACATATCAATAATTACCTTAAATGTAAATGGACTAAATGCTCCCACCAAAAGACACAGAGTGGCTGAATGGATACAAAAACAAGACCCATATATATGCTGTCTACAAGAGACCCACTTCAGACCTAGAGATACATACAGACTGAAAGTAAGGGGATGGAAAAAGATATTCCATGCAAATGGAAACCAAAAGAAAGCTGGAGTAGCAATTCTCATATCAGACAAAATAGACTTTAAAATAAAGACTACTAGAAGAGACAAAGAAGGACACTACATAATGATCAAGGGATCAATCCAAGAAGAAGATATAACAATTGTAAATATTTATGCACCAAACATAGGAGCACCTCAATACATAAGGGAAATATTAACAGCCATAAAAGGAGAAATCGACAGTAACACAATCATAGTAGGGGACTTTAACACCCCACTTTCACCAATGGACAGGTCATCCAAAATGAAAATAAATAAGGAAACACAAGCTTTAAATGATACATTAAACAAGATGGACTTAATTGATATTTATAGGACATTCCATCCAAAAACAACAGAATACACATTTTTCTCCAGGATAGATCATATCTTGGGTCACAAATCAAGCCTTGGTAAATTTAAGAAAATTGAAATTGTATCAAGTATCTTTTCTGACCACAATGCTATGAGACTAGATATCAATTACAGGAAAAGAGCTGTAAAACATACAAACACATGGAGGCTAAACAATACACTACTTAATAACGAAGTGATCACTGAAGAAATCAAAGAGGAAATTAAAAAATACCTAGAAACAAATGACAATGGAGACACGACGACCCAAAACCTATGGGATGCAGCAAAAGCAGTTCTAAGAGGGAAGTTTATGGCAATACAATCCCACCTTAAGAAACAGGAAATATCTCGAATAAACAACCTAACCTTGCACCTAAAGCAATTAGAGAAAGAAGAACAAAAACATCCCAAAGTTAGCAGAAGGAAAGAAATCATAAAAATCAGATCAGAAATAAATGAAAAAGAAATGAAGGAAACGATAGCAAAGATCAATAAAACTAAAAGCTGGTTCTTTGAGAAGATAAACAAAATTGATAAACCATTAGCCAGACTCATCAAGAAAAAAAGGGAGAAGACTCAAATCAATAGAATTAGAAATGAAAAAGGAGAAGTAACAACTGACACTGCAGAAATACAAAAGATCATGAGAGATTACTATAAGCAACTCTATGCCAATAAAATGGACAACCTGGAAGAAATGGACAAATTCTTAGAAATGCACAACCTGCCAAGACTGAATCAGGAAGAAATAGAAAATATGAACAGACCAATCACAAGCACTGAAATTGAAACTGTGATTAAAAATCTTCCAACAAACAAAAGCCCAGGACCAGATGGCTTCACAGGCGAATTCTATCAAGCATTTAGAGAAGAGCTAACACCTATCCTTCTCAAACTCTTCCAAAATATAGCAGAGGGAGGAACACTCCCAAACTCATTCTACGAGGCCACCATCACCTTGATACCAAAACCAGACAAGGATGTCACAAAGAAAGAAAACTACAGGCCAATATCACTGATGAACATAGATGCAAAAATCCTCAACAAAATACTAGCAAACAGAATCCAACAGCACATTAAAAGGATCATACACCATGATCAAGTGGGGTTTATTCCAGGAATGCAAGGATTCTTCAATATACGCAAATCAATCAATGTGATACACCATATTAACAAGTTGAAGGAGAAAAACCATATGATCATCTCAATAGATGCAGAGAAAGCTTTTGACAAAATTCAACACCCATTTATGATAAAAACCCTGCAGAAAGTAGGCATAGAGGGAACTTTCCTCAACATAATAAAGGCCATATATGACAAACCCACAGCCAGCATCGTCCTCAATGGTGAAAAACTGAAACCATTTCCACTAAGATCAGGAACAAGACAGGGTTGCCCACTCTCACCACTCTTATTCAACATAGTTTTGGAAGTTTTAGCCACAGCAATCAGAGAAGAAAAGGAAATAAAAGGAATCCAAATGGGAAAAGAAGAAGTAAAGCTGTCACTGTTTGCAGATGACATGATACTCTACATAGAGAATCCTAAAGATGCTACCAGAAAACTACTAGAGCTAATCAATGAATTTGGTAAAGTTGCAGGATACAAAATTAATGCACAGAAATCTCTGGCATTCCTATATACTAATGATGAAAAATCTGAAAGTGAAATCAAGGAAACACTCCCATTTACCATTGCAACAAAAAGAATAAAATATCTAGGAATAAACCTACCTAAGGAGACAAAAGACCTGTATGCAGAAAATTATAAGACACTGATGAAAGAAATTAAAGATGATACAAATAGATGGAGAGATGTACCATGTTCTTGGATTGGAAGAATCAACATTGTGAAAATGACTCTACTACCCAAAGCAATCTACAGATTCAATGCAATACCTATCAAACTACCAATGGCATTTTTCACAGAACTAGAACAAAAAATTTCACAATTTGTATGGAAACACAAAAGACCCCGAATAGCCAAAGCAATCTTGAGAACGAAAAATGGAGCTGGAGGAATCAGGCTCCCTGACTTCAGACTGTACTACAAAGCTACAGTAATCAAGACAGTATGGTACTGGCACAAAAACAGAAAGATAGATCAATGGAACAGGATAGAAAGCCCAGAGATAAACCCACGGACATATGGTCACCTTATCTTTGATAAAGGAGGCAGGAATGTACAGTGGAGAAAGGACAGTCTCTTCAATAAGTGGTGCTGGGAAAACTGGACAGGGACATGTAAAAGTATGAGATTAGATCACTCCCTAACACCATACACAAAAATTAGCTCAAAATGGATTAAAGACCTAAATGTAAGGCCAGACACTATCAAACTCCTAGAGGAAAACATAGGCAGAACACTCTATGACATAAATCACAGCAAGATCCTTTTTGACCCACCTCCTAGAGAAATGGAAATAAAGACAAAAATAAACACATGGGACCTAATGAAACTTCAAAGCTTTTGCACAGCAAAGGAAACCATAAACAAGACCAAAAGACAATCCTCAGAATGGGAGAAAATATTTGCAAATGAAGCAACTGACAAAGGATTAATCTCCAAAATTTATAAGCAGCTCATGCAGCTCAATAGCAAAAAAACAAACAACCCAATCCAAAAATGGGCAGAAGACCTAAATAGACATTTCTCCACAGAAGATATACAGACAGCCAACAAACACATGAAAGGATGCTCAACATCTTTACTCATTAGAGAAATGCAAATCAAAACTACAATGAGATATCATCTCACACCAGTCAGAATGGCCATCATCAAAAAATCTAGAAACAATAAATGCTGGAGAGGGTGTGGAAAAAAGGGAACACTCTTGCACTGCTGGTGGGAATGTGAATTGGTACAGCCACTATGGAGAACAGTATGGAGGTTCCTTAAAAAACTACAAATAGAACTACCATATGACCCAGCAATCCCACTACTGGGCATATACCCTGAGAAAACCATAATTCAAAAAGAGACATGTACCAAAATGTTCATAGCAGCCCTATTTACAATAGCCCGGAGATGGAAACAACCTAAGTGTCCATCATCGGATGAATGGATAAAGAAGATGTGGCACATATATACAATGGAATATTACTCAGCCATAAAAAGAAATGAAATTGAGCTATTTGTAATGAGGTGGATGGACCTAGAGTCTGTCATACAGAGTGAAGTAAGTCAGAAAGAGAAAGACAAATACTGTATGCTGACACATATATATGGAATTTAAGAAAAAATGTCATCAAGAACATAGGGGTAAGACAGGAATAAAGACACAGACCTACTAGAGCATGGACTTGAGGATATGGGGAGGGGGAAGGGTAAGCTGTGACAAAGTGAAAGAGCGGCATGGACATATATACACTACCAAATGTAAGGTAGATAGCTAGTGGGAAGCAGCCGCATAGCACAGGGAGATCAGCTCAGTTCTTTGTGACCGCCTGGAGGGGTGGGATAGGGAGGGTGGGAGGGAGACGCAAAAGGGAGGGGATATGGGAACATATGTATATGTATAACTGATTAAATTTGTAAAAAAAAAAAAAAAAAAAAAAATCTTCCAACAAACAAAAGTCCAGGACTAGATGGCTTCACAGGTGAATTCTATCAAACATTTAGAGAAGAGCTAACACCCATCCTTCTCAAACTCTTCTAAAAAACTGCAGAGGAAGGAACACTCCCAAACTCATTCTGTGAGGCCACCATCATCCTGATACTGAAACCACACAAAGATATTACAAAAAAAGAAAATTACAGACCAATATCATTCATGAATATAGATGCGAAAGTCCTCAACAGAATACTAGCAAACAGAATCCAACAACACATTAAAAAGATCATACACCATGATCAAGTGGGATTTATCCCAGGGATGCAAGGATTCTTCAATATACTCAAATCAATCAATGTGATACACCATATTAACAAATTGAAGACTAAAAACCAAATGATCATCTCAATAGATGCAGAAAAAGGTTTTGACAAAATTCAACACCCATTTATGATAAAAAAAACTCTCCAGAAAGTGGGCACAGAGGGAACCTACCTCAACATAATAATGGCCATATATGACAAACTCACAGCAAACATCATTCTCAATGGTGAAAACCTGAAAGCATTTCCTCTAAGATCAGGAACACGACAAGAATGTGCACTCTTGCCAGTATTATTCAACATAGTTTTGGAAGTCGTAGCCACGGCAATCAGAGAAGAAACAAAAGGAATATAAATTGGAAAAGAAGAAGTAAAATTGTTACGTTTGCAGATGACATGATACTATACATAGAGAATCCTAAAGATGCCACCAGAAAACTGCTAGAGCTAATCAATGAATTGATAAAGTTGCAGCATACAAAATTAATGCACAGAAATCTCTTGCATTTCTATACACTAACAATGAAAAATCAGAAAGAGAATTTAAGGAAACAATCCTATTCCTCACTGCAACAAAAAGAATATAATACCTAGGAATAAACCTACCTCAGGAGGTAAAAGAGCTGTACTAAGAAAACACTAAGACACTGATGAAAGAAATCAAAGATGACACAAACAGATGGAGAGATATACCATGTTCTTGGATTGGAAGAATCAATACTGTGAAAATGACTATACTACCCAAAGAAATCTAGAGATTCAATGCAATCCCTATCAAATTACCAATGGCATTTTTTACAGAACTAGAACAAAAAATCTTAAAATTTGTATGGACACACAAAAGACCCCAAATAGCCAAAGCAACCTTGAGGGGGAAAAAAAGGAGCTGGAGGAATCAGGCTCCCTGACTTCAGACTATACCACAAAGCTACAGTAATCAAGACAATATGGTACTGGCACATAAACAGAAATACAGATCAGTGGAACAGGATAGAAAGCCCAGAGGTAAACCCACACACCTGTGGTCAACTAATCTATGACAAAGAGGCAAGGATATACAATGGAGAAAAGACAGTCTCTTCAATAAGTGGTGCTGGGAAAACCTGACAGCTACATTTAAAAGAATGAAATTAGAACACTCCCTAACACCATACACAAAAATAAACTCAAAATGCATTAAAGGGCTTCCCTGGTGGCGCAGTGGTTGAGAGTCCACCTGCTGATGCAGGGGACACGGGTTCTTGACCCGGTCCAGGAGGATCCCACATGCCGTGGAGTGGCTAGGCCCGTGAGCCATGGCCGCTGGGCCTGCGCATCTGGAGCCTGTGCTCCGCAGCGGGAGAGGCCATAGCAGTGAGAGGCCCGCGTACCACACAAAAAAAAATGCATTAAAGAACTACATGTAAGACTGGACACTACAAAACTCTTAGAGGAAAACATAGGAAGAACACTCTTTCACATAAATCACAGCACGATATTTTATGACCCACCTCCTAGAATAACGGACATAAAAACTAAAATAAACAAATGGGACCTAATGAAACTTCAAAGCTTTTGCACAGCAAAGGAAACCATAAACAAGACAAAAAGACAACCCTCAGAATGGGAGAAAATATTTGCAAATGAATCAAGGGACAAAGGATTAATCTCCAAAATATATAAACAGGTCATGCACCTCAATATTAAAAAAACAAACAACCCAATCCAAAAATGGGCAGAAGACCTTAATAGACATTTCTCCAAACAAGACATACAGATGGCTACAAGGTACATGATAAGCTGCTCAATATCAGTAATTATTAGAGAAATCAAAACTACAGTGAGGTATCACCTCACACCGGTTAGAATGGGCATCATCAGAAAATCCACAAACAACAAATGCTGCAGAGGCTGTGGAGAAAAGCGAACCCTCCTGCACTGTTGGTGGGAATGTAAATTGATACAGTCATTATGGAGAACAGTATGGAGGTTCTTTTAAAAACTAAAAATAGAATTACCCTATGAGCCAACAGTCCCACTATTGGGCATATACTTAGAGAAAACCATAATTCAAAAAGTTACATGCACCCCAGTGTTCATTGCAGCACTATTTATAATAGCCAGATCATGGAAGCAACATGAATGCCCACTGACACATGAATGGATAAAGAAGATGTGGTACATATATACAATGGAATATTACTCAGCCATAAAAAGGAATGAAACTGGGTCATTTGTAGAGACGTGGATGGACCTAGAGGCTGTCATACAGAGTAAAGTAAGTCAGAATGAGAAAAACAACCATCGTATATTAACGCATCTATGTGGAATCTAGAAAAATGGTACAGATGAATAGGTTTGCAAGGCACAAATAGAGACACTGATGTAGAGAACAAATGATGGACACTAAAGGGGGAAAGTGGGGCAGTGGGGATGATGCTAGTGGGATGAATTGTGAGATTGGGATTGACATATATACACTAATATGTATAAAATAGGTAACTAATAAGAACCTGCTGTATAAAATAAGAAAATAAAATTCAAAAAAAATAAATAAAATGATGTTTATATGAAGCATTGTTTGTAACAGGAGAGACAGAGGGAGAGAGAGAGTGCCAAATAACCATCAGTAAGAGACATGATATATTAAGTTAAATTATGATCTATTATAGTATATTCTGCTATCCTCAACTTATGGTTAAATTGTGATATGATCACAATATGAAAGGTAGAAAAATACATGCTTATATGGAACAAAATCCAAGATTTATTTACCAAAAAGTAAGGTTCAGAACATGTTTTATAGTATAAGCCTATATTTGCAAAATAAGTGTAATTTTTCAACTTGGTAGAGTATTAAATACCTAGAAATTTAGTAGTGTTTTAGGTCTGAAATATTTCATATTTGGGTGAAACACATATATTATTTTTACTTTTTAAGTTAAATATGTCAGCAATACAAACAGTAATATTAAAAACAATAGAGATATCAGAAATTAATTTTCCTTTTAAAATTTGCTGCTCACATCTATCACATTCTGAAAAAAATATACTAAAAAACATGTTTAATTGGAGACTGTACAACTCAATAAAATAGCTTTGCAACAGTTATCCTAAACCCACCATTATAATTTGCATAGTATAAGAAATAATCTACTGCCAATTTGTGAATGTTCATTCAGCCATAGCCTGTAAACCCAGCAATAGACCGAGGAGTGGCTTTGGCTTGGTTATTCGTAGTTCTCATCAGGAAAACAAAATTTCGTTCCTCATCCAGGTGATGAAAATCCCTTTGAAACTATTCAGATTGTAATAACTATAATTTTGTGGGAATTATCCTGCAAATCAAAACTCAAACAAGAAAAAAGGCATTTCACAATCCAGATACAACAAAAAATAAAATTAAAAACTACATGAAAATGAACAGCAGAATTCTCCAAATCTCAGAGTAAACAGCTTGCTCAAGCGAGATAATTTAGAACACACAGAAAATTAAAACCTACTTACGATAATGGGTTTAGAATGATAATTATAGAATGTTATATACAAGAAAATGGAAGACCTCATCTCTGTATGGTACCAGATAGACTATAATTTCCCAACCTCGACCCTATTTACATTTGGGGCCAGATAATTCTTTGAGAGGCTGTCTATTGCATTATAGGATATTTAGCAGCATTCTTGGTCCTTTACCCACTAGCTGCCAATAAGACTCCTCTCTTCCACTCTCCCATCTTCTTTTGTGATATTTCAAAAATGTTTCCAGACACTGCCAAATATCCTTCAAGGGTAAAACTGTTCCTGATTGAAAATTACCAACATAGATTGTATTGACTAATTTGGGGGGGTTAAATTTTTTGCTATGATCATTAATAAAATATACATTTCAAATTGCAACTCAGTACTCAAATATACATATATATACACAAATGGGGATACGTGTATGAAATATTAAACAATTATTTTGACATGGTCACTGATCAATCAAAATAGACAGTGGTGGTAATGCTAGAAGATCCTAAGGCATCAGGAAATCTCTTTAGCTGTTGGACTCTGAAGAGCTCTAATGGGAGGACCCAAAATGTTACTGTGTCCCTGGGATAGAGGGCACCAGGAGCCACAGAGCTCGTGACTTTTTACTAACTATAGGCAAATACTTCATTATTGTTAACAAATGGTTCAAGCAAATGCTAGTGTGAAGTGACTGAATACTAGTATTTATAATAGAAATAAATATTTTACATGCCGCGGAGCAGCTGGGCCCGTGAGCCATGGCCGCTGAGCCTGCGCGTCCGGAGCCTGTGCTCCGCAACGGGAGAGGCCACAACAGTGAGAGGCCCGCTTACCGAAAAAAAAAAAAAAAAAGAAAGAAAGAAATATTTTATAAAACAATAACTGACAATGTATGTTGATATTTTCTATTCTCTCATTACGTGTTCTCTCTCTCTCCCTAGATTTTTCAAGGTTGGCACCATCTACTAAATCGAATTTACTGATCACAATGCTAAGGTATAATTCACACTTTGATAAACCTGGACTTAATATGTATCATCTCAATCACACAGGTACTACTGATTTGTATTCATATAAATAACTATGGTGATTTGGGATAGCTTCCTTGTGCAATGTCACACAGTTTTGGGGATTTGACACAGCAATGGTACCAAGATGGAACCTATTCATAGGTGAGTTGTCAGTTGCCTGGTATTTATGATATAAAGGCTACTGAAGGATGTCTCTAACTCAAATTATATCAACTACTAACCTGCTTAAAACAATGACCAGGGCTTCTAGGCCTTCAGCACTGAGAGCCTGGTTTAAGTTCAAAGACATTTTATTGGTAGGTCGATAATTAAATATATTATTAGCCTTTAACCTCGTTGTATTAATTCAAAGTATTTTGTAGTGGTTTAGAGTACATTAAAGTCCTGCAGGACTGTATGCACACCCTGGCTTTGCTGCTTTCTATCTACAAATCATTGGGCAATTTACTTTACTTCTCCAAGCTTCACTCACTTTTCTTAAAAGTGGAAATAATGACAATATGTAATACATGTAGTTATTGTGAGAATTAAATGTACATAAAGGTTAACTCAGTTCCCAGCATATGGTAAGTGCTTCATGAATGTTGCTATTAAAAATGATAATACCGATAAGTTAATAATATGAATATCAAGCCATGTCATTCTGTGAATCTCACACAGAGAGAATATATAACATGATGATTTGGAAAAGAATGTCAAGGTTGCTTCCAGCTCAAGACCAAAGTCTTTTGGATCATCTTTCTTGCAAACTCTTTGTAAGTCACTTAATTTTCATAAGTGAAAATTTTTCACTTAAATAGATTAATAACTAAGGATTTTTTTTACTTAAGTGCATAGAATACACATTACATTTTAAGAGAAGCTGTCTTTAAAACATTTTCAGTAAGATTTTCCAATTAAAGCATTTGGAAGCATTTGGAGGAAAAAACTGGGTTGCTATTTTTAGAGACTTGGTTTAACAATTGCTAGGCTTCTTTGCTTTTTTAAATTCATTTTTCACCCCTTGAAGGAAATTGTAGAAATGTTCTACTGAATTGAGTCTCATATGTGCACACATCTGTCACACAGCAATTCACATATGCTATGATATAAAATGCTAGATTGACACCAGCCTCCTGCAGCTCCCTCAAATGTGGAACTATTAGGCGGTGTTTTCTGTGTTGGAAACTGGCAACCCTCACACAATCTCATCTGGAAGACGCAATAAACTGGAAAAAAACAGAGCTGAGTAGTTTCCATGGTAGGAAAATAGGTATTCCTGCTTGAAAAATTATTGGAACTGGCTCTTCTCTTTCAGAATTGAACACAGAAGAAACTGTGTGAGAAATACTATACTATACTGGAGAAATAATCTGTGTGGTGAGGTAAGGCTATGCCGGTGGTGAAGTAGAAGGATATCTTTGAAATCTAGGTAATGGAACTTTAATTTTATGTTTGCAACTCACCCTGTGATCCTTAACCTCATTTAGCATTAATATAAAATACAACATAAAACCAAAAGATCACTGAGATCAACTAAGATCAATTAATTCCATCCATCTTCATATAGATGTGGTAACTGAGATAAGCATTCTCTGTCTCTGCTTCTCTCCTTAGTTTAGAGTTAATTCTCAAACCTTCTAGGAAAAGAAGATTGTTTTTTAAACTACATTTTCAAATGCCAATACAACAGGATTCCGGTATGGTGAAGACACAGTAAACATCCTATCTCTTCCATCTAATACAATTTAAAACTTTGGATAAAATACATAAAACAATTTAGCCCATAAAAACAAGGATTCTAAAAAGTAAATAATAGCTGGTGGATTGGAAAGGAAAATCAAAATGTGAAGAAAAGCTGACACAATGGCCAGCTCCTTCTTTTTCTTTTTATCCCTCTATCATGTTTCTTAGACTCACAGTCTTGATGAATTGGCAACTGCATAAAGAGTGTAGTCATGGAAAACCCTTTCTTTCTGGTCAGAGGAGTGGGAGAGGAAATCTCTGGAACAGAGAGAATGGTGGATATATTCTTTTTTATTTTTCTCTCCTAGCTCTGCCTTCCCTGGATACCAAACTCAGTCCCCAAGCTTCAATCCTAGGCTGTGGAATTGGTCACAGCAACTAGGTTAATTTATTTGCCCTGGAGAAGAATACATTTCAGGAGATTTAAAACAATGTGGGGATTTAAAATCTTGCCTTTTGGCCAGAGAAAAAGAAGGGGAGGCTCCGAAAGACAGTGAAGTGGGGAAATTATGGAGAAGAGAAAGTTTGATAAGAAGATAAGGAAGAAGTGTTATACATGAAATTGTAGCTGTGCATCTATGGAAATGATCTCCAAACTAATGATGTGAGAACTGCCCTATGGTGTAGGCCAGTATCCAGGTTCCAGACATGTCCCTGGATATGACATAAGCAGGCTTGATCCAAACAGCAAAACAAAGGCTTTAAAAACTGAACTGACATTAGAACCAAAGCCCACATAAGACAGAAGAGGAAGTGAAGCCTAAAACAAGTAAGATTAATTATTTGTTAAAACAAACAAAGAAGTCAGTATTCTCTGGAGGATTTTAATGTGACCCAGAGACTCAGAAAATAATATATTAAATAACTGGGTCATAATACAAAATTAATCAACATCCAAAGAGATATGAACATCTCAACAGTGTTCAAGGAAAATGGGAATGAGTCGATGTGAAACACACAGACACATCTTGGAATGATCAGACGAAGATTTTAAAGCAATTACTATAACAGACCTTTGTGAATTAGGAGTACGAAGTCTTGAAACCAATGAAAACCTTGAAAATTTCATTAGAGTAATATGTTATTCTAAAAGTGAAAACCACAACAATCAAATTAAAAAAATTACTGGATGGACTTAATAACATATTGAAAATTATAGAGGAAACAGTCAGTGAACTTGAATGTAAACTAAGAGAAATAATCCAATCTGAAAAGGGAGGCAAATAAAACTGAAAAAAAATAATGATCAAAGCCCCAGAGACCCATGGAATAATACCAAAAAGTCTAATGTTCTTGTCATTGTAGTCTCATAAGAATATGGGAGGGTTTGTGTCACTCCCCGAAATGAAAAAATAATGCCTGAAAAACTCCCCAAATTTGGTGAAAGAGAAAAAATCTGCAGATTTAAGAACCTCCATGAGCTGCAAATACAATAATCTCATAGAAAACTACAAGATAGTTTTCTCATAGAAAACTACAAACACATCCTAATGAAAATGCTTAGGGCTTCCCTGGTGGCACAGTGGTTGAGAGTCTGCCTGCTGATGCAGGGGACGTGGGTTCATGCCCCGGTCTGGGAAGATCCCACATGCCATGGAGTGGCTGGGCCCGTGAGCCATGGCCGCTGAGCCTGAGCGTCCAGAGCCTGTGCTCCGCAACGGGAGAGGCCACAACAGTGAGAGGCCCGTGTACCACAAAAAAAAAAAAAAAAAAAAAAAAAGCTTGAAATCAAAGATAAAGAAAAAGAAACTTTAAAATGGTCAGGAAAATTACATGTGATGTGTAAGGGGAACAGTAACTCTAATGACTGTTGATTTCTTATTACAAATCATGGAAGCCAGCAGATAGTTGAACATGTTTTTTTAAGTGCTGAAAGCAAACAACAATTTTGAAAGCTAACCCAAAATTCTGTATCCAGCAAACATACTGAGGAACGATGATAAAATAAACACATTCTCAGATAAAGGAAAACTAAAATAATTTACCTCTAGCAACACTGCTCTCAAGGAAATGTTAAAGACAGCTTTTTAGGCAAAAGGGAAATGATGCCAGAAGAGAAACTGAAAAATAGGAAATAAGAGAAAAGTAAAAGAAATGGTAAATATATATGTAAATATAATAAGCCATCTTTCTCCTCTTAAATTCTTTAAAGTATGCATGACAGTGAAAACATATATTTAAAATTGGCTGGTGGAGTTTTCAGTTTATCCAGATATAATACATATGACAATTACAACATAAGAAGGGTAAAGTAAAGGAATTAAAAGGTTTTAAGGGCTCCACATTTCACTTGAAGAGGTAAAATATTGATTCTATGTGAAATGTGACAAGTTATAAAAACCCTACAGCAATCAGTAAAATAAATGTAAAAAATATATAGTGAAAAATTCAATAGATACATTAAAATGGAATTCTAATTATTCACATAATCTAAATAAGGCAAGAAAAAGAGAAACAAAAAACAGATTAAGCAAACAAGAAAAAAATAATAAAAGGGTAGTCTAAATCCAAACATTAATATTACATTAAATGTAAATGGTCTAAGATGACTAATTTAAAGACAAAGATAATCAGATTGGTTTAAAAAATACCCAAATATATGCTGTTTATGTGAAATTCAGTTTAAATATAATGTTATAGATAAAGTAAAAAAAAAAAAATGGAAAAAGTTATACCATGCAAATACTAATCAAAAGAAAGTTAGAGTGGCTACAGGAAGGAAAGTTACCAGGGAAAAAGAGGGACATTATATAGTAATAAAAAAGAACACTTCACCAAGAAAATATAATAATCATAAATTGTATGCACCTAACAAAAGAATTCCAAAATACATGTGTATGTATTGGAGAAATCAACATTCCCTTCAATGTAGTTGACAGGACAAAGAGAGAGAAAATCATCAAGGTAATAGAAGATTTGAACTTATACCTCTGTGATATATAATAAGAAATATATACTTGGACTTTGTCTCTTGTTCTGTCACAGAGCTCCTAAAACCCTTGGAATTTCCTAAGTGTTGAGAGCAATAAAAGTGTCTTTTGTTAAAAAGATACAAATGAACTTATTTACAAAACAGAAGCAAACTTATAGATATCGAAAACAAACTTATGGTTACCAAAGGGGAATTGTTGGGGGGACGGATAAATCAGGAGCTTGGGATAAACAAATGCACACTACTATATGTAAGATAGATGACCAAGGGGGACCTACTGTATAGCACAGGGAACCTTACCCAATATTCCGTGATAACCTATATGAGAAAAGAATCTAAAAAAGGATGAATATATGTATATGTATAACTGAATCACTTTGGTGTAACGTGAAACTAACACAACATTGTAAATCAACTATACTCCAAAAAAATTAAAAACAACAACAATCACAACAAACTACCACTCTGATGAATGGGGCTGGGTAGTGGGAGACGGTGGCCTGAGCACCTAATTTTTCAATGTCATAAATTTCTCAGGACTCTAAAATTAGAATAAAGTTGATAAATACAAAAAAAGTGTCTTTTTTTATATTAATAAGATGACTTTTAGACCATACTTAAGGATGAGGGCTGACTGCCAGGAGAACCAACCATGTGATTAGTGGGTTGGAACTTTAAGTCCCATACTCCTGATCTCTGGAGAAGTGAGAAGGGCAGGAGAATGAATCAGTTGCCAACAGCCAATGATTTAATCAATCATGCCTATGCAGTGAAGCCTCCTAAAAAACCAAAAGGAGAGCATTTGCAGAGCTTCCGGTGGGTGAACACATGGAGATTTGGGAAGACTGGTGTGCTCAGGGAGGACACGGAAGCTCAGTGCCCTTACCCCACACTTTGCCCTGTGTATTCCTTCCATCTGGCTGTTCCTGAGTTATATCCTTTCATAATAAACCAGTAATCTAGTAAGTAAAATGTTTCTCTGAGTTCTGGGAGCTGCTCTAGCAAATTAACTGAATCTGAGGAGGGAGTCATTGGAACTACCAATCTATAACCTGGGGAGTCAGAAGCCTGGACTTTCAATTGGCATCTGAAGTTGGGGGGGCAGTCTCATAGGACTGAGCTCTTAACATGGGGGATCTGATGCTATCTTCAGTTAGACAGTGTCAGAATTGAGCTGAATTGTAGGACACCCAGCTGGTATCTGGAAAATTGTTTGGTATGGAAAAAAAACCCACCCCTGCAAATGCTGGAATTGGGTCCAGAACCTTTCAGTTGGTGATCAGAAGTGAGATCAGAATTAGAAGCTTTAATCTTCAAGTACCTTGACCTAACTGACATTTATAGAACCCTCAACCCAACAAATGAGAATACACATTCTTTTCATATGCATATGAAATACTCACCAAAATAGAACACGTTCTAGGTCACAGAAAAAAATATTAACAAATTAACCAAAAAAGGAAATCATGCAAACTTTATCTTGTTACCATAATGTAATTTAATTAGAAATCAGCAACAGAAATATATTTGGACAACCCCTTCATACTTGAAAATTAAACAACATACTTCTAAAGAATCACTTGGCTAAGGAGGAAGTCTCAGGATAAATTCAAATATATTTTGAACTGAATGAAAGTGAAATATATCATATCAAAATTTGTGGAATGCACCAAAGTCAGGAGTTATAGAAATTTATAGTATTAAATGCATATACTGGAAAAAAGAATAAAGGTCTCAGATCACTAATTTTATACCTCAAGGATCTAGGAAAGAAAGAGCAATATAAACCCAAAGTATGTATAAAAAGTTAATAAAGATATGAGCAGATATCAAAGAAAGTGAAAACAGAAAAACAATAGAGAAAATGAAGTCAAAAGCTGATTCTCTGTAAACACCAATAAAATTGATAAACTCTAGCCAGTGACCAAGAAAATGAGTAAACACAGAGTTCTAGTATCAGAAATGAAAGAAGGAATATCTCTATAAACTCTACAGACACTAAAATTTAATGAGGGAATACTATGAATAACACTGTTTTAGTCAAGTCAAGCTGCTATAAAATATGTCAAACATCAAAAATATGTACTTTGTAGCTTATCAACAACATACATTTATTTGTCACAGTTCTGAAGGCTGGACGTCCCATATCAGGGGCCGGTATGGTCGGATTCTTGGCAAAGACCCTCTTTCGAGTTTACGATGGCTGCTTTATCACATGATGGGGAAAGAGCTAATTAGCTCTCTGGTCTCTTCTTATAAGGCAATAATTCCACTCCTGAAGGTTCTACCCTCGTGACCTAATTATTTCCCAAAGGCTGCACCTCCAAATACTATCACACTGGAATTAGGGTTTTAGCGTACGAGTTGGGGGAGATACAACCATTCACCCCACAGAAAACACTATCAACATAAATAGACAAAATGAGGAAAATGGAGCACTTTTTTGAAAAACATAAACTGAGAAAACTCTCTTGAGAAGACAGAGATAATATAAATAGTCCTAAATCTAATAAAGAGATTGAATTCATGGTTAGAACCCATTATGAAAGAAAATGTTAAGTCTAGACGGTTTCACTGGTGAATTCTACCAGATGTTTAAAGAAAAAAATAACACAAATCTTACATAGTATCTTTCAGAAAACAGAAAAGGAAACACCAACTCATTTTATGATGCCAGGATTGTCCTCAGACCAAAACCAGACAAAAACAGTACAAGAAAATAAAATCACATTATAATATTAATCATAGATACTAAAATCCTCAACAGAATATTAGCAGTTTAGTCTAGCAATACATAAAAAACATAAAACATCATGACCAAGTGAGATTAATCTCAGGAATGCAGTATTAAAAATCAATATTAGAAAATCAATCAATATAATCCACCGTATCAACAGGCTTAAAAAGAAAAAGCACAGTACATGAAATAGAGCATTTGACAAAAGTCAATATCCATTCATGATTTTTTAAAAATTCAGCAAAGCAGGAAACTTCCTTTACTCAATAAATGGCAGCTACATAAAACCTAAAACTAACACTACACTTAATAGTGAAAGACTGAATGCTTCCCCTTAAGGTTAAGACCAAGGCAAGGATGTTCATTCTCACCACTCCTATTCAACATTATGCAGAAATTCTATTAATCACAGTGAAACAAGGAAAAGAAATAAAAAGCATTGAAATGGAAAGAAAGAAATGAAACTGTCCCTATTCATAAAAACAAGATTTTCTATGTAGAAAATCCTAAATAATTTGTAGAAGAGCTCCTACTACTTATAAGTGAGTTTAGCAAAGTCACAGAATATAATGTGAACATAATAAAATCAATAATATTTTTACATACTATCAACAAACAATTAGATACAGATATTTTTAAAGAGTTCCGTTCATAAGTTCCCCCAAAATGAATTACTTAGGTATAAATCTAACAACATATGCATAGTATATGCTGAGAACTATAAAATGTTGATGAAAGTTCAAATAAGATCCAAAATGTGAAGAAATGTATGGTGTTCATTGATTGCAAGATTCAACATAATTAAGATGTCAATCCCAATCAAAATTCCTGCAGGATTTTTTGTAGGCATATACAAACTAGTTTCAATATTTATATGAAAAGGCCAAAGAGTCAGCCAAAAAAATTACTATAAAGCTATAGCAATCAAGACTGTATGTTATTGGAAAAAGAATAGTAACATAGATCAATGAACAGAATAGAAAACCTAGGGGAAAAAACCTACATAAATATGATTAATTGATATTTTAACAAAGAGGAATGGCAGTTCAATGGAGAAAGGAGAGTACTTTTAACAAATACTGCTTCAACATTTGGACATTTGTTTACAAAAAAAAAAAAAAGAAAAGAAATAAAGTATCACAACCCATGCCTGATGCAAAATGGATTGTAGAATAAACTGTAAAATGTAAGGCTTTAAAACTCTTAGAAGAAAATGTAGGAAAAAAATAGATTATGTGTCCTTCAGTTAGGCAAAAAATTCTTAAACATATTTCAACTCACATGTTCAACAAAGGACTTGATATTCAGAATATATAAGTAACTTTTACAAATCAAGAATAAGGAAACAAACAACCCAATCAAAACATGGGCAAAAAGATTTAAACAGCCACTTTAATAAGAAGATATATGGGTTGCAAATGAGCACGTGAAAAGATGCTGAATATTATTAGTCATTAATGAAATGCAAATAAATACCATAACGCCATACTGTTACACACCTGTTAGAATGGCTATAATGAAAAACACTGACAATACCAAATGCTGGTTAGTAAGTGGAGCAACTGGAAGTGTACTGCTGGCAGGAAAATGGTACAGCTACCCAGGAAAATAGTTTGATCATTAATCATAACACTTTAAATATTTCATTCCACTCTCTTCTTGCTTGCATAGTTTCTGAGAAGTCAGATGTAATACTTATCTTTGCTCCTCTACAGAAAAGATGTCCTTTCCTTCTTTCAAGATTTTTTCACTCTCTTTGGCTTTCGAAACTTTGAATATGATATACCTGACTGTATTATTATTATTGGCATTCTTCCTGGTTGGTATTCTCTGAGTTTCCTGAATCTATGCTTTGATGTCAGACATTAACTTTGGGAAATTCTGTCATTACTGCTTCAAATTGCTTCTGTTCCTTTCTCTCTTTTTTCTCCTTCTGATATTCCTATTATGCATATGCTACATCTTTTGTAGCTGTCAAATAGTCCTTGGACATTCTGCTCTTTCTTTCTTCTTTAAGACTTTCTTCTCTTTGCTTTTCAGTTTTGGGAGTTTCTATTGTCATATCCTCAAGCTCAGAGATTCTTCCCTCAGCCATGTTCAGGCTATGAATAAGTCCATTAAAAGCAGTGTTCATTTCTGTTACAGAATTTTTTGATCTCCAGCATTCGTTTTTTTTTTCTTAGAATTCTATCACCCTGCTTATATTGACCATCTGTTTTTGCATACTATCTACTTTAGCCATTAGAACCCTTAGCATATTAATCATAGTTGTTTTAATTCTCATTCTGATAAATTCAATATCCCTGACATATATCAGAATCTGGTTCTGATGCTTTCTCTGTCTCTTCTAACTGCATATTTTGCCTTTCAGTATGTCTTGTAATTTTTTGTTGAAAGCCGTACTAGGTAAAATGAACTTCAGGAAATAAACCTTTGTAATGTAGTGGTAAGGTGTCCAGGGATAGGAAGTGTTCTATAGTTCCATGATTTGGTCTCAGTTTGGTGGGCCTGTGCCCCTGGACTGTGAGCCTCACCAGTGCTTCTCAGTTTTTTCAATTCTCTCCACCTTTGGTGGGACAGGATGGTTAGAGTGGGCTGGAGTTGGGTATTTCTCTTCCCCAAGGTAGGTGTGGCTCTGATAAAACTCAAGCACAGTAGCCTCTGGCTAACTAGCTTCTCCTGAGGCAGGCCTTGTTAAGAACAGAATTCTCGGCATATTTCAAAATGGTTAGATTTCCTCTCTCCCTGCCAGAAGCATGGAGGTACGAGGGGATTTTTTTCCAACATTCACTGCGAGAACCTGGTAAAGTTTCTGGAGGTAAAACTAAAGAAAGCGTGGGGGTCCCTCTATGATTGGATCTCCTGGACTCAGACTTTGTCAAGAGACAAGGGAATTCTTTGAGGAGTTGGAATTATTTTGTGTCCTGATTGTGTTTTTGTTACATAAGTCTAGGATGTGTTAAAAACTCAGAAATGTACAGTAAGAAAAATGAATTTTACTTTACGTGAATTTTTAAAAGCCAATACAGTAATAGAATGTTTTACTCTTGTTTAAACTAAAAGGAATCCTCAGTAAGGTTTTCTATGCTATTTCCTCTAGTACATTTATAGTTCCAGAATTAGACATCACGCCAATCATATTTTTTGACTACTTTATAACTCCCTGAATAACAGCATACCAGATGCAGCCATAGGATGAGAGACACTGACAGTAACCAAGTGGCACTGACACAGTCTAATGAGCCAACACCTTGTGAACCGATGTTTTAGCCAAAGGGACCATTAACTACAACATACTATTTAATAAAGTGGTGGGGAGAGGTAATCTTGAGGGGGGAGGGGGGAAACACAGAGTAAGAGACAAATTCCCTTTGCTCTTGAGTACTGTAAGCCTCAATGGTCCTGTAGAGGCTTTGGGGATTTCTGCGTTCATTTAAAAAATGAAATGAATGTGCTGGCAGCTCCTGAAACAGAATGTTAAGATAAGAAATGCAACACAAAAAGCAGTCACCTTGAATCAGAACCGAAGAGCGGACTGGAGATGCTGCTGAGACTGTAAAGAAGCTTGTTTTTTCTTTTCAAGATCACCTTTCATTTCAAACCACCAGCTTCACAAACAAAAAATGTAGGGATAAGGGAGAAAAAGAACTGTCATCTGGGGCTGGAGCCATTGGGAGGTTAAAACTCTGGGGGATTGGAGGAAAAATCGAATAGTCTAAGGTTGTGAATGAATTTAGGAATGGCAAGTTGGCAATTAAGTTGGATGTTAATTAATCAGCAAAAATAAACTGGGATGACCACCTAGCATAAAGTCAGTGGTGAAGACTTGTATTTCCAGCCAGTCCTGGAGGGAAGTTTAGAGTTTGTACTTCTTCAGGGCATCTTTCTAGAGTGTGCCAAGACAGATGCCAGGCTGTCTACCAAATCATGAAGGTCACATTTCTGTTCTTTGCCAGAGCCTCTGGGACCATGTCAACATCACTAAGAAGTGCTTTCTTTCAAACAAGATCTGGTTCTTATTCCATACCCCATCTCCTGATATCATCTCTAACAAAACACACTTGCCCTGGGCTTTAGTCAGTCACAGTAACGTGGTGGACTGGCAGCTTTCTGATCAGTGGCACAATAAGAAAGGAAACAGACTTGACTTTCAGCTTGCTCAAGAGGTACAGGCATAAGGTGAAGCTATCTTAGGCCATGGTAATCATCCCTATATCTCAAAGTCATGGGAAATTTTCAGTCAGGTGAGTCCTCAAATAAGACAAGCAGCATAGGTCATTGCAGAATTAAACTGGCATCTTTGGAGCATTTTGTGGGCCCACTGGAAGTGACAACTGGAAAACCAAACTAAAGGCTTGGCTTTGCTGCCTGCCTCACTATATCTCACAGTTTGCTAAGGCCAATCTACATGACTAGGGTGAGAAAACTTAATAAACAAAAGTAGGAGTGGATGCTGGTAAAATGCAAGCCATGCTCAGGCAGGATAAATAGAATCTCCACTGGATTTTCTCCCAGATAATTCTGTCAAAATGCAAATGTTAGATACTTAGCAACAGATGCCGAATAAAAGGGAGAATAGGGGGCTGATTGGCCATCTAGTATTTGCTGAAAGATTACCAGAAAGTAATAACAATAATAATAATAGATTAAAATCAGAAAGGAAAGATGGTAGTTAGAAAGGAAAATATCTGATTTAATACACTCATTTATCATTTAATATTTTCATTTTTCACCAACTCTGAGAGCACCTGAGCTGTGTACGCATCATTTGACTGTTTAAAATGCACAAGTAGTTTACCACCTGAGGAACCCTACAATGATGTATCCTGGCGTGTGAATCACTTGAAGAATAAAATCTGTCTGTATGAAATTCATCCAAGGCAGATCAAACCTAGAATTCCACTAAATTAGGCACATCATAAATATTCTGTGAGGTTATAATGAGGTCCCTTTATTATTATTTATTTGACTGTTCATGTGAGTTAGAACTTCAAAAGCCTCTTCTTTTGAGAATTATCTGAATCTGTTCATAATTGGTCATAGTACTCGTGAATTTCCAGCTTTCATAGAATGTAAACTGCATAAGTATCTGTGGTCATATTTATCCCAGAGTACCAATCCAGGGACGAGTGAAAAAATTCAATCACCTAAATAGCTTTTTCAAAATTATATAACACAGAAACAACCTGCTTTTACTGGTATTTTTCATTTCCTTCTAGAAATATAGCTAATTATGCATACAACTTTGGTCAATTTATTTAAAAATAAATAAATGAAATAGCTAATTAAATGGTATAATATGTTACAAAACCATAGGAGTTTGGCTTAAAATTTTACTTTTCAATTGCTTTTATATAGACACTTTTAATTGACAACTGCATTGATACAGCCATATCAAACACTTAGATCCAGTCTATGCTTTCAGGGATAACTAGCCAAACAAGCAAACATCAAGGATACTGCATCTTTTTTACTTGAGGTTGAGCTATAAACTTTAACTAAGCCATGCCCTCAGAAACTTCTAAGTGTTAGGCAATAACTCAAAAACACCAATCATTCCCTCCAGGAAGAGAAAGCCTGAAATCAGGCTAGTTGGCAGAACTGACATGGTCTGTAAGTGGTCAGAGCACCTGTTATAAACTCAGCTGCCTAAAGGCCAGGTACGAAAGCTAAATAACTGATGGAATCTGGGTGTGGAGGCTATGCTGTCACTGGAGCAGATGTCCTCAGGCACAACAGAGCCACAGGCTTCTCTGCCTGTCTTTCTAAATGCCGTAGCTTGTGAGAAAAACTGGGTAGAGCTAAGAGAAGTTTTAAAACCAAGTAAAAATGACTTAACCAATTGTTACTTTGTGTCAATGTAAGTTATATGTACCCACATCTTCCAATTTTAAAGGAAAGCAATTTAGTACAGTGTTTTTTACTCTCTACTGAGTTACACACACACATACACGTGCATATCATATGTACATATGTACATACGCATACATATACTCATATGGATGTATATGATTACATCTCTATCAATATGTGTATAGTTATATACAATAATTTATGAAATCTAAGTATCTATTTATGGGCCGAATTGTGTCTCCTCAAAATTAATATGCTGAAGTCCTCACCCTCATACCTGAGAACGTGACTGTATTTGGAGATAAGGTCTTTAAAGGTGCAAATTAAGTTAAAATGGGCCATAATCCGATATGACTAGTATCTTTATAAGAAGGGGACATTAGGACACAGATGGCTTTAGAGAGAAAACCAGGGGAAGACACGGGGAGAAGATAGCCATACACAAGCCAAAGAGAGTGGGAGCAGCAGAGAAACCAACTGCACCGACACCCTGATCTCAGATTTTCTCTAGAATTATGAGAATATAAATTCTATCATTTAGGCTGTCTACTCTGTGGCACTTTGTTATGGTAGCCCTAACAAACTAATACAATTACCATCCAGTTAAAAATGTGTGAATAGTTATAACAAAGTTGAACGTATTTTGACTACATAAGTCATCTCTGAGTTAGAAATCATAGATATTGATTTATGAGCTATGGTGATCTTTTCATCATACCCCCTCATTTAATGGCTCCAATGCCAATGACCTTGCTTTGGGAAGCTTTAATTAGGAGGCTTTAACTAGGAGTATCTATTTCCAAACAGCTTTAATTAGGAGTATCTATTTCCAAACAGCTTAAGAAAATTCATTTTTTGCTGTGTGACCTCAGTCTATGCAACAGGACTTCACCTTACTTTCAACAACATTGTTGAACTAACAAATTAAGTAAAGCAAACAGGTGGACTCCAAAAATAGTCACATCTAACTCTATAGTCCAGTGGGAGAGCTTGGAATTAGATTATAAACTTGTTTTTTATAGGTTCCTACCATACAGCTGCTGCATCTGGGCAAGTTTTTCCTTTGTTTCAGTTTGTTTGCTGCTGTTATTTACAGGTTTGTTTGCTTACAAAGGAAAAAAAAAAAAGGAACTGCACTGAACAAATAACATCACAGAGCTATATATGAAACTGCATACTTCATGATGTCAAATGATGACAGATATCACTAGGTCCCAAGTCAAGATCAGATTATCTCAAAACGTATTCATCTTTTAATTATCTCTCAACTTATGTTAACTTTTCATTTCTTGGGCCTCTGGCCTCCCCTGGACATTTTCTTAGCAAAATACTTCCCTGAGGAAATCCCAGATGTTTTAAAAAATTCCAGATGATAAAGTTTTATCAACTGAATAAAATGCTTTTAAAGAGCTTTTCAACATCATATACATACGAGAACGAGATCCTGGGTTGCTAAATGTCCGTAACATTTCTTCAGACTTAAATATGTAGCTATTGTAAAAGCTAAAGACAGAGTGATCAGGGAAGTCTTTCATTGCTTTTCTCCATCTCAATGTTCTGTTTTAAAAATCTTTGCTGCAGGTTTTTTGCCCTCAGCCTTCTAGAACTTTAAGAAGTCTTAGAGCACATTTTCTCACTTCAAGGAAAAACCATAGTTCTAACCTTGGAAAGACTTTGACAGCAGGATTAGAGCCAAGTAAAATAATGAAAGAGGCAAATTAGTCTTCAGTGTTACTTACGTAATTTTCTTCAAGTCCTACTCAGAGCTTTCACACAAATTTCTTTATATCCAAGATCCCATCTTCAATTTGGGTCATTGCCCCAGATGAGATTATTCCAGGAAAGTGCTTTATGCTCTATAACTCAATAAGCCTGGAGTCTGAGCACAGAGAGCTCTTAGTAGCAGCAGGACCATGAGCAAGGTATTTGGCCTCTCAAATACTCAGTTTCATCATCGGTAAAACTGAACCAACCTCAGTGGCCTATTGTCAGAGATAAAGAGATCATCTATATAAATCACTTAGCATAGGACCTGTCACATGAAATCCACTCTGTTATCAAGGAGACTAGGCTCAGGCTCTGAGTAAGATAAAATAAGCTTACTCCATTCTCTTTCTCCCACTAAATATAGCTATAAAACCTGGACAGAATGCATAAACAGCTATTTGAGTGCTGTGCAAGTAGACAGTAGCAGAGAGATTGGAAAGGAAGATCAAATTTTGAATACAACTGACATATCCATGAGTTTACTTTTTTTTTTCCCTTTTGGCAACCCCCAGCCTGAACTTAATGTGCCAGAAGTGGGCACTAAGGCACAGAGAGAGAAAACTCTAGTTAAAATCTTCTAGCTCTGGTTCCATAGTGGAAAAGGAAGTTTAACCCTCAGAAGATTGTGGAAATACATCCTTTTGGTTTTTCCTGCTCTCTTTTCTCCAACAACCCAGCCCTCAACAGCTGTAGACAGCAGTAACCACACAAACTAAAACTCTGGTTTAGGGAAATTTTCCCCTTGGATCAGCGGAATTATGGCTTTAAGAGTATGGGGTCTATCCTTTCTTGCTTTTATTCCCTCTCAGCTGTTGGTTGGCCCCAACATGAGATCAGTTGACAAAGTATATGGAGGAACAAGGTAAATACAGCCTCAGCTTTTTGGTCATAGGACCAAAAACAGGAGCCCCAGGGAAACAGGAAATATTAGGATGGTTGAAGAGAGGCAGGAACTTGGGAAAGTAGCCCAAGAAAGGTTTCTGTCATCTCCTATGCTCACCCCAAGCTGCACACACGAATCTGACATTATTTAGCATCCTAAAGATACTAAGAACTGAATTAACAGACCACTGCCCAGGTCCAAGACTGGTGAGTGGGTGATATATGCCCAGGACAGATCAGAATAGTACTGCAATGGCTTTGAAAACCACAAGTTGGAAATTGCAGTTGAATCTAAACTGGTCTATTACCTGCTAAAACAAATATACCACATTTAGAAATTAGTGAAGTCTCAGTCTCATATGATATTATTCCACATGTCTAGTATTTAATCCAAACTTACTTGGCATACAGATAATTAGAAAAATCTCAAATCAAAAGGAAAAAGACAATCAACAGATAACAATGATAATGTCACAAATGTTGAAATTACTTGACAAATATTTTAAAGCAATTAAAATGTCAATACTATTAAAAGCCATCTATAGAGTCAATGCAATTACTATCAAGATTCCAATGGCATTTTTTACAATTTTTAAAGAAGTAGAAAAACACTCCTAAAATTTATATGAAACCACAAAAGACCCTGAATAGCCAAAGAAAACCTGAGAAAGAACGAAGCAGGAGGCACCACACTTCCTGATTTCAAGCTATAAAACAAAGCTCTTGTCATCAAAACACTATGGTCCTGGCATTAAAAAAAAAAAAGACAAATGGAACTGAATCAAGTGCCCAGAAATAAACCCAAGGATATACAGTCAGCTAATATTTGACAAAGGGGCCAAGAATAATCAGTAAAGACAGTCTTTTTCAATAAATGGTGCTGGGATAATTAGATATTCACATGTAAGAGAATAAAACTAGATCCGTATCTTACATCACTTACAAAAATTTCCTCAAAATGGATTAAAGACTCTAATTTGGGACCTGAAACCATGAAACTCCTAGAAGAAAACACAGTAATAAAGCCTCTTGACATGGGTCTTGGTAGTGATTTTTTGGATATGATATCTAAAGCACAAGCAACAAAATAAAAAATAAACAAGTGGGACTACATCAAACTAAAAGAGTTCTACCCAGCAAAAGAAAACCTATGGGATAGGAAAAAATATCTGCAAACCATATACCTGATAATGAGTTAATATCCAAAATATATAAAGAACTCATACAACTCAAGAGAAAACCCCCCAAATAACCCAATTAAAAAATAGGCACACAATCTGAATAGCCATTTCTCTAAAGAAGATATACAAAAGGCCAATAGGTACATGAAAAGACGCTCAACATCACTGGTCATTAGAGAAATACAAATTAAAACCACAGTGGGATATCACCTCATGCTTATTAGAATGGCCATCATCAAAAAGAGAAGAGATAACAATTGCTGACATGGATGTGGAGAAAAGGGGATCCTTATGCACTGTTGGTAGGATCATAAATTAGCCACTATTGAAAACAGTACGGAGGATACTCAAAAAATTAAAAACAGAACTACCAAATGATCCAGCAATTCCACTTCAATCCAAAGGAAATGAAAATACTAACTCAAAATTACATCGGCACTCCCACATTCATAGCAGCACTATTTACAATAGCCAAGACACATTGATGGGTGAATGGATAAAGAAGTTGTCACACACACACACACACACATTCACAAACGTTGGAATATTATTCAGCCATTAAAAAAATGAGGAAATCCTACCATTTGCAACAACATGATGGACTTTGAAGGCATTATGCTAACTGAAATAAGTCAGACAGAAAAGACAAATACTGTAGGATTTCACTTGTACATGGGACCTGCAAAAAAAAAGAAAAAACAAAAACCAACACCAAAAGCTAACAAAACTCCAAACTCATAGAAAAAGAGATCAGACTGTAGTTACTAGAGATGGGGTGGTGGTGGTGGTGAGGGAATTGAAGGAATTTGGTCCAAAGGAACAAACTTCCAGCCATAAGATAAATAAGTACTAGGGATACTGAAGGATACTGAACAACATGATGACTACACCGAACACAGCTGTCTGCTGTATGGGACAGTTGTTGAGAGAGTAAATCCTAAGAGTTCTCATCACAAGGAGAAAAATTGTTCCCTTTTTTTGCTTTCTTTTTTTACTGTATCTATATGAGAAGATGAATGTTAGCTGAACCTGTTATGGTAATCATTTCACAATCTATGTGGATGAAACCATCATGCTTTATGTCTTAATCTTATACAGTTATGCATGTCAATTACTTCTTAATAAAACTGGAAAAAATAGTCTAGCAAGCAACTGTGAACATGATTGAGACAAAATTTAAAAAGTAGAAAATCTGAGCAAAACAGATTTGAAGATATAAAGAAAAAAACAAAAAGTAAATCTTAGAAATAAAAATCTCAGTACATAAAATTCACTGGATGACTCAGTTGCAGGATGGATATTATAGTGGATTTTAATACAGAGCAATAGAAATTACTCAATATAATTCAATTATTATCTGGGGAACAGAAAAAAATTAAAATTAAAAGAAAAATAAGGACTTATTGGATAATAACGAGATCTAAAATATGCATCATCAAAGTTCCAGAGGGATAGGAGAAAGAGTGTGGCACTGGAAATAATATTTTAAAAAATAACTGCTGAAAACTCTCCTTCAGTGGAGAAAGACACAAACTTACAGATCCAAAGAAGCACAGACATTCAAAACAGGATAAACTCAAAGAAACCTATTCCTGTGACTTTATAATCAAACTGAATATAACCAAAGATAAAGAACAATTCTTGAAGACTGCTAGAGAAAGGACATGTTATATATAGTGAAACAGCAATTTTAAAATCGTAAAAATATTTACAAACGATGGCAAAATAAGACATATCAGATGAAGGAAAACTAAGATAATTTATTTCCAATGAAACTGCTGTAAAGCATAATTAAAGGAAAGTCTTAAGATATAAAGGTAATAATACCAGGAAAAACAAAACAAACTTGGAATGAGAGGAATGAAGAAAAGCAACAAAAATGGTAAATATTTGAGTAAATATATTAGCTTATTACTTTCCTTTTGAGATTTGTACAGTATACGTGATGGTTGAAACAAAAAATATAAGATTATTGTATAAGAATTTGCCTAGTCTTTGTCCCAGGTTCCTGGCACTAGACTCCTAAAACCCTTAGAATTTCCTGTGTAATAGGAGTGTCTTTGCCATTCATGAGCCCCTTTGGATTACCCTTTGTATTACATTTTTATTGCTTCTGAAAATGAGATGACAAGCCCCTAGATAGTTTGAAAATTATACTGGCAGCATCTGAAAGACCAACCGTGTGGTTAGAGAATTGAGCCTTTGAGCCAGTCTGACCTCTGGGAAGGGCAAAGATATTGGAGACTGCATTCAATCACATGGCCAGTGGTTCAATCTATTATACCTATGTGATAAAACATCAATAAAAACTCTGAACATCAAAGTTTGACGGAGCTTCCTGGTTGGTGAACACACTGCATAACTTGCCTTGATTTCCTGGGGAGAGGGTATAGAAGCCCTGTGCCTGGGTCTCTTTCAAACCTAACCCTATGTGCCTCTTCATTTGTCTGGTCCTAATTTGTGCCCTTTATAATAACACTGTAATTTTAAGTATAGCACTTTCCTGAATTTTGTGAGTCATTTTAGTGAATTATTTAAGCTGAGGAGGTCATGGGAGCCCTTGAATTCACAGTTCGTTAGAAGTGTCAGTGGCCTGGGGAATCCTGAAGTGTAGTGGTCTCTGAAGTAGAAGCAATCTTACTGGGGATCATGTTTTTAAACCAGTGGAGTCTGATGTTAACTCCTGGTGGTTAGTATGAGAATTGACTTGCAGCACACCAGTCAGTGTCAGAATAATGGTTGGGGTTTTTAATGTACATAGACATTCACACATAAGAAAACCATGAAAGAAAGAGGTGTAAAAAGACCTATATGGTGATTTTTACATTCAACTTCAAGTTGTAAAACACTGACACCATAGACAGGCTATAAAGTATGTATATTGTAATCCCTACCTTAAAAAGATACAGAAAGAGTTTAGTCAAAAAAACAACAGACACATCAAAATAAAGTACTAAAAGATGTTTAACCCAAAGGGAAGATGAAAAAACAAGAAACAGGGATTTTTTTAAAAAACAAGCAAACAAACAGGAAGAAACAAATAATAAAATTGTAGACCTTAGTCTCCCTAGGCTGCCATAACAAAATACCACAAACTGAGTGGCTTAAACAACAGACATTTATTTTCTCACAGTTTGTGGACTAGAAGTTCATGATCAAAGTGCTGGCGAATTCAGCTTCTATTGAGAGCTCTCTTCCTGGCTTGTAGACATCCGCCTTCTTGCTGTGTCCTCACATGGCCTTTTCTTTGTGCTCACATGGAGAGGGAGAAAGAGATCTGGGGTCCCTTCCTCTTCTTATAAAGACACTAGCCCTAGTGGATTAAGGTCTTACCCTTATGACCTCACTTAACCTTTATTACCTCCTTCTATTATAGGTCCTGTCTCCAAATACAGCCACGTTGGGAACTAAGGCTTCAAAATCTGAATTTTGAGGAGAACACAATTTAATTCATAATAACATGTAGTGTTATGGATCAATAATTTCATTAAACTACAAAATGTTAATTCATACCAATTAAAAGACAGAGATGGATTTTAAAATATTCAAGTATTATGTTCACAAGAAACTCATTTCAAATATAATTATGTAAATGAGTTAAAGGTAAAAGAATGAAAAAAGATATACTGTATAAATACTAATCAAAAGAAAGTTGGAGTGACTCTATTGATATCAAACTGTAATTGTCAGAGCAAAGAAAAATACCAGGGATAAAGAGGGATATTACCCAATGATAAGAGGAAAGAGGGTTAATTCACCAAGAAGACCAAAAAAAAAAAAAAATCCTTAAACGTGATTGCAGCTAACAACAGAATTTTAAAATATATGGAGCAAAATTTGACTAAAAGAAGAAATATACAGACACAAAATTATAGGAGAAAACTTCAACACTTCCCTCTCAGTATTATAGGGAACTGGTAGACATAAGATCAGCAAGGATATAGAAGAACGTAACAACACTATGGATTAATTAGACTTAATTGACATTTATAGGACACTCCAGCAAAAGCAGAATAAACTTCTGTTTAAGTGCAGATGGAAACAATCAAAAAGATGAGGGGTCAACAAACTATAGTTATTGGTCATACAAACCAATATGCATTGTACGCTATGAGAGGTAACCACCCAAAAGTGTGACTAGCAGATGGTGGGGGGCTTTGGAGAAATCTTTGAAGCTGGTTATCACACTCTTCTAACAGTGTTCTCCATTGAAACTTCACTATAGTTGTCTAATGTAAGGAAGAAAAACCCCCCAAAAAAACCCAAGAAGAAATTCCTCAAAGTCTTTGAATCACCAAAGAAAGTATACATAGGCAAATGAGCATATGAATGATGTTAAAAATCATTGGCCATAGGGTAATACAAATTAAAACCATGATTAGATTCCACTATATACGGACTATAATAGCTAAAATGAAATAATATTGACTATAGCAAATCCTGGCAAGGATGCAAAGCACTGGGAATTCTCTCACATTGCTGGTGGGAATGGATAATGGTGCAAATAATTTGGAAAATGGTTTGGAAGTTTCTTATTAAGTTAAAAATACACTTACTGTATGACCTAGCAATTCATTCCTGGGTATGTATCATAGTGAAATAAAAACTAATGTTAACTGAACATCCTGTACCAAAGGCTTATAGCTACTCTTTCATAAGCATCAAAAACTGGAATAACACAAATGTTATTAATCAAGTACAAGGATAAAGAAATTGTGGTACGTGCATACAATGGAATAAAAAGGAATGACTGTTATACACAGAAACTTGGATGGATCTTAAAGACGAATATCATGCAGAATATGGAAGAAATCTGCATCAAAAGCTTATACAGAGTATGAGTCCATTTAAATGACATTCTTGAAAACACAAAATTATAGTAACTGAAAATAAATCAGTGATTTCCAGAGGGAAAGAATGGGGTTTTAAGTATAAAAGGATAGCAGAAGGACATTTGGTGGGTAATGGAACTGTTCTGTATCCTGATTTTTGTGGTGATTGCCTGATTTTTTCTGTTCATGTGTTAAAATGTATAGAACTGCTCAGTAAAATAAAGGTCAATTTTACTGTGTTAATCTATACAATAAAAGCAAATAAAAAATGCAGTTGCTATTATTATCAGTTTTCTGGCATCAACAAACTAGTACATATTGGGTGTGCTCAGAAAAAACACATCTAACTTTGTTCATCAAATGTATATCTACGAAAAAAGAGAAACTGTTATTACTCATATTGTTATAATGATCTGATAAGCCACTTTCAAAGAATTCTGAAATGACCTCTAATTTAATCTGATAAACCATTTATATTTCAATTACCTATTGCTGTGTAATAAACGTGTGGCTTAAAACAACACTTTATTATTTTATATTTCGTTCCTGAGAAGCGTGATGGCTTCTCTGCTGATTTTGTCTGGGCTCACACATGTGACTACACACTGCTCAAGAGCTGGCTGGACTAGAAGACCCAAGATGGCATCAATGACTTGTCTGGCATTGATCTGGCTGATGACCAGGGAAACCCAAGTCCCTTCCACATGCCTTTCACCCTGCCGTATTCTAGACCAACTTCTTTATATGGTGTCTCACAGCAACATCCAAAAGGATGAAACTGAATGCTAGACCAACTGAGGTCTAGACTATTGGATCCATAATGCCACTATGCCATAGTCTGTTGGTTAAAGCAAATCATAAGACCAGTCCCAACTCGACATGGGGAAATTGACTCCACCTCTTCATTGCAGAAGGCACGAAATATTTGGGCTGTATTTTTCTGTCTACCAAATTATTTCATTCTTATATTATTACAGAAGCTAATGACCGACAGAGGATAAATTTCTGGGTATCATGCAAAGATAGAAATTTCGGTCCTTTTTCCAAACCAGTAAGAGGAAAGTTCTTTCCTTTATGCTGTTGATCCCATTTTTCATGTGAATAGCCCTATGTTCATGATGTCACTTACATGCATGGCCATCTTTATTTGTGAAGTCTTCTTTTGGTACTCTTAAGAATCAATTGAATACAGCAGCTATTTATTTATTGCATAGCTCAGGCCAGCACCTAGTTTCCTTCAAGGCAGACTTGATGATGTGTTGACACTTAGAATTTCAGTTTTTCTCAGAGGAAAAAAAAATCACACTACATTGGAATGACAATCATTAAATTCACTGTGACTTGGTTAGGAACTGGAAATAGTAGTCCTCACAATTCTTTGTCAGCTAAAAGAGAAAATTCTTTTTATTAAAAAGTTGGAGAATTATTATACTTTGCAAAAGGTGCTAAGTACTTTTCCCAAAGGAAGTAATTTCCAGATTTCTATCTTTAGAACTGCTTTTCCCAACATAATCTCTGCAAATATGTTTTTAATCCTCACTTCCACATCCCTCTATTGCCTTGGTTTTAACTTAATTATTTTATTATTATTATTTCTTGTGGTCTGCTTATTCAATATATGAAAGGTTTGTGACTCTATATCTATCTACCTACCTACCTATCTATCTCTTTATACATATACATACATATTGATGCTGCAGTTGTTTTGTTACATAAAACATGTAGATGAGTCTTCTATATTTCCATAGCTGAATTTAGGTTTACTGAATAACATAGAGATTTATTTTAAGGCCTCTTTTCTTTTCCAACCCAGCAACAACTTTCAAAGGACTGTTCACTTGCATTAAGAAATTCAGAAAAAAACCGCATCTGTTAGGAATGTGAAATGACCCTCTGCTACCAAATGTGTGTTGTGCCTTACATTGCAATGATTTCTTTCCTTGTTTTTACCCTAAAAGTAATGCTCTAATTAGTGTCATCCTTGCACTTTGCTGTTAGGCACAACAAGCAGCTTATAATCAGCCGCGATGAAATGGTGACAATTATAAACTTTGGGACAAACTGCATGTACAGCAACATTCAATTTTCATAACAGCGGGATATAGCAATTGGAGGTAGTGTTGACCAGCAAACATTTTTATTAAGAGGCATGTGTAAAATGACTTTTTATTTTAATTGTAGCTTAGACAACTGTCAGAAAACAGAGGTACCATAGCCTCTGCTTCTAATTAAAATTTAAAATCTGCCTTCCATACTAAGTATATTTAATGCTACCATTGGTTTGATAATCTAGTCCTGGGGTCCATACATTGTGCTTTTTTAATTAGTTAGCCCCATATTCAGTTGGTCACTTGATCCACCAAAACAAGACAAAACATTAGGACTGAATAGACTGGATGTATTTCTCTTGAAAATAAATGAGGACACTCAGAAATATATTCCTCAGAGCATGGGGATAAAGGCAATTGTTGCGAGGAGTCATATAAAAAGCCATGAGGACTCGAGTTGATATAGGGTTGTTCAGAGTAAGATACCCTCTAAAATATTTTTAACAGTGAGTCTTCTTTAAGTGATGGATCTCATTAATTTGTATTGCAAACTATACCATCCGAAGACTAACAAAATGACATAAAGTTCTTAAGTTGAAGCCAAATTTCTTGTTGTATCCCATCATTTGCTTTAGTAGTTAATAAAATTTAATTTCTCTTAACACACAGCCATGATTTGAAGAGCGGTTTTAGCCTCCAAATATCCTCTAAATAAAAGACTTATTCTTTACTAGAATGTCTCCAGTTTTCTTAGCAGTTTGGTTGATCAACATCCTTTTTAAAGAGCCCTTATAAAAAATTAGACACTGTGTCCATTAGTATGAAGCACAATGGGATACTCCTCTTCTTTGCTCTGTTTATTCTATTCATCCCAAGGTTTTATGAGGAGTTTTCAGAGTCATTTCACACTGTCGATGTTTACTGAGGTTATCATCATCTAAAAGCCTGTGCTTTATTACTATGGATTTCTGTCAAGCCAAATTCCCCCCATCTAATATTATATGTGTGTTTTTGTTTAACATTTGTTTGTGGGTAGGGGGGTTGGGGGAAGAGATGTTCAATATTTTTCTTCAATATATTTGAAACCTTCTGAATGCTGATATTGTCAACTATGTTATTAATCATGCCTCATGACTGTGTAATAAAAACTTATTTTTCTTCTTCATGGATTACAGGAGTAAGTGTGTAAGGAGTATCTAAATAAAAGGAAAACAGATTTCTAAATATATCTTGTTAATTATTAAGTTGTCATGAATATTCAATAAAACTTGAGTCACAGAAAACTAGACTGCAAATTTGACAGAAAAGTTGATTTTTGGCAGTTTATTTTTAGAGGAAATTCAGACACAAGGTAAGTAGTGAATACAGCATGAATAAGAAAGCACACATACACACAACTCACAAAGCATAACTTTCCTGGCATCTTCACTTGCATTTTAAACTATTCTATAATTTTTTCTTTATACCTATTACACCTAATATTCCATTCAATTGAAAATGATGTTCAGAATAATAAATCTAAGATTGTAGATTTAGCCCATTATAAAATATTAAGTAGATTTCACTACATGGCATTTTCAAAACAGGAAAGCTGGTGCAGATATTTTTTTTTCTGCTTTATTCTTATCTAAACAAACAATTCAATTCTTCAAACTTCCTCATTCAGTTTCCTTCTATTCATTTTGACTTCTTTCATACCAAAGTTTTTTTATTTCCTTCTCTTTTTCTAATTTAAAATAAAACATATGGGTCTTCCCTGGTGGCGCAGTGGTTGAGAGTCCGCCTGCCAATGCAGGGGACATGAGCTCAAGCTCTGGTCTGGGAAGATCCCACATGCCGTGGAGCAACTAAGCCCGTGCGCCACAACTACTGAGCCTGTGTGTCCCACATGCTGTGGAGCAACTAAGCCCGTGAGCCACAACTACTGAGCCTGCACATCTGGAGCCTGTGCTCAGCAACAGGAGAGGCCATGACAGTGAGAGGCGCATGCACCGCGACGAAGAGTGGCCCCCGCTCGTGGCAACTGGAGAAAGCCCTCGCACAGAAACGAAGACCCAACACAGCCAGAAATAAATAAATAAATTTATAAAAAAATAAAAATAAAAAATAAAACATACTTACAGAAATGTTATGTATACACACTCATCTCTACTTTTCCCTTGGGAACTCATCTTGCTAAAAGAACTCTAGAACTGACAAAATGGATTGGTTTATTTATCACATAATAGGCTTCAGAACAAGGACATGTTATAGAAAATCAATTCATTCCTACAATAGATACTAATTCAGTGTTTACTATGGGTAAAGTATTGTGCTAAGGATCAAAGTGGTGCCATGTGTGAATACAACTCAATCTCAACCATAAAATAGGTTCTCAATATGATTTTTAAATCTTGACTATATCCCAATTAAATTATTTTCATTTGATATTTGAATCAGCTAACTTCTATTTACTTTTGAGTTTATTTATATTCAAGTGGCTATTACATAAAAATGGCAGAACCTAACATATATGGAGAAGCTAATTTTAAATACCAATAAGCCAATCTAAATGGAATCTGAGCTGTCGAGGAAGCAAAAGTTAAATTCTAGGAAGCAAAAGTTAAATTGGCTAACTCCACAAGTTGAGACTCATAAGTTGAAGTCAGAGCTGTATTTACCACTTCAGAACAAAAATTTTCTCAATAATTAATATTCAAAACAGAAACCCAAGTAAAATACATAAATCAAAGTATGATCTTATTGATCATTTATGCCATAAAAATGCATTTATTTTATATTTATTTATTATAAGTATTTATATTTATTTCCTTTATTTGAATATTCTCAAAGGGCAAATGCCTCTGGTGTATTTCACCTTCATCAACAAGGGGAAGCATTTGGGGTACAAGAAAGTGTTTTGGTTTAGAAATCTAGAAACTTGGGTGCTGGTCCAAAATTTGTAACTATCGTGGTATGGGGGCAAGAGATGATTATTTGAGTTCTTCAGTCTCAGATTTCTCATCTATAAAAGGAGAAAATTGCACTGATCTTCTCCATTTAAAATAAGAGTCTCAACGCTCCACACGCTCCAGATCACCTCTTCCCTTGGTTCCACACTGTCGACTGGAATGAAGGAATGCCCAGATGATTCTGTATTTTCCTGGTAAAGACTTTTACTTCTCCTTCCCCTTCTAGAGTGTCACTAATAATATCTGCCTTGAGATTTCCCAAGACTTATCATTCCTCTTATCTTATTTATATCATTCACTACTAGAAGCCTGTTATATCCAGGTCATCTCTCAATCCCTGGCTCTATCCCCACAGAGATCTGTGGATAAGCAATGAGGCAAATCCTTCACTGCCACTCTGGCCAATATTTTCTGTTCCTTGTCACACGATTTTTCTTTATAGGATTTATCACCAACTCTCATATCATATATTTTATTTTTATTTATGTTTCTATCTCTTTCCACAAATATATAACCTTCACAAGGGCAGAAATTTAAAAAAAAATAAATTCTGTTTTTAAGAACAGTTAAGATTTACAGAAAAATTTTAAAAATAGTAAGTACAGAAGACATCCATATACCCCTCACCCGATTTTCCTATTATTAACATTAATATGGTACATCTGTTACAATTAATGAATCGATATTAATACATATTATTAACTAAAATCCACACTTTATTCTGATTGTCTTAGTTTTTACCTAATAACCTTTTTCTGTTCCAGGATCTCACCCAGAATATCACATTACATTTAGCCCTCATGTCTCCTTCGGCTCCTCTTGGCTATGATAGTTTCTCAAACTTTCCTTGTCTCTGATAATCTTAACAGTTTTGAGGAATACTGGTAAAGTATTTGGTTGCATAGCCCTCAGCTGAGATTTCTCTGATATTTTTCTCTTGATTGGACTAGGGTTATGGATTTGGAGAGGAGGATCACAGGTAAAAAGCTATTCTCATCATATCATATGATGGGTAGATACTACTAACATGACGTATCACTGTTGATGTTGACCTTGATCAGCTGGTCGAAGTAGCATTTGTTAGGCCTATTGTCCATTGCAAAGTTACTTTTTTTCTTCCTTTCCATACTGTACACTTTGGAAAGAAGTCATTATGCAGGGCCCACATTTACAGAGTAAGGAGTTATGTTCCACCTCCTTCAGAGTGGAGTATCTACAAAAATTATTTGGGATTCTTCTACTCAGGAGATTTATCTACACCTATCCCCTCCATTTATTTATTTACTCAATTACTTATTTATACCTAAATAGATCCATTGATATTTATTTTATGCTTTGGGTTATAATCCAATACTTTATTTAGCTCAGCTTTTGTCATTGGTAGCTCTTTTAGTTGGCTTCTGCTTCCCTTGAAGATACTACCAATTTTTTAAAAAAAGCATTTCTTTGCTTTCTGGCAATACAAGATGTTTCAGGCTCATTTTGTATTTTTTCCATCTCAGTCTTAGAATCAACAACTTCTTTAAGAAACAGTGGTTCCTTTTATTGCATAGTGGTATTAGAAACACAATCTGGGTGTAAAGCTTGCTTCTTCTTACTGGAGCATTCTCTAATATGTTACCACATAGATTATTCTAGCCTCTTCCCAATGTTAATCTGTAACTGTAAACTTCCATTACAACAGTGAGAAACCTGTCCCTCAATCTCTGCCATCCATTTATTTAATTGTTCAGTTCTGGTATACATGTATACCACATCACAATTGTTAACTCATACTCACAGGGGAAACTATTTCATCAACTAGAGAACAGTACTTATGTAAAGTTTCTTTTGCCTTTATTCTTACAGACTTCAGTCATTTCTAAATTTACTTGGGTCAGTAGTTGTTCTCCTCTCCAATTTCTACAGTGAGATTGTTTCATAAATATGTAATACAGTTGGATTATTTGGTCACATTCTACATTCTATTCGAGAAGTCTCAATGTCTTAAATGATTTTGTTTTAACTTATACGCATTAAGATTTACTCCTTGTACTGCAAATTTCTACGGGTTTTGGCAAATGCATAATGTCATGTGTCCACTATCACAGTATCATATGGAACAGTCTCACCACTCTAAAAAATTCCCTGTGCTTCACCAATTCAATCCTCTATCTCCAAAGCCCTGGCAACCACTGGGATTGTTTTATCACTGTTACAATTTTGTCTTTCCCCAAATGTCATGTAATTGAAATCATACAGTATTGTAGAGGACTGAATTTTTAATCTCATTTGTTTAGTACTGTATATCTAGTATACAGAATAATTCTCCTTGCTTATGTGGGCACCTATTATGGACTGAATGTCTAGTCCCCCCCAAATCTATATATTGAAGCCCTATCCCACAATGTGATAGTATGTGGAGGTAGGTCCTTTGGGCGATAATTAGTTTTAGATGAGGTTATAAGGAGAGATCCTCATAATAGGACTAGCGCTCTTGTAGGAAGAGACCAGACATCTTATTGTCTCTCTCTACATGCTCACTGAGAAGTCACGTGAGCACAGAGCAAGATGGCAGCCATTTGTAAGACAGAAAGAGAGCCCTCACCAAGAATCAAATCTGCCAGCACCTTGATCTTGGATTCCCCAGCCTCCAGAACTGTGAGTAATAAATGCCTGCTGTTAAAGTTACTCAGTCTATGGTATTTTTCTGTAGCAGCTCAAGCTGACTATGACTATGTTTTTGAATGAAGAACTGGAAGGATTTACTCATGAGTTTCTTTTTAGTTCAAAAATGCCATGGCTCTACAATAAGTTGTTTTATGATTTTATTTCCTTTGGCTTTCTCTCATACTCTCTTTAAAAGAATTATGGAAGAAAAAGAAAATAATTGCTGCTTTCAATGGTGACTGTAATATAATTGTTTTGCTAAAGGTTTTTCAAAGTGAATTTGAAGGTATGTCATTTATAGTGATTATTGTATTGATTTAAAATAGTATATAAGGAACTATTTAGATATTTAGAAGTACATAAAAATGATAGCAAGGAGATCTTATTCTACATGCTCGTATTTTTCTATGAAAGTTTTTTTTTCATATTTTCTATGAAAATATGTTTCATATGCTCTATGGTTTCATATTTTCATATTATGCAGCAGTTTTCAAGGCATAAAAAATGACCTTTACATTCTTCCATACTATTGTTAAGGACTAAACATAAGAGAGTAGAAGTGAACTGCTTTACCTAAACAGAATGTATAAATGGAGGCCCCCCACCCCTTAAGAAGAAATCTTATACAAAAAACAATGTTTTCAGTCTTTCCTGATTTTTAAGAGGCTCTCAGTTAAGAATTGGGTGAAACAAATGTAATGGCTATTTTTCTGCAGTCCTTTTTGCTCATATAGTCCATGCACAGATTAATTTTCAGGATATCAGAGGGAGTTTGTTAGGTTATGATCTATATCTAAAGGAATGACACTATATAAAGTACCACAGAAGTTTCTGTTAGTTCCTTGCATTCATTTCATTACTGAAGACATCAGTATAAAGCTTGTTTAAATTAAGGAATCATGTACAATAGTAAATCTGTTCTGACTAGGATGACAAGTCTATGAGCTTTCCAAAATATATCAAAAAGAAAACTTATAGGATTTTGAATATCAATTTCAAGCTCTATGAGAATTACAATATGATTCCTAAGGTCATAACTGCTTTACAATTAATGCAACCAGAATTTTAGTCCACATAAAACAATGCAATCTTTCCAAGACTAAACAATCAATAGAGTCATAGAAGAATTTGGTATTTATGTTAGTTTGGATTTTGATTAATGCCAAGCCGTAGTTGGGATGTTTTTTCAAACCTATAGACAGAAAGTAACTTTTCCTGAAGTTTCTCAGAGACAGAGACAGACAGAGACAGAAGTTTCTCAGTATTTATATAAAGCGTGGCATAAAATATCCCATTGTACTTAAGTAACTAAAAAATCATAATGTCTTCAGATAATAATACTGCTTTGATGAAAAACATCTCTTGGTTATGTAATACTTCCCCAACCCCCACCGAGATATACACATTGGTTATCATTTCCTCTCAGTCTTTGCTTCATTTTCACATCTCAAAGCTATTCTTTTTTTTTTTTTTTTTTTTTTCAGCCTGGCTAGGATCGCTAGATATACTAGAAAATACCTACTTAAATTTGCATTTCAAATATAACTAGGAATATTTTTTAGTATAAATATGTCCCAAGTATTACATGGCACATGGTTATACTAAATCAATTATTCATCATGTATCTGAAATTCAGATTTAACTGGATGTCTTGTATTTTTATTTGCTAAAACGCTAAGCCTAAAATTAGACACATTATTTATCATTCTTTAATGGAATTAGTCCTACTAAGCAGTTGTTTTAGTATTCGCTCCTTCAGAAAGTCCTATATACAGTGAAGCTCTGATTAAATACCCAAAGATTTTGAGCAATGAGTTATCTTAATTATTTAGTGTAAATAACCACTTTGAGCTTAACTTTATAGGCAAAAACTTTATATTGATCTCATGCTAACCAAACCCCAGTCTGATCTCTTAAAAATTGTGCCCAGCTCTGCCTCACAGAACTGTGTTCTCTTCCCCCTAAGCACCCATTAAAAAAAAAAGTATATTTAAACATTTTGTTCTTTTAACCTATACAACCCATTAGAATATTTCTTATGTTATATTGCCATTTTCGTTTATTGTATCTTTTTGTTAAATTATAAACTCCTTGGGGAAAAATAGGTATTTTATCTTTGTATCTCTTAGATTAGCACATACCACTTTCTCATTAATTGAATTAGTGGAAACATTAAGCTACAATGAAATGGCAGCTAAGCATTGATATTGCAGTCATTTGGGAATGGTAGATGGTAACTATATATATTCCAAATCAGTTAACAATCTCATACCTACTTGTTAGGTCAAGGCAGAAAATAAACCAGACAGCAGATGTTTAGATGAAGCCTTCTCTAATTTATGCCTTTGGGAAAATATATATGCTATGTTGTATTTTTGGTTTTTTGTTTTTTCAGTCCATGGAAAGTAGTTGAAATCATTTAAAATGGATGATATTCTCATCATAACAATTCCACTAGAAAACTAGGAAAAAAAATGGGATTGTTATCTTTCCTTTTTACAGATGATAATCCTCAAATATTTTGGTCTTTTATTATTTGAATCTCAGGAATAATGTGACATAATGAAAATGGCTGTTTTTAAAATTTCCTAATGCTTTTAAGTATCTAGAGTAAATCAGTTGTATTGAATTTTTTTTTCCTTAGCAATCTTTGTTTTTTTCCTGTACTTATTCCAGAAAATTCAGTTTGGCTTATAGAAAACCTGGGCCATAAAAATCAAAAGTTATTTTGAAACTATTCAACCTATATACATTTTTTATTATAGTAAATGTCATATTTTCATATATTCAACATAATGTGACCTAAAACTGTTAATGGTCTATGTTAAGTAACTAAACTCAGAGTGTAGCACATATCAGCTTTTTTGCCCAGCTTCCATTTCTCCACCTTCTAATAAGAAAACTCTGATTTTATTTGGGGAATCACACTTTCCTCATTAGATAGAATCTAGGTGGAACTGTCAAAGACTGTGTACTTCTCTCAGGAGATAAATGAATACTTCTTGTAAACTAGGACAAATAATATCCTCTCCATGGAATGTGAGCCTGGAGGAGAGATAGAAAACAGACGATAGCTGAGACTTTCCATTAGTCCCGACTTCCCAGATCCTGTCCTATTGGAGACTTGATTTTGTAATTTTTTTTTAAATGGAGCTAGTTCATATCCTTCCAGTAAATTCCATTCATTTAATTAAGCAGAACCAGTCTGGGTTGCTTGAAACTGAAGAAAGAATGAAATATCAAACCCTCTGCAGATATAAAGTGTAGAATTCAAAGCACATTGCCCTTGCCTTATGTGAGTACATTAATCAATCTTCAAAAATGTAAAGGAAGGTCCAAAGTCAAGTAAGGGACAGAGATCTAAATTATTCAGCATAGAAACTATGGGAACAGGCAAGTGGCTAAAACAGAGAAGTTGGAAAATCTGAGTGGCATCTTGAGGATAAGAGGAGCCGAAGAAAGGCTGGAAGAAGCAGAGAAGAGTGACCAATGAGAAATTTCTGGTGATAACTGAACCCTATATATAGGAATACCAAGTTTCAATTTTAAAATGCTTTGCAAAACCAACATATATTTGTGGAAATAATATGACTGCACTCAAATTTTGCTATACTCAGGAAACAATCAATATCAAAGAAGTGTGGTAGAGATCTATATTGGAATTAAGAGTGTGCAAAGAAGGTAGAGAACCACCCCAGGGAACTCTTTAAGTAATTGAAAGAAGCTATCATCAGAATGGACGGAATTCATGACCAGGTGTATCCATGTATACTAAAGCCCTCTGACATTTCCAGCATGTTTATAAATAAAGGTATCATGAAGTCTTCTCTATATTCTTGGCTTTGACATTGATTTGGAGTATGATCTAATAAAATACATATGGGGTAACTTCTGATAAAAATGACCTTTGTTTAAAACACTGGTTGTTTTTGTTGAATTATTTTGTTTGTTTTGACTAAAAATTGCACTTGTTTTAGGAACTTATTTAACAAGAAAATGTGTAGACTTTTCTACAGGTCAGGAAGTCTTTTAATCACCTAAAAAATATGTTTTTTAAGTTGTCACATAATAGTCCCAGTTTCCAGTTGCTGAAACTGAAACACAGAGAGTTTAAGCAGCTCCTCCAAAGTCACATGGTAGTGAGTGGTGGAATTCTGGAATTTAACCCAAGAGTTTATTCCTGGAGTCCATGCCCCTCAGGCATAAAATCTGCTGTGCTGACAAAGTGAATGAAAGACAAAAAAGAGTAGACTCTGGAATCAAATGTACCTGGGTTCAACTTATTGATCTTCTAGCTATGTGACCTGTTAACTTTTCCCATGTTGTACTGAATTTCAAAGAGGATTGAGTTTCAATTAATTTTTCACCAGATTAAATATGACTTAGAATTTGGGTTGCTTCAGAATTTTGTTTTATTTTATCTTGTAATCTATTTGTTCACCAATATTTTTTGAGTGCCTGTTACATGCCAGGCACTATTATCATAAGTACAATTATGGATAAGACACAGCTTGCTCATCTTATGAAACTCATATATTATGTACTTACTAGTTCCCTTAACATCCTATAATAGAAGTCCAAGCCATAATTTGTGTCCCCAGTTCATTCCATTAGAAGCCAACCAGTGCTCTAAATATACGCCTGAAATTTATCAAATTGTCTTCTGAGGAAAAAAGAAAGATCACTTCATATCAATATCTGTCTCTTGAAGGCAGGTAACACATTTTCAAATAATGTGACCCCCTTAACCAGTCTGTATTTAACCAGGACAAAGACAAGCTTCATTACAGATGGAAATGAATGGCTTTTTGCCACAAGTAGATCATTTCACTGTCAAGAAGCATCTGAGGCACATCAAAGAATGGTAATTAATGTCAGTGAGAAACCCAACAAAATCAATTCCTTTTCTGCATTTAGTCTCCCAGGAGGAGTTTGGCTTCAGTTCACTGCTGATGGATAGGCTCCTTGAATTTGGGAAAATGGCACTGTGATTATTTGGGCTGTTTAAACTAGACATGCTTCTCTTGGGATTGACTATACAGTCACCATAACTCCTTGAGAGATACATTTAGACGTGGATTAATCATCACAGGTCCATAGAGACCGCAGTAAGAAAAAGACTGAGCCCTACAAATCATTGCAATTTGTAATCTTTGCAATCACTGCAATTTCTAGCTGGGATCAAATATAGTAAGTACTAGAAAGAAATGACACCTTGATCACAGGAGAAGTTAGGTGTGCCTTATATTATGGCAGTGGGTCTATAAAGGACATTTGTTTTGACCTGTTTGCCTGATCAACATCTACCCTTCCTTCCTTTGATAACAGCACACTGACCTTAATTTTTGGATTCACCCATTTCTTATTAACAGTCTTTGGGCTCCAATTATGAGTATACTATCCAGCCTTGGCCAATCAGCATGTTCTCTCTTCTGGCCACAGTAGAATGGAAACATGACCAAAGTCAGCCAGTTCAATGAAATGGAATCCTTGGATTTTCTGGAATTTAGGAGAGTGAAACTTTCTCTTATGCTGGGACTAACTACTCAGAGGACCACATATAAGTCTGATAGTGTTGGTGTTTTCCACGTGGGAAGAGACTGACTGAATGGGTCCGAAATGAAGGAAAATCACAACACAGAGAGAAAATGAGTTCTGGTGACATCACTTGAGATCCTGATTCTGGACCTTCCTGGAAAAAATCACTCTACTTTGCCCTTGTATTCTTAAGTTTTGCAAGTCACCAATTTTTTTCACCTAGGTCAGTTTTGGTTTATTTTCTGTCTCTAGGAGTAATCTAGAATTGTTCAAACTTTCCTCTTTGAAAAAGAGGAACCAAGTTAGGGTTCTATGAGACAAGAATGGGGAAGGGTGTCCAGTGTGGACTAAGATATATAAAAAAGTCTACAACATGAGGGTATCTTGACTTAGAAAAGTTTATTCTACAGATAAAGTCCGAGAAGACAGGCAAACAAACAAACAAACAAACAAACAAAAAACCAGATCTGAGGCCAAAGTTTGGGAATAAGTCCAGAAAAGTGTTGTTGGCAAGGCTGAAGTGTGGAGGTGAGGCAGATTCCCTAAAGATAAAGCTTTTTATAGTATGTCTTTCATCCTATGGCTGCTGAGGGAGTTCCAGTGAAATTCACCAATGGGGTAAATGTTCTGAGTAGAGCAGCCTATAATCTCTTGTAGTAATACCTTTGATACGCAATATATCTAATTTCTGAATGAGTGATTTTGATGGGAATTATATCCCAAAGAGATTTAGCGTAAAGTGTACTGAAAACTCTGAAAGTCAGTACTTCATATGCAATAGGAAAAGGAGGCTCATTTAGCCAGGAAAACCTGTTCCCCTGTTACTGTGATTATACTACGAAAAATGCTTGGCATCACCCACATTCGAGGTATTAGTGTTTCAATTTTGCATTCTTATGTTTGAATTTGTGTGAAATGTTATTCACTATGATTCTTTCTTTGAGCAAAATTTGGCTTTTCCTGTAGGAACCTATTATGGTATGGCCTAAGGCTCCATACATTAGACTTCAACCTTTCAGGATTGCTCCTTGAGTCATAATTAAAAGTTAGCTGTAAAATGCCACATAAATTGGTCAAACTACTGTCCATTTGAATTAGGTTCCAGGATGAATATATTTTTGGTTTACAGTATGTAGGTCATTAAAAAAAGTGGGAAAGAATGAAAGCTTTTGACTGTAATTCATTTATATTTTATGGAACAAATGCCTCAGCTCTTATATTTTACTGAGTTTTTAATTAAAAGATACATACAGTTTTAGGTAACTATTAATAAGTCAAAGCATTTCTTTGATGGCATTGCTATGCTTCAGCAACTTTTATAAAGTATGTCATATTAATCCTAAAGCTTTTTCTGGGATATAATCACTAAAATGACTTAATATATGAGGAACATCCCCTTGAATGGCATAATTTTATACTTAAATTTGACTTTAGGTGGCAACTAACTTTACTTTCTATACCTAATTGCAACTACTAAGCTCTTTTTTCTGATTTATAGGGCTCTGTGGAACCTGGCATTATTTTTGTGGGTATGATTTCAGTTGACACCCTCAAACCTGAATAAAGAAGAAAAGGTATAAAGTTCACCCCCCCAAAAAAAAAAAAACAAAACAAGAAGAGGATGAAGAAAAGGAAGAGGAACATGGATAAGGAGGAGAAGGAAGGAGAGAATTAAGGATGAGATAGCATTAGGTACAGGTGGATCCAGGGGTTGATCCAGGACCATCATCTTTCTTATACTCCTGATCCCCCAACTCTCCACTCTGTTTCTCTCTGCGTGGTGGCCTCTTTTACATGGTCATCAACCAATGTGAAATCAAAGGTCACAGCATCTCCGCTTAGTTACCCCAATGGAAGAAACTTAATGTTTTTTGTCCCAGATTCTGTACATAAATCCAGGAGAGTACTCACCTTAGCTCTGTTTGTGTATGCTAGCAATAAACAGGAAGTCTAATCTGATTATGTGATATATGTGTTATTCTTTGTTATGTGAGTGTTCATATTGACTCCATGCCAGACTGTATCACTTTGGGTGTCAGGACCCTTCATTACAGATGTTTACCTCCCCTATTCCACCAAGGATTCAGCTGTGTCCATAAAAATAGATTCATACATACTAGCTGCTTTCTGACTGAGTGTGAACATAATGCTTATGACAAGGGAATACCATACTACTTAAATACACAAAATATCTTGGCATGGCCACAAAATTCCTAAGCACCAAGCCTTTTCACGTTTCAAGGCCTTCTCACATTCTGTTCTCTCTTGTCTCCCTTCTCTATTACCCCTCTTCATCTGGCCCACTTCTAAACAGCTTAAATATCATTTTCTCAGAATCTTTACCTGATCACCCCTCCCATCCCGACTAGAGTAGAACATCGAGTTTACCTGTTTATAGCTCCTGTTTTTTGTTTCCCTTATAGCAATTATTGTAATTGTAAAGAATTGGGCAATATTTGTTTTCCCTTGGAAACAGATGCACTGCCTAAATTATTTACTTCTGCACTGATAGCACTTTATCATCAAAAGCACTGAATATGTATTTTTTATAGGAATAGACAGATGATTAAAAAGAATGTTAACTCTAGAATTGCATTTGTTAAGACTTCTTTGTAGTATGCAATCAAATTTGGCAGCAAAAAATCTAATTGTGAATAGCCAGGGCACTATCAAGATCTCAATACTACTGTTAATGGTCACATGATAATTCTAGTTACTATAACAAATACACTGCCACATTTTAGTAACTTACACAGGTAAGTGTATCGCTTGCTCACATAACTCCTGTGCAGCTATTCCTGGTCAGTGAGTAGCCTTTCTCAGTTGGGTAATTCAGGGACTCCTTCAATCTTATGGCTCCACCATCTCTAGGAGCTTGAAATCCTTTGCATCCAGCAATAAGATGGAGGATGAACAAGAGTATGGAGAAGACATGCCCAATTTTGTTAATCAACTTAGTCCAGAATTAAAACACATCACTACAGCTCATATTCCATTGGTAAGAACTAGTCATATGGTCCCATCTAGAAGCAGGGAAATGTAGCTTCTAGCTAACCAGCCACTTGCCAGCACAGCCATATAGTATGGATGGAATAAGTAAGAATGTTCGGTGGGCAGCTATTGATCACTGTTTGGATAGTAGACAGTGCATTGTTTATAGACAGTAGACAGTCTCCAGTAAGCTGATTTCTAAGATTCAAAAAGCTATGGAACATCTTATCAACAAAACTGGCAGCAAAATGAACAATTCAGGCACTCAGCTATTTTTTCTGTAGTGAAGACAAAACAAAACATCAAAAACACAGAAATGGAAACCTGCTGACCTATTTTCTTTTTTATGGTTCTGTTTCTGTTTTCTGTTTCTTACTGCTCGTGTTGTTTTTTGAAATCATGTGGAAATACAACCTCAGGCTGGGTTAGTGTAAGAGCTACAACAGACTTTTGTGATTTCCCTCTCAGATCTTAATTTCTCTTATTATTTCTAATATTTTTAAATGTTAACCCCAAAAGAAATGATATTAGTTAGCATATATAATCACAATGTCTATGCGCTATCCCATATTTACTATGTTCTCTCTCATCAAGAAGATGCTAATTAACGGTTTGGTATGTTTAACACAGCAGTATGCTACTTGACACCTTCATAAAACATGAAGGCTAAAGGTTACAACACTATTTTACAGACTGAAACACAAAAACAGGTGGTAATCACCACAATATTGTGTTCTGAGGTTAAAATACTGGCAAATTAAATAATCTATCAGCAGATGTTGCATTATATTAATTCCTTCAGTTTTAGATGTAAACTAAGTCTAAACTCATGAAAAAGTGTGCAAACTAAGAGAATATGGAGACGTGCACAGAACACTGATCTGACGTATGCAATACTTTTTCCCTGAGAAGATTTTCACCATAGTCAATTTTATTTTGGTCAAGAATTCATAGCAAGTTACCACTAATGATTTCTCAAAGCCACATTTATTAAAGGCTCATATAATCTGATTTTTAAATAACTTTTCACAATTTTTTTGTCAACTGATAAAATCACCCCTTCCCATTTGCCACTATTATTCATTCAACAAAATCATTATTTTGTCATTTATCTACTTATTCATTCAATTAATTATTTTAATTTTCACCAAGCCTCAGATATGTAAATAGACTACTCTGTTAGGTGCTACTGGGGGTATATGTACTTTTTGCCCTAAAAGAACTTGCAACTGATTCTTTTCATATCAGAACTATTTATACTACAACTGAATAATCATATATAACAAGACACCAGTGATGTTTCAGAGACATATATAGTAAATGTTGAGTAAATTAAACAGATAATTATGCTATGTGTTCTGAGAATGAAATTTTTTACAGTGGGGAGTAGTAACCAGAGACACCTTCTTGGAGGTAGTATGGTTTAAAGACTTTGGAGAATGCATATGAGTTGAACAGTAAAAGAATGAGCTAGGGAATTCCAAAGAGGAAAACAATGTGAAAGGCAACACAGAGAAGGAGGCCTGAGTATAACTTGGAGAGGGAAAAATCAGTAGAGTATTATGGGTGGAGAGTGAAAGGTTCAAGGAGCAAAAAGGGAGATTTGGGAGCTGATAGAATAACCACCCAATTTATCTTGACAAGGAGAACAAATGATTTCTAAGGGGTCAATGATGAGGAGATCCACTGTGCACTACTGTGGTGAGGGATAAGTTTCCAGTAGAGAGAACAATACATGCAAAAGCCCAAAGAAAACAAAAACTATTCATTACATAAGGAACTATTTACTCAGTATGAATAAAAGGTAAAGTGTCTATGGAAAAGGAGAAGAGATGACAATGTTTGGGATTGAGACACATGAGTCTGGGGAGGTGGGTTATTTGGGCCATAATCAGGAGGTTATTTTTTTATCATGTTAAAAAAGTTGGATTTTACTCTGCAAGCACTGGGAGACACTGAGAAGGGAGAACAAGGTCAGAGCTGGATGGAGGATGATGCTAAGCTTCAGCGGGCATGATTTATAAGAGAAAGGCACAACTGGAGGCAGGAAGTACTATTACTAAAAAGTTGGGGTGATTCAGATGATAAAGAATGATGAAGTGGCATGGGAATGAAAAGAAGTCAACAGATGAGTGACACAGCAAAGAGAAAACTCATAATTTCTATGCGAATAGATGATGGTAGGTCCATTTCAGGACCTTCATAGTTCATATATTTCTACTTTTGGAGTCCATACCCAGTGTTGTATTAGGCATATTAAAATATACCCACAAACCCAATAAATATCATGAATAATTATAATAAATAAAGTGAAGTGTTCTAATTTTTATAATTTTGACTTTATTATAAGATAAATTATTCATTTTTCTTATGATTTTAATCTTACTGGGTTTGATTATACTTCACTATTTTAATATCTATATAAGAATTGCAATGAACTGCAGTTGTCTAGTTGTCATAAAACAATTTGTAAACAATTAAGCAGTTATTAATATAAATTTTTCTGATTGTATCTATGCGTATGTAGATTTTATACATTATTTCAAACATTTTCAGAAGCCTTTCAAAGCTTTATGGTCCTAGGCACTGAAACTTACATGTAAAATTAGCTTGGATGGTGGTGACCCTCACTGATTTACCAGGAACCATAATAGGAAGGACACGTATCATTCCAAGTGCCTCCAACCACATCCTTTTTATTTTCATGTACTAAAGTTCTAAATGAATTCTTTAAATTCACTAAACACTTCAGAGTGTTGTAGATCATGGGCTAACCTTGCCCACATTCTTGTGTGGATGTAACCCAATGGAAAAAAGAAGCGAAGTGAGAAATCTGCTTTCCACTCAGACCCCTCTCGTAAACACAATCATTTGTGTTCTTAGGGAAGGAGGAAAAGAACACAGTGGCTGCTCTATCCCCAGCAAGCCCAGACCACTCAGCGGAGCTAGTTCCAGTAATAAAAGGGCCCAGCATGTTGCAGAAGGGCAGGTGCTGGACTGACGTCAGCCAGTCTTAGGGCCAGTCTTCAGCAGGCACATATTCATCTGCCTATGAAAAGTGCACCCTATGAATCCTCACTACAACATGTCATGGCAACAACACTGATTTAGACTTTCTTCTTGATCAGTTGCCATTTCTATGGAAATGAGAATCATCTTCTTCCTCCTGCTGTTTGGCAATTGCCAGCTAAGCCTTCTGGAGAAGTGAGCAGTAAGAAGGCAATGCACTTTACCACAATGCTACAGGAGTGAAGTGAACGTATGCTGAAGCTCTCAATTTTATAACAAATTAAAACAAAAAGTGAATTTACTTGAAAAAGAAAACGTTCTTCAAAAATATTTTTTCAGTTACCAATATGCTATATAATGTGCTCAAAATCTAATTTACCACTGTGTCTAAGGCACCTTAAATATCTTTGACCTGAGTAATTTGATATAAATCTGTCATGCAGGCAATTGAGACTGATATTCAGATCTTACATATTTTTGCTCTGATCATTACTTTTCAGAGGAAAGTAAAGCAAGCTAGGAGAAGGGTTAGGAGGAGGCAAAGAAGAAAAAGCAGGAAAAAAAGAAAAAGGAGAGAAAAAAGAAAAAAAAATAAAAGGAGAAAGAAAAAAATCAATAAAAATAATTTCCCCTCTTTTTCTCTTCCACAAATGGTTAGTTCAAACATTGAGAAAAATTTTCCAATCTAATTATACCTACCCCAAATCAAATTTTCTTCACGAGCATAAAAGTAATATTGGCCACTTAAGGAGATCAGTTCTTGTCTTCCTATTTTTAAAGAGCATCCAAAATTTCATTCCACATTACTTAATCCAATCCTGTACATATAAATTATGTCCACAGCACAATCCCTCCTTAGTTCTTATAGGAACCCACATATACCAGGCACATCATCATCTCATTCTCTAAAAGACTAATCCATATTATCTATTCTGAGAAAACTTTAGCATCTAGAATATGATCAGCCAATTTAGTCAGTATATAAACTAGCACAACAATAAACACTGCCCTTGTTCTCACCTCATGTGTGTTCATTCACCTCCCGAGACTGGGAATTCTCTGTGAACATGAAGCAAGCATTATGCTCTGAGTAATCGAAAACCCTGGACCCCAATCTAGATGAATAGAAGATATTATATAAATGTGTACTAATTGATTTCTTTAGCCCTTTATCTAATTTTTGGTACATTGGTATTATCTAGGCTGCCTAAGCATGGCTGTTACCATGCAAGAAAGAAAAGCCATCAGATGGTAAGAAGTTACTTCTTTGTCCTGCTCTGAACCTAGCTTTCTCTCCAAGGACTTTTTTGCTTTTGTTCACTAAGAAAAATTAATCTGCTGAATAACTGCTAGTGCCCATTTAATTAATTTAGCCTGACTTAAACTATCTGTTGGAATATCTACCCAGTATTTTGTGGAGTCCATTTTTTCCCTCAACACATTCTGTAAAGAGCCCTTGTGTAATTATTAGAACTGTGAATTAAGTAGATACCTTCTCTACGAATTGTTATTCTACCCAGGACCAAAGCCATTTCTTGTTGGTTCAGTTACATTGCATGTATATACCAATTATTACAACAAGCTTCACCAGTACTTGTTAAATCTCCTCTACCTTCTATATTTGAGACCACCACTCAAGTTGTCTTCCTTCATGAAGTTTTTCTGCAACAACTATGATCTCTTTTCTGAATGTCTACAACCAGAAAGTTTGGTACCTTACTGTTTTTCTCATTATTTCATTAGCATTTCATCCTCAAATATGACAAAAGCTCCTTGAAAACAAGGACTATATCTTTACTGTGTTACCTCCACAGATCTTCACTGAGCAGCTGTTTACTGAGAATATATCACATGCCAAACCCAGGTTAATATTTGAGGATATAGGGAGGATGCATTCAAATCCAAACTCTTAGAGAAGTTCTCAATCAAGTGGAGGTGACAGATCTGTGAACTGATGAATTCAGGAAGATGTAATCAGTTCTACAGACGAAGAGTTGTGAAAATATAAAACATGGCAATTAATTTTGCCCAGTGTGGTCATATCAATAGATACTTAATCTGGGTCCTAAAAAATAAATACAGTTTCTTAGGATAAAACTTAGAGAAAGGATCAGAAAGAGAAAATTCCAGGCAGAAGTAACAGCTGGATTCATGGAAAGATTTTCCTCAAAATTTAGCACAAAGCTAAGCAAACAGCAGGGGCTTCAATAATAGTTTCATTTTAATTAATGAAGTTCCTTTATATTGACTAGTAAAATCTAGATTAATATTTTCAGTAGACAAAATCAGAAAAAAAGAGCTTTTACTTTGTATTTAATGTGCTCCCTTAAATAAAAAAGACAATTCAGTTATAAAGAGAAACTTGTCAGATATTCAATTTGATGCATTTTGGTGATGTAAACCTACACATTATCCTAAGCTTTTAATATTCCCTACTGTTCTGTTCTAATTAACGTGAGCCTTGTGTTTGAAGGACAAAGTTTAGTCTACAAAGGCACTGCCTGAAGTAACAGCATTCACATCTTGGTTGGTTTCTCTTATGAAAATAAGGAAGGCTCACATCCAGGTGTGAAGGAGAGTACTTCCCCAGTCATCTATTTAGGTATAAATACACCTCTTTGGTTCTAAATTCTAAATACCTTAGCATTGTCTCCTATATTTTTGCCAAGTGTAGCTACAACATGAAGTTTCACTAACACTGTGGAACCATATTTATATCCAATTAGACTCTAAATATCCTTAATGAATGCAAGACAGACACCAACCCGCAATCACACACAGTCTTCTGTCGAATGGGAAAGAGGCGGGAAACTAGGAAATGGCCAACCATGACTCTGTGATCAAAAGACTCAACTGGCTCCCTGTCACTTTGTAAAATACCGTGAGATTGGTTTTCATGCTCTATAGACCCTACATGCTCCGCTCCTACAGAATTCCCCTTCATCATGGCCTACCACTCCCTCTCTCTCCCACTGAACTTTTGATATATAAGCCTCCCTATTCATCTTCAAAAGTGTCAAGTTTATTCCTATTCCTGAACGCATTTATGTGTTGTTTCTTCAGCAAGAAGATCTCCACTCATTCTCGAAATTCATTCAAGAGTCTATTCAAGTGTTACCTCTAGAGAGGTTGTTCCTGACCATGCTATTTAAAATAGGCATCATCTACCTTTATCATACTCTAATAGTCTTTGTTGCTTATATCACTTCTTGAAATCATCTCCCTCATGCGCACACACGCACTACTCTAAATGCCTGTCTCTCTTCCAGAGAGGAAAGGCAGTTTGACTCTTTTGTTCACAACTATGGCTCCAGTTTCTTGAACAGTGTCTCACATGTAATAGATGCTCAATAAATATTTCCTGTTTTTTGTTGGTGTTGGCTCATGTACACAGAGTGACATGAAAGAGGGAGAAATATTTTTTTGAGTATCCTTTCCCTTTTGAAATTTGCATCTGATCATCCAACATAGATTTTCAGCTCCATTTTGGATACATTCACTATGATGCTAGAAGAGAAAAAAAGCCATCACATCTGAAAAGCACTTGACATAGAAATATGTCAAGCCAATAGTAGAGCTCTTCCAGATGAACACATCCAATTATTCCACAGATACTTCTTGAGTTCATAATAACTGATACTGAGACTGCTCCTAATAACTGAAAAACACAGATCCTGATCCTATTGGCAAGGAGTTTAAAATCTAGCCAGAAAGAAACACAGCAATCCAATAAATGCACATATAATAATTTGATTATAATTAGGAAACATATTATGAAGAACAACAAGGTGCTATGATGCCATATAATAGAGAGTCCAGTTTGGTGTGGTGAAGCAGTAAAGATTTTCTTGGGTATGGAGTATTTATGCTAAGACTTGAAGGATTAATATGAAATGACAAGGAAAAGTAAATTTTTGAAAAGGAAGACTGCAATGGAAGGGGAAAACATTCTAGGAAGAGGGAAAGCTTAAGGACAGAGAAAATTTACTGAAGAATTTTAGGTAGGGTGGCCAGTATTGGCAAATAAAAATACAGGATGCACAATTAAACTTGAATTTCAGATAAACTATAATTTTTTTCAATATAAGTATGTTTAATATGTTGTACAGGACATACAGTAAAAACAAAAACAAAAAGTTGTTTATCTGGAATTAAATTTAACTGGGCGTTGTAAATTTTATCTGAAAACCTATATTACAGGAATTGAGAGATGGCCAGAACCCTTTGATCAGGTAGGAGACAGACTAAGGGTGACCACAGAAATTCTTCTTTTGCTTTTTACTTATTCACTCATGTATTCTATAAATATCTTACATGTATTTAATGTGTCTTGCAGTCCTCAATGTACCTGCGGATATAGTCAAGCAAGAGACATAGATGAATCCCCTATTAGACTATCGATCAAAGACTTTGGTGAATATGTCTCTGTATTGTCAACCCCTAGCCCAACACTTGGCGCAGAGGTGACTTCCAGAAAGAGAAGTTCAGTAACTGAAAATACATTAATACAAAATGATGTTACTAAACAACCACTGGTTTTGGTTCCACGATAGAAAGTTAGCATTTCACTTACACACAGAAACACTTAAAATTTAGCTCAGTTGGTTCTTAGTGCTCATCTCACTGTGCTCATCTCATCTGTGTTCTCATCTGTGTTCTATCTCAGCTGTAATGAAAGATGAGAATAGAAAGAACTTAAGCATATGGTGCACCCTGGACTCTCCACTTTGGCTTCAAACACAACAATACCTCAAAGATGACTGACTGTGTCCGTGGGTGTTTACTGTGATATCATAATTTAGTCAATTTTTTTAATTTACTAGTAAATTTTAGTAAATATTAGTCTAAGGTAGTGAACACATAAACATGGTCATTAAAATAAAAATATCACTGAAATACTCTCCAAAAACCATCATCTAAGCATTTTGATTTTGTTTAGTGGCTCTCATTCAGTGGGCGTTTGGCAATTTCTGGAGACATTTTTGACTGTCATGGCTGTGCATTTGGGGGAGGCAGTTATTGGCATCTAGTGGATAGAGGCCAGGGATGCTGGTAAACATCTTAAATTGCATAAGATAGCCCTTCCACAATAAAGAATTGTCCAAAATGTCACTACTGTCACTAGTAAGAAACCCTGATATAAATTAGTAGTTAGCTTGGTTTGAAACATATATTTTAATTCATAGCAATCCAATTTTGTCAAATACAAATAAAATGGCATGAGAGAAAATAGTACATGATTGTTTTAAGATAATGGGAGTTTATCATTCTGGACTACTTATTACATGGTAGACCACTTTGCACACTTAAACTTCACAAAAATACACTGAAGTCAATTGTATTAATTGCCACTTTACATTTTAGGAAACTAAGACTTGAAATGATTAGCTAACTTGCTGATAATTGAACCTAGGTATTCTGAGGCCAAAACCTACATGCATATCCCTTCTAACGTAGTCCTTCTCCATTGAATGCATTCAATGGAATGATCACAGTAGATAATTGATTCTGTAGCTCAAAATGTTTTCAACTGAAATGGTAACAAACTCTTCCTGTCTGATTATTGCCAACATTTCAAACTGATATATGCTTTTTTTCTATAGATAATTATGAGAGCATACCTACTCTTCATAATTCTAACTATATATTCCCTTTATTGAACACCATCTGCTCTGTTTTGAGTTGAATCAGTCAACTTGTTTATTTTTAGGGGTTTATAGCTGTTGAAGAATCCCTCCCCGCCCCCCACCACACGCACGCCTTAATTAAAGGTATCTTTCTCTGCCTCCATTCTCAAGAAAGGGAATATCTTAATTTGTTTTTAACTGTCTTCAGTCTCAGTGTCAGTTAAGTAACCATATCATCTTCATACTTAAATACTTGTGTTTCTTTTGGCTTTAAATCTTTTGTTCTCTTATGTTTAAATTTAACTCCAAATGTAAATGGGATTATTCAAGCCTAATAGACCCTAACAATCATCCCATGAGTTCTACAGGTGATTTGCTTCCTAATTACTACTTAAAATAATACATACCTGGATATTTTTATGCTCATATATTCATCATTGCTATATGCTGTTAAATAAAAACAGATGCACAGAAAGGGGTAAAATTGTATCTGCAAATTATTGCAGTAAATTGGATGTTTATTCACAGAAACATCTAATTGATAATCACTTGTTGGCAAGACTGGACAAGTTTCAAAGTAACTCCAAAGGAGATTCAAGCATACTGTTAAAAAGAAAGTCTCCACAGAGCACAGCAAAGCACATTTGTGTTTGCTGAGGAAACTACTATGCCCCCATCACAAAATGAGTTTTCTAATTTTGAGGTTGAGATTTCATTCATTCACTGTGATGTTAACTGCAAGATAGGAAGTACTTAGTTTCAATGAAAGAAGAGAGAATGTTGTTTCTGATCAAGCAAATTTTAAAGAAAACACAGTCACTTCCAGTTTGTCATTTGGGTATTCTCCATTTCTTTCAGAATCTTACCTTAACACTTTCATATATTACTGACGCAAATGGAAATTGGTTTGATCTTTTTGGAGAGGAATTTACAAACAAGAATGCTGTTCTTTAGAATTCTTGTTTGAGGCATTAGAAACTCACTAGCCAACTGAAGCAGAAAGGACTTCATTAGCAGGATACCTCAGAGTTCTTAGAACTGAAGGGAGCAGGTTCAGACAGAGGTAGAAAAACACTGGGAGGAAGTACATGAAGCATGAGCTAATGGATATCTCTTAGGGAGGCTGAAATGAAATGAACCAGGTCTAAGTATTTTTAGTTTTTTTGCTTATACTCTTCATTTTCAAAGAGGTAGCATTTGACCTGCCCTGAGTCACATGTCCATTATTTTTCTAAGCCAGAGCAAGAAACCTTAACCAATATTTTCACAAGAATGTATTCCAAAGGAAAAGGATGTTGCCAATAAAAAAACAGATAAACAAACAGACCCATCACTTATATCAAAAGGCTTTAAAATAAGTATTCCTTTTGATCAAGAAATCGAACTCTGGGTCATAACCTGGGGAAATAGTCAAAGATGTTTTCAAGATTTACATCTAGTAGTTAATTTTATGAGAAAGCTGAAAAAATTCCATACAAAATATGAAATTAAAAAAAAACAGACTAAGGGTCTGAAAGTTAAAAGTATAATTCAATTTTTGTTTAAATGACAATGTACTGATGAGAAAGTACCATATGAAAATTACTTTAAGTAATTTTATTATATTCATTTTTTCTTTTCAAATCTTTATATATATTTTCAAGCTTTACCGAAATATAATTGACACGATATATTGTCATTGTATAAGTTTTAGGTATACACATATAACTATGAAATGATTACCACAATAAGGTTACTTAGCACTTGCAATGCCTCACATAATTAATATTTTTTTTTGGTGTGTGGTCAGAACATTTAAGATTTACTTTCTTAGTAAATTTCAAATACACAAATACAGTACTGTTAACTATAGTCACCACGCTACACATTAGATCTGCAGAACTTTTCATCTTATTACTGGATGTTTATACCCTTTGTTTGTCCCAACATCTCTCCAGTTTTCTCACTGCTCCCCCCAGCACATGGCAACCACCATTCTACTCTGTTTCTATGAATTCAGCTTTTTGGCTTCTACATGTAAGCGAGATCATACAGTATTTGTCTTTCTCTGTATGACCTACTTTACTTACTACAGTGCACTCAAGGTCCACGCATGTTGTTGTAAAAGGCAGACGTTCCTTCATTTTTATGGCTGAATAATATTTCATTGTATGTATATACCACATCTTCTTTACCCATTGATGGATATTTAGGTGGTTTTCATGTCTTGGTTACTGTGAATAATGTTGTGATGAACATGGGGGTGTAGATATCTCTTCAAGAGTGTGGTGATTTCATTTATTTGGATGTATACCCAGAAGTGAAATTTCTGGATTATATGTTAGTTCTATTTTTGTTCTTTTTGAGGAACCTCCATATTGTCTTCCATAGTGTCTGTACCAATTTACATTCCCACCAACACTGTACAAGACTTCCTTTTTCTCCACATCCTCACTGACATTTGTCATGGCTTGTCTTTTTGATAATAGCCATCTTTTAAAAACTTTATTTATTTATTTTTGGCTGTGTTGGGTCTTTGTTGCTGCGCGCAGGCTTTCTCTAGTTGCAACGAGTGGGGGCTACTCTTCCTTGTGCTGCACGGGCTTCTCACTGCGGTGCCTTCTCTTGTTGCGGAGCATGGGCTCTAGGCACGCAGGCTTCAGCAGTTGTGGCCTGTGGGCTCTAGAGCGCAGGCTCAGTAGTTGTGGTGCACGGGCTTAGTTGCTCCGCGGCATGTGGGATCTTCCCAGACCAGGGCTCGAACCCGTGTCCCCTGCCTTGGCAGGAGATTCTTAACCACTGCACCACCAGGGAAGCCCCAGTCATTTTAACAAATGTGAGGTGATGTTTCATTGTGGTTTTGGTTTGCATTTCTCTGATCATTAGTGATGCTGAACATCTTTTTATCTGTAGGTCTAGGTACATGTGATCTGGCTGGGAAGCTAAGCTCATGGAAAAACTGGCCTGGTGCTAGGTTGGACCAGGAGCTTGGTTCCAAATAAGCTACCTGGAGCCTAGGTTTGGGGGGCTGCTTTGGTGCTGTGCCAGGCTGAAATCTTAGGCTTATGGGACCCCACCAGGAACCTTGGTCATGCGAGGCACCTGGGACCATGAAAGCCAACGTAGTACTGTGGTAGACTGAGATCCTGGGACTGCAACAAGTCTGCGTGGTGTTGCCATGGACCTGGTGTGGGATCCCCAATGAGGTCCTATTTCTTAGCTCTTATACAGGTATTTTCATGCATGGATAATTGTCCAAACTGATGTTTCTGAGAGGGGATGAGCTCTACAAATTCTCATACTGCCATCTCGCTGATGTCATTCCTCTACCTATATTTTCTTCTTAGTTACGTATCTACATTTTAGCAATGGAACTTCCCTTTGTGATTGCAGGAGTCATACAGCACAATGCTAACAATAATGATAATGTGAATAAAAAAGCATTCTGACTTTACTTTGAACTTCAAATTTATGAAATAAGATTATAGCAGCTGCCTCTATGGATGGAAAAAAAAACCCAATGAAACAAAAATGTTATTAGTGGTTATCTCCAGATAATATTTTGGAGGGTGGTTTTTAAATTTCTTGCAATACAAGTATTTTTCTTGTAATAAGAAAGAAAAGCAGGAAAGAGTAAAAATTCTTACATAAGCTCAGGTGTTTCTATAAATGCTTATGAGATTTTTTGCTAACTTTTTTATGAGGGAAAGTCAAGTTATAGCCAAATTATTAGTGCAATCTGTCCAGATTCCTTACATTTCTTCATTTATACATCTCATCTTATAGCCTACTGAAAACAACAGAAGTAATAAACTCAGTGGCTGAGAGCAGAGGCTTTAAAGCCAGTTAGATCTGTACCTGAATCTTACTTGTTCCACTTACTACCCAAGTTGCTTCAATGCTCTGACCTCAGTATCCACATCTATAAAACAGTGATAATAATTTCTATCTCTTAAGATCATTATGGGAATGCAAATCTATATGGATGTTATATCTACTTTACATTCACTGTAGGAATATAAAATTTATAGCAAATTATTTGTTAGAAAATTATTTTAAAGAAAAATATTAAATTATTTAAAATTTTTATTTTATACAGATATATGTAAAATCATGAAACTAGAATGCAAGTAGTTGAAATGGGAGAACAGTGCTCTAAAATGACGAATAGAAGTTTGAGGAAGCCCTGGCTCACATTAACATCCAACATGCATTACAACAACGGTCCCCCACATTTTTGGCAGCAGGGACTGGTTTTGTGGAAGACAAGTTTTTCATGGACAGTGGGGTGGGGGAACATTGGGGGAGAGATGTTTCAGGCGGTAATGCGAGCGATGGGGAGCGGCAGATGAAGTTTGCTCACTTGCCGGCCACTCACCTCCTGCTGTGAGGCTTGGTTCCTAACAGGCTGTGGACCAGTACAGGTCCATGGTCCAGGGGATGGGGGCCCCTGCATTACAAGGTGCTATGTTTCTGGAAAAATCACGCCCTTGTTCAACTGCTGGCAAGTAGTATAATAGGATGTCTTATTCTGGGAAGCCACAATCTAACAGAGAGGTTATCATGTTGTGATCCATGGATGCCCCTAGTGGTCTGTGAGATCATATACACACTTTAAAGGTCTTAATAGGCATGTCTTTCTTGGCATGAGAATCAACAGCCTTCATCAACATTTCCAAAAGAAATGAGACCCTTAAAATATTAAGAAGCACAGAATTAAAATCTCCAATATTAATCACTCCCAATGTCCCTTATGTTGTCTACTTCTTTATTTGCTGCTCTTACCTGTTATTTCCAAGTGTTGCAAATATGAGCTGGCTGCTTGAAAGACCACTAGAAATTAGTAGGAACAAGCCATGTACGTTCCCTCTTTTTCTCATCCTTGGTAATGAGAAAACCCATATGTGGTCGGGATGAAAAATAAAATTGAATTGGCTAGGTTAAGAACACACGAATAATAATGTAGTATAAAACACGTCTTATGCACTTGCTGCTGGAGATGTGGATAGGCATCCAGAAAATAGAATGGCATAAAAACATAAATGTTATATGGTGGTACAGACTAGGATCAGAATACTGAAATGAATTCTTCTGTTATCCCTTGTCTTCATAATTCAAGACTGAAGTCTGATCTCAATCATAAGCCTCATCTAATTCTTCTAGCCTTTACTAACATCACTTGTCTGAATTCCCATTCCTGGAATGATAGATAGTTTTCTGGCCAACTCCAATCAGTTGTTTGGCTGCTTGGGAGGATTTGGAGGACCCATTAAGGCTCAGCTGGAAAGAGAAACTTGATGATGAGCAGTGTGTGCTGTGGGCTCTGCCTGGAGATTGGCTGGCCTTAGGCTAGATCAGCACTAAGGAAACAACACAGGGCTTACAGCAGAAAAATACCGGAAGTATTTTAAAAACACTAATCAGGACCTGGTGAAATTCCAAAGTTCCACACTGAATTTACATCCAGCGAGGTATGAATATCAAGCAGGGTTATGACGACCTAGGTTACTTTTACCTTGGGCATAAAAGTATTAGCAACGGCACTGCTTAGTTACTATAATCTTGAACCATAAACTTATAAGTCACTAGAACCATAGAAATGATCAGTCAGATAAATTTTGCTCAAATTCCATTATCCAGATGAGTATACATAAATAAAACTAGCTACCGTTAGATTATAACAAGCAGTTCTAAGCTGGTACAACAGGTAGCATGGAAACATTTTGGATGACAGTAGAGAAATAAAATGGGCTTTTTCTCTCTGCCATTTTAAGTAAATGACACGTACTATGCTTATTTATTCTTCAAGTAACCTTGCAAGTATGATAGTACTATTATTATTATCTTTATTTACAACTGAGAAAATATGTTCAAAAGATGGTGCCCAAAAGTAGATGACAGTTGAACCCAGGTCAATCTCTGCTATAGCCCATGCATTTAATCTTGACAGTATCTAACTTCAAAATCCATTGTTAAATTATCCATACTCTCTGCAGATTCTTTTTGCAAATAAGAGGAGGTCAGCTAACAGCTGACCAAGGTAACTGTTAAATGCACATTCAGATATCTGATATAAGAGCAAATGAAGAGGGGAGTCCATTTTTCAGCAGGAAAAAACACAGAAATATATACCCTCTAGTTTCTTAACTAAAACAATTCTGATAGGGAGGAAATATGGTCCCCTTCTCTTGTTATTATGTACGGCGAACTCAAATATAAAATGGTATAATGGAATATTACTTAAGAGCACTGGGTTGGGAGCCAGGGTTCATATCTTTGGCCTGTAATACTTACACAGTGTGTGAAATTAAAAAATCTGTTGTTTAGTTCCTGCATCTGATGAAATATAGATGTAATGAATTGTGATAATCATTTCACATAACTAGACTGTCTCAGATTGTTGTGAGAATTAAAATAATACCTGGCATGGAGTAAGCATCACTGAAGTGTTAACTATGATCATAGTTATTATAATAGTAATTACTCATATTCCAGTCCAACCTAAAGTACCAACAATTTAGTTCTGTTTCAATACTTCATCAGTTATTTTTAGAATCCTCTACCATGTGAACTTGCTTATGATTAAAAACCCTAACATTAAAAAACATCCTTTTTCACATAAAGCACTTAAGATAAAGTCATAAGCAAAAGAGATGCCTCCCTGCCCTCATAAAATTTTCAGCTGCTCAGAGAATGTAGGAATTGAGATAAATAAATACTTTGGAGTACTAAGAATGTTTTGAAAGACAAAATATAGCTGTGATGGAGAGTATAATTGGGGTGTTGGGGGTCAGGAAAGGCTCTCTGAGGAGGTGGGATTTAAGTTGAAACCCAGAGGATGAGGAAACTAAGTGAGCAGAAGTGACTCAAGCAGAATAAAAGGCATGTGTGCAAAGCTAGGAGGAAGAGAGAATGCGAGCTAAGCATCTACTATGGCTAGAGAGGACAGAGGAGGAGAATGAAGTAGGGATTGTAAAAACTGACAAAAGGTGAAAACTGCAGACCCTGTTTGTCATTTTAGGAAGGAGGGATTATATTATGAGGGTCATGAAAAGTCACTGAAGAGTTTTAAGCAAGGGAGTGACAATCCATTTGTTGCCAACAGAAAGCTAGAATTTAGCCTATGCTCATTATCACAGATCCAAAAAGAACTGAAAGGAATTTAAATGTTTGCTTAAGTCTCTCTAAAAAAAAAATGCTGATGGGAGATTAAACTGAACAGAGTACACAAGATCCTAGCATTCGGTTTTACCATCTATCTTTCTTAAATCAAAGGCATTCCAGCATACCTGCTACTTTTTCCTTTTCTCATGCCCTTTTCAAAATTGCTCCTATATCTCCATTTTCAGAACCACTCCAGGTTTTCTCTCTGTCCCTCTCCTTTCATTCTGCAGATCCTTTGCAAGATGAGCCTGGAGATAAAAAGACCAAATCCCCCTTCAGTGAAGTGCTTGCCGACAAGTTGGGGGAGGGTAGTCAGTGGGCAGCCTTCAGCTGTAGGCTCTTTTGGGGGATTCCTCAGCTTTAGAGAGCAATCTCTTCCTCCCAGCTCTCACCTTTCCCAGGGCAGCCCACATCTGGTGTTTGAGAGAAGTGGGGATATAAAAGACCTGCCCCAGACATTTCAGCCCAAAGTGGGATAACTCTGTCCATATATACCCTAGAGATTCATCCCAGTGGGGTTCCTTGAGGCTGTCAGACCTGCATGGAATTAGTTTTCTCCCTTTGCCCAGTCCTGCTTTCTCCCCTTTCCTTTCATGGTTTTCACCAAATAAACCTCTCACACTAGACATGGAATCTAGAGAACACAGTCTGCAAGACTTTGCGTGTCTATTTTCCTCTTCAGGAGAAAGCTCTGTCAATTCACATAGAAAAGAACCCAGTTTTCCAAACTGAATTTCCTTTATTTCTCTCTGCACATTGCTCTGATCAAAAAGAAGAAAGTCTTGTAACTTGAGCGACAAAAAACACCTCTCTCCTAAGTTCATGGAGTTAACTTATAGAGGGCAGTTAGACAGGTATAGTCATACTGTGAATTTTCAAATATTAATTTTTTGGTTCATGTCACTCTTAGAATCTGTGAACGGTTTCTTCCATGATGTTGTTCTCAGTCACTGAGGCTTCTGGAGCTGCAGAAAGGCATCAGATCTACTACACTCTGCATCAGAAAGACAGCCTGTTGTCTGCCCGTGGAGGCAGATCTACTTTTGTCCTCATGAGTCTTGGGCATTTGTGATGCACTATCATAGAACTGAGAGATAAAAATGGAGAGAGTTGAGAGGAGAAAGAGAAGGACGCTGTGAGGTCAATCCACATAACCAGGAATGCGAGGTGGGTGGGGCCGGTATATTTATTGTTTGGTGAAATTGCTGGCGGGTGGAAGATGTCAGTGGTGAATCAAAGGAACAGAGTTAGTCTGAGTATGAGGGAGTTGGGAAGAAAGAAAGGAATGTTTGAGAAATATTGCTGGGAGTTATGAACTGAATTTCCTTTTATGTGTACTGAGAGGTAGGAAAGAGACTGTGGTTTCTTTTTATGTTGGTTTTCTGTGTTTGGACTAGAAGAGACCACCGGTATAAGGATTATCTGGACAGCATTAAACCTGATCCTATGGCCTCAGCTCTACAATTAATGGAAGGAATTTGGAGCTAGATCTCCAGTGTCTTCACTTTTAACAAACATCCTAGGTATTTCTAGGGCACATGATCTACACATCACAATACCCGAAGCACTGCCCTAGTCTAGAAGTCAATCTTCAAATAGGGGAAGTTGTCCCCTGAGGATACACAGACCTGTAGGGGATATATAGGCATGTATGATTTTGAGAAAATACATATCCAGATCCTCAACTTCTGAATGCAGACCTTTGGTAAAGGTGATCTTTCTGAAAAGATCTGTCGACTATCACTTTTCCATAACTACCTCTGCTTTAAGTGTTTCTCCCTCTGAGGTGGGAGAGCCGAGTTCAAGACATTGGTTCACCAGAGATCTCCCGGCTCCATGTAATATCAAAAGGCGAAAGCTCTCCAAGAATTCTTCATCTCAATGCTAAGACACAGCTCCACTCAACGACCAGCAAGCTACAGTGCTAGACACTCTATGCCAAACAACTAGCAAGACAGGAACACAACCCCACCCGTTAGCAGAGAGGCTGCCTAAAATCAAAAAAAGGTCACAGACACCCCAAAACACACCAGCGGACGTGGTCCTGCCCACCAGAAAGACAAGAACTAGCCTCATCCACCAGAACACAGGCACCAGTCCCCTCAATAGGAAGCCTACACAAGCCACTGAACCAACCGTACCCACTAGGAGCAGACACCAAAAACAATGGGAAATATGAACCTGAAGCCTGTGAAACAGAGACCCCAAACACAGTAAGTTAAGCAAAATGAGAAGACAGAAAAATACAAAGCAGATGAAGGAGGAGCAAGGTAAAAATCCACCTGAACAAACAAATGAAGAGAAAATAGGCAGTCTACCTGAAAAAGAATTCAGAGTAATGATAGTAAAGGTGATGCAAAATCTTGGAAATACAATGGAGAAAATACAAGAAACTTTTAACTAGGACCTAGAAGAACTAAAGAGCAAACAAACAAGGATGAACAACACAATAAATGATATTAAAAATAGCAGAATAAATGAGGAAGAAGAACGGATATGTGAACTGGAAGATAAAATAGTGTAAATAACTACCACAGAGTGGAATAAACAAAAAAGAATGTAAAGAAATGAGGAAAATCTCAGAGACCTCTGAGACAATATTAGATGCACCAACATTCAAATTACAGGGGTCCCAGAAGAAGAAGAGAAAAAAAAAGGGACTGAGAAAATATGTGAAGAGATTAGAGTTGAAAACTTCCCTAATATGGGTAAAGAAATAGTCAATAAAGTCCAGGAAGTTCAGAGAGTCACATACAGGATAAATCCAAGGAGAAACATGCCAAGACACATATTAATCAAACTACCAAAAATTAAATACAAAGAAAAAATATTAAAAGCAGCAAGGAAAAAGCAACAATTAACATACAAGGGAATCCCCATAAGTTTAACAGCTGATCTTTCAGCAGAAACTCTGCAAGCCAGAAGGGAGTGGCAGGACATATTTAAAGTGATGAAAGGGAAAAACCTACAACCAAGATTACTGTACCCAGCAAGGATCTCATTTAAATTCAGTGGAGAAATTAAAACCTTTACAGACAAGCAAAGCAAGGAGAATTCAGCACCACCAAACCAGCTCTACAACAAATGCTAAAGGAACTTCTCTAGGCAGGAAACACAAGAGAAGGAAAAGACCTACAATAACAAACCCAAAACAATTAAGAAAATGGGAATAGGAGCATACATATTGATAACTACCTTAAATGTAAATGGATTAAATGCCCCAACCAAAAGACACAGACTGGCTGAATGGATACAAAAACAAGACCTGTATACATGCTGTCCACAACAGACCCACTTCAGACCTAGGGATACATACAAACTGAAAGTGAGGTGATGGAAAAAGATATTCCATGCAAATGGAAATCAAAAGAAAACAAAAGAAAGCTGGAGTAGCAATTCTTGTATCAGATGAAATAGACTTTAAAATAAAGACTATTATAAGAGACAAAGCAGGACACTACATAATGATCAAGGGATCAATCCAAGAAGAAGATATAACAATTGTAAATATTTATTCACCCAACATAGGAGCACCCCAATACATAAGGCAAATGCTAACAGCCATAAAAGGGGAAATGGACAGTAACACAACCACAGTAGGGGACTTTAACACCCCACTATCACCAATGGACAGATCATCCAAAATGAAAATAAACTAGGAAACACAAACTTTAAATGACACATTAAACAAGATGGACTTAATTGATATTTATAGGACATTCCATCCCAAAACAGCAGATTACATTTTCTTCTCAACTGCTCCTGGAACATTCTCCAGGAGAGATCATATCTTGGGTCACAAACCAAGCCTTGGTAAATTTTGAGAAAACTGAAATCATATCAAGTATCTTTTCTGACCATAATGCTATGAGATTACATATCAATTACAGGAAAAAATCTGTAAAACATAGAAACACATGGAGGCTAAACATTACACAACTAAATAACCAAGAGATCACTGAAGAAATCAAAGAGGAAATCAAAAAATACCAAGAAACAAATGACAATGAAAACACAACGACCCAAAACCTTTGGGATGCAGCAAAACCAGTTCTAAGAGGGAAGATTATAGCAATACAATGCTACCTCAAGAAAAAAGAAAAATCTCAGATGAACAACCTAACCATACACCTAAGGCAACTAGAGAAAGAAGAACAAAAAACCCCTGAAGTTACCAGAAGGAAAGAAATCATAAAGATCAGATCTGAAATAATGAAAAGGAAATGAAGGAAACGATAGCAAAAATCAATAAAACTAAAAGCTGGTTCTTTGAAAAGATAAACAAAATTGATAAAACTTTAGCCTGACTCATCAAGAAAAAAAGGAAGACTCAAATCAATAGAACTAGAAATGAAAAAGTAGAAGTAACAACTGACACTGCAGAAATACAAAGGATCATGAGAGATTACTATAAGTAAGTATATGCCAATAAAATGGACAACCTGGAAGAAATGGACAAATCCTGAGAAAACCACAACCTTCTGAGACTGAACCAGGAAGAAATAGAAAATATAAAGAGACCAATCACAAGCACTGAAATTGAAACTGATTAAAAATCTTCCAACAAACAAAAGCCCAGGACCAGATGGCTTCACAGGCAAATTCTATCAAACGTTTAGAGAAGAGCTAACACCTATCCTCCTCAAACTCTTCCAAAATATAGCAGAGGGAGGAACACTCCCAAACTCATTCTACGAGGCCACCATCACCTTGATACCAAAACCAGACAAAGATGCCAGCAAAAGAAAACTACAAGCCAGTACCACTGAGGAACACAGATGCAAAAATCCTCAACAAAATTCTAGCCAACAGAATCCAACAGGACATTAAAGGGATCATACACCATGATCAAGTGGGGTTTATCCCAGGAATGCAAGGATTTCTCAATATATGCAAATCAATCAATGTGATAAACCACAGTAACAAACTGAAGGAGAAAAACCATATGATCACCTGAATAGGTGCATAAAAAGCTTTTGACAAAATTCAACACCGATTTATGATAAAAATCCTCCAGAAAGTAGGCACAGAGGGAACTTTCCTCAACATAATAAAGGCCATATATGACAAACCCACTGCCAACATCGTTCTCAATGATGAAAAACTGAAACCGTTTCCACTAAGATCAGGAACAAGACAAGGTTGCCCACTCTCTCCACTACTATTCAATATAGATTTGGAAGTTTTAGTGACAGCAATCAAAGAAGAAAAAAAAAGTAAAAGGTATCCAAATTGAAAAAGAAGAAGTAAAACTGTCACTGTTTGCAGATAACATGATACTATACATACAGAATCCCAAAGATGCTACCAGAAAACTACTAGAGCTAATCAATGAATATGGTAGAGTAGCAGGATACAAAATTAATGCACAGAAATCTCTTGCATTCCTACACACTAATGATGAAAAATCTGAAAGAGAAATTAAGGAAACACGCCCATTTACCACTGCAACAAAAAGAATAAACTACCTAGGAATAAACCTACCTAAGGAGACAAAAGACGTGTATGTGGAAAACTTTAAGACACTGATGAAAGAAATTAAAGATGATACAAACAGTTGGAGAGATATACCATGTTCTTAGATTGGAAGAATCAACATTGTGAAAATGACTATACTACCCAAAGCAATCAACAGATTCAATGTAATCCCTATCAAACTACCAATGGCATTTTTCACAGAACTAGAAGAAAAAATTTCACAATTTGTATGGAAACACAAAAGACCCCAAATAGCCAAAGCAATCTTGAGAAAGAAAAACAGAGCTGGAGGATTCAGGCTCCCTGACTTCAGACTATACTACAAAGCTACAGTAATCAAGACAGTATGATACTGGCACAAAAATAGAAACACAGATCAGTGGAACAAGATAGAAAGCCCAGGGTCTTCCCTGGTGGCACAGTGGTTGAGAGTCCGCCTACCGATGCAGGCGACATGGGTTCGTGCCCCGGTGCAGGAAGATCCCACATGCTGCGGAGTCTGGGCCCGTGAGCCAGGGCTGCTGGGCCTGCGCGTCTGGAGCCTGTGCTCCACAACGGGAGAGGCCACAGCAGTGAGAGGCCTGCGTACCACCAAAAAAAAAAACAAAAAACAAAAAGATAGAAAGCCCAGAGGTAAACCCACACACCTATGGTCACATTATTTTTGATAATGGAGGCAAGAATATACAACAGAGAAAAGACAGCCTCTTCAAGAAGTGGTGTTGGGAAAACTGGACAGCTACATGTAAAAGAACGAAATTAGAACACTCCCTAATACCATACACAAAAATAAACTCAAAATGAATTAAAGACCTAAATGCAAGGCCAGACACTATAAAACTTTTAGAGGAAAACAGGCAGAACACCTTTGACATATATCACAGAAAGATGCTTTTTGACCCACCTCTTAGAGAAATGGAAATAAAAACAAAAATAAACAAATGGGACCTAATGAAACTTAAAAGCTTTTGCACAGCAAAGGAAACCAAAAGACGAAAAGAAAACCCTCAGAATGGGAGAAAATATTTGCAAATGAAGCAACTGACAAAGGATTAATCTCCAAAATATACAAGCAGCTCATATAGCTCAATATCAAAAAAAACAAACAACCCAAATCAAAAATGGGCAGAAGACCTAAACAGACATTTCTCCAAAGAAGATATACAGACTGCCAACAAATACATGAAAGGATGCTCAACATTGCTAGTCATTAGAGAAATGCAAGTCAAAACTACAATGAGGCATCACCTCACACCAGTGAGAATGGCCATCATCAAAAAATCTACAAAAAATAAATGCTGGAGAGGGTGTGGAGAAAAGGGAACCCTCTTGCACTGTTGGTGGGAATGTAAATTGATACAGCCACTATGGAGAACAGTATGGAGGTTCCTTAAAAAAACTACAAATAGAACTACCATATGACCCAGCAATACCACTACTGGGCATATACCCTGAGAAAACCATAATTCAAAAAGTGTCATGTACCGAAATATTCATTGCAGCTCAATTTACAATAGCCAGGACATGGCAGCAATCTAAGTGTCCATTGGCAGATGAATGGATAAAGAAGATGTGGCACATATATACAATGGAATATTACTCAGCCATAAAAAGAAATGAAATTGAGTTATTTGAAATGAGGTGGATGGACCTAGAGACTATCATACAGAGTGAAGTAAGTCAGAAAGAGAAAAACAAATACCATATGCTAACACATATATATGTAATCTAAAAAAAAAGAAAAAAAGAAGGTTCTGAAGATCCCAGGGGTAGGACAGGAATAAAGACGCAGACATAGAGAATGGACTTGAGGACACAGGGAGGGGGAAGGGTAAGCTGGGACGAAGTGAGAGAATGGCATGGACATATATACACTACCAGATGTAAAACAGATAGCTAGTAGGAAGCAGCTGCATAGCACAGGGAAATCAGCTCAGTGCTATGTGACCACCTAGAGGGGTGGGATAGGGAGGGTGTGAGGGAAATGCAAGAGGGAGGAGATACGGGGATGTATGTATATGTATAGTTGATTCACTTTGTTATACAGCAGAAACTAACACACCATTGTAAAGCAATTACACTCCAATAAAGATGTTAAAAAATTTTAAAAATAAAATGTGAAAAAAAAATCTTAGGTGACAACTTATATGTTAAGATTTAAATAATTTCAAAAGTCATTTTAGTGAATACATGTATGTATGTGTGTATGTGCCTAGTCACATACATATCAATACTAGTAATTTTCCTCCATCATGCAATAGTCCAAGTTAAGCAGTCCAGACTTGCAAAACCATCTGCACACATTGATTTCTTGAAATCAAGTTTGCTCCAGCATCCCCTATGACTCTGCCCTCATCTGCCCAGTGTAGATGGGCCCTTGCCACATTCAGAGGAAGAAGGGACAACTATTATCTACAGGCCTTGGCCCAATCATATCAGCCCATAATCTATTGGCAAACACTGGCCACTTAAGTGCAAGAAGGGCTGGGAAATGTAGTTGCTAGGTAAGTTGCTACAACCCAGGTACAAATTCAAGTCAATAGAAGAAAGAACAGATTTGAAAAGACATCTTGAAGCCGTTCCACTTGAAGTGAATTTACTAATAAATTTTTTGGGGATAATCATCACTTTACCCAGTGTATTTTAATATCTTACTAAATTCTGTTTATTAGTGCTTTGCTTTTGTGTTTCTCAATATGTTATCTGACATTGCCATATAACTTTTCTCTCTCATGCCATGCTTATCTAGTTTTCATATAAAGACTATCATAATTTCACAAATGAAGTAGAATACTCCTTTTTATTGTAACTGGAATAGATTGTTAATTTTTTTAAAGATGAACATGATTTAGAAGATGATCACCTATAAAACCTCTGGACATAGACTTGATTCATTTTTCAATATTCTTGAATTGTTTTTAAACAAATAATTCTATTGCTTTAATTAAAATGGGTCTACTTTGGGTTTTCTACTTCTGAAGTAAGTCTTGGTAAATTATAAAATTTTCTAGGAAATTAAGCATTTTGTTAAAATTTTAAATGCATTAGAATAACATTAATTTTTGATCATATTTGCTTGTGATTCTTTACATGTTTGTTTTAACAAAGACCCTGCAGCTGGCCTGCTCTACAGAACGAGTTGCTCTTCACCTTTGTCTGTAGGACTCAGTAAATGCAATGATGCCACAAGTGTAGGTGATAACCGTGTATGCTCTACAGACCCTCTGGCAAGTTCTAATAAGAAAAACACAGTACACACTGGTAGGTATTGAGGCAAAGTCATGAGTTCTGCAAATTTCTGTTTTCCTTTTGCAAAAAAAAAAAAAGCTTCTGGTTTGCTCTTGGACTTTGATAGTGTGAACCTGTAACTGCGGAACATCACATGACTCTTCAATCTGAGCTGCCTATCATAATCAGTAAGCCATAGGGCAGAAATTCACAGCAGCACCGTAACACCAATTTGAAGTGGAATATTTAAAATGCAGTTTAATTAGGTCCTTAGGGCATGAGTAGTTGCATGGGCCTGTGGTTCAGATCTACTTTGCCAATAGGGCTCTGGTTTAATATTTGTCAATAAGAGACACTCCCATGAGACCCACATGACAACAGAAAAGGGGGAGCCTCATTCTCCAGCCATAAAGGTCAGATACACAGTCTTGTAGATATTCTCCAGTGAAGCACCCTCCTTAGAGCTGTACACAGTTGAGCTTATCAGTAGCAGTTTCATTTGCCTCCTGAAACCCCACAGAAAATCTGTAATAAGAAATAGTAAAAAAATATTCAAAATAGTCTAGATGTTTTCAGGAGTTGATTATTTCCATTCTTATAATTGTTCTCATTAAATGCAGCTATAGGCACAACAATAGCTCACTGATGGAGTTACAAGTCTTTAGCATCATGGGTGTCAATAATTTTCTTAACCTGGGGTGGAGGTGAGCTTATTGCCCATTCTTGAACACAGCTATGACTTCTATTTTGGCAGAGTGCGATCTTAGGAGATCACTTTTACATTTCAATATCCTTTTAGGGAGTTCCTGGCATGATCTGCAGCAATAGAATTAACTGACCACAGGTCATTCTATTTTGTATTAGCATGCAGTGGCCACAACCAAGGGTAGCCAGTGTTCTAAGCAGGAGTGAATGGCCACATGCATGCCTTGGCTGCAGCACCAGGCCTAAGGAGTATGTGAGTTGCTCTGCTGGTTCCTGGAGCCCAAGTATACTAGCAACAAAGAGAACTGATCGGTTAACTCTTTTTATCTGTGGCTGTCTGGCCCGACACAGGGAAATCATAGCTCCAGATCTCACAAAGAAATATTTGGAAATCATTGACCAAGACAATATCTACTGGGTACCTGAACTGGGGTGTAATGCAGATCTTAGTATGGGACAATCATGTTGGCCCCATATGCATATAGAGCAGAAAAAGAAAAGTTGGCAACAGAGAGAAAAGAATAAAGCAAACGTAGAGAGGAAAGTAGAGAAGAGACATGATAATGGTAAGAGAGAGAGGCTGCAAAGTTGCAGATGACTTTCCAGTTCTAATCCCAGCCATAATTAAGATATGACAGAACTTCCTTGCCTTGAAGTCCATATGCTAACAGCTGAATTCTTCCAATAAGTGTATTTTTTTCCCTAGCTTAATCTAGTTTGAACAGGTATTTCACACTTGCCCCAAGTTATCCCACGCCTAAGACACATGCCAAACAACTGAGGGAAGAACATTTAAATCTACTGAGGAAGAATGAAAGAGGCCTCTTCAAACTACTGCTAAAAAGTCTGGAATTCTAAACCAACAGCATCCCTCTAATTAGGACACTGAAACATCATATATACTAAGGCTTTCACTATATAGATAAGGAAACTCTGTATGGTCACATTTTATGCAATTCAATAACAATTTCAAAAAGGAATATTCTTGCTCTAGATGAAAAGAAAGAACCCACACCTGAACATGGAACAGTATAAAATGGAAGTCACTTCTCAGTGCAGTCTGGTATTATTCTGATTCTGTTTACAACTGATGATGATTTATATTTGGGAGAGATATTTTTCCTTAAATATGCTTGTGTTTCTCACATGCTGTCTCAGCAATTTAGGTATCTAATTACTTGCATGTATTCATTCTGAAGACAGGAGCCTTAGGTTAAAACCCACCTTGTGAATCTCAAATCTAGTTGCCATGGTAACAGTGTTCATTTGCCACCAACTCTGCACTCTTAGCTAACTTAAGTATCATGGATTTCTTTCTGATGCCAAAGCACTGTGATAGATCATTATGGAATTTTTATGTATATTATAGTACAGCCTTTAATTTCTTTTCTAAAATTGTTTAACAGGCTGCATCTTATATTATGCATTAAATAACCCCAAATTCTCCTATTCATTTGGAAAATGTTATAAATCTTGAACATTGATTTTGGTGTAGGCTGTCATTTATCATTTTATGCTTTAAAACTCCTCATTTTGGCCTTGTGAAGAATTCAAAGCAAATTTAAACTCCAAGAACACAGCTTTATTTCATAGGATAATATTCTTAATGTTTATAAATTGTGTGTAAGCTCCCAGTGGTGGAAAATATGTTCATATTCTTTGAATCATTCTAAGTAACTAGAATACTGCTTCCATACATACTTACTGAAACTAGATATGTCATATCTCAAGGCAATACTGATAAAAACCCATACAACATCCTCTCAATTCCAAAGTATCTCTCCTCACTACTTGCTTTAGTGGCTTAAAATTCCCACTGTGACCTGCACCCCCTGGAAGGACATCAAGTTTCAAGGAAGACAAAGACAAAGCAAGTGTGAGTAAAACTTTAATTCCAATCCACCATCAGCATAATGCTAATACTCTCTACTATTTTCTGAGCATTACAGTGATAGTGTTCTACCTACCTACCATCCAAAGCATTTTACCTAAGTTGTTCCATATGACCCTTCAGAGCAACTGCATTTTATGCAAGAGGACAGTAAGGTATGGGGGGGTGGAGTAACTTAGCTGAAGGCATGTAACTATAAGCTATTCAAACTCAAGTATGCTAAATGGTTTCCATTAGTGAGGATAGTTCTGGCTACAAGCAGCTAAAAATCCAGATTTGCCCTCAAATCCCAGGGCTAGGACAAGAATGGGATTAGAAAAGCACCCAGAGCACAAGTTTTTTAAGGCACAGTCGCAAGTCCTCACTCTAGTTCCAGTTCTGTCCCATCCTTCCCATCCTGCTCTCTAGCCCGGTAGGCTGACTTGCATGGACCACATCAGAGCTCCTTTTCCCTCTAACTTTCCAATGGATTGAGGTTTTACTACTGGATTTTAGCAGGAAATCAGAAAAGAAATAAGGTGAGAGACCTACCTTTAAAGTAGCCTTGGTCTCTTCCCTCTACAAATTTCCTTTACAATTTCCCTACAAATTATAACTGTTTATCATATCATATTACATAAGGGCCACAGAATAAAATGTGTTTTAAGAGGGCTGGTAGAAATACGTGTTTTGAAAAAAAAATAGTATACAGATACTGAAATCTCTTATGATATGCCTCAAAAAATACTATAAATATTACTAATATTGTCTTTAGTTACTTATGCAGCATTTATTCAGTAATTATTTTCTGAGACTCTAAATGGCTTTCCATTCTGTTTAACATAAAATTCCCAATCCTAAAGTGACTTATAAGGTCCTCTACAATATGACACCTGACTGCAAATTGAGGCTCTTCCCTATGAATTCTCTTTAATTGTTTTTAGTCCAGGCATTCTTAATACCTCCAGACTTCTTAATACTCTCAAGAATGCTAAGCTTTCTCTTGACTCTGGGCTTTTTACACAATTCTTTCACCTAGAATTCTCTCCCTCAACATGTATTCTTACTGAACAGTTTCTACTACCCTAGAGAGAGGTCATTTCTTTCAGAGGAAGCTATTCCCAACTCTCCAATAATTGTTAAATCCAACTAGGGTTCTGGGGTTTTTCAATGGGAGATATGATTGACTCTATTCCACAGCCACCCTCCCCTTTCTTTCTAATTAAGACAGCCATGTTTTGTTGTGGATACCTATCATGATCTATCTAATCTAATCACAGAAGTGCTAGTCCCCTTTATCAGTTGCCAAACTAATGAGACATAAAGGAAAAATTAGCTGGAAATGACAAAAAAGATATCCTTCCTAGTTTCTGGCTGTGAATGCAATTGCAGTTGTGATGTTTATTCAAAGCTGAGGTGCCATCTTAAAACGAGGAAAGGAAAATCACAGTTACACCGAGGGAGGCAGAATAGAAAGATCAAAGGAGACTGGGTCACTGATGACGCTCTGTGCCAAAAAGTAACCTTGACACCACCTACTTCTGAATTTCTTCTTAAGTAAACAGTAAATATCCTTAGGAATTAAGCTAGTGTCAATTTGACATCTCCTTGTTTGCAGCTGGAAAAAAAGTCCTAATTCATAATCTCTCCAATATCAATCTGTACTTTCTTTTACATAAATCATTTTGTACATCTAACCCCGTAAGTCCAAGTATCACAAGATTCTGGAAGATTTTTAGTGATTAGCACAGGACATAGAACATGGCTCATGCTAAATAAATATTTGTTGAATGATAGTGTAGTGGTGAATAGAATAGATTCTGAAATTAGACTCTTTGGGTTTGAGTTCTGGTTCTACCTCTTAAGGGCTGTGTCACGTGGATTAGTTAGTTTTACCTCAATATGCCTTAAATTTGGCATGGGTAAAACTGAGATATAGTACCTATCTTTTTGTTTTTAGAGAGAGTTAAATGAATGAATAATAGTATTTAGATAGTTTTTGGAACATAATAACATTCAATAAATGCCTACTATTATGAGTTGCCAAGTACTGGGCCAGTTGTGGGTCATTTCAAGATTAAGAAGATTAGCACTCTGCCCAAAAGGGCTCATAGTCTAGTAGAGGAAACAGGTATGACACAGTGAGTTATACAGAGGTCCTCATAATGGTTTTATTAATGGGGAGAAGGTACACTGATTTCTGCCCAAGGCCTTTTGAAAAGGCCTCCCAAATAGAGGAGAAATGTTATGTTGTAACCAGAATCTCAGCCTATTTTTCTTCTTTGTGCAACTGTAGATAAAGAAATAAAAAGAGGTAGAATATCTTGAAAGTTCCATCAGAAACCATGTCACTTAAAAGTCCTATAATTTCCAACTGAAAAATATGAAAAGAAAGATAGAGAGGGTGTAGGGTAAGGTCTGGCCAGAGGATTTTACTCTTACTCTTGGCTGCTCCTGTACTTAGCATTTTTCAGCCGGGGAAGAAACTGAGGGCATCTTTCTTGAAGATGGTTAACCTTCTTCAAAAAGACTACAGTGAGAGGTGCCATATAAACACACAAAAAATAACTCAGACAGCTGAGCCCCTCCAGATCTCAGGGATGTGAGAATGGAAGACTGACTTAGCAAAGCAGAAGGGTGGGGGGAGGAGAAGAAATTCAAGGGCCATCTGTCAGCTGAAAGGTTATAAAAAAAATGATGTAATAGCAAGACAAGCAACCTGAATCTTGTCTTTTCCTTTGATTGATTATCTGAATGTGGCTTTAAATTTGGAGGTAAGAGCTGATATATCTCTTTTCTCTGAGTACTTCTAAAACCAAACATTTACTCAGAAAACAATTAGGACCAAAAGTGTCTAACTGAGCTGCCTTTGTATTTTGTCTCTGCTGCACTGTATAGATACTACTATGGGAGCTGTACCCTACAAACTGTAACATAATTATTCACATAAATACTTTTTAAGATAGTATGTTCATCTCATGATTGATTATCCAGAAAAATTAAGGTGTGGGAAATGTCCTAGTCAGTGTTATCCACATCTCTACGGGTCATTTCTTTTATTTATTAAAGACAATGCTATCCCTCATGGGCTTTCTCCCACCAGGTCCCTGCCATCAGGGTGTATGATACCCTGTACATGTACATGTCTGTACACACATGTACAACCTTTCCACATACTTGCTTCTCAGTTCCATTACCTCCTCCTCTCCAGTATTTTCTCAACTCCTCCATGATCCATGTCCATGAATATACCCTGAGTCTTGTCATCCCTGAAGCCACCCTACTTCTCAAATCATTAATTCTAATAGCCTATTGTAAGTCTTTTCAGCTTGATTTAATCCACCACTGCCTCCATTTTCAGTTTGTATTTTAAATGTTCTCTAATCAATAACATTAATTCTATTGTACCTCTGTACTTTCAACATCATAGAAAAAAACCCTTGGGAAAAAAACCAAAAAACCTGCAATAAACAACAACATGTCTTCTATTTTCTGTACTCTGATGTTATGGACTGTATTATTTCCCCTCCAAATTCATATGGTGAAGCCTTAACCCCAACATGATTGCATTTAGAGATAGAGCTTTTAGGAGGTACTTAGGGTTAAATGAGGTTCTAAGCATGGGGGTCCTTATCCAATAGGACTGGCATAAGAAGAGGAAGAGAGACATTCTCTCTCTCCATGTGCATACACTGAGGAAAGGCCATGTGAATGCACAGTGAGAAGGTGGCTGTCTGAAAGCTAGGACGAAAGATCTCACCAGAGTTCGATCACATTGGCATTCTGATCTCTGACTTCCAGCCTCCAGAACTGTGAGAAAATAAATTTCTGTTGCTTAAGCCACCCAGTTTATGGTATTTTTTTAATGGCAGCTCCATCTGACTAATATACCTGGGTCATTAAGCATTCCTGGAAAAAAAATCATACCACAAATTTGATTAGTATGACTCATTACAAACTAAAAATTACTAATGTATACCTCTTATCATTAAGTTCTTCCGTGATCCACAATGAATGAATTAAACGCTGCCCATTCTACTCAAACATCTATAGCCATTTTCCCCACTCTGTTGGATTTGTTGTATAATGGCTCCAATGAATGTCCTCTCTGTAATTTTGAGGATCTTTCCCACTTGGAATCTGGAGGTGGGCATGCAACTTGCTTTGGCCAATGGGACAGTAGCAAACTTGATGCAAACAGAGGCTTGCAAAAGGATATATGTGGGGTTTTTTTGTTTTTATATTAGACTGCTTGGGTTGCTATAACAAAATACCACAGACTGAGTGGCTTAAACAAAAGAAATTTTATTTTCCCACAGTACTAGAGGCTGGTAGTCTGAAAGCAGGGTGCCAGTATGATCAGGTTCTGGTGAAGGCTCTCTTCCTGGCTTGCATACAGCCACCTTCTTGCTCTGTCTTCACATAGTGAAGAAAGAGAGAAGAAGTTCTCTGATATCTTTTCTTATAAGGACACTATAATCCTGTGATATCATAGCCTAACCTTATGACCTCATTTAACCTTAATTATGTCTATAATCTGCAAAAATAGTCACACTGGGGGTCAGGGATCCAACATACAAATTCCAGGAGGGTTGGGGGGACACATACATTTCGTGCATAACAATACGCTTTCCTAGAATGCTGCTACCACCATTAGAACAGCCTGGACCAACCTTCTGTAGCATCAGAGAACACGGAGGGGAAATGAGTTGTCTCAGCTAAAGTCATCCTAGGTCAACTAGCCTGCAGCCAACCTGGCAACTGACTGCAGCCACATGATCAAGCCCAGACAAAATCAATGGGACCCAGCCAGATCAGCTAGGTTCCATAGACTCATGAAGAATAATAAATGGTTGCCGTTTTAAGCCCCAAAGATTTGAGATTGTTTGTTACTCATCAATAGCTATCTGATAATATACCACCACTCTCAGAAAAATCACATATCCTTCTCCACAGAGAAAGTAGAAGCCACCAGACAGGAAATTTTCTTTTTGATCCCATACTTACAAATTACTGAAAATGAATCTGGCATCTCTCCTCAACTTTTCCTCCTACAAAAAAGAAAGTGTCTCTTATATCTAAAGGAAATCATTCCATCTGCACTCTGGATTTCTGTATCTTCCTGCTTTCCTCGCTTGCTACTCACTCATCAACTTATTGCAGTTTGGCTTTGTTTTTAGCCCCTAAGCCACAGGGCTCTTACAAAGATCACTGAGGAACTGCTACTCTACTTTTCAGTTCTCATCTTCTTAACGCTCAGAACTTCAACATAGTGGAGAATTTCCACCATCTTGAAAAACTCTTCCCTTGTGTATCACAAGACCATCCTTTCATGTTCATCTTCCTACGTCTATGTATATTCCTTCAATCTCTTTTCCTGGATCTTCCTCTTCCATCAGGCTTTTCAATTCTGGAATTCCTGAAGGCTCAGCCCCAATCACTCAGTATTCTGCCCTTCTGGGAGCTTTTCTCCTTCTTTCTGTCACTTCAGGTTGACTACCTGTGCATTTATATATCCCAGTCCCCTTCTCTATGCTCTAGATCATGGAACTCCAGAAGGCTACTTATATTGTTACTTGGATATCTTACAGACATCCTAAACTCAATATGTACACATCTCTCCTTAACATTTTCTCCATTTTGCCACAGAAATACAGCATTCTTCCACTGTCACCCAGCTCAGTAAATTACCATCTATACACAGTTGTGCAAACCTGAATCATGGTATCACTTTCACAATTCTATCTCCTTCCTCCCATTTCCATCCCTTCTCCAAGTAAATACAATAAATAGCTCATAGACATTGTTCTAATTCTCCAGAATCCCTTGCTATATAATTTTTGGCACCCTCCATCTCTCTGCAGTGCTCAATACAATTTTACTTAAATGTGCATGTCTTTCCACTATAATACTAAATCCATTTAAGGGCTGGGTGAGAGTTAATATTATTTATTACTATTTGTAACTCTATATTATTCAATACCTTCTGCACTTAGTACACTACCTCGAAATTCATAAATGTTCAGTAAATAAATATTGAAAGAATAAAGGAATATGAATTTGAAGATTTTAATACTCATTTGAACATTATAATCAACTAAAAATTGCTTTATATCCTCTCATGGAAAATTGAATTTATGAATTTAAGTCATAAGTTATTAATATGGGTTTATTTACATGTCCACACATGGAATACAGAAACCTGTGTGGTTAAGAATCACTGCAAAAGAACTGCTTCTCTAAATAAGATTTTATGAGCAGCTCAAGATGGTGGCGTAGAAGGACACGCGCTTACCCCTTCTTGCGAAAGCACTGGAATCACAACTAACTGCACAGCACCCTTCGATGGAAAAATGTTGGAACCTATCAAAGAAGATACCCAAAAACAAAGGAGAGGCCACAGAGAGATGGTAGGAGGGGTGCAATCGCAATAGCATCAAATCCAAAACCTGCCAGGTGGTGACCGACAAACCGGAAAACAATTATACCACAGAAGTTCTCCCACCGGAGTGAATGTTCTGAGCCCCACATTGGGCTTCCCAGCCTGAGGGTGCAGCAACAGGAGGAGGAGTCCTCAGAGAATCCAGCTTTGAAGGCCAGCAGGATTTGATTGCAGGACTTCCACAGGACTGGGGGAAACAGAAACTCTACCCTTGGAGGGCACATAAAGTCTCATACATACCAGGACCCAGAGGAAAAAAGCAGTGGCCCCATAAGAGACTGGTCCAGACCTAGCTGCTAGAATTGGAGGGTCTCCTGCAGAGGTGGGGGGTGGCTGTGGTTCACTGCAGGGACCAAAACACTATCAGCAGAAGTTCTGGGAAGTACTCCTTGGCGTGAGCCCTCCCAAAGGACACCATTAGCCCCACTAAACAGCCTGTAGGCTCCGGTCGCCTCAGGCCAAACAACCAACAGGGAGGGAACACAGCCCCACCCATCAGCAGACAAGTGGAATAAAGTTTTACTGAGCATGCCATGCCCAACTAGAGGGACAAGACCCAGATCTATCTACCACCACTCCCTCCCATCAGGAAGCTTGCACAAGCCTCTTAGACAGACTCATCACCAGAGGACAGACAGCAGAAGCAAGAAGAACTACAATCTTGCAGCCTGGGGAAAGAAAACCACTATCAGAGAAAGTTAGACAAAATGAAAAGGCAGAGGGCTTCCCTGGTGGCGCAGTGGTTGAGAGTCCGCCTGCCGATGCAGGGGACACGGGTTCGTGCCCTGGTCCGGGAAGATCCCACATGCCGTGGAGCGGCTCGGCCCGTGAGCCATGGCCGCTGAGCCTGCACGTCCGGAGCCTGTGCTCTGCAACGGGAAAGGCCACAACAGTGAGAGGCCCACGTACCACAAAAAACAAAAAACAAAAAACAAACAAACAAAAAAATGAAAAGGCAGACTATTATATCCCAGATGAAGGAACAAGATAAAACTCCAGAAAAACAACTAAGTGAAGTGAAAATAGGCAACCTTCTGGAAAAAGAATTCAGAATAATAATAGTGAAGATGATCCAGGATCTCAGAGAAAGAATGGAGGCAGGATTGGGAAGATGCAAGAAATGTTCAACAAAGACCTATAAGAACTAAAGAACAAAGAAACAGAGGTGAACAATGTAATAACTGAAATGAAAAATATGCTAGAAGGAATCAATAGCAGAATATCTGAGGGAAAAGAATGGATAAGTGACCTGGAAGACACAATGGGGGAAATCACTGCTGCAGAACATAAATAAGAAAAAAAAGTGGGAAAAAAAAATGAAAACAGTCTAAGAAATCTCTGGGACAACATTAAATGCACTAACATACTCATAATAGGGGTCCCAGAAGGAAAAGAGAGACAGAAAGGATTGAGAAAATATTTGAAGGGGTAATAGCTGAAAACTTCCCTAACATGGGAAAGGAAACAGTCACCCAAGACCAGGAAAAGCAGAGAGTCCCAGGCAGGATAAACCCAAGGAGGAACATGCCAAGACGGACAGTAATCAAACTGACAAAAATTAAAGGCAAAGAAAAATTATTAAAAGCAACAAGGGAAAAACAACAAATAACACACAAGGGAACTCCCATAAGGTTAACAGCTCATTTCTTAGCAGAAACTCTGGAAACCAGAAGGGAGGGGTATGATATATTTAAAGTCATGAAAGGGAAGAACCTACAACCAAGAATACTCTAACCAGGAAGGGTCTCATTCAGATCTGATAGAGAAGTCAAAAGCTTTACAGAAAAGCAAAAGCTAAGAGAATTCAGCACCACCAGACCAGCTTTGCAACAAATGCTAAAGGAGCTCCTCTAGGTGGGGAAGAGACCAGCAACTTAAAACAACTTTGTACACATAAAGAATGGTATACCAAAAATCATGGAAATAGCAAACACAAAAACTACAATATATACACAAAAACACAAAAAACACAAAAAGAAAAGCAACCCAAACAATACACTAAAGATGGTTAACAAACCACAAGAGAAAATAACAAAAGAAGAAGAGAAGGAAAAAGACGTACAAAAATAAAAGCAAAACAATTAAGTAAAATGGTAATAGGAAAATACATATCGTTAACTACCTTAAGTGTGAATGGATTAAATGCTCCATCCAAAAGGCACAGACTGGCTGGATGGTTAGAAAAACAAGACCCATATATATGGGGTCTACAAGAGACTCACTTCAGACCTAGGGACACCTACAGAATGAAAGTAAGGGGATGGAAGCAGGTATTCCATGCAAACGGAAATAAAAAGAAAGCTGGAGTAGCGATACTCATATAAGACAAAATAGACTTTAAAATAAAAACTGTTACAAGAGAAAAAGAAGGACACTACATAATGATCAGGGATCAATCCAAGAAGAAAACATAACAATTGTAAATATATATGCACCCAACATAGTAGCATCTGAATATATAAGGCAAATACTAACAGCCATAGAAGAAGAAATCGATTGATATTTATAGAGCATTCCATCCAAAAGCAACAGAATACACATTCTTCTCAAGTGCACATGGAAAATTCTCCAGGATGGACAACATGCTGGGCCATAAAGTGAGCCTCAGTAAATTTAAGAAAATTGAAATCGCATCAAGCATCTTTTCTGACAACAACGCTATGAGATTAGAAATCAACTACAAGAAAAAAACTGTAAAAACACAAACACATGG